>NC_139344.1:410628319-411923319 GCF_055883805.1 Amblyomma maculatum
TTTCGAGCAGAGCCCGGTCACCTACGCGCAGCCACCCCCATGCGCTACCTCTCCCTTCGTCCCACTTTGACCGCTTCTCGCATGACAACCGCTCAACCTCTCCGCGCCGTCGCTCGCCATCGCCGATGCGTCGTCGTTCTACCTCGCCAATGCCGGAAAACCACTAGGCGCATTTCCGTAGGCAAGAACTGCGCTTTCGTCGACCAGTGAAATTCCTGCTTCGCCACCGTACAATTTAATGAAACTTACCATAGAAAATGTTTGTATCCTTGCGTTTGTAGATACTGGTGCTGCTGTGTCGGTTATTGACGTTAGACTGTGCCGCTTGCTACGAAAAGTGGTTCTGCCGTATTCGGAGGTTTCTTTATTCGCGCACCGCCACTGCTCAGCACATAGAACCGCTCGGTACCTGCGCGGCTTGTGTCACCATTCGGGCCGTTCTCTAAGTCATCAGTTTTATAGTTCTCCTAGACTGCTCTCGCGACATTATTTTAGGGTGGGACTTCTTGTGTCGCAATCACGCCATAATTCATTGTGCTTGTGCCAAAGTCAGCTGTCTCCGCTGTGCTCCACCCTGATAAACCGCTAACGTTCTTGGGGAAGCCAAATTCCACGTAGTGGATGCTACTGACATCCCGCCTTCATCTGCTGCGATTGTGCCTGTAAACTATGCCTCTCTTCAAGACTGTGCAGTGCTCTTCACCTCATCTTCCCTTTTCGTCTCGCGGTGCTGTCTTCCCCTGCCCTGCGCCATCCTTAGTGCACGAAGCGGCCGCCACGAACTAGCCATTAGTAACGACTCGTTCTGTCCACTTAGGTTACAACACGGCGAGTGTGTTGGATATGCCGAGCTTGTTCGATCAGAACATTTTGTTCCCGTCCCGCCGCTTCTTTCCACCTGCGCCGACACAATCTCCGACAGCGTCAGTGCCCTTAGCCCGCATCGTTCCTCATCGCCTTTTGCCCCTCTGGCTGCCTTCGACAAAGCCATCGACAGTGCCCTCCTTCCAGATCAACACGCCAAGCTCCTCGACTTGCTGAACCAATTCCGAGCTTCCTTTGACATCCAGCAGCCATCCTTGGGTCGGACATCACCTGTTGCCCACCACATCTATAGTGGTACGCTCGCCCCATTGCGCCAACGTCCTTATCGTGTCTCACCCTTAGAGCGCCGCATTGTTGATGAGCAACTCGACGAGATATTCAGTAGAGGTGTCATTCAGCCTTCCAGTAGCCCTTGGGTGTGCCCGGTCGTTTTAGTCAAGGAGAAAAACAGGTGTATTCGAGTTTGTGTGGACTACCGCCGCCCTACTGCAATCACACGAAAGGACGTCTATCCGCTACCACGCATAGACGACGCGCTGAACACTTTGCATGGAGAGGAATTTTTCTCTTCAATAGATCTACGATCTGGCTACTGGCAAGTTCCAATGGCTGATGACGATCGCTCCTAAAACAGCTTTTGACACTCCCGACGGCCTCTACGGTATCAGCATCATGCCGTTTGGCCTGTATAACACGTCCGCCAAATTTGAACGAATGATAGACAATATTCACCGCGGTTTGAAGTGGCACACATGTCTGCTACCTAGAAGTCGTCGTATTTTCATCCGATTTTGCGACCCACCTAACTTGCCTTGAAACTGTCTTGCAATGTCTTAGCGACGCCGATCTGCTGCTCCATCTGAAAAAGTGCCGTTTCGCCGCTCGTCAACTCACTATTTTAGCGCATTCAGTGTCCAAGGATGGCATCCTTCCTGATCCTTCAACAACTCCGCACCGTCACCGAATTCCCCAAGCCAACATCTATCAAGCAACTACGGAGCTTTATAGGCTTGTGCTCCTATTTTAGGCGTTTTGTTCGTAACTTTGCGACAATCTTTGCCGCTCTGACGCGACTTCTCGGCGCTCACAAAGATCTTTCTGCCTGGGCGCCGGCGTGCGATACTGGTTTTACAAAACTGCGCACAATACCTACCTCACCCCTAGTATTGCGTCATTTTGCCAAGGCAGCTCCTACCGAAGTGCACACCGATCCCAGCGACGCCAGCCTCGGCGCTGTTCTTGCCCAACGAAAACCCGGTGTTGATGAATACGTTGTGGCGTTGTGGCGTATACAAGTCGAACTTTGACCAAGCTCGAGACCAACTACTCGATGACAGAAAAGCGATGCTTGGTCATTGTTTGGGTGCTTCAGAAATTTCGGCCATACTTGTATAGGCGCCCATTTGATGTTGTTCCGGACCATCACACTTTGTGTTGGTTGTCTTCACGAAAAGCCCCCACCGACTTTCTCGCCTACGGGCCGATTAGACTACAAGAGATTGATATCCGAGTCATCCATCGTACAGGGCGCAAACACTGCGAAGCAGACGCTGTATCTCGCTCGCCGGTGCCGCCTGACGCTCCGTTGTCCCCTGCCTCCTGCTCCGCCTTATCTTCCCTGTCCATCGACAACATGCCATCAGAACAGCGCAAGGATCCGTGGATAACATCACTAATCGATCTTCTTACGAACTCGTCACTTTCGCCGGCTACTCGCGCCCTTCGTCGTCAAGCGCAGCATTTCGCCCTTCGTGACCGTCTCCTCTATCAACGCAACTAATGCCAGATGGCCGTAAGTGGCTACTCGTCGTACTTCGCCACCTCCGTAGTGATATCTGCGCCTTTTACCATAACGATCCGCAGTGTGGCCATGTGGGAGTATTCAAGACTTATGAACGGTTGCGACAACACTTTTACTGGCGCGGTCTGTATACCATCGGCAGTAAATATGTGCGTTCGTGCATCGATTTCCAGCGTCGCAAGCCTCCTCCTCACCATCAACCGGCTCTGCTACAGCATCTTTCGTGCCCATACCGACCATTCGATTGTGTGGAAATAAATTTGTATGGACCTCTCCCGTACACACCTGCAGGGAATCGTTGTGTCATTGTAGCCGTCGATGACTTTACTCGCTACGCGGAGGCAGCAGCACTTCAGAATGCCACCGGGCCTAATATCGCGTCCTTTCTTCTTTATTTTATTCTGCTGCACGGGGACCCCCGTGAACTTCTATGTGATCGAGGCAAACCTTTCTTATCCAAGGTTGTCGAAGCGCTTCTACGCCAGTGTCAAACTATCCACCGGTCAACCAGAGCGTACCACACTCAAACCAACGGCCTCACAGAGCGCTTCAATCGCACACATGGATGACAAGATGTCCAAGTACATCACCTCCGATCACACCGATTCGGACAAGATTCTCCCATTTATAACCTATGCATACAACACCGCCGTTCAAAGAACTACCAGATTCTCGCCATTTTTTCTGCTGCACGGAAGTGAACATTCGTCTCTACTCGACACCATCCTCCCCTACGTCCTGATACCTCAGAGTACACATCGCTTTCAGCAGCTGCCAGTCACGCGGAAGAATGTCACAAGCTGACTACACTCGCTTACTTCGGACGAGCAAGCCCAGAAGCAAGGGCGCAGCGACACCAGCCACTCTGTCGACCAATTCTCTCCCGGCGTTCACGTATGGCTCTTGGTCCCATCGACACCACCAGGTCTGACCAGCAAGTTTACTGCCAAGTACCACGAACCCTATCAAGTGCTCCAACCGACGTCTCCCGTCACTTACCTAGTTGAACCACTAGCCGCTTCCACCGACATTCGCCACAATGGGTGTGGGATCATTCACGTTGACCGTTTGAAGCCTTATTATGATCCCGCTATCCTTTCGTCTCCGTGAGTCGCCAGGATGGCTCCTCTTTACCGCTAGGGCCAAATTGTAAAGAAGTAGGTCCGATTATGCCCACAGATCACTGAGAAAGAGGAAGTGCATTGGCGGACTAGCTGTATACAAATTAAGCCACCACCGCTACGGTCTTTGTCCCCACCAGTGCCCGCTACCAGTGCCTGGATACCCGCTTAACGATATATATATCTGGGCACAAAACACCTAAAGTAGGAACATGGGTCTAAAAAGCTCCTAAGATCCTTGGCCGTTTTCTGCGCTGTAAAGTTCGTTACAGCCTCAATCTTCTAAGAGTCCGGTCGAACACCATCCCTATCAACAAATTGACCAAGGAAAGTCATCTGGCGTGGGCCAACGTGGCATTTCGTAAAGTTGAGGACGAGGCCTGCTCTATTAGGGCAGTCAAGAACAACGGCGAGGCGCCTACTGTGCTCCTGAAAGGTTTTGCTGAAGATCACAGCATCGCCCAAATCACACGAACAAATTTTCCACTTGAGCCCGCACACATGATGTCCATGAATCGTTCAAACGTCTCTGGCGCATTGCAAAATCTGGAGGGCATTACGTTGTACTCCTAAAGAGCGTCGGGTGTCACTAATGCGGTCTTTGTCACACGGGTTCATCAGTATCTGCGAGCACCCTGATCTCAAGTCTGCCAAGAAGAAGTATGATGCTGAGTGAAAAGAGTTGATTGCATCGTCAGTACGTTGAAGCGAATACAGATCTTTTTTGTTACGGCATTGATCCGACGATAGTTCACACAGAACCACCACATGCCTTTCTTTTTAAGAAGGATAATTGGAGCCGCCCAAGTATTCGAAGGTTCCTGGACCACGCCAAATTGTAGCATATCGTGAACTTGTTCATCACAAAGCTCGCGACACATGCTAGGGCTTCTGTCTGATCGGGCGAGCGGTTCCAGTATCAATCAAATGATAAATGGGAGAAGTTGGAATAGGTGGTGGACGATCCCTGGCGAAGTCGAAAACGGAACCATGCTTGGAAACCAGCACCCGCTTGCACAAAACAATCTTAAGACTGTTTTAGCTAAGTCCAGACTTAACTGGACTCTAAAGAATAGGCCACTAGCATGGCCGCTTAAGACTGGAGTCAAGAGTGGGCTTCAGTCCTGACTTGAATAAGTCGCTTGTACGATTACGACTCTAGTGCTGTCTTGGTTAAGACACAAGGACGCCAGGTGTCTAAGTAGAGAAATTAGGGAAATACAGGGATGCGCTGGCACTGTCCCTGCTGTAAGATGTACATATTCCGTCAATTTTGCGTTGTGTAAAATCCGCGCCATTGCTTTTTGCGGCTTAAGATTGTGTTACGAGGAAAAATGCCCCAAGTGGTTGCTGAGGTCGTTCTGGGAAGCCACCTTGGTGAACATGAACCAGAAGCGTTCGACGTTCGGAACACGAGCTGTCTTAAATAAGCTTGGTCTTTCTAAAGACACCATTTAAGTCTGGACTTAGCTCGGACTTTATCGTGCAAGCCGGCCCAGGTCATTCAAAATTAGGCGCTCTTTTGTTCCCAAAGACGGGTTTATTATTGCCTGGATTCGATACTCTCCAAAAGGGTGTGTTTTCTCTTCAAGAGAACAGTCCCTTAGTGCCGCCGCTGAATTCGACACAGCTTCCTCAAATGAGCGAGCCTCATGCCACGAGGCAACACGGCTGGCTCGTCAGAATAGTTTACAGTCCACAGCACGGTGTGGCCTCTAGTCACTGAAACTATTCAACAAGGAACCACGACAATCTTCTTTGCTCAGGTAAGTGTTGCAGGTTCCACTACGGTGTCGAAATCCTCGCATATATTTGTAGATAAAATAACCTGGATTAATTCTCCGGACATCGCAGGCACTATTGTTCTGCAGACGCAGAAAACTCTGAAATGGGGCGATGAAGTTTCTACAAGAGCCGACATCAACGTAGTATTCAGTGAGATCTCTCCACTCCGGTAGTCTAACATTGCAAATTGTTGAAAAAAAGTCTATACCCGGGATTACATCATGTGTAGAACGAGGCAACACTGAATTAGGTTCGTAACGCTTGGTCGGTAATTTACAACGTTCATACACCACACTCCCAGAGGCACCAGTATTTCACCGCCAACAGTGCGGAATAGCACAGCTTCATTCACGCTGAACATAACTTTACGTCCCAAATGATTCTTGAATCATAAACTTATAACATAGACTTTTGCTTCAGCCTCAAGTATTTCCGTGGTGCGGATGCCATCAATGAATAGTTCGAGTTTCTTCTTTAACCTAAATACAGGCAGAGGTATTGATAGCGTTGTTTCTTCGGCGACCTCTCCTCCATCGGCTACGCTTAATAGTATCCCGAAGGTGAAGAAAGTCTCCTTGGAGAATGTGAGCGTCACTGTCCTTGGGTTGGCGGCGTCAAGTTGCGGTCGGAAGCAGGCGAGGAATTGGGCATCTGTGCCGGGCGGTAGGTATAAGTCAGTGTAGGTGTCGGTGGATAAAATTCCGTATTAAGGCGATTAGAAGCGTTCGGCAACAAGCGAAGATCTTGTGGCAGCAGGCTTCGTCGACGACAGTACCGGGAGATGTTTCCAGTCGTGCCACCGCTTAAACATACAGGTTGCGGGCGCCACCGGTCAGAGTAAAAATGCATGCAAACGTATTCTGGCTGGTCATTGTAGTCGAGCCTGCGTTGCTGGCGAACCACTCCGCCTGTGTAGGCGATTCTTCAACCCATCCGCTTCTGGTAATAGACTAAGTCGGCATATTGTCTGAGGTCGTCAAAGAGTTGCCCATTTCGAGCCGCAGTCCAGCAAGCTGATGGGACCGCGGATTGAGCCTATAGTGCGCAACCGTCATATTGGTGTTCCTATCGGCAAGCAGAATCTTTGTTGCGCAGCAGTTCTCGAACGATTCGGTGTATTTGATCAGCCATCGACTCCGGAGAACTTACATTAACACTCACAACAAATGTGTCGTTGGCCAGTCACCCAAATTTAGGTGTGATGCGACTCAAAGTCAAGCTTTTGAACGTACAGCAGTGCTTTGTGACGTCAGCAGGGGAGTTCAAATGATCTTTGGTAGTAAGGAACGTGTACACGCCTTCAGCGATCCCTTTCAGCTAGTGTCCCACTTTACTTCCTCGGACATCCGTGGGTTTATAATCTTGCATAACTTCACAATGTCCTCTATATATGTGGTGCAAGTCTCGACCGGTACCTGGGCTCGCTGCAATAACCTTGCTGTGCGAGTTTCTTTTTCGCAGATCCGTCGCCTAAGCACTTCTTGAATTCTTCTGTGAAAGAATCCCAGCTGGTAAGTGAGTCCTCATGGTCGCAAACCAAATTTGCGCCGTGCCTTCCAAGAAGAGACCACGTTGACACGTTTCACGGTTGAATCTCAACGATTGTACCGGCTCACGTGTTCGTAGTTGGTTAACCACTCGTCGACTTCTTCGTCAGAGTTCGCACCAATGGGACGCGGCTTGCAATGATGCTGCTAGTTTCCCACCGCATTTGTTGCTCAGTCGGCGTCTTCGCATTGAGCCATATTGGATCGTAGGCGAGGTGAACATTCGGCGGCTTCGGGGGGCACTGAGAGTCCCCAAGGCACGCCAGCTTCAGCTTCTTCATACTCCAGCTTCTTTATGTCCCTTTCCATGACGCCCCAAATCACGTGACTCTCTCTCTCTCTCTCTCTATATATATATATATATATATATATATATATATATATATATATATATATATATATATATATATATATATATATATATACTCGAACTATTTCGGATCCTCTTCCACTTTGACATATCCGGAATGGACTGTATATCCTGGATGTTTGTAAATAGCAACAAATATTACGAGCGTCAACTGTAGTATTTATGCGAACACTACTGATAGCCTTACATATTGTCACCAACACACGTAGCAAGCAGCACAACAACCGAGGTGGCCCTTTTTAATCAAGCGAAAACTCGAGAGAGACGAGGATGACGCTTAGCCACGTGCCAAGACATTCGGCCACTTCGTGGCACCAGAAGATGGTCAGCGGTGTGGCATTGCCCCCCTTCCAAGGGGCATCGACCCGATGCCGCAAGCATAGGGAATAGTCGAAAAGCGGGGCAAGTTATACGGGAAAGTCTCTGGTTCTGGTTTGGACCCTGAAATGGGTTAACGGTTGTAATATGGCTTCATTCTGGCAACGTGAACTATTTCAGATTTCGGCTGCCGAGAGGAGCGTACAGTGCCTTGTGGTAGCACCTCGTAGTTTACCGCGCTGAGGCGGCGCAGCACCTTGTAAGGTCCAAAGTATCGCCGCAGAAGCTTTTCAGAGCGCGCTCGCAACCGTATTGGGCTCCATACCCAGACTTGGTCGCCGGGCGTGTAAGTCACCTCTCGGTGTCGCAGGTTGTAGCGCTGGGCGTCGTGTACTTATTGGTGCCGAATTCGCTGTCGGGCAAGCTGGCGTGCAGCTTCTGCGTCACGAATAAATTGGTCAGCCCCCACGACAGTGGAGGGAGCAAAATCTGGAAGAAGCATGGCATCCAGCACAGTCAAGGGTTCGCGTCCATGAACCAAATGAAATGGAGGGAAGCGTGTTGTTTCCTGGAGTGCAGTGTTGTATGCGAACGTGATGTACGGCAGAATTCGGTCCCAGTTCCCATGATCATCGTCTACATACATAGAAATCATATCGGCAATTGTCTTGTTAAGCCTCTCAAGTCCATTAGTTTGAGGATGATAGGCTGTTGTCATGCGGTGGGTGGTGCCACTGAGTCGAAGTATCTCACTCGTGAGTGCCGACGTAAACGAGGTTCCTCTGTCAGTTAAGACGACTGTTGGCGCACCATGACGGAGTACAATGCTGTGAATGAAGAAATGCGCAACTTCATCTGCGGTACCACGGGGAATGGCCTTGGTCTCACAGTAGCGGCTAAGGTAGTCAGTGGCAACCGCTATATGCCTGTTACCCATGGAGGACTTCGGAAATGGGCCCAGTAAGTCCATGCCGACCTGTTGAAATGGGAATTTCGGGGGATCGATAGGCTGTAAGAGCCCAGCTGGTTTAATGGGTGGTGTTTTCCGCCGCTGGCACTCACGGCAGGTACGGACGTAGCGGTGCACAACGGCAGCTAGCCTGGGCCAGTAGTACTTTCGGCGTATTCGTGCCAATGTGCGAGAAAACCCGAGATGGCCGGAGAAAGGTCACCGTGGCACGCACGAAGAGCTTCGTCATGTAGTGTTGTGGGTACTACAAGCAGATAAGCAGTTTCTGTTGGACCGTAGTTCTTCTTGTAGAGCACACCATCACGCAGGCAAAATGACGACAGTCCGCGCCTGAAGAGCTGAGGAGGAGATGACACGGTTCCTTCGAGGTATTCAATGAGGGGCAAAAGTTTAGAGTCAGCCCGCTGCTTTCGGGATAAGGTGGACGTCGCGATAACACCGAGGAAAACGGAATCGTCGTCGGAGCCGTCCGCGTGGCAGGGAGTAGGGGCGCGGGACAGACAGTCAGCATCACTGTGTTTCTTGCCGGACTTGTGCACGATTGTAATGTCAAATTCTTGCAACCGAAGGCTCCATCGAGCAAGCCGACCCGATGGATCTTTCAGGTTTGCCAGCCAACACAGAGAAAGATGGTTGCTCACGACACGAAACGGACGACCGTACAAATACGGACGAAATTTCATGACTGCCCACACAACAGCGAGGCACTCCTTTTCGGTAGTTGAATAATTAACTTCGGAACGGGACAAAGTGCGACTGGCGTAAGCAATGACACGTTCTGCACCGTCCTGCCACTGAACAAGGACCGCGCCGAGGCCAACGTTACTGGCATCCGTGTGCAGTTCGGTGTCGGCCTCTTCGTCGAAGTGGCCAAGTATTGGCGTACATTGGAGACGGGACTTGAGTCCCGTGAAAGCGTTTTCCTGGTCGGGGCCCCAAAAGAACGGCTCGGCGTCTTTTGTCAGGCGGGTCAGAGGCTCAGCGATCTTGGAGAAATTGCTGACAAAGCGACGATAGTACGCGCAGAGGCCGAGAAATCGACGCAAGCTTCGTTTATCCGCTGGTTTGGGGAATGAAGAGACAGCGGCCGTCTTCTCTGGGTCTGGGCTAACACCTCGAGCGCTGACAATGTGGCCGAGAAATTTCAGCTCGTTAAAAGCAAAGTGGCATTTTTCGGGTTTTAGAGAGAGACCGGCAGATCGGATGGCCTCGAAGACAGCGCGCAAACGTTTCAGGTGCTCGTCGAACGTGTCTGAGAAAATCACAACGTCGTCGAGATATACGAGGCATGACTGCCACTTCAGACCAGAGAGTACAGTGTCAATCATTCGCTGAAATGTGGCAGGGGCTGAACACAGGCCAAGCGGGAGCACTTTAAATTCATACAAACCATCCGGCGTAATAAAAGCGGTCTTCTCACGGTCTCGCTCGTCAACCTTCTTTTGCCAATATCCACTGCGGAGGTCAAGGGACGAAAAGTAAGTGGCATGGCGAAGGTGATCGAGGGAATCGTCTATGCGTGGCAGGGGGTACACATCCTTTTTCGTGACGTTGTGAGGCGTCTGTAATCCACGCAAAACCTCAGGGTTCCATCCTTCTTTGCGACGAGGACAACAGGCGAAGACCAGGGGCTCGTCGACGGTTGGATAACGTCGTCCTGGAGCATTTCTGTTACTTGGCGGCTGATGGCATCACGTTATTTTGAAGACACCCGGTAAGGACGCTGACATAGTGGACGTTGGTCATCGGCGACTATAATTCGGTGCTTCGTTAGTGGCGTCTGTTGGACTTTGGAGGTTGATGCAAAACAATCTCGGAACGAATTGACAAGATTCTCTATGCAGCGTTTCTCACTGGGCAAGAGGTGCGGGTTCACATCAGTCTGAATGGCTGTAGGCGTCGCATTGTCGGGGTCTGACGTGTTGGTTAAAGCGTACTGGCCTGTACATTCTCCAAGCTCTTCAAAATAAGCGACCTTCGTGTTCGCCGACAAGGCCCCGAGCTACACAAACTTGTCGAGTTAGAAGCAGTGACATGTTAGCTTCAGCAATGCCACACGTGCCGGTACTGTGATCACATTCGACTGTGACGAACTTGCTCGCACGCGGAGGGATCGTTATGTGGTCGTCACAGACGCGCAACATCGTTTTCCGGAAGTCCGTGCTGCTATCAACGGCTCGCTTGGTTGAAAACGATACCACGAGCTGCTCCCGAAGGTCTATAACCGCACCATACTCTTGAAGAAAATCCATGCCGAGAATCAGATCTTTGCAGCACTCTTGTAACACGGCAAATGTGCCAGTGAAAGTAAAACCGCAGATCTCTATGCGACAAGTGCACATGCCAATCGGCGTCATTACATGACCACCGGCGGTACGCATCATTGGCCCAGACCAAGGCGTCAGAACCTTACGGAGTGCCGTGGCTAGCTGGCTGCTCATGACGGAGAAATCGGCGTCGGTATCCACAAGTGCGGTCACATCACAACTGTCGGCGGTTACAAAAATTTCCCCGGAAACAATGCGTTCGCAGCACGTCGGTAAGTTGATCGGATTGGGTCGTCGCCGCTCGGGCCGTCGCGTCAAATCGTCGGGTGGAGGCTGTTTAATCTGAAGCGTAGCGGCGGCCCCACCCCCGGAGGTCGCCGTGTTTAGTTTTCCCGGTGAGGGGACGTGCCTCTGAATTGCCCAGAGGAAGAGTACCGACTGGGCGAAGCAAAACGCTTCGGAGATGTCGATCGCGACCGCCGTTGTGGTGACGTTGGCTGCATCTCGTTAGCAGCCAGGTACTCCTCAATCTCCTGTGGTCTTTCGCCATAGCGGGGTCGAGGCGCGTTTGGTGGAAATCCTCTCAAGCCTATTCTCCGGTATGGGCAATTGCGAAGAATGTGACCAGGTTCGCCGCAGTGATAACAGAGCGGCCGTCTGTTGGGCGTGCGCCACAAGTGCGCCTTGCTGATAGCGGGACGCTGGTATTGCTGTGGCTCGACGGGGCGCAGATCTTGTTGCTGCTCGACGGGGCGCATGTAGCGAGGCGGTGGTCCGACAACGGGACGGACTGGATTTGGCTCGGGAGCAGGTCGACGTAAGACATCACTATAAGTCATGATGCATGGCTCCGGTTGTGGTGCTGGTGGTGGTGGTGGCTGCACCGCTCGCCGAATTTCATCACGGATGACGTCCACGGTAGAATAATTCTTTGCAAAGGGAGCATTCAAGTGGAGGTTTTGTAGCTCTTCGCGGACAATGCTCCTCACAAGCTCCCGCAATGCCTCGTCCCTGGCTGCTGGCACGGACGCGCATCAGGGTGTGGCCGCTACGCTTGCCTGGCGGCCGTATTTGGTACTCCGTTCCTGCAGGGAACGTTCCATGCTGGTAGCTTCTCTCGCTAAATCTACGACAATTCTTGGGGGGTCGCGAATGAGGCCAGCAAACAACTGCTTCTTCACCCCGCGCATGAGGTGCCGTACCTTCGTTGCCTCAGGCATGGTAGGGTCGGCCCGATTGAAAAGCCGCGTCATGTCCTCGACAAACATGGCCACACTCTCATTTGACTGTTGAGACCTTGAACGAATTGTAATCTCTGCATTTTCTTTGCGCGCACTCGAGCTGAATGTTGAAAGTAACTCACGACGAAAGGCTGCCCAGTTGACAAAGGACGCCTCGTGGTTCTCGAACCACGTCTTGGCCGAGTCTTGCAGCGCGAAGTACACATTCATTAGCTTCCGCTCGTCGTCCCATTGGTTAAATGCAGCCACACGGTCAAAACTGGCCAGCCAGTCTTCCACATCCTCTAACCGGTCACCATGAAATGATGGCGGTGATCGCGGTGCGAGAAGGACGAACGGTGGGGCGTTGCTGGAAGGCTGGCTTGTCTGGCTGCTCGTCGTGGATGTCATGGTTCGTAGCGGGGTGGACAGCGGTTCAAACTCAGGTTGTAGGCCTCGCAGGCGACGGCTGGCTTTATGGACAAGAGTCGCGTCCACGCGTTGATGAGCAGCGTCACTGACGTCTTCGGGGGCAACGTACATGGGATCTTATCCTGCACAATCCGCCAAAATGTCACCAACACACGTAGCAAGCAGCACAACAACCGAGGTGGCCCTTTTTAATCAAGCGAAAACTCGAGAGAGACGAGGATGACGCTTAGCCACGTGCCAAGACATTCGGCCACTTGGTGGCGCCAGAAGATGGTCAGCGGTGTGGCAATATTAAAATTTTTGCTTGCCTCAACAGAAACAACATGGGTTTATTTCTTCTGGGGGAAAACGAAAACAAACACATACACAGAGCCGTCACGGCAAAACCTGACCTCGATAATAAATAAATATATCAGGACGAGATAGCTACGAACGGTCACTAAATCCAGAGTTCGAATGAAAGAGCATCAACACAGGAAGAAGCTGCGGTGGTCACCAAAGAACGGCCTGCATTACAAAACAAACGGCTGCGATTGGAACGCATGCTGACCCGCTGGCGCCAGCCCACAGGTCAACAGTACAAGCGCCTGAGGCGTTTACAGGGCCAAGCTTGTTCCAAGAATAAACATTCGTTTTCATGACATTTCTTCAGAATTTTCCCCACGTGATTATGAACCTGGTAGGCCGCTTGACCTTCAACTAGCAAGAGGTCGCATTGTGATCATACAGCCTAACCATAGTACCACCTATGGTACATACAGCGTCACGTATTTCCTCTTGTAATTGATGGCGTAACCATAGTACCACCTATGGTACATACAGCGTCACGTATTTCCTCTTGTAATTGATGGCGTAACCATAGTACCACCTATGGTACATACAGCGTCACGTATTTCCTCTTGTAATTGATGGCATCCTTTACTAGTCTTGACAATTGAACCGCTGCAAACAACGCTTTCGCTTTACCAAACGAGATTTAGCAGGGTTAAGCCTCAGCCATTTTTTGTTACGACATTTGCGGCAAATTGGTGAACTCTCCCTGCCACAAGCTGGAGGTATCGCAATTCGTAAGTACTGTTAGCACCCTTTCAAAAACTGCGCTTTCATATTTCTTTGATTTGCTGTTCACCAGGCTACGACGGCATTTCTCCATGTAACCATACCAGATATCTAACTGTAAAGCGTGCAAATGCTGGACCTCATTTTGGCTAAAATAATCATTGCCATCAGTCAGTCTACATTACTGAAAGGCAAAGTGCTCCCCATATTACACCAGTTAACTTGCTCCCGTGCCAGCTGCAGCACCCTAACCAGCGCGAAATTCTCAAATTTCAAACTCAACACGTATGTGGCTGAACCTATTTGCTCAAACCTGCTAATTATTATTTGAATTTTATTTATTTCATTGCGCAACCTATTTTAGCTATACGCCATTATTTTCCTACTTGACCCTGTCTAATTTCGAGCTTATGCTCGCATTTGATATGTCTGGAATGTCGCATCCGAGAATCTTTATAATACATAAAGCCTACACTACTCGGGATGGTAATGATATTAAGGTGTTCCACGATGGAGTCGCAAAGTTCCCGCTTTAATGGATACATTCACCGTTACCGGTTCATCGAAGCTAGACGTTATTGAATTTTAGAACCAAATGTAAGTGACATGGTTAGAGGGGCCGGTATGGATATCGTACTTCTTTCAGCTCAGTTTTTTTGTATATATATTAAGCTTTGGAAACTGTCCAAAAGTTAAAAATGAAAACTGTACCCGACATTTTGTATTCCTTATGCTGCATTTATGTCAGGGGTCATTATTTGTGATGTTAATGAAAGTTTACGGATAAAATTATTTCTCACCAGGGTCCACAGCTATTTCTATTGCCTATATTTGAACCATCTTGTCAATTTAGCCTTTAAAAATGATGGACGGTAATATACGTGCGCAAAAAGACAAGACAAAGAGGAGAAGTGGACAGCGACGGCGCAGAACTGACAACTGATTTAATCGAAGAACGGAAGAGCGTATATATGTGTGTATATATATATATATATATATATATATATATATATATATATATATATATATATATATATATATATATATATATATATATATATATATATAATTTTTTTTCTAGAACCGGTTTAGAAGATGACGGATCAAATTGCAGGAAGTACTATGCACTTTCGAATTAAATTTACTTGTATATATATTCCTAAATGAAGTGGAATTCAAGAGACTTCTGATGCGCGTACAAGAAGAGAGTGAGAAGTTTGGGCTTAAACTGAACATTGAAAAGACAAAGATCATGGCGTCTTGCCCTATCAAGTCCTGGAGCATCAAGGGACAAGAAGTGGAAGCTGTGACAGATTCTCTCTTCTTGGGCTCCAAGATTACCCCGGAAGGAGACTGCAGCCATGAAATTAGGAGACGCCTGCTTCTGGGAAAGAGAGCAATGGTTAGCCCTTGACCGCCTAGTAAAGAGCAGGGACATTAGTCTGCCAACCAAGATCCGTATAACTCGTGCATTGGTCTTTCCAGTTGTGATGTATGGATGCGAGAGTTGGACTGCGAAAAAGGCTGACCGCCGAAGAATTGATGCGTTTGAATTGTGGTGCTGGCGAAGACTCTTGGAGAGTTCCTTGGACTGCCAGAAGATCAAATCAGTCGATATTGTCGACCATAAACCCTGACTGCTCATTGGAGGGTGAAATTCTAAAGTTAAAACTCAGCTACTTTGGTCATCTGATGGGAAAAGAGGAGTTGCTGGAGAAACATTTGATGTTGGGAAAGGTTGAGGGTCGCCGGAGAAGGGGTAGGCAGCGAACGCGGTGGTTAGGTGGCATCCTCGAGGCACTGCAGATGAAGTTATGTGATGTTAAGAAGATAGTGAGAGACCGGAAAGCGTGGCGTGACATGGTCCATAGGGTCACGAAGAGTCGGACATGACTGAACGGCTGAAGTGAACACAAGCACACTAATCTGCCAGACCTTTTGCTTCAGTCTTAAAATTGTATGGAACGATGCACGCTTTGAACTTCAACATACTTTCAAGTATAGAGTGAGCAATCCGGTGTCTATAAAAAATTACACCAACTTGCTGCAATGCGTTCTTTAAAACCAATAGCAGTTATTTTCCTTATCTTTACAGTTAGCAACCACGGCGTTCTAGAAACTTCTGAATGGCTGAGAGGAAATTCGTAATACTAAAAGGGGACATAACGGGAAGAGTGCATTCAGGAGCGTATAGACTGCATAACATGACAAAAGTGATATATTAGTCACGTAAATTATACAGAATTACAATAAAAGCTACTGAAAACATGTAAAAAGCCCTCTGGTTACTATATATTTTAAAGCGACAGTGTAATGCTCTAGTTTATCGAAAGATATTGGCGTTCTAAGCAAACACTAAGGGGCATTACTGTGGCAGGCGGTATTTGGCATTTGATATTGCAGTGCACTGAATGGTTCGCAGGTAGTAGAATATAATGAGACCACACAACATTGTCGAATTAAGAGGAGGGCGGGAGTTGACAGAAGATGCGTATCGAAAACTGTTCTGTTGCGTGCTGTGTCGAGTACATTGCCCTTTGGCCATGCTGGTGCATTCGGAAAGCTTGGTTAAGGCAGGGCTGTATGTTCAATTTAGTAGGCTATGATATAGCTTAGAGCTCTATAGTATTACGTGTTCGTGAAATAGCAGAGGGACACAATTAGGTTTAGTTAGTGATTTAGATATACTAAGTTTTACGGTTCAAAAGCAACAAAGGCTATGAGACGCCAAACACACGGTTAAAATCTGTTAGTGTGGGTCGAATAGTTTTATACTTAAAGTGTGTATAACATGTTAGCCCCTTTGAGGAGCCTCAAGTTTTGTGTAGAACCAACAAGTGCTTGTTAACCTAAAAGCAGAATGGCGTGTAATGGCATGAGTTCTTTGAAAATAATGTAAAATATTTTGCTACTTCTCTCAGTTCTATGCAGGAAATTAAGATGTGTTTTACTATCGGTTCACCACGTTCGAGTTGTGTGTACATGAACGAAGCCCACAAGGAAAGAAGCAGCAGCGTCACGGCCTGCCCTAGAGGCAGATCAAATTTTCCCTAATTTGTTTCAGAATACATTGAATCACCATCGCTCACGAGTCATTACTTTCGGTTGCAATCTAACGAATTATAGAGACTTGAATCAGCAACATGCGGTTCAGAAACTAGCATTCCGGTTCCGTACGAACCAGCTAGATTAGGAACAGATCTGCCTTATAGTACAAAGCGCTATCCACGTAACAAAAAGCTTCTCCTAGCCGTGTGGTACGTGCTAATAGTAAAATGTCGTTTGAACCACCTAGGCAAAACAAGCGCTCTATATTGTGCCTCCGCATGCAAGGTCCTGTGGAATAGAGAGCAAACGCTGTTGAGATTTTACTTTGCTTATTCCAAGGGATAGCAATTGTCGACCCCGATAGTGTAGGTACTTGCAAAATTGTTAAAGGAATTAGCAAATACTCCACAACCACTCTCAATCTTCACCTCATATTGCACCAAACAACCTGTACTACCAACCGCCATATCTCCGCGGAAGAGTAGTAGTTGGTTATTGGTGACATCGAGTATGTGCGCTCAACTGAGGATAAAATGTGACCTTATTCTGATCGAAGGGATTGCAAATAAAGAAACTCGCAAAATCTCGGATGTGCAGTGAGCAAGCACTAGTTGTGGCTTTTCACCTCATACTCGATTGCATGGCATTTCCTTGTTGGTGTTTTGACGCAAGCTTGACCCAATAGAATTGAACATTATTATGGCAAAATATATAATATATAGTATGAAGAAGCGAAGCCTCGTACCATTCGTGATCACAGTAGGGATAGAAAACATGGCACCTTCACACAAGGATATCCATACGAGAAGAATGGTCGCCAGTGGAAAAATAACTTTGGCAGTTAGAGCTGCTTCCATGTTGAAACACTTTGATTGAAAAAAAGCACGGAACTTGCATCAGAGACCTTCAAGCTGCTATAGGCAGTGGCTTTCCTCCTAGAATGTTTATATACAAGCACCCCTTTTCTCCACTCACCGCACGAGCTCTTGGCAAGGCCGACATATGTTGTAGCCCAAGTAACAGCAGAAGTGCGGGTGCTGGAAATGAATATAACACGTGCTCCAGTGTAGCGTAGGACCCGAGTAACTCGCATATGCGTGCATTAAAAAAGCGACAAAAAAAGATGGAAATGACGTAAATATCCTTCACTCGCCGAAAAGCATATTTATCTCCATGTCACTGCATCAAACATTTCTTGGAAGGGTAAAATAAGTAAAATGATCGCATATATTTTTGTGCCCACCAAGAAGGCAAGCATGAGCGCGCAATATACAAAACTCAACCATTCTATGAACGCAAGCCTGCAAGTTGATGACATGTCAGAACGCATCACAACGTGTCTGAACGTGCACCAAGCGTGCGTCAAGTCAGTTGTGCATGCTCAGTCTTGTAAATCAAGTCGCTCGTTACATACTGTCCTATAAGCGACGTTCCCAAACAGCTCCACCTGCATTTCACACGGTCTACTGCCGCTCCAAAGCGGTCGTCAGTCGGCCTGAAATTGCTTTTGCCAAGAAGCAGCTGTGAGCAGACTGCAGAGTCCCATTTCGGTAGTCGCCGCCGTGCACGATTCACAAACAATTACCACTGCTGTGTGCGTGTAGTCGGACGAAGTATTATCAAAGGTTTGTGCTCCTGTGAATGTACGCCTGCTGATTAAAACAATAGGCTGTACCGTCCGTTAAGAACCGACGAAGGCCTCAAAACTATGGAGAAGTGCCACAATTTGCAGCAGCTGAAGAAGTGAAGATCTCGAGGCAAGGCTTTTGCTGTTATCGTATTTCAGATGAAAAGGCACGTTTTCAGTATCGTCGCGCGCTTTCGAACAGGGTAGGTATATAGTATATATATATATATATATAGTATATAGTAGGTATATAGAATCGCTATACTACTCCATGAGCGGCAAACGTGTAAGTCGCCACGTAAACATTTAACTGTGTGCCTTGTTTTCATATTGTCTTTAACTATTATTATGTCTTTATATTAAGCCCGAATAGCACTTCTGCCTTGTTTAAAAATAATGGTAACTCACATTTTCCGTTACCTTAAACCATACCTCGAGTAATGGATGTAATATTGTTTGACCTATTGGCTCTACAATTGCATAGCAGAAAAAAAAAAACGCTGTTTGCGGCACTCAGGTCTGCGTTCACAACGTTCGGCTTCAGAACAGAACATGTGTACCGTGAAGTAAGCTTTATTTCTTAAGATTGCAGTATAGTGTACTGTTTCAGAGACCCATAAAGCCAATGAGACCACAAAAGTATTATACATACCAATGGCGCTTCAGGTCGGTGGCTGAAATTAATTGTGTCTTGAGCTAATTAAACTTGTTTGGCAGTAAAATCAAAAGTATACTATATTCTGCAGGTCAATACCTCGATCTGTAAGTTCTGTGCAGCTCCCAATGAAATGACCTCGCAGTTGTCATGCATCTTTTGTATCTTGTCGATTTAATATATTTACAATAAGGTTTTTACCGCATTCCTGGGTCTAAAAGGTGAAATATTCATATGGTCGCGAATTACATGTACCAGATACAAAATTGTCACACACCTCTCATCCCAACTTATCACCCGATATACTGGTTTATAGCTTTATAATGACGACACCATTGCTGTTTCCGTGCGCAGCGACGAAGTGCTGAAGCCAACACATGTGTCTTGACTCAAAGGCGCATTTTGGTGCACCTGAATTTAGCGCTGGAAAGAGGCTATGATCAACGGACGAAATTTCAAGATGCCATCAGGTTAGCGGATTATAAGTCGCTTCTGTGAAGCTTCAGTATATGTGTCATGTATTCTACACAACAGCGCTTGCAAACTCTAGGGAATATCAACAATAGCGGACTGCACGAAGAATTTTAAAAAGGATAAACCTGATAAACTCCACACTAAACCCAGAGGTGAAATCAACGCCTCCCATTTTGCAAATACATATCTGCATATGACCTTCCACTGTCAATAAGAACAATTTCTTTAGGCATGTTGTGTCTATAAAGACTTTTTCTACCTCAGCGTGTAGTTCAAAACATCCTTCACTGCTAATTGTTTACTCTAAATGTGTACCTTTTTGGCACGCATTCTTCCCCCGAATACTGCGGTAAACCGTCCATTTGTCTATTATTACATCACTGCCATATATAGAAGTGAAAAGTAGCACTTTAAGAGCATCATTTTCGGTAAGTAGTACTGCGAAATCTTGTGCCTACACACGCATATAGCATAAAATATTTATTTTCTTGCATTTACACCCCAGTATCACTGGCCCCAAGAGTGTGTTTTCCTTTTACAGCTGAACATTTCCGTTGTTGTGTGCAGAGGCTCCACGTACCTGATTTTCTGACCCGGGCCCAACGTTTAATGCCCGAGCCCAGCGCGAGCCCACGCTCATAGGGAGCAGGCCCGAACCGGACCCGTGCTCTCAGACTCGGCCCGGCCCAGGTCCGGCAGTCAGTCTACGCGGACGCCCGAAAAATGTAATGTTAAGAAGAAAAAAAGAAGCGCTTAACGTTTTTTTTTAATCCATCATAAATGCCCTATCCTTCTTGAAATGTAACCGTATATAAGAGTCCACATCACTAATAACGCCGCACAAAAATGCAAGTGCTTAGAAGGAAAAACATTTCCAGAAGGCTGCATGAAGTCCTTTTTTTATCGCAAGAGTGCGAGGCAACTACCTAGGCTCCTATATCTATATGCTGGCTTGCAGATTCGGATGTAATGGCTATCGCACTAAGAACAGTCCATTTAACTTCTGTATGCTTCTTCCACGTGCGCTCGCCACTATATCTCAAGCGAAGTTATAATAAGCTTACCAATTATATTCTAAGTGCTAAGAGTTTGTTAGGGATTTTCTGTTATCATAATTGCTGAATTATCTCTAAATGCTGTTCAGGAATTCTGTTTTCCTTTGGTAATGATTATATTTCATGGTAAACTTTTTAGTTTACTATTTCCGTGTTTTTCGAGTGACCAATTCACTCTTTAGTCCTGAACATGACTGATAGTATGTTTAAATGAATAAATGGTACTGCCTAAATGGTACGTAAAACCAAATCAAGATAGGAAAAATCTGACCAAATATTCTCACCACAGGAGGGCAGCGGCAAATTCTGTCAGAAGCCTTGGTAAAAAAAAGTTTTGGCATGTAATTTTATTTAAAGCCATCTCTTTCACACACGTATGAGATGAGATATATGGATCACAGGAGCTTTAAATAAGGCTCCTTATTAGCAATCAGCTCTTGGGGCAAGTTATTTGGTCAGTCACACACAAAGAGACTCTCTCCGGTGCCTATGCCAGAGGAACCTACATAAGAAAGGGCAGGGAAACACAAAATTCAGCATAGCCTTGTGCAAGAATATCCTTGTGAAGAAATCACTGCCGCACTCTGCATCGCCATGGAGACGAAAAGCAATACTGTGCATATGTATGCGTTGAATACCCGAACATTCGTGATTCAGTGCACTCTTATTCAATTCCCTTGCTCGTAGCGTAGAGATGTTTTCTTTATGGCGGGGAGGGGGGGGGGGGGGTGCGAGGTTAAGGCAGACAAAGGCTATCTTTTAACAGACAACTGCCTGCCGAGCGATCGATTAAAGGTCCTTCTCCAGTTTCTCTTATGACTCTTCAAATGCCTAGTTTGAAAAGTCACAGGATAATAACAAGCACAGGGAACCGTGGCCGGTATTATCCTGTGGCATCGTACTCCCCCCCCCCCCCCCCCCTTTGCAGAACGTTTTAAGAATTGTCCCCCTTAGATAAATGCCTTATCAGGGCCCTTCGCAAACCCTCCCTTTGTAAGGTGTATCTGCACCAAACCCGCCTAAGTGGTGACTAATCATCTACCCGGTACTGTGATTTTTATTTTTTTTTGTGTGTTTCCTGGTACTGCCGCTTTTACTTCTTTTGTAGGCCACAGGATCTCTGGTTCCAGGTTGAGATACATACTTAAGATTATTATTTTTCACTATGCCGTTATTATCTTGTGAATATGTATTCCCCCCCTGCCCCCTCTTTTTAAGAACTGTCCCCCTAGATATATGCCTTATCAGGGCCCTTTGCATAGCCTCCCTCTGTAAGTTGTATCTGCACCAAACCCGCTTAAGTGGTGACTAATCACCTACCAGGTATTGTAGTTTTCCCTGGAACTGCCGCTTTTACTTCTTTTGCAGGCCACAGAATCCCTGTTTCCAGGCTGATAGATACATACTGAATAAATACATACATACTCAACGAAGTGGCCGTTCAAACACCACCAATGGCTGAGACCCCTTCGTGGGAATTCATGACTATTACGCCAATCATGCCCACTCGGCTTCGTCGCAAAGAAAAGCTGGCATCTCGACCTCTGGTTGATGCACTTCCAGGTACCTGCGTTGCATATACGGACGCATCAATTATAGAAAATGGCGGTAGAACAGCAGTTACTAGTCCAACTCACAGCGAACTAAAGGTACGTAAAGAATATGTTTCAGAATACCCGGACCCGCTTGTGATGGAACTCTATGCAATCCGCGAATGCTATGGAGGCCATAAATAAAATAGATTCCATAACAGAAGCTCACATCTATACAGACTCCTTAGCCGCCATAAAACAACTGAAGAAAGTGACAAAGACGCTATGTGTTACCCAGGAAATGCACGCACTCAATATAAAACAAAGATACGCATCCAGATACATTGGACACAAGACGATGCTGAAAACGCTGAGCAAAGTTGACCACCTCACACACGAAGTTACAAACACTAATGCGCCCCCCACTAAGCTCCCTTTTGATGCCTGCTCTGCTGTTCCCATCTTAGCATCCTATTTAAGGAAAAGTACACGTGCCCTCATTCCCCCGTGTAGATTCCCCCTGCCTCATAACTTAACGAGATTGGAGGAGGTTTCCCTAAGAAGGATAAGAGCTGGGGCAGCCATTACCCCTCGGTAAGATGTCAATGGTAATCTCAAGCAGACATTGGACCAACCACGCTCCCGAAGTGTTCCACACCAGCTGCAGAAGTGGATGTTCGCCACCTGTTATGGACTTTTGCAGGGACAAGGGCATCAAGGACACAGATTCTGCGCGAAGTGGGACTAATCACAACAAGGGAAGAGGACGTTTCTAAATGGCTCACTGACAACGCTAAGAGCGGGAGCCTGCTCCGGTTCCTCACGGAAAACCATTTACATGAGTTTCTATAATATGCCTTATGGCAAACTTGCGTAAAAAAAATACGTACTGAATGCTTTTTTCCTTTTTTCTTTTTTTTTCACTTCATGACCCACTTTCTTCTCACCCATTCTCTCCTTCCCACTTCTTGGCACTTACTTTCTTTGCCCCCACTTTCCCCTCCCCGGCTTTTCTTCTTCGGAAGCAAAAGCGTATTTAAACCCCTGCCAGTGATGATCGCTATGCCCAGACGAGGACAAGTCCACTTGACGAAACGTTGGCTATCTGCGAACTGAGGCGTACCCCATTTACCCTTGTTCAGTTCTTCATACTATTTTTCAGAACGGTTACATTGTTCAGTGTATATTGTTAGATTTCTCAAAAACTATTGGCAAGGTTTCTCTGCCACTGCGTTTTTGGCACTAAATGAGAGTAACATCGATACTGAAGCTGCTGCATGGTCGCAATCCTTTCTCACCAACCATTCGCAAACTGTCACAATTAATATTTTCTCATTCACTTCTCCCGTTGACCTGTGTGTACCACAAAGCTCTGTGCTGGGGCATTCGCATCATTCCCGTCTACATAGTCGACTTACCCAATAGATTATGTTTATCAGCCAACCTCCAGCAGATGACTGAGTCGTATTCCGCGAATTCAAGAGTGATTCTTATCTAAGTATTTAGTCTATTCACACATGTTCTTTATTGCGAAAACACATGAAACATGAACCTAAATATTAATAAATGATGTAAATATGTGTTTGTCGTCGTAATATAACATCGCCTTCATAATATCGTAACACTAGGTTTCTCGAATCTGTGCCCTGTTGCAAATATCTAGGCGTATTGTCACGAAGTGGTGACAAGCCCAGTAGCCACAAATGAAGACACTGACGTTGCACTTGAATGGAACTCTTTATTGCGCTGACGTGCGCCCGCAAAAAATCAAGAGAATCAGCGGCGGCGAATAAAACAAACATAATCATTGGTCGTCGCACGCATCAACGCTCAATTTAAGGGCGGCAAGGAAACATCGAGAGAAGGCCACATACCGTGACTAGCTTAATCTGGAATATTGCAGAAACGCACGCGAGTGGCAGGAATCTTCTAAATTCCATTCGACGCATCTTGCGCGACAAAGAAAATGATAAAGCAGCATCTCACGACAACGAGCATGAACAAAAGCAAAAGAAAGAATCAATCCTCGCGCTAGAATCACTGTGCTAAGGCTGCGTGCCGGCGGCTGTCAAAAAGGACGAGCAGACGTGAATCGTTCACAGTATTGTTTATTTCTTCAAAACTTTCCTAGAAGATGCCCATTGACCATGTAACCAATGCAGCCAATCTGAGCCTCGGCTTCATATGCAGTGATTTTCATCTTTAGTTCTGTATAACACCATCTTTACAAATATTTAGTTCGTACTGAACTGTAATAGCTGCATTCCTCTGAGACCCTGGTCAAAAGACGCTCATCCATCAACGAGGAGGAGGAAAGGAAAGGAGGCTAACCGGAAGAAGAAACCGGTTCACTATCTTTCACTGTGGGAAGGGGTGAGCGGATATAAAATGTGAAGGATAAAAGGGAGTTAAAGGAATATGAAGTCAGTATAGTAAATCATTGAAACTAGTATAGCCAGCAAAACACAGCCTATATCAGGCCCATGGTTCTCAAGAAGCGGAGCAGTGCCTGAGAGGCCTTCACCGTCGACGATTACCGCTACTAGGGACCTAAAAGCTTTCCTCCTGTCAGCGGGCGTCCATCTATACGCTCCAGCGCATTGCAGAAAGACTGTCTTTTGGCAGTGTATGCGGGGCACGCAGGAAGAATGTTCATCATTACCAACGCCATTAAATGTCGAAGAATGTTCCGCCTTTGCAAGATTCATAAGATATACCATGACAACTCTATTCTTAGGAAACAATTCATAACCCCACCATGTTACGTTTTAGTTCGCGTCGACTATCGTAATGAGGTTGGTGTTCATTCATGCCGCAACAATTATTTATGCAAATAATTTATTCGCAGCATGTCAGCTAGTTGGCATTATTTTCCACGATCTATTGTCGAAATATCTGACCATTCTAAATTCAAAGGTGCTATAAATATTCCACTACTAGCATAAAACAGTGATTGTAGCATTGTCATAGTCCATGTGGTCGAAATTTTCGGAGTCCTCCCTTACGGCCTCTCTCATAGCCTGGGATGCTTTGGGACCGTGAGCCTTATAAAGCAAACAAAATCATTGCCGTTGTTTTGTTTTACAGCCCATTTTCTGTTCATAGCATTATTTTAAAATATACATTATTTTTGCAAGTGTATATTGCTGATAAGTATTTTTCTTGTTTCGTTTTGTGTTTGAAAAATTTCTGGCTATGTTTTGTATCATTATCAGGCCTTTTCGCCTTGTAACGAATACCATTATATTGTCAACTTCTTTTATTTTTTAGATGCAACTTCTTGTCCTTTCCTTCCAGTGAACCGCGCTTAAGTTTTAAGACGTGCTTATTTTACTACTGTTTTCGACTTTCCTCGAATATGCCCCCCTTCTGTCTGCAATGCGCGGGCCTTAAGCATGAGAGTAATGAAATAATAAATAAATGCAATAGGCAATATAGCGGATTTTGATGTTGTTAGCACTCTACAATAATTATTTGACAATATTAATATTGCTGGTTGTTAGTTGGTTTAACTAATGTCTTCTTGGTGTCAGTTAAAGGGAGTTTGTTGTTGCTCGATTTGTGTTAACGGTTACCTTAGTTAATATAATAAGTTATTCACACCATGACTTATTCAAACAGTTTTGGTCTTTCTTATGGACTAAAGTAGCTTTAGCCTTGTTCCAATATATAGGCCCAACCGGAATTGTAATGCATAGTTTATGCGTCATCAATGTGGAAATGAATTCTATTTCAATGCCGACCATGGTCTGCGGTACCTAAAAGGTAGAGAGGACATTTTAAACCATTCTACAATTCCTACCATTGAAGGGCACAAAACGACGACGCTGTTTAAACACACCGCTAATTACGCCGATTGATCAAACACACGTGTCTGTTACCATACGCATGACGAAGAAAGTATACGAAGTACGAGGCTGGCTGGAGTCGGTGGCACAATTGTCAGTGAAGACACGCGAAGCCAAGCAATGGCGCTTTGGCGGACAGTTTTGCTCACATTTACCGCAGCGAACGCAGTTTCCTTCGAAGATGCAGTTGGCAGTTACTGCTGTAAGTCTGACCTCAACCGCTCTTAACAAAAAAAAAAAAAGATATAGCTCTACAGCTTTCATTTATTCAGTATTTTTGCACTACCTGTGATGTCTTAGTCGGCACCTCAAAAAGTTAGCAATCATATTCTAGAGAGGTGGATAGCTTACAATGGCTTAATATATCATCTTTGTAAGATTCATAATATGTTGCTCTCAACCTTCTCCGAAATCTTACAGGAATGCATGGTGCTTCATCGCCCGGTCGGAAAACTTGCACCTAAATATTCTTAGGGAAGAAAATTGCGGTTATGTCACATGAACTTAATAGATCTGGCGAGTGTGGAATTGCTGTTCTATAAAGAATAAGAAAAACGTAGGCTATTCTTTTATCTGGTTAGCCGTACTCCCAGAACTTGCTGCAGGAGGCGAGCATAAATTGGAAGTGCTGTATATCGCATATTTCGTTCTGACCGCATACGTTGCCAAACAAAATATATGATATACGGTGTGCTTCAGATAACATGATGAAAATTCCTAAATATATTGTTGGGAAGAAATCAGTTTTCTAGAAGAAAGAATCCTAAATGTTCAAATCAGACTGCAAAAGCTAAAGCACGCTAATTAATTGATTTCCGAAAGTCAGTTTGGTGGTTAGTGACAACAGAGAGTTTGAAGCCGTATACAAAACTTAGACATGCAATTTTTTGAGAAAAAAGCGAAATTCTTTTCTAATACTTTGCACTGCTCGTCAACCTTGCACATTTTCCCGCGCAAACCAATGGCTGGGAGCACGAGACGTTCTAGAAATGTTTTGGAAACTGCTTACCCCCTGCAGACATGGTAGGGTGATTACACCACCATATTCGAATTGTCTGCTGTTTTATGCCTGGTGATCGATGGCTAAAAAAAAAATACCCACCACGAAGTTGCCAGGACTATCCTTTTCCTTCGACTGAGGGGCAAAATAAACGTGCTCTTGAACAGGCAGACTAGAGTGCACGCAGTTAGAAGTCGGCGCTGCAGTTTCTGCAAGTTGATATAAGTCGATTTTACGTTTTGTCTAGCTTTTCTGATAATCGGCAGACCTCCGTATTGATTTTGACACAAATAATCTTGGATTTTCATAGAGCTGAAGGGAGTTAAAAATGAAATCATCTCTGAAGCAAAAGCCTGGAAAGCGATATCCTTATTGAGGGCTACTGACCTTCTTTTACACTAGCCAGACAACTAGAAATTTAGAAATTATTTGATTAGCTTATTTTCATAAGATATGTAATAAGAAAATGTTGGTAGCACATAACGTCTGCTACAGGTACTAGCTTGTTCATAATAATAATGCTTTTGTATTGCAAACCTAGCATATGTTTAAAATTTTAGATGCTTTTTGTTTATGTAGTTTGTGCACTGAACGAAATGTTTTGCAAGTCCAGTAGAATACGCTTCAGGCGCTATTACAAAAAGTCAAACTCTTCATCATGTGCATGTGTACTTGGTAAATTGTTTACTACAAAAAAAGATAACAAAAATATTGCCTTGTTTGCCAAACATTGCTCTACACCTAAAATGCTTCCGAGTTCACCACAATTGGGACTGTAAGAACACTGCGTGGTTTCGTCGCATAAGGTGTCACGAGAATCAACAAATATTTTGTAGTTCAAATAAGCGCAGTAGCTCTCTTAGTGAGGTTTCCCAAATTCTGTTCAGCAGCACAGCAAATTGATGGCGCTGCTAGAAATCCTGGTTCGTCGCATACTTTCCTGCTCACGCGTTGCTGCTGCTGGGCCTGACCGTAGCCAATAAGGGCATATCGCTCCAGTGCTCACCCGGTATGAAGAGTCTCAAGCATGGGGAGCAGCGCATTTATTCTCGACACCAGGCAATTGGAAAACCTTTCGATATGTGCTCCTGCTTACTCAAGGGGCTGCCAATCAAGGCTTAAAAATTACGTTAACGTGAGACATTGCGCTAGTTGGTAAGTATCCATGCTGAACGAGCGCAAAAAAAACAAACACTGAAAAGAATGCAGCACGACACAAGTGCTCTTTTACTCGCAATTGAAGTGTTTATTCTGGAAAAAAAAAACAGCTTAAGAACACAAAAAAGGGGAAAACATAAACGCTTGTGTCGTGCTGTCTTCTCTTCCGTGTTCTTTCTTTCGCGCTCGTTTAGCATGTATGCTTGAACATTATTTGGGCCTCATGAAAACCCCCATAGAAGCATGAAGGGCTCCTTATTTGGATCGGGAGGAATTTATTGCGAAATAAGCTCGGTAAATGTCTTCCACAGCTTGGCTTTCATCGCATTCTACAAGCTGTATATTCTTCATAGGTATCAGAACAATTAAAACTTTTTTTTTACATTTTACGTGAGTATTCTGATGATGTCTGCTCCTATGCAGATCGTGATGAAAAACCAATGACGGATTTCGTTTCCTGCGTAATAGAAAGATTTCCGGGAAACGTACGTATTCAAATTTATTCCAATATTCATTATAGGATTTCCTGCACAATATCTCTTTCTTATTGGTAATTGTTCGGACTTATAGCATGCAATCATTGGCCACGAGAAGCTTAAGCGCTCCTGTAGCTTACGGTAAAACTGCTGTGAAACACACCATCTCAGAATAGATCCTGTTACCAAGATAAGTTAATCAATACTGAAGGACTAGGTGTTCCCCGGGAATGTTTTCTGTAATATAAACAAAATTGTATAGGTTATTTC
Organism: Amblyomma maculatum; assembly: GCF_055883805.1. Classification (NCBI taxonomy): domain Eukaryota; kingdom Metazoa; phylum Arthropoda; class Arachnida; order Ixodida; family Ixodidae; genus Amblyomma; species Amblyomma maculatum. Next base: position 410,657,178 of record NC_139344.1, read on the forward strand.
TGCACGTCATCTATGTGCCACAGCCTTGGGAATCATCTCATGAGCTTAAAGTACAGCAGCTAGATGTGTTAAGGTGTCATTTGGAAATAATTAACTTACTGACAATAAAATACCAAATTTTTTACAGCGTTAGCTCTGCAGCATTCATTTGCGAGTTATCTTGCACCTGGTACCTTATGGGTTAGACAGATGCGCCACACAGATGCGCCACATGCCAGGTGCTCCTTTCGGCAAGTCCTTGATGAAAACGTGACTGACTTTAGAACCACGCAGACAATCTGCACCAAATGCATACATATGGCAATTGTCACTCCCCATGCAGCTAGCCATTGTTCAGTTCACTTGGATGCCAAATGAGTTCAAGGGTAGGTCTACAGCAAAGGCTGGCCAAAAGTAAGTGTGGCTTTCACCATTGCAATACACGCAAGTTAAAACTTTTAATCATGTCTACAAGTTTTCAGCCTTGGGAATCTGTGCTCTTGTCACCTCAGACATTTTGATAGAAGTGTAAATTGACAGATATTCAAGGAGCGGGGCACCAGTCACAAAGCCGCATTTAAAACCAAGACAAAGCTACCATCTTCTGCTGAGGCACATACACCGAAGCAATGGAAAACATTTTTGAGCAAGAGCAGCATTCTCACATCTGCTACTTCAATGACATCGGAGCACAGATTGGCGATGTTCTAAGGCACAAGTCAAATTTCCTGATATAAGTATAGCACCGACACTTCTGTCAGTAAAACAATTTCTGCTGCAGTTCTTTTGAGGAACATGTTCACATACAGATATGCCGCTTGGCAGGTCATCTTTGAAGAGAGTCAATATTCCACCACAGGTATCACTGAAAATGATTTCAGTTCCAGGCCACCCGACCACAGATGCAGTACATTAAAAATGCACCTTTCAATGGTTTTGAGCTCCTGAGATGGTATAGCTCTAGGAAGTTATTCGGGATGCCAGGAGCTATCACTGCATAAGTGATTACAGGGCTGCGAACAAAACCTAATGGTTAGACATATTTTTATGTCTGAGCTCTCGTTCCCTCGCAACATCGACAAAAGATGCAGACTGAGCCATCTCTACCATCGAGTCCGACAGTGACCTGGTAGCTCGAAGATATGGGCACTTTCTGCTGAAGCAGCTCAAGCTCAGTTTTGGAATTGGCAACAAGGACTTTCAATAGTGTAGGGACAGCCTGTACAGGTAGCTACCAAAACGCGCACGATAATTACTGCAGCTATCATAAAGTCTATTCGAGTACACCCCATCATTTGCACTGTTTATTCTTGGTAAAAAATATGCACATGCTTCGGCTTTTTGCGCCGAAGGCAATGGTAATGTACTTCAGTGGATACGACGACTAATACGTTCGAAAGCATGGTCAAATTTTCAAGGGCACTTCGTGTTAGCGGTTAATATCAGGACAAGAGAGGACAAGAGAGTTTGTAGAACTGCACATGAACATTCAGGAAGATACAGGAGCGCAAGAACGGAGCATGGACATATAAAGGGTCATGAAGATTGCTCAACACTGTGGCTGTAGTTTAGCAAAATCATTGTACAAGTACTACATCAAGACCCCCTTGATAACACACCTGCACTTCACATAGCAGTGCAGCAACAAGGTGTTCCCAAGATGTCGGAAATTTCAGAAGCAAAGGATGTGACTGCTCTACTATGCAGACATTCGGTGCTTTTTCATAGAGCATAGTCGTGTTCTGCTCTTTTCTCATTTCATTTCTCACTTATGGACACAAGAGTCAGTACACAGCGACTTTCAGATGCCGCAGCAATATTTACACATGTGTTTGCTAGCTGGGTGCAAAATGAACGTAATATACATATACTATAATCGGCTTTATGGCACACATATTTCTGCTTGTTGATGAAGCCTCACTTTTTCTTGGCTGTCTCCAGAAGCACATATGGCAGCAGCACTTCCCGCTGCCTTTTTATTCAGCATTGGCTGAGGGGTCCATGTTAACGAGTGCGCGTCTGAACAAATTGTTGTCACATAATGTGCAAAGCCAGACATTTTGTTCACCCTTTGCAAGGAGCTTGGCACTGTCTGCAAACTCAAAATTTCCAGCAGGTTCTCTCAAAGGTGATGAAATTTATTTGGGAGTTCACTGAGGCACTGGGAGGAGCACAAGCTCTGTAAAATATAAATAACGTCTAGAGTAAGATATAGATAAGAATAGTCACAGTTGCTACTAGAATAGAGGTAGAGAATTCTGCTCACTACCTCAAAGAAATCATCATTGGAGGAGTGAAGGGTACAGACGTAACTGCAAATAAATGACAACCACAAAAAAGACTCACGCGATGGCTCATAGTTGTCAGCAGAAAATTTCAAAGGGGATGACTCAATGGCTACTTGCAATAGCGCATTTGGTTAAGAGTCCACTGGTACTAAGCACCTTGGAACGACAGTCTCCAATAATCTACAATAAGGCGACGCGTTCTCGAATGTTTACAGATTGAAACCGCTCAGTCGGAAGTGTATTCATTGACATCGATGCTCCGCTGGTAGCACGTGAAGTTAAAACGCCCAGTATTACAAGTATTAGTGCACCGGATATCTCTGTATTTAGGAAAACTTACAAGCGTTCGTAGACGATGAAAAACACATCAGCACTAGTAAATTGTGATATCTTGAGGTTTGCCTTCAATAAAGCGACGCATTATAAAGATACGGCACATTTGTGAACCCTCGTAACAGCCTGCAAAGATATTCAGCGTGTTTAAAGGGCGATCGGTGAATTACGGCCACAAATTCTACTGCCAAAGAAAATATACTACGAAAGAGCAAAAGTAGCTACATATACTGAATAATAACCCCTGCATCCATAACCCGCCGTGGAGTAGTGGTTAAGGTGCCCGTCTGAAGGCTATAAGGACCGAGAATCGATTCCACATTCGGTAGTAAAATTCTTTTTATCTTTTTTTTATTTTGTTTATTATTTTAAATGTAATCGTTTTATTTTATATTGTTGCATGCTTTTTCCACCCTGGCGACTCGTTTCTTTCCTGAAACGAGGGCTATCAACCATACAGGCCATTCCGGTATCAGAGCTCCGCGCGGTTTCATTCCGGACTTTCCAGGGCAGTACAGGAATTTGCTGAAATAGCCCTCAATCCTGTATCCCAGATCCTGTACAGTAAACCTGTATACGATTTCCTGTACAAATTTTATACAGGATTTTTCAGTAGGGGAGTCTACGACATCATCAGTTATGCCACCAGCTTTGCATTTGATGCAGCGCACTTCGTAAACAATAAAAGCTTTGTGTGTGTACATTCATCTTTCATGGCCTGAATCTCTAAGTTTGTCTGCCCACCTGAGAGTACAGTGAGTTATTGCCAGTAACGCTGAGAATGACGACTCTTAAATAAGTCGTGTAAATTCAAGCAAGGCATCAAACGATTGCAATGGTGTATTCAAAAGACGTATTCCTCATTGCTTCATTTGGGATATAGCCTTGTTCGCCCCTGTGAAGGTGTCCCGAATTTGCGTCCAGTGAGAGAAAAGCAAACAGTTCAGATTCCAAAAAGAAACAAAAACCATCCAGCACGCGGTAATAAATTCCCTTTTTTCAGTAATTCAATTTGGCATCGTGAGTTCAAGTCATTGAAAAAAAAAAAAAACCTGACGCTGTGGTAAGGAAAAAGAAAACTCGTGTCCCAGGGATGTAAATACGACAAAGCTTTTTTGACCTAGTGGAAATGAAGCAGGTTGCTAGAGAAAAAATACAAGGATGGTTTGCTTGCGGGAAATTTCGCCTACTTTCCTGCGCTCTACTGTTATATGGCGCTGACAAGCCACGCGTTCGACGGTAACGCGGTGTTATAAATGATCAAAAAAGGATGTAAGCTCTCATCAGGGGTGCTCACGTGCGTTAATCTCACTAATCACTGTCAGGCGACTGGCGAGAGCACATTGAGCTGCTGCTAGAGTGATTACTTGTGTTGGTGAGTCTAAGAAAAAAACAGTAAAAACATTGCTACCTATATTATGTACGAACTTTGGTAGGCTCCGATCGGCACGAGCTTTCACTGTTCAGCCAATGTGTGACGATACTTACTTTTTCGATCGACGTTTTGCGTAAGCGCCTACCACTGTCAGCACCGCATCGCATCGTAGCCGCCGTTGCTTGCAGCCAGCGAATGCCGGAACTTTGGTGAACTTTCTAAGGCGTTTCGAGGTCGTGCTCGAGTGAAACGCGCCAGCACACCCACCCCTTCGGTTGCTCGTGAATGCCCAGTGCTTCAATCCATATATTTTCGCTCATTCCGAGAGGGAAATGTATTGAAAGACATTCGCCTAGCGCTTTCGCTGCTCGAGTAGCGCGGTACTGCGCAGTTTTGTTGCTCATGGCAGCGCAAAATTCATCGAGAATTCGCCGCCGAACAATCAGCTGTTCAGGTAAAATAGACGATAGCTATACGTACCAAAGCCATTTGTGTAGAGAGACGCATAGTTCCCCGAGGCAGAACAATAGCCAGAGCATCTAGCGGTGTTTACTGTTTTTTAATTATTTGGAATTATTTGACGAAAGCAAACACGTTGATTTTGCAGATATAATAGAAAACGCAAGAATATCACATAATATTGTTACGGACGACAAGGAAGAAGAAGCGGGCAGTGGCGCGGGAAGGAGCACTCGCGCTAGATCCGCGAACATTCATTAAACGTCATCTACCATCGTCATCGGTTATGTTCTGTCTCCTGTCTTCATCAGCTTGCCGCTTCGTAACATTTGGTTGGAGGTGCTGCATACGGCATCCCCTTCCTCGCCTTGGAGCATCGACGCCATCTTCAAGCCGGGACAATCACCGAGGGCCTAGGAACATCGCCGAGCAGCTTCGCCCAGCCCTTCAAGCCCGGACCTGAACAACAACCACCGCCCAGCCCCCAGCCCGGACCTGAAGACAAGGAGAACAGACATACCAATCATAACCGAGATGAAGGACCTAAAAGACCTGAATGACCCGAAGGAACCGATGGACACGAACACGCAACCCCGGCCCAAGCTGCCCGACGTGACCTCGAGCCATCGGTCCCATGGACTCTGGTGACGAATGGTTGACAGCTCCAAGGGAGGCGGATCACCCACGCATCAGACATCGTACCGGCAAGCCGTTCTATTCTTCCTCCTTCCTCTTCTTCTTCAAGCATCCAGGCACGCCCATCATCATGCCATAAAATCATTAACATCGCTAAACTTCCTCGTCCACGATCAGGACGATCGCTCGGTGGCCCCGGGTCATGTTACTGACGACAAGGAAGAGGAAGCGGGCAGTGGCGCGGGAAGGAGCACTCGCGCTAGGCCTGCGAACATTCATTAAACGTCATCTACCATCGTCATCGGTCATGTTCTGTCTCCTGTCTTCATCGGCTTGCCGCTTCGTAACAATATATATGTACTTATGAACCATTTTAGCTGTGAATTTATCGTTGGTTCAATCATCAAACCCGCTCCCAATGAAGTCCTTTCCGCTTAACAACATGTTTAAAAAATGCTTCGGTGCTCCTTTAATCATTTTACTCAACAGCATCCTCAGGTCCTCCCTAATACATACATACAGATCTGAATTTACAGTTCAAAAAAACAGTGGCTATTTCAATGAAAAGTTGGTTAAGTCCCAGGTGCCCAAGGTCTTTACAGGAACGACGCATAGCGTCGCTTGACTCCTGCCAGTGCCGCGACGAGATAGTCATCGCGGGTGAAATAATGCTCCGAATACGTTTAGGGCTACTGTAGATAGCTGATGCGCAAATTCCCTCGAGTTATTTTACAAATATGCCCGATAATCGCGCAGTGTGCTTGTTAGGTATGCGTTTTTGCTTGTTTTGCTTTCGGATCCTGCCTTACACGCCCTAGCCGCCCATTGCAGCCATCTCGTCGTGGGAGCCTGCGTTCTTGCCCAGATCTTCCGCATCTTGCGCACCTGCGAGTTGCATTGGAAATCTGTGAATCTAACAAATTATAGGGCCAGTGTGATGAGCTTCCAATTTATTTCCACAGGAGGTCACGCGTATTCTGTTGCAGTTAGGGAGTAAAAATAATGTTGCATGGAAAAATTCAGCTAGAGAAGCCGGTAAGGTTTGATCACACTTAAAATTGTCATGTGGCGTTACGTTGCGTACTTCCCGCGAGGCGCGCGAGTTGCGACAGATTAGCGGGCGATTTGAAGACTGCAGTGCGTCGTCGGGGAGTGTGAGGACGCATGAGCAAGTCAAACACAGAGAAACGTGTACTTAACGAGCGCGCTAGCTTCGCTGCGATCGGGCAAAGCCGAAAAAGCAGTGAAACTGAGCTGCGACGCAGCTATCGTCCTCCACCGTAAACGAGTGGAGAGCATTTTCGCATCCCATGACTACCGCCTGATGGCGCTGGCGGTAATCCCAAGCCACGCTTTCAGTCATTCTTGTTACGTCTGGGGGTTGCTGTACAAAGAAAAAATATGCGTCCCAACCAGCACTTGTTTCTGGCTAACTTCAGAGCAATTTTCTCTAGAGCAATTTCCTCTTTGTGTTAATTTTTGTGTCATAATGTGCAAACCCCAACTTGCTGATTTCACCGTAGTTGTTTCTGTTGTTTACAGGAGGGGATTAGCGGAATCACTTTTTTCTGGACAGGTTAAACAAGGCGCTCTCGACTCCGTCATTTTCGCTCCCACTGAGTCGAAATGTTTAGTCAAAATAGGTCTCAATACTAAATTTTCTTGGAGAGTGCATTCATGGTTGAAACCTGCTGGAAGCTTGATTTTATATTTTTCCCTGTCAACATGGTGATTATTGCGCTTTTAAAAATTTGAAAAATGTTTTTATCAAAGAATGGACAAACAGACTAGCAGAAAATAAGACGATAACACTAGAAAAAGAGCTTTAAGAGCATGTGTATTGATTGATGCAAAATTGAAACTGTTCGTTGTGTGATGTGCAAAATTCAGTTTATGACAGTGACTATTATGGTGTTATAATAACGCGCAATACGTGTTCTGGGTATTGCTGTACAGGGCAGGATTGCCAAGGGAGCTTCTTAGAAATACGTTTAAACATTTCTCTTAGGAATCTTTGCGTTTTCTAAAATTTAAGCAATTCACTGATGCCTTGTCGCTAGATTTAGCATAATGCGTACTTTATGCACAGGCAGGCCAGCGGGTTAAAGAGCTGATGGAACTTTTCGCTGGTATGTCGTTCTTCGAAGCTGTGCAGATTATGTGCAAGGCCTCCTTGGACTCTTCAGCCGCAATGGTAAGAATAGTTATTTTAAAACCCTTCACCACAGACGTGATTCATATGTAAATAAGAAAATTCGGGTCAATTTCCTCCCCCTGTAGATACTGAAGTGACGTTTGAAGCTGCATTGGTACAGTGAACGTTTTGTGTAGTATATACTATTATTCATTGATTTATGAGTCCCTGTTGTACCCGGGGTTGGGGCAAGCGCGATGAAATTATACTACACTTTTTAAAGGACGGCTTTGTCAAAACGAATATCTTTGTTATGGGATATAATTATTTTTTAATCCAGTACTTGTCACAACGTCTTCCTACTAGGTACAATCGTGAGTAAAAGTGGAGAGACCACGCTAACTGCTACGATTGCTTTTTTGATGTATAAAACGGTGTGCCAGAGAAAATTGCTTGGGCAAGAAGTCAAGTATATTATGCATGGAACCTAATGCAATTCTCAGAAATAACTCTTTTACTGTCAGAAAAAGCTGGCGGGTAGTTTTCTCAAAGCGCATGGTCTCTCCACTTTTGCTCACGACTGTATACATTGGTCGTTGTTGTGGATGCATAACGTGCTAGAAAGTGAATATTGCATGCTTCACTTTTTTTGCTTTGCATGCCACTGTACTTTAAGAACCTGTTTTCTGCAGAGATCCTTTACTAAGCAGCCGGTATGAATTTACAAATTATTTTTATACGTGTAAATCTCGCCATTATGCAATCGCAAAAGAACATTTGCTGCGCAGGACATGGCGACAATGAATATTGCGTTGTGGTTCTGGCGGCTACTTACAACTAGCTAGGAACTCCTTACTATATTCCTTTCTTGAAATGCTTTGTTTCAGTTCGAAGATTTTGTGACAGTGAACGCGGTAAGTACAATTCCAATTCTTGTGCTTGGTTTTACGACATATACACCCTCCTTGATATGGATATAAGATAACGCTCAAGAGTTGCGAAAGGAAAGAAGACTTCAAGATAGCCAGCGATGAAATGAAAGTACCAAGGAAATGCAGTTGCCCAGTTTAATTACAGGTCGTAGCTGTGTTTCAACAGAGTAAAAAAAGGTTGGAAAAAGAGCTTGATTGCCTCTTCCCATATATATGACATCCCGAATCTCTAAAGTAGCTGCAGCAGTGTTTGATTTCGCAGTGCTATGAGGTAAATAATGTATATCTGACAGGTAAAGTGCATGTAAACAAGTAGATATATAGTTGTTTTCAAGAGTAAATGTACTCCAATAATTTCAAAAGGCTAGATACGTGCGTGTGTTTCTGTAGATCGAGGGAACCGAATAAGGCTACATGATACTATAGTTGGGATTTGTAAGCCTCTGTTGGCCTTTGGCTGCTTTCAGCAGCCGTTGCGAATGCAAGACTCGATTCCGCTTCATCGGTCATGGTGCACAAAAGCGGCCTGTAGCTATGTTAGTTATACCTGCCACAGTAATAGCTTCGGTACTCAACGCAAGACCGGATAGATTGCACTTTGTTTTCTCTTATCGCATCTATGGCAGCTGCACAGCACTGTTCTTCATTATGCAATTAAATTCCCCTAAGAAAAGGCGCCCTGAGAGGAAACACACCCTATGTGCACTGCTAATATTAAGAATATTCATTACTGACATTACTACTGAGAAAACTCTCCAGTAATATGTGATTTACTGATGAAATCGTTGTTCAAATAACTGTGGCGACGAATTGCAATTGATGATTACTGCCTAGATACGAAAAGCAGGACGGTAGCCCTAAAGCAATCATACAGGGAACAAAATATTGTCCGCGATTTTCGGAACGAAAGCGCACTTTAGGCTTGGCGGTGTTGGTTTGGAAATGCCAGGCGAATGCCTCTACGTAGAAGTTAGAACATGTATTGACCGCCCATCATGACCACAAAAGTGAAAGCAACAAAAGAATTAGGTTAGCATAGGACGCATTCCAAACGTCTTTTTTTAATAGTTAATGGCAGCTTACCTGTATCGCTCACTAGAACATTACAGCCGTTACCGTACTACTACTTAGCAATAGGACGAAACGTAGAGTATAAAAACAAAGAAAAATTGGCAGAGGCTTAGCTCTTGCTATGCCCCGATATACGTAGCGTGAATTTGCTGTTATGTTTGGTGCTGAGTTTCCACTTTCACCGAGCTTTATTGTGTGTTCAGTGCACCGGATAGTCTTGGAGTCACTTTCTTCATCCTCCTCGTCCTCTTCCTCACTTTTCTCCGGCCGCAGTTGTTGTAGTTTAGCGGCGGCCATAGCACGCCGTTCAGATTCCTGGCGACGTCTTTTCGCTTGGCGCTCTTCTCGTTCTGGGAAGATTCAGTGTTCCGTGCCACTCTCGCGGCCGCTCTGTGAAAGAGTCTTGTCGTGACGGTACATCGCGCGCCCCTTGTCGAACACAGCCAGCATTTCATTGAACGCATTAAAGTTTACCGGTGTTCTATGATTCGTCTACAGAAAAGGCAAGGCACAGTATGTGTCGCTCGTGGAATCCGCTATCATTCTCACTGTAGACTAGGGGAATCATGAAGAATGATCGGGGGCGTGGCGGCAATAAAGAAAAAAACATCCTGGACGTGGCGCAGTCGTAAAGCCCTGGGCTGGGGATCCAAGGTTGGAAGCTCGATTAACCGGCGGAAGACAAGGTTTATTAACTTATTTTTTAAGTATCGATTCAATGGTGATTAAGGATGACATTTCCAGTGGGTCGCTTCGAATTTGGTGGCTCTCGCGCATGCGCATAACGGGCGGCCAAGAAACGTGAAACTCGGCTTTGACCCGAGTAGTGTAGCTTTACGCTAAAACATAATGGTGACAGCGATATAACCTAAAATCGCCGATGTAGCTTTAAAGCCGCAAAGTATGCAAACAGGTAGTCAGGAACGTATCTGAGTTACTGACGTTCTAATCAAAAAGAAGGAGAAATGGGCATGGGCAAGGCGTGTTATTCAAACGCAAGATACTCGAAACAAGCTTACACAGAACGGTTATTTGCGTAGCAGCAACGTGCCTAATTAGAGAGCTGTGACAGCTTAGATAGAAGTGCTTGTGTGCTGTAGGCTGTAACAGAAGAACTGCAATATTGGTGCACATTAAAAGGCTTGCCTGAAACAATTTTCAGCCTTGACGAATGCTTTTTGCCTCAATTGTAGTCTTTCATTGGTTTTATTTAATGCTTTTTAAGATGAAGGCGGATGAAGCAGGGAGTGTTAGCCAGCTGGGTGAGTGAGATAAAGGAATCTGAGCAAATTGTTTAGCCAGCTTAGGAGCATTACAAACTATTTGGAGACCGCAGAAGAAGTGTCGCCACAAGTCTAGTTAGAATGACGATGATAAGATTGTCGCTTGATTTTGTTTTCATTCTTTTTGGTCTTTGTATACTATTTGAACATTACAATGTGCAAGGTAGTTTTGAATGCTTATGTGTTATAAATCTCAACACAACATGGACCTGGAGGGCTGATTAAAGCAATAGAATGAACCTTCTGCAAATTGACAAAAGGCCTGTTTATTTTTCACATTTCCATCTTATCAGGTGTAACTTCCCAATTATTGATTGGCGGCAGTGTCCTTGTATTAATCTGAAGAATCTTGCTAATTTCTAAATGTCGCAGTAACTTTTTTATGGAGACTGGCTGCAGAAAAACTTTTCTACTAAGAATTTGATAGTTTTAAACCACAGCATCTTCAAGATGGAGCTTTTTTCTGCACAATGATTTACGATCATGCCAGCAAACAACTGCATTACTTTTATGCGTAAATTAATTTTTAACTGTACTGCACTCAGAAAACAATTAGTAATAATTGATGTGCGACAGTTACCAGACCGCAGATAATGTAGTCTATTAGGGTTCGTGAAAAATTTCACAGACTACAGCAAGTATGAATATCTTTCCACTATATGTATTTTAATGTGTGTATAACGCGCTCAAAAAATATGTAATCCTCAAGCTCGCTGTTCTAGTTTTACGTCTACACACCTTGAGCAAGACAATGGCGCAAGGAAACTAAGACCTCAGGTTTCCATCATCGCAAGAAAACCTTACGGGGCCGAAGTGTATTACTGTACATAGCACATTCTGTGCAGTGCTCAGGTTTACTGTGCATAAGGTCTAGCTTTTATAAGAACCTCTCTCTCCCTCCCTAGAAACGCTACCTCTATGCTGTAATAATTTTCATTTTGAAAGTGAGAGTTTCACGAGTTGTGGAAACGACAAAATTCGATAAAAACTTCATATGATAGGTGGTACTCATGAGTTAGCGGAAAACATAAACCCCATGCAAGAACATTATTTTTTCTTTGTCTGTGTGTCGCGGGTAACACTTCGTTTAGCGGTGCTATGCGAGCGCTTCAAACTTTTGGCTCTGGATGTGGAGCTCAGATGACCAAATTATTTACACCTTGTAACTACAAAACATGAATTAAAAGGTGTGACATAATCGTGCGGTCATCTAGCTTTAAAAAACGTTTTTTTTAAACTCCTCAGAAAATGCAATTTAAGCTTGAATTTCAAAGATCTTCATTCCGGAGTGTGTCATTGCTGAGATCCTCCTCATGAGAAACGGTTGTTCATAAATGCACTCTTCGTGGACGGTATAAGCAATAGCTGGAATATAAGCTCTACAAAAACTGAAATTGGAGCAGCTTCGTAGAATCGAAACTAAAAAAGTGCTAATGCTTAGTGCTCGAATATGTTCTAAACATTGAATTGTCTTCTAAGGAGCGGTATGTTCGGAAAATAACCCCTGAGTAGAGACAATGATGCGTCCGTTGTGACAAATTCAGAAGTTGGTTGAATCATGCAAAATAGGCTGCTATCCTAGGCAGTGAATTCTCCTTGAAGTCTACCGAAAATTCGCTGTGGTTTGACTAATGGCCACCCCGAGTAGAACTGCGGAAGCAACTTCAGCGGCGAATGCGGCGGCAGCGGCACATCTGAGTCACCGCGCCGCGGAGAAGTCAGAGGTGGCCCCAGTGCGCCAGCTGTGCCCCACATGACGTCACTCCCTCTTGGCGCATGCGCCGCTGGCGCGGCGGCGGCACCTCTGAGTCACTCGGGCAGCGGAAGAGTCGGCGACGGCTCCGACGTGGCTCTCCAGTTGTGCTCTGTGTGACGTCACTCGCTTCTCGCGCATGCGCAGCTTGGCTCTTCGGGGGCACCGCGAAATTACTCACCGACTAGTGTAGTGTTGCTTCCGCAAAAAAAAAAATACTATTGGTATTTAGGTCTGGTATAACAACCTTCATAGCATGTGCCCTAGTTTGTTATACATGCTGCCTCAATACGTATTGAATGTTGCAGAGGTTTCGCGTAAGTGGTGAAACAAGGAACTGTGACTCTGTGTGCAGGATGGACCAGAGCATGCTGAGAAAATGAAGGACAAACTAATGGAATGCCATGCAGAAATATTCAAAGAGTAGAGTGCAGATTTATTGATGCTGTCTGTTGCGAAATGAACCTGTATGCGTAGAAATCATTAGCACCGTGAAATAAATATGTTGGACAAAATATCTGCATTTGTTTCCGCAACACGCGATGTCGCTCTCGCCCTCCATGTCACTCCATGCGTTATTGAAAGTATTCAAATTTTGTACATCAGTAGCAGTAAAAATGGAGGACGGGGTGCGGGAATCACAACATTGCAAAATCCAGCTATCATAAATCAGAGAGTATCTCCCTGTTACTTTGCGATATATGTACTATAGCGCTGATATGTATTACATATCCGGGTGCATAGCTTGTTTAGGGCCTATTTAAAACTTTCTTCGACAGGATGCTGACATGACATCCAACAGTGCATAACGGACATAAGTAGTATTAATTCAAAGTACTGTACTCTCGTTCTAGTCACATTTTTGTCCTCTGATGAACTGCGTATGTATTTCTGATGTTATATTTTACTGAATGTGAAGGCACAGCAGTAATTTCGCCTCTTAATGCACTTGTGCGAATTCGTATCTAGGTGGATTACTTTGCCTTCCTCTATCAGGCCAGATGACCTGATGAGCAGTTACTATTTCCAAAATCAACAGTAAAATTACCTGAAATACTGGGAGGAATGTTTGAACAAATCCTAAAAAGCAGTGTTGCTCCACGTTACAGGGACGCTAAAACAAAACCACTGAACAAAAGAGTTATGTCATCTCAGGCAAGTTCTTAACAAGGGAAAGTGGACATTCCTTGATCTACTTTATCAGCCCTAAAGGAGCGTAAAAAGCTAGTGATACTGTTTCCCTATGCCTAGTATGTGAAAAGCGAAGAAATGTCAATGTAAGATAACCTTCCCGCTAGAATTTTTGAAATGCGACATTTGGAAGCCGAGTTATTTGCAATCAAAATTTCAATATCTTCGGCTTCGAGGCTTTCCTCCCCAGTTCAAATTTTAGCACTCGCATAAGCTTGCCCTTCTCGACAGTCCTCGCCCACTGACACATTACAACTGACACATTTGCGCTTTTACTTTTTAGCTTAGCGCCGCACGCCGCAACTTCCGTTTTGGCGCGCTTGCTTGCGGATGCGCCGGCGGGGTATTTCGTCGTCTGTTTCATCGTCATCGCCCTTCGGCGGCACTCGGAAGGTTTCTCGTCACGCTACACATCCCTGGCGTTGACCTCATCCTCGATTTTGTGTTACATGGTGTGCGCGACGGGTGCAGGACAGCTCTGGGCTGACTGCCCACTCTCTGAGTTCGCGAACGCAGTTGTCGAAGCGTGGAATTGTCGTTTTGACGGGACATGAGCAGTAGGTTGCTACAATGTGCAGTCCCTGGTTGCGAATGTATTGCTAGTGATAGCAGGAAAAGCATTCTGCATAAAGTGCCTCAAGGCGCCAACGTCCGGAAGCAGTGGCTACAGCTCGTCGGATAGCTAGCATCGGTGAAGAAAGCGTTTATCTATGTTTGTGGACGGCATTTCTATCCCGATGCGTATAATTTTTAGCCGGAAGTGGTTCGCGATTTGGGGATCTCAACAAGACTGCGTCTGCGCAAAGGAGCGGTATCAACACTTTTGCTTCCAACACTGCCGGTAAGTGTGAAATGAAAAAATTGTGATAATATTAGCTTTAGACGCGTTAGAACAGTACAGTGTGGAATTTTGTGTATAACTCAGGTGATCTTGCTCAGCGTTGTGGCGTGCATAAGCGGAGTTTGTCATGATTATCGTGAATTACACTAACCAGTCGCAAGCTTACGATGGCATTTTGATATTTGTTACTGTTACGCTAGTCGAGCCCACACACCAATGCACCCACATAACCTGGATAGTATCGTCGTCGGTGTTCAGCACCGGATTTTTGAACGGCGTGTACTTATGGGGGTCGAGTCCCATCTGAGCATTTATTCGCCGAAGTCACTGTTCGAGATCGAGGTCCCTAATATCTGAGCAGCAATTAGGTTATGCGATGTCAGCGAAAGACTAGAAATTCAGAATCGAGATCGCAGAGAGCGGTCTTCCGGGAGTTGCGTAGGGAAACTCTCGTACACCTCGCTCGAACCATGAAACCTTCGTGTTTAGGCTCCTCTTGCGTTTGACTGTATACGATGCCCCTTCTTGAAAAATAACGATCGATACCAAAGAAATATAAAAGCAAAGGGATGAAGAGAAGGGGACTGCTTAGTTCTGCGCAGTGTTGCAGTTTGTCAGGCGTGGTTCGGCGTCAGCTGCCTGCGGGATAACGGAGAACACGCGCAATGACAGGTGCCCTATTATGATCACAGTATGGCTCCCACCCTGTAGCCTTTTTTTTTTTTTGCGTCATGCGGTGTTTGTACAGAGCGTACCCTGAAATGTCACGCGGATGGAGCCGCGTCCAAGTTCACCAACCGAGGAGGACAGGAAAGAAACACGCGAAAACAGAGATGGGCGTTGATAAAGCAACGAAGAAGAAGAAGAAAGGGGGGACACTGTCAGGAATGAAGAGATGGAAACAGGGAAAAAAGAAGTGCCAAGGGGCTTAGCCCTTCAGCAAAAAGGGGGGGGGAGGGGGTCGCTAATGAAACGTTATCACTCGAGTCAACTCGCTTAGTCCTCTAAATTATGCCTATAAATTCCTAGCGATCGGCTGCCGATAGGAAGTGTAAGTGTTGTTTTACAGGAGTTAAGAAGAGAAGAAACAACATAATTTAAATGTGAATGCTGAGACTGTAAGTTAATTTAATACTGGGATAGCTTTGTTATACATGGCAGTATGGAACACAAATACAATAAGCTTTTCCATACTGTGTTATACTGACAGTTTTAAAGAAGAAAACGAGCAGCATGTTTGCTCGAGAACATCTCTTAGATTTCTTGTCACAGTAAAATAGTGGTACAAGACCTGTTTTTTTATTATTATTATTATTATTATTATGCTAAAGCTGTTTTCAGCTGCAATGCGGCAGCCGTAAGCAGGTTTAGCCTTTTCCATACTGTATTATACTGACAGTTTTAAAGAAGAAAACGAGCAGCATGTTTGATCGAGAACATCTCTTAGATTTCTTGTCACAGTAAAATAGTGGTACAAGACCTGTTTTTTTATTATTATTATTATTATGCCAAAGCTGTTTTCAGCTGCAATGCGGCAGCCGTAAGCAGGTTTAGCATCTAAGATTGACTAGAATACATAACAACACTGCAACTCATCAGCCAAATATATATATATATATATATATATATATATATATATATATATATATATATCATATAACAGATTCATAAGCATTCGAGAAGCTGAACATCATTCCAAAGAACTCCTGGTTTTTGAAGGATATTCGACAACTGCCTCCCAAAGCCTAAACATCTTCCCTTTAATCCTTTCACTACTTTGTCATCTAGTTTGCGCGCAAATCAATTGCATACTGGGATCATGGGATGCAAGTAAGGTAAGTTGAATGAAAGAGAAGACTAAGGCATTATTTTCACTAGAGTGTGAGTATGCAGTCCAACGTTTCTGCATGGCATGTGCAAACAATAATTCCTAGTTTAAAGCTTTTATGTATGTACAGTCGTGGACAAAGGTGGTATAGTCCACGCGAACCGCAACAATTGCATTTTTTCAGTATAAAAAAAATGTGCCCACCAAACATGCCTGGACAAGATGGCAAGTCTCAAAAATAACTGCTTCTCTGTCGAAAAAATCTGGCGGGTAGTTTTCTCGCAGCGCGTGGAGTATACCACTTTTGTCCCCGGGGGTACATAATGTTGTTGTTTTAAAAGCGACAGATGACAGAGGAAATAGAACACTGTGCAAAAAAAAAAAAACAACAGAAGGTCATCTATGAAAGCCTGTGCTTCATTTGCTCTATTTTATTTTGTTCCATTTGATTCTTCAGCTTACTAAGCAGACCATTGGAACTTGAAACTAAGCAGATTGCTTTCAGTTCATGCTATGTAATAGCCTTGCTGGGCTGAAAAATTGGACTGTGACCAATTTCAGCACCTGAGAACAGTCTTTATCATGGTGTAGTGCTGAGGTCTGGAGAAAAAGAGAAAACAAATTCAAGTATTTTTTTTTTATTTTGAGGAGAGAGCAGCTGCTGTGTTACTGGGCGCATTGGGTGCCTTCTTTTTACGCAAGTTGGGCTTGACTTCAGTCTCCTTAGTGCAGTGCTTGATCTAGAGCTCTCATGTTACCGGGCCAGGTAATATGAGACCCTAGAATTGCGATTCACAGGAGTTGACCCTGACATCTGCCAAAAAAAGTGACCACCACGTAACTGAATTCCAACTTATGCATAAAGTAGACACGCAATGCACATGACGAGCCAGTTGCAATCCTTTCATCCTGATAGTAAATACAATGCTGTAAAATTAGCTGAACTTATTTTGTGTCTTTCTTTTCGAATATCAGAACACTGCTAGGTAGTTTTCATGCAGTTGCAGGAGACTGCGGTGCACACTTCTGATATTCTAAGGATGCTTTGTATAATATATTAAAAACATATTTGCTAGGATGCCAGCAGTAGTCATTTTGTAATCCCCTTCCATGAAAAAAGTGAAACAGGAGGCCATAGTCTGCTCAGGCCACCCAAGGGTCCTCATTGAAAGTCATTGCTGTTATGTTAGAATAGGCAGATGATGTGAGATAAAGAATAGCGCACCAGGAATACATACAGACAGAAAGGACAAGAGCTGAGACACTGCAATGACACAAAGTTGAGGGCAAGCATGGAGGAATGGCAGGAAAAACAACTCATCTCTCTTTTGTGCTGCTCATCTTAGTGCATTCCCAAGCAAAAAGTAGTTTTTAAAGAACTGGAAGTGACCATGGCGCAATTTTTCCACCCCTCTAGACCCGCCTTGAATGTCCCCAAGCAACTGTATTGACATCTGCAAGAATGCTCTCGCACTGATGATGATGATCGCTGTAATAGAACAGCAGGGATAACAGGGGTGGTTCACGATATGATGTTGTATAGCCGATGTCATACGTTCATTTTACTATATGAGAATCATTGCATCACATTCTTGATTTGATGTAAAGGCGCTAAATATAGAAGCTAAAACTCAAGCAATCCCTATAGCTGCTGCAATGATCTAAAATGACGCATAACGGTTCCTTATAGTTGTCTAGTAGGCATAAGTTGGCTAGTAAATGAACCAGAAACACAATGTTTTCCAAAGTATGAGAAATTAATTCATATTTCCCTTCCTTTTGGGCCACATCTCAAGGTTCCAGGCACAGGCAGAAAAGAAAGGACTGGACCGCTGGAAAGTAAGACGGGAGAAATCAAAAAACGGCTTTTCAGTGTCCGTCCAATGAAAACAAATTCTACTTTTTGTATGTTAAAACTTTGTTCTACTTATAATATTACATGAAAAACGAAGTGAACTGTTGTAATCTCAATTACTATTTCATGCAGCGTACGTCCACAGGCTTCTCCAGAAACGGTGAAGAAACGGTCTCAGGGCTCTTCACAGAGAGACAGCTACAAGCACAGCTTCAGAGCGCCCCTTTATGACTGATGCCTATGAAAGACCATCAAAATAAGAACTATTTGCTGCACACAGACACAGATTTGTGCTTTATCATGACTAGTCAATTACACAGTACAAATGTCAGTATACTTAAGCCGAATGCTCACTAGACTGGCATCAGCGCCACAAAGCTTGGTTGCTGGAGCCGAAACGATTGTTTGAATATATTTGCTGCGACTGGCAATGGCTGGAGCACAGTTTCATATGACTTTTCCTATTGGAGTGAGTGCAGTCTTGTTGTACTCATGCCTCTGTGTTTCGTTTGTGGCTACAGCCAAGCAAACGTGTACACAAAACACGTTCAATAGAGTGGAGAGCTGGACAAGTTGGTACATATTGTGTGCTTCTCTCTTTGTCTGCGTCTTTCCGCTGGTTTTAATCCTTACAAAACACGTTGCTGTTTGCTTATCGCGGCCACTCCACATTGTGTGCGGCCGCTCGCAGGCCCTTAAAGTATTGAATCAAATCTGCCGCTTGAAACAAAATGTAGGAAAGGCAGAGCAACTATGGGTTCAAGGTGTGTGTAAGGCTAGATTGCGAATTATTATGCCGGTCAGAGTTGTTCGGCTTCTTGAGGCCAAGTTGGATGTAAATGGAAGTAATAAAAGTGAGCGAACTTCACAACTGACCATGTCACATCTCTTTCATGGGCTTTCTGCTCCCCATCCGTTAAGCCACACAGTTTACAAGACAGCAGTATAATTGTTCTCACTATTATTATGTGTGCGAAATAGTACTATGCTCTTAGCGGTAATTTATACTGCTGAGCGACTAAGAAAGCACAGCGCTTCGCCGAGGAGAGGACGTTTTTTAATAACGTTGTTTATTGCCTCAGGGAATAATATAATATGCTGTAGGACTTATCTGGAGAAATTCTCTAGGACTATCTCGAAATAAAGTTTTCTTTGTTTCTTCGGTGCCTCCTTATCACTGCACGTAATGTGAAACCTTGCAAGGGGCAGATACAGCATGCGTGTCCTAATACATGTTTACCGCGGCGGCTTGTATTTCTTCGGCTCAACCGTTCAGTCGTTTGTGAGACACGGAGATTTGATATTGCGGTAACTTTATTTGCTTCTAGTAAATTAGGTAAGGATGCTTAATTTGTTGCTGCTGAGTACAATGCGAACCCGCAGTCTGCGCCGGTATCAGGGGCTGAAATCCGCCAACGCCGGCACACGATACCGCGGGTTCGCGCATCGCGCACGGCCGAGCCATGTAGGTACAGTTGTCTTTGCTATTTTATTATAAGACAAAAGTTTATACTTTACAAACTTAGTACGAGACAAAATGCAACGTCTCTGAGTAGTTTGACGCAATCAAGTCAGCAGTTGAGCCGGTAGGATTTTAAAAGCCGCCCCAGTAATGATGCATCAAAACAATGACTAACTCACTGCACCTGTTAAAACGTCGTTTATATGTGCGTTATGTTCACGTAGTAAATTCATTACTTACCAACGTATACGTTGTCACCTTGACCCAATCCGAAGTGCGTATTTTGGTTTGGTGGACACAGGAACGAGCAGTTGCCTACGACAGTTTGACGCGCTACGTACGGCGCGGTGCACTGGTGCACGCATTTAAGGCACCGACCTAATCCTGGAGACCGGTAAGCCGACTTCGAATTTTGTTTCGCATAGGAGACACAAGAAACGAGAACATACACAGGCGGAAAGTGCCCCGCAGGGAACTGAGACAAGGTCGCCGCGCGCGACCGCGCCGTGGTTGCCGTGGTGCCCGCGCGAAGTGCAAAGGGGCAAATATGCGAGCGCGAGACTGAAAGTGCAAGAAAAATAGCTTTCAAAAATGTTTCTGTCCACAAAACGCACAGATTTTTTTTTCCTGATACCTAAACGTTAAGTCCATTTTAATTATTTTGGCATAAGTTGTAGTTTATTGGATGCGTGACGTCGCAAAGAAGTAGACTAATAGTCATTCGAAAACGCTAATACGTAGTAGCGTTGCACAAAGAAGGAGGGCCCCGCCGAGGTGGCGCAGTGGTTAAGGTGCTCGACTACTGTTCCCAAGGACGCGGGATCGACTCCAGGCCTCGGCGGCCGCTTTTAGATGGAGACGAAAAGCAAGGCGCCCGTGTGCTGTGTGATGTCAGTGCACGTTAAAGAACCCCAGGTGGTAGAAATTTTCGGAGTCCACTACGGCGTCTCTCATAGCCTAAGTCGCTTGGGACGTTAAACCCCACAAGCCAAATCAAACTAAAGAAGGAGAAGGATGGTAAACATTGAAGGAAAGAGAGCGCCAACTTTCGAATAGGATTGTTGGATCTGTACTGCACCTAGACGTGTGTTATCGCGCTCAAAGGTGTATCGCAGCAGAATCTAGCGACTGAAATAGTTTGTGAGCAATGCTCGGTAGGTGTTGGAGGGCCCCTTTAAGAAAGCAATTGATTGCACCGTCGAAGTGTTGTCACAATAGATTTTATCTGGGATGCGCTTACAATACTAACATACATTGCATATTGGAAAATATACCCAAACGGACACTGCGAGCTTTATAAATATAACGGTTTTCAGTTCCAGTATTAAAAAATCGAATGTTATCCCAACTGCCCTATTTCCGTGAAAGCATACGTCTGTGGAATTCAACATCATGCCGAACATCAAGAACTAGGCAAATGAGACACTCTCACATCGGCACTCATATCATACTTTGCTACAACAAATAATAATCGTTTTAGCGCTCTTTTTAATCGCTTGTATGCCGGAGATAGGTTACCACCTTGAAAACTACAATGTGTGGACTGATTCAAAGGTGGAGTAGATATCTATCAAGGAAATAATTACTCATTAACATACACCCAAGCGCACTTAAGCGGCTACGAAGGAAAGCTGTACAAGAAAGTGTGAGAGTTAATGAGAATGTATTAGAATATGTGAGTTCTTGGGAGATTAAACGTGGATTTATGAGAGCACGTAGAGCCACTGTGCAGGTATGCATGAGATTGTACAAGTGCTTATGAGATTGAATGTGCCCATGAGCGAGCTCACAAAAGCATGCACAGCCACTGTGCAAGGTTGAATGAGAATGAGCTGGTCACGTATTTGTGCGAGCTTGTAGAAGCACATGGAGCCAGTGCGTGAACAGATGCAAACTACGTAGCCATGTACATGCTTTCATGCTAAAAAATTAGTCGTTGAGACTGTGTAGGTCCTTCCAATATGAAAGAGGTCAAAGTTGGAGCTTTCATCTAATGATTACTTCATGATTATTTGCGACAGGTACACTTTTTCATATTTCACAATTTTGGTCTTGGCTTGCAGCACATGTTCAACATTAGTAGAAAAGTGCTTGCTTCCTTTCATTATGCAGAAATCTTTATATGACAACATGCACGCTGAGCAACAACTACTCGACATATCGAGCTCACTGGAAAACAATGTCAAAAGCGAGATACTTCAACTAGATCTAATACCATCATTTGCTTCTCTTTCAACCATTCGTTTCTGAAAGTTGGACGCAGCCATAGATGCATGACAAAGGCTGTATGCATAACGTTTATGTGTTGCCTGTCAAGTAGATGACGGTCAAACTGGCGATAAAAATACCCCTTACATTGTGTTTTGCATATGAATGGAGACAACGCACTATAACTGCACACTATTACCACCATCAGGCATCACAAGTTTGTATGAAGAACTGGCTTGGAGTTTCATCTGTAGAAGGAAAAGTAAATGTGATAGCAGAAATGTGAAAGCCAACTCCAGTACTGAACTTCACGAGCTCATATTCACTTGTAAAGACCACAGAAAGACAATTCTCAAACGACTGAACAGCATTAACAGACGCGATTGGAGAGAAGATGACAACAATTCTACTTCTTTATCTCCCTTACTATCTTAGAGCACTGTTCACTCAATTGACTCATTATAACCAACCAGCCTGACTCTCTTTTCCACCACAAGGATAGGCTGAGCAAAACAACTGCTACAGCCTTTTGAGTTTTCACTTGCACACCTACATCTATATACACCATTTTTAAGTTTACTGAGACTATAACAAACATTTGCTGAACTGCACTACTCTGAATTGAAGCTTTCTGCTGCGTAATGACACTTGCAAATGTTGTCCGTCTCATTGTCAAATAAAAAGAAAAAAGAAAGGATTGAATCGGTGACCTTAGACTAATGAAGAGATACACAAATCCTAGTACTTTATGAGAGGTGATACCAACAGTATGTGTTGCATCTTGAAGCTATGCACACTATACACATATATGCTGAATCATCATATTGCAAGGAAATGTCTTTTAGATGGCATATTTTTCAGTTTCACTGTAGGCCGCATCACGCGGCTGCATTGAGGAAAGCTGCACGTGCAACTCCACGAATATATGTTGTGCAGTTTCCACCAGCAATGCATAATCATTATGCTGCATGGAAAGAGCAGCTTGGTTGCTTTAGCTTCTTTACTGTATGCTGTAGGCCACAGAGATAAGTTGAAATATTTGTATGGTCAGTTTCTTAATTGAAGTAAAGAGCGTGCAAACACCCCACACTGCCTTCACTTGAAGCTTGACCGGTAAGCTATTTTTGCATATCGCATATCTTTCCTGACTGAGAGTTCAGGCTTTCACCCAACTGTCCTTGCTTTTCCTATAAGCTACAGGAATTAAAAAAATTCGTCACCATTCAAGAGTTAAACACTGAAGTAGTGAGGCACATATCACACAAGAAATGATCGCTCTCAGGTGACCAGTTTAAGCTGACAGCCATAGATGTTGCGCCCATAAAGGAACAGTGGGCGAGCCGAATTGGGCTCGCCCACTGTTCTTTATGGGCGAGCACAATTCCGCATCTTCTGTTTCCAAACAAATCACTTGATATGTAAAACGCCGTATAGTCTTCCAATATCAACAAACAAACAACTGCCACTGTAACTGTTTATGAACAGGAGTTTTCGCAAGGAACTTGGCAATGCATTTGGGCCAAACCTCCGATTCGCCGAACCACAGACCGCGGTCAACCTGACGTCCGTGACAAGCGCGCAGTTAGTTTGTCCAGCATCGCGAGAAAAGAAGCGAAACTCGCGGTGGTCTTTCGCTAGCACTGCTACATTTCTGAATTTACAAACTACAGGCGCGCATACACGACAAACATGCAGCGTTAGCGCGTAGACGCCCAACATCGTGCTTGCCACTGTTCGACGAGCAGCAAAGCCGTTAAGTCAGCGACTTCCGAAACCGAAACAAGTCGAAACCAGACGAGGCAGCCGAAGCGGATCGAAGTGCTAGCCATAGCCATTATGAGTTGGTGGCTTCGCGCCTTTTTCTCTTGTGTGCTGCTGAGGGCCTTGCTGCTGGCGGCTTCATTCTTTCGAGATATACGAGGCACAGAGCGCAACAAAATAGCTCGTGCGATGTGCAGAAGCGTGGACAGGTTGTGTGTATACCTGTGCAAAAAGTGTGCTCGCGGGCCCGACAGGTAGTGCGTTTCCTTTGTGCGCTTTCACTGCAAGCACTACGCTGACGACGGGACTATTGGATGGCGGCCACCACCCGGCATACATTTGACATCTGGGAGGTAAGTTAATTTTCATCTTTCCTGTACATTCTCCTAAAAACTTTGCGCAGAACTGGTGATGCATGCCAACACAGCGCTAGTTCGTAAACATCAAGACGCGCATGTCATTATAACATACGGTACTTTGCTTTTGACGAGAGAAGGGTGAATGCGTTTGCAGTGTCTTGGAAAAGAGACAGTGCCAGGGGCTGCACGCTCAGAGTAGAATATGCCGTACAAATCATTACTCGTAAGACCATTGCGGGGTGCACGATGCTGGCGCCTACTGCAATTCAGCCTTCGGCAAGAATTTAGAATGGGCCAGTTCCAAGTGCCTCGACCCGGGCTTTATGTTGCGCTGCAGTTGAAGATCCGGCGCTTGTGCAGTTGCAACTACACGGATTGAATAAGCGGTAAAACTTACCTGCGTTACAACAGCACTACATCATTATTCTTATGTTCCATAAATATTGCGGATTATGAGATATGGAGCCGACGAACATGCGACGGCAGTATGATTCAGCAGCAACCGTACTTAAACTCCATTGTCGAGCCTTGGGTAGCAGAAGAGAAAAAAAGTTTTTGAGCTGTTTTGAATTTTTTCACCTGTATTGGCTTGACATTTTCTTTTTCATACTTTGTCATTTATATGCGCTTAGTAGTTTTTGGGGATTACTTCAGTCACGACAGACACCAAACTGAGACCTTCAGTCCAGAAATGTCAGTAAGGTGTAAAGGTAATTATGCATTCAACAGTACCAATAGTATTGATTTTCTTGTTTAATTATTTACAAATGAAGCGAAAAAAATCTGACTTAGGGCTGAGATGCCCCATTGGCATCTTCTCTGATATGAAATGTGAATCAAAATGTGTGCAGTTTTTCCGTACTCAGTATACCACTGATTCATCACAGATGTGGGAATATGAAATTCATGCAGGCTTCAAAATGAAGAGTGCATGCAGAATTCCAAGCAAAAGAAGCCTTTGCTTCTTAAAGTATCGTTCAGTTGTGGTGTTTTTGTTTAAATCTATGCATGTTTTGTAGAAGCAACTGTAGATGTTGACATAGAATTAGTGTTGTGTCTAGATCTAGATTATGAATGGCTACCACATTTATGAATTGCTTGGTTGCCACATGCACTTCCAGACATTGTTTGAACAGTCACATCACATTTTGCATTTGGCTTCGTTTTACTTATTTACATGGAAGTGTTTCAACTTTAGAGTGCGTAGCCTTTCACAATTCATAATTGATCGGGTGAGCATGTTTTGGCATGATAAAAGGTTTGGAAGTTCGAGAGCATTGGTCCTTCATGATGCACAAGGGGCAGGCTGCTTACTGCACTGGTACCACTATCTTCCTAGATTCCTAGATATCACTCATATTTCTATACAGAATACATATTTTCAGAAATACATATTTCTGGTCCGACTCTGCACATTCTTCAATGACATAATGGGAGCTAGGGACGAACTTTTGCCTTTCTTGGTGCACTGCTCCTATTTTGTGTACACATTTTTTTTGTACACAAGCCGCCACATTTAGTGTAACCCGAGTTGGGGTGCAAACACTGCATGTTCATAGGGGGTGGTGAGGGAGCAAACTTGGTGGCACTGTGAAGGCCATGAACAATATGCTGATGATAGGCTGCCTTTAGACTGACTGGCTTGCATTTCTCGGTGTGTTTTGTATGTGCGAGGGTTCCATAAGTTGTCACATATATTGCTTTGATTTGATGTTGAGATGACTGGCATGATTAAAAAGTCAATGTGATGATCGAAGTCTTCAGAACATTCAGAACATGCTGTGATTGTACTCCTGGCTTAAGTTGCAGACATTGTTTGCTGGTTATACCTTTGAGAGGAAATCTAGCAGATGAAGCTACGGGCAGAGTGCTTGCTTGGTATTCCAACCTAACCACCCAAACGTCACTGTTTACTGGAAACAGATTGTTCAAGCTTCCAGCCTTCCGCTTGTTTACTCGTACATTGCAGTGAAGCGCATTTACGCCTTGGCACATGGCAGGCTCAGGGGCTCGTTCATCGCCACTGTACTAGGTTAGACCTCCAGTTGACTCGAAATGCCTTTTGCCATTGCCTTGAAATAGTGTTTAAAAGAAGGTTCGATGTCAGAAATACTGTTTGCTCTCTTTTTAGGTAAATAACAGTTAGCATAACATTTCTTACGAGTTACATTACCTGGCATCTCTAGATGCGTGTTGTTCCTGCTATGGCACTGAATTCTTGGTGTGATATCAGAGGTTCCTGCAGAATCGCAGACATTTATAATGCTACTTAAATTATGAGCAGATCGAGGCGATAGATGACAAGACTTTACTAATGGTCAATTCCAATCACAGGGTTTGGTGACTTACAGAACATTGTTTTCTGCTCTTTTTGGAGTAACTGTATTCTAAATGCAGATCCGGATCACAGGTCCCATCTTCCCAATGCAGATGGGGAGCGATTGCTGAGCCAAGATCGGTCCCTGGAACAGTGGATTGCTCTGCCGAAATCAGAACCGGCTAGAAGTTTGCTTGAGTATTTGTTCAGCTACACCTTCCATTTCCAGTAGCATGCTCTGCTGTGCTGACTGTGTCCTCTGTGCTCCATAATAGATGATCATTACTTGCCGCTGCTATGAATGCAAATTGCTGTCATGAACTAGTGCTTACTCTTGAGTGCAGCAAGTCTAAGAGCAGCAGTATTATGAAATAATTTTTTTTAAAGACCTCAGCTCGGAGAGTGAATAGAAGACTTTGTTCGGAAACCATCTTTATGTGCTGTTCATGAACTTAAAGCCATTCCTGAACTCAAACAGTGACAGTGGTGAACGGCGACTTCCTTTTATTTGAGAATAGTGCCAAAGAAATTTTACCCTGCTTGCCTGCACTCGGCTATACGAACGAATGGCATAAACTGTTGATGTCGATACCATCCCAAGAAGCAGCAGGAGAAATGCAGACCTATTACAGGTTTAAAAACAGCTGCCACGCGTAGACGAAGCACTGACTAGCACACAGAATAACAGGCAATTCTTTTGTCAGTCCATGGACACCACCTACTTGCGCTGGCATGAGTTCCAAACGCAGAGCCGGGACACAATCTGTACTGGATGCAGGTGCTCTTTTGCGGAGCAGGCAGACCACTTCACTTCTGATATTGTAATTCACTGTATGTGCAGAGGAAAAGCAGGTGAACGTGTCTCTGCTGGCATATGTCGCATTGCCTGCTGTCCTCCCTTTTACTTTCAATATGTGCCAGTGACAGGAATGTTCATAGCACAAGTAGGAGTGAAGGCACTGATCTGCGCCATTATTGAAATGCATCACCGCGAAGGTTGCTAAGGCTCAGTTCCATGTACGAGCAAGCTAGTACAATGCGGGCATATGTCAGACAGCTCTTTAGCTATGGGCCTACAGCAACTGCTGCCATACCGTTAATGAGAACTCTTCACTAAAAAGGCAACATTTTACAAATAGCAAAGTAAATGATAAGAATGTATTTTGTTTTTTCATTTAACAAAACTGGTGGTCACAGTGAAGAACTCATGCCACGACTGTTAATATGCCTCTACTGCCCCATTTGTAAAGCAAGCATATTGAAATTCTCGAATGAGCATGGTTACAGTCGCGAGCAGCTCTGTTAGATGTGTGTCCGTAAGGGTGGCACATTGTTTCATTTGTAGTGAACTATGCTAAGATATTATGAAGACGAGGATGAACTAGGCGAGGATATCACGAAGACGAGGAGAAGAACGACGAAGTGCCGCTCCGCTGCTCGAGCTCGCTTGTGGAGGCCTAGAGTGGCTGTTAAGTTAAATTGGTTCACAGGAAGGGAAAGGCGCAGTAACTGTCACACTTGCTCTGTGGACACCCGTACCGCGCCGCAAGGGAAGGGAGGAAGGTGGGAATGAAAGTGGACAGAGAGAAAGAGGAGCCGTAGTCGAGGGCTACGGAGTAATTTCGACCACCTGGGGATCTTTAACGTGCGGTGACATCGCACAGCACACGGACGCCACTTCGTTTCGCCTGACTGGCTGTGTTCTTGTGTGGTTCTCTGTGCAACTTAGAGAAGGCTATTATCTCTGTTAAAAGACAGTAAACACCCCGTTTCACTTGGTGGAGGTGAGGATTTCATGCCGTCCTGGAGCTTCGAAGCCGCACAGTCCCGACAACAGTCATGACCGACGCCAGTACCCCTAGTCCAGCCGGGTCTTCGTCCGCCGTCTTCTGCGCTGGAGCTTTGCGCCAGCGGGATCCTCCCAAATTCAGCGGAACCGGCGACCATGACGTGGAAGACTGGCTGGCTTCATATGAGCGGGTTAGTACTCAGAACCAACGGGACGACGCCCGAAAATTCAATAATGTCATATTCTACCTAAAGGACGTGGCCAACCTGTGATTCCGCAACCACGAGGGCGACATCACTTCGTGGTCTGCTTTCAAGACCAGTTTTGCCGATATCTTCGGCCGACCTGCAGTGCGCAAGCTGCGTGCTGAGCAACGCCTGTGCGGCCGTGCACAGCTTCCTGGCGAGAATTTTACAAGTTATATTGAAGATGTTGTAGACCTTTGCAAGCGCGTGGACGCTTGCAAGCGCGGGAACGCATGCCAGAGCATGCCACGGTTGGTCGCATTATGCAAGGAATTTATGATGACGCGTTCCAGATGCTTCTGGCCAAAAATCCAGCAACCGTCGTCGATGTTATCAATGCCTGCCAAAACTTTGATGAATTACACAAGCGCCGCCACATCACTCGTTCTTCGCTCTCACGCCAGGAACTTCTTGCAGCTTTAACACCTTACGCAGACCAGTCGTCCTTGCTGCCACAAAAAAAAAAAAAAACAGTTTGTTCGAGAAGAAGTTGGCCGTCAACTATCTCTCGTTCACCAACGTCCTGACGCTCCAACTCCTTTGGTGCCGAAGTTGCAGCAAGTCATCCGCGAACAAGTCGCAGAAGCACTTAATTCCCACGCTTACTGAAGCTCCTTCTGTTGCTCCTTTGACATACGTCGGAGCACCAGTCCAGTATAGTCAACCTGCTGTTCCAGCCCCTTTGACCTACGCGGCTGTGGCTGCGCGGCCACCGCCTGAGCCGTCACCACCCATGCAGCCTGTCCTACACCCTGCATCGCTTCCTCAACGGCTCCGCTTCATCCTTCCACTCCGCGCTTTTACAACCCTTGGCGTACTTCGGACAATCGCCCAATTTGCTACTACTGTGGTTTCGCTGGACATGTGGCCCGTCGATGTCGTCGTCGCATGGCCGCGCCTCCCGAGCCTGCGTCTTCTGATTACTCCCCGCCGCGGCTTCGTTCTGCCCACTCTCCGCCTGCGTACGCCACAGCACAGCGTTCGTATACAACCCGTTGTTCTCCTTCTCCGCGGCGCCGGTCACTGTCACCAATGCGCCGGCGACCACCACCTGCTGACGAGGGAAACTAAGCTCCGCGGTTCCTGAGGCAAGAACTGCGTGCTCTGCGAAAAGCTGAAGGCCTCATATTTTTCCCACGAACGTTATAGTGATCTCTATCGATGGTCTGTTCGTATATGAGCTGGCCGATACGGGTGCTGCAGTGTCAGTGATTCATGAGCGACTCTGCCGACGATTACACAGTTGCGACGTCATTTGACGGTTTGTCGCTTCGCACTGCCAGTGAAGAGAGGATTGCACCTTTAGCAGCATGTACAGCACGTGTCGTCATTGAAGGTGTTTTGTACAGTGTTGAGTTCGTAGTTTTGTCGTCTTGCTCCCACGACGTGATCCTCGGATGGGACTTCCTGTCTAAAAATAACGCCGTGATCGATTGCGCCCGAGCTGAAGTGGAATTTTCTGCACTGTGCGACGCACTGCCCGACGGCAACAACAGTTCAGTGTGTCCTCAAAAGCTTACCATCGCTGAAGATGTCGACGTAGCACCAGAGGCTTGTGCCCTTGTGCCTCTATTGTGTCCTGCCGTGTCAGCCGTTAGTGTTTTATTCACGCCGTCTGCATCCTTCATCCATCGCAAGCACCTGCCGCTGCCGTCTGCTGTTCTCGATGTTTACGGTGGCTTCACAATGCTACTCATCTACAATCCGTCTCCGCGCCCGATTACTCTGCTACGTGGGGAATCTCCCGGTTCTGTTCAACCAGCCCATCTTCTCTCTAACCTAGACGCCTCCAAGACCTACTGTAGTAACTACATCGATGCTCTGCAGTCTGATTCGACGCCTGATTCGTTGCCAGATGACTTCTTCTGAAATGCCATAGATGACGCTCTTCCTTCCACCTACCGGACGCAGCTGGTGGCCCTGTTACAGACGTTTCGCTCCGCTTTCGACGCCGCCCACACACCTCTCGGCCGCACTTCCACAGTCGCGCATCACATTCAGACCGGCTCTAACTCGCCTTTTCGACAGCGACCCTATCGTGTGTCAGCGGCAGAGCGTCGCGTCATCAGTGAGCAGGTTGAGGACATGCTATAACGTGGTGTAATCCGCCCGTCTCAAAGCCCCTGGTCTTCACCAGTGGTGCTAGTAAAGAAAGATGGCTCAGTTCGCTTTTGTGTCGATTAACGGCGCCTGAACAAAATTACCCACAAGGACAATTACCCCCTTCTGCATATAGACGACGCTCTTGATTGCCTCCAAGGTGCCGAGTACTTTTCGTCTCTTGATTGACGTTCCGGTTACTGGCAAGTACCAATGGCCGCCTGTGACAGAGTGAAGACCGCATTTGTGACCCCGGATGGCCTCTATGAATTTAATATAATGCCCTTCGGTTTGTGCAACGCATCCGCCACATTCGAGAGGATGATGGATAACATCTTGCGGAAGTTCATCTGCCTCTGCTACCTGGACGACATCGTCGTCTTTTCCTCCGACTTCGCCACGCACCTAGAGTGATTGCGGCAAGTTTTGGTTTGTCTCACTGACGCCGGCCTACAACTGAATCTTAAGAAGTGTCACTTCGGTGCACAGGAGTTGACCATTTTGGGGCACATCGTCTTTAAGGAAGGTGTTCGCCCTGATCCGGCCAAGCTGCGCGCAGTGGCGGAGTTTTCTAAGCCGGTCTCGCTCAAGCAACTTCGAAGCTTCATTGGTCTATGCTCCTATTTTCGGTGCTTCGTGCGGAATTTCGCTTCTATAATTGCACCCCTTACGAAGCTACTCGGGGGAAACAGTGACTTTGCTGCGTGGTCGGTCGAGTGCGACGAAGCGTTCACCGCATTGCGCCGTCTTTTGACTTCGCCACCAATCCTTCGCCACTACGACCCCACAGCATTTACCGAGGTCCATACTGATGCGAGTGGCGTTGGCCTCGGAGCGGTCTTGGCTCAACGGAAAAATGGCTTTCACGAATACGTCGTCGCCTACGCGAGTCGCGTCCTCTCCAAAGCTGAATGCAACTACTCAGTTACGGAAAAGGAGTGTTTGGCCATTGTGTGGGCACTAACAAAATTCCGACTCTAACTGTACGGTCACCAGTTTGACGTCGTCACAGACCACCCCGCGTTATGTTGGCCGTCCTCTCTTAAAGACCCGTCCAGCCGTCTCGCGCGATGGGCTCTCCGCCTTCAGTAATTTGACATCAGCGTCATATATCGCTCTGGCCGTAAACACAAGGACGCCGACTCTCTGTCTCGTTCTCCCCTATCCAGCAAACCTGCTTGCTCCACGGCGGCTGATCCCGTCCTCTCGTCTCTAACCAGCGCTGATATGCCTGCGGAGCAGCGCAAAGACCCGTGGCTCGCAACTCTTATCGACATCGTGTCCACTTCTCCAAACGCTGCGCCTTCTCGGACTTTATGCCGTCAAGCACCACACTTTGCCCTACGAGACGGTCTTCTCTACCGCCGCAATTATATGCCTGATGGTCGACGGTGGCTTCTCGTCATTCCCCGCCATTTACGACAAGAACTTTGCGCCTCTTTCCATGCCGACCCTCAGTGTACCCATCCTGGTGTAGTCAAGACGTTTCAGAGAATTTCTCAACGCTACTATTGGCGCGGCATGTACGGTTATATTCGCAAATACGTCCGCTCCTGCATCGCCTGTCAGCGCCGCAAGTCATCCACACCTCGTGCATCTGGCCCCTTACAACCACTTCCATGCCCGGCCCGCCCTTTTGACCGCGTTGGCGTTGACCTTTACGGGCCACTACCCTGCACGGTCTCTGGGAACCGGTGGATTATCGCCGGCATCGATCACCTCACCCGGTATGCTGAGACCGCCGCTTTACCCGCCGCTACTGCCCGTGAAGTTGCCCTGTTCTTGCTACATCATTTTGTTCTTCGCCACGGCGCGCCGCGAGAGCTGCTGAGTGAACGAGGACGCGTCTTCCTTTTCAACGTCGTTGAAGCTCTACTGGCCGAATGTCACATCATACATCGGACCACAACAGCCTACCACCCTCAAACCAACGGGCTGACTGAGCGCCTCAATCGTACTCTTGGAGATATGCTCACAATGTACGTTGCCGCTGATCAGACCAACTGGGACGCTGTTCTTCCTTTCGTGACGTACGCGTACAATACCACCACGCAGTCAACCACTGGATTTAGCCCTTTCTTCCTGCTTTATGGGCGTGAGGCATCGTCCACGATGGACACTATTTTACCATATCGTCCCGACTCCTCCGAGTGGACTCTCCTTTCAGACGTTGCCAAACATGCGGAGGAATGCCGCCAGCTAGCCCGCAGTTTAAAATCGAAATCGCAAGGCCGCCAAAAGTATCATCACGACAAAGATCAGACGCCACACGTTTTCCCTACAGGATCCTTTGTTTGGCTGTGGGTTCCTGGCACCCCACAGGGATTGTCATCAAAATTTCGAACCGAGTACCACGGCCCCTACCGCATTGTCCGCCAAACCTCCTCTGTGAATTACATCGTGGAGCCACTCACTCCCTCTTCGGACATGCGTCATCGCGGCCCCGAAACTGTGCACGTGAGCCGCCTCAAAACGTACTACGATCCGCTCCTCTTGCCCTCACCATAAGTCGCCAGGATGACTCCTCTTCGCTCCGGGGGAAATTGTAGTGAACTATGCTAAGATATTATGAAGACGAGGATGAACTAGGCGAGGATATCACGAAGACGAGGAGAAGAACGACGAAGTGCCGCTGCGCTGCTCGAGATCGCTTGTGGAGGCCTAGACTGGCTGTGTTCTTGTGTGGTTCTCTGTGCAACTTAGAGAAGGCTATTATCCCTGTTAAAAGACAGTAAACACCCCCTTTCACATTGTTCAAAAGAATTCTAAACAATAGGTGGTTTGGAACTTAAAGGAGAAAGAACAGAGAAGCTGGCTGTAGAGGCAGAAATACTGCAAATGGTGAGTGGTGGACAGGTGCCAAGCTGTCATGATCTGCACCTGGACTTTGCAAGGAGCCTCGTGCTACTCATTAGCCGCAGCTTGGCCATACCTAGCTTATATAAGCTTGGCTTGTACAAAACATGCTTGCAAATGTAACCCTTTTCAAGGCTGCCTACACCCTACTGTGGTGGCTTCAGTGTTTAGGGCATTTGACTAGTGAGGATGCGGGCTCGGTCCGGGCCGGGGTGGTTACAGTTCGGTGGTAGCAAAGCGCTAAGTCCCCATGTGCTGTACAGTGTCAGTGCACATTAAAGAAGTGTAGATAGTCAAAATTATCCAGAGCTACCTACTATTGCTGACCGTCATTATCTAAGTTTCTTTGGCATGTTGAACCCTATCATCAAATCAAGGCTGCCTTCTGTTAGTGTTAGTAGATGACCTTCGTAATGCTACAAAGTCTGCCTCTCAACACTCTCCGAAATTTCGTTGTTTGCAACTCAACTCAGGTTACTTACAATTTGATGACCCCTTTTTCTGAAACACTAGCAGTTGACGAACTCACCCCTATGCAGTGAACTCTGAGAAAAGCGCTGATTTGGTCATAAACGTTTTTTTTTTCCCTGAGAATTTGATCAGTCATATCACCATTGAAGCGTCATCTGCTGAAATTTTCATGTGACAAGCTAGGTAGCTTTATAGATGGCTTGGATATGATATCAAAAGTGCTATGATGGTGAACTATGCTTAGTGTCTGCAATACCTTCATGATGAATGTGGTGAATGCAGATTACACATTTTGCTCCACTTTTATTTCACCAGTGGGTGCCTGGTAAGTTGTCAGTGCAAGCAAGCTATTGATAGTTTCACTTTCTTCATGCAGTTTAGATAGCTGTGGAACCCTCACAATAGCAGAAGTATTATATTTATGGTTCACTAACTACTGTTTTTTGTAAATATAAAATAAGTAAATACGCCGTCAGCAACCCTGGAGGGCAGCGTGCTATTCACCTGGACGCCATAGATATTTTAATCATGCCATACCCCTGCGTTACTTTCAGTTTTCAATTCTACAAGTCTTGATCACGGTAGCGCATCACTATACTCGGGGATAACTGTGGCTATGCAGCTGAAGTTAGGCAGGAAGGAGGAGGCAACATACCTCTCTCCCCTTGCCATGTAGAGTGAGTTACTTCAGCCCTAGTGACCTTGCATTAACTCTCCAACTTCCTTCCTTCATCCAGTACACTCCTAGCCCAAATAGTAAGCAAACCACTCTTCACGGCAAGGGGACCGAAACTTTTCTCCTTTCCTTTCGTACCTAGACTCGACTGCATAGCCCCAAAACATTGTCCCCATGTAAGATTCAATGCCACATTTCTTCTCAGTGGCAAAGCACCCTCTGCTTGCTCTCCACCACCCTACCACCCTTGCAGCAGCCCAGTGTTTTGTTTACCACAGAATATCATGTCGGCGCAAGCTGTGTTGACATGGAGAGCTGCATATCTGAGCCAACTTTCATGCTTTATAATGAAGCTCTCATTGATTGGCTTTAAGTTTCATGAAACGTAGTCATGTGTGTTGATTAGTGTCACATGAAGTAAAATTTCACTGACTAAAATACTATCATAAGGATGGCAATTTGGGTGAGTTGGTAAGGTGTCATCTTGAAAGTAGCAGCACGAAAAAACAAGGACGTGAAAAGAAGCAAGCAGATGCTAACTCGCAACTGAGCTTTATTGATGCAAATAAAAAATATATAATGCCAAGCAACACCGCAAACCGCTCAATCACCAATAAGCACACAGCAAAACATGAACCACTAAAACTTCCGAACGGTTCCATTTGAGTAGATATAGGTAGAGGTCAACTTGGCTGTGCATTGTAAAAAATGCACTGGTTGCTTTCAGTTTCTTTCTGCTGCGCACATTCTGGCTGTCATCCATTGCAAATCAGCTGGGAAATCATTGAAGCTAGACACATTTTACAACTAGGTAATGAATGTGTTAGTGAGACATCCATCGTGTTACCATGCAGTCAGTTGGGTTATCTAGATAAGGAACTGTTCTTAAATTGTAGTGATTCATGTCTTGCTTTTTGCTTATCAGTGATTGAGTGATTCGCGTTGTTGCTCGACTTCTATATATATTTCATGTGTACTTCAATAAACATTAGTTGTAAGTTAGTGCCCGTATTGTCTCCTTTCATACCCTTGTTTTTTCTTGCTGCTTCTTTCAAGATAAAATACAATCTTTGCTACTTCGGTCATAAAATGAATTTTAATAAAGTTCCACATCTCTTAGAAAAGTAGTATTGTAGTTGCAGGCATGTATTAGGCCCTGCAGTACCAATTAAGGTGCTCGCTCGATGTAAAGCATAAAGAAAGGGAGCGCTTGTCTGATCTCGAACCTAGTGGGAACTGGTAGGTTATGAGTAGGCTGTTAAAATGCACTTGCAGTTAAAGTCAAGTAAATGCTTTTTTATTTGTAACTAGGGGCACTGTGATGCCTGACGTGCTCTTTTGCCAGGTTGGCGACGAGATGGAGTGAAAGGAGTTATTTTATTTCACTGCTGGTATGTCTCGGGTGATGTCAACATTGTTTCTTCTCTGGCATTGCAGGCAATCGTCCTTCAACAAATTGAATCCCAAAGCGAAATTTTGAATTAAAAAAGTAATAATTTAAGATTATTTAGCAGGCAGAGGCATATTTGATGCAGTGACCTGCACCAGCATGTCATGCATCATTTCAAGAAAAAGATACAGTATTGTGGTGTTCCTACTCTGTGCCATTATTTCTTGCTCACAAAGCCTCTGCATGTACGTGTTGCACTATATTACGTTTTCACTAATTTGTTGGATCATGGTACTTTTTACCTTACAGCAAGCTCCATGTGGCTTCGTAAGCAATGGCTCCTTCATGCTCTATACCCTTTGCCGGAATTGTGCTGTGCTGTGGTGGGCAAGAAACAGGACATTGATGTAAGCACTGAAGACATCTTTCAGCATGTGTAGTTTATTTGCCTAACCCACTACTGCATTTGTGACCCCTCATGTTTATTTTGACATTTAGGTTTCTTCAGTATTTTCTTTGCTTGCTGACGTTGCTTACTGGCTATGACATTTGGCTGTTGAGTTTGAGAATGCGGAGCGGGATGGTGCCTGTGGCCTGTTGATAGAGGCAAAATGCAAATTTGCCCACATTTGGTGCCACTGCATAGCTTGAAGACTTTTTGTGGAAGAGGGCTCTGAAAAATATCCCAGAGCCCTCCTTCATGATGTCTCTCATAGCTCATGTTCAGCTTTAGGGTAATAAAAGGACGTTGGGGACAAGCTGAAGCTGTATTTTATTATATCTATCCACTAAAGTGCTACTTACTGAAAATGCGAGCTTACTTTAAGATGGAAAAGCCAGAAGTTTTGAAACAGATGTCATTACCAGCTGATTTTTTAAGTTCTACGTGATGCATCCATACTTTATTGGACGCAGGCCCCAGAGGCTGGGCTGGTAAGCCGTTCCCTTCAATATGATGATCATGGAGTGTGGTTTACACAGGCCTTTGATATCATTAAGTACCCTTGGTTTTCAGGAACTATTTCAAGGAGCTTTGGAATTCCTGAAATTATTTGCTTCTTAATATTCTCAAAACAATTGCATGGTTTTTCTCTAAAAGCGAGCCTGCATGGAAACTAAAAGTGCACTTCAGAGGAAACAATCGAAGAGAGCATGAGGCTATATAATAAAAACCCAAAGTGAGAGCCTGGCATGCATCCAGACCAGGGTTACAGGTGGCCCTCTTTTTCGCAATTGCCACCTCTCTTGTCCCTATTTAATTTTTCTTTTTTTTCAGCATATATGTCTTTGTTTTCCTAAATTTCACGCAACATTTCTGCAAAACTGTTGTGAATAAAGTTTTCTCAAATTGGAACTCCTTGAAGACCTTTCTGGAGGGTTATTTTTCTGGTCTTCCTGTCTTCAACTAGACCTGTTGATGGCCGCTTTCTTATAAATCAGCTCCGACAAATTTCCTCTCTAAAAGGACCCCTGAACTTTTTTGTAGCTAAACTGAGTGTGAATACATTTTGCATGTAAAGTGAAAAGAAAATAGAGGGGAGTGTCATTGATAATACTATCCCATATGTAATCATAGACCATGAATGAAGTATGGGGTTTTTCTGGCAGAATATTTCTGCAATGCTTCTCTGCTCAGCTCAAACCCCTTCACTGTGGTGGCCAAACCTGTTTTGGGGGCAGAAATAGTCGGCTGCCTGGAGACATTTCTTGTGACATTGACCACATCCATTACCTGCTCCACTCAGTAACAAAATTCATAACCCCCTCCCACTTCCGCCCCTCCTAATTTTCAATAGTGAAGGCATGCTCCTCGTCAGATTCGTGCATAACATGAGGTTTGATACAATAATATTCAGCATAGCACCCAACTTCTGCCCCAAAGGGAATTGGGAGGATATTTTTGCATGTCTTCAGTGCACAATCGCTTGATACATCAGTGACATAGCCTATATGTTACGTACACATATCTTGTGGAGTTTGTATTCTTTTTTTTCTTGAGAGAGAAGCGCTGCTCAGTCAAAAGGCATGATGCAGGGGAATGTAGAGTGAGCGCCGATTCTGTGCGTTTGCAATCTTTTGCTTAGCTTCCATTCTTTTTCATCCGGTGGTTTAGCGGGTGTGCTGGTATTCGAGCAATGCAAGGACACGGAGTCAAAAGTCTGCTTCTTCACAGTGCGCTGCAAGGATTGTGCATTTGTTTTCCTCATTGTAATGAAAACATGCAAGGCTAGTGCATGAGTTACTTGCACACACGCACGCCACACATATGCTGTTTTGCAGTGACAGAAAAGAAATAACTGTCAAGACTGAGAGCATCTTCTAAGGGCACATAAACGTTGGCGTTTGAAATAAAGCTGTAAATTCATAAAGGTTGTGGCTTAGCTTATGAACCAACAATTTTCCGGCACTATCGTTTCACACAACGGGTTTAACTTAAGGTACAAAGGTGGCCGATCGAGCCCTGTGCTCTAACGCGCTGCGCACAGAAGCAATCAAATCTTGAGCACTCCCTATACTGCTGCTCAGGCCAAAGCAACCCAAACCTCGTTGAAACAGAAGTGACGTGACTATGTCCATCCTGCATGTCCTGCATGGTTTGTTTTTTTATTCCACTGGGAGGGAGTGGGAAAAGGGCTGCCTGGTCAGCGCGGGAAGTACGCAAGGGTGCTGGGATGCTGGCCGTCCTTTAAAACGAGTGGCGGGTGGGAAGGGGGAGTGGAGGTAATGGGAGGGGCGTCTAGCTGTCCTGCGAGCTAAGCGCACAGCAGCATGCATGCTTTCTTTTTTTTTTATTTAACAGTGCGGAAAGGATGAATGAATCGGGGGGGGGGGGGGGGGGGCAAGCTGGTCAACGCAGGCAGCACGGTTTCCAGTGAGTGATGGCTTGGAGCTGCCTCGGCAAAGCACAGAGCAGTATCCAAGCTTGCTTTTTTTACTTAGCAGTGCGGAAAAGAATGAAAGAATTGGAGGGGGGGAGGAAGGCTGGCCAACGCAGGCAGCACGATTTCAAGTGAGTGATGGCTTGGAGCTGCCTCGGCAAAGCAGAGACTAGTATGCACGCTTGCTTTTTTTTTTGTAGCACCGAAGGTTTGATTGCTTCTGTGTCCGCACGTGGGTCGGTTTTGTGCCTTGAGTTAAGCCCCTCATGTGATACAAGCCTGAGTCGCTTTGGGGCGTTAAACCCCATAAAGCAAACCTTATGTGAAACATCTTGTATAATTCCATTGCTTAATCCAAACGTCAAACTTTACGTGCCCTTTAGAAGATGCTCTGTCTTGACAGAATTACTTTTTTTGCGTCACTATAAAACTGCATGTTTATGGGCGTGTATGCGCGTGCGTGTGCGCAAGTAACTCGCACTCTGGTACTCAATATATATGCAGCCCCGCATACGGCAAGTACTCTTGCACATTTTTTTTAGATTGCAGAAAGCAAACGCACCATCCCTGCGGCATGCTGCAAAAAAGCAGACTCACAACTCCAGAATCCCCGCATCGCATTGCATACTAGCCGCCCCACCAAACTATCGGAAGAAACAGAAAGAAAACAAAAAATTGCAAACGCACAGAATAGGTGCGCACTACACTCCCGCGCATCGCGTCTTTTGACTGAGCAGCATGCCTCCATAAAAAAATATCTAGGAGATATGTGTATTTGAAATATAGGCTACGTCACCCATGTGTCACGTGACTGTGCCCCCAGGACGTGCAAAAATATTCTCCCACAAAGATTTTGCTATATAAGATAGGTGACGCATTGAGTTTTGCAAAACGTCCAAGTAGGTCATTGTGCTCCTACTTTCACCCTGGCCAATTCAAGGGGTGAGAGGCACTTAAGAGCACAATTACCTGCTATAATCTATATGATCTCGAATGGGCCAGGTGCAGCAGACAGCTTGTGAGATTGAGTATAGTGACTAGAAATCTTCACTTCATAAGAATACATTCACTTCAACTCCGCGCAGCCCTGAATGCCTGCTTTTCATTTATTGGCAGTTAGGTGACCTTGAGGGCTCATAGACTGGCAGTCAACTTGTAAACACTTGACATCTTATCATTTGCTCTCTCTGTGGGCTTTGTTCTGCGCATTTACAAGCTTTTTACTAAAGTGGATACAGTGAGTATGCACAGATCTGTTCTCTGAAGCACTGGCTGAGTGACAGCCCAGGTCAACCTTGGTTAACTTAGAACTTCTGGCACATTATGTTTTCTGGGTATAGCTTTGATATCCCTCCTGAAATCCCAGTTTCTGACACCAAGTATGCATAATCATGGTCTATCACTAACTCCACTGCTGTAATTGATCATCACATACTTCTTTGGTGCTGCACATTTTAAGTTGTCACTGTATATGAGCAGTGTTTCAGAACCTATTTAGTGCTGAGCTACGGTACCAATTTGAGGACTAATAGCACGTTTGCTCTGCTTGGTCACTTCCACAGACAAGGACACACTTGTGGGGAAGGCATGTTGAGTACATACCTGCAGCCAACCCTTCCGATTTTCTAGAAGACTTCAGATTTTTTACCAAACTTCCTGATTGCACGATTACTTCCCTAAGTCTTCCGATAAGGAGCTTCTGCCTGCAAAGAATGGCTTTTGCGGAACCGACACCGAGGAATCAGCAGCCGCATTATAATTTCGAGCGTCTCCATCAGAGGCCACACTAGCACCATCAGCATCATTGGCTAAGCAGAAAATCAATCAAAGCAGACTTTAGCTGAGCAAGAGTAGGTGTCGCTGGCTGCGAAAACGGTTGGTGTACTGCGTTTCTTGTAGGCAGCGATGCACAGATAATGCAGCCACAGTAGATATAGATGCTCTGCTGGCTTCGCTTTCGATCTCAGCTAAAGGCAGCCACTCAGTGCACTTGAGTTTAAAGGCTTTGCCCAAATGTCATGTTATCTGATCCTTCTTATTGAGCTCAGCGGCATGCCTTATGTTCCCAAGCTGCTCTATGCTCAACAATGGCGTGATTGCTCTTCTTTCGGAACCAACGCACCCAACAACGGTCACGGACGAAATTACGTGTAAAAGGGCTAGTTATTGTTTTGCATTAAAAAACTTAAACAGCGCTCCGATGGTACTGAGAGAAAACTGGTGGTGAGCATGCAGATCAGTTTTGCGTTGGCTATAGAGACGTAGTGGGAACGCTTAGTGGCGGCGGCCTGCAGATATCTCGACGGACGCACACCTTTAGACATGCATTGCATGCTTGCTGCTGCATGTGTTTATGCTTAGGATGTTTAGATTAGAACGCATCAGACACTGCCTGAAAGTAGCAGCCCCCTCCCCCTTTTGTACACAAATACTGCCTCCCCCCCATTTTTGCAGTCTTCCCAATTTTGGTCTTAGCAAGTACGTATAAAGGAAGCTAGGGCCACTAGTAGTGTGATTGAGCCTTGTGAACAATGTCAACATCTGTGCTACAGGCATCAATGGCTTGCTTGTCACATCAGGGTACTATGTACGTCTTCGGACACATGGTGCTGTCAAAGCGGTTGGTTGACTTGTTCTGTGGAGAGATATTCACTGTAGGCAGAAGGCATGGCTTTTCAAGTGCAGTGACCACTGTGGCTCCCAGCTTTGTTTGGAAACTAAAATCAGCAAGTTGAATTTGTTAGTTTGGGTGTATATGTAGCGAAGAAGCACGCATATTTTCTTTCCTCGCCCCTGAGCCCTGCAAGCTCAAAGATCAAGTGTAGCAGCAACTTCAAACCAAACCTTAATAAACAAATTTGGTCACTAAATTTCACAGCATTTCTCAATGCATATGTCATGTTCTACATGAAAGTATCACAGCGGCAGGGACATTTTGCCTGACATTAAGCATTTTCAGCTGTTTTTCACAGCTGCCTTTTCATGCAGCCTGGGAAACATGTTCTGTTAGCCTGTGAATATCGAGTTTGCTTCTGAATGCTCAGAGGACTTGACATTAGGACGTGAGTGTTTTGCGTGAGGAATAGTTAATTCAAATTTTACCTTTGTGGCCGAATTCAAAAACATATCTCCACTCGATGCTACCTCAGCTCCATAAAGTGAAGAAAACAGTCTTTTCTCTACTTAATGTTCAGTTCAGATTCTTGAATGCTTTTCAGAATTTCCTCCGACTTACCCTTCAGAAATATTTCTCCACTCCAGAAAGCACAAATGGCATACCGGGACAAGACTAATGGCGAATTCGAGTGGGAGAGTAGGCGCCCTCGAGAGAACTTCGAAAGTGCTCTCAGACAAGCGGGTTCCCTCCAGTGGTAGAGCAGGAGTAGAATCACTGGCTTTCAATGGTAGAGGAGGAGGTCTTTTCCTTCGCTGAGAGCACCTGAATGCACTCCCGGCTGCTCCCTCATCAAAAGCGAGTGTAGAGGAAGTCACATGACATAAAGCGTTATATCCGCGCCATCATTTTTTTTCTCGAGTCGGTGACGCTATAAATCGCGGCTGCAAAGCATTGCTCAGATTTGAGAGTCACTGCTAGCATCGAAAGGGCCAAAGGAGGCAGATCACCGCGCTGTGAGAACAAAGGCATGCAAAGCAAGCAGTTCTACACTGAGTGTTTGCTTCTCCTCGGGTTGCAACTGCTGCTACTGCGGGCAGGCGGAGAATGCTGGGGAGGGAAGTGCGGTCACAATGGTCGTGGCGCGCTGCTCTCGACACGCAGAGAGCGTTGCCGTGGGAGGACAATTACACCCTCGCTCGGCGTGCTCCTGTACTTCTCTGTACTGCTCGGCGCCTCTGCTCTTGTCCCCCCAACCGAATGGGCCATAAGGCCAAAACTTGGCCCGGAACGTGCATGCCACTACGTGTAACATGCTCATTTTCTAATGTCAAGTCCTTGTGAACAGCATCCACAAGCTGCCTCAAGAGTCACAGGCTAGCAGGCTGTGGCGGCCACTTTTCGATGGAGACTAAAAGCAAGGCGTCCGTGTGCGGTGCGACATCAGTGCACGTTAAAGAACTCCAGGTGGTTGAAATTTCTGAAGTCCTCCACTGCAGCATTTATCATAGCCTGAGTCGCTTTTGGACGTTAACAAAAGTCACAGCCTAGTAAAATATGTTTTGCAGACTGCATGAACAAGGCAGCTGTGAAAAATGGCTGAAAACAATTCACATCTACCAACATTCCCTACCAGTGACATATGGCTCATGTAGAACAGGATTTAGGCATTGCAAACTGCTCGAAGTGCTGTGAACTCTAGTGACCTAGTTGCATATTTGCCCTCTGCGTGTTCAGCGGCGAGCGTTGAGCACATGTGAGGTGCAAAGAAGCATGTTATAGCGCATGCACCCGAGCCAATAAATTTGACTTTCCAGAAGCAAATGCCGCTTCTGTTTCCAAGCAAGCTAGGAGCTATAATTGTAAGCGCACTTGAAAAGCCATGCCTTTCACCAACTTCAAATATCTCTCCACAGCTAAAACGACAAAATTGACCCCCCCCCCCCCCTCTTCAGCACTGCATCTAGACATACAGGTATATTTGAGGCAATCAGAAAGCCATTGATGCGTGCAGCGCAGGTGTTCCATGGCACAACCGCACCTCCGGTACCTCGCTGTCTTACTATTTACAATATGACATTCCCTACGATTGCACCACCGTCCACAGTGGTTCACAGAAACCACTGCACATGCTTCATTTGCCGTTAGCCATCAAATGCTTTCTGCAACTTGGCACTCGGCATGCTCTGAAGTGTTGCTAATGTATCTGGTGATGACCTGAAATGTGCCTACACCACAGTAGTGTAATGCGATGATCAACTACAGCATTGAAATCTGCAACTGACGATAGTTATCCATGCTCAACGTCAGCCGCAGAAACTTAGGATGCTTGTCTTGGTCGTACTTGAAACGATGTTTCAGTATTTTCGAGTCAGATTGAGGTTCTCAGAGCCAATGCTTCAGAGAGTGGGTCTGTGAATCCTTATTGTATCCACTTTCATTAAAGGCTGGGTATGCAGTAGAACGAAGTCTGCACAGTGTGTGAAAGCTGCGATGCCCCATGTTTGCAAGTGTCTAGGTGTCCCCGTAGTAGTGTCATTGCCACTTATAGATGCTCTGTTTTCTCATGCACTCGAGGAGCAATTAAAGTGGAGCTTCATTTTAAAAAAAAAGGCCTCGAGGATCGCTGGGGGTAAAGGTGTTAGTCAAGGCATGTTTGTGAATATCAGTTAACCTGATCCCTATGCACTGTTTCCACTGCCTCGGGTGGTTAGAGTATTTCTCAAGACCTTATTGGAAGGAAGGCTGAGGGGCCGTCATGAATCCTAACTAAGCTTTTAGTATACTTGGGAGTTGCGCCACTTCTACATGACATTCTCGATCACCATTGAAAGATTCCATCATCTCACTGTAAGCTCTTGTACCCCGTTGTTGCAATCGACAATTCGCTGCTGGGCTCAAGCAATACTCGTGAACTTTTGGAGATGTGTTATCAACTGTTTTTGTACAAGTTGCAATGATGATATACTTTCCGCACTGTTCTGTCTGCAATTTTGTTTTCCTTCTATGGTCATATATGTAGGATTGCATAATCTTTCATTTCTGGTTTGGTTTTATTCCTTAGCCCTGTGTGCTAAGCCATATCCTAGAATGCACACCTCTATTTCTCAAAGGCAATTTAAATCTCCAGTTTTGCACTGCTCTGTTCACTCTAGTTATTGTAGCCTTCCATGAAGCAGTGCTCAAATGTCTTTGATT
The DNA here is from genome assembly GCF_055883805.1 of Amblyomma maculatum. Classification (NCBI taxonomy): domain Eukaryota; kingdom Metazoa; phylum Arthropoda; class Arachnida; order Ixodida; family Ixodidae; genus Amblyomma; species Amblyomma maculatum. The sequence goes on from NC_139344.1 coordinate 410,701,461, forward strand.
GATAGGATATGGTTCAAAGACCCTTGAAATATCTGTTCGACTAATGTATTAGATTTTGTGATGGACTGATGCTGAATAGCCTGTATTCTTCTGTCAGTTTCTCAGATTTCTGTAGTTCAGAATCGAAACTTTTTGAATTGTTATCAATTAATAATAGAGCACCTACTTACCCCTTTCTCAGAATGTTTTGTAAAGACTTGAGCTGAATTTTCGGATTTTGGAACATAGTCCTGCCTTTTTTTTTTGCATTTTGCAGACGTCGCACAGTGAAAACCTGTATCTAAGCTCGAATCCAACAGGCCAAGAACAGCTGAAGAAGGAAACCTGTATCCAAGCTCGAACCTGGTGGACCGAAAGCAGATGTTTTGTGACCACGGTGTATCAGCCAATAAAGCCAATCCAGGTGACCACATGTATCTTTTGGAAGCTTGCATTCTTTGCACTTGAGACTCATCTCATGGAGAGCATCATTTCTGCAAAACATTTTGTGTCATAACTGTAGCAGACACTGATTGAGGCCTTGCAAAAGTCCTAAAGCTGGCATATTAGTATTATGCGCAACACAAACATGAGGTGTGATGTAGAAGCCTAGCAACCATGCAGAGTATTACCATAGCATGGTAGCATTCCCATGCCGAATTTCTCTCGTCTGAGATCAAACTGTCTTGCACCTTCAGAGTGCACTCATTCCTTGCACTAAGTGAGTGCCCACATCCATGCACTCTGAATTTGATAGCTATGCACAAATTTTGCCGCACACACATGGGTACAAAAGTCCTCACAGTGTGCACGCCTTCGCGCCGTGAGCACGTCGCACGTTCTCCCACCATGCACACGTCGCACGTCCTCGCATCGCAAACTCTCGCTTCGAGACATCCTTGCATCGCACATCCTCACATCGCACATCCTCGCATCGCACAACCTCGCGCTGTGCGGTTCGATAACCACGCGCAGATAACCACGCAGAGCCTCGCACAATATTTTCAGTAGGGAACATATACAGCTTTCTCAGAAGCTTCACAGTTAAAGTAAATTCCTCCTTGTCCGGGGATCACACCCAGGACACCGCCTTTCCGGGCACTTCCTCTACCAACTGAGCTTGCCAGGACAGTCAGCAGATCATGGGGTTGGGCGTGAGAGCTTGATCAATAACTCGAAGTAGCAACGGTGTTGATAGGATATTTAGGGGAATCTCTCAAGGTTGAGTAGATTTATAATAAGGGAGTAATAACTCACTCACATCCACACAAGCGGAGCCATGCATTTTCCTACTTCGAATTATTCATCAATTCGCTCTCGCCCTATCACCTGATCTGCTGACAGGCCTGGTTAGCTCAGTTGCTAGAGCGACTGCTCCGGAAAGGCGGTGGTCTCTTTATCAATCCTCAGACCAGGACGAATTTTTCTTTAATTACGAAGCTTCAGATGACTCTGTATAGCTTTCCTTCGTAGCCGCATGGCTGCGCTTGGGTGGATGTCAATGAGTAATTACTCCCATTTTACAGTATAAATATTGTGTAAATGAGGATTTCAAGAATTCATGATAGAGAAAGGAAGACAGATATAAATTTCAAGGGTTACCATAGAAACGAGCAACTGTAGACTGGACGATTGAGGCTCTGTACAGCCATGATCGTACCACCGCGGTAACAGTGAGGCAGATTTTTATAACTTATAACTTTTCGGCAGAAAGGCATACCAGCCTGTGCTCTTCCTAGTGTTTCTTTGACATTGTCAAATGAAAATGGCATTTCGACCATGATCTGTGTCGCCAGTGTGAGAACCCTTGTTTACGTATGCAATTAGTAGAGATCTTGTGTGATGTGCATAGAGCGCAGAACGCCACATGCACTAATTTCTTCGTATGACTCGCTCATAACGCGCAGTTGTGGCGGTTGTGATTACTGATCTCGAGCCGGGCATCCTGAAGAGTTAAGTTGAATGGGTCTTAGCCAGCCTTGCTAAGAACAACGCTAGCGGAATTGATAGAATTTCAGCTGAGTTGCTTCAAAACCTCAACCATGACGCTGTTAACGTTCTGTATACATTATGTCAGCAAATTTGGACAACCCTGCAGTGGCCACAAAATTGGAGGAGGTTAGTTTACATCCCCATTCCAAAGAAAGGCAGTGCCAAAGATTGTTCCAACTACCGCACGATCGCGCTTATTTCGCATGCTAGCAAGGTGATGTTGAAAATCCTCCTAGGTAGGCTGCAGCAGTATGTGGATCGGGAGCTTCCAGACTTGCAAGCTGGGTTTCGCAAAGGCAGAGGAACTAGAGACCAGATTGCCAACCTTCGCTGGATCATGGAAAAGGCAAGAGAGTTCCAGAAACCAATCTACTTCTGCTTTATTGATTATGCGAAAGCGTTTGACTGCGTAGATCACAGTAGATTGTGGCAAGCTCTCCAAGAGATGGGAGTTCCAATTCACGTCATCTGTCTCCTCAGGAACCTGTATGAAGGGCAAAAGGCCAGAGTCAGAACGGGGCATGGTCTTACTGATTGGTTTCCGATTGAGAAAGGAGTGAGACATGGCTGCATACTGTCGCCCTGCCTATTTAACCTATATGCTGAGTGCATCATGAGGAAGGCCGGTCTGGACGAGTCTTCAGCTGGAGTGATGATTGCTGGAAAACGTATCAACAACCTTAGATATGCGGATGATACCACTTTAATGGCAGAAAGTAAAGTGGAGCTCAAGAGACTTCTGATGCGCGTACAAGAGAGTGAGAAGTTTGGGCTTAAACTGAACGTTAAAAAGACAAAGATCATGGCGTCTTGCCCTATCAAGTCCTGGAGCATCAATGGACAAGCAGTGGAAGCTGTGACAGATTTTCTCTTCTTGGGCTCCAAGATTACCCCAAAAGGAGACTGCAGCCATGAAATTAGGAGACGCCTGCTTCTGGGAAAGAGGGCCATCGCTAGCCTTGACCGCCTAGTAAAGAGCAGAGACATTAGTCTACCAACCAAGATCCGTATAACTCGTGCTATGGTCTTTCCAGCTGTGATGTATGGATGCGAGAGTTGGACTGTGAAGAAGGCTGACCGCCGAAGAATTGACGCGTTTGAATTGTGGTGCTGGCGGAGACTCTTGAGAGTTCCTTGGACTGCCAGAAGATCAAATCAGTCGATATTGTCGACCATATATCCTGACTGCTCATTGGAGGGTCAAATTCTAAAGATAAAGCTCAGCTACTTTGGTCATCTAATGAGAAGAGAGGAGTCTCTGGAGAAAGATTTGATGTTGGGAAAGGTTGTGGGTCACCGGAGAAGGGGTAGGCAGCGAACGCGATGGTTAGATGGCATTCTCCGGGCGCTGCAAATGAAGTTATGTGAAGTTAGGAAGATAGTGAGAGACCGGAAAGTGTGGCGTGATATGGTTCATAGGGTCACGAAGAGTCGGACACGACTGAACTGAACTGAACAGAACTGAAGTAACCCAAATTGCTACAACTAATCAGTTCCTGTATGTGTCCGCAAAATCGCCATGCAAACTGGTAAATTCAGCACATTTCCATGCATATTAGTCTAAGCGTTGGCTAACACAGGATAATTTAGCGACCCTGTTCTGCTTTAATAATACTCGGAGACTCTATCCTGTCATCATGCTTCAAATGTCAGCGTCGGTTACAAAGGATATCTATGAAGTGTCGCTCTAAATACGCTGCTAGTGCTGAACAGATCCGGTGCTGAGCTTCGTCAGGTGCAGAATCGGGGCTGAAAACAGAATGGTGTCCGCATCGCTAAAAATGCATTGCAGCTGGAGGCATTTTCAATAAAAATATTGAAGACTCCTCAGCTCTGCCTATGAAGGGACGTTGAACGGAAATAGTCTCGCTCGACTTGTAGAAGTGAGTTAGGAGATAGGAAATAGCTTTCCTTCAAAAGTAACAAATTAATAACCATGTATATTGCGTAAAAGAAATTCCCGTTTTTCAGTAACAACACCAGTGCCGGCGGACGAGCGATATGACGCCAGATGTTCGACGGGAGCTTTCACGATATTGTGTTAAAAAATATTAGGCGGTTGATAACAGCTCAGAGGGCTTTCTTTGATGTGTTGCATAGTATGATTACCCGTGACAGTAGAAATAAAACTCTCATTGATGTTCATTTAACCTGTGTATAGAATCATCCTTTGGACGAGAAGCTTGTGTTTACTAAGCCTTGTTCCAGATGGGGGCACATTTTGTCCCCATTAATTCTTGTTCGTGCGCGGAGTGTCCATTGCGTTAGAGCTCTTCGAGTGGCGGCCGCCGCGAGCCTTACCGAAACATTTGTGAAAAAGGCACGCCACGACACACAAAATAAAATTCGTCGACCTCAAGGTTTACTTGAAATGCGAGTTAAATGAAATTATACGTGGGTCGGTCGTGACTAGCTGTTCTTTCCTGTGCTTCTGTTTTTAGCTTGCACAGGTATTCCGACAAAGAACGGAGAGCGAAGAAACGCAAGTTGGCAATAAAACGTACAGGGTCCTGTATAAGGCATGGCGCCGATTCCTTGGTGCATGAAAACGGCAAGCAGAAGTTGCAGTGGTCTGAAAGGTTTTGGGACACTCAATGATTGGCTCAACGTTGATTGTGTGCTTGTTGTGGGGCCCCTCTAACGTTTATCATGTACTTGATGGTTGAATACAATAAAGATTGTCTCGTCATAGTGCCGTCTGTCTAAACGACAGCTGTACTGCCCTTGTAAGCTGGAAGGTTTACGATGTTGTTCTCCGTCTCGAGGTCTTTGAGTGCTTTTTCTTCGTTCGATGGTAGATTGAAATTTTTTTGGCATGAATATAATGAGCTCAGTAGTCCGATTTGTTTTGGCCTGGCGTTTTCTCGTGCACTACTTTCAATTGTTCGAGGCCGTCTTCAAGCGTAGATACAGTTTCGGGGAAACGAAGTCTGTTAGCTTGGATGTTCAATTTGTGTCCCACAGCCAGAATTGAAGCTTCGGCTGAATATGAGCTGATTTCTGGGTGATAGGTTCGTCACCACGTCTGAATGGCCAATATCGTTTCGTCAGGTCAGTGTGGCAGTTCGACAGCTTCTTTATGTGCTTGATGGCGTGTTTGCCGGCTTCAGAATAGGCTGTTTTTACCCAAGGCACAAATGGATGTTCGGAGCTTGTAAATATTGTATTCGAGTGGTCGACGAGCAAAGAAGGCATCGTTTTTTTTTTCTTTCTTGATCATGGTGCAACCTTCAAATATCCAACCAGCCTAACTGTGCGGCTCTGCCTTGTCGATGATGTTTCATCGTTCTAGAGTAGCCATGTCGGCACAGCGCCAAAGTGCGGCCTCTGAGGTATGACATTTGGTTCCTTGCATTTCTGGTAGAACCGTATAATCTTCGTAGTTTGCCGCACCCCCCTCCCCCCTTTTCCATTACTTACAGCTTCATACAACACTCGCTTCACTCTTGAAGAAAGACGCGATCAACCTCGGAAATACCGGGTTTCTTTAAAATAAAAACTTATGGTTGGGCAATTTTCACCCTCCATTTACTTCTATCCAATCGTTACATGCAAATATGTCGAAATGCTCAGCTTTCCGGAAGTCCGTATCTAGGCAGACAACTTAACCGGCATAGAAATTAGAAAAGTAAAAAAAATGTTTGTGTAACTAGGGAGACCCAAGCGCTCAATAAGAGAGCAAATAACGAATCCCGATAGACCGGTCACAAGACGACGCAGAGGAAGTTTTTGAGCTAGGAATTGTACACAAGTTAAGCACCAAGTTGCTGCGCCCCCCCAGGCCCCCCATAAAATACCCGTACCGGGCTCCCCAACTTTCCATCCTCTTTTAAAAAACTACTCGTGCTCTAATTTCTTCTTTTACTTTGCCCCTCTCTCATGAAGTAGTGCGGGTGTAGGAGTGTCAAGCATGCTCGTTCAGGCAGGCCGAATGCGAAAGCAAGACGTAATCAAGGCGCAAACCAGATTTAAAGGGATTATTGCATATTTTGATATATCTTACTACTTGGTGGCATTATCGAATGACGAACTCGCGGTTTCACCAGATATCTATAGTTTAAATTGATCAGGACAGTCAGGTTTTAGAATATGATGGCGCCATATCGTGTCCTTTTGTTGCTACTAATATTTCATCTATTTAGAGGTCTGAAGCTATTATACTACATTCTATCATTATGCCACAGCATCGTAAAACAAGCATTTCTGTTCATATCGATTTAACACAGCCTACGTTTTCCTCTTTCAGATATTTAAAGGCACTTTTATTCTTTATTATTGCTTGATTCGCTTTTAAAATGTGTTCGAAACAAAACTACGCAACCAAAGACATCGCTATTTGCAGAAGCGCTGCCATCGCCAGCTGTGCTATAAGCAAAACTGTTGTTGGTATCTGCGGTAATTTCAACCAGTTTATATGAATATAGCTATTCATTTCATTCTATTTGAAGCTAGTTCAGTTTCTCAGGTATTATGCAGTTATCCAAATTTGTCGTTCATTCTCTTAAACGTCATTACCAACCTCACCTCATATATGTAACAGGCCTTCGAGGAGGTAGTAAGAGTGTAGTTAAGCCCGGTTTATTGTGTTTTGTATCTAGGAAGTTGGAAACGCGCTACTAGGTCGTTGCTGCCTCCGGGTTTGCTTGGTGCTGAGCAATAAAATTCACCACAGAAATTTCAAACTTTTTACTTAGCCTGTTGCTTTCTTATGGCTCGAATGAATAGTCGGCAGAGCGGGATGATTGTACCGGTCAGGTGTTGAAGTGAAGAGAAAGAATCATCAGTTATAATCACTACAGGAGTTTTCAGGATTTCCTGAAATTACAAGTCCCTTATAACCGCATTCAATTACGCGGCGTTCGCTACTGCCACTAAATTATTATTCGGCTCCGGGTTGTAATGGAAGGGTGGGAATGTATTAAGAGAAGCAATTTCAAATGTTTCTCTATATTTATTTGACAATACTGTAAGCCTTGTTTCCAGGCTTACAGACTTATTGCCCTGCGTTCAGTGTCTTCAAATATTTTCTAATATAGTTGGCCCCCTCGCTGTCATTTCTTTTTGTGTTCGTTAACTGTGAGCGTTTAAATATTCGTAATATTGTTGTCTCATATACTGCACCTCTAGTGGCCCCTGCAGGCTTAGCGAGAAGGTACACTCTTCAGATGTATGATGCGAAGGACCAATGCGCCGTTATGACTGTTAATCACTCTGGTAAGTATTTCTACAATGGTGATCTTCATTGATCTATTCTTTGACATTATGAATCAAATGTTTAGTTGAATGTTTTATTAGGGCCGTCACAAATGTCTCGAGTGCATTTGCACCAGGATGCCTAAAAGGCTCTACTCTGTTTTCGTCAGATTTTGTATCCTTTTTTACATGTAGACTCAAGAAGTCTGAGGGTTTGTATTTTCTGCTTCCCTACGTCAAAGCACCATAAAAGCACAGAAAATACATACTTGCGAGTTTAAGATGAACACTTTTCAAAATATGGCAAGACATTTCAAACACAAATACTACACAGTTCACATTTGTAAAGGCTTCGCTTAGAAAACAAGCATTTCACCTGCATAACCAATTTAAGCCTTCGTTTAGAAAACAGATATTCCTGTGTATTTCCAAAACAATACTCTGTATCTAGAAAGCCATTACCATAAAATATATGCATAGATATCATTCTTGCTCAAGAGAAAGATGCTTGGCATTTTCGATAGTGGAGTTATAATTATTTAGGTAACAGTAATTCAAACCAGATGAGTTATTGAGTTGATGGGACGCAAAGAACACGACAAGGGCATTCCAAGCTTGAGATGAGCACGTAGATTGGCCACGTGTCTTCAGCGACCCACTTTTGAATGACTTAGGTACATATATTGGAACACTGTTGTCGTATACTGATCTGTGATTCCGTTTTCAAGAAGGGATGCTCTTCCACTTCAGAATTATGCTCACAGGCCAACCTAATGCTGTGATCCTGATGACAGAATGTTGTTTAATGTAACTATTTTCTAGTCGACAAGCAGACTTAGTCACCTGTGTACTCTGAGAAATGCCAGAGTTAAAAGTACCGCTGTATTACGCATCCCTGATCATCACTTGCTCCCCAGACAACCACTGGGCCAATCAGACAACTCTAAGGGCCATCGTGCAGGCATCCCCCAAGAGCAGACGCCCTACCTCTGATTGGTTATCGTTATATCACCAAATACTGTCAAGTACTCGGATACCGATATTATTAACACACTGAGCAGTTAAAATGCGCTAGCATGTAATCCTGACTGCTTTAACAAACTCCGTTTTCACCAATCCGCTAATAATAATTACTGCCTCGAACTTGGCAAGCCAAAGTGCTAGCTTTTCACGATTACGGACCACAAGACAATATTTTTGGGAATGTAACAAAGCTAAGTCAATGGCTTTAAAAGTTTCTGCGATTATCTAAAGTATGTGCCTTCTGAAGCTTGGATTCCTCCAACGGGAGCTGAAGGTGGCTTGGATATCCCGGTACTTGGTAACAATCGTTACCTTATGAAAATGGAGGCCACATTTATTTCAGATGGCGATATCGCCTGTCCGCGCCGCCTGGCAGCCAGAGGCTGTGTTGACCGTGCTGCCACCTTTTTTGTCGCCCCGCCAGCCTGATTGGCGGCGCTACAGGGCTTCTTCTAGATCTCTGGTCTACAACAAGGAACCCAAGACATATTTGAAAAGAACTTCACTGGGTACATCAGTGCAAACATTATACAATGCACGCTGTATATCACCGCTATCGAATACCAGATAATAAAAGTAGGCAGGAAGCATGGCTCCACAGGTCTCGCTTGAGAGAATCGGAAAGGAAGTACCTCGAAGAACCCACACGAATACGATGGGGTTTTCAAACGCTTTCCAAAGCGGTCGTAGGGGAGACTGCCATATTGCAGCTCTTGCGAGCCAATGGATATGTTCCAGTTAGAAAGTAGTCATGCCGTCCAGAAATGCATGCGTGTGAAACACGACTAAAATAAGACGGGACAGAGGCGCAGCCTGAAAGAGAAAATGTGTTGGTATCCGCCAGGAAAACAGCATTCCGTAGTGAGGCTGCTCTACCGGAGCTGATTTGAAGAGCTGGTATGACTTCAGTTACTTTACATGCTATTAGTTATAGTGTCTAAGATGCGGTGGGAGAGCGAGATATGGCGGGCGTTGGCTTGGACCCTCTGAATATTGCGTCTGTGGAACGGTCCCCATTGCGAAATATTTTTCTGGGCTGCCTATAGAGGCGGCCGTGGTGTAGATATGGCCGTCACCTGAGAGTTAAGAGGTATCCCAGGGTACTCGTTGGGGCTCTTAACTTCCTAGATTGTGGGGTGGCTTCTGAGAAAATGTCACGAAAGCTGCTGTCAAAATGGCAGTTGCTGCCAATCAATTCAGTGGTTTCTCACTGCCTCTTCACCAGAGCGGTGAGGATGTTGCTTGAGGCTTATGTACTTAGTGGTGACTGGGTCAATATCAACTTTAGGAGCCCGGGTTGAGGCTGCTCTTATAATGCCATGATGTTAAAAGCTGAAATGGTCTTAACCGCGACAGGCAACCATGTTTGAAGCAGATGTAGCGGTTTCAAAACATGGGATAGAACCTTCTGTAGTCTTGCAGACGACAAATGCGACGTGCAAATGAGCGTCATTTTGAGGACTCATAGTGGTGAACTGGGTGGCTGTGGACTAACGCGCCGATATGAAATAATGGCACCCTGAGATACTGAAGAAAACGCTGCTTTCAGTGTGGTGGAGAGGTTCTTACTAGCTATTGACGGCGGGTAGTGTTCGAAGAGCTCTTCAGCAACAAGCAGTGGCGATCCACAGGAACACGTTGTTAACATAGAAGATGAACTCAGTGCAAGCTAACGCAGTAATGGAGGGCAAAAGCTTCGCCAGCACAGTGTCGAAGGAATTTTGAGGATAGGCAGGTAGCAATCTTCTGATGGTGGAGGCTGGGCTATAACCGTGGTAGCCATGTAGTGGCAACCACAGCCGTCGATATTCGCTCTTGGTAGCGGCTGTGAAAGCTTCAAACGACTGGTTGCATGTGGTCGTGGCTGTCCTATGCCACAAAGAAAGTGCCCACATTCATTTCGGGTTGCAGCGCTGCACCTCCACTCCGCTTGTCACCCAGTTGGGCTATCAACAAGATTTTCCGGGCTAGTTGGTTCTTATGAAACTGGGTTGATTTGAAATTTTAAATGATTTTGCACGTAGCAGAGAGCGCTTAAATACGCCTTGTATTTCATTGAAGAATAAAGTTGACAGTATGCGCTTTTAAGTGTCGTATGTGTTTCTACCTATGGTCCTACGTTTTCGCGCAGTTAACCCAATTTCAGTTCTTCTTCTTTTCCCTCGTTATGCTATACCTGGCGCCTACCTGCTGCGTCTTCTTCCTTGTCATACAGGGCGAATAGTGCTGTTACAACCTATATTATAGAGGACGACATGGAATCAACTTTATTAACCAATGGTTTACGAGGCATGTCTCTACTCAATGCTCAGGTCAAGTTGAGGGAAAAGTTTCAAATGGCTATTACTCCTTCATACCCCAAAGCCTCAGTCTTCTATTCTGGCAGCCGATACGTCGTCGTCGTCAGTAGCGTTACAATCTATTAGAAGATATATTAGAAGAAGGAGCAATAGAAGATATCTATGCTGGCAGCACAGTGAACATATTCATTCATAATAAAAGCAATAATATCAGGAAAGGTTTTAGGCATGCCGGTACGGTCTCTCTTGTGCCAGTGACCGCTACTTAGAGGGAGTACTCAGAGGGCTGAATTGGGAACAGTGTCCATCACAAGAATTCCTCTAATCCTGCATTGCCTTGCTGAGTATATCAGGTGTCAAATTATACACCAACAAATCCTGATATGGCAGATAAAACAGAACGAAAGGCCTAAAAAAACTTATGCGTACAAGAAGTAAAACTCAAATTTCTTAGATTGGAACGGCAGTTTGAGATTGATCGCAAAACACTAGAAGTGGTGAAAGAATACATCTGGTTCGGGCAGCTAATAGGCGCAGATCCTGACACGCAACAGATATAACTAGAAGCCTCAGATTGGGCTGGAGCGCATTCAGCAAGTTCTAACAGATAATGAATGGCGGGTTGCCAATAACTCTCATGAACAAACTATAAGAGAGCTGTTTCATCCCTACTAATCTATAGGTCAGAAACGTGGAGGCTACTTATTCTGAGGGCCACTCAAACAGCCATGGAAGGAAATGTAGTAAGTGTAACGTTAAGGCAAAAGAAACTTAACAAATGTTTCAAGAAACAAAGGCGATTTAATAATCTTTTAGCACATATCAGAAAAACGAAATTGCGATACACAGGGCACGTAATGCGCAATGAAGAAACTGATAAAAAGTAAGCGTGAAAAGTATTTTCAAGAGAAAAGGCAGAATTTTAGGCGGTAAGATGAGATTAGGAAAACTACACCTACTGCACCTGGTACTAATTGTAGGCACATGACAGTCGTCTTGGCCCTAGAGTGGATACAGTAAAGCTAGTTTTGGTGTAGCAGTGGTAATCGTGGCAACATAAGGAAAAGTAAACTATTCGCTTTGCAATTTTTCAATTCCCAGCAGCCACTATTTCTATGAGGCAGAGTTATTGAAAATTCTAGTAGCGATTTTCCAGGTATGATGCGATAACGCTAGTCGAGCGCAATAGTGCTTAATCGCATGCACTCACTTTTCACCATGTATGCTCGCGATGGCCTCCCAAGCATTCCAAGGATTATTTAAACTCCAGTCGAAGTCACCGTTTTGTGTTAAATATCAGTGACATGGCGCTTCCTAACAGCATCGATTATTCAAGCATTTGGCTGAAATCTTCTTCAATTTAGAGGTTTCCGGCATTCTGGTGAGCTGACGCCTACTCTTGAATTTTATCTGTAGAGTCTGATACATACTGGTGTCATAGAATGTCAAGCAAGAGTAGTACGTGCAAGACCGCAAGCCATATATGTAAACCATTTCGTTACCAAGTGCATTAGGCCGTGACATGTTTATGAGACAACAAACACATGCATGGCTTTGGGTCAACCTGTCTAACAAGGTTTTCAAATGTTCAGAGTTTGATCCTCTTGTGAGCATTCCGAAATATTGCTTTCAGCGCAAATTGTTTAATTTTTATTCGCGCACATCGGCTCTAACGTCATACCTACTATTCAAATGTTAGTGACATGCCCGCGCTGGTGTCTTCGCTTGAAGACAGCCATAATGTTGTTACGTTAATAAGACGCACAGAAAGCGGCCCCAATTATACACTCGCAAATAAAGAACCATTGATGTTTAGTTCACCTGACGCTACATTTAAACTAGTAGAAATAACGACTCTTCATCACCTTTGTTTTGTTCCATCGGCCAGTGGTGAACTTGACATGTTTGCATTAATTGAGAAAAAGAGTTAGTAAATGCGTCAATGTTTTCTACATCGCAATTGACTATTAAAGACAGAAACGTTCAACAAAAAGGAAAAGATTGCTTTGTTTTGGGCATTTAAGGAATGCATTCTGTTAGTTTGGCTGTGTTTTTTACATCGAAGCTGGCGATATAGGCATCATAAATCTTCTGTATATTATCTTTATTTCTTTATCATCATGAGATAATGTACGTGCTATAATATCCTTTTAGAGCTTTCTGAACACATTTAAGGAACTTCATAAATGTTTACCTAAAATAAAGAGTATTTGCTTTTTACTTAATAAAGCATCCATCCACACAAAGAGAGCTTAAATGCGTTTTTTGAAAATTGATCCTCCAAGGAAACTTATTTTGCCTAAAATAAAGAGTATTTGTTTTTTTCTTAAAAAAGCATCCATCCACACACAGAAATCTTAAACGTGTTTCTGAAAATTGATCCTCTTAGAAAACTTTTGAATAATTTGTTTTGGACGGTTTTGCCTGCTCTGAGAGCCCGGGCAGAAAATGTCCTTCGGGAAGGCGTGCCATATATAGCAAAAAAAACCCAAGCGAAGAGGTTCTTTTTCTAACACCTGCAGTGAAAATCTTGTGGCATCAGTTCAGATTTAAGGCTGTACGCTGACTAATAGCGTGGTATTTTACTTGCCTTTCGGAACTATTGCACCTTTAGGAGACCTCGAAGACCTCAATTTACCGTTAAGAGGCAAACCCAACTTTGTAATTGCTGCAGACAGCGTGGTTATGCACTACCATAGCAATATAAATTTGTTTGTCGGCATGTATATGAAACTATAAACGTTTTCGCACAAGAACCAGAGATCTTTCTTAGTGAAACAAAATGTTCTGCTCCTTTTTTTCTAGGTGTCACCTGTTGTCGCCTTTATATAAGAGACAGAAGGTTTCGTGAAAACCCTACGACGAAGTGTGAACATGCTTTCGACCACTTTTGCAATAAAAAACACCTCATTGCTGACAGCACTTGCGAGACATAAATAAGTGGTTAAGAGCAGTGAACAAAGTCCCAATATTTGTTCAGAGTGCAGATAAATATCTGGCACGTCCATACTCATAGCCAGTATTCATTTACACATTCCTATCCTGGCTCTTTTAGTGCTGCCCATCCGAAAACATGCAGATTTTGTACAACTCATGTGTGAGAATCAATTAAAATGTTCCAGAAGTATTCAATATTTTCCTCTAACAATTTCGTGCCCCAACTCCATTGGTCCTCGATTAAAACATCTGCTCACGTAGGTACCAGAAAGTATATCTTAATGACCGGCTATCGTACCGCTCCGCCATGTACGTGGGTGCGGTAGATGCGCCTACCTAAAATATTACGAGTAAGCGCATGTCATCTTATTCACTGTTCCGGCGTAATGTATCTCCCACTACCAAAGTATGCACTAATGAATAAATGTTTCAAACTTTCAGTGTACCAGGAACTCACGCAATTACCTTTGAGACCAGCGCTCACCTCTTGAAACGCATCCAGTAAATTATTAGGCATTGCGCGTAGCATAGAAGTACAACGTGAGATTTAGAGGTTCGATTTTAAGTAAAATTAGCACGCTATTTCGTTTTAATCGCAAAAAAGCGTTTTCTATCCCGCATTAGAAAACAGCCCTTCACGATCATGAAGTGAACTGGAGTCTACTACTAGGCTTCACATAAATAAGATGCCGTTTCAGCCAGGAAAGCCATGAAAACAATTAGGTGGCAATAACCTGCTCTCTTTACTTTTGTCCATACCTGTCCAAAGATTTACTGGAGGGCTCCTGCGCACAAGCTGTGGCAGGCGTGGCGAAATGTGTCGCCACTTTTTATGCTTATGATGTGCCTTTCTCATGTGATGTGGTCTTTATTTATTGAAGCCGAAAGAATTTTGGAGCTTGGTGACCGCTGCATTAGCACTCCTTCCCTTGCGTTATCGGGCAAAGAGCTTGCTTTCTTGGCAATGCGTAAAAAGAGATAATTGGCTTTGGTTTCGGCATGCGCATTGCATCTGTTTTTTTCTGTCACGCTTCAAGCCTTGTATATATACTTGCTAACTTCTGGAAATTACATCAGTTATCAGTCAGTGCTGCGTTTGTGTCCTTCTGATCTTCGTCCTCGTCGTTCGCGCTGTTATTCCAAAAAGAAAAACTATTGCATGTATTCTGCAACTACCCCCTTCAGAATGGGTTACCTTCAGTTATTTTCGCACTGCACTGCAATCGACAAGCTGATCAAGATATAAAGAACAGCACGTCATTGACTTAAATGCGCTACCTATCGAGGCACACGAGCTACAGTCGTTACCTGCTCACTGTGGCATCACGGGCAATGACTACGCCGCCACCGCTGCAAAAATAGTACCTCAAGATACATAAAGAATAATTCCAATACCGTTCTACGAAGAGATCCAGCAGAACTTGTAGCTACTGAATCATGGCGATTGGAGCGTTTTCTGTGGTGTGATCCGGATCATCAATACCGACGTCTACATTGAATAGATCCCACTTTTGTCTTTCGAATTCCGCCCACTTTGACCAGATGCCATCGTAACTGTCAGCACCGAATTTGCTAGAATGTGTCTTACACAAACTACTTCCTACATAAAAGGGGTATAGCCAGCAGCCCTCTGTTTCGAACATTCAGTTCGCAGGTGGAATCAACATTTCGAAAGTGGACTTGACCTGACGAAAACAAGTCCACTTGTTGAAACGTTGGATCTACCTGCGAGCTGAGGCTACCCTCTCTCTACCCTTGTTCAATGCTCTTCCATATCGTGTAACCATCTTCCTCCTCTCGTTTGAGGCAAGTTCTTGTAATCGATAACATTTTTCCTTATTCAAAGTTCCAAAAATATCAACACTTATGCTCAAAAATCAAAATCTTTATAGCCAAGAAGTGTTTGTATTTCAAATAATTTTTGAGGTCAAAAGTGGCTACAGATCACATTATTTAAATCATCAAGCCGTTGCATATACATATATTACATAAATCTAAGATAACAGTGTTATTTGTATTGCGTGCTACCTTATTGAAAGACCCAA
Source organism: Amblyomma maculatum (assembly GCF_055883805.1). Classification (NCBI taxonomy): domain Eukaryota; kingdom Metazoa; phylum Arthropoda; class Arachnida; order Ixodida; family Ixodidae; genus Amblyomma; species Amblyomma maculatum. The sequence goes on from NC_139344.1 coordinate 410,716,930, forward strand.
ATTCAAATATCCTATTATCTACTATCGTCGACGGCTGCGATTGTTCGCTCAAAACACCAAACATATTCACTTATTTCGATTGTACGCATATTGTTTTTTTATTGTGTTCAGGTTAACGCAAAGATTGTTCTCAGATTCGTTATAAACAACAGATGGCGACTGCACAGCGCGGGCATCATCGTTCTTTGTGTATTATTGTTCTGTTCAAGTTTCAACGTCGAAAAGCTCCTTCTTTTTTTTTATTGTACCCGAATATTGTCTCAGAATTTCAGAGAAGGGAGCGTAAGAATAGACAACAGTTGACCTCGGATGTATCTGCTCCCCAAAACCACATTTTCTGAAACAACATTGATCCTTCAAGCGCAAGTTTTATTTTATTCCACACACCTTTCTAAGCCTCGACACCTATGAACAAGACTGAAAGATTTTTTAAAAAGAACCTGAAACGTTATTCTTTTTTCTCTAAATTTTACATGATGAGATAAAGTAAAGTGTCTGAACCTTCTACGCAAACCATTATAAGCCTTAGGCAGTTTAAACGGAGAAGTAATCGCTGCTCAATAAATCGTCGACGTTGTAGCGGCCCTTCCTAGCTGCTTTGTGGTCTGCGCGGAACAAGTGAATATGTGGTGACTCCAGATTGCTGCGACAGCTTCATAAGCTTTACCTTTGATGTGTTTTGCTTTGAATCTTCGAATAGCCTTAGTTGGATTAGAATCGTGCCTGCGCCCAAAAGACATCTTCAGTAGGCTCCCCACGTGGCATTGTACAATGCAGAGAAGGAGAAATGGCGCTGATTACAACACCATTTGAAGTACTAGTCTATAAAGATTTCACATATTTGTTTGCAAACTGCAAGCACTCGACCAATTTTTGTTCATTGGTTTTAATATGACCTCTAATGGCCCGACGCAGTGTCAATAGATGGCTGAAAGGACGTAAACACGTGTGAAAAGTTTTCTCGATATGGCTCTGTCGAGACCGCGGTGCATACAAGATTTTTGGTTGAAATTCTGCACGCGTGCATTATTTCAAATGGGACATATTCGACCTATTGAAATGAAAAAAACATTGACAGTGGGTTAACTCAGCTAAGCCAGGATTTACAAACTGAAAACAGTATTAATGTGGATGATACCGAATCGTTTTTCGGTTGTTGTCGCACCTTGTCCTTCGTCGCCTTGCGTCGTCGCTTTGCAAGTCTCTCTTCTCGCTCCTCGTTTCCATCACACATTTAGCTCTCTCAGCTTCATTTGTCCTGCATGTCACTTCTTCATCGTGAGCAATGTCCACAGGATGACTAGATTCGGCTTGTAGGAGAGCGTAATGAGCGTAATGAGTGCTCGCACTAAGTGTTCTTGCATCACCCGTGATTTAGCACTACAGACTCGTGGCAATTCTCAGCGTATAAATACCTCTTCGCAACCAAGCGGCTACTCCATGGCTTATGTCCCCCGCAGTGGCGCAGCAGCTGAAGAGCACCGCGCATGCGCCGTCAGCCGCATAGCTAAGTGGTGACGTCCCGAACTGCGCTTCCTGGAATTGAGGGGATGAGGGAAAACAAAGGCAGCAAACGAGTTAGCTCGAGGGTACGTCGACCGAACGGACTTAACATTCTGCACCAGGGACACCTTTGACCCTGTGATCCTCACATACTTGGATTTACTCGATCATTATCAAGAACCTGCACTGCATAGGTGGCGCTGCAATTGTCCCTCAGCGTGACTCAAGCATGCTGCCGTTGGCCGCTTGGTTCGCATTAAACGACGGAGCACAATCTGCAACATTATAAATACGCGTGTGAGAAATAACGTCCTTGCCCAAGCTTTCTTGATGTAGCCCAGTTATCTGACACATGCCATCAAAGCTTCACCAGAGCGTGCGATCTGATCCCTACAAGCTCATGAACTTGGCATGCAAAAACCCTAAAAAGCCTCCTCAGAAGTTTTTGCTCTTCTCGCTAGGATATGTGTTACGGTCCGGCAATTGACGCAGCAAACTTCATTGCAGGTTGCCTATAGGGGCCAGTAGGAACGCTAACGAGCCCTAAACAGAAGGCTAAATCAAGAGGAGGCAGTAGACTGGCGTAAATTACAAATCGGCACTTATCGACACTTACAAATTACTCAATATTTTCCCTACGCAATATGTAGACGAATTTTCTTGGTGCCACGATAAATCAACTTAGACCATGAAACATGGACCTGTCCTAAGGCAAACTTGGACCCCATCATAGACAAAACGTGTGAGACAGTGGGAGTACCTGCTAGCCAGCGAGGGCGCGGCAGCGCGACGATTTCCCGTATGCCGAGCACAATAGCAGCAGTGAAGTGCTGCATACTTGGCCAAGCTCTTCACGGCCCACAAGTGACTAACACTGATCACGAACATATTAAATCGCAGAAAATAATTTTTTCTTCCATCTTAAGCAGTACCACTCTCAGCCGATGCCATCCGCTGACGGTTCAGGAACGCAGGGAAAAAACCTTCCGAGCCTTTTCCGGAGTTCGCTTACAGCCAGAAAGCAAATTTGGTCGAATGGCGCAAAGCCGCTGTGGTCTATGACGACCGGGACAAAGTTGTAGAATAAATGTTCCTCGAGCAGTTTTACAACAGTCTGAATGAAGAAATGCGAAAGTGGGTGCAAAACAGGCCCGAAAAGAAAAGCTTGGAGCGCGCGTATGAGCTCGCAAATGACCTCCAGATCAGGCGCAATGCAGGCAGAGAAAGCTTGCGGACAGTCACGGAGCCCCACAAGGATTTAGTGAAGTATCCATCGTAGAATGAAACACGCGTACCATTGAAGAAGAAAAGAGGCATAAGGAACGCGCTAACGCAATTGAGAAGAGGAAAGCGGCAGTCTGTTTCTGCTGTAACGAACCTGGGAACATCGCGAGAGGCTGTCGGAAGGAAATGGTGGAATTTTGCTTCGCTCGCCACCTTCGACGCGGAGAACATGAGCCCACTGGAGCCGTACATGCGCAAACTGACCATGAATGGGAAGCGGTGTCAGGTTGTGCGCGACTCTGCCGCCACAGTGAATAGGGTGCAACCTGCACTTGTTTTATCTCAGGATTTCACCGGCGAGTACGTGCGGATCAGACAGGTGGCCCGTATGGACAGCGTTTTCCTACCGGCTGCGCGAGGGTCTGATCGGTGTTCTGCATACAGAGGCAGCTGTGTCGGTTGCCTTGTTGAAGCGGTTGCTTTACCTCTTTTCCAATCGTTCAGCGGCTCAACTAAAAAAAAAAGGGGACTGGGCTACGGGAACCGCTATGTACATACATTTAAGTGTTAGGAAGCCCGCGAAATGGCGGACCAGTCGACACATGCAGTTGAATCTGAGGAGCATGCTCCTTATGAGATAAATGGTCTAGATGCTGCGATAGTTGCTTTCACGAACGAGACTCGTTCTGCCCCGCCAAGTGAAGAGACCGCGAATCATTCCGGACGTTCAGTTGAAGTTGGAGCGCATGCTCCCTTCGAAAGGAATGCTCTTGTTTATAGTGCGACAGCTGCTTTGGAGAATGAAACGCCTTGTACCCTGCACAGTGAATCGAGTGAGAGAACTGAAACCTCTTTATCGCCTTCTTCCCAATTGGAAGCCCTCCGCGAGCGAACGAGGGTAAAGAGGCATGCGATAGCGCCTGAGCAGGCAGCGATGACAATCTCCGCGCTCTGAAGCGAACTGGCAGTGTAGGAATGGCGAGAAACAGTTCTGTGCGGGCGAAGGACGAAGCCACATCGCGTCGTTCTAAAAGGGAAGCACGAAGAGACAGACTGCGAGCCCTAATGGAGCGCTTAAAATTAAGCGCTTGAACATTGCAGAGGGGAGGCATGTCACCTGTGCTTCACCATTCAGTTCAATTTTTTACCGTGTTGCGGAATGTATAAAAGAAAGATACTTTGCCATGATTGTAGCATAGTTAATTGTTTGCTATTTTGGTGCCTGACCAGACTGCATCACTGACGCCCTACCGGAGATCCTCGGCCTGCAGACATCTCCCTTCTGGACAGGAGAGGAGACCAGCCCAGTTGATACGGCCTATTCAGCGGCCACCGAGAGGCGTGACCCCTCACAAAGCCTCTTCGGGTGGCGGACAAGCTGTTGTGATCATGCTTCTAGCCACGGCTCCTGCAGTCGTGCGGGAGCGGGCGAGCACCTAACAGCCGGTGCTACTCCGCATGGCACCGGCGCACCTAGCAGAAGGCTCGGCTCGGCGCCTGGCATGTCTGGGCCTGACCGAGCAGATTCCAGACTTTCTGGCGCCTCCACGAACACCGGCGCCACGGAGGCGCGCCCTCCTCCTTGCACCATGGCTGGAACCCAGTGCGATCATGTTTGTGCCTCCTGGCTCGCGGTCAACTACAGCGTCCGGATTGGACAGTTTAGAGCAATGACGTTTTGGCCCCCATAGAAGAAGGCGCTCGGCTGGAGGTCCGGCGTGGCCTGCCGAGACCGTCGGGAGAGTCGTCGCGTGCAATGCTGCGCGCACGGAGTGAACGTGGCGGAGTCACCCTGGTCGTCGCTGCACGAAAACAGTCGCGTGAAGTCAGCAACTGTCGGCCCCCGTACAGGTATTGTTGTGCCTTGTACCATGACTGTAAATATTGCATAAACTCAAGTTTCGTTCACCCCATCTTGTGAAATAAAATGAAATGGGTTTGAAATGAGATATCATAGGGATTATTGAGGTTATGGGACCAAATGAGGCACGTACTGTGCAGGAGGACGACCATGTATTGTATTATCGAGGTTTACCGCAGAGGGGAGGATAAGGAGTAGGTGTTCTTTTTATTAAGGATTATAGCTGGAAATATAAAGAAATTATATAGCTCAATTTCGAGGATGGCATGCATCGCAGCATAAGCTTAATAGGCGATATAAACTAAATATTAGACAGGCCGCACCTGCATGTCATGATGATCAGACTGTTGAAAGCTTCAACGAAGGTTTAGAGTCGGCAATGCGGAAAGGAACGACACACTATACTGTACTAATTGGCGACTTCCATGCCAAGGTAGGGAAAAAGCAGGCAAAAGAGCAGGCAGTGGGTGACTGGCATTGGTTCTAGGAATAACAGGGAGAGGTACTAGTTTATTTTCCAGAGCGCAATAACTTAAGAATAATGATATCCTTTTTCAGCAAACGGAAGAAGCGAAATTGGACATGGGAAAGTCCTAACGGGTAGACTAAAAATCAACGCTTGTTAAAAATCAAATTGACTTCATACTGTGTTTTAACCCCGCCGGTATGCAGGATGTAGAGATAATCAAGAAAGTGCAATGCAGTGACCACAGGATGGTAAGGTTTCGAATTAGTCTAGATCTGTAGAGGGAACCAAGCAGGTAAGTAAAAAAGAAGTCAATCAGCGAATCAGCGGTGAGGGGGAGGGCAGAAGGGTTCAACATCTCGGTCTAGAACAGGTACTCAGCTGTAATAAAGGATGACGACATTAGCCTGGAAGCAATGAGCAATAATTTCAGCGATATCATTATTGAGTGCGCTGTAGACGTAGGCGGTAGGATAGTGATAGAGGATACCGGTAACTGTCTAAGGAGACGAAAGATTTAAAAATCGTCAAATTATGCAATCTATAACCCAAAATGCCAGATAGAACTGGCAGGGATATCAAAGCTTATCAATAAGGGCAAAGTAGACTAAATAAGGAAGTATACCATGCAGAAAACTGAGCATATTGTATAGAATGGGGGAAGCCTTAAAGCGGTTAATGAAAAATTGGACATAAGCAAAAATGCATATGTACGCGCTAAGGGACAAGGCGGGCAATCTCATCACAAATATGGACAAGTGAATCAAAGCCCAGGGGTTCTATATTGACCTGTACAGTAACCAATGTAGTCAGGATAATAGATTGGCAGTAGGGAAAAGCAGTCGGGCGTTCCGCCAGTGACAACGGAAGAGGTTAAGAAAGCTTGAGAAACTATGAAAAAGGGAAAACAGCTGTGGAGGATCAGGTAACTTCAGATTTGCTGAAGGAAGGGGGGAATATCATACTATGAAAACTGGCCACCCCTTATACGCAATGCCTTTTGTCATTGACGGTACCTCAGCCATGGAATAACGCAAAGATTATCTTAATTCATAAGAAAAGGGATGATAAAGACTTCAAAAATTACAGACTATAACCAGCTTACTCTACCTGTTACGTGTGATGTATTTGGTAATGTAAACGCAAAAATCAGGACTAAAAGATCAAGCCGGTTTTCGGAAAATGTATCTCTACTATCGATCATATCCATGACAACAACCAGTTGATATAAAAATGCTCAGAAGACAACCAGCCCATATCGATAGCACTCGTTGATTACGCAAAAGCACTTGACTCAGTAGAACATTGGCGGTCATGCTGGCATTGCGAAATCAGGATGTAGGCGAGCCGTATGTGAAAGTACTGGCAGACATATATAGTGGCTGTGCAATGTAGCGTGTGCAACAGCAGCCGCTAGGCGGCTGCTCATCGAGTCTCGTGCGCGGACTCGAAGAAGTGGCCCCGTGGCGTTCGAGAAGAAGCTGAAGTCGACTCCTGACACTCGGTGCTCTGCACCTGCTCTTCTGTGCCTGCTAGGTCAACCCCCTATTAAAAACCAACCTTCTGGTTACGGGTCTAAACGGCTACGTGACACTGGTGGAGGTGAGGCCTTGAACTACATGTCTCGGGCCTCTCGCAGCCGCTCATCGAGTCCGAACCGGCTTCCGCTCGTGTCGACACCCGTTCATCGCTGCAGCCGTCGCCTCCGGGGTCTGGCGCCGGAATTCGCTCCTCTACCTGAACCGACGCCAGCTGACCAGCAGTTCGAGACTTCTGCAATGGCCCAGGCAAGTCAGCAACAGTTGCTGCTTCAGTAGCCTCGTACGCCCCCCAGTTTCCATGGCAGTACTGGGGAAGAAGACGACTGGATCGACCAGTTCGAGCGAGTGGCGCAATTTAATCAGTGGAGCCCGGCTCAGAAACTGCGCAATGTATATTTCGCGCTTGAGGACTGTGCTAAAACCTGGTATGAGAATAGGGAAGCCAGTCTTCAAAACTGGGATTCCTTTCGCCAGCAGCTGCGGGAAACCTTTGCCAGCCACGACCGCCGGGATCGCGCACGCCGCCTTCTAGAAGCTCGTGTGCAACTACCTAACGAAAGCGTGGCCATGTTCGCCGAGGACGTGACCCGTCTTTGCCGACGGGCGGATCCCGACATGACGGAATCAGCGAAGTTGCGCCACCTGATGCAGGGCGTAAAAGAACCCCTCTTCGCTGGTCTGGTTCGCAGTCCACCTCAAACCGTCGCGGACTTCATCAATGAAGCTACCCTCATTGAGCGAGCCCTGCAGCAACGATACCGGCGCACGGAGTCTGCCTGTGGTCAACCCTTCAGCAGTGTGGCCACATTTAACGGGTCCACTAAAGATCACTCTCTGCGTGAGCTGATCCGCGAGGTAGTTCGCGAGGAGCTCCTCAAGTTCAATCTTGAATCGCCTAACCCGACTGCCGCGGTTGTCACCGAAGCCGTGCGTGAAGAAATCCGTCAAACATTTTCACCGCCTGAGTCACTGTTGGAGCCACGTTCTATGAACTACGCAGCGGCTCTTCGTCGGCCTGCAGTGCCTCCTGCGCAACAGCTTCGCTTCGAAGCACAGCCGCCGCCCACTCTGCAGTCATCGTTCTACCAACCTTCCTACCAGCCGCCATCCCAGCAGAGCCCCGTCATGCAGCAACCGGTTCGGGAGGCAGACGTCTGGCGCACTCCTCGCCAATGGCCGCAGTGCTACCACTGCGGAAAACCCGGCCACTTGTACCGTCGATGTCCATACCGTGAATTCGGTCTTCGGGGTTTTGCTCGTGATTCCCCGCGTCCCCGGGTCGGCGAACGCCCTCCAGAAATCGAAGAATATCTGGCAACCCGTGCAACCTCTTCGAGCGACAGTACACAGTCTTCTCCCGTGCGCTACTCGTCACCCGGCCGCCGTGAGTTTAATCATGTGCCGAGGCGCCGGTCGCCAAGCCCACACCGGGGAAACTGAAGGCGGCGACCTCAGGGGGCAGGTTGCTGACGAACGGAATCAGTGTCCCGAAGACCCTCCCGTGATGACTCAGCCCGATGCTGTGACTACGATGCCTCCGCCGCCCCATGAACCCGAAACTCCCAATCAACCTCAAGCCGATCACGTTGTTAGCGTCGACCTTTCCGTTCTCGTCGACGGACACCCAGTAACCGCTTTTGTAGACACCGGAGCAGACTTCTCAATAATAAGCAAGAATTTCGCAGATCGGCTCTCCAAGGTGAAAACTGAATGGCTAGGGCCGCAAATTCGTACTGCTGGCGGTCACCTTACGACGCCGATCGGACGATGCACTGCCGGAGTAACCACCGCCGATTCAGCCTTTGTAGCCGTTGTTGTTATCCTGCCGTACTGCTGCAAGGACCTCATACTCGTCATGGACTTTTTACGTGAGCATGGGATCATTATTAATGTTCCTCGCCGTACGGTAACGTTTTCGACGCCTGCAACAATGACCGCTGACTCCGAACGACGCCACGCACCTTTACGCATCGTTGACGCGGATGTATCCATGCCGCCCCGTTCGTCTGCTCTCATCACAGTCAGGTGCGACGACCAGTCCTGTGCTGCCGGCGTCGCCGAACAGAACACAGAGCTTCTGTTACATCATGGAGTCTGTGTTGCACGCGGTATAGTTCATCTGACTAATGGTCTAGTGTCACCCGTTAATAATTAGAGGGGTATTATTAACGATGCGCCCTCAACGGTGCGCACACTCCCAGACACCCTTAGAGTGAGTGGGGGGTAGCTGTTCCGGTCACGAAGGAGATGCCCTCGACCTGCGTGGCAAGCTCAGTCGGAATTCAACTACCTTGTAGTGACAGAAGGGGGTGGTCGTTTGGTGCCCAGCGGTCGCCGGTTCAAACCAGAGAAAGGATCGGAGTCAGAAGTAACAAACAAAACACAATTTATGGACAGCAAGAGACGATACAAAGGAATACACAAGATCACTTGAGATACATAGACGAGACGTTCACAGAATACAAACGCTAAGCTTGCAACTACACAGGTATCCAATAACGTAGAGGCTTTACAACAGATGAAACACGAGAGAGTACATAAACAAACACCAAATTGTTCACCGGGCACTGTTGCAGTCCGACGCCTCAAGAGTCACGATGTGGCCGCCATACGAGACGAGCGCCGCTCCCTTGAAAGTCCGTGGGCTTGCCAGCAGCGGGTGATCCCCGGGAGTCCAGCCGAAGAACAGGCGAATACGTCACAAAACACGGACGAACTGACTGACTGCTGACTGACTCATCAAGCGGCGCGGTCTCTTTAAATAGGGCGCGCCGCGTCTGTTTGTTAGCACGCGTCAAAGCTAGCGCGCACACACACATAACTTCGCTGGTTATAGCTCCCTCTTCTCCTCCAGTCGAGCCGCGCGTCGTCATTGGCCAGGTCCCATAGAACTTTCTCGAAAGGCCTGGCACATTCCAGGCCGATGAACCACCGTCCTCCCCGGGCAATGGGAAAGAGAGTCACTGCAGCGCGTACAAAGCTACGCGCTCTCCCGCGCGGGGAAGGGGCTTTTCTCTCCATGCTCTCCACGCGACGCCGCGCGCTCCTAGCGCTGTACCGGCTTGATGAAAATGGGCGCCGATTTCGTGACATCTAGCCCACGTCCTCATTACGAACTTCGGGAACGAACGGCAACGCATCGCTAAAGGCACCACGGTAGCCTACTTTGAAGGTGTCGCAGAAGCAGCCCACGACTGCTTTGTTCTTGAGAACAACACGTCTGCCAGCCAAACGCCCAACTTCGACCCTGATGTGAATCCCGCTCTATCACCGGCAGAGAAGGACAGACTCGTCGGGCTACTCTTTCAGTTTCAAGACTGCTTCTCATCCGCCTCCGCGGTTAAACAGGCGCCCTTGACCAAGCACCGCATATTAACCGACGACCGCACCCGACCAGTCCGACAGAACCCCTACCGAGTGTCACCGCGGGAACGCGAAGTCATTGCTCAACAGGTAGACGAGATGTTAAATGACGGTGTCATACAACCATCGAGGAGTCCCTGGGCTTCGCCTGTTGTCCTCGTTAAGAAGAAAGGCCGAAGTTTCAGGTTCTGTGTGGACTACCGTAAGCTCAATCAGGTCACAAAAAGGACGTCTACCCGCTGCCACGCATTGATGACTCATTAGACCGGCTGCGCCACGCGCGCTACTTTTCATCGCTTGATCTTAAGAGCGGTTACTGGCAGATCGAAGTCGATGAACGTGATCGCGAGAAGACAGCGTTTGTCACGCCCGACGGACTTTATGAATTCAAAGTCCTACCTTTCGGATTGTGGTCCGCTCCAGCGACATTTCGGCGAATGATGGACGCAGTTCTATCTGGTCTTAAATGGCAGATGTGTCTAGTCTACCTGGACGACGTTGTTGTGTTTTCACCAACGTTCGAGGAACACCTCCAACATCTCTCCGCTGTGCTACGGGCTATCAGATCTGCCGGCCTCACGTTAAAACCACAAAAGTGTCACTTTGGCTATGAAGAGCTACTGTTCTTGGGCCATGTCGTCAGCCATCGAGGAGTTCGTCCCGATCCCGCTAGAACAACAGCCGTCACCAAATTCCCTACTCCGTGTAACAAGAAGACAGCTAGTCGTTTCTTGGGCCTCTGCGCCTATTACCGCAGGTTTATTGAAAACATTTCACGCATTGCCACTCCGTTGACACGTCTCACCCGGGATGATGTCACCTTCACCTGGACGGACGAACCGCAAAAGGCATTCAACGAGTTACGGCACCGCTTGCAGACAAAACCTGTGCTTGCCCATTTCGATGCGAATGCCGAGACTCTGGTCCACACAGATGCCAGCAACGTGGGTCTAGGTGCTGTTCGTCCAGTGGCAAGACGGTGCCGAGCCAGTTATCGCATACGCCAGCCGGACTCTGTCACGTGCCGAATCGAACTATTCCACCACCGAAAAAGAATGTCTGGCTGTTGTAGGGGCGGTGATGAAATTTCGACCCTATCTTTATGGCCGGCACTTTCGGGTTGTGAGTGACCACCATTCTTAGTGCTGGTTAATTAACTTTGCGAGACCCCTCCGGACGCCTTGTACGATGGAGTTTAAGGCTACAGCAGTTAGATGTGACCATCGTGTATAAGTCTGGACGTCAGCACAACGACGCCGACGGCTTGTCCCATTCACCTACCGAGGCTGCACGGGAAGACGAAGAACCAGACTTCCCCCTTATCGCAGCTGTCGACACGCTCACTGTTTCGCAGCAGCAACGTGACGACCCGGCTCTCGCACCACTTATCAATTTTCTGGAAGCGCGCACTACAGAAGTTCCCCGTCTCTTCTCCAGAACGCATTCATCGTTTTGCATGCGCAACAATGTCTTATACAAGATCAACTTTGCTCCGACGGGAAGAGATTACCTCCTCGTCGTACCAGAGTCTCTTCGTGAAGAAATCTTACAGGCATGTCATGACGAGCCCACCGCGGGTCACCTGGGGTATGCTCGAACTCTGGCCCGAATTAAGAAGAGTTATTACTGGCCAAACCTTGCGGCCGCAGAACGACATTACGTGAGAACATGCCATGATTGCCAGCGACGGCAAACACCGCCTGTGTAACCGGCCGGTTTACTGCATCCTGTTCAAGTGCCAAGATACCCATTCGAACAAGTCGGCATGGATCTGTTGGGTCCTTTTCCAATTTCTGATTCGGGCAACAGGTGGATAATTGTCGCTACAGATTACCTTACGCGTTACGCTGAAACGAAGGCTCTCCAGTGCGGTACAGTAATCGAGGCAGCGAAATTTTTCTTCGAACGCATCGTCCTGAGGCACGGCGCCTCGACAGTTATAATAACGGACCGGGGCACTGCTTTCACTCCAAGCTACTGGAATCTGTCATGCAGCTAAGCGGCACTACCCATCGCAGGTCAACCGCCTACCATCCACAAACTAATGGCTTGACAGAACGTCTGAACAAAACTCTCGCCGACATGATGTCCATGTACGTGGATGTTGAACATCGGTCTTGGGATGACGTCCTGCCATACGTCACGTTTGTGTACAACACTGCGCAGCAGGAAACAACGCAAATGACGCCGTTCTCCTTATTGTATGGCCGCGAAGTTTCGACAATGCTCAAAGCCATGTTGCCCCACGACGGCCGTGACCTCGAAGTTGGCGCCGAGGAGTTCACTCAACGCGCAGAAGAAGCGCGACAGCTGGCGAGGGCCCGCATCCGGAACCAGCAAAGTCGAGACGCCCAGCGTTACGATCACCGCCACCGTGTAGTGACTTTCGAACCGGGCGACAGAGTGTGGCTCTGGACTCCGATTCGACGTCGGGGACTATCCGAAAAACTTCTGAAGCAGTACTTTGGCCCATACAAAGTGCTCCGTCAGCTGAGCGACGTCACGTACGAAGTGCTTCCGGACGGCTTTTCTTCTACTCGTCGCCAGCAGAAATCCGAGGTTGTCCATGTCGTGCGCATGAAGTCGTACTTTTCGCGAGAAAATTAGCGCACCGCCTAACGCATGTTTCCTGCTTTATTTTTTTTTTCTCTCTGCTTTCGAATTCATCAAGTTGACATTTATTGTTTTTAGAGAGGGGGGTAATGTAGCGTGTGCAACAGGCTGCTGCTCATCGAGAGTCTCGTGCGCGGACTCGAAGAAGTGGCCCGTGGCGTTCGAGAAGAAGCTGAAGTCGACTCCTGACACTCGGTGCTCTGGACCTGCTCTTCTGTGCCTGCTAGGTCAACCCCCTATTAAAAACCAACCTTCTGATTACGGGCCTAAACGGCTACGTGACAATATGTTGTGGGCATGCCTAGTTTATGAAATATGTATAGTTGTCTTTTATGTCGGAATCACCGCTTGCTGAGATATTCATGAAATAATTTGCCTAACTGATTGAACAAGAAACTTGAAACGCGTTTCTATTGTGTATATTTTCTACCACTAGCGTGCTTTTCTTTGCGCGGGATAATTTTTTATGCTTACAGATAAGTATCTTATAACCTGTGAAGGGTACATACGTCTCTGCTGCCTGCACTGGTCGGACTGTACAGCAAAGCTTTCAATATGTACTTGCTAGTCCTGAACATAAGACGGATATTTACGAAAATAACAGACCCGAAATTTTAGTTTGATTTCAGGTGGTAATAATAAACAGCGAAATTCAAGAACGCCTATAAATGAATGTGGGTACAGATTTAAAATTTTATTTATGGGCAACCTGGTCCCAAAAACTTGACGTAAAATACATACATTTGAAGCCTTTTTCAATGAAATTTTTTGGAACACATTTTATTATATGACATCACTCATAATTCTATATTTAAACATTTAGAGATTCTATCTCTGGATTTTTTTCTGTGAATAATAACTTTCACAGCGATAGTGAGCCTAGCGACCAAATTTTAAAGATGTGTAATGTGGGAAGTAAGCTCAATTACTCATCAACTGTGCGCTTACGACGCCTGCTATAATAAAAATATCTGTAATTAAGAATATATAGGAACTTGTCCTCACTTCATTGTTGGCGGCCTTCAATATTAGATTGTAAGTCTCCGCCTTAAACGGCAACCAAGCAGTTGTCGTGTATTTAGTCAAATATTCGTCTATTCGTCCCTATTATGTTTATGATTGTAGTGCCAACGCCTACTACAATCATAAACAAATTAAAAACAGTAATATGCATGAATAATTTACTAAATACCCAAAGCGGCTTGAATGCCACTTAAGGCCGAGACTTACAATGCAATACTGAAGACCGACAACAATGAAGTGGGGACAAGTTCCTATATACTCTTATTAGCGATGTTTTGAATATAGCAGCCGTCTTAAGGGCAGATATGAAGAGTAATTGAGCATACTTCTCACATTACACATGTTTAAAATTTTGTCGCTACGCGCACTATCGTTAGAAATCCAGAGCAAAATCCAGAAACAGAATCTCTATTGTTTAAATAGAAATACGAGCGACGCCATATTATAAAATGTGTTCCACCAAACGCTTGACTGAAAAAGCCTTCAAATACATGTTTTTTACGTCAAGTTTTTCCGACCAAGTTGCCCACAATTAAAATTATAAAACTGGACTCACATTCTATGTAAGTAGCCTCGAATTTCGCTTTATAATATTACCACCTAAAATCAAACGAAAATTACAGATCAGGTATTTTAGTAAATATCCATCTTAGTTTGAGCCCTACCAAATACATTATAAAATATTTGCTGCACAGTCCAACCAGTGTATGCAACAGGGACATACGTACCTTTCACGTGTTATAAGATATTTATCAGTAAGCATAAAAAAATTATCCGGCACAAAGGAAAGCACGCTAGTGGTAGAAAAAATATACACAGTCCAAACTTGCGTTTAATTTTGTTGTGCGATCAGTTAGGCAAAATATTCCATCAATTTCTCAGTCAGCGGTGATTCCGAAATTTCAGACAACAGTACAGATTTCTTAGACCAGGAATACCCACAACATATATTCTGTCAATGTGCACCTTTTCACATAACTTCATGACTGGCGACAATGGATTTCTCGAGGAAGGATCAGCGCATTTAAAATAGGTCACAGAACCAGCGTAACATGCAGAGAGGAAAAGAAAACGCAGAGGCAGTGTTTGATTGCAATACAAAGGTAGCAAGGAGATTTTCTTGCTTAATCTCCTTGCTCCGACGCCTGTAATTCTCAGAAAGTGTGGATTGTTTATCTGAAACAGGCCGCTGTTGCATAAGTGAAAAATAATAATATTGGAATAAAATGTCGAATAAGTAAAAAGTAGCATCAGTTGACCTCATCCTATTTATGATGCAATCAGGCGGCAGCACTGGGAGAATTGAACACTTTACGCTGACATCAACGAACCGTCATAACCCCTGTCGCAAATGCAGTGGTCATAATAGTGTGGGGAATGAAAAATAATAATATTGGAATAAAATGTCGAATAAGTAAAAAGTAGCAATAGTTGACCTCATTCTATTTATGATGCAATCAGGCGGCAGCACCGTGATAATTGAACACTTTACGCGGACGTCAAAGAACCGCCATAACCCCTGTCGCAAATACAGTGACCATAATAGCATTGCGCATCAGTCGACCTCATCCTATTTATGATGCAATCAGGCGGAAGCACCGTGAGAATTGAACACTTTACATTGACGTCAAAGAACCGTCATAACCCCTGTCGCAAATACAGTGATCACAATAGCGTTGCGCATCGGTTGACCTCATCCTATTTATGATGCAATCAGGCGGAAGCACTGTGAGAATTGAACACTTTACGCTGACGCCAACGAACCGTCATAACCCCTGTCGTAAATACAGTGATCATAATAGCGTTGCGAAATGGTGGACAGACCGAAACCTTTGTAGGTATCGTCACGTGCTGGTGACAGCGGCAAAGGCAACTAACGATCGTAGGAGTTTTCGATAAAATTATTCTTCAGCTGACTTGCGCCCACATAAAATCGAAGCAACTCGAAGGCGGCGACAGCAGCAAGCGTGATCGGCGGTCATCGATCTACGAATGCCCCTTGCTTTAGGCAGCGCTCAGTTTAAACGAGGCAAAAACAACCTTCATGAACCTACCAAATGAAGCTAGAACAGCCTGGAGCCAAGTGGAAGCCGTTGGTCTTGGCTGCAATGATTCGAGATACATCACGGCGAATCTTGCGCAATAAATAAACTGGCAAAGCTGCTTCCGACGCCATGAAGCCTAAACAAAAAGCAAGAGACTGTTCTCCATGTTATAAGCAAAGTTTATTTTTTATTCACGTACCTCACAGGCTCCAACTGGAATATTATGTGAAGGTGGCTACATCGAAAACTGGCGTGCGAACAGGCGAAAATAGAACACAAATATTTGAACGTCGTTACACAATGGCTGATAGCCAAACAGAAAATTGAACGCAGTTAGAAAACACTTCAGAAGAAAATGCTGCTCATTCTTTTTTTTTTAAATAACTTGATTTGCGATGTGAACAATGCCGTCAGGAAGGCCATTCTAATATAGATTGCACGGGGCAGGGCTGATCAATTGAAGGCGGTGTCTCGTCCCGAAATGCGTTTCAATCTGACGCGATTATGAAATCGGTGAGATGTGCTAGTCGGTTGCATGAGAGGAAGAGTGAAAGGGAGATGGGTGGAAACAATTTTATGGAAGAGGCAAAAAAGGAATATTGCTCGGCAAGATTCTAAGGACGGGAGAGACGGCGATGCCTTATCTTATTTATGCTAGAATGTCGACTGTAGTTGCGAGAAATAAAGAGACCGGCACGACTTTTTACGTGCTCAAGGAAACGGATTAAGTAGTCTTGATGAAGTAATCAAGTGGAAGATGCGAATTCAAGTTGAGGCCGTACAAAGGCTTGATATGCAAGCTGACGTGTGGAAGAAGGCGCACCTTTGAGGTTACGTTTTAAATAGCACAATGTACAGTTAGCTTTGGCAGTAACTCTTTGTATATGAGTTTTCCAAAAAAACTTAGGTGAAAGGGACGCCAAGGTACTTGTTAGATTGCGGAAGGGTGACTGGTTTGTAGTTAAGCGAATATGTGAAAAGATTCTTTTATTGTTTATGGCAAAATGTCAATAATTGGCATTTATCAGCGTTAAGGGTCTTTTTTCATGATGAGCACCAGTTAATAATGCGATCTAGATCTTCCTGAAGAGCGATGTGGTGGTTTGCGGTAAATATTGCAATCGTGAGCGAACAGTCAGATGGTCGAGGTAATGCTTAACGGTAGGTCATTGATGTAGATTAGAAAAAATAATGGGCCCATTACACTATCTTGTGGTACGCCTAATGTTTCATCATAAAAAGAGGATGAATAGTTATCAATAAATGTAAATTATTTGCGAAATGATGAGAAGTTTCTCAGCCAAGAGATTGTTAAAAAAGTTTAGGCGCAGGGATGACAGTTTAGCTATTACACGACAATGTAGAACGCGGTCAAAGGTTTTAGCATAGTCAAAAAATATACAGTCGATTTGAAGGTTTTCGCCCATACCATGAAGCCGCTCATTAGAAAACTCGATTATTTGTGCCTCACACGATAGGCCTTTTCTGAAGGCTTCTTGTTTCAAAGCGAAGAAACCTTTGTCTTCCAAATGATGTGCCATTTAGATGAAATGATATGCTCGAGACGTTTGCAGAATATACATTCAGCGATATTGGGCGATAGTTAGCCACATTTTTTCTGTCACCAGATTTTAAAATTGGAATGACTTTTCCAATGTTCAATTCGTATGGTATATCTCTGTGGAAAGTGATTGCCGAAAATGTGAGTGAGTACGACGCTAGAATGAGTCACAGTGTGTCTCAAAATTTTTGAATTGATGTCATCGACTCCAAATAACTTAACTGTCTCATATAAGAGCGGACCACGCCACAGTGGCGCGGACAGTTTGTTCTACTTTCTTCTACCGGCTACAGTGAGGAGAGTCTCTCTTGTGTATGGAATTTCCACTTTTGAAACAATTGAACAAAAGCAGCTGAGAGACCCTGCTCTTTAAAAAATTTTCAACCAAGCCCATAGCTCTCCACATGGGAATTCGTTCCGCATTGATGAAAGCTTGTTTTTTTAAGACCTATTCAGATGAGGATGCCCCCCCCCCCCTCCCCTGCTTCTAGTCGTCCCGTAATCCTTCATTGCACTACACATTATGGTATGCACAATGTTACTACATCTGGCCATTTGGGCTGTGCCCGTACATACTACCGAATGCAGTAACGATTGTACAACCCGAATTATACAAAACAGCGCGGCAGTACATTGCGAACTGCGTCTAGTAACAAGAGTTCAAGCATCAAAATATTCCCCTATTGGTAGGCTGCAACCGATCAGCCAACCGCGTACCCCATTTGAGAAAATTGGCATCGACTCCCTTGGTCCGCTCGCTAAAGTCAGCTACTGGCCACCGCTGGATTATTGCATGCGTCGACTACTACGCACGATACGCCGAGACCCCTGGTCACATCTGTGCCAAAGCAGGCGAGATTTCACCTTTTTGCTGCGCTCCATCATTCATGGACACGCCTCCCCTCGAGTCATCATCATTGAACACAATCGTCAATTCACTGCCAAGTTACTCCTTCTATGTCACTATGATAATCAGCACTCTACACTCTATCATTTACAGACGAATGTCCTCACAGAGCACATAAATAGATAAATAACACCTTGATGAACATGTAGACGATATACGTTGATATATCGCTTGGTGCATAAAGGGTGGGACACAAAGCTGCCTCTTTAGAGTTCTTTGTATTACACCCCAAAAAAGAATTGCGTCTTTCCAAATAATAAAACCGTGCTCAATTGTTTCAGGCACATCACAGAGACGGCAGTTTACAGGAGATACAAAAATATTTTTCCTATAGAGCCATGTGTTAACAGGTAGAGCTTCGGTGTGTAATTTAATGAAAAAAAAGAAATGTTTTTTGCGAGGAGAATTCTGCATTTTGCGCACCCTCACATCATGGCCCTTAAGACCAAGGTATAAAGAACGATACAGTGTGGCGGAAACAGCAATCCTATCGATTCCTTGTATAGACTCTTGCGCGAAACCGAATATAAGTAGTCATTCGAGAATCGTACTGTAAAGAACCGCACCGAAGCATACACTTCCTGTATAAATTCTAGTAAATGTGGGCGGTCATTAAAATCTGAAGAAACCACTAAGTTGGGAAGCATGTTCATAAAAGTAGCTTGCAGGAATGCTCAAATAATCGGATGTGCACAATCACGAAAGAGTAAGAAACGGGCAACTAACTGCCTCACATAGAGGTGCACTAAGCCAAGCCCCCTCCACAAACAGGTCTCAATAGGTTATCACGCCGAATCGGTTCAAACTTCGATGACCAAATAAACATCGCAAATATTAGGTGAAAACGCTGGATGTTGTCTAGCACAGTGGAGAACCTGAAGCACGTAATCAGTTTTTGTCGCCACAAACATGGTGCAGGCCTCAGCCCTACCGAAGATTGAAAGCCGATAGGGGACAAACGTATTAGCATAACGCTTGGCGACTGGAACTCGCTCTTTCTAGTAATGTGTACTTGACTTAATTGCGTGCAATGGAACACTCAGATATTTAGGGGACTCGCATGACCATTCTACTCCTGCGTATAGGGTTGGTGTTGAACCCCATGAACCAAACAAAATGCCAGAACTCTTGGAGTTGGAGGGAAGTGGTTCTGGTGCTCAGAGCCACGCCCGGCATCATGAGTAACGCACCTTAATTCTCCTTCTCTAGCGTGAGGATGATAGTAGTGATGATGATAGGCTAGTCAGCGACGCATTTAGGTGAGCGTGTACTCAGCATTGGACACGATAGGATTGAACTACATTAGATTGGGTTGGATCGGACTGGATTGGATTTGATTGGACTGGTTTGGATTGAATTGGACACGATTGAATTGAAATGGACAGGATTGGATTAACTTGGGATTAGATTGAATTGAACAGAATTGGTTTGGATTGTATTTGACTGGAATGAACTGTACTCTATTGTACTGGATAGGATTACACTGGATTGCTTCAGATTAGATTATACTAGACTGGATTGAATTGAATTACACTGGATCGGATGGCCTTAAATTGAATTGGAGCGGAGTAGGCAGCCCAGCGCCAGGCACACATGCTTCCGTTACGTATATGCTGGCCTAGCTGAGCTAAGCCACCGTCAATTTCCAAGCGTACCCATAGGAGCTCCCTAGCTTTCACTAGCCCTAGATTTAACCAGAGCGAAACCAACCAATTTTGTATTCTGGAGACCACGTCTATGTTTTCGACAGGCCCATGTGATGTGATATTAGCGTGGGGTTTTCGATGGAGCAGGGACATGTGTCCGCATATATTATAGTGCGCTTTTGTTTAGTATGTGTAGCTTTGGGTACGAACCGGCTGTAATTTTCTCCAAATGACTGCTTCCTCTCTGCTTAGTGAACCGCGTGGCGGGGAGAGGGGGGTGAAACTATGTAGCGGAAGTGACTTATCAATCACTTTAACAGATCATGTGGTTATATTTCTTGAACATGGCATGTGTACTGGGTTGTCATGACTTGGGTTTGGTATTTGATCATTGTGTGATTTGGTGCGGCATGGCTTGGGGGGGGGGGGGGGGTTCTGATTCTGTTTTCTTCAATAAACTTCAGCCGCGAGTGAGCGCTCATCCTGTTGGTTTCTTTGCTCTTCATCTTCGTCGTTAGCGCTGCTTCTTCATTATGTCTCTTCGCTTATTATTGCACGTTAACGAAACCCCAGTCAGTCCAAATTTCTAGAAACCTCTACTAAGACAAGCCTAAAAGCCTGAGTCGCTTTGGGACATTAGACCCTACCAGCGAAACCGTCCTTATTCACTCTCCGTCTTCAGCAATGAGGTGCTCTAATCATTTCTCAACATCGATACTTTATTTTGTAGATCTAAGAGACGTGAGCGTGAAAGTAAGACGTACTGTTGTCTTAGTGGCCCTTATTTCGGACTGGGATGACTACTTCGCCTAGCCAAGAGTATCGAAAAGTGCCGTTAGTGCCGAGGAAAGTGACAATTTCCCGACTGCTCTAGAGGTGCCGGTCATTTTCCTAACACTCCGTGCCACCAGCAAAATAGCGGACATTTTTCTCCCAGATGGCCCAAGGTCGACTTGGCGCCGCCAACTTCGAAAGTTCGACACGTCGGTAGCTGATAAAGCCTTACACGGGTCACGAGAAGGCTAAGCTGTCGCCGGAAGTGTCTGCAGAATTTGCCGCCGGTAGTCATGCTCGCAAATGGTCACGTGACGTCTTACAATCAGTAATATATCATCGTTAGTATTGTAAAGCTGCCATATAGAGCAATGCTTAGTCTTGTGACATTATAAAAAGCCGTGTAATCAAATCTCATCTTGTGATGTCATGGCATGTCATGAGCCCCAAAAATAAAGATGTAAATTGGTTTGCATACCATCCTTTGCGTTTAATGTAACTTCATACTAATAATGTCACATCATGACTGTCAAGATATGAAGTGTCATGTGATTCTAGATAAAAACGTATCACCTGATTTAGTACGACTTGCAAATATGGCTGACAAAGAAGTGTCACGTGATTCAGGGTGATATGGAAACATTGATGACGTCAGACGGCAAAAAGTAACAAAGTAGCGTCAATTGATTTAGAATGACTTGCAAAGGATGACGACGTCACACCGCAGTCACGCGACAAAGAGTGGTAACGTGATTTAGTGTCATCAGTAGCAACAAGCGTAATGTTTTCGCATTTATCCACGGAAACAGACCAGTGCGCTCATAATCTTTTTGCAACATGACAGCGTTAAACGCTGCGTTCTCTAAAGATCCGGAGCCGGAGTTTTTAAGCACATGCCTCTGGCATGCAGTATTTGGTAGGTGACATCGCACTGATTTGTTACCGGGTTGTGTGACGTCATGAGAAAAATATATGGCCGAGGCGGTAGAAGCTATCAACTCTGGTAGCGTCTTTGAAATACGAGGCTAAACTGAGACCATTTTTATCACAGGAATACACCATATATCCCAAAGCGAACTTGGCAATTCGTACGGCTTTGATAAAAGTGCCCATAATGTCAATGTTCGGTGGTCTTTCGCACAATGTGGATGCTCACGACTACGTGCCAATGACTATGTTTAAGATAATAGGGGCACAAAATAAGGGATTAGTGAATCATGAAGTTTGAAAGTGGGCCCACATTGAAATCCGCATAACGAATCAGGAGATCTGTATCATCATATCCTTAGAGGTGCACCTTAAGTGTCCCTCCAACATTTTTTTTTTTTTTTTTGCTGACAAGAGACTTTATCAGTAAATCAGCAAGATCTCTGTTCCTTCAAATACTCGTTTCCGACATACTGGATCACAAAATGTAAATTTTGTCATTTTCATTTAACGTTTACTGTATATTGGTAAATGGTCTGTAATTTTTTCTGAATATTTCCTTGCTAACCGAACCATGGTAGGGTTCTAGTCTATCTTCTACTGAAATAGTTCTATTCGCTACACTCTGACATACTTTGATGAAGAAAGTTTTAACTTGGTGAATAAAAAACTGACGCGCCCCACCATGGAATTGATTTATTTATCTCGGTGACGCACGAAGATAAACATTTACTATTTAAATCCTCACAGCTTTGTCTTACCGCACACATATTGCACATAATTCTTCAATAATCTTTCACCAACTCCCAGCCTAGTCGTATTTAGCTCAGCGCTTCACCCTCCTTTCGTTTAGTGATAGCAGTTTGTTCTTGCTAAATACACGAGGAGAATTTGCCTGAGCACGCTCTTTGGGAAACCTACCATGGGTGTAACTTTAGAAAATATGATGCAGCAAGAAGCGTCATCTTTGGTCACAATATACCGTACAATTCTGAGCCTCCACCCGTGCAACCGCCATGTGAAAGTGCGTTGTGAAGTTAGTTATAAAGTTAGAGAAACTTTACAGCTAATTTCACATTTCCGCACCGTTTGGGAAAGCGCCCCCCCCCCCCCCCCCCCTTTATTTTAGAGCGCAGCAAGTCCCTGCTCCCTACCCTTAGCACGCACCTCACTCAGGCAACACTGCCAGCCCTATCCAGTCCAAGCTCTCAAAAACATCACAAACAAACATGTCACCAGAACGGCACTGACTTCCCAGATGTGCACATGTGCAAAGGTTGACGGCTGGAGTCGGATGACCGCCACAAGAGTGTTTGAGTGAGTAAACTTTATTAAATGCTTAAGGGTCTTCAACTGCGCCTCTTCAGCCGAGGCTGACAGACATTTGATGCGAGCGGCCAAAGGAGCTGGCGCAAAAAAAAAAATAAAAATAAACCAACCAGAAACATAGTCCGTAAGCTGTGGGCTGAGAGGAAATGTTGTAAAATAAAACTTTAATTTATATGCACTGCGTTCATTGTTTTTCTGGCTGAAAAGAAAATTGTCTTCGCCATTTTGAATTTTGGTTCCGTTGCGGGAAAGCGCACCCCTCCACTTTTCCTGTAATTTCGGCTCTTCAGAGTGAGGGAGGGGAAGTGCTTGGTCTAAACTTTACGGTTGGGCTAAAATTTAATTCCGACACAAATATGCCGTAGTTTACTATTTTCACACTTTCAAGTTAGCGCTTCAGAGAATACCATTACTTGTAACCGACCAATATTTTCGACGGCTTACAGAGAGACATTATGGTA
The DNA here is from genome assembly GCF_055883805.1 of Amblyomma maculatum. Classification (NCBI taxonomy): domain Eukaryota; kingdom Metazoa; phylum Arthropoda; class Arachnida; order Ixodida; family Ixodidae; genus Amblyomma; species Amblyomma maculatum. Next base: position 410,740,174 of record NC_139344.1, read on the forward strand.
AAACTGGCAAGCTTTGAATTCAGTTTCGCGAAAGATTGTTTCAAATGTATGAAATAGCTTATCTTTTATCATTTACCAGCCCTCTTGGTGGGCAATTGATGAGGTTTTCTCATGACGAAATTAGGAAGTCATATGAAAGTTTCCCCTCTTTAGAGCGGTGGTGATTGAATTTGATACGTCAAGGACGACGTCCTGAATAGGCATGCCTTCATAGTGCCAGTTTTATCCGCCATTCCCACTTCAAGTGATGTTTGTTGGTTCTGTGTTTCTGTCACGTTACTTTCTCCTGAACAATTATCAGCTATTACAAACACCTTAATGCTGCACGTTATAGAACATTATGATAAACATACCTAGTTAGTTCTTTCGGCTCACCCGATAGTTGTTCCTAATTTAGAATAAGTTTTTGCGTGCCAAAGTATTAGTCCTCTCATCAGTGGTATTCGACATGAGAATTTTCTCTATCAGCGAAACTAGTTTTATAGAAATCTGCGCCTTTCCTGTGTAAACTTACATTACATCAGGCAGAATTATTGTGCCATGCTCATACCTACTTCACTTCATTATTGTCGCCGCCAAAGCAATATTCCGTAATCATATAACTTCTACCGGTGGTTTGCTAGACTAACGTCATGAAAAGTTGCGACCTTTCTAAAAACTGATCATTTTCAATAGGCAACAGCTGATTGTAAATTCATTCTGAATTACGGCAAAGCAGCACTACATATTAAAGAGCCAAAATGAAGCTCAGAAAGGACAGAGTGTTCCAATAACAACCATTTATTAACAAGCATTTATTTAGGTCCAATTTTCCACCTCTGACTTCCTGATTTCCGTTCTCCACCTCATGTTCGTGCTGTTTTTCTATTTCTAATATTAAAATATTTCCCAGGATATTCTCATTTTACAGCTAATAAGAAGTCCATGTCATATCTCATTCTCCTCTCCCGTGCGCCTTCACTCCTTTGTTTTGATCTAGCGTATTTTTACCTGTATATTCAGCACACCCTCATTACCTGTTCCTTTATATATAGTCTTCAATGACTAGTGGACAATCTAACCGCTTTTCTTTCCATGAGCATTGCGCAATAACCTCCTGACAATGTTTCCTGAATTTTATCTTTCAATAAAAATGCGCCGCGCATTCCGCTCGCCTTCGTACACCTTCCTACCCCCTCTGCATGTTGCATCTTCCACATCTCTGCACTCTCCAGTCATGAATACGCTTCTTTTGCTTTTTATTTTCTATTATCAGTTTATCTCGGCTTCTGCCAACTTTTTCAAGCCATATATAAGAAGCGCGAGTATAGCTGGTTTAAGAAAGTGCCGAGAACAAAAATGCTGCGTTCTGCACTTCCTTTTCTCCTTTACAGCGTGTTCGCTACCTCTGATGTGTTCGAAGAAGACCCGAACAGCAAGTACACTGAGACCCTCAATGAACTGATGAATGTAAGAATATATGTTCTTCCTTCTTTGGTATAGTGCTATGTGCCGTCATTTAACCCGAACTCTTAACCTAAACCAATTGATTTAGGCACCCCATTGATACGACAAAGCGTGCTCACCATAATGTGCAGCGCACCTTTCTGTGCGTAATTTTGATATGAAGAGACGTGAAAAAAAAATATATACATACACAGATCCAGTTTTCCGCCTTCAGAAGTGTACTGTTCATATACAAACTTATTCAAATAGTACTCATACCAGTACACCACTTTTTCAGCCACTTCGCAGTTGCCTGTCTCAATTACACATAAGCTGAAGTCTGATGCAATAGATTTTATAACAAGGCGCAACAAACATCTGGCTCCAACATTGTTTACACTACCATGGAAGCAAACTACGTCTTCCACCAAAAACCTGGTTAATTTGCCACCTTGTTGCAGCACTTATGGCAAGAAACTGCAAAAATATAAGGGCGCACATATATCGAATGAACAGTAGAAAGATGTTAAAAAAGAAACACAATTTTTCGGCATCTTTAAAACATATAATTACACCTAACTGAATTCTGGGATAGACTTTATTTCTGTTGATGTACTTAAAATATCTACTCTGATAGATTTACTGGACCGCCTAGTATTCTAACCTAGCTTGGTAACACGCCAATACCTCAAACGACCTTTGTTTTTGCAGTATAAAAAAAGCACCTGCCACTATTATTGACCTGTTAAATATTTTAACCCATTCGCTAGCTGTATCATCTATGGGTCGAAACGACGTTTTGTGTAAGGGCTAAAAACTAATAAACTTCAATGAATAAAAAAAGCACTTGTTCTATAAACTCTTACACTCAATGTTTTGTAACACGAAATTGTACACTAAACAATAAAACAACGATTTTAAACTTTGCAAGGTGCAGATTCTCCCGCAAACAGCAACAGGCTTTATATTTGAATGTATTTGAAACCTTGGAGAGGAGAATGGTGAGCGTCCACCAGGTTATTAAACTACTGGCATCCACTAAAAAATGTCAGATAAAAATGTGGAACAGTACATTTCATTATTTCTTTGTTTTTTGTTTGTAATGCATATGCGAACCAAATATGAGCAAATGAAATTTTAACTTGCTTTTAGCCTCACACATGATACTAAAGAATATTAGGCCAACAACCGCGTGCCACATTCACACACCATTTCCTTTTCTATATTTTCTTACTTTTGGGTTTGGGTTAATTGTATCAAAGCTTAAGAGCCCATCGTGAGCGAGCGCCGGTGAAAATGCAAGAAGCCACATCTGCTATTTCCAAGCACAATGTCTGCCACTCAGCATCTCCCATGCCTCCAAACACTTTATATATGAGGTCAATGCACTAATGACTACGTCATCACTATGGTGGCCTGGTGGTTATTGCATCCAGCCTAATTTATTTGTCACCTTTGCTCTCAATGACCAGCCATCTAAAGCTCGATCATTCGCATTCAAGCTCGCAACTTCCTCTGATTCTTTTTTTTTCTTTTTCCAAAAGCATACAAGCATAGCTGTATATGTCATGTTGCAGCAACTTGCCTTATATTCTGCAAGTATCTGTTCGCTGGTGATCGGCTAAAAGCGCGTAATGTTAGCCTTATAAAAACGACAGCTAACAACAGGAGCAGACATTAACGCATCAGCGCCTCCAGGACGCGAACTGCATATCCCAAAGAGGTGCCATATTTGTCCTTAACCATTCGGGAATTATTGATTACTTGTTTTCAGCTATCCGTTCCTGTTATACTGTTAATTAATTATTTCTTTTAAACAGTACCTTTCCTGTAATTTCACTTCACTTTTCGCTTAATGGATTACTGGCAATGAGCAACTTCTTTTTTTTTTTTTTTTTTACAAAAATACTTGCTGAAAAGGTACATCATTGAGATTTTCAACTTGATGGCAAACATTAGTTCTAGAGGAGATATCGTTTTTTTTTTCTTTTGATGGCAGTGTGACAACTGACAGCAACAAAACAGCATAGTACATGATAATGTTTAGGCTATGATCGCGACTCCACTGTCTCCTACGGCTGTTCCCCTGTCCAGAGATATCACGCGCTCACTCTGTAAGAACTCTTGTCTGCTCTGATGGTACCGCAACGTCGCTTACGCTTGCACTCGATACAATGTACACGGTACTTTAGTTGCTTGAGCACAGAGACAAATGTGGTTTTTCTCTTTCTTTCGTAACTACGTTACTGATTTGGCCTTATTCTTGAGGTACGAGAAATTCTATTGCCATCTTGTCGCAGTTCTTCGCCGTTTAGTTTATGCACTTTTTACTCAATTGCGCTGTTTGAAGAATTAAAACAAAGTGAGAGAGAACTAGGCTAACCAGGATGGACTGCATTACATGACGGTGTTCCTGCGTGTCTGCCGACCGTGGTGCAAGATGTGGAAGAGACAGAACCACATTGTGCATGCCACCCTGGTTGGCCCAGTTCGCCCTTAGTTTTTCGTAGGCCTGTGAATAGTTTGTGAGACGGAATATAGTGAAGGGCGAAGCCAGGAGCTTGAACAGCTGTTCCCTGACGAAATGAACTGTCAACGTGTGGTTTCGCATCACAGGTTGCATATAGTTGTTTGCAGAAGTCACGTACATATGCTTTTTTCCGCTAGGTAGAACAATCAGTTGGGCGATTTGGTATAGGTGCGTTATTAGAAAAGCAGCGCAGAAAAGACTAGGGACCAGAACAAAGGCAGACGCAGACGAGCATTGAAATCAAAACTAAAGCTTTATTGATAAACCTGAGAAATATTAAGGAGCAAAGGCATGACACGTGACCACAAGGAAAACATAGGAAAGTGCACGCGAAGCTCCGAAACCACCAAGAAACACGAGCTTCTTGTCAGATAAAACTATGGAAGATTTCCTAACGCAGCCGCGTTGCTCTGTCACCATAGAATATGCTTCTGCTAATTACCACGTGGTCCGTCTTAGTGGGCATATAATACCTGTGCCTGGATTAGCATTCTCGTGCATGTTTTATTTTTCTTCATCACTTACCACTCTAACAGCCAGTGACAAAATAAGACTAGTCAATGCGGTTTGCCAGATTATTTCGGTGCTCTTTGAAACGCTTGTTCAAGCAGTGACCAGTCTGCCCGATGTAACGAACACCACAAAAGAGGCGAATTCTGTGTAATACAATGCCTATGCGCAGTTGTCGACCGGTTTATGGTGCGCGCGACACCGCAACCTTTTGTCCTTTTCGCGTCTATTTTCCTTTCAACCGCTGCGCACAATTGCTTCAGCCTGACGAGTGCTGAAACTACTATTCTCATATCGTAGCTGTTCTCATATCAAACCTACCGTGCCTTTGCAAAGTTCTAACAATGCAACACGCGGCTTCAGACGTTAGCATCTCTGCCCCTTTCAGCTGCTGAACACAATTGCTCTAGTCTAACGGGCGCTGAAGGTACTATTCTTATATCGTAGCTGTTCTCACATATTACCTACCGCGTTTTTGCAAAGTGCTAACAATGAAGCGCGTGGCTTCAGATGTTAGAATCGAATCAGTGCGCAAATATATACTGGCATGGAAGTTGTTTAAAGGGCATGCCGCTTTCCTTCATTCCGCCCATATTTTTGAGTGCTCAGCGTAGCTGCAGGCATCCTAACGAAAAAGCAAGTAAATATTACAATGGTCAACATGGAAAAACAACTCCAATTGAGAGTTAACAACGTGTAATGAAGTATAAAGCTTGCATTGACATTTCATTTCAATACAAGTGAGTAAATCCTATGAGAAAATAAATCGGAAGGAAAGTACCGCGGAAGCAATTAATTATTTTACTGTGTTTATTGCTCAGTTTTTGAGTTACAGCATTTAAATAACATATTAAATTAGTTGCCTTTCAGATGAACGTGTAGAACCTCTTGTGCACTTTAACACTTTGAGCAATCTATAAGAAAAACTTATTTTATACGCAGCTAACGCTACCGCAACTCGTATAACGACCACCTTGATCACCAAGCCACTCAGATTTACTCTTGAACCAAAACGTCTCCCAATGACCTCCCATTACGCTTATCATTTGGCAGATTCTCGGCACATTGGAAAAGTGCCGTTCTAACCTACAGTCATCTCATTTCAGAGTGGCCTTATGATGTGATTACCTCCCTTTAGAATTCACTAGTTGCGCTAAAGGGACCATCAGATATACCTTCTCGGCCTTACACGCCTTCCCTCGTCTGTTTCCTCTTGGTCATAGAAATACCCCTAACCCACATTGAATATGTGATGAATTGCTTGGTTTTCTTTCGGGCCAACGTATATCCGTATAATTTGTTTCTATAGTTTCCTCCCTGTTAATGGAAAGCTTTTGCGTTACTTTCATTACTCCATCATATATTTTCCTATAGATGAATATACCCACGCTGCTCATTACCTGGGACCACTACCAAAATGTAGTCCCACGGCCGCTCGATGGAAGCGCACTAGTACGCTTCCATCGAGTGGCCGTGGTAGTCTAATGCCATATATGCGCCATGCGCAGCGCCTATAGGGGCGCCCCTGAGAGCCGCGTAGCGGCGGCCGTCAGAACCCGAGGCGGGCCTCATGCGGTAAGCGTGGTCGTGGTGCGCGCGTGCGCGCGTGCGATCTGTCGTGCGCGCTTCGCGAGCACTTCCGCGGTGACAGTGTGCGCAAGGGGATCGCACTTCATAATAGTGGACATGTGTTCGATATCACGGCCGTCTGGAACTACATCGCTTCCATATCCAAGTGTCTGTTGCAGGCGAGCGTCAAGGTTGCGTATGAAGTGGAGCTCATTTTCAGTGCCCCGCTTTCATTACAACGCCACGTTAATTCGTTCATTCCTTGACCTATGAACCAATGTTCTTTCTTTGCTTAATGGTACACGCTTGCTTCGTTTACATGCAATATATTGCTACAGAAACTAGGCAGCGTCGTCGAAACTGCGAGCGGTTTCGTACCGGTGCGACCGCAGGAAAAGCCAGCGAGCTTGCAAACCAGCCTTCTCAGCATCATAAAAATAGCGCATATTGGGCTCCTGTAGCAAGAGTTCAGATTGTTCATGCTTGCGCTTTACCACTGCCTGTATAGCATGCATTTCACGTATTCCGTCGTCAAAAAGGCAGAAAGGGTAGATACTTTCATTGGGGAGGGAAATATCAGCAGAGGCAATATCTGAAAAGCTGCATCACAGGTTAGCCAAGAGCATATTAGATTTAAATTTTATATCCTATTTTATTATTGTAGTATCATGTTCATTCCATTTGTATCACCCTCGCGCCCAACTGCAGGATTACAGCGCACTTTATTACAAGCTCTAGAGCCCAACACTGGCTCTGGTCTTCAAAGTAATTGCATGGCAAGTTTCAAAACGCATATTGGCAAATATCTGTTCAGTAACCCGCCGCTGTGGCTCAGGCTACTGAGGAGGATCGAGTTATTGGGACCAAAGTCGACCGCGCCGCCCGCTTTAATTAGGTGGTGGCGAAACGCTAAAATGCAACCATGTACTGTGCGATGTCAATGCACGCTAAAGACCGTATGGCTAAGCGTTTCACACATTTAATGCGTATTGTATCTTCCCGGCTAGCGGAGGCGACCAAGTTTAAACAAGACATGTTCATGGAAGGAGCAATGACAAGCAGAAAACACTGAAAACATAGTTATCACTCAGCCTTTCCGCATGGCAAATTTAATGCCTTTTCCATCGAATGATATTTGCTTGCTGATACACGAGAAAATATAATGACTTTCGATGAAAATAACATTATGTATCAAAGTTTGATGTACTCATCCGAATGCGATCAATAAAAAAGTGTATTATGTCGACACCGGAGAGTACCGTTTTTGAAAACCTGCTTGATCCTTTGCTTGATTGCAGTCTAAGGTTCTCCTGATTCTATTAGCGATTACCTTAGTAAATACCTTATACGTAACAGACAGTAAGCTGATTGGTCTGTAATTTTTAAGGTCTTTAGGGCCCCCTTTCTTATGAGTGAGGATAATGTTTGCATTCTTCCATGGTTCCGGTACCGTCGATGACACCATTCACTGCGTATACAGGGTGGCCAGTTTTTCTAGCACGATAGCCCCCCTGTAGTTATCTGATCCTCTCCAGCTGATTTCCCCCTTTTTATAGTTTCTTATGCTTTCTTGACCTCGTCCTTCGTCACTGGTGGAACGTCTGACTGTTTTTCCCTACCGCCAATCTCATTACGGTCCTGACTACTTTGGCTACGGTAGAGATCTGTATAAACCTCCTCGGCTACATTGACTATCTTGTCCATATTCGTGATGACGTTGCCCGCCGTGTCCCTAATCGCATACATCTGGTTTTCGCCAATGCCCAATTTCTTCTTTACCGCTTTAAGGCTTACCCTGTTCTTTACAGCATGCTCAATTTTCTCCATGTTATACTTCCTTATATCGGCCACCTTGCGCTTATTGATATGCTGTGATATCTCCGCCAATTCGATCTGGTCTGTTGGATTGGAAGCTTTCATACTCTGGCGTTTCTTAATCAAATCTTTCGCCTGCTTAGACAGCTTACCGGCATCCTCTCTAACTATCCTACCGCCTACTACTACCGCGCACTCAGTAATGATATCTCTGAAATTATTGTTCATTGCTTCTAGGGTAATGTCGCCATCCTCGGTTAGAGCTAAATATCTAATCTGTAGCGAGATCATGAACTCTTCTGCCCTCCCCCTCACCGGTTATTCGTTGATGGGTTTCTTTCTTACTAATCTGTTGCGTTCCTTCTTCAGATTTAGGCTAATTCGGGACCTCACCATTCTGTGGTCACTGCATCGCACTTTCCCGATTACCTCTACGTCTTGCATAATGGCGGGGGTTGAACACATTATGAAATCGATTTCATTTTTAGTCTCCCCGTTAGGACTTTTCCATGTCCATTTCCGGTTCTTCCGTTTGCTTAAGAAGGTATTCATGATTCTTAAGTTATTGCGCTCTGCAAACTCAACTAGTAACTCCCCCCTGCTGTTCCTAGAACCAATGCCATAGTAACCTACTGCGTGGTCTCCTTCCTGCTTTTTCACTACCTTGGCATTGAAGTCACTCATTAGTACAGTATACTGCGTCTTTACTTTTTGCATTGCCGATTCTACATCTTCGTAGAAGCTTTCAACTGCTTGGTCATCATAACTACATGTAGGTGCATATGCCTGTACAACCTTCAGTTTATACCGCTTGTTAAGCCTAATTACGATGCCTGCCACCCTCTCGTTAATACTATAGAATTAATCTATATTTCCCGCTATATACTTATTGACAAGGAAACCTACTCCTAGTTGTCGCCTCTCTGGTTAACCTCGATAACACAGTACATCCCCATCCTTCAGTACAGTATATGCCTCATTCAGCCTCCTAACCTCACTAAGCCCTGTGACATCCCATTTCATACCCTCTAGTTCCTCTAACAGCACTGCTAAACTAGCTTTACTAGCTAGGGTTCTAGCGTTAAACGTTGCCAGGGTCAGTTTCCAATGGCGGCCTGTCCAGCGGAGCCAGTTGTAGAAGCTTTCAACTGCATGGTCATCATAACTACATGTAGGTGCATAGGCCTGTACAATCTTCAGTTTATACCGCGTATTAATCCTAATTACGATGACTGCCACCCTCTCATTAATACTATAAAATTCATCTATATTACCCGCTTTATACTTATTGACAAGAAAACCTACTCCTAGTTGTCGCTAATAATATCATAGCAGCAATAAACGTAATCAACCGTAAGTACCAATTGGTTTTGTGAAGGTGTAATCTAGAAAAAATCTCATTCACATCAATCAGTGTGTAGAAAAATGTGCACAGATTGACGAAGCTCTCTGTGTGACATTTATTTATACAGAAAACAAATTTGATTTAGTGCAGTCATCAATCTTGCCGCGAACAATTCAAATTTTTATTTACTCTTTTTCGATATTCGCCGACATGCGGTCTTATCATTGTGAATCTAGCGCGCGGATCACCTCTGTATTCTTTGTTGTACTTGCTTGTCGCGAGACCGGCCTTATCATTCCCTTTGTTGAGGCAGATGATTCGAAATGCATCTCAGTTTCCATGCCATGCGCTTGCATCTCTACAATGTTCCCGATTATGTTAGTGGCTGTTCGCGGTTTTCTACGTTGATGTTAAATAGAGCGCTGACGAGTGAAACAGGCATTCGTATCTCTACGACAGCTGAGCACGATTGTTGCTATCACCACAGCAGATTGTTTAGTTCTTTTGCGGGAGCAAGTCATCCCAATAAGAAGATGATTCCTGCGAAGATGACTTTTCATTTGTTGCCAAAGGCATTGCAACCACCACGTGACAATATTCTAGGTATTGTCTCACAAGCAGAGTGAAAATTATTAGAGAAAGTACCCTGAAAATGCCCTGCACGCGAGGAGCAGAGCAAATAAGGTCACTCGTTAAAAATTATAAAGTATTAATTAAAACTTTATTAGCAAATATTTGAAGTACTTTCGCATGATCAGTTGATGATGGTGGCCTGTTAAATTAGTAAAAAAAAACGTGCATGACCACGAGTGTCAAGTCAGGTAACTGCATACAGAATGACAACAATAGATAAAAAATTGCGGGGTTATCTGTTTTAAACCTATTATAGCGCGAAAGTACGGGATGCTGCAGGATCTGTATATAAGTGGCGTCACGTGGTTGCGACCGAACGAGACATCTCAGGCGATCAGAGTGACGGCATACGCAATATTGGACAACATTCTTTATCGGTGGTGGTGAGAGTATGACTGCTTTAGAGATAAAAATAGGGATTAAGGTAAACAACTTTTACTGTGAAATCAAAGTTGTGAACGCCTGCTATGGACAGGCGAGCGAAACCTCATCGCAGGTGACTCCATTCCGCAGCGGTTTTCACATAATTAATAGCCGCTTATTGTTATACCTAAAATAGTATTACCATTTATTTGTGCAAGCGTGCCCCTATATTAAGTGAGAGCGTGAGGCAGCCGACGATGACTAATGAACCCGGAGGATATGCGCCATATTTACTAATAGAGGCCGATAAGGAAGCGAGAAGCAACTACAATTACTGCGCGAAACCATGCAAACAAAGAATCAACACCTGCAGACACTAGAACATGCTTCTGCGCCAATAATGCAGACTGGTAATCTTTATCCCGCAGCGTAAAGTATGTTACTACCCCAAGAAACTATAGAAACTTTTTAAACCAGTACCTCATCTCTTCAGGAGATACACGAACAGCAGCGAGTTTCTTTTTGTTTCTCTTCGTTTATCTTTGCAAGTATTTACCTGGGCAGGTTGTGGAATAAGATCTCCACCCCCGTTTGTAATCAATCTGAGCTGTTCAACTGTCCCGAATATTATTTTACCGCGCGTTTACTAAGTAATTAGGTATTAGAAAGTATTCAAAAGGTAAGCACTGATAGAAAAAGTGAAATTTTAGGCTTCAGTCAAACACATGACTAAACAGGTGTTCGGAAGGGATACTCTACTATCGATCATATTCATACTATCCACCAGCGAGATATAATTCTCGGAACATAACAAACCCCTATACACTGCCTTCTTTGATTACGAAAAAGCATTTGACTCAATGGAAACCTCGGCAGTCATACAGGCATTGTGAATTCAAGGTGTCGTCTAGCCGTACGTGAACGTACTGGAAGATATCTATAATGGCTGCACAGCACCATAGCTATGCATAAAGAAATCCAAAAAGAACTCCCATGAAGAAAAGAGCTGGCAAGGAGACGTTGTCTCCCCAGTACTAATCACAGATTACTTAGAGGAAGTATTGAAGGACATAAATGGGAGTAGTTAGGGATAAGTGTTGATGGAGAAAGCTCTGTACTCCGTGATTCGCTGCTAACTTTGCCTTACTGAGTAACTCAGGAGATGAATTAAAAAAAAGTGGTTGGTGATGCAGACAGGAAAAACAGAAAATAATGCCTATAATTACTATGTAGAAGACAAAGATAATGTTCAACAGCCTCAGAAAAGCACAGCAATTTACAATAGGTAAGGAAGCATTGGAAGATGCATATGTCTACAACTACGTAGATGAATATGTCTACTTAGGACAGGTAGTAACCGCACATCCGGGTAATGAAAGAGAAATAACTAGTAGAATAAGATTGGGATGGATCGCACTTGGGAAATACTCGCAGGTAATGACTAGCAGCGTACCGGTATCGCAAAACAGGAAATTATATAACAGTTGCATCTTAGTTGTACTCGCCTACGGGACTGAAATGGGCAGACTAACGAAAAAGAGGTCTACTTAGTCTGAGGACAGCCCAGATAGCCATTGAACGAAAAATGGTAGATGTAACGTTAAAAACTAGGAAGTGTGCAGTGTGGGTCACAGAAATACCTCAAGTTAATGACAATATATTGGAAATCAAGGTGAAGAAAGGGACATGGGCAGGACATGTAGAGCGAAGAGAGAATAACCGATGGTGACTAAGGGTAACAAATTGAATTCAAAGGGAAGGAGAGCGTAGAATGGAGCGGATGCATGTTAGATGCATGAATGAGGTTAAGAAGTTCGGAGGGGTCAAATGGTTGCACTATGCAACTCGGTATGCTAGTAGGCATAGGGAATCAAAAGGAATACCAGAAGACATAGTGAGGATGGAAGAGGGGATGCGGGGCGGGAGAAATTTAGAAAATAAGTGTATACTAGTCTTGCTTTGAAAGCCGCCTAAGTCCCGATGAAGTGATTATCAATGTCCACTCGTGATAGCTGCCTTCGAGGTCCCATTGTATACAGTCACCTTCCTGAGGAAGCGCAGCCTCACTGAAGCCGTACCTACACGGTTACCGTCGCTGCAAGTCCAGAGGGCTCTCATAATTTACATACTTTAACTTCCAAAAAATGCCTTACAGGAAGCAGAAAAAAACAAAGTATATGGTACGCAGCACATACCCTCCTCCCGACTGCCTTCTCGACTGCAATTAAATCTGCCGACATCTAGCGACAAAATTAAAACATTAGTGGTGGCTTAGCTGAGATATATCAGAATATGCGTAGCGGGAGCTACCAGGATAACGTGGCTATGGTTTTGGTTAATCTATACCACGTTTAATTGTGGCTAATCAAAGGCATTACAAGGCTTAGCAAGTGTAAAGCTCTTGATTTTCTCATTTGCTCTTCCCCTTGCGACGTCATGTCATGTTGTTGCTTCTCTATTTGAATGAAGACAATTCGATGATCAGTGAAGTAGCATGCAGCCGTTTCTATGGCTCCGATACAGTAGTCGGAATGATGAAATTATCTGTTGTACACCACGTCAATTGTCGTTGCCCACTGCGTAGTTTGCATAAGAGCACCATTGGCAATGTTTAAGTCGAACACGTCTTTCAAGGGAAGGGCGACTTTGTGTGGTGTATTGTTAAAGTCCCCCGCCACGACGTTAAATTCTTCGGAAACTCCAAGGCTGGTTATGTAGATGGCAACCACGTCTATATTTTTTACTCAAGTATTAGGTGACACGTACGCTCCTTCAACCAGCACTCCACTTCCTTTCAATTGGACTGCACAGGCTTCCCATTTGGGTAGAGCTACAGTGGTCTATTGTTTGGCGGCGATTCCTTCCCGAACGTATCTGCAAACTCTGGCGTTCTTGTTATACTCAATTCGACTGGCGTAAGCAACCAGGCTGAAACCGGGGATTAAGAGAGTTTGAGACCCCGTTGTACGACCAAGCTCTGTAAAGGTCAACACGTCAGCCTTCATTACAAGAAGGTCAACACAAATGTCTGCCATATGGCAAATGAGTGATCTAACGTTGAGTAGGGCTATGGAGTAAACCATGGCGGGGTTTGCCAGTACCACTTTGCAGCGGTCATATGCCGCATCCACGCCCTGCTTGTTGAGGCACCTTCGACAAGTAAATAGACTTGGCAAACATATGTCTCTTTATATTTACCCCTATAGCCTTATTCTCTTCTAAATTGCACGGTACCTGCTTCAGAGTCTCGTCAGTATCGACTGGTAAATTCACTACTGGTCCTTTTATGCTAAACTGTCCGTTTTTCCAGTTCATGAGTCGTCTGATTTGCACAAAGGGGATCCGTGGTGAAACCAAACGTTCAGAAACGTCGTTCAACACTGGTGGACCTGGTGGACCTGGTGGCATAGGCGGGTAACGATACCAGTTACTCACACTATAATGCGGGATTTTCGCCTTCATTAGAAAATTTTACACGTAAAACAAATGCTCTACACGGGCTCTTTTTCCTCGCCCCACTCAAGCATTGCTAAACTGAGTTTCACGAATGGCAATACTCACCCGCATCAAGTCTTTCTTATGCCAGAGTCTCTCGCAGCCATTGCACACATAGCCAAGCGGATTGTTCGTAAAGTTGGCTTCGAAAATCCGCGTTGCACTGAAACACTCCGAAAATTGGCTCACATGGTCAATTTTGCGCTCAGATTTGATGTTCTTGGAAGACGGCTCCCGAATCGAAGCAAAGACTTGTCGCCGCTCTGCCTACCGGCGTCGCCGTTTGGCCAGTCGATGTGCTCACTCCTCTGGCGTTCCAGGCCCTTCTAGCCTTACGTCGTTCATTGTCCCTTTTCTGGGCAGCCGGTTCAGCCGCCACGACGTCAGGGCCCGATGAGTTAAGCCTAACAAAACGTCTACGCCGCAGTCCAGAAACCGCGTCATCCATGGTCACTCTGCTCAAATCGCTCTTCTGACAGGCACAGCGAAATGGCGACGTCCTCAGAAGACGGCTCCCCAATCGAATCAAAGACCTGTCTTTGTCGCCGAGCTTGCGGAAGCTAAATCAAAGCTAATTTTACACCTTCGCGATGACTCAAGAGCTTAAGTTACCAGCCAACATATAAAGCCCCGCCTTAACAGAGCCATATGAACGTGCCTGCGTGGTCTAGGGATAACGTGAATTCAAGGCTTTTGGCAGACTAATTGTTTTATCACCCTCTTATATGAAAGGAGAGACCCGAGTTGGCACCTCCTGCCAAACAGAATGTCAAGAAGCCCTATGTCCAGTTAGTGCTCGGCCGTGTCAGCTGCCAGCTACCGCTCCCCACCTCTTCTTTGTGGGGAGGGTGTAGAAGTGGACGAGGTCGACGGAGAAGACTTGTGGATGCAACAAGCAGACATACCTGAAGACGTCCCAAAAATCGCCTAATTAATATAGGACTAAATAAAGGGTTTCTTTCCTTCTTTCCTTCCTTCAGGTGAAGATTGTGCAGTACTTTCGGAATTTTTTTTTTATTTCCGAGAAACTACCGTTAACTTGCGTTTCACAAGAAGTGGCCTTGGTTAAAGAAAACATAATATAATAATAATTAATATAATATTATTATTTAGTTCACAGGAAGGGAAAGGCGCAGTATCTGTCACACTTGTTTCTGTGGACACCTTAACCGCACCATTAGGGAAGGGAGGAAGGTGAGAGTTAAAGTGAAAAGAGAGAAAGAGGAGCAGTAGTGGAGGGCTAAGAAGTAATTTCGTCCACCTGAGGATCTTTAAGGTGCGCTGGCATCGCACAGCTCATGAACGCATTGAAAGTGCATGGAAATTGTTCTTGGTCAAAATGAATAGCACCTATACCGGGTAGTCAGTACTGGGCAAATTATCGACTTATCTGGAAGCAAGGAACCTATTTCATACGGCGTAGTTAGTGCCATTGCGAACCACATTTAACGGTGCACAAAAAAAAAACGGGTAAGCCAAGTGGCAAAAAGCAACCTGTGTGATACAACGTATGCGGTTTGTAACAGGCTATAGGGTACACTATAAAAGCATGGCCGTCAAAATTATTTAAAAATGTAATGCCAATTTGATTCACATGGTTCAACATTAATTGTTCATTTCAAAATCCGCGAGGTTCCGGTTGACGGCTCGGCCGCTTTCGAAATGTCCATGTTCGCTATTCGCCGCGAGATCGATCTAGAGGTGGCGCCACCGTCACTCCGATAGTGTGGATCGGCAGCCGGCGGCGCTCGCAGAAACACACGCTGCGAAGGTCTGCTTCCGAGTTTACGGCGGGTTTGTTGGCGATGACAACGTGTCAGTTCTGCAGTATTTCTGCAATACTGAAGAAAAAATACAAGGATTTTGCCAATGCTGCAGAAGAAGAGCGGATTTTAGGAAAACAAAGCACGCAACCTCCAGTCTTCTAGATTTACTTCGCACGTTTCTTGCGCTGTACCGCGCTCACACACCTATGCTTGGGCCTGCCTAATGATAGCTTTGTTTTTCATATCGACTTTTAAACAGTTTGCGCGTGTCTCATGCGAGTGAGATCTTCGAATTTAGTGTCAAGCCCACGCAGATACCTGCAGTACTTTAAATTGAATCGAGAAAGCCTGGTTCAATATATCGTACATAACTCGAGGATTAAGCAGGTTAAATGTAGCATTAACAGCGCACTGCATGGCGAGTTGCTTTAGACTGAGCGCACATCAACTCTGGCCCCAGACAACCACGCACAAGTATTCCCCAAAAATGAGATCACGCCGACACTATACAGGAAACCTCGCCGCACAGGAAAGCTGATTGTTCACGTGTACAGCGCTGAGTGGATTAAATTTGCCGAGATGGTTTTTGCGGCCACTGTCATACAGCCTGATAGTGTATTACTGCATGCGCCGCTAACTGTAAATTATTTCCTTAAACCGAGGAAAGTATAAGGGCTTTCTGATGTGTGCAATGGTAATATATAACGGTAAATTAGTAGTGTAATTATTTTGTTTTGCAATGCGAATACATTTCACCGCGTGAGAGAACTTTTACACACTTGACAGAATTTACAATATTCAGCGATTAATTTTCAGTAACGTTAAAGTGCAAGCTACGAATTACTCGCTGCGAAGAAATCGTTATAAACTGCGCATGGGCACTGTCATGTTCTGGAAAGCAATTTTATAGGCTGAAAATTTCTTTATCACTAATTATTTAGCAGTGACTAAATCTTATGCGAAGTAAAATATTAGGGTTGCTTCCAAAACAGATGCCGGATATAAAACTATTCCGAAAGAAATGGAGGTCATCTTATCATGTGACTATAAAAATGTATTCATTCCCGAACCACTGATATTTTAAGCCCGCATGAAGCTGTTTTACTTCCCTTGTCAGAAATGACGAGTTTGCTCGGAAGACAGCACTTGGGCGAAAATGGATTATAATGATTATAATAGGCTACCAGTAAAGTACATTGATCTAGGTGTATTATGTAATATTTAGGGTAACAATTAGGTGCAGGGTATATGTTACCCAAAACATTCGAGCATTTCTCTAAAGTAAATTGTGCTCACTAAGACTGTTATGGATGCACAGAAGCCTTCAAGAACAAAAAAAAAAAAAAAAAAGAAAAGAAATGCATATTGGCCCGGGTTTAACGCATGAAAGCGGCATCGGCTATGACGGATGATTGCAGAGGCTGGTTTTGGTGTAGTTTTTTTTTTCATTATAAACACCACATTTACCACGTGGGATTGTTTATTGTGCAGTCAAATCCCACAGCAGAGGAACGCCTTTCGAAATGGTTGCGATTGAGTCCCCCGTTCTCAAAATCAGCAGTCGAGCGCCCTTACCATTGAGACACCGCGACAGAGGTTTAAAAGCAAAAAAAAAAGAAAAAAAATAAGTATTCACACAACTCTATCGTGCATACAGACAGCATAGTAGTAATAGAGTGGTCTGTTCAAACTGCATTCTGCTATATGAAGCAGTCTGCGGTGGCATGGCTATGTTTTAGTAACTGCGGTATTCCAAACAGAAACGGGAATATGCGATTTCTGAGCGTTTGCTATAACTTTTATTGACGGCAACGACCTGTTTTGCTTTGACACGGTGGTTACGACAGTACCACTTCGTTTGAGACATTGCATGTCAAAGGATCTCAAGCGCCGAAGACCGCGATGGACGATGTCCTTATCCAAGCATGACATGCTCGATACGGACAAGTATATTTTTTTAATGAAGCGTGGGGTTATAGAATGTTCATATTTATTTTGCAAGAGGCATATAGGTGAGCAAAAGCTCACAGGAACCGCGAAACAAACAAAAACACTCCTGTACACGCCGCATGCGCGCGCGTAAATCACTGCGGGCTGGCACGCGACGCGAAAACGCATCCACACTGAATAGGTTTCGCCGCTGAACCGCAAGGTGGCGACTCTGCTCGATCTCGAGGCCAATACTGCAAACGCCGCGCTTCCTCTTGAATATGCTAGCAGCCTGCGTTCACTAACTTAGTCAAATTTACGGTGACTAATTTAAGAATCTACTGTCTCCAACACAACGTTAAGTGGGCAGGGAGATCAGTACTGGTTTGTGGCACTTAATTTTGGCATTTTTTACGCATAGTAGTTTTCCTTTCACTGGGCGCACCGATGTGATAGTCTATCAGCCCACATGGGAAATCCATGTGAGGCGAACGACCAATCATGTTAGCCAGATGGCTATACAGTATGTCATGTTCATAGACAAGCGACTGATAAGATGGTTTTCTGGCAAAATATTGAGCTCAAACACCTTATTGGCCTGTACAGTATAGGTTAAACATTCTGGCGGCATTTATACATCGAAGGTGTGATCGAGAACTCGATTTTCTTCTCCAGCTTAAACTAAAATGTTGGTCGGGGAATGAACAGAAGCATGACACAAAATCCCGCTGTAAAAATTGCGTGATTCACATTTTTTATTACAAAGGAAAAGAACCTCTAAAGCTTAGAAACAAGATTTGTCATGATACTATGGAGCTACTGCGTGCTGAAGGCAGCACTTTGTTTTTCCTGACAACCCACAGGCATGGGTACCAAACAGGGATTCCAGGGATATTGCAGCGCAACCTGATGATATATTAGACACCATTACAATACTTGAGACATCGAATTAAGGTATGCGAGGAGGCTCGTCTGACCCCGTAACTTCAAAGGTTTTTTTTTTATATAGATTATAAATAATACATCTACTATATCGAGTGTCCAAAATACGGGTGTGAGTGTTTGTGCTATTGATTGGTGAAGTAATTAAAGGTTGAAAATTTTTAATGCATTCTTGGGTCTCGCCGAGGTGGCTGTCAAGCCTCTTTCCAGCAACCGTACCACCTTCAGTGGATTTCGATTATAGGCCGAAACAATGAAGTTAACTTCGCTTGCCACTACGTAGGACCATTTAGCCACCCAGAAAGCCGGTCTCTCTCCGTGATAACCTGACAGTCGTCCATGCTTCGCTTCGGATGGCGTCGTCTTTATTGTCTCCATCTCCTCTAGTAAAGTTCTGCTTAAGGCCTTAACTATACCTCCTTAATCCGAAAAGATGGGAACATTATTTCATACTCAGGTAAATATGGTAGTACGTAGCAAGACAAGAAAATAAGGCTTAACGAATCAACACTTGGCTAAAAGAGTGCTACATACTGTTACAGCAAGTATACGTGCGCTTAGCTGAGCTAATCCACCGCTTAATTTTTGTTGTTCTAGCAAGCTTCTTTGGCTGCCATTCAGAAGAGCTAGAACAGCATATTTTGAGAGCTATGGAATAAAAATATTTTATTATGCATAATCCTTTTTTTCACAACATTGGCCTACTCTACTTGAATTTAAGATGCCTGAAGTCTACATGTAAAGCATGAATCTGTGTTTGATTTGTTTGTCTAATATTTTGATAGTACGCATTTTCTAATGTGCCTTTTCTGCATATCAAAAACAAGAACAGCACTTGGAAGTCAGCCCAATGGAGATCACACAGAAAAAAAAATTCAGAGAAGCACGTCACCTTACGTGCAGCTGCGATCTTTGAAACAGCCCTGATTTCTCAAAAGAGACTCTCTATCTTTCCCCCTCACTCTCGCTAGAGAGAGAGAGAGAAGAAGAGTTTCTGCTTATCAGAGAGAGAACGAGAAAGACTATCTTCCTCTTTTTCTCTCATCACTGCTATCATTATGTATCACTAACTATAACTATCGGTGACTATATACCAGAGCCCCACCTAAATCCCGCGCAATCACGCGGACAGATCTCACTCACTCGATTTTTTCCATGTGCCAAGTAAGGCTTTCGCCTTTAAAGAATTAAAAGCTAAAAAAGCTCTGATGATCAGTTATGGTCATTATAACGCAATTTATTTTTTAAGCCGTCACACACTTCTGAGAGAATTGAGGGCTGCTTAAAAATTCACAGTCCATTACCGGCCCATTTGTGCACACACAGTGAAGGTAACGTTTTAAGGCAAGCGCAGAGAATCAAAGTAATGTATTGACCTTTTATAGTTTCATTGCGTTGAGCGGTACATCCTATAAATAAATCATTCTGCTTGAAGTGGTTAATAATTTTTATGAAAAGAGCAGAGTTGGCGTTTCTTTAGTATGCTTTAGGCTGTCTACTAGCGTCTGTTTAAAATGAAATAAACTCCCACTTGGAGGTTGCTACAGATTTTATCTTACCTGCTGTTATTTGAAATACTAATTTATTGGCAGTAAATATTTAAATGCATATTCAGGTTTCTTAATCAAGATCGAATCATTATTTGCAGTATCTCAGCACCGATGACAAAATTTGGCTGGTCCTCAAGAGCACCGCAGACCGATCGGAACTATGTGTGAATAACAAGAAAGTTAAATTGGAAAATGGAAAATATGAATTTACACAAGATTTCCTTGCCAATGATAGAATGTGAGTATAGTATCTCTCATTTTGAAGCGGCTTCAATAACCTCATGTTTGCAAAACTAACATCACTTGTGCAAGCACTGTTTTTTAAGAGTGAGCTCCACGTGCACGGAAAAGAGAGCAACGTCACGAGGCGACACGAAGTCGACCGCCGTTCATTCCGCCATTTTGTTGGCACCCCCCCCCCCCCTGCACGCGAGGACGATAGCGACGTGCACAGCGGCTTCGATGCCTGTAGCGTTCCGTGGCTTCCGAAACTCCCTTAACCGCAAGCTAGCCGCCCGTCGGGTTCGCGTTCGCATGAGTCTTTGCGGACACCGAGCTCAGCCTTTATTGTTTTCTCCCCGTTGGCTGTGCCAGCATAATCGTCAGCCATAGGGCAGACAGTATTTTCAAGAAATCAAGTCATAAAGCATTTTTTATCGTTATGAGTTACAAGAACGAGAAAAAAACTAATTCAGATTTAATGCTTAAACACTTCCTCGGACGTTTTTGTTCGTTTCTGCTACGTCTGAGAGAAATGAGTTATTCAAAGTTCGCACGTTTTCTTAGTTTCCCTTTTAAAGCTGGCGGAATCTAACATTTTTCATTTTTGAAAAATTGTGGTTGGCCTTAAACAAAAAGTGGTTTTTATTGGCAGAAAAAGGGCCAAATACAGATGTCCGTTTCAGGCGATACAAGTCGTAAATCCTACTTCCAATTTACCTCATTTGTTTCCTTTTAGTAAGCATAACAATTGCCGTTTGCAAGCAATTTCAGAATCTTAGCACATGTGCCCGTTTTGCATTACGTAAGTTTTAAAGAGTATTGAATTTCCCATTTTGCATCCTTTCATATGAACAAGTCTAACAATCCCATTGTTTTTCCTCATATGCGTTTAGATACTATAACGTTGCTTATATGTTAATTTTATGACAACATTTTTATTTGCCATAGTGTATTACTTTAATGCGGATCTCTGTGCCTCTGGAAAAAGCCGGAGCGAGCTCAGGTGCAGCTGTATTTATTACAATATACAGTTTTAGAGCGCAGCTCGTCGTCGGCGTCGGCGTTGGCTGTCCCTGTAACCAGCTCCGCAGCAGTGGCAGCGCGCCCCCATGCTTCTAGTTCTTTCATGACAGCCAAGAACTCTTAGTGCAGTGTTTCGTGAAGGAATACGTGTAAAAAATTAAAAAAAAGCTGTCTGTAATTATACATACGTGTCGTGCTCGAAATCTTTGCCTCAATCTATAGAAAAGGTAAAACAGCCGAAGAGCTTCGCTCAAATTTCGCATTAGGAAGTAACCTAAACGTCGGCAATTTTTTCATACTTACAACATTTTAGTCGGCCAACAATTATCACGGTCAAGTTTGAGGAGGCCAATTCTCCCAATGCCACAATTTGTTTCAAATGAGTCGAAAAATATTTATTCTAGAATGGCCTTAGAAAAGCAATTGTTTTTTCAAGCTTTCGTTCTGTTTCAACGTAAGTATATTACACTTATAATGCTAAAATTGCATAGCATACCACTTTCCACAAAACAGAGTTTCCCGTGGTTTTCGCCTGATATTACCAAACCGCCAACCAAGGGATAAAATTTTCACATCCCTGCCTTTATTACAAAGTTGGATTCAAAAATATATCCTCCCGTTTCAAATTAAACATTCGGACATAAAGTACAAAGGTCACTCTAACCTTCACAGGCACTCCATTTTAGCGCCTGAACATGCTGACATTGGTTGTTTCGCCGTAAACTATAACGAATTCGGTGAGACTTCTTTTTCTCGAAAACATTAAATAAATTGTTTGCTTTTCTTTTTCAGACAGAGCAGACGCCTATATGCAATGCTAAAAGAAGAAGATGACATAGGAACAATGGATGTCAGCGAAAAAGAAGGTTTGAAGTGAATTTCAACATTTTTATGCTTTTGTTTCCATCTGACTATAACCTCCTTCCAATACGCCTGTTTCTAGCAGCGGACTTCAGCCCTTCTAAAACGCTATATGTGTTAAGAAAACCTGGTGAAGTAAGCGCCTCCAGTATTCACAACTAACATTACTAAATCCATGAAAAAATGTTATTAGACAAAATTAGACAATTCATGTTCTTCAACACCTATGAATTTCAGTTAATTCCGCAAATTTGAACTAATGCGAACATGTCCGCCCCTTCAAAATCAGGGAGATGTAGGTTTGCTAAATCGATGAAAACCCGTTTGTTCCATTCGATAACATATTCAAAGTTAGAGGCAATACATGAGAAAGCCACCACCATTGACTTTTCTTACGCACGGAGTCTTAATCGTTCTCGTCACCAGCTTTCAAAACACAACAGCGGCTGAAATTTTCTTCAGCTGTGTATACCTGCCGCCTGCTGTTCAGGCTTCTGGTGCTACTGAAGGCGGTTCTTTATAATCTCATTCGACTGCGGCCGGTACATATATTTAATTTGCAGCTTATAGAGTAACTCCATAATATGCCTTTGCAAGTGAGCATGAGATGTTATAATCTTCTGTGAAACTCATATTAGGCTTCACGATATCTTATGCCATACCTATCAGTCATCTCATGACATACCTACATCGCCTTCACATGTCCAAACTGTGCGGCATGTAAGCGAAGTAACCATATTGACGCTAATCATTTGACACAAATCTGGCTGAGCTCCGCATTGAGCGTCATCTCTCCGTATACTGAAGCCGGGTAGAGGATCGGCTATGGGTAGGCGGCACAAGTGTGCTGTTACATGGCCAATTCGGCCTTGTTCTAATGTGAAAGATTATTTGTTTTCCACTGTTATCTGAATGCGCGAGAAAACACCTCGAAGGAAGGGTCTGCAGTGGGATGTGCAAAAGGCCCTAGGCTCAATACTCAGCTTAGCACCTCTGCCAACTTATTAGAGCGACCGCCTCGCGGCGTATTCGACCGTCGAGAAGATTGGGTGCACGTGGTCGAAGTAGAGCACAGAGGAAGCAAGGAGAGTTTTTTTTTTTTTTTGCTCAGTGGTGTGCAGATATCATAGTCCGAAGAGTGATAAACCCAATTAGCCAATATGACTGACTCTTTATAAGAATTCTCGCTCTCGCAAATGAAAACTGCAGTGGTATTCTCAGCATTTGTGCGATATTATTTTGAGTAATCTCTGAGTCGCTGATAACATGTCTGACTAAGTATCTCAGTCGAAGCTATCCAACGCTGACTATTCCCTCGAGCACACGAAGTGAAATATGCAAACAACGATAATATGCTTGAGCAACCAAAATTATTATTCGGCAATGTATAAAAAATTGAAGGAATGAAAAGTTTAACAAATGGCGACATTCCACATGGAAGTATTCTGGCAAGCGAATATGTCAATAACTGGTAAGTTGTGGCCACACATTTCCCCAATACAGGGTAATAGTTAGAAAAGTAAGAATGTGGAAGTGACTTAGCAGAAGCGTCCATATATGGCATGAGACTAAACGGACAGAAACAAATATGTCATAACTTGAGCTATAGGAGAACAGTGCCGAAAGATTCAAGATGTATTGCGGCATCAAAGTAACCCAGTCGCAGTAAGGACAGAATTTAACGCCACTGCTATAAAAGTCTTGTTGAGTGGAGAAGTCCAGCGCCGGCGTTGTCTGCCCTGCCGGCGCTGAGAGGTAAAGTCATGGGCATTCCTCTGGCAGGCGATAGAGCACAGGGAACATGGTTCGTGGCGGGTCCTGTGATTTCATAAGACCACATGGCATGTTCGAGTATTGAGATGGCCTTAGTTTCCACCTCAACATCTTTTAACATTGGCGTATGGAATGGAGATCAGGGAGTCTGGGATGAGGGGCAGTGGGGAATGAGTTAAACCGATGAGGTGCAATCGGTTTAACTGGCTTTTCTGTAGCATTTTTGAAGCAAACCTGCCTGTTCCTGGGTGAGTTTTTTACTGAATGTACAATATTTTCTGTTCAAATACCTTCTGAGGGTATAGAATGAGGTATTAAGCTCCTGTGTACATTTTCGAGCCCAGACCCTGATGAAATTATAACGAAACTACTAAAGATCACAAAATATTATACATACTGAAATTCTTATCACATCTCCGCAAACACGCCCGGTTAACACTTTTTTATAAGCTTTTTTTCCATCCATTACTGCGCAGTGATTTGTTTCAGTCTCCTGATGTTATACTTCTTTGACTTTAAACGAGAAAAGTGTCATTTATCATCTAACCCCAGTTCATTCATTCATCGCACTATAATTAAATGGAATAACTGGCCATCGCACATCGCTACAGAACCTTAAATAAAAAATTGCAAGTGCTACTTCACTGTGACGGCAATCTGAAGAATATTTGGCTGATGTTTTCCTTTCTTCATTTTGATGTTACGCATAATGTTTAATTAAAGTTTCTTGTACTTTTCGTTGATAATTGTATCGCGATTATTATAATTTTATAACTCTCCACTATGTAACACCCTCCTTTGCAGGGCACCTTATTGTAACTTGAATAAGTAAACAAATGGCGCTTTCTGGTGCTTATTTTTCAAAAATCGCTTGATAAGGTGAGAATCCTGAGTATTGGAAGCTGGCTCATGTTTTATCCATTTTTAAAGAAGGAGAAATAGAAAATATGACCAACTATAGGCCCGTATTATTCACATCAGTTTCACAAATTACTATATCATGTTATATCAGAATAACAGCTCGAGGGGTGTCTTGGTTCTGCATAGCATCCAGAAATGCGGCGCAACGAACCTAACTACGTGAAAAGGAAACAAAACACAGGCGCACACTACCAACTGCAATTTGAAACTGAACAAGCTCTTCCTCTTCAACACTCAGCCACTACATCCTCTGACCCAAACAACCGAGTTCTTGTGGCTACGTAAGTGTTAATTAGAGGTGCTTTTGGATGGACTTGTCTTACATCGACTTGCATTACTTCTTACTTACTTACTTGTCTAACTTCTTGTTTCGGAATGTCGACCTACATGATTAGGAGTGAACGAGAACGTAAATGTGGTAGCCCTTAGATGTGTGGTGGTTTTTTCTTGTGTGTCTATGTGGTGGAATTTGTGACTGTCATGCTTAGACGATGTTAGAATTGTATTGTGATGATTGTGCTACTATCGTCTTGGCAAATAGGAGGTGTGTGAAGAAGTTGTACTTGTGTCTAGACTAGATGTGGCTGAATGTCGAAGAGGAAGTGAGTGTTCAGTTTCAAGTTACAGTTGGTAGTGTGCGCCTGTGTTGTCTTTTCTTTTCACGTGATTGTGTTTGTTGCGCCGCATTTCTCGGTTCATGTTATTCATCTCACACAACCAATTATATCACGAGAATCATATCTTTCTTTTTAACCTGCATAGATTTCAGCATGGTCGTTTTTGTAAAACTTTGCTGTTCCAGCTAACTACTTTCCTTTACCGAAACTTAAAACAGTTGCTGCAAACTGGTGCTAATTTCGCTGATTTTGATCAGGCATTGATTATGTGCCCATAATAGCCTGAAATAACAGTATTCTCTTTTATAATCAAATTATCAGATGGGCAGAGCAATGCTTCCACATTGGATTTCAATCGGTTATTACTGGCGGTGTTAAAATTTCTCTGCACTCCCTAAAACTCTGTGTCCCCCAAGTATCCGTCCTCGGACCCATAACATTTTTACATTCATAAATATGGTTTCCAGTATTACATCATATCCGCTTATTTGCCGACGACTGCATTTTTATCGTCCAGTTTACAATCTTATGGACTGTGTTATGCTACCTGGACGTGTGTTATGGACTGTGATGGAAATCAGATAGATGGTGCTCTGGATCGCAAATGACCATAACCACTAAAAAGACTAAGTTAACGGGATTCACTATCCCCAGTCAGGTTTTGTCAAACTGTTAATTAGGAACGCTTAAATAGAGTCCAGAATTTTTTTGAATATTTGGGAGTATATTTAACCCTAATCTATCATGGAATATGCATATCAATATTTTCAATTACTTATATAAAGCTCTGGGTTTTATGTTTTTTATTAACTATATTCTAGCCCACATCCTTCTCCAAACCGTTCATTAGGCCCGCTACACGTACATTTCGTACATTATCACGATTAAAAATCAAACTCCAATTTTCGTAACCAAAGCAACCTGGTTTTTATTTCTCCACCTACCTATAAGAGAAGCGGAATACTTTGGCCTGTTTTGTAGTTAACACTATCGGTCATGATACATTTGTCTACAGGGTGTGGCAGGTATTTGCGAACACACTTTACAGGTGATACCGCATCATCGGCATAAAAACTAAAAATTCGTTTTTTTCTGGAGATGACCATAGCAGAACTTCAGCTCACTCATGAAATGAATAGGCATGCTGTCATAGTGTTCTTGGCTGCAGGATACCCCGATTCAGAGATTCCAACATTGTTTAAGGTTACCCGTTCATTTGTTTTCAAAGTCCGGAAAGAAGTGGAGGCTGCAAAGTGCGATGTGGACATAGTTTCGCAAGGGAAGCGACATTGTCTTTATTTTGACACTCTTAGGAGGTCAGACTTCATCAGTCGCGTCCAAGCTATCATTGATGGAGACCCTGGCAAGCCAATAAGGGTCATCTCCAAGGAGGTAGAAGTTGACGAGGCCACTGTCAGACGCGTGGTTTATGAAGACCTACGCTACAAGTGATATGCTATGCTGAGGGGACAGATCATGTCCGAAAAAACTAAGGATAACCTCCTGAGCAGAGCTAAGCGCATCCTGATCAAATCGAAACACCCAGAGGAGCCTCGAATTCTGTGGCTTTTCACCGATAAAAAACAACTTCGTCCAGGATCAGAATCTGAGCTTGTGGTTCAAACTGGAGTTACACGAGAGCTATCTACATGGCTACGCTTAAGTTCGGCTTGAAAGTAAGACATGGCTTTTGCACATAGTAGTTTACTCTATGGTTACAGGTTTATTTATGCCACAGGGGCCACTTTTGACCACTAAAGTGCTATGAGACGAACGCCTCTGTCGCGCGGTGGTCCAAAGCCCTTCACTACGGCACCTCTTTCTCTATGTTTTCACTCCCACCTTAGCAATAATGCGATAGCGTAAGCTACCAGACAACATTTAAAGCTGCGCTTTACCAAGTCTGCGTGGCCTAGGGATAACGTGAATGCAAAGGTTTTGGCATGCTGATTGTGATATCTTCCATATGATAGGAGATGCCCGAGTTGGCAGCTTTTGCCAAACGTAATGTCAGGAAGCCCTACATATCCAGCTTGTGCTCGGCTATGTCAGCTGCCAGCTGCCGCCTCCCACTACAACTACAACTTCTTCTTCCTCTTTCTCTTCCTCTTCTTCTTCTCCTCCTCCTTCTTCTTCTTCTCCTAGTTCTTCTTGTTCTTCTGCTTCTTCTTCTTTCATCGCTCTTCGGCCAGGCAACGGAGAGGCACGGCGAAATGGCGAGACGTAGCCAATGTAGCTCTCACTACAATATATAGGTGGCTGTGTAAATACCCTGAGGAAGCTCCAACAGCGATGACAAAATTATCAGCATCAATGGTGGTCCCGGGCATTGTAAGAAGTGAACGAGATTTGAGGCCTCCACTTTTTTTTTCCAAGGTAGCATGGTCAATGCTGTTGCTTACGCAAAGGTACTGAACACGGTTGTTCAGCCTTCGATTACTTCTGTGGCACGTGGGAGACCATTTTTCCAACAATACTACGCCATCCCATACAAAGCCATTACAACCAAGAATGGATGGCTGAAAACCTCCAGGACCATGTCACTCCAAACGTGGCCTCCCAGCTCCCCAGATCCCAAACCGATGAACTAATACGTATAGGGCGTGGCTGAGATGGAGTCCACACCACACCATTGCGGGCCTAATAGGCACAATTGTTGATGAAATGGTGAAATTCCGAAGCACCTGATCACTGCCTGCAGTCGATTTTCACAGCGTGTGGAGTCCGCGATTGCTGCTCTCGGCGGTTTCACTGAATAATAACATTCGTTGCATGCATCGCTACCTGTACGCAATATTACGCGGTTCTAAACTATATCTCCCCAGTATGTGTCTGTTAGCGTGTGGACGTAAAATTGCTCTCAAATACCTGCTCCACCCGGTATACACTGAAAGGGGGACTAGCATCCCCGTGGGAAATGTTCACTTTTTCGTTTGTTTGTTTTAGTTTTATTTTACTTTTACATAATTTACCTAATGTGTGTCACGCATTTCCTTCGCATATTTTAGTGCCCTTACATATATGTTAGAGTAAATGTTATGCACTAAGTTTTATATATTTCTAAACGCTTTCTTCTGACATCGCCACATTACTGCTGTATTTTTTTCATAACTTTTGTTCAATTCTCGTCCCCGCCTCCCTCCCCCCTCCCCCAACTTGTTGCGATGTATTCCCAGTAGCCGTATTTTATTACACCGCAACTTTATTCTTGTACTCTTGTATTCTGCTCAGTGTTTTGTTGTTGAGTGCTCCCCCACCCCCTTATGTAATGCCTGCTTGTACTTTTAGGGTGAATAAATGAGAAAAAAAATATCCTGACCCTCAGATTCTGGGTTAAACACACTAACCCTTAACTATGCAGGACTTTTGTGTGGCTTTGTTAATGTGGAGCTTAACATTTATGTCAAGTGGTCTTTAACATAATGAAGTAGCTTAACCCTGTATTGTTAATCAGTAAGCGTAAACTGAGAGAGGAACAATTTGAATTATTAAAGCCAAGTCAATGTAGCGAACGAGGAACCGCAATAAGAGCAACAAAAAGGATCATTATGCTGTCCCGTTAGGCCCTTGGAGGTGGATTTTTAAATGTCCTCTAATCGCTTTAAAAGGTGTTGCGGTCGTTCCTTCTATATTTCTTTTTTTTTGTCACACGCTGTATTTCCTTGAGCGCCTTTATAACAGCTTTGAAGCTTACGCAGGCTCGCATAACATTAAATGCTTGCAGGACAATCGGGGACCTAGTTGGCTCTTCCCCACGTGGGTGGGGAAGAGCCAACTAGTTGGTTGGCGTTGAATGGAAATTCATAGAGTCACCAAAATATAGTAGGTTTATCGAATAGGAAGCTCAATTTCGTGGGCTATGCAATGCAGTGGCCCGTAGGTCCAAGTTTGGATATTTGGTTGTATAGCCTAGCGCCGGCGCACAGGCTACAGATCATCATTATAAGTACAAATATATACGAGAAGTGCCTAAGATCCCATTATCTACTTTTTTTTATCCAACATCATTTATTTAACGTTACTAAGTTCCCCGACTTAGCAGCTTTATGTCTGCTGTATGTATATTACTTTTATATGTATTCTCGGTCTAATTGCATCACATTTAACAACCACTGAACACGAGAACAGATATAATTCGCGTGCCAGAATTATTCCCTCAGAGTGTCAACACGGGTTACAAAACAGCCTCATTTCAGCCTGAGAAGTGATTGCAAAGTATAGCGGATTGTGCCGTTGCATTTTCATTACGGCGTAGCGGCGCTAGAAATTCCCTCTGCTTCGGTATCGAAATTAATTACAAGGATTGTGTCATTTGAACCATGAGCACATCGCTGCAAAAGAAGTCATGGATGTCGGTGCTCGCGGGTGGCACAAACGCATACAAGTTGACAGAGATTGCATTATGAAGTAATATAGGTGCAGCAGGTATCCGGCTGTATTCTTTTCTTTATCATTTCATCAATTTTGAATGCTCAGGTTTGGCGAAAATAGACAAGAGCGTCACTTTTTCTACACTCGAACAGGTGAGAGTTTGTTTAGGAAATATTTGATACAAGTGTCCTTTAATGACTGCTAAATAAGATACGATGTGGAAATTCTTCCTTGACACTTATGGATGCACATTTATAGCTTTCTTTCACGCGTTAACACGTATATGCAAATCTGTCATTGTTATGTATTATATCGCTTTGTGCATGCCATACGCTGTATTGCTGGGCCATGTGCGCCAAAGAGGTCGGACCCATCAAGGATGGATTATCTTCTTTAAATAAGACAATCTTACGTACGTCATTCGTCTGTTATTTCCTTCCTGTCTTCCCCTCTAAATTATTTCTGTTCTTCCTTCTCCTGTCCTTACTTCATTGCTTCTTTCCTTCCCCACTTGTTTCTTTCCTTCATTATTTAACAGACCGCACCGAATGCCACCTTTACGTGCGAAACGCAAAGCTGGCCGATTGGCAACCAAGAGAATGCGAGAAAGTCTACGACGAGTTTTGCCAAGAGAAACACGAAATCTCCGACAGCAACTGCCCAACTTAGGCCCAAAATACGAATACTTAACACTTCTCACAGATAATAAAGTGATATATGCGGTGCATACCACAATCGTTTTGTGAGTTCCTTTTTCCGCTAATGGCTGCTGAGAAATATCGGCCTTTCAAAATAAGGTATGGCGAAGCCATATAACGCTACACATTCAAGACCGCAGCCCCACTAGGCAAGGTAAGCTGAAGTCAGAGACCAGGAATCATCATGCAATAAGTTACGAAGATTTACAACATTTGTCTTAAGCAACGCAAAACTTCCAGGGTAGCTCGCCTCCTTGCGTGCAACCAGAACTAGTCGTTAAAAGCTTGCCGACACTCCACGGCACATGCACCCAACAGAATCACTCACAGAGCATTGTTTCATCTATATTGTCGATTCTTTCCACTTTGAATGCGGAGCTTATTTTGGCTAGATGGCTTTTTAAAACGTCATCCAGCACTGCACAAAGGGTGAGGATACAGAACAAAACACGACTCCCTACTTTAATTTGTAAATTTATGCTGGTTTTGTCCGGAGAGTAAAGCAATAATTTCGGGCACTGCTGTCCGCCCTACCGCGCTCACATGGTTGGGATTGGTAGGGGGTAATTTCCTACTTCAAAACTTTTTTTCGCTGCATAGCGCAGTATGCTTTAAGTTCCGGGAGTGCCAGGATCGCTGTTTACGTGTACCTACTGGCAGTCTGCTCTAAACTCTGGGAGCGTCAGGATCGCTGATTCCGTTTACCTAATGCTACGGCCCTTGTCGCAATATGCTCTGGCATCCGCAAGAGAACAACGGTACTCAATCAAGTTATGTGATACATTCTATACGTGTCTTGCCAACACCGACAAATGTATTCAGCAAGCATACGGGAATTCTGCTTTGCCATACCCTCAGGTTTCTAGGTTGTCGAAGGCGTTAAGGGAGGCATGGACAACATCGATGACGAGTTCTGATTTAGACTGTGATAAACCATTAAAAGTAACGAAACTGTGTTTCATGTCCGCAATTTTTTGAACACCGACAGTCAAATGAGAAGCGGATGATAGGAGAGGCTCATTATTCCAAATTCACCTCATGGTAAGCAACGATCTGAACATGCGCAAAATGTGTGCCAAGCTGTTAAACAAATTGTTGATTGACGACCAGAAGAACAACCGAGTGGTGATTGCGAGTGAACTTTTCGACCTTATTTGAACCTAGAAATTGAACCTTATTAATTAGAAAGTGTCATTAAAGGGGAAGAAACATGGCTATTTGAGTACGACCCCGACACGACTTTCCAGAGTTCTATATGACACACCTCAGAGTGCCCTCGCCCCAAAAAGGCAAGAATAAGTCAGTCGAGAACGCAAATTGTCTTTTTTGACACTAAGGTGATATTCATATAGATATCGTACCCCAGGGGCAGGCAATCAACGCCGTCTACTACATGGATATGCACGATATATTGGGAAAAAGGGTCCTCCGAGCACGAGAGGAGATCGCTGAAACCTGACAGTTAAACCACGACCATGTTCTACGACAATTACTTTGAACACGGAAGACACTCCGTATTTGTTGCATCTAGTGCGTTCGGGTGGCAGACGAACATGGATTAAAATGCGACATTCTGCTTCTTACCACACCCGACCTTTATCGAGAAAAAAACTTCTCAATATTCACCTGGCATGACTGGACACGTATACGCACCGACATAAAATAAGGCTGATGACAGTACAGAAGAACTGCGACTAGTGTTTACGTCATCCTAAAGGTAGTCATAAAGGCTTCATTATACGCATGGCAAATATTTCCGTACTGCGATTGGTGAAAACTTTTAGTAGCCTTGATTATGTGCAGTGCTTAGCAATAGTTTATCATTGGTCTGATATTCAAATTTTATGGTTACCGCTTCCACGTCAATTTTTTTGCTGATATTGTCTTTAGCAGCAGGTTAAACGTGGACCAAAGCGCAACTTCGTGTTGTTTTTTGAGAATCTAAAGTAAAGATTGTGATTTATTTCTTTGAAAAGAAATGCGTTTGGCGCGAGACAAGTAGGAAATTGACGAGGAAAGAACAAGACATGAAAGAGCACGTTGTCTTGTTCTGTCCTCGTCCGTTTCCGACTTGTTTCGCGCTGGTAGCATTCCTTTTCAACAAATAATCAACTCGCCCAGCAGAACGTTTTATTTATTTCTTTGCAGGCGGGGTATCTGGCATCACTCTCGCCTGCTACTCTGAGCTGCTTCCTTATAGAGCTGTTTTAGAACTTCCTTCTGCGTACAAAAGCTTTTCAGAGGTACGGAGGGACCGCTGAAGGCCTTAAAAGCGTTAATTGTTGGGCTAATTGGTGATCAGTCTTGAAATTCGTGTTTAGCGCAAAAGGACAGGACACACAGTAAGAATACACGTACACCACAGTGCATAGTAAGAAGACACGTACACCACAGCGCCTGTAGTGTATGTGTCTTCTTACTGTTTGTCCTGTCCTTTTGCGTTACGCAAGATGAATTTCAACGCTATAGGCCTCACTGCACTTGCTGTTCTGAGTATGCTGTACAGTTCCAGTAAACCGCAGGCTGAGCATTTTGTACCGTAACTGGAGGGGAAAAGCGCTACCACGAGTGACATAAAACGTACAAGCGCTAACAAGGAGTTGAAAATGTGTTGAAACCCCTTATGTAATGTGAGAACTGCTAACCTACAGCCTGAAGCCTGTCCCAAAACAATGTGAAAACTCTAATCAAGTCAATCTCGGTAAGAAACTTCATAAAAATATGAGAGCGCAACTTGTGCGCGTAGGCACGTGTGAAGACACAAAATTCAATTATTAGTTATTCATCATGCCTTTAGGATCCGTGCACGTATAACTCTGTAGCTACATCCGCGCCCGTAGAAGCAGCCTGGGCGTACAGAGTGGGCATACAGAGTGGGCTCTGTGCAGTGAGTCCTGCGATTTGCAAAGGAGCTTCTTTCCTGCACCTATGGGCATTGAAAGGAGCAGGGTTTACTGCTGTGTTGTTTACTTTAACAGCACCTCCTAGCTTTTCCTCGACAGCAATAAAATAGGAGCTAAAACATTTGAAATTTTTCAGTTATACTGGCTCTTTTATTATAGCAAACTCTTTTATTATTTCTGAGTAATACTTTTCGCACCGATGTACATATCTTAAAAATAAATGTAAAAGTGTGCCTTCGTGTCAACTTTCCTCTTTCGAATAAAACAGGCCAGCATAATACCTCGTGTGTTTCCTTTGCCGCGTGTCGTTTGTAATCCGCCTGTTGGAGGCGGCACAGATACTGCAGTTCCATCTTCAGTAGCAAGTTCTCTCAGGTTGTGGAAGTGGCTGGATTCGAAAAGTTTAAATCTTTAGCCAAGCTTTTACCTCGGGAGGAACTTGCCGGTCCCCTCCCTTGCCGAAGCACCGCTGCGTTATGAAGAAAGGGCTCCCGTGCGGATGCCTGAAATGGCCGGGGCATTGTCTGCCCCGGAGCAGTTTTTTTGTTTTCATTCGCTTCTCAGGCTGCTTAAGTACTTCTTTTCATGTAGAGCGTTCAAGGCTTTCTAGTTTCAACGATATTACATTGAGCCAATGTAGAGCACGTGGCAGTACGTCATATTACAAGAAAATCTTGTACGATTGCTATAAATACCACCTGATAGGCGCCTGTTAACGGTTTGCCTGGCTTCGCAAAAAGCAAATGCGTTTGAAAACTGGAGCATCGAAGTGAGTTGCCATTTTTGTCATTCTTCGTCAAAGCACGCGCCAAATTTGGATGAACGGCTGCCTACATGCGCACAAGGTGAAACGAAAAAAAATATATATTTGAAACGTTATGTTTTCCTGCGCTGATGCGCGTAATATAGCTTACGCTCCCGTAGAGTGCCGGCCGCCGACGTAGACTCTCACGCGGATGTTCTGTAGTGGTTTAAAATGCACGGCCTTTGAAATGACGTTCCATACTTTCACAATCTGTTCTATGGTGCACCCGGGATTTCTTTACGTGAGCATCACATCGTAAGCGAACTGTCCAATTAAAAAATATTTTACAATTGTTGTTCCCTTGCATTCTATGGGACGCCGTCCCACTCCAGCCGCAGAATGGGCCACTGGTACAAGCTGCACGCAGCGCCAATGATAACGGAGCCTGGCAGATACACGGAGCCTTGATTTCTACCCCGGAGGTTATAAAAAACTTCTGGTGTGGAAGGCGCGCTCATCGAGTGAAGCCTCCGCGATGCCATCTTGCAGGGGGAGGGGGGGGGAGGGGGGCAGACAACGGAACCAGTTGCCGCAGAGCGCGTCCACTGAGCGCACAGAGAGGTGGAGGTTGTTCACGTGCGCGGCATGTAACACAATCAAGAACAACATTGTTGGTCCATGCATGACTTACGGTTGTACGAACCGTGTAACAATTACGCTAGGAGTTGCATTCACAAATCGCGCTCGTTATATCTCATTCCGAAGTGATTATTCTCCTGTAATTGATGTGCGTATGCGCACACTTATAGCTGCTGTTTCCTTTCTGCTAAGTTTGAAAAGGCCCCTAAGGCGCGACTACTTTGGGGACGAGCTGTTCACAGCAAGGGCTGCTAGGAAAAAGGAGGACCGCTTGCATTCGATTCATTTTACTCCAGAATTCTTTGACTGAACTGGAGAAACCACACTGTTGCGCACATAGGCCTGGTGCCGGTTCTGTTAAATCCGAATCACCTACAGGCGCCGGTAATCAGTATAAAGATTCAGCACAGTTTGCTCTGTGTGTTAAAGAATAGATTGCTGGTGAACCCACGCGCCATTATTACAGGAAGCGTATACAGACCGCTCGGTCGAACAGCTGCCACGTTACCCCAAAAGTTGCAAACACGTGTCGGAAAAATTATGGTGGTAGGAGGCTGTGGCGTCATCGTATGTCGTGCACATGAATGACATGTTAAGTAGGATATTGTGGGGAGGAACTTGGATTATGGGTTGATTAAGGATGATTAGGTGGTGAAGGTTGGATTACGTTTCATAAAGTAATATTAATCGTCAGGAACGATTAGGACGCATTACGTTTTATTAGGCACGATAATGTTAGATTAGGGTGGATGAAGTTGTATTACGGTGGCTTCCGATTTATTATGGTAGTTTACGTGGGATTAAGGATGATTACTTTGGATTAGTTAAGAATATGACGTATTACGTTTGATTAAGGGCGATCACATTGAAATAATGTTGATTACGTTAGAATAAAGGTTACTAATTTGGGTAATGCTAGATTAAGTTTGGTTAATGAAGAATTGATTTCGCAATCATACCACATAAAGAGTAGCCCTCTATTTTAAGGGGACAGTTAAGTAATTGGTAATTAAAAGAACACAGAAGGGATTGCAATAGTTGCTAGTAGAATTTTAAATCATTCAAAACATTGATTTGAAAGCAAGGCACCTAGTGCTATAAAAGCTGAGCCCCGCCAGAGAAAAATGTTTTCTCAATTGAATCAGCACCTCATAGACTACGAGCCTTCGGCACGCATGTCTATAAGCCGTGCAAAAGTGTGGTATAGCTCTGCATAAAAATCAGGATTCATTAAATAACAAAAGTGAAATATGTTTAGTACATATGACAAACTGAGGTCCATTCTTTCAAGGCGTACTTTATTTAAGAACCAATTAAATTTATATATGCAGCATCAGGATTATGGAAATAACCTCGACTAGTGTCACTGCTTGTAGTTTAAGAACAGAGCGTGTGTAACGATGATATTGCATTGCGGTTTGAGGCTTCCTCCAAACTATGAGAATATTGGTAAATAAGTAGTCCGAAGAGGTCACGCCTTGTTTGCACCTCGGGGGAATAGCACTTCTTGAATTTTATTGTTTATTTACTTTGCGATTTGTGACTTTTGCATCAAATTGCTATTTCAATCATAAGCATTTTTCAGCCAGTAAATTCTATTTGCCAAAATACAAATTGCTTGATGTTCGTATTCATGTTGTTGGCAATGTTGTGTAACCGTCTAACCCACCAGAATCAATGTTTCTCCTTGATCCTTTGCTGTTTGTTTGTTCCTTCTTCTGGTCACAAATGCTACGACCTTGACAGCGCATGCTGGTTTCAAGCTAAGTTGCCTGTATTAGTGTGATGGTCAGGTTTATTATTTACAGCAGTGCAGGTTTCTTTTTGTAAAGTTGTGGGACCTGTGTTCCTCCTCTTGCTTTTTTCGAAATGCTGATTTCAATTGTGACTAAGGTTTGTTGCCTGCACTGTTATTTCTCATTATTTTGATTACATTTATTTGAGAACTTACATGAGTGTTCGCTTCTACACATCAATTAAGTGCATTAAATGATATGAAGAAATGCGGAACCCTGTGCATGTTATTTTCTACTTTAGCCAGAACTAGGTATATTTTAAGCTTTAATGGGAGCTTTACCACCAGCTGCAGTGGGCCTTATTCACCTGCTACTCTTAAAGTCCTGGGGCCGACCCTGATCGAAAAAGCCGCCGATTATCCCGCGTATAATGGAAAGACATTGGCCGTCAAACTCAGTTGAACGGACGACTATTAGCTATGTTTTGCTCTGCTTTTGCATTGTTTAGCGTTTGATGTTGGGTCCTACTCATTGAGATCATTTCAGCGATATATGAACCGAAGTTGTAGCATAATGTTTAATTTAAATATAATTACTAATCATCAAAAGTCCGGACCTTGGTGTAATGCAGTGACATAAGTACAACCGTACCCGATATAAGCTACGGTACAGCACAACTTGTAGTTATAGGATAAATGTTTATATTTATCCACAATTAGATAATTACCGATAATTCATTAGGACCTAGAAATAACCATGCTAGTATACTCAGCAGCTATCTAATGACATATGACACAATGATGTTGTATAAAGTCTAAAGTTTATTAGCAGTTAACTTAAATTTACAACGTTTAATTAAGTCCTGCAATGAGTTCAGTGGCATTACACTCGACATAAGCTACGCAATTATGTAATAATGGGTTATGCATTGAGGTTGAGCAGCGACGTTTGCATTGAGTAGAAGTAAAAACGCCACAGTGATCGGGTATCGTGGAGATTTTTTTTTAATCCAGGTGCTTCAAATCGATTCAAAGACGTCCAGTATGGCCTATCTGATGACCAAGACATAGTATACTGTTTTTACGGGCCACTTCACTGAGAAGGTAGGCTGAAAGGAAGCTGGAGACAAGGCAGTTGGCAACAATGGCATTGGATTGAGGAACAGCAGGAAAGAGGTTTTAGTTGAGTTTGCTGAACGAGATAACTTGCGAATTGTGAATACCTTCTTCAGCAAACGGAAGAACTGGAAATGTGTATGGAAAAGCCCCAATGGAGAGACTAAGAATGAAATGAACTTTATGCTCTGTTCTAAACCTGGAATTGTGCAGCATATAGAGGTAGGCGAAAAGGTTCGATGCAGTGCCCACAAAATGTCAAGTTCTAGAATTAATCTGGAATTAAAGAGGGAACGGAACAGAATAGTCAGGAACAAGTCCATCAACGAATTGGCGATAAAGGGGAAAGAATTCAAGCTCTCGCTGCAGAATAGATATTCAGTGCTGACCGAGGGAGCCATCCTTAGCCTAGAAGCAATGAAAAATACGTTCAGAGATACTCTTACTGAGTGTGCGGTAGAAGTAGGCGATATAATATTTAGAGAGGGTATTGGTAAACTGTCTGAGGAGACTAATTATTTGATTAAGAAAGGCCACGGTATGTGCGGCTGTTGCTGCACGCCCACCTCCTACATATACTCCGCCGCGACAACCTGCCTACGTTCAGCCGCCTCCTGGTACTGCTCGAGAACCTGCGCAGTTTATTTGACCGCCTGCTCAAGCGGAAAACTCCGAACGCACGACTCACAATCGTCTAACCTGCTACTTCTTCGGCTTCCCAGGTCATGTGGTGCGGAACTGCCGTCGACGCATGCACGTCCATCGTCCGCCTTCCAACGTTTCCGGCTACTGGAATCAACGCCAGTACTCTTCTCCTGTTGAGCCACCCCAAAGCCATCCACTGTCTACTGAGTCCTTCGCTTCAGATCGCTGTTCACCTTTACCGCGTCAGCGCTCTATTTCACCGATGCGTCGCATCCCCTGGCAAGCCGATAAGAAAACTAGGTGCCACAGTTCCTGAGGCGAGAACTGCGCTATTGTCAAAACTTAAAAGGCCTCAAATATCTGCAGCTAATTTAATTGAAATTTTGGTAGAGGGTGCTTCTGTGACGGCGCTCGTCGACACCGCTGCGGAGATCTCTGTGATGGATGCAGCGCTTTGCCGCTCTTTAAGAAAAGTGAAGACGCCCCTTTCTGACATGTCGTTATGAACTGCGAGTGAACACCTCATTCAGCCGCCAGCTACGTGTACAGCTCGAGCACTCATCCAAGTCATTTTGTATACAATAGACATCATCATTTTGCCGTCATGTTCACATGCGATCATATTGGACGGGGACTTTCTATCGCTTCACGACGCGGTTATATATTGTACCCGGGCTCAACTAGCGCTTTCTGCCAAGGTGCTTGTCGCGGAAAGTACTGAAGCTCCTGCGCACCCATCTGAGATGGTGTCTCTTCCGTGTGATTGTGTTCGTGACGCAAGTGTCGTGTTCAAACCATCTGATATTTTTCTTCGCCGCCACTGTGTGCCGCTGCCTTAAGCCTTGCTCACCATATCCGCCGGCCTCACCTCAATATTTATCTCGAACACGTTTTCAAGCCCTTTACTTTGCGCCGCTGTGAATGCATCGGTATTCTGAAGCTCCTCCGTTCTGTTTTCAACAGCGGCAGCGCGTGAGAGTCACCTCCGTTCGACATGAACGCGCTCAACCTATCTATCCTGTGCTCGCTGCGTTGTCGCCAGATCTATTTCTTCACTCTGTCGACCCCTCACTTCCTTCACATCAGCGAAACCAGCCTCTTGCGCTCCTTGAAGAGATTCGTGCCTCCTTCTATTTTCAGCAACCGGATCACAGACGCACGTCAACTGTTGGACACTGTCGAACACCACTTGGCACCGGTGTCCATGCTCCTCTGCATCAGCGTCAACATCGCGTTTCCGCCACCAAACGCCAAGTTATTGAAGAACAGGTGGACACAATGCTTCAAAGTAGAGTTATTCAGCCATCAATAGCCCATGGCCATCACCGGTAGCACTCGTGAAAAGAAGAATGGGTCTGTCAGGTTTTGCATCGATTGCCGCCGTATTAACAATATCACAAGAAAAGACGTCTACCATCTGCCCCGTATCGATGACGCTCTGGACTGCCTCCAAGGTGCGGAGCCTTTTTCGTCACTTGACTTGCGCTCTGGTTATTGGCAGGTCCCGATGGCAGCTGAAAAACGAGCCAGAACCGTATTTGTGACCCCAGACGGCCTTTATGAGATAACCGTCTTTCCTTTCGGCCTATGCAGCGCTCCGGGCATATTCGAGCGAACCATGGACACCGTTTTGCGTGGCCTCAGGTTGAAAAGGTGCCTGTGCTAATTGGACGATATCGTAACCATTTCTCCTGATTTTGAAACACGCATCTATGTCGAATGAAGTATGTTTTGATATGCCTCACGAACGCCGGTCTGCAGCCCTGCTAAAAAAAGCAATTTTGCTGCCCGTGAACTCGCAATTTTAGTTCATGTTGTTTAGAAAGATGGTGTGCGCCCTGATCCCGCCAAACGTCGCGCGGTGACAGCGTTTCCTTACCCCTCCTCTAATAAGGAACTATGAAGTTCCTTAGGGCTTTGCTCTTATTTCAGACGGCTCATTCCCAATTTCGCATCAATTGCTGCCCCTTTGACTCAGCTGCTCGACGACCGCTTTTTCGGCTTGGTCACCTGCGTGGCGACGATGCCTACAACACCCCACATCGTCGTTTTTACGAAGGCCAGTGGTACTGGTCTCAAAGCGGCGCTTGCCCAGCGCAAAACTGGATTCGACGAATATGTCGTTACGTATGCCTACCGCACACTTACAAAAGTCGAAAAGAACTACTCTGTAACAGAAATAGAATGACTCGCTATTCTGTGGGCTGTCGGCAAATTTCGCCCTTACGTTCATGGCGGTCCTTTCGACGTCGTAACGGACCATCATACACTCTGTTGGCTTTCTTCATTAAAGGATCCTTCACGTCGCTTGGCGCAATGCGCGCTGCAGCTCCAGGAATATGACATCCGCGTCTTATACCGTTCAGGTCGTAAGCATCAGGAAGCCGCTGCCTTGTCCCGCTTCCCGCTATCAGCAGAAATAGCCAGCCTTTGCAACGTTGAGACTCCTGTATCGTCTCTTCTTCTCGACATTCCTTCTGAGCAGCGCAAGTATCTTTGGATTAGGGCTCTTCTCAACTTTTGCTCCGACCCATCGACGCTTACACGATCGCGCCCACTGCGGCGTCAAACTTCACGTTTTGACATCCGTGACGACCTGCTCTACCGTCGCGATTACAATTCTGATGGACTGAAAAGGCTCCTCGTCATTCCTTGACAGAGAGAGAGAACTTTTATTCGTCCAACAGAGTGACTATCCCGCTCTTCGGGGGTTAGACCCCGAAGGTGGGACAGTCGCCTTAGTTGCAGGCCGGTAGTTCTTCGACTCCGGCGGCGTCTTCGGCCAGTCGAACAATTTCTCTTTGGGCTCTTGGATCTGAGCTTCGCAGAAGGGTCTCCCAGGTGTCTTTAGTTATATTTTTAGCCCTGCCTGGTGACTTCGCACATTCCCATATTACGTGATCTAGTGATCCCCTTTTCTTACATAATGAACATATAGGTCTGATCGTATTTCTGGCCATATATGGTTGACAAGAACCGGGTTCGGGTATGTATTTCTCTGTAGCTTTCCCCACGCTACTGCTCCCTCTTTGCCTAACGTGGGGTCCGGTGGTGGTAGGACCCTCCTGCTCAGTCTGTAGTGCATTGTTATTTCGCTATAGTTAATCAGGTCCTCTTGTTTGCCTTGCTCCGATGGCACTCTTCCAACCCGGTGTGTGAGATCTCGGGCTTGTACTGTGTGCCGCCTCGTTTCTGGGCACGCCTTCGTGGGCTAGCTAGCGTCCAAACAAGGCTGACGTCTCTTTCTATTCGCTTTTGATCTAGAATCCTACCCGCGATCTTTGCTATTACTCCAGAGGTGTAGCTCCTGATTGCGCTTTTGCTGTCACTGACTATGTATATTTTGCCTTCCTCTGAGCAAGAAGAGCCAGTGCTATTGCAGCCTCTTCCGCTGTCTGTATCGATTTTGTTTTTATAGACACTGCTGTAACTATTTCTCGCTTGCCATTGAGTACGACTGCATTCATTTTTCCTTTGCCACACTATGCAGCGTCTACATAAGCGATTCTATCTGAATTTTCCGTCTCGAATTTCCGTGTCGGTGTTTCGGCCCTTTTCTCTCGTCTTTGCTTATTATATTCAGGGTGCATGGTATTTGGTAATGGGGGGATATGGATCCGTTTCCGGACCTCCGCTCTCATTTTCTCTGTCGTGTCCCAGTATTCCTTCGGTTGTATACCTATTTCCCTCAATATGTTCCTTCCACCCTTAGTTTTCTCTAGCCTTCTTTGTTGTGTACCAAGTATTGCCTTAATTATTTCATCTAAGGTGTTGTGTATTCCCCCTGCGGGCCTAGATTTTCTTATTTTTTCACACTGACATGCAATGCAGTTACGCGGGCCTTTTCATGACGTACACGCGCCTGCGCCTACGATATCACCTGCGTGGCATGTACAACTTCGTTTTGAAGTACGTGCGCTCGTGCCTCGGCTGCCAACACCACAAGACGCACACTCACCGTGCTTCCGGAGATATGCAGCCACTCCCTTGACCGCCTCGCCCTTTCGACCGTGTTGGCATTAATTTATACGGTCCCCTCCCGTACACGGCTTCTGGCAAACGATGGATAATTGTTGCTATAGATCACCTGACGTGGTATATAGAAACCGCCACTCCACCTGCTGCGACAGCCCAGGATGTGGCATCCTTTCTTCTGCTGTGATTCAACCATAGACATGGCGCCCCTCGTCAGCTGCTCAGCGACCGAGGCCGCGTCTTCTTGTCGAACGTTATTCAAGCTCTGCTTCGATAGTGCAACGCAATTCATCAGACTTTCAATGCGTACCACCCTGAAACAAATTGCCTCACTGAACATTTCACCGCAGAAAGGACAAGAGAAGAATATGTACCGCGGTCCTAGTTGCTAGAAATCAGCTCATATAATAATATACAAGCGGACGTTACCCTGACCCTCCCTGCCTTCATGCAACCAGCTCGGCAGCAAAGACAGCTTTGCCAGCACAAGCATTTGGGTCTGACCATAGCATAACTTTAGCAGTTAATGTTGGTTAATATTTCATATAGGGTACGTTGGGCGTCGATATACACCCATCGCCGGACACCCACCGGTAAAATCGGGTACAAGTGTCCTCCGGCTTGGCGTTCGGGTTTTTAGGCGTGTGCGCTTGGGAGACGCTGCGTACAATCCGCTGTGACCCTGGGGGGCCAAACCCAGTTGTGATACAA
Organism: Amblyomma maculatum; assembly: GCF_055883805.1. Taxonomy (NCBI): domain Eukaryota; kingdom Metazoa; phylum Arthropoda; class Arachnida; order Ixodida; family Ixodidae; genus Amblyomma; species Amblyomma maculatum. The sequence goes on from NC_139344.1 coordinate 410,783,001, forward strand.
CCTTCTCCCAAAGGATGTATGGTGCTCCTTGTAATGGCATGTCCAGGTGATGAATTCCAACTAGCTTGGTTAACACACTTTAACACAAGCTTTCAAACCTGCACACTAAATGCTTGAGTTACCATTAACTGCGGACTGCCAACGTTCAGTATGTGCTGACAATTGTTAAAACAAGATTGGGCCAAGAGGTTGGCTGCTTAGCTCGCTCGTGTGAGTACCTATTCTTATGCCAGGATCATCAGTTTTTATGTAATCACTCGGCTGCGCTTTTACGTGAAAGGGATAAACTCCAAAACTATGGGTAAGGAAGAAAAGGCAAAGCATCTTAAGCCTATCCATTGCTAATGACGTGAATGAATAAGTGTTTGAAGTACATATAGTTCAAGTAATTTTTTCAATTAATTTTTTCAATGATCTCGCAATGAATTACTTTTGCTAGGCCCCTGTTTTCACGGCGCATATATTAATCAGCTAAACCAATGCTATGAGGGCCTTTTGGACCTTTTGTTGTCAACCGATCCCAACATCTGTTTCGACTTAAGTTATCTGGATGGGCTTTCTGACCATGCCATTATAACTGGCAATCTTTCTTGCTCTTTCAACGAAAATAACATAATAACAAAACAAATGCGATGCTACAATAAGGGCGACTATGTGTCTATTAATAACAAACTGCATCTTTTTTCCCCGGAGTTCCTGGATGATTTGTTATCTTGATCTGTTGAAGAAAATTGGACACTTTTCAAAGATACCCTCACTGACCTTATCAATAACTTCATCCCAGTAGTTACAATACAAGAGAATTAATGTGCACCTTGGTTCAACCAACAGCTTCGTCGATTAAGCAATGAAAAGAAGCGCCTTTACAGGCAAGCAGATAAGAACCGTCTTTCGAGTGCGTGGAAAAAAATACAAGGAATGCGACAAGCTTTACCAAATGTCTCTCAAGTCAACCATGGCGCCAAATTATCATTAAGGACTTATCATCTATGTTAGCAAATAACCCTCGCAGTTTCTGGAAAGTGATAAACCCAAATAGCAATCCCGATATAATTCTTACTGATAATGATGGGATTCCAGTTCCTGAAGCCCGCTGTGTTCAGCTATTTAACGACGCGTTCTCTTCCGTTTTCACTAATGAAGACACCTCGTCAGCGCCCAGCTTAAATACTTTTCCTAACATATCAATGTCCGAAATATTAGTTAGTCAAACTGGTATATTATGCCTACATAATAATCTTAAGATTTCTACCAGTTCTGACCAACATGGCTTCAATCATAAAATACTCAAAAGCACATCGCACTCCATTTGTTCAATAATTACTGCCCTGTTCTCTCAATCATTATCATCTGGTCTCACACCTTATGACTGGCGTTTTGGCAAAGTAATACCGATCTTCATAACCGGTGATCGTTCTTCTGCGCTTAACTATCGCCCTATCTCACTAACGAATACTTTCTGCAAACTTCTTGAACACGTCATTCACAGTCAAATGTTTAAGTACCTGGAAGACAATAACATAATTTTCAAATACCAGCACGGTTTTCGCAAGGGCTTCTCTTGTGACACACAACTCGCCTGATTCGTTCATGATTTGCATTCATCCATTGATGCTGGGGGTCAAATTGAGGCCGTTTTTCTCGATTCTTCAAAAGCTTTCGACCGTGTTCCTCACCATAGGCTTATACTCAAACTAACTCAGTTGAATATTCACCCTACTGTTGGTACTTGGATTGCGGACTTCCTCAGCGCTAGATTTCAGTTCACCTACATTAATGACTACAACTCCACTTACTCTAAAGTCACTTCTGGGGTGCCACAGGGGATCGTCCTTGGCCCACTCCTTTTTTTTTAATATATATTAATGATCTATCCGACTCTGTGTCTTCTAGAATTAGGCTGTTTGACGATGACTGCGTAATATTCCGAAATATTTCTTCTATCACTGACCAACAATGTTTGCAAACTGACCTTGATGCAGTAACCGCATGGTGAACATCTTGGCTTATGCCACTTGATTCTTCCAAAACTAAGCTTTTGTCTTTCTCTCGCAGCGCTTGCATTCCCACAACTTATTTTCTAAATAACAACTCTGTTACTTGTTACTTCCTACAAGTACCTTAGAGTTCATCTGCAATCTGACTTAACATGGCACAACCACATTAATATAACTTTAGCGTCCGCCAACCGCTCACTCGGCCTGCTAAAGCACAACCTCAGACAGGCTTCCCCCACCTGAAGAAACTAGCGTTCCTCACGCTCATTCGTCCGAAGATTGAATATGCATCAACCATCTGGGATCCTGAACAAGCCTAACATTGAGTCCTTGCAGAACCGTGCTGCGTTTTATTTATTCTGACTACTCACATATTACCAGTGTCACTGCACTAAAAAATCGCGCCGAATTAGAAGACGTTTTTCCGCCGCGAACTATCACGGCTAGCACTTTTCCATAAACTGTATCACCATACATCGCTCCACCACGATTTTTTCCTATCACCATCAGCCTTCTTTCCACGGCTCGACCATCCGCACAAAGTTAAGCGCATCTCGTGTCGTTCATCTGCATTTGCGAAGTTATTCATACCGCGCGCTATCATAGAGTGGTACGTTCTACGATTACACATAGCCACTGAATCCAACGCCTCCACATTTCACGATCTCATCCGCAGCGACGTTGACATTTGAAATGTACTTTTTTTGGAAATACGTACACGCAGTAGTACGTTCATTTCTGTTATGCCTTATTGTTTTCTTAAAACTATACTTTGTATTCTATTGCTTTCTATAGCCTGTTTCTTTATCCTATGGTGCTTAATTATTTTCTCATGCTATACTTAGCCTGTTTATTGTTCATTCGCTTTTAATAATGTTCCTGTTACATGTTTTCGTTTTTTACACGCCCCCCACCCCCCCCCCCTTATGTAATACCCTCGAATGAGGGCCTTTAGGGTTATGTTGAATAAAAATAAGCCTTAATGCTCCCAAAATGAAATGCAGCTGACCGGCTCCGTAAGCGGACAAAAAAAAATTGTTACTCATCAAGAAGAGCCCGAGAGGAATGCAAATTTATTTTCCAGCAATCAAATCGGTGATCTTTGTCTGTGCGCGCTTTGTGAGCAAAGACCGCACCGATTTTCCGTAGGTCTGAAGTTCTACGTATAGCACTGTAGGCCTAACAAGCTGAGCTTGAGAAAAGCATGCACTCAAAGGCGTGGGGAAATATGCGCAGAAGCACAATGGCCAACGAACAACATGAAGCGTGCCACAAAAAAAAGCACCGAACAGCAACAGCGCCGCTTGGAATACGACACTAGACATTTTTTTTTTTTTTTACCGCCATCACCATCTGGTGAATTCAACTGACCATTACAGCTCTTGTTTTGCGCCGCGCAGTTAGAAAAAAAATTGGGACGAAGGTGCCCCGCGCTGTTACCGTGGGCTCGCAATCTATAAATTTTGAAAGTGTACTCTATAGAATAGACCAAACATAGTCCCTTCCAGTCAGGGCAGATCACGGAATCGATTACGTTATTTCGAGTTAGTCAAAGCATTGTATCCTATAGAAGTCTGAGGGGGAATAAGGCTATGAGAGACGCCGTGGTGGAGGACTTCGGCAATTTCGACCACCAGGGGTTCTTTAACGTGCACCTACATCGCACAGCACTCGGTTACAAACCAGACCAAACCAATATCTTCGTTAAATCGGGACTTTCGTTAAATCGGGTTTCGTTAAATCCTGTTTAGACTGTACTTTCTTTGTCAAGAACGTTCCTCTGGGCGGTGAGCCTAAAATCGCACCAGAGGCAACCGACCAACACTTCACGTATATGCAGTGTACTTACTCCAAGAGCCGGATTATCAAGGTTTAAAAGGGTTCAAATGAACCGGGCCCTCCGTTCACAGCCCCCCCCCCCCCCCCCCCCAAGGGCTTGAAAAAAAATGACGGATTTCGTGGTTTGTTTAAAAAAAAGTCAAATCATCATTTTCTCGATTTCCCATGATTGAAGATATAGCAGATGTGGAATGCTTCAAAAACTCTTCGTCGCATCATACGCTTAATCCCAAAGATAGCTTCATATTTCGCCAGTCAAAGTACAAAGCTTTGTACTCGCCAAATATATGAAAAAATAAAACTTTCAAATGAATATAGCTAATTGTAACTGGTTTCAGTTGGTTTAAGCTGATCTCAGCTGGTACTCATCTGGCATTGACTGGTTCCAGTTGCCTATCAGCTGTAATTCAGCGGGTCTAAGTCGGTGCTCAAGTGAAATCGATGGGTTCTAGCTGGTTTTCAGTTGGAAGTCAGCTCGTATCAGCTGGTCAAATAACTAGCCGTTGTTATTACTGCTATTGAGGTCATTTGTGTGTTTTATTCATCTTAGCGTATGCAGTGAAAGCTGTGACAAAACCCATAAATTATTAGTTGAGAATATAACTGCTCATAGCTGACAGCCACAGAAATAACTGACAGGAATAAACGAATGTTTCCTTAAATATGAATTTCTACGAACCTAGAACCAATTGTCCCCCACCTGACATAGAAAATAAAGTGGCCGCAGTAGCAGGAAAAGTACAATGAATTCAAGGAGATGATGAGTCAGCATCTGAAGCAGGGAAGGTGATAGCAGGTGTTTTCTGATAGGGCACAGTCATTCCAAACGAACCTGATTAGGAGTTGTCACGAGCTTTTCGGAAGTGGTTAAGTACCAGCATCGGCTCGGAATGTTAGAAAAAATAAATAAACGAAATAAGGAGGAAAGAAGGGCGACTGAAGAAAACATTAGAGAACAGTAGATCAGAGTAGCCAATACCTGCAAAGCGGGGCATTATCAAATAAAAAACGTTCAATCTTCAATGTGGTTTAAACTCCTAGTTGCTAAAAATACGCGATTGAAAACTCGTTTTGGCTTCCCGCGTCGTATATTCTTAAAATAGCTTGACTGCACATAGTATCATCATAAAAATAACGCAATTGTTTTACGCTATGAAATACACAAAGTGAAAACGTATTCGCTGCATAAGAAATGCGAGCGGTGTTGATCAAAAACTGAGCACTGCGAAAAAGCAAATTCAAGCAGCCTTCAAATTCCTATTTTTGACGGTCGATATTTTCGAAGAACCACACAGTCGAATTCAAAGCTTTATCAATATAGTTCCCCCTCGATGTAAAAGTCCTTTAATTTCTCGCTACAGTTTTGCTCGTTGAAATAAATTATAACATACTACTGCTTATTTTATATATTATTTGTCAAAAATTGAGTTCCCTCAATTGATCTCAAGTAAATTATGCTTACCTTGCTATACAACTTATTCCGACAGCCCGTCCTGCATGGACGTATCTGACAAAGTTTGAAAATAAATACCAACAAATTAATTCACCCGGAGTGAAGCCATGCTTGTTCAATGTAGCAGAAAAGATAAACGCTGTAATAAAAGAATAATATTGATAATTATCCTCAAGAAGTCGAGCAAATGTTTTGAGAATTTTAACCCCCCACCTCTTCCTCCGAGCAACAGCAGCTCTCCAAAACCCAGTAAAATAATGTATTTCTTGTATATTTGCGCTTTTGCAAAGAACAGTCTTTCGCCAAACTGAGGCTTCATAGAGTAGCGCTTAACACCTCTAAATTATCTGCGTACAACCACTATGATATGCATAAAGAAAAACGAAAAGCGGAGACATTGTTTACAAGCAATATGAAGGAAGGAAGGAGCTGCTTTACCGCTAGATGTCTTCGCGTTGAATCATCAGCTTCTTAGAAGTCCACTGTTTGATAAATAATATCCTTTTCTCGAGGCAGCCACCTGTTAAATAAATAAAGCATACTGTAAGAGCTATTGAGCTCGTACAGGTTATTGGCGCTAATAATTCGAGCATCTGGATAACTGAACAGTTTACCTTGCTCCGCCTAAAAATAGAATATTGTGTGGTAAATCCAATAAACGCCATAGAAGCAAATGCACAACAACGGGACAAGCACGTTCTTAAAGGTAAAAAACTTAGCAAAAAATCGGTGTTTGATGTCCCATAACAATGATAGGCGACGTAGTGATAAAGGCGAGAGGGCATCACTCTCACTATTTCGCTTGCTTTCACACTAGTGCAAAAATGTTATGAAACACTCTTTTTACACATTTGTTATAATAATTGTGAAAAGTGGTGAGGTCAAAGTGAAACTAAGACACTTTTCTTCCTCACAACACAGTCATCTCGAAGAAGCCTAGCGCAAAGCCCGGCGAAAGATTACACGCATTGTGTCACATGCGGTTACCTGATTGCATCGATGCTCTAACCCCGTTTAATACACATACTAAGTGGTAACGTAAAGCACCAGACTACCGCGACAGTGTCTTCATTGTCTTCGGGGAAATGGTAGGCAAGAGGCTCACCCACAACCATCTTTTCCTTCTCGAGTGAAATTGAGATGAAGCCGCGTAGCAAAGGAAACGCGCGGGCGCGACTGTCTTTCCCCAAGATTCCCCTTCGTTATCGTGGCACTTATCTGCTAGGAGGAGTATTTATCGGTAGTATCCATTCATTACTGAAACCCAACGGCAGAAACCTTGTTGACTTTTCCCATTCCGCATGCCATCATAGCACATTCGACTTGGATTATTCGTTTCTGCTTTCATGAGCTCTCGCGACAAATGCTGGAAGCAAAAAAATCCATGACATGTTCTTGAAGGAAGGCTCGTGATTTACAACTTAGGTGTTTTCAGCTTTCATTATGAATTTTTTTAACGCATAGCATGTAGTTATATGCACCAATGAATATCTACTTTGTGTGAACGTTAGTACTTGCTTCTAAAGCAACAATCTTCATGGCACTCGTATTCTCCTTATTCATATATCTTCCCAAAAAAATAGTTTGCCTTCGTCTACAATGAAGGTATTGATACAAGCCGTTATTGTGCGTTTTCTAAGTTCTTAACCATACAAATATTTTCTCGTGGGAAATCAACTACAACTTTATTAAAACGTGCTTCGTAAGTAAAACCATTACGTTGGCGAGCTAAAAGACGAAGCCAATTACATTGTAGAAGTACAGATGTTTTAAAATACATTGAAAGCTAACAGGGCTCTATTGAATGCATAAGGTATCCCCCCCACCCTATTACAAATCGCGCGGCTGATAGACTGCTCATTCATACGGTTTCTTGCAACCTTGTTTATGTTCAGATCCTTGTAATTCAGAGATTATTCGTCGTTCCATTATGCAGTAAGATTGATCCCAATTTTATTACGAAGCGGCTGGTAATGTCTGATGGCAGTCGTTATATTTCCAGCAACGATAGTTAAGGTAACTGCGCCTAACTTGAAACCTAGACATTCTACATGTACGAATGGTATATGAGTTCTAAATATGCCAAAAGGGGCATGTGCACACTCAGCGAGATCACCCTCTCTGAGCGAACGATGAGTTTCAAATGTCGACAGATAACATTCCAGTTTAAACAATTTTTATACTTCACACTAGAACATTCCCTCTTTTAAGGTGTATATCGTTTGCAAAATGTACGACACACTCAACGATAGTTGTAAGCTTGTCCTAGTATATAATATAAAAACAAATATAATATATTCTTAACGTACTCCCAAGCCATGTCCTCGGTGGCGTGCGAGTGGAGACAGAATGTTCGCCGTCCTTTGATACGTCGCACGGCCGGTTTGTCATGGTTTGCTACTGGAAGTAAATGAAAAGAATTGGAATAAAGAAAGCAGCAACAATTATCACACCCTAGCCGTGGCAGCTTATGCTAGCTCAGGTCAAAAGTGCGCTAAAGGCATGAAACCTCTTTCTGGGAAGTGTTATTGAACCTCGCGTGCCTTTCCTGATTATTATTTACGCTGGCATTTCAGTTCGATTGTTCCGTTTATTATTTAGTGAGAGTGTGCTCCCTCAGAGTTTGCCGCGAAGAATTACATAAGCTCTCAGCTCTTTTGTAAGAAGTTTATCTAAGTTCCTTTCAAATTAAATGCTATTAGGTAATTATTTATTTCTCTCCGTCGATTTCCTAATTACCTGAAAATTAAGAAATAACTGTTACAGATCAAGTTGTCTGCTTTTTTTTTTTTTGTGGACGTGTAAATTCGTACTTGCGACAACGGAGGTTAAAACAGATGCTTCATTATGACAACTTTGCGATATGCGCAGGAAGTTTACGAAAAGAAATCTTCGTAACCAACATTATGAATTCCATTCCATTAAACCCGCCAGCGACAACAGTACTTTGAAACTTTCATGAAGACCTGTGTCGACAGCATAACAATGCTCTCAGTTCTTTCAGATTTGATACCACTGGTAGCACGTGACTGGTCTCCCAAGCTGCCATCCCCTACTGCATGCCCTGTGCATTACATATTGCTCTTTCTTTTACAGATTAAGGGGACAAAATAACAGAATAAAATAACTTTTTCTGTAATCTTACTGATCGAAGCGATATATTTCTGCCCCGTAAAGTGAATTCAGAGATTAAACAAAGGTAATATATTACTTCTGCGTATAGAAGTGTATGAACGGCACTTTTTTCTGTGCCTCATGTAATACGACAGTGCACGTATGCCAGTGAAACGAATATGGGTACTACAGCTTCTCTATAGCGTCGAATACGAATTGCATAGCGATAGCACCAAATTGTATACAAATTAAGTGTTCGTACCAGTATTCACACCTTTTTTTTATTAATTGTAGAAAACGGGAAGGCTAATGATGTAAAACACTAGGCTATGATGAGTACAGTGCTAACGTGTGGGCTTATAACTATTTACTGCTAAAACACCGCCAAAACCTCCACTAAAGGACCCGAACACAAATTCAGCACATTATTTCTCAGCAACAAGAAATAGACGCAGAAAAATAAAATTTCGCAATAGGGCATTCTGTCGCAACGTCCGGCGGGGACAGAAAATGTGAGCTATGACCGAAGAAGACAGCGTAGCTCGAAAATGAACACTTCATTCTGCTCGTACTGATCAATGCAAGATGGTGGACAGAGTCGATATGTGCCCTTTCTTAACCGTGAAACACTTTTAGGACCCGTTCTCGGCCTGCCGCCGGGGCGACCGCAGAGCAGAGCAGGAAGAAATCATGAAATCGATCAAAAGATGAATCTAACCCTTAAACGAACTTTTAGACATAGGCAAACATCTAGGCGCCCGTTTACTGTGTATTTTCTTGTGTACATCACCGTGTCTTCGTCTTTCCGCCAGTTTTAATCTCTACAAATATGTACCAACTGTCCCAGCTCTTCACTCTACTGAATAATTTAGTGTGCGATGCTGGTTCATGTTAAAGACCTACCGGTTGTCCAAACTTCCGAAGCTCTCAACTAGCGGACTTCATTGTCTGAGTCGCTTGGGAACTTAAATCTCTATAAACCAAGCTAAACTAAACAAACTATCCATGGGTTACCCCCTGATGTCTACAGGCTACGCTGTTGCTGGAGCTGCGCCTCCATCAAAAGGGCTTTAACTACCTGTTTGCGTTCCAGCTAGTATGAGTGCATTTCTTCGATGCTAGCTTATGAACCCTCTATGAAGACCCACACTCCGTTGCTGTTGATGTCATGATATTGCGTTGAAGGCATTGCCAAACAAAAGCTGCACAATTCCCTTTTTTGCCACACTGTATACGGCGTATAGTACAAAGTCATAGTATGGATGGTTCAGTCTATCGCCCAAGATATAATGCAATGCAGCTTCAAGCTTCGCCCGTCATTTGTCATCCTTTAGCCTTCACTAGTATTGCTATAGAAATAAAGAATATTAGCAGAAATAAGCATTCCTCAAAGAGAGAGCCAAATCTTAAGTCCTACCTAAATAACTGATTTGAAGTGCTTAATGAACAATACTACTGCCTTAACGCCTTTAAGTGTACAATCGGAGGCAACGTGATCCATCGCCAAAGAGATGAAAGCAGTGACACGGTCGTGGCTCAGTTATCGCATGCGGGGCTTCTACTAAGGCGGCCCACTCTCGCTATATCGCCAAAAAAAAAAGCATTTTTGCCAACGGCGTTGTGTCGCATCAAGTTGAAGTTTTCAAAGGTCTACGGTTGGTCACAGCCTGCTTTTGAAACAAAGAGAAACTGATTACCAGTAATCTATTACAAGATAGAAGAATTGAATTACCCCAAACGTTACAACCCCAGGACTATAATAGAGTGATAACGAAATATACGAGTATGTAATCAGTTACAAGTAATCAAATACTTTATCACGCTTACGTGCAACTGTCTTGAAGTCGCACAACTGCCCTTGTGGTTGACCACCGCACTGCCTAGAACTCTCGAAGTTAGGGCTACTTGTTACATGAGCACGCCCAAACGTGCAACGCAATACAGATAGTCTAGTCATTTCTCTCACCTGTCAGAGCAGTCTATACAACAGACATACGGAGGCCGTATTTTGGTCCCCTGGGTGGAGTGACTGTCTTTGCTTCTAGGTTCTAGAATATCACCTTCCAGATAAAAAAACCCTGCAATTATTTTGCTTGCCCCAATCCGGAATATTCGGCTATGCCTGAGAATAGATACTGCGCATTCCTATTGAAAAATTTCATATCGCACCAAGCAAAGTTTTGCCGGAACATACAGATCCAGCACTGACCTCGTATCGATGTACTCCGTCCTGTATAAACAAGTTTGTGCCTAAGCGGTATAACCATCAAACAGGACAAAGCAGCTTGGAATGGAGCTCTTTTTGGACAGACCACCTCCTACATGCGGCTTGAACCAGACAGTCGATGACCAGCACGAATCTCAAGGCTGTTAATTGGTTGCTAGATTCGGTTATAGTGGCTAGCGCAGAATGAAGATCCACACAGAAGATAGCGGGAAAGGACACATGCTAGAGGAACAGGAATATCGTCTGTCCTTTCTCCCTGCTTTGTGTGTCCGTTTTATTGTGCTGTAGTCACTGCATGGAGCTCAGACCAGAATGGCCGGACTGATACGTTATTCTAGACACACCATGTCCGGTTTGAGGCTGAAACCGGATGAACCCGTTTTTGTATGGCGCTTATAACGCCCGAAGCATGTCAGTTCCGTAACTCAAACCGGACCGATTGCTAAAGCTGTAGCCGGAATGGCAATGCAGGAATTCCGACGCGCTAATGAGCGTGAAAACATGCACAGCATTAATTACAACTATCCTGTATAGGTTGGTTACGCACGCGTCTTCACAAATACCTCCAAGGAGGCCATCGCATACCTTTTTCAGAATCTTCCCTCGCGAGCATGCAAGTTAATTGCAAGCAACAATTACAGCAGCTCATCATATCTTGTGGTGCACCTTCATACGTCCAACTGAAAAAGAGTCTGCATGCAAATGTAATAGGAAAAATGTAGCCTTTCGTCACGAACACAAAACATATACTCTAGTATAAAGGAAACACATCACTGACCACGGAAATATGCACAGATTAGGCACATCAGGTGATACTTCCTTCAATCATTTAACACATTTTATTTTCACCAAAGAAGGAATACAAGGCCAAAAAAAGGAGTATAGAAAAAACTGCACAGCAGCAGCTTGACAACACTAGGCCACTGAGGCGCTGAGACACATGCTCGTTAAGAAATTTTCTTCGATGACTGCACGTAAAAAAAAAAACATATTACATGTACATATTCAGAACGCAAAATATAGCTGTTACACACATTCTATAATTTGCTGTAAGATACACAACACAATGAGTAAAGTAAATATTACACGCTAATTTACATTGAAAGCAAACATGACATAAAAAAGGGACACAAACAGATGTTGTGATCGTTGAGACAAGTTGTTTACAGTAGTATTTCTAAGATATCCCACTTGTAGTCCGTTTTTGTTTTGTTTGTTGCTTTGTGAAGCAGTTTAGTGTTTAGCGCTTTGCGGCCTATTCGTTCAGATCGGTATTTAGTGTGTGAGGTAGGAATTTGCGTTGATGTTTGGTATGAATGAGAGCAAGCATATTCCTAATTGCGCTGTTGAGCGTGAGAAACTAATGTCGCGGGCCTTGTACCGCTCTATAGTAATATCTTAGAGTGTTGTGCTGGGGGTACATATTATCAACCTTTGTATTTTGTGTGGAAAGTATATTCGTATGCCTCTAAAACAGTACCATTTATATTGCTAAACTGCTTTCGCTTTAGGTGATATATTTTCCTGCAGATTTTCTGACGTAGTCTCTGTCTACACCAGGGTGCAATAGCTAAATTGGGAGTGAAACAATGCATTACATGACCTTTTTTGGAAATACATACCCGTTCCTATTAATTATACCTATTAGTTTTCACAGTTTGCAGAAACGCGGTTAACATGTGCGTTCCTAATCATCTTAGAGTGTTGTGCTGGGGGTACATATTATCAACCTTTGTATTTTGTGTGGAAAGTATATTCGTATGCCTCTAAAACAGTACCATTTATATTGCTAAACTGCTTTCGCTTTAGGTGATATATTTTCCTGCAGATTTTCTGACGTAGTCTCTGTCTACACCAGGGTGCAATAGCTAAATTGGGAGAGAAACAATGCATTACATGAGCTTTTTTGGAAATACATACCCGCTCCTATTAATTATACCTATTAGTTTTCACAGTTTGCAGAAATGCGGTCAACATGTGCGTTCCTAATCAGGTGGTTTGAAAAATACAACGCCAAATGCTTTCACACAGTTTGCTGTATTAATTACAGTCACATCCAATAGCACTGGAAGGTTGATTCTGATTCCACTTTCTCACAACAATGCAGAAACTCTAGTTGGCAACAGCTCCCAACTTTCCGATACTATGTGGTTTCGTCAGATCGCAAACGCCAACGAAGAATCAGTCCTCGGCCATGTCAGCTTCCAGCTACCACTTGTCGACGTCATACCCGTAATTTTATGCTCACAACCACTGCGCTGACATTTTTTGGTGACGAGACATTTAACGAAAAGGAACATGGCCCAGCATGCTACTTCGCGGTGCCCTATATTTCAGGAACCTTATATGAGAATTGTGGTCATTAGTTTCAACATGCTAAAAATGCTTAGTACGTCCTTCCTCTCCTGACCACATATTTATCTGAAAAATGCAATATTGTCGCGTAAATTAGGTCCCTCAAAGTTGTGAACGGGAGAGGCTCAGAGTCCAGAAACATCGTTAGAGCTCAGTCTTGGAGCTAGTGAACTTCTTCTTTCTCTCACCCCTCTGTGCGTCTTCGTCGTCAGCGCATGCTACATTAGCCCCCCCCCCCCCCCCCCCCTGTTTGAGAAGCATCGGCCCGATGCTAAATTGAAGTTGGGCAGAATAGCATAGTCACTGTTGCTTGGCCTGAAAAGGCTTCAGCCGGACCACGTGGACCACTTCAGAACGTTTGGGCCGTCGGGGTTCTGGTTCTTCATGCGGAACGACTTCATAGTCCAGATCACCGACGCGTCGAAGTACGCGGTAGTGACCGAAATTACGGCGCAAGTTTTTCACTGAGTCCGTGTAGTCGACTAGAGTACCAAACCCAGACGAGGTCACCTGCAAGATAATCTTCAGTGCGCCGCCGCAGGTTGTAGCGTTCTAAATCTCGGCCTTGCTGCCGGATTTGCACTGGTGCAAGTTGGCGGGCCTCTTCGGCACGCTGTAGATAAGAAGCGACATCGTCATTTTGAATTTCGTCTATATGAGGCAGCATGGCGTCGAGCGTGGTGGTCACTTCTTGTCCGTAAACTAGGCTGAACAGTCATGTTGGTCGTTTCTTTAATGGCGGTATTATATGCAAATGTTACGTAAGGTAATTTTCGTCCCACGTCTTGTGATGGACGTCCTCATACATCAACACATCAACCTGTCGGCAATGGTCTTGTACGGACGTTCCGTCTGGCCGTTTGTTTGGGGGTGATATGCAGTTGTCTGGCGATGGTTGGTGCCACTAAGAATAATGATATGCTGGATGAACTCTGCAGTCTCTCTGATCTCAGGATACTTTGAAGAACGAAAAATTTCGCAACCTAAAAGGTGGTAGCACAGGAAGAGCAGCGGTTTCAGCGTAGCAGGTCAGGTAGTCAGCAGCTACTATAATGCACTTGTTCCCAGAGGTGGAAGTAGGGAACGGTCCAAGCAAGTCCATCCGTATTAGCCGGAATGGTCTGAAAGGTGGTGTATAGGGCTTTAAAGACCGGCTGGCTTCAGAGGCGGAACCGTACGGCGCTGGCAGGCACGGCAAATTCGAGCATAATGTGTCACATTACTTGACGAACGAGGTCAACAGTACCGTGCTTCAATTGCTGGATAGCGTCCGAGTGACTCCCAGGTGACCGGATGTGGGTTCATCGTGACAGGCTTGAAAATTTTAGCCCCGTAAGCTTGCTGATACAATAAGTAGGTATTGGCGACTGTTGGCGGTAAACTTTTTCTTGACGAGAACGCCGTCACGTAAACACAGACAGGACGACGAAAAAATTTAGGGATAATTCTGCCGGAACTTTGAAGAAAGTCAATTACCTGGCGAAGCTTGGTATCGTTGCGTTGACTATCGGCAAAATTGGCTGAACTGATTGCATTCAGAAATGTGTCGTCATCATCGCCTGCGTCCGAAGCTCGTTGCACAGGAGCATGAGACAGGCAATCCGCGTCTAAATGTTTACGACCTGACTTGTAGGTTACAGTGATGTCATACTCTTGAAGTTGTAGGCACCATCTTGCGAGACGTGCAGAAAGGTATTTGAAGGTTGTCAGCCAACAAAGCGCGTGATGGTCGGTCACCACTTTGAAGGGTCTGCCGTATAGATATGGTCGGAACTTCGAAATAGGTCACACGATGGCGAGGCATTGCTTCTCAGTTGCAGAGTAGTTTGCCTCGGCCTTAGAAAAAAGTCGACTAGCGTAGGCGATCGTACGCTATTGACTGTGATGTATCTGTACTAGGACAGCGCCCAAACCGACGTTGCTTGCATCGGTGTGCAGTGCGGTGTCTGCCGTTTCATCGAAATGTGCTAGAACTAAAGGTGACTGCAGACGACGTGGAAGCTCTTGAAATGCTTGCATTTGCTGTTCTCCCCATGTGAACGGTATATCTGCCTTAGTAAGGAGTGTAAGGGGGGCGGCTATTTTGGATATGTTTTTCACGATACGCCGGTAATATGCACATAATCCAAGGAAGCGTCGAACTTCTGTCTCGTCCCGCGGTGTCGGAAAATTGGCTATGACAATAGTTTTTTTCAGGATCCGCCAGAACTCCCGCCTGGTTCAGGACGTGGCCTCAAACCTTGAGCTCTTTGTAACCGAAATGGCATTTTTCTGCTTTCAGCGTGAGGCCCGACGATTGGATGGCTGCTCGCGCGACCCAGCATACAATTTATTGCACACTCGGTCTCCCCGTCAAGGCACTGCTGCAAATGCGGTACGCGCAAAGTCCTCCTGTGCAATGTATTGCACAGACATGTGCTGCCATCTGGTCAAGATTGAGAGAAGTCAATCGCGCAGGAGTGCCCGCTGGGCAGGTTTGAAAATGGCGTCCATCCCGATGACGTCGTTTTATTCAGTGCGACCAAGTACGTTGCCCTTATTCACTTACCACTTTGCTAAATGTTCTGACTTTTGCAATGAATAGGTTCAGGAATGTACAGAAATCATTTTGAGCATAATTTATCTACAGGCAAGCGCCTATTTTGTCTGTGGCCACGTTGAATTGTTTTGTGTACATTGTATTGCACACTGGGACTGAGCTACAACACAAGGGGTTGTTCTCGTTCTGTTCACCGTAAGTGCTTTTCTGCTTGGGAAGACAAAATGCTGATCTTCAATTTTACTCCAAAATTTATTTCTAATTGATAAGTAAGCAATGTTTGTAATTTAAGGTTTCTTTGGCCCCTGCCAGGGTTGAATCTGAGCAGGGTAGAGACGATTGTGGAGGCCATTGCCTCCCAGGACGGCTCGGATCTCGACTTGTCTGATGATATGAGTTGAACGAAACGTCAATACAAGCACCACAACTAGATGTTTCTTTTTCAGGTGAGTTTCCTAATGCAAGTCGTTACAATATAAGTACAAGATGTGGGACTTAAAGCCGTTTTTTAAGACAACTTGGACGAGGAAGATTCCGGCGGCGGGCCATCAACAAGTGTGGGGAAATTCCCTCCTTGGAGGTATGTTCCGTTTGTGCCGTCACTTCCTGATGTTCCGGATACGCCGGATACTGAGCCCGATTTTCGAACCGAGTGGACTGCTCTGCACTATTTCAAGCAGTATTTTCAGAATAGTTTTACTAAAACATGTAAAAAAACTGAGGTGGGCTACCATCAAAGAAAGGGGACTCTGCTAAGCAGCAACACTGCCGAAATGAAAAATTTCATCGGTGCAACATTTATAATGAGTTGCTTGGGATACCCACAGATCCGTCTTTATTGGGCAAGGCAAACACGAGTTGCTGCTATTGCTGATGTTCTGACTCATGATCGCTTCTTCTTGTTGCGAAAAAGCGTAAACGTTGTGAATGCCTTGGACAACAGTGATGAGGAAAAGAAAGCCGACTGGCTGTGGAGATTGAGACCAGTCATTGAAATGATAAGGACGGCTTGCCTCCAGCTTCCAAAAAGCCCGTCAGCAAGCTAAGACGAGCAAAAAATACCGTTTACAGGCAGAACGACACTGAAGCAATACGTCCCTGGTAAACTTCATCCAACAGGGCTAAATCATTTTGTGCTCTCCAGCCCAAGCGGAATGGTTCTAGACTTCTAAATAATCAGGGAAAGTCTGCGCTCGCAGCTGACAGATCAGAGCTGAGTGTGGGTGCTTGAGCTGTGCTTTGATTGTCAAAGCCCATGACAACAGGAAGTTCTTTATTTTTTGATCGCTACTTCACTTCTGCACCCCTGCCTTGGCACCTCTCGAGCCAAGGCCTGCGTGGAACTGGCACCATAATGAAGAATCGCGTACGAAACGATTCCAAGCTCCCTGATGACAAAGCTTTGGTGAAGAAAGGCCGCGGATCTTTTGCCAAACTGTCAATGTGGCTGATGGCATTTGTCTTGTTAAGTGGTTTGACAACAAGGCCATTAAGTTCGCTTCTTCACACATTGGTGAGGAGCCAGTAGGAGAATGCAAAAGATGGTGCAAGAAGGAGAGAATCTATAAGGATGTACCTCGGCCGGCTATCGTCGAAGAGTACAATAAGAGAATGGGAATCGTTGACCTCTGTGATAAAATGATGAGTCTCTACCCAAGCAAGGCAAGGACAACGCGCTGGACTCTTAGTGCTCATTGTTTTCTTGCTGACGTGGCTGTCGTTAATGCATGGTTGCAGTGTAAAGAAGATTGTCAACTCCTAGGAGTTGCTAGCAAGAACACACTTAGTCTACTGGACTTCAAGCTGCTAATTGCTAATGATTTCTTGAGAGCAGAATTGGATGTGAGTGGAGGCAACGAAGAGCCGCCACCGAAGCGCCCTGCCAGTAAGACAACACTATTGCCTCCCATCTTCTTCCGGACAGCCGGGGCAACACACATGCCCGACCTTTTATTGCAGAAGTCCGCATCAAGATGCCGTAACCCCTCCTGTACTGAACGCACGAAGTTTCGTTGCACTCGCTGTGACGTTTTTCTTTGTATAACTTCTTCAAGAAACTGTTTTAAACAGTTTCATTCCTAGAGATATCACTGAAGGGCACAAAAAAGCCTTCTTGTTCATTACCGACAATCTCTCATTATAATATTTTTTTTAAGTCGATATTTATTGCCTCAGGGCATCAGTAGGTTATGAGATGAAGGATGAATAAATGATTAAATGAATGGAAAAAGGTTGGCTGATTTTATGAAGTCCAGAAGTGAGCGATGATGAGGTCCCTGCGTCCAAGTGACGTATGAGGCAGGATTGGTTGCTGAAAGGCCACCTATTCTCAGGTGCCAGAATCGTGTTGGCTTGAGTGCTGGGCAGTCCCACAGCAAGTGGTGGATGTCGGCCTCGACATCTTCGTTGTTACAGATCGGGCATCCTGGGCGAGGATATAAGTGTTGGAAGTATGACCACGTCCTAGTTACAGCTGGTGTAAGGGCAACACCGACCCGGATCCTCCTAAGCGCAACCTCCTCTGCACGGGTGAGACCGCGGGGAAGGGATATCGCACACGGAGGGATAAGTGCACGTGTGCGGCGCCGGAGGTGCTCCTTTCTTGACAAAAGGAGGGTAGCGTCGTCGACTTCGAGAAGCTGTGGGATTGATGCGTCTTGGTTCACGAGGCGGGTTGCAAAATCAGCTTGACTTTGGGAAGGCAGCAGATCCCGTGGGACCCACTCAATGCGTATTGACTGTGGGATGCGCGCCGCAAGCTGGTGGATGTCCTGGCAAATTTTAGGGCAGCGGCTGACACGTCGGAGCAGACGTACTGCTTGAAGTGCGTCAGTGCGGATTACAATGTGGGCTGTAGGGAGCATGGTTATAGAAGTCACGGAGCAGAGTGCCTCTTGAACTGCCACAAGCTCAACGCAGAAAGATGTAAGTGGTTCCGAAAGCTGAAACGTAGTTGTCTGATTCAGGCTAGGCCTCCGTGGACAGTGGATTGCCGTTTTGGCTTCACAGCCTTGCAGGCTTCCATCTACGTACACTACTACGGAATCCTGAGGCAGGTTAGCATCTTGCTCTTCAAATCTCTGGCGTAGCAACGATGCAGAGTTGGCAGACGTCGGTCTGCGGATGTCAGTTGGCTTGTTGTCTCCTAACTGTATAAATTTCCAGGGAGGGAGAACTGGCGTAGGTGGCTGAAGAATAATGTGTGACGTTGCATATGCCCTCAGTGCTTGCGTGGAATGTGACAAAGTGGCCTTGAGTCTGCGAGCATCTCGGCGCTGCTGCACCAATTCATCGATGGTGTTGAGCTGCGCATTCTCCTGTAACGCTACGACCGGTGTGATTCGTGGAAGGCATGTTATGGTCCTCATAGCTTCTCGATTTAAGGCTTCAAGGCGATCCCATTGTGCCCTTGTAAGATGCTGGAACTGGGCCTGATAAACAATACGGGGCTGCAGAACCGCCCTCACTAACTGGCGTGCAACAGACGAGCCAGCGCCACCCGTTTTAGGTGCAATTCTTCTTATTAAACTTATAGTTTGAAGTGCTTGCTTTTTTGCCTGAGAGAGCCAAGCAGTCGCTGATCCTGATTGGTGAATTGTTAAGCCCAGAATTTTCAGGCTCGAACTTTCTTGTATTGGGGTGCCTGATAGAGAGAGACGAATTGGATTTGAGGCAAGTTTACGGCGTCCCCAGCGGTTGGCGACTGACGTGTATGACGTTTTACACACAGAAAGTTGAAGGCCGATGGAGGAGGCGTAATCAGAGGTTACGTCTAATGCTGACTGAAGGGCGGCCTCTTGAGTGAGAAGATCATGGTGAGTGCTCCATACCGTGATATCATCTGCGTACTGCAAAAACTTGATTTCAGGGATATCATGTAAGCGCCACGCCAATGGGATGAAAGTAATATTGAATAACGTCGGAGACAATACTGATCCCTGGGGCACGCCACGTAGTGAAACGAATGAACCAACAGTGTCACCGCTGAGACGATATTGCAAATTTTCGTCCATCCAAAAATGATGCGACAAAAGTGCGTACTCTCGGAGGGAGATGGAGCATGTCAATGGCATTCAGGATTGCAGCATGACTGATGTTGTCATATGCCTTTTGAACATCCATTGCTAATATGGTACGTACATCGCGGCTGCGGGTAGATGACAGAACTGCTGAGGCCAAGACAGCCAACCCGTCCTCTGTACCTATGTATGGACGAAATCCAATTTGAGCAGGGTGATAAAAACCGTGCTGTTCAAGCCACCAAGAAAGTCGTGTGGCTAGCATTTTCTCTGCAAGCTTGCAAAGCGTTGATGTTAAGGAGATTGGTCGCAAGTTGGCGAGGTCCGTTGGAGGCTTCCCAGGTTTGGGAATAGGGATCACGACAGCGGTTTTCCAGCTCTCGGGTACGACACCATCAAGCCACACTTTGTTTATGGTGTCTAGTAGTTGAGGAAGTGCAGCAGTACTGAGGTTCTTGTAAACCTCATACTGAATTTTGTCCAGGCCGGGCGCTGTTTTCCGTTTCGCATCGTCAATTGCAGCCAGCAGCTCGCACATCGAAAAGGGGCTCGCAATTCCATCTGCGTCGGCAGCAGATGGTAATTTCCATGCGTCTGCAGGGATACCTGCCAAATTAAGGTTTACAGCTGAAGGAGGCAGTATATCGTATTTTGGGAAAAATTTTCGAGCAGCTTCTTTGGCGAAATCACCCGGCGACAGATTAGCCGCAAAGCATGCTGTTGCTGCTGCGTCAGTAGAACGACGACCATGTTCCATTGCACGAAACGTTCGCCATAGTGAGGCATTCGATGATTTATCAGAAAATTGTTCACACCATGCATGCCACTGGCGTCGTGATAGATCGCGTTCATATCTCCGAGCCTTCGCGGTGAGATAATTCAGTCGTGTACGTGCCTGCCCCGAAGTAGGGTCTCGTGTAGCAGCCAGCTCAGCTTGACGGCGGGCTGCCCACAGGTTAAGCAGGCCGAGATCTGGTGCCGGTCGACCTACATCAATCCAGGTAGTAGACGTAGCGCTGTTTAGTGCTCTTTGTATACGGTCAACAAGGAGTGACGGCGAATCTGAAGACATACTGTCGAGACATGAGCGAAAGCTGTCCCAGTTTATCACAGAACATTTGCGGCGTAAAGGGCGGAGGCGGGAGGAATGGAGACCGATGAGGATAGGGTGGTGATCACTTCCCCAGCAGTCCGGCTCCATGTGCCATGAGGGAGTTCCTGCGCCCAACCACCACGTCAAGTCTGGAGCATAAGCAGCACTATGTATGTGACGCACAGGCCGTGTTGCTGTCCCAGGGTGATTAAGCAGAACAAACAGGGCATCAGTGAAGGCGTCCCGCACACGCCTACCACGAGGGCTTGCAGTCGGATACCCCCAATCTGGGTGAGGGGCGTTAAAGTCGCCTCCGACTAAAATTGGACACCCGGGGTATTGCTGACGAACACTTAATAACCAGCCAAGATTAATACGGGAAGAGGCGCCTCCAGCTGGTCGAACGTAATAAGAAACAAGAACAACTGTTCCTTTCAGAAATTTCGCAGCAACTGCCACTACCTCTTGGTATGATGTGCACCAGTTTTCGAGAGAAAGGCGTACATGAGGAATACTCGTTTCGACATATATCGCCGCCTTTCCCGGGGGAGAAGCAGTCTGCACGCGACGGTCGGTCATTGAAGGGGACACGTAGCCGCTGAAGCCAGGAATAGATGGCAAGGCGTTCGTTTCCTGAAGTAACATAGCCCACACCCGAAGCTTGTTAAATCGCAGTCGGGTCCTGAGCTCGGCAACCTTCGTGGAAATGCCTCTACAGTTCCACTGTAGTACACCAGGACGACCGGATTTCGCCATTTTTGTGTGCTAGTCCAAGCGCTGTAGTATCACAGATGTCAGGTTGGATAACTGGTTGACCATATAGCGGAGCAGCGATGTTGCAGAGTTATCATTGGGCGTTGTGCTACACTGGGAAGAGGCAGCAAATGGCCCTGTTGCGCGGAATGAAGGCGGTTGTGTTGGGCAATTACTAGATTTGGCGGTTACTTCTGCAACTCGCCGACGTCGAGCAAGCATTTCGCGGTGTTGTCGGAGCTTAGAGACCTCTGCTAAGAGACGATTGATTTGCTCATCCACTACAGCCATATCGTCGTCTGGTAGATCAGTACACTGCTGTATTGGCTGTTGTCGACGGCGTTTCTTGAGCACCGTATCATTAGACTTTGTCTTAGCTGGAGGTGCATTCGAAGCGGGCTCAGGAAGCTCTGGCCACTCGTCATCATTCCACTGAAGAGCTGCAAAGCGATTGGATGTCTGCACCGGCGTCATGTCCTCTATTGGCCAACGCTTAGTGTTCCGAAGACGAGCCTTCTGCGTTGCCTTTTGCTTTGTCGGACAACTTGGAGATGTTATCTCGTGGTCGTCCGATTTGCAGAGGCCGCATCGGTACGTAACTTTTCCTTCAGACGCACCTTCATCGGCAGTAGCAAAGGGGCAAGATTTGCGCATGTGCCCTGCCCGAAAACAGTTATAACAGTAAACCACACTCGGTTTATACGGCCGTGGCCTTAATATGCAGCCGTAGTAGTACAGACAAGCTGGGAGTGTCGGAGGGCCTTGCAAGGTGATCATGCAGGAACGCCCCTTTCCTATGTGTCGGGCCTGTATGACTCGGTGCGTTGGGCAGTACAGCTCACGTTGAAGGGTGGTTTGATCTTCGTTTATGTCGACGTTGTAAACAACGCAACGCTGCAAGTCGGAGCCTTCAACTAGATACACTTGCACAGGCACTGAGATCTCACTTGTGACTGAAATGTAACTAAGCGTTTGGACACGTTCCACCGCAGTAAGTGTCGGGAGCCACACAGCTATAGTGTTTGACTTCTTCCTTGCCGTGAAGCCCCGAAAACCTCTGGTTCCGAGACACGCGTCCAAGTTGGCCTGGATGATCCTGTTTGGTATATCGGTGAGGCTTTTGTTGGCAAGAGATTTAATCGCCACTTTATAAGATGACGATCCCGGTGTAGGTGCAACCTGGTTTTCGATAGTTAAACAGGAGCGCTTTCCTTGATAGCCACCACTTGCCGAGGACGAATTCGGTTGATTATCTTCCGAAGGACGCTTGTGAGGCGCACGGGTGCTCGTTGATACGGATGGTGGAGCCGATAGGTCCATTGAAGAGCTTGTCTCCTCAGGACGCACTGTTGGATGTGCATCTCGTCGTGTTAGCTGAGTGGCCATAGCCGTGCTCCGCCCAGAGAACAGTTCACTTACGGGCTGTTGTCCATTTTGGGAAGGCTGAATGGGCGCTGGTGTTGAAGAACCGGGAGCACCAAGCTGGACCTGAGGCCGATGGTCAGGTTGAGGTGTCGACGGCAGGGCAGGAGTTGCAGCGAGCAACTCCGGCGAAGCTGCCTCTGCCAGCGTGGCAGCAGCAGCACTAGGCCTAGCCTCCGTGCCGACCTGAGCTGCAATCATGCATGAGTAGCATGCGCCGGAGGTCTCGCAACCTGACGCGGAGAGGACGTCTGGAGCTTCCTCGGAAATAGAAGATCTACTTCTTTGGAGACAGGACAGGTGCTTACAGGAACGGCAAGAATTTTCAGAGGAGCGATGAAGCCACCTTAGCAGGCAAAGTTGATCTTCTCACAAACTACAGCAATGAGCATCAACATCTGAACAAAGGATCATCTGTGGCATATCTCGATGCCATAACTGACATAGTTTTGCACCTAGTTTAACCAGCGCTTCTGCAACAGAATCATACGACAACACTGAACCGCTATACGACGTAAACCCGGAATTACCTCCAAAGTATAAAAAAAAACTACGCAACCTGCTTAGTTGCTACTCTGATGCATTTGCCAGATCGTAACGCGTTGGTCGAACGCACCTTGCAAAGCATCGCGTCATTACAGATGAAGCTGTTCGACCACTCGCCAGTCGTTTTATCCCAATCCCAATGTGCAATATATTGCACATGCTTTGGTAAGCAAACCAAAAATAGTTCAATAAAACTTTTTATCGTGATAAGATAGCCTCAGTTGTTTAATAAAAGCGTTTTGTTGATCTACATGTAAAAAATCGTTACTCGGGTTTCAGGAGGGTATATACAAGACACGTCGTCCACTTCAGATCTGCAAGAACGCTGTCCATAAGTCGCTGAAAGGTAGCGGGCGTGGAGCAAAGGCCGAAGGGCATAACGTGGAATTCGTATAGACCGTCAGGTGTAATGAAAGCCGTATTTTCGCGGTCCTCTCATTGACCTCTATCTGCAAGTATCCAGACTTGTCATCCATGGTGGAGAAGTACCTTGTGTTGCACGGACGATCTAAGGCGTCATCTATTCTGGGCAAGGGATAAACATCTTTTTTCGTAACGTTGTTCAATCGACGATAGTCTACGGAGAAACAGATTGCGCCGTCTTTTTTCATTTACAAGTACCACAAGTGCAGCCCAGGGGCTGCGGGAAAGTGGAATGACATCATTATCGAGCATTTCTTTGACTTGGACTCTAATGGCAGTAAGTTATTTTGTGGAAACCCGATAAAACGACTGGCGAGTGGTCGAACAGCTTCATCTGTAATGACGCGATGCTTTGCAAGGTGCGTTCGACCAACGCGTTACGATCTGGCAAATGCATCAGAGTAGCAACTAAGCAGGTTGCGTAGTTTTTTTTTATACTTTGGAGGTAATTCCGGGTTTACGTCGTATAGCGGTTCAGTGTTGTCGTATGATTCTGTTGCAGAAGCGCTGGTTAAACTAAGTGCAAAACTATGTCAGTTATGGCATCGAGATATGCCACAGATGATCCTTTGTTCAGATGTTGATGCTCATTGCTGTAGTTTGTGAGAAGATCAACTTTGCCATTTTCAAAGAAAACAACTGCCCTGGCAACTGCTATGCCTCGTTCCATAAGCAGTTTCTGTTTGGTCTCGACGATACCTTCTGTATTTTGCATTGGAAGGAAACCCACGGACACCATCATGCTAGAACGTGGGGAACACTCACATCGTCATCAATAATGTGAAGTACAGCGGGGAGCATGTTATTGGTTTCGATGGCATTCTCAATTGAAAATCTTACCGACTGATTCTGCAAATCGATAGTTGCCCCGCTTTTTGTTAGAAAGTGCATGCCGAGGATGACGTCATGGCAGCATTGGGCCAACACGATGAATGTCGACAGAAATGCTTGCCCTTGTACAGTGATCCTCGACGTGCACACTCCCGCGGGACTAATTAAATGTCCTCCAGCAGTGCGTATGTGGGGGCCATCCCATGCTGTTGTGACTTTTCGGGGAGCTGCTTCGAACTGTCCACTCAGAACTGAATAATCGGCGCCAGTGTCGACTAGAGCAGTGACCTGTCATCGACGACGGAAATCTGTAGGTCGGCAGTCTGTAGTGTGCGGCGGCCGTTTCGAGGCGTCCGGTCTCGGCTTCGGTGCTCGGAAGGAGTGGTGATTCTGAGGTCGGCGCCATGGTTAGGTTGAGGATTGGCGGGTTGTTTAGGCATCGGTTCTGCTGGTGTCCATGTGCAATGAACTTCGGTGTGCGGTGAGGAACTGTAGTGCGTCTGTGGAGGATCTTGGAATTTTCGTACTTGAGCAGCCGCACCTTCAGAGGCTGCTGCATCTAGTGTCCTCTACGGGGACTTTGGGATTTCCCCTGGAGCCCAGGAGGGCTCTACCTGCGAGGCGACGGCGATCGGAAGCGGCTTGGGCCTGGGTCGGCATAAGAAAGGTATCCTGCAATTTCGCCTAGCCGCTGTCCAGGCAACGAACGACGGGCATCAAGAGGAAACCCACGGAGGCCGAGTTCCCTGTAGGGACAGCGGCGAAACATGTGTCCAGCTTACCCGCAGCTTAGTTCCACAACGGTTGGTTATTGGGTGTCCGCCAGACATCGGTCCTTCGAAAGCCGCGACGGCGTACGTTTGGTCCGGAAGACCCACGGGTTAACGGTGCGCGTGGCTAGTAGAACGGTGTTGAAAGCGGCAGGTAGCGGCGTAACTCAAGGTCTGGCGCGGCAGTGTAGTTGCGACGGATCCGGGCACTGCAACGGGAGCGGACACGCCCAGCGCTTGTTGTTCTTCGCGAATAATGTCAGAAACTGTTGCGACCTCTGGCTGTAGTGGAATCAGCATGTATTTAGCCAACTCTTTCCGAACTATCGCCCGGATCGTATCACGCAACGATTCCGTCGAAAATTGTATGGCTTCACTTGCATCGGCGGCGATCATGAATACGCTGATATTACCGGGCACGCATGTCAAGTGCCTTCTCGATGGTGGTCGCTTCCATGAGGGATTCGCCTACTAAACATCTAATGAAATAAATCCGCTATGACTTGCCCGTTCTCGTGGCGGCTGGGCTGGATAGTAGATTTAATTTTTTTTTATTTTCTTTTAAATTTTTATTGGATCAATCCCTATTCATTTTTCTTACTATTGGTTTAAGCCCGTTATGCCTAGTGGCACGGGCAGAGGCACATTATTTTGTTTTGTTTTTTGGGGGTAGCCTCACCATAATATATATGTTGTTGATGGAGTTCGCACTAGGCCGACAAATAACTGCTCTTTAACACCCTTCTTTAAAGGGCGTACTTGCTGCACGTCGGGTCTGCACGTCGAAAGAGTCACTTCATCTCTTCGGTGTATACCGTCACACTTTCATTCGGATGTTGTACCCGGCTATTTAAAAGAAGTTCCGCTTTTTCTTTGCGAAATGTGCTGGTGAACGCACGCAAGAAGTCTGCTTTGAATGTGTTCCATATGCGGAGTCCGGCTTCGTGATTTTTGAACCATGTTCTCGCAGAATCTTCAAGCGCGAAGTGAACATGGCGCAGCTTGGAGTCGGCGTTCCAGGAGTTGAAGACAGCCACTCGTTCGAACTGCTCCAGCCAGTCTTCTGCGTCTTCATGGGGCAGGTCGTAAAAACGTGGTGGATCTCGCTGCGGGTGGAGCAAGACCGGCGTTGTCGATACCGGCGGATTCATTGCACTTTCACCAATGTTCCTTGTTAGTTTGTGGTGAGAGGACCGCACTCGGGAGGAAGACCTTGCAGTCGGCGACTGCGCTGGTGTATTGGGGTCTCTACCTGAGGGGTGCGTCCTGGGCTTGGGTCCCGGCTTGTAGGGGGTGTCCAGTGAATTAAAGTCGTACTAGAAGCTGCACCAAATGTCGCGTATATGAGGCCCCTCACAGCTGCGAACGGGGCAGACTCGGAGTCCAGAAACAGCGTTAGAGCTCAGTCTTGGAGCTGGCGCACTTCTTCATTCTCTCGAACGTCTGCGCGTCTTCGTCGTCAGCGCATGCTACAAGATACCAAACATCACGGCACCAAATATATCTGCGTATATGCTTTCTAAGACAATCAAAAATAACCAAAACTTGTAATGTAGGAAAATATGAAAAGCGCCCTAAAAAATGCTGTCTGATGAATATACAGGTCATTACTCACACCTTGTGAGAGCCAGCAAAAGAAACAAAGCTTCTTTAGAAGGCGATCACCGAAATACTACTGTCCCTCGTACACTTGAAAATATATATATATATATGTATATATATATATATATATATATATATATATATATATATATATATATATATATATATATATATATATATATATTTATATATATATATATATATATATATATATATATATATATATATATATATATATATATATATATATATATATATATATATATATATATATATATATGCCATGTGCAACACAGCAAAATAACGCCAGGCAAGGAAGAATATTTCCCGAAATCACACCGTCTAGTATTCGGCTATTGGGTAAGAACCCTCCAGCTGGCTACCATATCTGAATGTGTGTGTCCGTTCCGTAATTTTGACATTTATGATGGCGGTAAATTGCTTGGGTATGACGGGTTTGCATTATGCAGTGCTGTGACTTCATGCGCGAGCTGTCGGGGTTTCTCCTTTTCAAACGTTTTCCCATGCGAGAAAGAAAAAAGCCGTAGATTAGTGGTTAGCGTGCTCGGTTTGGACACGGAAGAGTGGTGGTTAGAATCCTGTCATGAACACAATTTTTTATTTTCATGTTTCTGTTCTTTTAAATGCAGCCATGTTACTCTAAAGCTCTGGTGATTTTTAAGGCCCCCAGGACGCTTTTTTTCTCCATAAACCAGGCCCGAGGACACGCACTGAGAAATCTGGAATGAAAGATCTGCCCAGTTTCATGCCGATCTTGCCTGTACAGTAAACTCGTATACCGAACCGGGTATTAAATGAATACCTTAATTTCAACTAGAAATACGATCCCGCCTGCGAGCAAGGGGACCAAAGGCCATATTTTTATCGATCTAGCCAAACTCTATATAAAGTGTACATTTTCTTTTACATAGCGTCATTGTTACGGCAGTATCATAAGCATGACGCCATCATATAAGCCACCATCGTGAGAAAACAGCATGCGGCCGAATACAAAAATCATCAAGTTGCGATTCTCCACGTCAATGGTAGTCTTCGCCACCCGCCGCATTCTCCTTTTATCCTTGCATTAGCTGCGATATGCAGCCAAAGGCGAAGTCCGGTATCTTCTCACGGACACTTCACGACCACTACTATGTCACCAAGAAGAAATAGATCTGAACTAGTCAGTGGAAAATGGGTGCTTATAGAAAAGGCCACAACTAGGTGACCTCGGTGCGCTGTACAGCTGTATAAGAACATTCTTCAATCAGGAGCGCAAATCTCTTAGCCGATAAAACACCCGACCTACACCTGCATCCGACAGCACCTCTCCCTCATCCATCCTCCGGAGGCAAAAAAAAATATGCGGAGAAGAACGCCTATCTCTCCAAGTTTCCAGCCGCCAGACAATGCTGGTCGGCCGTCTGCAGTAGGCGTCGCATTATAACTTTCCTGGAAAAAAAAAGGTTCCAATTATTCATTGTCTCTCTCTTTGTTCAGTTCCGGGGTTTCTTCGCTCTATTTTCGCACTCAAAGGTGTTCCGCGGGCATTTGTTTCGACATTGTCTGCCCTCAGTAACACGAACCCTATTCTTCTCAACGCGCTCTCATGGACGAATAATAAACCAAATGACAGTTGTTTAACCACGGTTGAGCGCGTGCGGTAGTTTTAAGTACAAAAGCACATAGAAATTTTGGGCTTAGATAGGCCTATAGGCTTAGTCCAACAAGCACGCTCAGTTATGCGTAGGAGGGCGTAATTACATCAATGTCCACCAGCAATATAGCGAACAGTTTTCTCTTAGAGGGCCCAGGATAAACTTGGGAAAGCTCTGCACATCGGCAGTTATTATGGCAAAAGCCTTGCATGGCTCACAAGAAGGATAATCCGTCGCCAGAAGTGTGCGCAAAATTTGCTGTTGGAAGTAATGATCCCAAAAGGTCACGTGACGTCTTACGCAAGCGTATATTGTCTCATCAGTCACATAAAATCGTTAAACTTTTAATGATGGCATACAGCCCAGTATTGTCTCCTATGACGTAATGTCAAATAGTGTAATAGAAACTCATAATGTGATATCAGGACATATGAGGCATAGACAATATAGCTTATGTAGCGTCACGTAAGATATATGCATCTTCTTACTAACCATGGGACGTCATGGCTGTCACGATAGGACGTGGACCCGTGATTTAAGATCTTTCAAAAAGTATGACGTCACTGAAGTTGCGTGACAATGAAGCGTCAGGGGATTCAGGGTGGCTTGAAAAGAGTGTTGACATCACCCCGAAAACGAGAAAAAGAAGCGTCACGCGACATAGAATAACTTGCAAAAAAGTACTGACTCCACGTTAGAGTCACGTTACACAGAACCGTCACGTAGGATCATCAGCAGCAACAGTTCAGCGCTAATGCTTTCCTATTTCTCCTCTAAAGCAGACTTCACTACGGTCGCAATTTTTCGCAGCATAATAAAGTTAAAGGCGCCATTCACCAGGCGTCAGAGTTTTCGGCGTTATAGTCAGCTTTTCAGGGTTGTGAGCGAAAAATCAAGAACATACCTCTTGTAGGTAGTAGCTGGCGGGTGACATCGTAAGGCCAGTCGGTAGTGTGACGTCATGAAACTACATGACATCGCAGTGGCGGTAGAAGCTGCCCACTCTGCTAACATCTTTGAAATGAGAAGGGGAGAGGGAAGTCGAAACTGAGACCTGTGGAATCAAAGTAATACGCGATACCCCTATATCAACGTGGCTAATCATGAAGCTTTGGTAAGGCGGGTATTTGTCTATGTGAGGTGGTCTTTCATACATTGTGGTCACTTAGGACTACATGTATATGTTTTATATAATAGAGGCATGAAATAAGAGATTAGTGAATATTGGGATTTCTAAATGCGTCCGCAATGTCAGCCGCATAATGAAGTGAAAAGGGACATAATATCATATCCTTAGAAGGGGAGCTTAAATTTTTATTTTTTTTTCTGAAAAGTATAGTTTATCGGGAAGAGTTCTGCAAGTTTAAATACTAGGTGCGGACATAATGCATCACAGAACATAAATTCTATCATGATCATTCTATCTTTTACTATATATTAGTACATTTTTCGCAAATGTTTGTCCCAACATTTTAAATTCCGGAATATTTTCTTTGCTAAAGAACCATAGTCGAGTTTTCAATTGTATCGCCACAAAAAAAAATCATTCTGTTAGCTACACTGTGATGTATTTGATATAAAAAGTTTAAATTCATAAGCGAAATATTTTTACACGCCCCATCCCGAAGTTGCCTTATTTACCTCGTAGATGAAGAAGGAAAGAAATCTGCAAATTGAACCTACATAGCTTATTATCTATCGGACACATACAGCACGTAATTCTTCAATATGTCTTACCGACTCGGAGCGCAGTGGTATTTTATTTTCTGCCTTGGTACTTCTTTCGTTTAATGATACCAACTTCTTATTAATCAATACAAGGGGAAGAGACCAATTGCAATTTTGTTGGCCTTAGCAAGGTCGCTGGGATACCTGCTGTGGTGAAAGCTTAGAAAATGCGGTGTATCAAGAAGCATTGTCTTTTCTAGACAATATAGTCCTAAATTTTGATTCTGATCCAAAGGTGCCGTAGTTTACAATTGGTATGCTTTCATATTAGAGCTTCAGAGAATACCTTTACTTTCAACCGACAACAACTTTCGTTAACGTAAAAAGAAATTATGTTTAAATTGGTTAGCCTCGGGTTCACTGCCGTGAAAGATTATTGTAAAACGTAGCTTACCTCTTAGCTGTTACCAGCCTGTTCGGTGGTCATGGCAAGACTTTCTAATGGCGAAATTAGTAAGTCGTATGAAAATGTCCTGTCAATAGAGCGGCGTAGATTGAATTAGGTATGTCAAACACGACTTCATGAATAGCATGCCTTCGCATTGCCAGCTGTATGCGCCACCATCACTTCAAGTCATGTTTATTGGTTACTTGCTTTGGATTCTTTACTTTTATCTAAATTATTATTGCTTACGACAATAATTTGTTACAAAACGCTGTGCAATTAGTTCGACCTGCTGAGTCTGAACAACTCAGGCAGTAGGTATCCTCTTTGTAAATATAATGCCTAATGCGCCCAAAAGTATTATGCCGGTCATCCAAGGTATTCGAGGCGAGCAGATTTTGTTTATTGGGAAAGCTACTTAAATCAAAATGTGCGCTCTTTCCAACTGTAACATTGTCGCCGCCAAAGAAATGTTCCGTAACACTAATCCATCGGTTCTTTTGCCGGACAGACTTGGTAGTCCCAACCTTCCCCAAAGGCAACTACTACTTGCAAATGCAGTCCAAACTGCGTTAAAACTGATATGCATACTGACGATGACGCAAAAGACAGCTCGAAAAGAACTGAAAGTTTAATTAACAACTGCGATACTTTTGCAAGCCTTTTTTTAGGTCCCTTATTATAGCGCTGTTTTCTATGGCCTGCTGTGCCCCACATTTTTGCGCTCTTTTCCTTTCTAAGAATATTTAAAACTTTTCTACAATATCATCATAGTGCAGCTAACGACAAGTCTAAGTAATTTCCCTTTTGTTCTAATGTGAACTGTGTTTTCACTTCCTTGTTTTGATCGCACGCCATTATTTCCGTGTAATCCTCCCACAACATCTGTTCCCTTACTCTACATCTAATAATTGATCACCGCGTACAACTGCTCTCCTAACTGCTAGCATGACTAACGCGCCTTCGGACAATATTTTCTGCTTTTTATCCTTCAGTAACAATGCGCGACGCAATTCCACTCACCTTCATACATCTTCGTACCCCGTCACATGCCGCCTCCCCCATTTCTCTATAACCGCCAGTCGTGAATATTTTTAAATTGCTTTTTGTCTTCTATTAACTCTTTATCTAGCTTTTTGCCGGCGTTTTCATGCCAAATATAAAAAGTGTGAGCTAACAGCACTTCGCACCACACGAGTTTTGAGACAGCGCGGAGGAAACAAAATGCTGCGTTTTCTGCTTCCTTTTCTCATTTGCAGTGTGCTCGCTACCTCTGATGACGTCCAAGACCCGAAGAGCGTGTACACTGAGGGCCTCACTGAACTAATCACTGTAAGAAAATCTTTTCTTCCTTCATTGGTATAGAGCTCTGTGCAATCACATAATTGCCCAAACTCTTGATTTCAAACTCCTATTGACGCCAAAAAATGTAACCTTCTCTCTGCGCAGCCATCATGTCCTGGCGCTTGACGAGTCAAATTCAGAATTTTTTTCTGCAAGAGGAGTCATCTAACGTGCTTGCTCTTTAAACATTACCTGTTAAATTCAAGGTGTTGTTACTCGCATTTCTGCAGCAAACAGCTAAAATTGTATCAATCTTTCGAAGGACCATTTCCTCCTTCAATGCATTGCACGCTTTCTAATTGAAGCTTCCAAGGTGGAAACGCCTATAACGCCTATATGAACATCTATATATCTATATCGCAAGAATCCGCTCAAAAATATCAAATAACGTTGAGGAGCTGCGCATTTGCAAACGTTGAAATTTAATTTACCCTCGTACATGTTGCTAAAGAACTTTAGGCAAACAGTTTTGCGTCACACTCACCAGCTTTACCCGTTAGCTATATTCTACTTTTGCGTCACTGGTATCACACCTTGGAAGCCTACTGACGGGTACCCACCAGCGAAAATTCAAACGTAGTACCTGCTACACACAAGAACAGCGTATGCACTCATCTCCTCCACCTTCAGTAACTGCCCACATATGAAATGAATGCACTTACAACTATGCCAACGCTATGGTAGCCTAGTGGTTAGTGCACCCACATTAATATACTGCCTTTGGTTGGAATCACCAATCATCTTACGCAAGAAAATTCGGGTTACAAACTCATAACCATCCTGGGACTTTACTTTTTTCAAGAGAATACAAATAGTACTTTCTGTGGCTTGTTGCCGCAACTTACCTGCGTAATGTGCAAGTATCTATTCTATGATGATCAGCTGAAATCTGACATATTTCAGCCTTATGAAAACAGCACGTAGCAAAACCAGAAGCCATCATGCCGTTAAAGCTTCGGCGCCTCCTGGTCGCCTTCCATGTGCATGTTTAATTACTTGAACAATAATCGATTGAAAATGATCGACTATACTTGCTCTCACCTGCATGTTTCTATCAGAAAGTAAATAACTGACTACTTTTTCAACAGTATCTTCCCGAGTATATGATCGACCTCTTGCTTTAATTTATTGCTGGCAATTAGCAAATGGTTTAACAAATCCTCAACTCGGCGACGAACAATAGTACAAGCGGAGCTTTTGTTTTCCGCGACAGAGCAACTGCCCGCCAACGGAGAAGCATAGCGCCTGATTATGTCTTTGGCTGTGGCCGTGTCTCCGCTGCGCCTACAAAAGTTCCTGTCCCTAGGGTTCGCTCTATAAGAATCCCTGTCTACTCCGTTGGGGCCATGTTTTACCTGCCACTAGCACCCCATGCCATGCACGGAGTATTAAACGTGCATTGCAAAGCCGTCAGTGGAGTCAGTACTGCTTGTAGTATTTATTCGTGCGAAAAACGCCTAACTGGTTGCAAGGGTTATGACGTCACAATTGCATGAGTTTGTGCGGGAATTTCAGATACCCCGCACTCAAAATAAAGCTATATAACGAATAGCGGCAGCCTCCAAATGAACCATAAATTGGTCTGGATGTCACTCTAATCAAGGTATTTCAGCAAAAGCAGCAATTCAATTAAATAAATTTTTCACCATTCGGATTCGAACCGAGGTCTTCTATATGTCAGCCGGCAATACAACGCATAGATTATGAAGGGATTGTTGATGTTGTTGTTGTTGTTGTTGTTGTTGTTTTTCGTTTTTGTTGGCCAATAATGGTCGCCGAAACCAACCGTGCTAGATAGGCTCCTGGTGTAATGCACTGTGGTGTTCAAGACCACTAACGTGTGGTTCGGTGTGTGGACTGAAGTGATTTTAATAAGAAAATTGTTAAATTTCGTCAATGCAAAAACTGTACTGCAAGTGCTTCGCGTCTAATCCTAAGCTGAAGTGTATATATTCCCCTTTTTTTGTTCCTTCAACATAGATCAACCAACCTTCTTATTTTTTTTTTTCAGGTATATACCTTTTTCCTACGTTTAGAGGAATGCTAAATTCTGTTCGCATAATGTTGCCCTTCTGCGCGTCAGGGGTTAAATCGTTTATGCTCCACTTTACAAGCTCGTTGAAGAACTATAAATGTAAGCGGGAACTTGGTGCAATTAAAATGTCGCCCACTACATAATGATGTACCTCCGTGCCTGTCAACCATGGTGCAAGAATGCGGCAGGGAAAAAAACACGTTGTACATGACGTCTTGATTGTTCCAGCTCGCGCTCATTTTTCGTAAGGCTGTGTTTGTTGTTTTTGTTGTGAGACGGGGTATATAGTGAAGGACAACGCCAACAGCTTCAACAGCGGTTTGCTGATGAAATGGACTGTCCAGGCTATGGTTTCGCACCACGGGCACGATCTAATCCTTCAAAAAAGTGCACACATACACTTCTTTTTTTCAGCGGTTTTCATACCTTACCATCCGCAGCTTTGCAAAACTACCAATGCAGCGAAGTTAGGAAGTTCGCCTAGGTCAAGTGGATGCAGCTAGCACCAAACCGGGTTAGTTGAAGGAATGTGGGAAAAGCCTTCGCCCTGCAGTGGGTAAAATGTGGGTTATGAAAATGATTATGATGATGATAATTACAAACGCAACACCGTGATTTAGACATTAGCATCAAAGCCCTACGTAACCTACAGCTGACACGCTAGTTTTTTATATGGTAAAAGTTTTAGAGAAGGAGCTCTTTGGCGCCCGTTCCTCCATTTCGCGTCGTCGTCGCCGTCGTGCCTCGTAATCCGCTCAGCTGGCCCCCCTCTTCCTCCGCGGCGGCGAACGCGCGTGTTTTCCGATTGCGGCGTGCGCTCCTGCCACAACCGGTCATTCCTCGCATAGATCGCTCAGAGCACCTGTGGGTGTCTCAACGACAATTATCAACAACAAACCATTCATTTCCTTACAGCTTAACATTACATCAACTTCCTGACAACGCTAACGGGGAGATACGTCTTCCTCCGACTGTTCAAAAAATCTAATTTTCCTTGAAATTCCTTACATCTGTAAAGTGTCAGCCTTACATCTGTAAAGTGTCAGTCGCTGTGTTAAACTTGGAGGTTACTAGTGCACATTACTAGACATAACGAGTGCGAAAACCACAGACTGGTTATTACCATTCAAGGTTATTTCAAGTATAATTCAATTGCAAATATTTCAGATAGCCGTTCTATTTGCTTTAAAATTAATGTTTTGTCCACTGGACCAAAATGTAGCGCACCAAGATAAGGACAAAGAAAGAAGACACGCACAGCGCTGTGTGTGTCTTCTTTCTCTGTCCTTGTCTTGGTGCGCTACATTTTGTTCCCTTCAATCATGTACCAACAAGCTAAGTATCTACCCTTCTGTCCACTGGCTTCCTTCCCAAGCTGATCCAAGTACTTTCGGAATGGTGGAAACAGTCGAGAGGCGGTGTTTGCCTGCCGAGCATTCTTCCCAATTAGGACACTATCTGTATTGAGGACTTTAGTCATTCGGCTGTACATGAATAAATTTTCCTGGTTAGGCAACACCCGCAAGGCTTTTGAACATGATCAAATTATTCCTACAAGCATTAGGTAGGATGGACTTTTTAGTAAAAGCATTAGCTGTAAGGTGGTAGAGATGCTGTACAACAAATGACAAAACCCTCTGTAAGCACTGCTTCATTACCTAAAGCACACTGGAAGCACCGAATAATGCAACATAGAATAGTGAATAAGATAGAAAATGTTGAAAGCTGAAACTTTAGGCATCCATATTATCGGCTTACAGAAGGCTATCGATTTTCTATGGTTACTGCTAAGCGAGTCATAAGAACGTCAGATAGTATTAATCTGCCGTAGCTCTTGTTTTTGAGAAGGTGTACTCCAAAACAGAAGGCATTGAAGTCACTCAGTGCATAGTGAAAATTTCAAAATATAATCAATCCAAGTGAATGACATTTATTAGTATTGTAATGACATTTATTTCAATGAAATAATTAGCGGCCTATTGGTAATCAAGACGACGCTGACCTGGGGAAAAGGAAAAAAGTTTAAACAATTTCATACGGTGTAAATAGTGCTATGTAATTAGTGCTACGCTGAACCATATTTAACGACAAGAAGAAAAGACGCATTAGCATTGGAAACAAAAACGGATTCATGATGAAGAAACTATCTAATCATGGCGTGCGTGAATTATAACACACTATAAAAACATGGCTGACAAAGTCATGTAAAACTTCAGTGCCAATTTAGACTAACCTCATTCAACGAAGAGTGTTCGTTTCAAACTCGCCAGGGTGTAGGGCGGCGGCTCGGCTCCCCTCCAGAAACCTTCTTTGGCTGATGAAAACACCCCGCTTACTCTTGAATATACTAGCAGCCTACGTTTACCACCTTTGCAACCAATTTTGAAGTCGTCTGTGTCCTGCCAGACGTCAACTATGCAAGTGGATTCGTGATAGTTTTGCCGCTGACATTTAGCATTTCAGGCTTATTTATTTTTTTCTTGCCAAGCGCACCGCTGCCAAATCTTATCTGAACATACTGAAAACAATCTGCACTAAACACATTAAGCATGTTAACCAGAGGACTCTAGTTTGTATTTGCTGGCTAAAGCAGCTAAAACATTTTACTGGCCTATACAACCTCATCATTCTGATGAGATTTGCACCGAAGCTGTGATTGAGAAAGTGATTTGCGTCTTCAGCGACGCCTGTGGTGTGCGTCGGTGAATGAACGGAAACAAGGCATCAAACCGCAGTGTAAAGTTTGCATGCTTCATATTTTTGTATTACTATGATTGCAGCACAAACTCTTACCATAATAGCATCATTGTAATACTTGAGACATCAAATTCTGTCATACGAGGAAGTTCTGACCTCGTAAATTCTAACTCTTCCTTTTTTTGCAAATATAAATTAGAAATAACATACCTATCCTATCGGCTGTCGAAAGTCTGCGTGTGTTTGGAATGATGGAGAGAAGTAAACTAAGCATCCCACTTTTAATGTGTAAGCATTACTACCTGCATTCTTGGGCCTCGCCTAGGGGGCCGTGAAGCCTCATTTGAGCAACCAGTCCACCCACCATGAGTTTCAAGCTCAGGCCGAAATGTAAAATCTGCTTCGATGGCAACTGCTTTAGAACACTGTGCCTTCTCGGTAGCCGTTTTTTTACACCTCCCAATCTGTCAGCTCACGCTGCACTTCGGATGGCATAGCCTTTATTGTCTCCATCTTCTGTACATAAAGTTGCCCTAAAGGACTTGATCAACCCTCCTTGATCCTAATAACAAGCTAGGAACACCTTTCTATTACTTAGCTAAACATGAAATACGTACACTCTTAATCTGGTTCCACATACGTCCCGCTTATAAGTGGAACTTTTAAAAATTTCCACTTATTAAACGGAACTTTTTTGAAAGTTCCACTTATAACTTGAACCTATGTGTAATAAGTTTAAGAGTGTACCATAGCAATAACAATGCTTAACGAATCAAAACGTTCCTGCATCTGTGCTAAATTCCGCTCCTGCACGTATATATGTGCTTATACAAGCTGAATCATCGCTTAATATTTCATTCTAGAAAAGCTCTGTGTACTGCGATTCCTAATTGACCAAAGACGACATATTTAAGAGTTTCAAAATAACCGAAATTGGAATATTGAAGTTTCGACTTCGTCTCTTTTGAACTTTTTTCAATTCAAAAATATTATCCTACAATACATAATTTTACGATATGCAAGGCTCAGTTACGGAGTATAATCATTTGTACCTTGTGTTTGTTTCGCAAGAATTTTGCAAGGAAACGCTTTCTAAATATAAAAAACAAGAAAAAAACCTTACAGTTAACCCAATGGAGACCACACAGAAAGGCAAGAAGTGCTTTAAAAAGTCCCTGATATTCAGGAATCGTCTCCGCAAAGCATTTTCTGCAACCCTCACTGCGCTACACCGGTGATAAAATTCAGGGCTCTTTTGAAATTCTGACGACAACATGGACAGGATTAAGTATGCATAAAAAAAAATAATTTCTTTTTAAAGCGAGCACGACGAAGCAACTTATTATATCGACCTTTTATACCTTTGTCATGTTGAGATGTACACGATGTTAATTATATCATTCTCTTTAAATTAGTGAAATCATTTACCTAACGAACATAGTAATTGTTTTTTTTGGGTATGCTGTTTACTATTCTTGTGGCCCATTCAAAGTAAATTATGTGATTGGCATAGTATTATGATAAATAATTATGTGGTGACCGTAAAGGTTTTAAAAGGCATTCAAGTTTCTTTATTGGGATCGAAACATTATTTGCAGTACCTCGACACCGATGACAAAATTTGGCTGGTCCTCAAAAGCACAGACGACCGATCGGAACTATGTGTGAACAACAAGAGAGTTAAACTGGAAAATGGCAACTATGACTTTACGCAGAGTTTTGTCAACATAAGTGGCACGTGAGTTACCTCTCATTCTAAAGCCTCTTCAGTAAGCAAATTTTTGAAAAACTAACATCACTCGTGCATGCGCTGCGTGTTAAGGGCGAGCTCAATGTGCGCGAAAAAGAGAGCGAAGCGACGAGACAACGCAGCGAAGACGACTGTCGTTTGTTCCATAGCTTAGTAGGCAATCCAGTAAACGCCAAGGCCACAGCGACGTTCACAGCCCCTTCACAGCCTGCATTAGTCCGCGACTTCATAAGCACTTGCTTAACGTCTGTTCTGTCTGAAATTTTTGCGAGCCAGGGAAAAATATTTTTCCTACCTCAGCGGTGTACAGCAGCGATGGCCATGCCGGCAAGCTTGAGGAGGCGAATACAGAAAATCAATTCACTAGGTAGGTACGCGGCCTCGACTGCGGTACCGCCGTGGTGCGCTGGCGCATAGCCCGCTCAAATTGATGAGCCCTCAGCTACTAACAAGTGCATTGTTCCCTTCGTTTTCAAGTTTGATAATACTACACAGCTAATGCAAAATTTCAACGGCTGTGGTACTGCAGAAACAGCGATGGCCAAGTCGACGCAATTCTTGAGAAGAACCGGAAAAGGCCAGTGAGATTCTGATCGGCTCATCGCGAGTAGACTTCCTGGCGGCGGGCGAAATTTTCTCTTCAGCAGATCCGAGAAAACGGGCCAAGCGACACGCGCATTCCTCTTCGCGCGACGGCTTAGCGTGAAGCTTGCCGCCGTCGGGTCCGCGATCGCACGTGTTTTCGCGTACACGGAGCTCAGCCCTTAACGTTTTCTCCCCTTTCGCCTTGCTAGCACAGCCGTCAGACCCATGGCAGACCGAGCTGTCTCTTTACCTCCTTGGTCTTGCTGCCATCGCTTTTTGGGCTCTGAAAATAATTTTGTGACTATGAGTTATTAAGAAAACAAACCACAAAGTTCTTAACGACATACGTTACAAGAACGACAATTTTCAGGACGGTCACAGCAAAATTAAAATGAAGGTTTGACACTGAAACAATTCTTCGGACTTCATCTCCATTTTTACTACGTCGTGGTAAAATGAATAATTCAAGGCTAGTGTGTTTTCTTAGTTGTGCATTTAAAGCGGATGGATTGCAGAATTTTCCATTTTTGCAAATTGTGACTGGCAATAAAAGAAAAGCTACTTTCCGCACCTCCACTCAGATATTCGTGGGAGATCTTCAGTACCTAACAAATTTATATCTGACTTAGTGCATTACGTCCTTGCTTTCAGTAATGAAATGAATGTGAAATACAGATCATAACTATTTAAACTACCAATACAGATGTAGTCCGTTTCAGATCGCACAAATCGGGGATCCGGCTTCTGACCGCATTGGTTTCATTTTAATAAGCATGACAATCAACGTTCGCATGCTGTTTTTGAATCTTAGTATGTTGTTACGCCAGTTTTTCCTTACTTTTAAACAGTAGTAGATTTCCTATTTTGCATACATTCCCCCTGTATGAAACAAAAAAAGCAGCAAATCGATATTCTGCCATTCCTCTCACGCATAAATGTATTATAATATTGTTTTAATGTTTTGTGAGAGCAATTTTATGTGGCAAAATATATTTATTTAATGTGGGGCTCAATACCTCTATGTAAGCGGCAGTCTTGGCAGCAAGTCAACTCAGGTTGTGGAAAAGCTATAACGAACTCGTACAGCCAGATATGTTGCATTACCTATTGCATTGCATTACATATTGCGCTGTCTTGTAACTTTTCTGCTCATCCCACCCTTCATGTAATACCGCGCGAGGAGTCTTTAAGGTAATAAAATGAAATGAATTACGCAGTTTTTACATGCTAAAAAATTTTATTCAGCCAGCGGTCATTTAGGGTAGGTTTGGGAGGAGTACGGACTCATAAAGCAGACCATGAATAGTACCTCTCGAATGCCTGAGAATAAATTTGATATTTTAAAGCTTTCATTGTATGTTTCAAGTTACGTATATTAGTTTTTGTAATGTAAATATCGCATAGCACACCACATTTAACGAAACACTCTCTCATATGAAATCGACATAGATATTAACAAGCCGCCAACCTCGGGACAAATATGTTCATATCTTTGCTTTATTACGAAGCTGACGCGAATACAAATACTCTCACGTTTTTGCACTATTCGGGCGTACTTGATGTACCTGGAGACAGATAGCTCTAATCTTAATACAGATGCCATTTTATCGAGGGAACACGTTAAAATTGCTTATGATTTGTTATCAACTGTCATGAATTCTGCAAACTTTTTATTAAATTATTTCTTGTTTCATGTTTTACTTTTCAGACACGAAAGACAATCGCATGCAAGCCTTCAAGACGAAAATGGCACGGGAACAATGGATGTCAGCGCACAGGAAGGTATGAATGTATTATTTTAATATTTTTATGCTCTTATGATTGCCCTTTGAATACTCAAGCCCCAATACGCCCATTTCTACCTGCTATTCTTCCGCGCCTTCAATAGCGTTATAAGTGCTACTAAGACCTGGTGAAGTAAGCGCCGTCATTATGGATAACTAACCATATTAAATCCATATTAAAATTCAATAGAATTGCTCATGTCCGTCAAGATCACTTAAATTGGGATTATTTGGCTAACTTAAATGAAATATGAATATTTACGGCAGCTTCCGGTCCAGAAAATGGAGTCTTGTAAAATGACAGAAAGTCTGATTTGTTGCCGTGAAAACCCCATTGAATATTGGCAGAAGTACATGAAAAAGCTACCACCATCAGCTTTTCATACGCATGGAGTTTTTATCCTCTCTGTCACCACTATTCACAATGTAAGAGTGGCTACAATTGTTTTCAGCTGCGTATATGTGCCGCGTGCTGCTCCAGACATCTGGTGCCACTGAGCACGATTACTCAAAATTTCATTCGACTGCGACCGGTACCTGTACTTCGTAGTTTCTAAAGTAACGCCCTAATAGGTCTCTGGGAGTGGGCCTCAAACTTTTGTGAAACTCAAATTAAATCACCGCAGCATCTGGTAACATACCTATCGTGGTTCTACTCGCATTCTAGATGATTTCACTTGTCGAAATTATACGCCATGTAAACAAAGTATTTAGTGTAAAGCTAGAGTCTTCTTTTTTATCTAAGCAGGGCTCTCCATTGCTTATGTCTCTTGATAGGTGAAGATAGAT
Organism: Amblyomma maculatum; assembly: GCF_055883805.1. Classification (NCBI taxonomy): domain Eukaryota; kingdom Metazoa; phylum Arthropoda; class Arachnida; order Ixodida; family Ixodidae; genus Amblyomma; species Amblyomma maculatum. The sequence continues at coordinate 410,824,739 of NC_139344.1, forward strand.
GGAACGTAGAGTGTGGGTAGGTTGCGTAGTGTTTTATTGCATGTAAATTGTGCTCTGTTTTCGCTTTCGCTTTCCAATCTGACTTGAGCGGACGAGCAAGCAGCTAGGGGGCAAGGCCTGCCATCGGATGGGCAACAGACCATGGACTCAATATCAGGAAATCAACGTCAGCACAGTACAGCGAACCGCATATGCCGTATTCGACCATCGTGAAGACTTGGGTCCACGTTGCCTAAGTAGTGCAATTGAAGAGCAGGAGTAGTTTTTCTTGATATGAAATGAATCTTGAAATTATCCTTGAAGAATTCTCTCTCTTACAGATGAAAAACGCAGTAGCAGTTTCAGCATCGCTGCAATATTATTTTCAGTAAGATCTGATTTCTTGACGACATTTCCGACGTAAACAACTAAGGCGAGCAATTCCAACGCATTACGGGTGACCGAGGCAGTCGAAGAGGAAACAATTGTTAAGGAAACAGAATTATTACTCTTCAATGTTTAGAGAAATCAAAAGAATAAGTAAATTTAAAATGACGAGTTTTGTTACTGAACAAGCGAAAACGCCCTTATTGGCAGGCGACAAGCCGGTAAAAAAGGTTTAAGCCGTAAATTTTGCAAACCATATGCCAGAACCTCAACTATACGTGATCCGCACCACCGGAAACAGAAGAGAGGTACAGCTCAGATGCATTGCTGAAACAATCCTGCCAAGACGCAGTAAGCCTTTAGCCTCAAGATATTTTAGCATGACCATGACAAAGGCCTTGTTGGGCAGAAATATCCACCGCTGGCGTTTTTGTCTGCACTGAAAGCGCTAGCTGTGAGTGAAAATCACAGACATGCCTCCGGCACACACTAGACCACTGGTGACGTACTCGGCTAGTGGTTCGTAGGCGCCCATTGGTTCGTAGGCGGATTGAGTGACGTCACAATTCCCCGTGACATGCCCCAGTACAGAAATGCAGGAGAGTCCACCTAGGGCTCCTCTTTTAAGATGAGAATACGGGAAAGGAATCAATCTGGACTATCATATTCTCAGTAAAATGCTCTCCCCCATATCAATGCACTCACGTTTGTGTGAGTTTGCTTATAGTGGAGCTTTACATATATGCCGAGTGGCAGTTTCCATAATGAGGTAGCTTACGGCTTTATGTTAATGAATATGTATAAATGAGTAGAGGTACAATTATTAGATTATTGTAGCAAATTTAACGTTGCAAATGAGGTTCCGCAATAGGTGCCACAGAAAGGAGCCATTACGCTCTCACGCTATACCATTGAAAGGGGTGTTTATGTTGCCTGTATGTTTTGCTATGTGCATTGCCTTAGCACATAAAAGAATGTTATGAAGGTTGAAAAGAGAGGTGAAATAAATTTAAAAAGATTACATGGCTGATGTAATGAACTCGGGGAGTGAACGATGATGAGGTCCCTGCGTCCAAGCGGCATATGACGACTGATTATGGGGCGAGAGGTCAGCTGCCACCAGGTGCGGTATCCGCGTCGGCTTCAGCGCTGGAAATTTCAACAGCAGGCAATGGATACCGTTTCTGTATTTCTGGACTTAAAGACGGTGCATCCAGGGTGGGGATACAAATCTCTAAATATAGGTCACTTTCGAATCACTGCAAGTGTTAGAGCCATCCCAACTCGAATCCTCCGAAGCGCCACCTCCTCTGCACGGGTTAGACCGCGAGGGAGGCTTACCGTACATGGAGGTATGAGAGCACGTGTACAGCATCGGTGGTGCTCCTATCTTGTTAAAATTAGGGCAGTATTATATTATTTAGGAGGATTGACGATGATGACGTTGAGGTGGAAAGGCGGGTTGCAGCATCTGCATTGCTTTAAGCACTGAAAAGGTCACACTGAGTTCATTCAGTACCAATTTCCTGCTGTATGCGTGCCGCTAGACTGTATGTTTTGGCAGATTTCTGCGCTGCTGATGACGCGTCTGAGTAGCTTTATCACCTGGAGGGAATCAGTGCGTATGACAATACGGGCCGTGGGAAACATGAAAATGGCGGCCACGGAGTGAAGCGCTTTTTGTCCTGCAAGCAGTTCAGCACAAAAAGAAGATGGAGGTTCCGGTTATTAAAACGTTGATGTCTTGTTCAGTGAACACTTGCTAGGGCAGAAACTGCAGTTGTCACTTCGCAGGCTTTGGTGCTTGCGTCGCCGTAAATTATGATGGAACATTGTGGCAAGCGGACGTCATGTTCCATAATTCGGTCGCGAAGTGACGACGCCGATTCCTGTATTGATGGTCGTCGTAAATCAGTTGGCTTGTTATCACTCAGGTGTACAAAACGCCCAAGAGGAAGAACTGGCAGTGGCGGTAGCAGAATTAAATGTGACTAGAGCGCACGTTGCGTGAGAGAGAGTGGCCTTAAGCCTTCGTGCATCGCTTCGTTGCTGCACCAGTTCATCTATTGTGTTTAGCAGCGCGCTTTCTTGGAGCGTCACGATTGGTGGGATTCGAGGAAAGCAGGTAATGACCTTCATTGCCTCTTGATTTGAGCTTCAAGGTGATCCCATTGTGCCCTTCTCTAATGCTGAAATTGGGCTTGATAACCAAGGTGCGGTTGCACAGCTGTCCGCACCAACTGTCGTACTGTCGTGCAACATCTGAGTGGGCGCCGCCCGTTTTTGGAGCAATGCATCTGAGCAGACCCAGAGTCTGTAACGCCTGCTTTTTAGCGCGAGACAGCCATGAAGTTCCAGTTCCTGACTCATGAAACATTAAACCCAATATTTTTGCTGTTGAACTTCCCTTAAGTGGCGTTTCGGACAGATGTAGACGAATAGGCGTTACAGCTAGTTTATGGCGCCCCAGCTGTTGGCGACTGATATTAACGTAGTTTTGCTGGCAAAACGTTAAAGACCAATTGAAGAAGCATATTTAGACACACTATCTAAAGCTGATTGCAAGACAATCGTTTCTTCTCACTTTTCTTGCCAGATGTTTTATGCTCTTGAGCGGTTTCACCATCTATGCAGCTCACACATGTGCTTTCTACGTATGACGTTTCCAGGACAACCGGGGACCAAATATTATTTTCGACACGTCAATGTCAATGAAGAGTGTGCCCTTATGACCTATGAAGGAAACGGTGAGCGGCATTGCGATATTATTTGCACTTCATTCACAATTACGGCACATAACTTGAAATATCGATATGATTTAAGAGCGCACTGTAGCAAAATACCAGGTACAAACGACATTTACAGCGCTTGTGTCTCTTCTATATATGGTCTTTTTTTTTTTTAATTGAGCTATTACGCTCTTAAATGCAATACCACGTCGATCACTCTGCTATGTATGTTATGATCCTATACGTTAAAAACCAAAAACAGCAACCAGCAGCCATTGCATTTTCAAACTTGAAATTCAGAAAAAACAACACAGATGACCTATAAATATTTCTGCAGTCCTATAAGTGTTAAATTTGGCCTATGAGCTTTAACAAAATACTGGTTAACAAAAGAAGCAAACCGCATTATCTCAGTTGCTTCTAGTGTAAAAGTGTGAACAGCGAAGCATGACGATATGCAGTAGCAGTTTTATCTGGAAGAGAGAATATGAGTTCTGACGGTATAAAAAACTTGATGAAAAGCGACAAAAGAAACATTTTTGTTGGAGAAGACAATACTGCCACCCACCTATGTAAAAGTAGCCATTTTGCAACGTAGTTGAATTTAGACACTCAGTTTTAGAAAACGCGCTGTTTTTTTTTTTTTTTTTAGATCTAGGACACAGTCATTTTTGATTATCCCAGGTCTTTGTACTTGCACGATATGGGACAGCCCGAATGAAAAGTAATTAAGAATCGTGGTCCACGTCTGTGCAGAGGCAAATGTTGTAACACTCACAGCTAGAGTAATCACGGATGTAGCTGCGCGTCTGGGCATCCGTTGCCAATATCAATTAGGAGGACATTGCACCTGACATAATATTTGTACCATGGTGACGTAGACTAGAACGCGGCGGTTCCTTAGAAAACATATTTGAAACATTTACTGGTGCTTTAATATATATTTCTCCTTCGCAAACGTTGAGCAAAGCGACGAAGAAGCAATAAAGCATTTCATGACCGTGAAATGTCACATTGCAACGGGCCGCAAAGGGGATGAGCGCTATGGAAGAAGACAAAGTGAGTCGTGTGCGCGAGCAGAGCCAAAGACGACTGATTGCTGACACGGTGCCTCTGACATAACGTTTTTCGCCAAGGCCTTCACAAAGAAACACAAAAGTTTCTTTTAAAAGCCGTGATAGATGCGCTGTAAGGTATTATCAAGTTCGCTTCCTTATTGACGGACATCATTTGCGTAACAATATTCAATAAACAGGGAAGTATAATTAACTAATCAACTGTTTGCTTCTTAGCTTTAGGGTACATTATGTAGTGAAATTGAAGGTCTTCAACACTGAAAGGGAACATTCCATATTTCTAAATCGGCATTAGAATTTTAAATGCTGAATGTCTAGAGTATGCTTTTATAGCACGCTGCTTTGACTTTCCTGCAGTAGACAATGCCAAAAAGTAATACCTGCGTGCTGTATATCGACGGGAAATACGTAGAAGGTTTCTAAGAGACCGTTAAAAGCGTTTCTATTTCATTTAAGTGGCGCTATTTTGTCTATGTGTACCATTTGCAATAGGACGTGAAGAGCATTCAAAGTGTATTTTTCGCTTCCAATATTATGAATTATGATGCTCACTCAGACATTTTATGCATTGAACTCGCCATAAAATATTGCAAGGCTTCAATTTTTCAATGTATTATTGTACTCTAAAAACGACACATGACATGAAAAGACGATTGCTTATTTTATGTAATTGCCATCTTTTTATTGCATCTTAGAGTACAGTCACACAATTGATCATAACAGACCGCATCGGTGTGCTTTCGCGGCTTTGCAATGAAAAATCTATATTTTATGATTTCAGCGATGAAGCATACGACTAATCAAAATATATTAAAAGACTGATTTGTTTTATTATTATCGTGATTAACAATAACACGTCGTGATTCATTCGTTCGGAAATAAATTCAAGTCTGACCTTAAGGAAGTGAAAATCATGTACTTTCAGATATAGTATGCGCCTGTTTCAAATTGCCCTTAAATACTCAGGAGGCGAGAAATAAATTCATAAACGAAAGACGCTCGAGTCATTTCGCAAAGAAATTCTATTCGGCCATCAAGTCTCCGTGAAGCCAAGCTTGAAGATGAAACCAATATTAACATATTAGCTCATGCAAGCACACAGGCTTGCTGACATGAAAACATTGCGCAGAAAAGCACTCACTCATTGCTATTTCGCTCTGTCCTAGTTATTCCTATGAAATATAGACATTAATTTACCGGTTAAATAATTACGTTGCAGTAAACCCCGAAGCTCAAGATACGTTTATAATTGGGCCAATCTCAATCATGATTAGCCAGTGTTCAATATCTCGGGTGCTCAGCTAATGGTGACCAAGATAATAACAAAATGCTGCAGGCGAGACCACACTCTTTTAAGCAGTCCTCGAATCGCTTCACTGGACTCGCACACTTTGTCTTCTTAAATGTTTCATTAGATTTATCTGAGATATCTAATTATTAAAACAGGCGCCTCTAAATGGAGACTTTTTAATTGCAAGTAACTTTTATGGCCGTCTGTGTTCCCAAACTACTTTAGTGATTCCTAAACGGCACAGTGGCCAACGTGTGCATAAGTCTGAACTGGTAGATTTTTCTTCGTTCGCTATCACGTTGAGACGAATAGTGAGCGAACTCTTGTTTGCATAAGGAATTGAAATTATGAATTTTGTAAAACAGACGGCTTGCACTCGGTGTACTTATAGATCTCAAGAAAGCAATTGGCACTGTATAAAAAATATATTGTTACAAGCTCTACACAAAAGCTAAATTTGTGGTGAGGAGTAAGGTTGCTTACTACCTAAGTCAAAAGCTTATTTCGGTATGTGATCAAAAATATCAATCTCATGGCTTCATCATGGCTTCTAGCGAGACCTACTCGTGGAGCCTTTTTGTGGCCTAAATATCCGGACAACATATTAGTGATAACAGGAATCCCTCCCTCATCTAATTCTTCATTCAGACTACAATTAGATGGCATAGCTACAAAGCAATGTTTTTAAATGGGTGAAGACCTAGCTGATAAACTGTTCAAGACATGTAAAAGCCAATAGCATTACTCTAATAAAATCTAGATGTCTAGATTTTTAAATCACAGCAGCAGCCAAGAAACTGAGTGAAGCCTACAGGAAAACGCAGGAAGAAAATATTTTTTTGGCTTTGTTTTAGTAATTATCTTTACGGATAATTTCCGTTGAGAACCTTGTCAGATTTGTCGTTGCCGCCTGGCTGTCAATAAAGACTGAACTTCGCTGCTTTCGCGCATACAGATTTCAAAAACCACCAGCGTGTCAGTCATGCCGTGGGCACAATCCTGCAGGAGAAATCGAAATCGTAAAAAAAGGCATGGACATCAGTTTTCACTGGTGACCCAGGCTCATACAAGTTTGGAGGTGCGGCAGGTGTGCGGCTGTAGTTTTGATCTATTTCATAAATTTTGAATGCACAGTGTTCGCGAAAAACAAGAGGGGTATTATTTTCCATATGCTCGTATAAATGAGCCCTTATTTAAGAAATATTTAAACGAAATGCTCTTCCGTGAACCTTGTTAAATGCACTACACTGAAATTGTTCCTTGTTACTGCTGAATATACAAACCTGGTATTATAAAACTTCAATGGCCGCTGTGTTGCTTGTTCAAGCGCACTAAGAAAAATTGGCCCCTTAAGTAGGTACTAGCGTTGCAAATTAAACAACCAGTATTTTTTCTTCGTTCCTTCTCCCTTCCTGCCTTCCTTGCTTCCTTTCCGCCTTCTTTCTATTCTTTGTTCCTTAACAGGCCGCACCGAATGCCATCTGTACGTGGGAAACGCAAAGCTTGCCGATGATCAACGAAGAGAATGTGAAAAAGTATATGACGAATTTTGCCAAGAGAAACACCAAATCTCCGACAGCGCCTGCGAAACATATACGGCGAGCATGCGGGCATAGACTCGACTGATTGCACGGACTAAGAACTTTCCCGAATAAAATATCTGTGGTGCACGCCACAATGGTTTTGTCGGCTCTTTTGTTTTTTGTTTTTTTTTGTAACTGCCTACTCAGGAACGCCAGCTTTTCAAAATCAGGCATTGTGAAGCCATATAGAGGACTGCCCATAAACACCAGAGCCCCACTACGCAAGGCGAGCTGACAAAACAAAAGAGAGAAGCATCATTAACACGATGATCTCTACTGGTCTCTTTTACACGGCATAACCTCTAAATTACCTCCCCTCCCGCGTGCAGCTTGAAGTAGCCTTATTAAAGAGGTTATGAAGTGCCTAAAATGAGGTAAAGCAAATCGGTCGAGAGATAGGTACTCCCTTACAAGTCAATTAATCGCAAGAATTTTTCAGCTAGCTTCATTAACACCGAAGATATCGGTACTCCCTCACAAGGCAATTAATCGCAAGAATTTTTCAGCTAGCTTCATTAACACCGAAGATATCGGTACTCCCTCACAAGTCAATTAATCGCAAGAATTTTTCAGCTAGCTTCATTAACACCGAAGATATCGGTACTCCCTCACAAGGCAATTAATCGCAAGAATTTTTCAGCTAGCTTCATTAACACCGAAGATATCGGTACTCCCTCACAAGGCAATTAATCGCAAGAATTTTTCAGCTAGCTTCATTAACACCGAAGATATCGGTACTCCCTCACAAGTCAATTAATCGCAAGAATTTTTCAGCTAGCTTCATTAACACCGAAGATATCGGTACTCCCTCACAAGGCAATTAATCGCAAGAATTTTTCAGCTAGCTTCATTAACACCGAAGATATCGGTACTCCCTCACAAGGCAATTAATCGCAAGAATTTTTCAGCTAGCTTCATTAACACCGAAGATATCGGTACTCCCTCACAAGGCAATTAATCGCAAGAATTTTTCAGCTAGCTTCATTAACACCGAAGATATCGGTACTCCCTCACAAGGCAATTAATCGCAAGAATTTTTCAGCTAGCTTCATTAACACCGAAGATATCGGTACTCCCTCACAAGACAATTAATCGCAAGAATTTTTCAGCTAGCTTCATTAACACCGAAGATATCGGTACTCCCTCACAAGGCAATTAATCGCAAGAATTTTTCAGCTAGCTTCATTAACACCGAAGATATCGGTACTCCCTCACAAGGCAATTAATCGCAAGAATTTTTCAGCTAGCTTCATTAACACCGAAGATATCGGTACTCCCTCACAAGGCAATTAATCGCAAGAATTTTTCAGCTAGCTTCATTAACACCGAAGATATCGGTACTCCCTCACAAGTCAATTAATCGCAAGAATTTTTCAGCTAGCTTCATTAACACCGAAGATATCGGTACTCCCTCACAAGGCAATTAATCGCAAGAATTTTTCAGCTAGCTTCATTAACACCGAAGATATCGGTACTCCCTCACAAGGCAATTAATCGCAAGAATTTTTCAGCTAGCTTCATTAACACCGAAGATATCGGTACTCCCTCACAAGACAATTAATCGCAAGAATTTTTCAGCTAGCTTCATTAACACCGAAGATATCGGTACTCCCTCACAAGGCAATTAATCGCAAGAATTTTTCAGCTAGCTTAGTTAACACCGAAGATATCGGTACTCCCTCACAAGGCAATTAATCGCAAGAATTTTTCAGCTAGCTTCATTAACACCGAAGATATCGGTACTCCCTCACAAGGCAATTAATCGCAAGAATTTTTCAGCTAGCTTCATTAACACCGAAGATATCGGTACTTCCTCACAAGGCAATTAATCGCAAGAATTTTTCAGCTAGCTTCATTAACACCGAAGATATCGGTACTCCCTCACAAGTCAATTAATCGCAAGAATTTTTCAGCTAGCTTCATTAACACCGAAGATATCGGTACTCCCTCACAAGGCAATTAATCGCAAGAATTTTTCAGCTAGCTTCATTAACACCGAAGATATCGGTACTCCCTCACAAGGCAATTAATCGCAAGAATTTTTCAGCTAGCTTCATTAACACCGAAGATATCGGTACTCCCTCACAAGGCAATTAATCGCAAGAATTTTTCAGCTAGCTTCATTAACACCGAAGATATCGGTACTCCCTCACAAGGCAATTAATCGCAAGAATTATTCAGCTAGCTTCATTAACACCGAAGATATCGGTACTCCCTCACAAGGCAATTAATCGCAAGAATTTTTCAGCTAGCTTCATTAACACCGAAGATATCGGTACTTCCTCACAAGGCAATTAATCGCAAGAATTTTTCAGCTAGCTTCATTAACACCGAAGATATCGGTACTCCCTCACAAGTCAATTAATCGCAAGAATTTTTCAGCTAGCTTGATTAACACCGAAGATATCGGTACTCCCTCACAAGGCAATTAATCGCAAGAATTTTTCAGCTAGCTTCATTAACACCGAAGATATCGGTACTCCCTCACAAGGCAATCAATCGCAAGAATTTTTCAGCTAGCTTCATTAACACCGAAGATATCGGTACTCCCTCACAAGGCAATTAATCGCAAGAATTTTTCAACTAGCTTCATTAACACCGAAGATATCGGTACTCCCTCACAAGGCAATTAATCGCAAGAATTTTTCAGCTAGCTTCATTAACACCGAAGATATCGGTACTCCCTCACAAGGCAATTAATCGCAAGAATTTTTCAGCTAGCTTCATTAACACCGAAGATATCGGTACTCCCTCACAAGTCAATTAATCGCAAGAATTTTTCAGCTAGCTTCATTAACACCGAAGATATCGGTACTCCCTCACAAGGCAATTAATCGCAAGAATTTTTCAGCTAGCTTCATTAACACCGAAGATATCGGTACTCCCTCACAAGGCAATTAATCGCAAGAATTTTTCAGCTAGCTTCATCAACACTGGAGATATCGGCGTATAAAAAATGGCGCTCTTCTCTCCCCCTTCAGCTCAACACTCGGAAACACCAGAGAAAAATTAAGAAAACAGCTCGGGAACTCCATCCCGCCTTGGAAGCCTCATCGGGTGACTCTCGGTTCTCAGACTTCCGGTTGTCGCACCTGTTTTTGCGAGTGTCGCCCACGCATTCATCGGTCTCTGTCTTTCCCTTCCCGTCTGCGTTTGCATAGCTTTCAACCTTGTCTCGTGTCTTCCTCGGCCGCCGGTTTCTTCCCTTTCTTGACCTCTCGGAACTGTGTGCGACAGCAGCCTGAACAACTCGGGTCGTTCGTGAGCGCATGTCTGCAGGTGGGCAGGCTGCTGTCCATACACACCTGCGGCCGCTGCGGAAGCGCACTTTCCTTCATATCCCTGTACCATTCAGCGCAAATTAGCGTGGACTTTCTACAGCTTTCTACAAGACACCTTTCTTCCCTCGCACTGCCGGGGTCAGTCTCCGGTGTCAGTAGCTTTGGTACCGTCTTCTGCCGTTTGACCAACAGCGGCCGGTATCCTCGCGGAGTTGACGCGATAACATCGGCTCTGCATAGATGCTGGCAAACGAGCGTGCGAACTGCAGGCGTGCAAACATGTCATCGTCATTCTACGGCAGGAGCGCTTTCATGATGGTCGGTGAGAAGCATATCTTGTGGTGCATAACGAATGGAATGTATACACGTATCATCGGCGAGAGCACGGACTGATGATCGCTACAAAGTTTGGATATGGGATTGCAGGTGAGGACGAAGTATTCATCCGCGGATCTGAAGAATTGAGATTAACAAAAAAGATAGTCTGCCGGCGTTGTTGTATTTTCTTTTTTTGAAGTCTTTTCGCACATCGTTTAGAAAATGCCAATGCGTACCGTGCCCGCATTTTTTCTCATGTGTGCGCATCGTCCGAGCCAAAATCGACGCCGCAAAACATCAGCAATGCATCTCGGCACATGCAGTTCGGCAGCGCACGTTGTAGCCGACTTCCGCAGCGACACGCAAGAATAGCGCACAGAAGCATGCGAGCGGCTACGCTAGAGACGCAGCGAAGCGGGTGATTCCAAAACGTCGTCCGCTGTGGCTTTGATGCAAACGAAACAAGGCCTAGTGACGACCAGGGAGCAGCGCACGACCGGAGTGCCGCCGGCCGCTGCGCTTGAGGACGGCATCTCTGCGGTAAACTGGCGACATCCATTGTTGCACTTAAGCGATGCGAATTTGTGTCCTTTCGCGATAAAGCCGAGGGCAGACCTTTTCTGACGCACGTTCCGTTTAATTATCAACACGCATCACGAATGGTGGATGCTGCAAAGACGAGACGGGACTACAGTACGCTGTTGCTGCGCCGTCAGTCGGTACACGAAGGCTGAGGCTGCCTATTTTATCCGCTGTTGCTGAACTATGATCTGAATCAGAAGTATACAATTGGTACGGTGTTGAATCGGACCAACTCGTGCTTTTTTTCTACTCCGGCGCCGACGTGCACTTACACTCAGATGCCACCACCTTCTCGGTTAACATCGCGAACATTCTCGGTTAACATTGCTTGGAGCTGGAGGCCAAGACTTCGGATGGTGTTGACCGTTGGCACGGGAAGGTTGTTAATAGTGAGGCGGATATCTGGAAATGTGGGGGTTTCCGGGTGCCGGGATAACGCACAAAGGAGAGCTCAGCTTTTGCTGCTGAGCACTTAAGTCCTTTGTCCAATAAATAGTCTTCAACTGCCTTGATCGCAGCCTAGATAGTCTCTTCAATGTGTCCGTCACTGCCGCCAATCACCCAGAGGGTGACGTCATCCGCGTAAATGTTATTGGCCTCGAGATCGAGCAGAGTCGCCACCTTGCGGCTCAGCGACGAAACCTACTCAGTGTGGATGCGTTTTTGCGTCGCCTGCCAGCCCGCAGTGATTTACGCACGCGCATGCGACGTGTACAAGGGTGTTTTTGTTTGTTTCGCTGTTCCTGTGAACTTTTGCTTACCTATATGCCTCTTGCAAAATAAATATGAACAGTCTATAACACCATGCTTCATTACAAATATATATATACTTTTCCATATCGAGTATGTCATGCTTGGAAAGGACGTCATCCATCGCGGTCTTCGGCGCTTGAGATCCTTTGACACGCAATGTCTCATACGAAGTGGTACTGTCGTTAGCGCTGTGCCAAAGCAAAACAGGTCGCTGCCGTCAATAAAAGTTAATGCAAACGCTCATAAATCGCGTATTCCCGTTTCTGTTTGGAATACCGCAGCTTCTAAAACATATGCCACCGCAGACTGCTTTATATAGCAGAATGCAGTTTGCACAGACCACTCTACGCCTGCTATGCCTTCGGTATGCATGATAGAGTTGTGTCAGTACTTTTCTCTTTTTTTTTTGCTTTTAAACCTCTGTCGCGGTGCCTCAATGGTAAGGGCGCTCGACTGCTGATTACGAGAACGCGGGATTCAATCACAACCGTTTCAAAAGGCGCTCCTCAGCTGTGGGATTTGACTGCACAATAAACAATCCCACGTGGCAAATGTGGTGTTACTATTGAAGAAAATAAACGACACCAAAACCAGCTGCAATCATCCATCATAGCCGATGCCGCTTTCATGCGTTAAACCCGGGCCAATATGCATTTTTTTTTTTTTTGCTGTTGAAGGCCTCTGTGCATCCGTAAAAGTGGTAGTGAGCAAATTTTGCTTTAGAGAAATGCTCGAATGTTTGGGAAACATCTTCCCTGCACCTAAGTGTTACTGTAAATATTACATAATGCACCTAGATTAATGTACTTTACTGGTAGCCAATTATAATCATTATAATCCCTTTTCGTCCAAGTGCTGTCTTCCGAGCAAACTCGTCGATTCTGATAAGGGGAGTAACACAGCTTCATGCGGGCTTAAATATCAGTGTTTAGTTCGGGAATAAATACATTTTTATAGTCGCATGATAAGATGCCCTCCATTTCTTTCGGAATAGTTTTATATTCAGCACCTGTTTTGGAAGCAACCTTAATATTTTACTTCGCATAAGATTTAGTCACTGCTAAATAATTAGTGATAAAGAAATTTTCAGCCTGTAAAATTGTTTCCCAGGACATGACAGTGCCCATGCGCATGTTTATAACGATGTCTTCGCGGCGAGTAATTCGTAGCTTGCACTTTAACGTTACAAAAAATTAATCGCTGATTATTGTAAATTCTGTCAAGTGTGGAAAAGTTCTCTCACACGGTGAAATTTATTGGCATTGCAAAACAAAACAATTACACTACTAATTTACCATTATATAATAACATCACACACATCAGAAATCCCTTATAATTTCCTCGGTTTCAGGAAATCGTTGACAGTTAGTGGCACATGCAGTAATACACTATCACATTCTATGACAGTGGCCGCAAATAGCATCTCGGCAAATTTAATCCCCTCAGCGCTGTATACGTGAACAATCAGCTTTCCTGTGCGGCGAGGTTTCCTGTATGGTGTCGGCGTGATCTCATTTTTGGGGAATACTTGTGCGTGGTTGTCTGGAGGCCAGAGTTGATGTGCAGTCAGTTTAAAGCAACTCGCCATGCAGTAAGCTCGCAGTGCTATACATTTAACCTGCTTAATCATCGAGTCAAGTATGATATAATGAACCAGGCTTTCTCGATTCAATCTGAAGTACTGCAAGTCAGAGCACGAACCTTGTATCTGCGTGAGCTTGACACTAAATTCGCCTGTCTCACTCGCATGTGATACGCGCAAACTGTTTAAAAGTCGATAAGAAAAATAAAGCTGTCATTAGGCAGGCGTTAGTATTAGGCGCGTGAGCGCGGTACAGCGCAAGAAACGTGCAAAATAAATCTAGAAGACTGGTGGTTGCGTGCTTTGTTTTCCTAAAATCCGCGCTTCTTCGACTGCACTGGCGATATCCTTGGCTTTTCTTTTCCGCAATATTGCAGAAATACTGCAGATGGCACGTTTTCGTCGCCAACAAACCCTCCGTAAACTCGGAAGCAGACCTACGCAGCGTGCGTTTCTGCGAGCGCCGCTGTCTGCCGATCCACACTACCGGAGCGACGGTGGCGCCACCTCTAGGTCGATCTCGCGGTGAATAATGAAGGCCCTCGTGGCGAGCGAGCCGAGCCGGAAGGCCCATTATAGTGATATTGAAAAGTAGCGGAGAGAGAACGGAGCCCTGTGGCGTACTCTTTTTGCCCAGAGAAATATTACAGAGGGAGTGGGGACCGGCAACGAGCGTGGCAGTGTAATCCGTTAAGAGAGCACGGATATAGTTGTATAGAATTTCGCTCACCGGCAGATTGTGGAGGTTGGACAGAATAGCTGTGTGTTGAATGTTATCGAAAGCTTTAGCGATGTCGAGGCCCAGGATGAACTGCGTGTGTCGAGTCTTGTGGTCCAGAAGTTCATGCTTGAGTTGGAGAATAACATCACACGTGGATAGATGGGGCCGAAAGCCAATCATGCTTGGCGGGAAGAGATCGCGCTCCTTTGTGTATGTCGAGAGCCGCGCCAATGTAACGTGCTCCATGGCCTTGCACCGCAGGAGGTGAGTGAGATCGGAGTGAGCTTTTCGAGGCTTGGGGACTTACCTGCCCTGGGGATTAGAATGATTTTTGCATGTTTCCATTCTTTTGGGAGAACGCCGGACTCCCAGTATTGCTGCATGTAGGCTGTGAGTACATGAATAGAGCGGTCGTGGAGGTACAGTTAATCTTGTTATTGATGTGGTTTGGGCCGGCTGCCGAGCTCGGACGTAACTTAGCTAGCGCAGTCCGCACCTCTACCGCTGTGATCGGGGCACTGAAAAGAGGGTTGTCGGTTGTCGGGACCCGAATAGTCTGGGAGCAGAATAGAGGGCATAAGTTAAAGCTGATAACGCTGCTGCCTTGCAAGCACAGAAAGAAAACTACTAATGCGTTTATGTGAACCGAAAATGATGGTACACATGTGTTTATGTGTACGGAAAGGGACACTGCAAAATCGGTCGATCGTGGTGGCTAGAAACCCATCACTAATTACTCTTTCCAAAAGGCGTTTGCGGTAATGCGTCTGGGGAGGAAGCGTCGTAGTCACCTGGGAAGAAAAATATTTTCGACCGAGGAATGCACCGTGGCCCTTTCAGAGTAGTAAGGACAGCCTTTGGACATAGTTTTCTTTTTTTTTTAGAACTGTTTAGGCACACTTGGAGACAACTTATTTACTCGTCTTGTAGTTGTTAGACTGGAAGAGCATTTCGTACCAGAAAGTGTGGCGTCCCACAGTCGCATATAACTCATAAACATTCATCATCGACCAGATGCCTCTGGCAAGGCTCCCTCCACCTTCAAAGGAGGTGGAGGGGGAGGGGGGAGAGAATGTTTTATGTGGGACGAATGTTCTACTCGGAAAAGGGCCGCAAATAGCCATAAAGGCGATCACAGTCACGGAGGTGCTGCCACTTCCTCGAACGAGAAGCTCAGTTTGCAATCGCGCCTGTCAGGCGAGGCGTCGTCGCTGATACTACAAGGCAGGGGAACGACTTTCGTGCTGGATTGGAGGTCACCAGCTACACTCGGCGGGACTGGCGCATGCTAGTTGTGCCGTTTGGGGTTTGGGGCGGCGAAAGATGGCGTGCAACGGGGGTCAGTGCTAAAGCCCCTCGATAGACGACGATAAAGCCCCTTCTTTTATTCAATGCGCGGCTGTGGCCTGCCACGCTTCCTCCTCCCCCGTCATCGTCGCGCGTTCACTAGTTCGTTTAGTTAGTTTAGTTCGGTTAGTGCCGTTATGGCGGACACTTTCTGCGCACAGAATCTGATCACGCACCTCATGACCCAAGGAAAGCTTTCGCTTTAATGCTAACCTAGGCTCGCCATTTCAAATTCATGAAAGAGGAGAGAAGGTACGCGCAAGCACGTGTCAAGTTTCACATATTTGGATTGTTAGCTGATCTTCAGGCACATATACTACGTGCGCATCTACCTCCAGATAGGCGTGGGCGCTCGAGACGGCGCCTGTGACTGGGAGTATTACGGCTTCTATTCGCTAGCTTTGTTGTTTACTACAAGAGCGCTCCTCGGACTTTGCTGGGGACAAAAAGGCGAACATAATGGTGGAAAAGTAGAATTAAATTCGACCCATTGTCGTCAGAAATGAGATCTTTTCTTTATCATCATCATCATCAGCCTGACTATACCCATCGCAGGGCGAAGACCCCTCCCATACTTCTCCAATTAACCCAGTTCTGTGCAAGCTGCTTCCACTTGACCCCTGCGAACTTCTTAACCTCATCCGCCCACCTAACTTTCTGCCGCCCCCTGCTACGCTTTCCTTCCCTTGGAATCCAGTTTGTTACCCTAAGCGACCTTCAGTTATCCTCTCTTCGCACTACATGTCCTGCCCATGCCCATATTTTCGTCTTAATTTCCGCTAGAATCTCAGTAACTTCAGTCATTTCTCTGACCCACTCTGCACGCTTCCTATCTCTTAATGTTACCCCTACCATTTTACATTCCATAGCCCTCTGAGTTGTCCTCAACTTAAGTAGAACCCTCTTAGTAAGCCTCCACATTTCAGCCCCATAGGTGAGTACAGGTAAGATGCAACTGTTGTATACTTTCCTCTTGAGCGATACCGGTAAGCTGCTAGTCATAATCTGCGAGTGCTTGCTAAATTCTTTCCATACCAATCTTATTCTTCTTGTTATTTCCTTTTCATGATCCGGATCTGCGGTTACAACCTGTCCTAAGTAGACATATTCGCCTACTACTTCCAGTGCTTTGCTACCTAACGTAAACTGCGGTTCCTTCCCTTGTCTATTGAACATTAACCTTAGTCTTCTGCATATTGTTTTTTAAGCCTACTTTTTTACTTTTCCTGTCTAGGTCATCAATCCTTATTTGCAGTTCATTCTCCGAGTTACTTAGCAAGGCAATGCCTAAGAGAACTTCTTGTTGGGCAAATCATCAGCATCAGCAAATCGCAAATTACTGGGGTATTCTCCATCTGCCCTTATCCGTAACTGCTCCCATTCCAAGTCTCTGAATACTTCATCTAAGCAAGCTGTGAATAGTACTGGGGAGATCGTGTCTCCTTGCCTAACACCCTTCTTTATGGGATTTTTTTTTACTTTCTTGATGCAGAACTATAGTTGCGGTGCAGCCACTATATATATATATATATATATATATATATATATATATATATATATATATATATATATATATATATATATATATATATATATATATATATATATATATATATATATATATATAGGGTGGCGCTGGTGAACACTCTCAAGGTTCGTATACAGACAACACAAATACCCAAGCAAGTAGCAGGGGGGACAGCGGCCGATGTAGCTCAGTTGGAAGAGCACCGGACGCGATATTCGGAGGTCGAGGGTTCGGTTCCCACCATCGGCACGTTGTTTTTTCTTCTACTTTGTGTTTAATTATCCTTCCGCTACACATATTACTTTACTAATTTATGTGATTATCGAAGTAAAAATTAAAACAAAAACAAGACAAAGTACAATCCCCAACGCTTTCCTTGGCCTCGCCGACTGTTGGCTTCTTTCTTTCATGTATTATAACGAGCACCCTCATTTCCCCTCAATTGAGCTGCTTGTAGATTACGGGGGTCTCGGCTCTGGCAGTCTTGAAGCCATAGGTAGCGTAAGAGGGTTCTAGCACAGCTTTCGCCCTCGCTCTTCATCACGTTCTACGTGACGCTGGCGGTAACAAAGGACGCTCTACGTCCGCCGCTATGGCTGAGGGTGGCGCTGGTGAACACTCTCAAGGTTCGTATACAGACAACACAAATACCCAAGCAAGTAGCAGGGGGGACCGCGGCCGATGTAGCTCAGTTGGAAGAGCACCGGACGCGATATTCGGAGGTCGTGGGTTCGGTTCCCACCATCGGCACGTTGTTTTTTCTTCTTCTTTGTGTTTAATTATTACAGATTACAGAAATTTAATTATTACAGATTAAGAGATTACATTACTAATTTCTGTGATTATCCAAGTAAACATTAAAAAACAAAGACATAAAGTACCATCCCCAACGCTTTCCTTGGCCTCGCCGACTGTTGGCTTCTTTCCTTCATATATATATATATATATATATATATATATATATATATATATATATATATCTCCAGCACTTTCACGTAAGGCTCGTCTACCCCCTGA
Source organism: Amblyomma maculatum (assembly GCF_055883805.1). NCBI lineage: Eukaryota > Metazoa > Arthropoda > Arachnida > Ixodida > Ixodidae > Amblyomma > Amblyomma maculatum. Next base: position 410,842,913 of record NC_139344.1, read on the forward strand.
TTTCGCAATGCCTGCATCATCGCCGAGGTTTCAACTTAGTCAAATGCTTTTTCGTAATCAATGAATGCTATGTATAAGGGCTGATTATATTCCGAGCATTTTTCTATCACCTGATTGATGGTATGGATATGATCGATAGTAGAGTACCGTTTCCGAAAACCTCCTTGATCCTTTGCTTGATTGCAGTCTAAGGTTGTCCTGATTCTATTAGCGATTACCTTAGTAAATACCTTATACGTAACAGACAGTAAGCTGATTGGTCTGTACTTTTTAAGGTCCTTAGAGTCCCCTTTCTTGTGAACGAGGATAATGTTTGTATTTTTTCATGGTTCCGGTACCGTCGATGACACCAGGCACTGCGTATATAGGGTGGTCATTTTTTTTAGCACAATATCCCCCCATCCTTCAACAAATCTGTAGTTATCTGATCCCCTCCAGCTGATTTCAGCCTTTTGCATAGTTTCTAATGCTTTCTTGACCTTGTCCTTCATCACTGGTGGAATGTCTGACTGTTTTTCCCTACCACCAATCTCATTACGGTTCAGACTACTTTGGCTATCTGTAGAGATCTGTATAGGTTTGGTTTTGGTTTTGTGGGGTTTAACGTCCCAAAGCGACTCAGGCTATGAGAGGCGCCGTAGTGGAGGACTCCGGAAATTTCGACATCTGGGGTTCTTTGACGTGCACTGACATCGCACAGCACACGAGTGCCTTGCTTTTGGCCCTCATCGAAAAGCGGCCGCCGAGGCCGGGATTTGATCCCGCATCCTTGGGAACAGTAGTCGAGCGCCCTAACCACTGCGCCACCCCGGCGGGGAGTAGAGATCTGTATAGAACTCCTCGGCTACTTTGACTATCTTGTCCATATCCGTGATGACGTTGCCCGCCTTGTCCCTTATCGCACACGTCTGGTTTGTGCCTATGCCCAATTTATTCTTTACTGTTTTAAGGCTTCCCCCGTTCTTTACGGCATGCTCAATTTTCTCCACGTTATACTCTTACATCGGCCACCTTGCGCTTATTAATTAGCTCTAATATCTCGGCCAATTCAACCTGGTCTGTTTGGTTGAAAGCTTCCAAAAGAAAGCTCTAAATCATATCGAAGCAAACTCGAGAGCCAAGGTATTGCCATCAATTTTCGGTCTTCCAGAAATCGAAATGGGAGAACCCGGACACAAACAAGATGTATCGAGATGAGTTGTGGGCCCTCTGAGCACTCCATACCACCATGTGCCATATAAGGAGTATGTCCACACATCGCCCTTTGCCCGTCTGGCCCTAATAATTTTTCTTCGTTTTAATTCGGTTCAACTTGGTGTCCAACATAGTATCTTTAGCGTGGCCAATTCATTACCGACCTCCTAAGTTAGGTTGATCACCCCCCAAACCTGGCCCATCAGACCGCTGTATCACAGGTCTGATTATCACCGCAGTAACCTCCTTCGCACCCTCTGGGTACCGAATGTCGCGGTTTAATTGGTATAATGAAATAAAAGCGGGATGCTATGTACTATATCAAGGTGGTCAAATCCAGAGCCATTTAATGAGAACGTTGCAAGTTTTAGCCATTTGAAATTTCATTCATGTGCGCATTTTTCTCCTGTGGGGAATTTCATACGACATCCGGACTCGGACCACAATCATTTGCACGCTACACGGATCAAGAGGCTTTACTGAAAGATTTATCAGCATATGGCCTATTGACCTCTCCAGAGGTGCCGCAGATCGCAAGTCGTCACTATCCTCCAAGAAGAGGAAACAACGTACTTTCATCCGCCCACCTGGCAATAGGCACTGCAGTACACCAACAGCGTGTCAGTAATTAAGTGCTTACGCTCCAACTAATAAGCCTTTGGTAGTTGTTATCTACATGATTAATTTAGTGCTTACGCTCTATCTAATAAGACTTTGGCAGTTGTTATCTATATGATTTAATTTTCCGCTGCCCGAGCATGCACTTACACTTGTTGCTCATGCAAGAAGCCATGAAGCCATCGTAAAGGAGCGATGATTATCCTTGATAGTAACGCGACATTCGACACAGGGCCTACGTTTCAGCCTCCTCAGGTTATAGCTGTCCAGGTTTCTTTATTGCTTCAGGCAACACGTGTGCCACGACATTGTTTTTCTAACGACCGCTGAGTGTGTCTCTTCTTATGCTGCCGCAAGCTTCTTTTTTTCTCTCTTAGGGGCAGAAGCCAACCGAATGAACAGTCCGCCGCGGATGTCTTCGTTTGTTTCTTCAGTGCCATCGCCAGTCCGTCACAAGTGCACTTTTTGTTCAGGAAGACACCTACCATGAAGGTTTCTTTAGCCCACTCTGTTTGTTGTGGTATCTTCTTTTTACAATGTCAGAACTCATGAACACTATTTTTCTTTAAATTAGCTGTGAACGTTAAATAGTCGTTGTGAAGCACCTTTCCTGCTTTGAAGCAACTCAAGATATTTCAAATCTGCGTCGATGCCAGCGCCGTGCACAATGCTGCGAAATACGGAGCGTGAATCTGCCAGCAGATCTGTCACAATGCCGTGCTCCAGCACCCGACCATCGCCCATGATCACCACTCTGAAATGAAACAGGAAAAGAACTTCTGACTCGTACTTACAAAACATGATCACTCTGATGCACTCGACCTATGTGCGTGCGTGCGCGCTCGCTTGTGTGTGAGTGAGGCAGGGGGGAGGGTGAGAGAGAGAGAGAAACTCCTTGTGTGGGCTCCTGCTCCGCACAAAGCTGTGACTATTATCTCAGCACGAAACGTCGCAAATAATGTGCCCCGATTCGTGTATACTTCAACTATGCGAAACCGGTCGAACTGTAATGACCGATATTTTTCGAAAAAAAGCTAGACGTTCTTGCGAATTGAAATAAAAAAATGTGTTTAGAAGACATGTCAAGTACTACCTACCGGCATTTTTTTTTCCGCCTGCTTAAACAACCAGGTGGCATCAGCGGATTAATATCTGAAATGTCGCTTTAAACATCAAGGAAAGTTGTTAAGCGCCACAAAATAGTCCGACTCCGGTGTTTCCGACGAGGTAACCATAGCGTAGCCCTTGTGGGAATTCAACACCCCTTCTTTCACGGGTAGCTCTTTTCTTTCCCCTTCTGGCCTCCTTCCCCCAGAGCTGTTGCGTAGATGGCGAGGATGAGAACACTGGCTTAGCGCGCCGGACGGCCCCTTCTTTCCCCTCCCCTCTCATGTCTGGGGACAGCATCTGCATACTCGGATAGACGACGCCGCGATACCGGAGTACACGGATCATGCTGCTAGGAGAAAGACGAACAACGGTGGGAGCTCCCAATAAACAGCCTGGCCCGCTGGCTGTGCCACGGTGTGTCGTTCTTAGCGGTCATGGCTGTAGCCTGAGCTAGCAGCTATGTGTTTGGCTATTAGAGCAGAGCCCGAGCCCCGTTTCAAACCCCCACACCCTTTATACTGGGCAAAGATGAAAGCGAGTAAAGTAGAAGAATATTAGATGAGACCGTGCTCTGTACGTCCGAATCCACCGCGATTACAGTACTTTCATCGGCATCCGGTTAAAACTGACAAATGAGCAACATCTATGACGCCCACATCAGAGCTTTTTCGTAGTCGCTGGATCGGATATAAGCTGATGCGCGGCAGCCAACGAACTCAAATGGCCGGTTCTCAGCCGCCATTAATGCTTTTTTCAGTACCAGCATCAAAGCAAACTTTCGTAATGAGCAGTGCTGCAGGGGTGAATTTGGCACCATTTAATTTAGTCGCGGATGAGAGAACTGTAATCGCCGTGCATTTATGATCACGTATTTTCCTGTCACCGGTACTTTTTTTTTAATTCTCTGAGTTTCGTTCCAGCAGAATAATGGAATAAAAAGTTCCACGATACAGATACCTCATCAGAAACAATCTGGGTTAAACTATTTTCATGATACATAATTTTTCCATTCCCACCTTAGCATTTACGGCGATATTTGAAAAGCTCGTTAGCTACCGCCGACAATTTAGTCAAGTTGCCGGAACAAATGGGCACCAGTGGGTACATTACATGACATGTAGCAACCGTTACTTTATTTCAGCTTGGAGGGACGCTAAGGTATTTTTTCTTGTCATGGTTCATTTCAGCGGGGAAGCCCTGTATATATATTTTTTGAGAAGCATCTTGCATAAGCTTCCACAGGTAACGGTTGAAGAAAGTAGGCAATTCTTCAGCATAATTACTATTGACTTTGTCAAGTCTTGACAAAGTCAAGTCAAAATCAAGTCTTGCCAAAGTACGGGTTTTGTATCTTACGCTTGGCAGACAGAAAAACCTTGTCTTATGTAAGGCACAACGGGATAGGCATCATTGTGTAATGCTTGAGAAGCAGCGTTCTATGCTCGCCTTTGCGCGCCTCCAGCCGCAATATACGCCGTCTTTCTAGTGAGCGAATAGTGCGACGGCCACTATGTGATGCCAGTGTTAAGCAGAAAAATCCACCCCAGGTTCTTACACCCTTGCAAAGATCATAAGATAGCAAGACAAGTATTGGTTAGGTTTTGCTGCATGAGTGAGTAAGAGCAGATGGGAGGGGGGGGGGGGGGAGAAACTATACTATGCCGCCTCTAGATTGTGGAGAGAGCCACTTTCATACAAACACCTAAGTATCAAAGAGAATGAAATTTTGTGGGGACGATGACATCTTTCACGGCAAAGACACCGACATTTTGACACAATTCTGTGCATAGAGCTTATACAAGATTATAGACATGCATAACATAAAGTACCTCGTTCCCCTCTCTGAGAATTTGTGCAATAAGCTTGTCAGCGCCGTGAAGACAATCTCCTAGAGGCTCCTCCAACAAGCGAGTTTGGGAGTTATTATTGATCAGCGTCTGATCTCATTAGTAACTGCCGTCAACAAGATATATTCTCCTCTGTTCGTTACTGAAAGGCACTAGCCGACTACGCAGTCTTAGTGTAATGTGCACCAGAGAACGTAGCACGTCCAATTACTTTATGTAGCTAAGGCTTTGCCAGGAACTTCCGATGTAGATTGGATTCGGGGAAAACTACGTTCGGACCTACCTTAGAAATTATGAAACTGCGTTATTTTTATTCCGCATTAGGTTATTTGTTATCGGCATGCTTGGAGTGAAGATTCATACCAGATAAATTTGCATCCGTTCTCTTGTCATAGTCCACTCACCTGTCATAGTCGAGTATTGTTTCTATGCGATGAGCTATTGTGATGACGGTGCAGTGCGCAAAGCTCTCTTTCAGGGTGGCCTGCACCTTCTGCTCCGTGTCTGCGTCCATCTGCGATGTGGCCTCGTCCAGAACCAGGATCTTCGTAGCCCTCAGAAGTGCGCGAGCGAGAGCCAGCAGCTGACACTGGCCGGCGCTGTGAGGTCATTAAAATATTAATGATTTTGACACTGCCACATAATACTGTAACGAAGTGTTCGCACGTTGAACTTTCTTGACGGCACGACGGCTCCGCCGCATTGAAGAAAGGGACCAGGCGATTTCGTTTGATAACACAAGTTAACTGAATTTAATAAAGATGAACTCAAACAATAATTAAAGCGAATCCAGTAGTACCAAATAAACAACTAATTCAAATTAACAACACATCAGTCCGCCAACGCGACATCTTCCGAGCAGGGGTCCCGAGCAGCAGCTCGGATGGTCGCCGTCCTCCCTTACTTGCCGCCAAAACCCCTCTGTCAACGTCCTTCAGGATTCTCCAGGCAGTGTTTGTTACCAGGCGGAAATGCGCTTATCGGAGCCAATGAGACGACATTCTTTACAGCTGAGAAACCAATAGGACGCCGGTGCCCGCGAGGTTGTTTCCTGGCGAGCACCGCGTGAATTTCTAGAAGACGCGGCGCATCTCCGCCTGGCACCCAAACACACAAAAGGTAAACCAAAAACACATGGGCCGCAAGGACGCAGACGGCACAAAACACAAAGCTCCGTCCGTGCTCTCAGCCGTCGCCCCCAAGCCCTCAGGCGTTAACCGGTTGGGACGCGAGCTTTCAACAGCCCGCCTCCTTCACAGCCGTTAACCATTTTCCGAACGGCGTACATCGCGAATACCCCCCCAAGAAGAAGGGGACACAGGAAAGCACAGCGACGCCGTGCAAAAGAAAAAAAAGGACCGCTCCCCGGCTGTGCACGGGTCCGGAAAACGGCGCGCGACATAGGCATAGCTCGCTATGCGACACCTCCCCCCTATGAAAAAGAGTGTCCCACTCGGTCACAATCATGCCCGTACAAATAAACCGCTAGGAAATGCTATGAATAACTATGTACAAGGTTCAAAAATGAAATTACGTCTACCGTCTACCACACAACAATACCAAAATTGAATAAAATATACGCAATGCCGAAAAAACGAGAAAATATAAATGTCAGGTGAAACAGATTACAACCAGGAAGGTAGAGAAGAACACTTACACGCAATAAAACATTGGCATATCAGTCAAAATGTTACAGGGCACACTCAAAATGTCCACTTGCACGTATTCACACAAAGCACAAAACATTCGGGAGTATATACAAAGTCACGGCGGATTAATTAACACTTCCGTCCGCGCTGTAATACATCTCGGTATCACTGTCATAATCGGTCCTTACTCCTTTGGGGTTGGTGCGAGTTCCCGTGGGTCTACACTGAAATGTTGATTCGGAGTATGAATATGTCTCAGTCGCACTTCCAGCAGAGGTACCGCGATCACTGTTTTTCACGGTCGAGGCCGCTACACGTTTCGGCCTTGCGGAGACACGAACACAGCGCTCAAACGCATGCACACCATCACCACGATCACCGTTTGCTGACTCGTCGTCGGCGTCCTCATCAGAAGCAAGCCGTGGGTGGTAGTGTTTCAGACGTTCAGCGTTGACGACATCCCGCTTTCGGCCGGTGCGATCGATGACCTCCCAGTTATTTTCTGATACCTTCCGGAGCAGACGGAACGGCCCGTGGTATCTGTGGAGCAGTTTGGTGGTCTTTCCTTTCGAGCGAGAAGGCGTCCACAGGTACACAATGTCTCCCGGATAGAAAACAGCATCCCGTCGTTTGGAGTCGTATGCCCTTTTGTTCTTTTCTTGCCGGTCTTTCTCACGCTGGGCTACGACTTGGCGCGCCTGGCGAAGCCGGTGCACCACCTTGTGAGCATCCACTTCGTCACAGTCGACCTGCGCGACACCGAGGGCCACCTCAACAGGAAGTGTTGGCTCGTGTCCATGAAGAAGAAAAAACGGTGAAAAACCTGTCGTTTCGTGTTGCGACGAATTATAGGCGAAAAGAACATAAGGCAGGAATTCGTCCCAGTCCCGATGATGCGAGGAGACATACATGCTGAGCATGTCGGCAAGCGTGCGGTTGAAACGTTCGCACAAGCCATTGGTTTGCGGGTGGTACGCTGTTGTTTTCACGTGGTCTGTACCCATGGCTTTAAATATTTCCTCAATCAAGGAAGCAACAAAATGTTGTCCGCGGTCCGTAATGATGCGGCCTGGTGCCCCGTGGCGTAGGACGATCTCTCGCACAAAGCCCTGCGCGGCCTCAGCAGCTGTAGCCGCCGGGCATGCTACTGCTTCGACCCACTTCGTGTGGTAATCAGTCATCACGAGGATGTAGCGGTTTCCGGATTGACTCTTCGTAAATGGTCCCAAAAAGTCCATTCCAACCTGTTTAAAAGGCATTCCCACCGGGGGAAGAGGCTGGAGAAACCCGATTGGTTTGCCCGGTGGGGCTTTGCGCGTCTGGCAGTCAGGGCAAGACAGCACGTAGTTTGACACCTGCGCGAACATCTTAGGCCAGAAGTAACGCCTACGTATCTTCTCCCATGTGCGCTTGACCCCGAGGTGTCCCGCCGTGAGATCATCGTGGCAGCCCCTTAGCACCTCTGACCGCAAACATTTTGGTACAACCAGTGCGTCGTAGTCTGACTCGAAACCTTTCGCTCGCCTGTGCAACACACCGTTGATCATTCGAAAACACCGTGCCGTTTTTTTCAGTGTTCTGGCAACGGGTGAATCCGGGTTCTCCAGGTGTCCTATCACTTCCCTAATCCAAGGGTCTTCCCTCTGCTTCATGCCTACATCCACGCGACCTAGCACAAGCAGCGGTGCAAAGTTATCTTCACTAACCGGTGCCGGCTCGCGTGGCAGGCGAGAAAGGGTGTCTGCATCTGCGTTCTTCAAACCTGGGCGGTGTTTGAGAGTCAGGTCAAACTCTTGCAACAGCAGGGACCATCTCATGAGGCGTCCATTCGGATTCTTGACATTCATCAGCCATGCGAGGCTGGCTTGATCTGTGATCACGGTGAAGTTACTGCCGAATATATAAGGTCGAAACTGCCTACAGGCGTAAACGACAGCCAGACATTCCTTTTCTGTGGTGCTGTAATTAGCTTCCGCTTTGTTGAGATGACGGCTGGCGTAGGCGATGACATGTTCCCGACCCTCGTCTTTTTGAACCAGCACAGCACCAAGACCGTAGTCACAGGCATCCGTATGGATTTCGATGGGCTTGCCTGGCTCGAATTGACGCAGAACTGGCGCCGTAGTCAGCTTCTCTTTGAGCGCTTGCATGGCCGCCTCGCATGCCGTGTCCCACTCAAACGAAACATTCTTTCTTGTCAAATTAGTCAAAGGTCGGGAGATTAGGGAGAAATCCTTGATGAAACGCCGATAATAATTGCAGATTCCCAGGAAACTCTGAACTCCTTTCTTGTTTTTTGGCGCTGGGAGCTTTTCGATCGCGGCTATTTTGTCCGGATCTGGTCTGATGTTCTCTCCAGTAAGCACGTGCCCGAGATACCTGATTTCTTGTTGCGCGAAGCTGCATTTTTCCGGCTTCAGACGCAAGTTGGCTTCATCAAGAGCGCTTAACACCTTTTCCAAGTCCTCTAGGTGAGTTTTCATGGTCTTCGAGAAAATGACAATGTCATCCAAATAGGCCAAACACACCCTCCAGAGAAGGCCACTCAAAACTTTGTTGATCATCCTCTGGAATGTCGCGGGAGCATTGCACAGACCGAAAGGAACGACATTGAACTCGTACAGACCGGAGCCGCATGCGAATGCTGTCTTCGACTTGTCCTCTTCGCGGATTCCTACCTGCCAATAGCCTGAAGTGAGGTCAAGCGTCGTGAAATATCGAGAACCCTGCAGCAGATCCAAAATGTCATCGATTCGCGGTAATGGGTGCACGTCTTTCTCGGTAACCGCGTTCACCCTTCGGAAATCAACGCAGAAACGCCAACCTCCCTGCGGCTTTTTCACGAGAACGACGGGCGATGACCAGGGACTGTGCGACTCTCTGATCACTCCGTCACGAAGCATCTCTTCCACTTGCGCTTTAATGACCTCCCTCTCGAAGGGTGAGTGGCGGTACGGATGTTGACAAATGGGTGCTGAGCTGCCCGTGTTTATAGTATGCTCCGTTACGTGAGTGCGCTGAATCGGATTGTGCTCGCCGGTAAACAGGTGACGAAACTTATGAATAACGGACAAGAGCTCATCCCTCTCAGATGGCGTCAGGTGTGGCCCAGTTTGGACGTCAAAGTCCTCTGTCGCAGTGGGGTCGTGTGGCACGGCGAGTCCGAGTTGCGCCTCATGAAGTGATGTGGCCCAGCCGATCTTCGCGTCGCGATGTACCACTATCGGCAGCAAGGTAGGGTTTGCAACACGGACGATTCCGATCCCACCAACCACGTTCACGACGGTCCGCGCCACCTGCAGTCCACTTCTAAGGGTTGACTTTGGCTCGACAAGCTGAATTCCGTCTCTCGGTATGTGTACCCTTAAAATGGCTTCCGTACGAGGCTCGATGGAAACTTGGTCTTTACTTCGTGCAGTGATCACATTTGACTGCGATTGCACGCTAGTATTGAGGTGCAGCTGGTACACTTCACTCCCTATTTTTAGTTGTTTACGGAGGAAGTCAATCAGCAGGTTTGCCTGCCGGCAAAATGGGAGCCCCCCTATCAACTCATAAGGGCAGTCCTTGAGGACAATGAATTTTACGCTGAATCTGGTTGATCCGAATTGAAGCACTACTTCTGTTTCTCCTACAGGTGCTAATAAGTCTCCGCTGATTCCTTTGATAAAAGCAGTGCCCTCAGTTAGTTCGACTTTTGAAGCAATTTTAGCCGCGAAGCCGGACGAAATGATGTTTACGGAGGCGCCAGTGTCGATGAGAAGGGTGGTCTTCAAGTTATTTGCCTCGACTTGGACCGTGAGGAGTTGGTCTTCGGTCATCACGCTCACAGATCGGCCAGGCTGACCACCTAAGCCCGGCCGTTCCCGTTTCCCGGATTGGGAGCCTGCTCGTGGCGCGCATTTCTCTGTTCGCGGTCCTCGTCTCTCCATCGCTGGCGACAATTTCGAGCTATGTGACCGCTTCGGTTACAGTAGTGGCATCGCGGCCGTCCGTCGTCGTCACGCGAGGTTCTCTGGGGCCATGGCGCGCGCCTACGAAAAATTTCTTCTTCCATTGCCTTTAGACGTCCGGATAACGATTCTAGAGAGGCGGCGATCGCCTTGAAATCTTGCTCACCTGCGAGCCTTTGTTGTTGACCATGGGAGGCAGCAGTGTAGGTGGGAAGTAGGTGGGGCTGCCCAGATCCCGGCACAGTCAACGGACGAGGCTCGTTGTCAGCACTGCCAGCTGTTGGCAATATGTTAGAATTACAAACACAGGGTCCCGTTGCCAGGTAGGTGGTGTTTGCTGCGGTGGCCGGCAGCACCCGGGAAGTGAAACCCATCAGCGCGGCCTGACTGAGGCGTTGCAGTGTCTGCAGGAAGTCGGCGCAGCTGGACGGATTGGATATTATCATCTTCTCCATTGTCGCCGGTTGCAGGCCCCGCAGCAGATGACGCAATTTGTCTTCTTCCGGCATTTTGCGGTCGACCCTGGCGCACAGCTGCAGCACATCATAAAAGTATTGCTCCGGAGACTCCGACGGCAGGTGTACCCGGTTCTGCAGCCGAAGGTGAGCGATTTCCGTCGCGTGGCGGCTGCTGAAGCAGGTCTTGAGCTTCGCCGCCCAGTCACTCCAAGAAATCGGCGCACCGGTAAGCAGCTGTGTGGTGTGCCACTTCTTCGCATCGCCATCAAGGGCAAGGTATAAAAATTTCACCTTTGTGTCGTCGTCCCAAGCGTTCAACGATGATACGTGCTCGTAGCAGGTCAGCCATTCCGCCACGGACTCCTCAGGGGTTCCCTTAAAAACAGGAGGGGGGATGGACATCCTCGGTTGAGAGCTCGTCATCGTAGCGAAGTCAGCTGTCGCCTGCATGTCCGGATCACTCCTGAGATGGGGGCGCATCTCCGGTAGAGCGGGGTCGTCGTTACCACGCACCCTCCACCACTTGTAACGAAGTGTTCGCACGTTGAACTTTCTTGACGGCACGACGGCTCCGCCGCATTGAAGAAAGGGACCAGGCGATTTCGTTTGATAACACAAGTTAACTGAATTTAATAAAGATGAACTCAAACAATAATTAAAGCGAATCCAGTAGTACCAAATAAACAACTAATTCAAATTAACAACACATCAGTCCGCCAACGCGACATCTTCCGAGCAGGGGTCCCGAGCAGCAGCTCGGATGGTCGCCGTCCTCCCTTACTTGCCGCCAAAACCCCTCTGTCAACGTCCTTCAGGATTCTCCAGGCAGTGTTTGTTACCAGGCGGAAATGCGCTTATCGGAGCCAATGAGACGACATTCTTTACAGCTGAGAAACCAATAGGACGCCGGTGCCCGCGAGGTTGTTTCCTGGCGAGCACCGCGTGAATTTCTAGAAGACGCGGCGCATCTCCGCCTGGCACCCAAACACACAAAAGGTAAACCAAAAACACATGGGCCGCAAGGACGCAGACGGCACAAAACACAAAGCTCCGTCCGTGCTCTCAGCCGTCGCCCCCAAGCCCTCAGGCGTTAACCGGTTGGGACGCGAGCTTTCAACAGCCCGCCTCCTTCACAGCCGTTAACCATTTTCCGAACGGCGTACATCGTGAATACCCCCCCAAGAAGAAGGGGACACAGGGAAGCACAGCGACGCCGTGCAAAAGAAAAAAAAGGACCGCTCCCCGGCTGTGCACGGGTCCGGAAAACGGCGCGCGACATAGGCATAGCTCGCTATGCGACAATACGCAGAAACGTCCACCGCGATAACGCCGGCTATTTCTTGAAGAGCAGTTTCGCGAATATAGATTTCGGCTGTCTAAAAATGCCTTAATGAAATGTATAAAAAAAAACAACTAATATCCCTTCCAAGAAATTTGGCGTTTCTAGTGCGCAGGTTGTCAATGAAGGTTCGTAGAAAGATATTGTTCTTCTCAGGTTTCTCCAAGGGAAGTAGGTATGTGAGGCGCTCTCAGAGGCACGTTGCACTCGGCGGCTGGAGGCATCACATACTGATCAATGTTTTAGACCGTTTTTGCGGCGATGAGGAAAATAGCCTCGAACTCTGAGCGCGCGCGACCATTCCTCCTCTCTGGTATGTGGGGACGCGGTGGTATCCAAAAGCGCGTGCGCAGTAGCCGAAAAACGTCGACGGTACTCATTTGATACAATAGCGAGCGATCAGCGCACTATCTTTACTGTTTATTATATTTTATGCGCTATTATAAATACCCTATACCCCATGCTTTCTTTCTTTATCCCCTTTTTTTCTGCCCTCTTTCTATGTCCTCCCAGTTAGTTTTATTTCCTCCGGCTGCAGCTCAGGTGCAAACAAATGCCGCGGTAAGCAAAATGTTTCTTTTTTTTACTTTCTTGTCCGAATTAAAAGGAAAATAACAACTGAAGACGGATGATTAACTTATGATAAAAAGATTAATAGCGATCGTATGCAGGCGTTTCACTGTGAGCCTTTCCATTTCCAACTCTTTCAATACGGCAAACACGGGCGGACTCTAAATTTCAGGCACCAACAGAAAGTAGCCTTGGTAGCATTTCTTGCGAGTTGCGAACGTTTTGTTGCTAGGAAGGCACAAGAGAAACTGAGATGCTATTACTTGTGGCAAAAAACATTTACGACATTCTATCTGCTGAAAAAAAGCCACCAGAAATTTATCAAGGTATGAAAGACCATGCATGTCCCGCTTGAACACAACTGTTTCTAATTTAATAGTTATAAACTTAGTCAGTGAAACAGAGTTAAAATTTCTTTTTTTTTTCAAAACACAAATTGCGCGAGCTTTTGCACCCGGTAATATATATGAATGTGGTCATAAGAATAACAACTCTTCCTTAATATAAGCAAATTTTTTGAAAAATATGAGCTATAAAAAAATTGATCATAGAAGCAATCAAATTTCGCTTTGATCATCATGTGCCTTTATTCCATAAAGATCAACTGATCATTTTCTGTTTAATCTCTCCGCACGTCAGCACGACAGCAACATCTGATGAATTCAGCTAGAGGCCAGTCACAGAAATTCCAGAAGAGAAGGTCCAGCCGTCGAATACAGTCATCGCCACTCGCCGCACGCACTGGCAATCCGGTGCCTGAGGCATAGAGCCAATGCTGAAATCCGATCGCGAAATAGACTATGCTACGGACTCTTGAACGTAGCGGCTTTGTTACAAAACATCAATTGACCTTGGGTAGTACAAATGATTATGAAATAGATACTATATTCATGTAGAATACAACCCCAATAAAGTTGCGAAAATGCTACTCAGCAGCCACTCAAGCAGTTAATAGAATATATTCATCATAGTTAGCTCCAACGAATGTAGCTCGATTAGCATTGTTTCGAAATATCTCATGAATTGTCTACATTTGCTTGCTGTCACTGCTCAGACTTAAAGGGACACTAAAGACAACAAAATATGCTATCAAAATCTAATAAATGGCATTTCGTGACTTTGTTGCCACATATCCGGCAGCAAAAAATCGAATTACCTCAGAGATATTGTGATAAGCAGCTGAGGTTTCTTTTTTTTTTTTGTTCCCGCCGGTCAAATTCAAACTGTTTTCTCCTCCTCCGTGGTAAGGCAGAATGACGCACACTATGACGCAAGAGGGGACTCCGTGATTGCTGAGCATTCTCCTAATTTAATTCACTAACAGAAGACTACACCACTAATACAGTAAAAGCTCCAGTTCGCTTTTATAAAATTATATTAGTTCAAAAAGCCTCCTCGCAGTTCTTTTGCAATCCCCTCATTTGAAACATATTAGAAACCTCCAATATTCTAGGATGTCTGCTTACTACTCCGTTGTTATGCTGATAATGGCGTCCATGTGTAAACCTATCAAAGCACTGTTTAATTTAAAAACTATACAAGTAACAGACACTCATATTTGTGGCTTTCCTTGACAGTCACAACTGAGCGTCAAGCTAGATCGTTGCCTGCTCTATACCTCTAATGTTTTCTGCTGGAGCATTAGGACACAAACCTGAGGTTTCCTCCTTTCTCAGAGATGGCGAATGAAAGAGCCTCTTGGGTACGTTCAACGAATTCGCTCATGCGCACGCTACGGAGAACTTTCCAGAGCTGCTCGTCTGAGTAGCAGCCTTGTGGGTCCAAATTCTCGCGAAGTGTACCAGAGGACATAGAAGAGTCCTAAAAAAGAGTGAGAAGATATTCTCATCACTGTGGTGTGCAGACAAAAGTTGCCAGGTTAACGGAGGCACACATGCAAATGTTCACCACCTAAACGAATAAAGGTCCCCTTTAGAACAACTAAAATTATAGAAAAACTACTTCACGTTCGCGACACGCGATTGTGCATTAAATCAACCTATAAATCTTATATATAGTAGTCAGAAAAAGATACATCTGTAATATTGCGTTGCTGATAGGTAAACGCCCATCAAAATGGTGTTTTTATAATCCTCTCATGTGGTCTAAGGCTGCCTGCGCTACTGAATATAGCGTTCTGTTAACGCACATCAAAATGGTGTTTTTATAATCCTCTCATGTGGTCTAAGGCTGCCTGCGCTAACCGAATATAGAGTTCTGTTGCTGAACATGAGTTCTGTAATACAACGATTTCGGGGGCGAAATTTCGATGGATGTCTAGGCTTTAGGCTAATGCGTATATCTGCCAAAAAAACGAGCACATGGAGCGCAGGGCGCCGATGACGTATGCATATTAGTGCGGCATCGAGATGGAGGTTGTTGTTAGCTAAAGAATGGGTTAGACTTGCTGATTCTTCTGGTATCTGCTCCGCCGAAGCAACACATAAATGTTAAGCATACCCACAAATCAGGCCCATGCGTGACCAGACTTATCTGCAACGTTAGAAGCACCCGCCTCGCCAAGCTCTCCTTTGGTTGGATGCACTGATGAAGCGAAATTACTAGATGTATTGCGCCTATGACAGTAACATTTTTAAAACTCTAAGATGTCTCATTTCTGCATAACGATACCTGAGAAACGTTGAAGTAGTTACACATCTATTGCAATTTAACCCGTCTTATATATTTGTGGTGTTCATCAGAAGACACAATATGATGAATAAAGATCTCAATTCTTATTTAAAACTCATTATGTCCAACCAACAACAGTTAGCGCAACCACCAAATAACATATAGTGTTCCGCAACTTTATCGGGTGCGTTTTGAAAATTTCTCCCGCCCCAAACGGGGCTCATTTGCGCTAAAACCGCCCAGAAAGCTTGCGCGCTGTTGTCCATTTTGTTGTGCAGTAAGTCCTTACAGCGGTTCTTGTCTTGCTTGCTTCCATATGATGAGAAATCAGAGCCGTTTGTGACGAGACTGAAGTAGCAAAAGACGCAAACGCCAATTTTCCTCCGAAGAGTAGCAGTGGCGCCATCTAGCATCATTACAGGAACTTGCCATTCTTGCCTCGACGCTTTTTATCCGCGGCCCTTTCCTCCAGCGACGCCACTTGACGCCATAGTTGCCTTTTGCTGGAAACTCTGACGTGACGTATTTTGCTCCTTAGACTCGTCGCAGACGGTTCTGGTTTCTCATCATGCGCGGATAAACCAAGTGAGCACCCCGGCCAAACCTCGTAAAGAACATGACAACAACGCACCATCTTTTGCGCGGTTTCAGATCTAATGAACCTCCGGTTGAGGCGGAACAACACTGTATGTGAGCAGAAGTAGGTGATACGGGATAAAAGATACTATTTAAAATAGCAGCGAGAAGAACAGTATAGAAGTTGTATGCGAGATACGACTCCTACAGAGTCTCACTGGTCTCACATCTCTATCCAATAGGCAGGGCAATTCTGCTTCTCCTCACAGCACGCGTCAGGTGACTGCAAAATGTTCCCCTACGCTGCTGCTGCAAAAAAAGAAAAAGGATGCTAAAACACGAGCATTGTATCTGTGTCTACCGTCCCTCCAGAAATGTCTTAGAAAGCGTCGAGGATTTGTTAGGCAGCAGAAATGTGCTACTTGTGTGCTCGCCTACTTACAGTTCATGCACGTATAACTAAAACTATGACATAGAAACTAATCACAACCTTCTGCCTAGGTTCTGCACAGCATCATTATGAAGACGCTACAAAGTATATATGGCACCTGTTGGGTGCGATTCTGTCGGGCCATGCCGTTTATTTGTTTTATAATAGAGAAGTAAGTACTCACTGACATCCACCCAAGCACAATCATACGGCTACAAAGGCAAGATATGTTTAATGAGAAACTCCTCGGTTAAAGAAAATTTTGTCCTACTTTTGGGATCTAAATCAGAATCACTGCCTTTCCGCGGTAGTTTCTCTATCAACTCAGCTAGCCAGGACAGTCAGGTGAACAAAGTGTAGGGTGAGAACGAATTGGTCGATAGCTAGAAATGGGAACGGTGTTGATCGAACATTTAGGGAAATCCACCAAGATGGGGTAGATTTGTAATAAGGCAGTAATTACTACTAGACATCCAACCAAGTTTTAGGCAATTTTCTTTATTAATGTTTCCGCCCTGACGATTAACCTCGGAAAAACTTCGCTTTTTAGACGAAAACTTCAGCATTTCAGTTGCCGTAAAATAGACTTTATAAATTTTCCCCGCGCCCCTCATACCTTGGGTATAATACTGATAGCAGAACGTAGACGATGTAGGGGTGCAGTACATATGTCCACACCGTCAATTCTGATGGATCCAGACGTTCGCTCTATCATACGGAGCAGGGCTAACACCAGCGACGATTTGCCTGCGCCGGTCCTTTCCACGACAGCCAACTGGAAGTGAGTGCATTTAAAGAACTTTTAATAATTAGCACACACATATGCGTAATAGGTCGCCATATTATGACGTATAAATAGGGCAACTACACCACAAAACACGGTAAAAGAAGGAGAAAAAACAGGACCTATGAAGAATGGGTAAGCGGCAAATAGCCTAGCCTACCAATCTACTTTAGGGCTGCAGATATACAAACCTATAAGCTTTCCTTCTGTCTTTTTTATGTTTCCTTGTCCGCTGTGAAATATTCGCCTTAGTGGCTGAATTCTGAGAAGCAGGCTACCGCTAGTTCAATAAGTAACTCACACAAAGTATCATTCATATAATTACTAAACAATGTTGAGTCCCGCCCTTTCGCAGGCAGTAAATCTTCAGTTGTGTGATACTGCGATCTTTGCATTCGCAAATCAGAAGATCACACAAGTATCATACAAGGAAACAGGAATGGACACTTATCAAGTGTAAAAATGGCTTGGGTTCAACCCCGCTTAATATACGTTATCAAGCAGAAGTTAGAATGAGCATGATCAGAAACAGTTTTCTGTACTTTAGCTCCTCCATGGCTGCCTGAGAACCTCAAAAATTATGAGGAACCCTTAAGCTCCGCTTTAGGAGTATGACGAGACAGCGTAGGCTACCACCCCAAATATAAATCCCCGCTATAACCAAGCCTTATCAACTTCACTGCGTGGTCTAGGCAACGGTACTGGCAGGCTTATTCTGATATCATCCTCATATATTCATGAAAAGGCAACAGTTGGCAGCTCCTGTCAAATGCATTGTCAGGCAAGTTCATGTCTAGTTACAGCTCGGACATGTCAGCTGGCACCTACCGCCTGCATCGCCATGCTCGTTATTTTTCGCTCACAACGCCAATGCTGACGCCGGATTTTTGTTGGAGAGATTCTGTAACGCCATTGCGTTACAACATCGCAGCTGGGTCTAGACGACGAGATCTTGAGGGCATTTTGGAGGAGTAAGCCCCAGGAGGCCAGCCAAATGGTCAGCGATGGCAGTGTGGCAATATATAGGCAGGGGACTGGAAGGTTGTAAAGCTCTGTCAGACAGTGTTGTATATTTGTGGAGCTGTGTACCGACACAAATAAAGTTTGGCAGGTATATAAAGAAGAAGAAGAAGAAGAAGAAGAAGAAGAAGAAGAAGAAGAAGAAGAAGAAGAAGAAGACGAAGAAGAAGAAGAAGAAGAAGAAGAAGAAGAAGAAGAAGAAGAAGAAGAAGAAGAAGAAGAAGAAGAAGAAGAAGAAGAAGAAGAAGAAGAAGAAGAAGAAGAAGAAGAAGAAGAAGAAGAAGAAGAAGAAGAAGAAGAAGAAGAAGAAGAAGAAGAAGAAGAAGAATTAGTGGCGCCGACTCCGCGCAGCAACCGTGCGAAAACGACAAAGAGAGCGGCGCTGGCTCCTCGAGCCGCACATGAGGTCACTTCTCGGAAAGACCACTGCCAGTTTTAGCATGGAAGAAGTAGAGCTTTCGCGCCAAAAGCATTTGCAGAGTTACCAAATCAAGCTGTCTCATATGGTAGTGCGAAGCTGCAGCCACACTCACGCGTACCTTTTGTCCTGCATGCGCTTCAAAGGAGACGTCTTTCAGGATGTCCTCAGCAATTCCAGGTCGATAGGACGCGTAGAAGTGGTCAAACCTTATGACACCTCTGCATGGCCACATATCGTCGTAAGGCTGAAGGAAGAGCCGAGCACTTGACGGGTCCTTGAGCTGAGTAGAGACTGACTGCAAACAAGCACAGCGTATTAGCTTTCCATTTATCATCATCATCATCAGCCTGACTATACCCACTGCAGGGCGAAGGCCTCTCCCATATTTGTCCACTTAACCCGGTTATAGTGACATTTAAATTCCACTGACTTAGTTGATGGCTGCGAATGGACTGGGTGCTGCTCTAATACAGAGCAAGCATCTGGCTTTGCTGTCAAATTCCAACTGTCTCGATGCGGTAACTCGCCGTTGTGCGACAATTGACAGTATTAAAAAGTGAATGCATAATCATGGACATAAAAGAATACAACGGATGCATGGCTATCTGGCATATTGTGTTCACACAACAATCTATGCCTTGCTGCATCCTGATAAGCATTCATTGTTGTATTTGCGCATGAGTATTAGATAGGCTCGCGGCGCTGATTGTTTCTATTTAGCTTATTTATCTGTTTCAGTGCATGATTCTGTATTTATCTGCAGTAACCTACTAATAACTAATGATTTAGGTGCCATTGGTGCCAGCCTTCTAGGTTTCTCCAACGTGATCATCCAATGAGGCCTGCAGAGCTGCTTTACTCCTACCAGCAGTTCTTAACAGTAAATAAGTGTGCCCTCTCCTGGTAACTATATGCCGTTAAACGAATGAAGGAAATAAAAAAGCGGCACAAGCCAGGATAAACTGACAGGCACACTAACAGCACTAGCCGTTATTTACGTGAGGCCATACCACCGAAAGAGATCATTCACCCGTGACCAGCCCACTCAAGAGAGCGAATGTATTGGAATAAAAGAACCCGGTTTGTAAAGGGCAGCTTATGTAATATATTGGAATACACACTGCGGTGTACAAAGTGCACCTTATGTAATGGCCACTCTGCAATGTAAAAGCAGCCCATGGACGCGGAACGTGGTGCCCAACGAAATTTATTCACCGGGGAAACCGAATCTAGAGTAGCATTCTCAATCACCATGCGTATTTTTCGTGATACAGTACAAAAAATACATTACAGTGGTGTCTAGTTCATCTATACCAGCGTGAATATTTTGTATTTTATGTTCTAAGAGTGAGGATGTGGCAAACCATCGTTGCGACGATAATTAGACACTAGTTCAGCGTTAATTAAAGCCTGTTTACCAGCTATCTGGACGAATCTAGGAGCCCGAAAGCAGCCGTCATTGAACCACCTGAGAAAGGTTTGGTGCGAGGGACCCCTTGCTCAAGCATTTCACCACAAAAGCGCAGGAAGCCATTCGAGCTTGTCCCACTCAATAGCAATCCCGTAGATCCCCGGTGCCATTAAGGAATCGAGCTCACCGTATCTCTCACGTGGGGCGAGTGCCCATTCACTTTGCAAAAGCAAGGGCTTTTGGTCTTTAGAAATTTTTCGTACTATATATACACAAACTTTTCTGAGCAACGGTACAATAAACCCAACGGTAAAAGGAATCTTGAAAACATTGCTAATTTTGATGTAGTACTTACTGCATGCATGGCACTATTCTAAATCTCTGCCACAAGGCTTCACCACAAATACTTTTGGTCAAATGGAAATCGACGAGTTGACTGCTAGTTTTGTTCACCTATGATATCAGCAAGACCTGACAGCAGGTAACGAACAAATAACGATATTCATAAAATGACAAGTAACAAGTACATGCACGCTTTTCACGAACACTTCGCAAATGTAAATACTCGACAGTAGTAGCAAAAACAAAAATCTGACCTGTCACATTATTGATTCCATATCGAAGGAAACACAATCGGCACAGCAAGCAAAGAACATAACAAAATCTGCACATACAAGACCTGCATCGGAGAACTTTCCCGATCGAAACAGTTTTTGGTACCATGCCCAGCACGGCAATTGCGACGCATTACCCCAAGGCAACAAGAGCTACGAACTAAACTATCTACTGAATAAATATATTGAAGACAAAATGTAAAAGAGTAAGCCTTGCATGTTCTTTCTTCATCAATTCTCGACATCCTATTAGAAATTAAAAGCTGTTAAGCTTTCTTGAAGATACCATTTTCTTGCTGAACTCATGAATTATTTTCGCATTTTATTATACTTACAACAGCAGTAGGCTGTAAGCATAACATGGCGAAACTTAACAAAGCTTGGTTGTTTTCTTACATATTCTAAGACTAAACTATGTATATTTAGCAAAAAAAAAATTTCAGCACTACGATGGTTACCTAGCGGCGAGCTGCAGAAAGAAGTGAGAGAAAATTGCAGACTTGCCTGTTCCACGGGTAGCTCTGTGTACTCTAAAACACGTTGGAAAGCCGCGTCTCCTTGTGCTATCCAAAAGGCGCTCAAGTAGACCGTACTCATGGCGAACAGCACCTGCACAAATATTCGCTGCAACCATAAACCCCTTCGCCAGAGCGGCGTGCTTCATAGGAACTTCAATGCACTTATTTCGTTTTTGTGGTCATTTTTTTTGCCCCTCCTTTGGTAGTGAAGTTGATGAAACGGATTTCTCCCCAGGTGAAAGCCTTGCAAACCACCGGAGGAGGTCACCAGTGATAAAAGAGCAAGAGATGGATATTATAAATATCAAAGTAGAGCCAACGGCACTCATGATTACAGAATTATGCAAATTCACAGCGTCGTTCAGGCAAATAGTGTGTGTGTCATTTACAGCCTGATTTTAAATAGCCTGCACTATACTCTGTCACCTGAGAACTAAAGCGCGTTATAATCACTAGGAAGTAAACAATGCAAGCATGGCGGGTAGAGAGTGGAGCTTCTTCAGAAATCTATTTATATTAAATCAAGTTATTGCTCTCGTCAGAAAACATTTGTATTTTTTGTGGGAGTGCGCTTTAGCTCATCGGTTTGAGCATCTGTGAACAATCGCAAAATATTCACCTTTCAAGCATTCATTACACTAATTACATACTAAACGCGCAGGAGACGGGAAAGAGTGGGATCAGTGCATAGAAGGAAAACTATCGAGACTCTTCACAATGCCTGAGAGAGTGTACTCACGGTGAACAGAGTGATGAGCTTAAAGAGAACGCTTTGCAAAGTATTACTAATTTGCCTGTGTCACATTTTTAAGAAACGTTTGTTTTGTCGGGCTATCTATAGCGTTAAACGCCTCTGCTGAGTACGTCGAGCGTACATCGAAACTAACTAGTCCATAGGACCGGTTTCTCGTCCTCATTCGAATTCAATCAGATAGCTGACGTATTCCATGCTTTGTGAAAACAAGTTCGAAATGTGCATCCCAGTGCACGGCACAGGTAACGACACCCGTGGTGACCATCGGCTAGCTTTCGGATGATACGGTCCTGCTCTTCATCCGTCTCCTCCTCGCAGCGCGGCGCTTTGATTCAACTTGGTTTACGAACGAGCGAACTTCGTAATGGTGCACGCAAGTATCGTCGCTTTTAACATACTCTGCTTGGTTGCACGATTTCCACACCATTCCCTTGGTGTCACATGCACCCTCTGCGCATAAAGACTCTGAACTGCAACTACCAACATTTCCTACTCCAACATAGCACGCTATAACTGCAGCTGCCACTCATACATGCCCAGCGTACCGTGATGGACGACAGCAGAGAGATGCCACTTGCAGCTGCGGACCCAGGAATGTTGTGAGTAGGGCCAACTACGATGGCAACCGTCAATAGAACGACCAAAATTCCGCATAAGGTGATGAGAAAGCGGCTGAATATGAAGCAGTAAGTAAAAAGGTTGAAAGCCCGTAAGTAATCGCTGTGGAGGCGTCGGAACCGGGTGCAGAAGCGGTCCATTACGCCGTAGCAGCGTATCAGGCACACGGAGCCCAGGGTCTCCGTCAGATGCTGCAGCACCTTGGACAACCTCGTGCTCTCGTACAGCCGGCCCAACATTGTCGCAGGGAGAACGTAGCGCTGCAGTAATATGGCGGACGAGGTATTAAGTGTCAGTTATCAAATAATGAATAGCAGAATGCATTCAGTGTAACTATTTAGCAGGCATTTCAAGCGGGATGAGTTACCACCGCTGCGTGCGTGCTGACTGACTGAAAAACGCGCGCACAACATGTGTCATTCGCACACAAAAACAGTGTGGTCATACTAACAACAAAAGAGGAGACCAAAGCCACGTGTAACATGCATTTCCTATCAGAGCATGGCTGCATTTTTTGCTTCAAGACACCTATTAGACAAGAGTTGCGAAGGACCCTTATTGTATTTTCTTCTGTTCGCCCTCACAATTTACGCCTCATTCCTCGCCCCTGAATGTCGATCATGCGATCACCACTTTCAACCTGTTCTTGTCACAGTCAGCAATTCCACTGTCACATCGGCCGCCCTTTTTTCATCGCTACTAACATAGACCTGTCCATCACCGTCTCTATCCCTGCAAACGTCAGCTTCCGCTTTACGTATGTGGGCGTCCAGTATGCAAATCGACGCCTCTGACCCTATTTATTACAACGACGTGATAAAGATAGGGGCCTCGGCGTCTAAACATGTCTGAAACTTAGCGCCTGCGGTGGCTTTGTCGTCGGCTTAGAGAGCAAATATTACGCGCATGCTTCTGGCAAGTAGTAATAGGCACGTGGCATGGTCGTATACTGAATGGTGGGAGAGTTCTATGATGAAGCCATATGTCATGACAGAGTGGCAATTTCTCCAATGGCGAGGGGGGAGGGACTGGCAGGTTGGATTGTGATCGAACCTAGCTGGACCTTTGGATACCGAGGGAGACACGGTACTCCGAAACCACGATAGCATGGTCATATGGGTTGGCCAAGGAGGTGCTTTATATCTGTCAGTTGATAACTCACTTAGCATGGTTAGGTTAAGACTGGTAATGCGAGCCTAGAATGGTAATATGTATGTGTGAGATAAGCCGCCAGTCAAAGGATCAGTGAGTAGCAAGACGCATATACCTGAAGGAGAATCTGTCGGGGGAGCCACAGGCCGGAGCCATTAAGGAAGAAGCTTAAATGTACCCCATAATGTTGCATTTTATCTTCCCCTTCCTGTGCTTCTCAGCAGTATTTCGATGAAAGTCTTTGTCCACGCCCTGCTTGCCTTGTCCCTTAAATCTCTATTTTATCATCCACATATTTGCGTATGAAAGACTAATTTCCATCCAGAAATTCATGACGCTTTTGAATGTCTTCGATAGTCACGGCAATCATCAAATGTATGACTTTTTTGCAAGTATGGCTATTTCCCTAATGTGAACGCAAACGTATTTTCAAGCCATTCCCGTTTAAGTTATACAGACATGCCGACGTTTACGGCCCTCGACAAACGAATCTGTTTCTCCTGTTTCACGGAAGCTTATTTTTCGGCATGTTATCCGCATTTGGTATTTTTATTGACAATTTTTATCTCTATTGAAGGCGCCTACAAATGCGAATTTCTTGCGTAGAGCGGCTCCCCAGTAACAGAAGGAACTGTTATCCGGCAAAAGTACACCTACCTGGACCTTAGCGACGATTTTTAAAATATGCCCTTCAAAGCCTCAACATAAAAAAAATAACGCTCTCAAAAATGTACTCTCAGCTGCGGTTGACGTAAGTTATTGTAAAATCTCGTCTAAATGTGAACGAAGCTCATTAAATAACCTTTCTGGTTAGCAAAGCCTGCTGGCCACTCTGATAGCCTCAGTCGCTTTAGGACGTTAAACCCCATAAATCGAACCGAATCAAAGCTGTCTGCTTCGACGAAAAGTGAGCTCACTTCGTGGAAAAGTCGATGCCACGTTATGTTTGAAAGTAGTAAAAACTAATGTATTGAAGCGCAATGAAATCTCTCCCTTTTGTTCGCATAAAATAGAACACGGGCGCATTAGCTAGCAGGAAACCAGGCGGAAACGTGACGAGCACTGATCGCCTCTTTCAGTGACTACAGTGCCAAATTGCAACTCTTCCACGTCATAGGCATTCCTTCACGTCGCGGTTTAGTACTAGAAACTATAGGTCACTGCGAATTGTATTTTAGAGTGAGGGCCTAAATTAAGTGCATGACTTGGCACAGTAAAGCAGGCAGCTCGAATAAGAAGCCGCGTAGCCACTGCGACAAGCCATAAGAATTATGACAGGTCATAAGCTCCCCCTCCGCCTAGTGCGCTATGTTTCGGTATAGCGCCGAGAAAAGTGTCAGATTTGGCTGCCGTGAATGCACAGCTGCGAGCTCCTCATCGGCACTTACCACCGAATTTGATTCATTCAATATTTAAACAGCTACACAATTAAGGCCTTTTGCTGTAAACTACGTCTGCAGCGACAGGTAGTTCGTTCATGGAATAGTTTTTTTTTTCTAACATTCCATTGTTATCATGCATGAAAGTGTCCGCTGAAATACACGGCATATGCGTTCTTATGCGCATATGAAACTCGTGAAAATTTTCATATGATTTCTCCGAGCAGGAAACAACTTATAATCCGAAAATACTCTTCCAGATTTTATATCTGATGAAGACGCACCCGACCAATAATGGCGAAAGCGACTTGTATGCTTAACCATTACTATCTCTATTTCAGTATTGTAGTCGACAACACCATCAAACAGAGACATCAATTAAAAAATTAGTGATTAAGTTTGTAGCAAAGGGCATGTAAATGAATGGGAATCCACAGTGGGATCTGCTGACAAGAGCCATTAACGCTGGTGGATCATACCCTTACAGGTGGAGATTAGGTGCCTCCCTAATTTTTTGTCTGCTCAAGGCTTTTCATTTTCTTCATTCTTCAAGGTGAGGAAGATGTGAAAATGATAGCATCGAGAATGTCCGAGACCATCGTTTTTTATTTATTTATTTTCAGTACACCCTGCAGCGCCGAAGCATTATAGCAGGGGAGTGGGTACAACATTAAAGTTAACAAGGATGCTGATCTGAACAGGGTAAAAAATATTTAACAAAAGATGGATGAATAGTAATGCTGGCAACAGTTGAAGCTAAGTGGAAAGGCATAAAATTGAAATGCAACGAATGCAGATATGTTGCGAGACAACCAGCCTGTGGTGTGCGACATCTGTCTCTGTTAGTTTCATCAAGTGATTGGCCAAAGCAGATGGGACTTGTGGTTTTTTTCTTGTGAGAAGTGTAGTCTAGGGGCATAGATGCAACCTTGCCCATTAACAATTGGAGTGCAGTAAGTGCATTGTTTTTTTTTTGTAAGATGTTCATTGTTTCCATGCAAATATTACGCGAACTTTCTTCCTAGAGGATGTTACTGAGATGTGAATATAATGTGCAATAAAACTCATTTTTTTTTGCTATGTACTGTTTCTTGTGTACATTAGTTC
Source organism: Amblyomma maculatum (assembly GCF_055883805.1). NCBI lineage: Eukaryota > Metazoa > Arthropoda > Arachnida > Ixodida > Ixodidae > Amblyomma > Amblyomma maculatum. Next base: position 410,869,066 of record NC_139344.1, read on the forward strand.
TGTGAAGGAAATGTAATGGCGTGCATTTTATTACTTGACCCCGTTGTGCTGGCTCGGTAGTTAAAGTGCTTGGCTTCTGAACCCATGGATGCAGATTTGATTCCAGCCACAGCAGAGGCATTTCAATAGAGGCAAAACAATAGGCGGTCATGCACTGTGCGATGTCAGTGCATGTAAAAGAACCCCACTTGGTCGAAATTGTACAGCAGCCCTGAACTGTTGCGTCCCTCATAGTTGTTTTAGAATGCTAAACCAGATATTATATATCACTCTGATTAAAATGCTATTCGGGGTCAGTTAATCACACACAAAATGATCAAGTATTTCTGCAATGGACAGCAGCTGTTGTACAATTTCATTTTAGTATTCATGAAGAATATCACACTCGCTCCACATGGCTTTCTGTAGACCCTTGATATGTGTCACAATCACACACCCAATTATGTATTTATCTATGGGCCCCTGTGCATGCATGGAGGGGACCATTGATTTCCATTTGTCAACTGAAATGCATGATCCACATCATTCTTGTAATTCAACTGCCCGCTATTCGAACTGTCTAGCAGTGATGCAAGTTTCAAAGAACTGCAATTAGCAAATTAATCCAAGCGGGAACCCATGCCAATAACTGCTTTCGTTTCATCTTCAACAACTGTTTGAGAACTACAATTAGCCAAATGTTGTGCAACATAGATGAGAGGTTCCAAAATCTAAAAAACAACACATCCCACATGTGGCATATGTAGCTATGAAGAATACTGCAGTGGAGAGCTCTAGATAAATTGACTCCCTGGACTTTGTACTTTGCGTTGACATCTCGCAGGAAACAAATGCGTTTGCATTTAGCCTCCACCAAAGTGCGGCTGGTATCACTGGAATTAAATATCACGACCTTGGGGCAAGCAGCTGAACCTGTCGCTGAGATGTCACAGTGTGCAACCTTTCCAGCATTACAGCTGTCACATGCATGACAGATATTCATGTTCAGCTTTGGACAGAGAAGTTTAAAAGTGTACCATTTGAGTTTCTCTAGCATCAAAAAGTAAAAGAAATTAAGGGAAAAACTAAAATAAAAGAACATAATACATTGAAAAAGCACGAGTTATTAACACAAAAACCATATTCGTTCCTTTATTAATGATAAAGTGGCCTTCAACAATAGTACAAAGCCTGAACTTTTAGGAAGATGCTGTGCCAGGCAGCTGATATTTCCCAGAAGCCTGAACCATTCCACCTCTAGCAATGCGTATCTCGACAGTGTGGGGTGGGCACTTATTTTTCTGTCTACTCCAACATGCAAAAACTGTATCATGTGCATTCCCAACAACTTTGTGCAAGGCCAGGTTAAAGTATTGCCATTTAATTTTTTTTTCGAACCTTCAAAACGCACTAATGTAAACTATAGGCGTGTACTTTGTAGAAACACCACATTTTCCGAGTTTTGAGCTCTGTAGTGCAGTCTGATAACAAATTGTCGATGACTTATTGTCGTCGACTGTTGCACAGCGCGTGTGAATCTCATTACGCCACGTGTTTGGACTTACCACTGCACCTAATAAATACTAGCATGCACTCGGAACATCGGCGATCATAAATGGACACGCTGATGTCCGTCCGGACATCGGCGCACGCACACATCATCACGGCACTCTCGTAGTCTCACACAGCACTTTCGTTACGACGTAGCACGGACATCATAACATCTCACGGAAAGCACAAACCGGCGCCTACACCTCAATTCGCACAACAAACAAAGATGACGTGATGCTTGGGCTAGAGACACATCAGCGGTACCCAGCTTTATCAGCGCCGCTTGTATGTATGTAGAACTTGCAGCACAGCAACACATATAAACTTCAATACGAGCAGAAAGCGACGCGTTACGTGACGCATCGTTACGTGACGCACTCATCGTAGATTGGAGTGAAGAAACTTTGAGGAATCAAAACTACATAACTAACGTCGTCGACAATCATCCACATGATAACGAGGACCAAATGAGCGAGCGTGCGGGCCGCGGGCTGGCCGTCAACACCGCGATTACACGCGCTTGCACTCTGGTCGTGCTTGCCACCCTGCCGCGGTCCAATTCACGTAAATCTATCACCCATTCAAGGCACTATTCTTGCCACTGTTCTGTTCTTCGTAATTTCACATTTCACGTATGCTTGGATCCACCGTGCTTGGACTACTTCTCGCACACCTCGTATCAACTTCGATTTGGCTGCATTTGGCTATCGCTACCAAGTAACCATAGAGTTAATACAAAGGCTTCGTATTAACTTTATGCAAGTAACCTCTACAATCTATACATCCGGCTTTTCCGACGTATCCCAAGTCCAAACGGCCCATCCCCATCCATCTACCTTGCGTATCCAGAAAAATGCATAGGGTCTATCGACATTAAACTTGAACCCCACCGACAAGGTCCGTCCGCCTTACTTCTGAAAAATATTTCCCGGATCCGTCCGACGTATCCCGAAGAAAAACGCACCGGGTCCGTCGGGCGTACCTTTAAGACCATTGGTTTGGTCCGTCCGACATACCTTTAGCCACAGCCATTTTTTTTCCTGATACCTAAACGTTAAGCCAATTTTAATTATTTCGGCATTATTATTTCGGTGGTAGTTTATTGGATACGTGACGTCGCAAAGAAGTAGACTAATAGACATTTGAAAACGCTGATACGTAGTAGCGTAGCACAAAGAAAAAGGGCCCCTCCGGGGTGGCGCAGTGGTTAAGGTGCTCGACTACTGTTCCCAAGGACGCGGAATTGACTCCCGGCCTCGGCGGCCGCTTTTCGATGGAGGCTAAAAGCAAAGCGCCCGTGTGCTGTGCGATGTCAGTGCACGTTAAAGAACCCCAGGTGGTCGAAATTTTCAGTCCTTCACTACGGCGTCTCTCATAGCCTAAGTCGCTTTGGGACGTTAAACCCCACTAGCCAAACCAAACCAAAAAAGGAGGAGGATGGTAAACGTCGAAGGAAAGAGAGCGCCAACTTTCGAATAGGATTGTTAGATCTGTACTGCACCTAGAAGTGTGTTATCGCGTTCAAATGTGTATCGCAGCAGAATTTAGCGTCTGAAATAGCTTGTGAGCAATGTTCGGGAGGTGTTGGAGGGCCCCTTATTGATTGCACCATCGAAGTGTTGACACAATAGATTTTATCTGGGATGCGCTTACAATAGTAACATATATTGACGCATATTAAAAAATATGCCCAAACGGAAACTGCGAGCTTTATATATCGAACGGTTTTGAGTTCCAGTATTAAAAAATCGAATTTTATCCCAATTGCCCTGTTTCCGTGAAAGCACTCATCTGTGGAATTCAACGTAATGCCGAACATCAACAACTCGGAAAATGAGACACTCTCACATCGGCACTCATATCATACTTTTCTACAACAAATAGTAATCTTTTCAGCGCTCTTTTTAATCGCTTGTATGCCGGAGATAGGTTACCACCTTTAAAACTACAATGTGTGGACTGATCCAATCTTTAGGGGATTCCACGAAGGTGGAGTAGATATCTAATAAGGAAATAATTACTCATTATTATACACCCAAGCCCATCTCAGCGGCTACGAAGGAAAACTATACAGCTTTCTCAGAAGCTTCAAAGTTAAAGTAAATTCCTCTTTGTCCGGGAATCACACCCGGGGCACCGCCTTTCCGGGCACATCCTCGACCAACTGAGCACGCAAGGACAGTCAGCAGATCATGGGGTTGGGCGTGAGAGCTTGATCAATAACTCGAAGTAGCAACGGTGTTGATGGGATATTTAGGGGAATCTCTCAAGGTTGAGTAGATTTATAATAAGAGAGTAATAACTCACTCACATCCACACAAGCGCAGCCATGCATTTTCCTACTTCGAATTATTCATCAATTCGCTCTCGCCCTATCACCTGATCTGCTGACAAGCCTGGTTAGCTCAGGTGCTAGAGCGACTGCCCCGGAAAGGCGGTGGTCTCTTTATCAATCCTCAGACCAGGACGAATTTTTCTTTAATTACGAAGCTTCAGATGACTCTGTATAGTTTTCCTTCGTAGCCGCATGGCTGTGCTTGGGTGGATGTCAATGAGTAATTACTCCCATTTTACAGTATGAATATTGTGTAAATGAGGATTTCGAGAATTCATGATAGAGAAGGGAAGACAGATAGAAATTTCAAAGGTTACCATAGAAACGAGACCTGTTGACTGGACGATTGAGGCTCTGTACAGCCTAGATGGTACCACCGCGGTAACAGTGAGGCAGATTTTTATAACTTATACGCAGACAGGCATACCAGCCTGTGCGCTTCCTAGTGTTTCTTTGACATCGTCAAGTGAAAATGGCATTTCGACCATGATCTGTGTCGCCAGTGTGAGAACCCTCGTTTACGTATGCAATTAGTAGAGATCTTGTGTGATATGTATAGAGCGCAGAACGTCGCACGCTCTTATTTCTTCAGGGCTCAGGAAAACTGTAGATGCATTTTGTTTACAACCTCGAACTTTCACTTCCTTCTCTAAAATGGGCCTGCTTAGAGCGCCGCTGTGTTCAACGCTTGTCGAATCTATTCTCGTTTTTCTCTTCCAGCGAGTTGTCGTTTTTCTAGGACGCAGGAAAGATCAAGAAACAGAGCGATGAAAATCTAGTTTCATCTTCTCATTTATGGTAGTCAGCCATGCCCTACTATGTGAAAATATGTTTGTTTGAGTTCTATTTAGGAGCGTTTTGGGCCGTGGACCAATCAAATACAGCACACTCAGAGCCTTCAAGGAAGACAAGGATAAGATGAGGATGATGATACCCTTATCTCTAATGGCACAAAACCATGGAAGGGGACTGACCAGGATGCATTACAGATACAAGACACTTATGAAAAAGGAGGGAGTATACGGATAATTTTGAGTTTTAACCTATAAGTTAAACAGAAATGTAGAAAGGAAACGAAAAAGCAATGAATTCTCATTCTAGAAGATAAATGTACCAAAGGTATAGTAGTGAAAAATTTCACGCAGTGATTTCAGGGCGTATCATTTAATGTTTGCCCCGAAGAAGAACAGAATAGGAATGGATCTTGGAAGCCCTAGTAAAGCGATGAAGATCTGCAAGTAGATTCTACGGATTGAATCAAACCGCCGGCAGGACAAGGAAAGGCGATTTATAGACTCCACTTCGCCACAAGATTCACAAAGGTGGGTCACAGATTACCCCGAATGATATATCACCATCATCATCATCATAAGCCTGACTATACCCACTGCAGGGCGAAGGTTTCTTCCGTATTTCTCCAATTAACCTGGTTCAGTGCTAACTGCATCCACTTGACCCCTTCGAACTTCTTAACCTCATCCGCCCACCTAACTTTCTGCCGCCCCCTGCTACGCTTTTCTTCCCTGGAATCCAGTTTGTTACCCTAAGCGACCATCGGTTATCCTCTCTTCGCACTACATGTCCTGGCCATGCCCATTTCTTCTTCTTGATTTCCACAAGAATGTCAGTAACTTGAGTTAGTTCTCTGACCCAATCTGCACGCTTCCTATCTCTTAATGGTACCCCTACGATTTTTCATTCCATAGCCCTCTGCGTTGTCCTCAGCTTAAGTAGAACCCTCTTGGTTAGCCTCCACGTTTCAGCTCCATAAGTGAGTACAGGTAAGATGCAACTGTTGTATACTTTCCTCTTGTGCGATACCGCAGTCGTGGCCTAGTGTTTAGAGCGCCCGTCGCGGCTGCGGGAGATGTCAGCTCGAAACCCACCGGCAGACACCCAACTGTAAAAATGGGTACAAGCGTCCCTCGGCCTTGCGCTGGGGCTTTCCCATAGGTATTCGCTTGGGAGAAGCTCCGCAAACCCCGCTGCGTCCCTGGTGGGCTTAACCTAGTTTCGAACAACCTCGGAACCTGCAAAGGTGGTTCATGTTCGTCTTGGCTCTCCAGGCCTCTGAGCCTCGGCACCAGCAGCAGCACCAACAGCAACAAGAAAAAAAAAAAGGTTACGTAATGGGCTTTTGCAGCTCAAGGCGGACTTATTGTTGTCCGATGGCAGAACTGACCACTGCCACATCGGAGCAACTATTTGAGACCTATGACCTTTTCCCAAACATTTCACCCCAAAAATCCGAGCACCAGGCCGGGGGAAAGCTTATACACATTGAAAAGCCGGTGGGTACCTTGCGGCCCGAACACGAGGCGGATGCTCTACCACAAGGCCACGCTTCGGTGCCACAAGGCCATGCTTGAGCGATTTCAGTGGTGGTGTAGCGGTAGGACATCCGCCTCGCATGCAAGAGGATCGGGGTTCAAATCCCGGTGCTGAGCAATTCTCCACCGGATGAAAAAAAAAAAAATCCGCGTGTCGATGGAATTGCATAAACAGGTTTGGGATGCGACCTGATGCTAGTGAACACCTCCGGCAACGCACTCTTTCACCAGAACAGGAGTTGGCCACCCTGGTGCAGCAATTGGCTGCAACCTCTCATGATTAGTTTGGAACGACATATATAAATATTTAGTCATGGTGTCCTGCAGCACACGGAGTCATGGGTACAACAAATTGTCTTGAGCTGCGCAGGGGCACACTCCAAAGGAATTCCAGAGAGGTCAATCAAGGACAGACATTGCTGAAAAATCAATATTCTTATTGCATGCAATGCCTTGTGCCCAAGTAGCCAGTTAATGCGTACTTCTGTAATTGAATGAAACACTGAATGCAACCGCTTAGCGGCGTATCTCTTCAATTTTTGAGTGCTGTGGAGAAGGAAAGACTGCTTGAAAGTATGATAACCTCAGAGATATAGCAGAGAATCTATATTAAGGCGACCTCGACGTCCAGAAGACCAGCAAAGCAAATCGGGATATATGTAGTCATAGGCCCGAAATTATTAACTCCAATCAAGAGTCCGGGAGTGTATGCCAATAACTGCCTCTCATTTTGCAGGCCGCCATGTGTAAAAACAAGCATACAGTTAGGAAAATCGCCTACCTACTCCTCTATAAGCCCACTTAATGCTTTGGCAAGCAAATTCTTAGAATTTCTTGGGAAGATATCATCAAATGAAGAAAGTTTCAGGCCGCTGGTGCTTAACTTGCAATAAATAATTCATTCATACGGAAATTTTCCACCAGCAAATGTTCGTGAAAGCAAAATGAGGAAGCTGTGGAAACTGCGAAAACGCAGTTGTTTTTCCCGGGTATGGGCAAACACCATCCTTGCTAACGATGTGACGTAGGGAACCGTAGTTCCTCGTAGGCGAAGTGGCATTTCTCTGGTACTAACATTAGTCCTGAAGTCCTGATTGCTGCGAGCGCTGTCCGAAACCTCTTCAGGAGGTCTACGTAGCGTGAGGAGAAGGCGACATCATCCAGGTATACCATACAAATCTGCCACTTTAAGTCCGCCATCACAGTATCTATTACCCGTTGAAACGTCGCTGGTGCGGAGCGGAGGCCAAATGGCAACCTTCAACTGAAATAGGCCGTCCGGTGTGATGAATGCGGTCTTCTCGAGATTTCTTCTGGCGACCATAATTTGCCAATATAGCCGCTCTTTAGGTCCATCTATGTGAAGCATTTAGCTGCATAACCGGTCCAGTGCCTCGTAAATGCGCGGGAGGAGATAGGCGTCTTTATTTTTTGTTGTGCTGTTCAAGCGCCGGCAATCGACGCAGAAGCTAAGGGTGCCGCCGCCGCCTTCCTTCATCAAAAACGACTGGCGCCGACCAAGAGCTCCTTGATGGCTAGATAACGTCCCCCCTGAAGCATTTCTTCTCAATTATAGCGGTTGGAATGACGTTCTCGCGCGGATACACGGTAGGAACTTTGGCACAGAGGTCTGCCGCGTTCTTCCGTGACGTTGCGGTGCTTGGCCAAAGGAGTTTGTCGCACTTTCGTAGCTGACGAAAATCATTCGCTGTAATTTTGATCAATGGCCCATATCTGTTCTTCCCTGCTTCAAGATATTGCTTGATTAATATCGAACCTGGGATGGTGATCTTGTTCATTTGGTTATTCGCGGCCTCGTCGGGGAGGGCAGAGACATCGTTGATACCTGCTAATTCGCTGAGGAAGGCGACCATTGTTTCCTTGCTGATATGTCGGCATTCTCCGGTGAAGTTGATCACCAACTCCTGAGCTTCTACATTCTGGAAATGGGCGATGCGTCTTGCGATGCCAAGTATTCTATCTAGTAACAACTGGGTGCTTCCTACGACGGCCGTTTTTGCAATCTCGACTTTTCTTGTATCCACAGGAACGATGATGCTTGATCAGGGTGGTACGGTCAATTCTCCTTCGAGGACGTTGAGAGCGACGGGATGCGTCGACGTTCTTGTAGCAGGTATGGCTTTGTCCGTCGAAAGCTTGATGAATTTTGAGCGAAGGTCGGTAATTGCCCGACCTTCATTCAGAAACTCCATACCCAAAATCATGTCGCGCGAGCGTTGCTGTTGCAGGACGAAGCTAATATTGGGTAAGTTCATTTACTCGAACCCTTGCCGTGCATCGCTCCGGCAGCGTAATACGGTTAGCTACAGCTGTACGTATACGTGGGCCATCCCAAGTGGTAGTCACTTTCTTAAGCTGGGATGCGAACGCTCCACTGATGACAGAATAGTCGGCTCCGGTGTCCACTAAGGCGCTAACCGTGTGACCGGTGACAGCAACTTCGAGGTAACTTATTCGTGTCCTCCTACTGTATGGTGGCTTCGGTGTTCGATCTCGGCTTCGTCGTTTGCCGAGGTGGCCGCCGGAGCACACTGTTGTCACTTCACTGAGCGGTGGCATCAACATGAAGTCCGGTCGTGTTCTCGTCGACGTTGTTGTCGTGTAGACCGAAGCCTTAATGGCTGCGTGGTCGTCCCTAGTCGTCGGTGGCAGATGATCTTCGTTTTATCGCCGTGAAGAAACCTCACCTCCGAAGGTTCCTCTTTTTAGTTTCCCTTATGGGGGATACGCTACCTTTCTCGCACACTGCCATCATAGTTCCGGCCTGGTGACGTATATCGAGCGCTGTACGGAGATAGAGAGCGGTACCGACGGCTTGGTGACTGTTTTTCGCATGCAGTTCTCTATTTCTTCCGGTCATTCCCCCGGAAGAGGTTGTGGGACGTCGATGGCGCAGTTGCGCAGGCCGATGCGGCTGTAAGGGCAGTGGGGCAGAATTTTGCCGGCCTAGCCACAGTGGAAGCATAGCAGTCGGTTGTTAGACGTCCTCCAGGGATTGCATTTCCTGTGGTTTGCAGATCGTTGGTAGACCTGTCGGGAGGGAGTGGCAAGGGGCGGCTTTCGGGCAGAGTGGTAGCGACGAGGGCTTGTAAGGTCACGTCGGGGTGCAGGACGACGTAATGCAGCAGCCTAGTTGATCGCTGCGGCTGCTTGCACTGGAGCAGTCGGAGCCGTCACTCAAGGAAAGCCAAATGCCTGCTGGACTTCCTCACGGACGACGTCCGCGAGCATCACTTCCTGGGGCTGTTAGGATGGTGGCAGCAACCGGTGGAGTTCCTCTCGGACGACCTGCCGGATGTCCCGAAGGCTGTCTTCGCTCGCAGGTGTGCCGCTGTAGTGACTTGCGCAGGATTTATCGAGTGGTTGGTCGTATTGGCGCATCCGGGTGTCCATCGTCCTCCCGATGTTGAACGCTTTGCTTTCCAATTCCGCCACGGTTTTTGCCGCATTTATGACAGGTCCTGCAAAAAGCGGTTCTTTAACGCCTGGAATAAAAAAAAACACTCAATTTTCTACGATCATTTCAGGGTCGGCGCGGCGAAAGAGACGCTTCATCTCCTCAACGTAAGTCAGGACAGGCTCATTCGGGAAATTATGTATTGACTGATGGAGGGCCTGGGCTCTTTCCTTGCAAAGGCAGTCAAAATTTTCTTGAAAATTTCTCAATCCTTCAAAGCTCCCTCACGATTTTCGAACCATGCACAACAGATCCTTCAAGAGCGAAGGTGACTTGCCTTAGCTTCGCATCGTCGTTCGAGGCGTTAAGCGTTGCCACACGTTCAAAAACGAATAGCCAGCCAGCCTTCCGCATCTTCGTCCGATTGTCCTTGGAAGCAGGGGGGCTCATGAGTTCGGAAGAAAACAAACGCTGCTTTCTGCTCGACAGATGCCATTTTCGGCGCACGACACGGTGTCGGGATTCAGCACCTCTACCACATGTCACGTGGCTGTGACAATACCGTGATCACAAGTGAGCACAGAGGCGTAGAAGCACTGAAACTTGCTCTTTATTGGACTGACTTGCGCCCGAAAAAGTCTGAACAACTCAGCGGCGGCGATGGCAAAAATCGTGCTAAGCGGCCGTCGATCTACCAACCCCGTCATACCGACAAATGTTAAATTTACAGATCGTGATGAAACATCTAGATAAAGCCTAAATGGCGTATAACTGACCCTAGGACATCGCAGAACCGTATACCAGTGGCTGGAATCTTTGAGACATGTGTCGACGCATCTTACGTGACAAAGAACCTGATAAAGCTGCGTCTAGCGACAACTCGCATGATCAAACAAGGAACAAAGAATTGATACGCGTGGCGGAATCAGAGTGATAAGGCCGCATTCTGGCGACTGGCGAAAACAAAAACAAATAAAGGTTTGATTGAATTAGGGCAATATCATGTTTTGAACAGATCTTTATTGCAAACATTTTGTATTTTCATTATCATCAAGGAGAGAGAAAATGCACTGCAGGTTTTTAATTTCTGATTTTTAGTAGAAAGGACTTTTTTAATTTAAAAGATGTACAGCTGGGAAGGAAATCTTAATAGCATTTACCGGATTTGTTCACAAAGAAAATCACTGACCTGAGTAAAAGTAGAACCTGAAAAGGCACTGTTAAATCTGTTATAAATGTGGGTTTTCTTCAGCCCCGTTAATTTCCGAAATGAAGCATCCGACACGCCCAGAAGCTAAAAGCTTTAAATGCGTCAGCAATCTGGCATTCATACCGAGCGTATCTCGCCGCTAACATCAAAGTAATTCAATACTCGCAATGCTCGTTTATGTCACCAACCTGATCAAAACAACCATCTTTACTAAACGAACACTTCAATTGCCTCCTTCGTGTCACGGGAGTTTTTTCTTTTTTTTTTTTTGAAACTTCAACCTCTTCGCACATTTTAATACCATTCAAGGTATCGACACAAATTGCTTATAGCATACTTATGATTTGATGTTGAAACCTTCGCCAAGATTTATAACGAGTTCTTTCCCTGACTCTCAATACACTCCTGGCGGACGCCATTGTCTCTAGCACAAACGCCCTTTCCATGAATAACTGAAAGGTCAAGTTCTTTATCATGTCATTCTCCCTGAACCAACTTTTCTTCGTGATTTATCTGCTTCGTATGTGTTCTTTGCTTCGTTGGTGCTAATCCTCTTAAGCACATTTAACCACATGCCATCGACGGGTTCGCACCAGCAGCAAGTGGCAATTATTTTCTTCTACTTCCCAATCAATTACGTCCGACTGCAATATTTCTTCGCATTTTCTGCACAAGGAAAGCAATCGCTCTGCTTTCTTTTGTGTCAGCGGCTATGCTCATATATATATATATATATATATATATATATATATATATATATATATATATATATATGGCCTCGCCGACTGTTGGCTTCTTTCCTTCATATATATATATATATATATATATATATATGTGAAGGAAAGAAGCCAACAGTCGGCGAGGCCAAGGAAAGCTTTGGGGATTGTACTTTGTCTTGTTTTCTTTTTTTTTTTAATTTTTACTTCGATAATCACATAAATGAGTAAAGTAATATGTGTAGGGGAGGAATGAATAAACAAAGTGGAAGGAAAAACAACGTGCCGATGGTGAGAACCGAACCCACGACCTCCGAATATCGCGTCCGGTGCTCTTCCAACAGAGCTACATCGGCCGCTGTCCCCCCTGCTACAGTTCTTGGGTATTAATGTTGTCTGTATACGAACCTTAAGAGTGTTCACCCGCGCCACCCTCAACTATAGCGGTGGACGTGGAACGTCCTGTGTTACCCCCAGCGTCACGTATAACGTGACCAAGAGCGAGGGCGAAAGCTGTGCTAGAACCCTCTTACGCTACCTATGGCCTCAAGATTGCCAGAACCGAGACCCCCGTAAGCTACAAACAGATAAATGAAGGGGAAATGAGGGTGCTCGTTATCATACATGAAGGAAAGAAGCCAACAGTCGACGAGGCCAAGGAAAGCATTGGGGATTGTACTTTGTCTTGTTTTTGTTTTAATTTTTACTTCGATAACCACATAAATTAGTAAAGTAATATGTGTAGGGGAAGGATAAATAAACACAAAGTAGAAGGAAAAACAACGTGCCGATGGTGGGAAAAGAACCCACGACCACCGAATATCGCGTCCGGTGCTCTTCCTACTGAGCTACATCGGCCGCTGTCCCCCCTGCTACTTTTCTTGGGTATTAATGTTGTCTATATACGAACCTTGAGACTGTTCACCAGCGCCATCCTCAACTGTAGCGGTGGACGTGGAACGTCCTGTGTTACCGCCAGCTTCACGTAGAAGATATATATATATATATATATATATTGTTAAGCGGGGATCCAGGCACTGGTAGTAGGCACTGGTAGCGAGTAAGACCGCAGCGGGGGTGGCTCAGCTTGTAGACAGCTTGTGCGCCAAAGGCACTTCTTTTTCGGTGATCTGTCCGCCTGATTGGGACTTCCTCTTTACAATCTTGCCCCCGCAGAGAAGAGGAGCCATCCTGGCGACTAAAGGAGATGAAAGGATAGCAGGATCGTAATAGGGTTTCAAACGGTCCACGTGAACAATCTCACGCCCACGACGACGAAGGTCGGTAGAAGCGGCTAGCGGTTCAACAAGGTAATTGACGGGAGACGTCTGTTGGAGCACTAGATATGGTCCGTGGTATTTGGCAGTAAACTTGCTGGTAAGACCTGGTGGTGTCGATGGGACCCAGAGCAATACGTGAACACCGGGAGAGAATTAATGCACAGGGTGGCTGCTGTCGCTGTGCGCTTTCTTCTGGGCTTGCTCGTCCGAAGTAAGCGAGCGAGCCAGCTTGCGACATTCTTCAGCGTGCCTGGCAGCTGCTGAAAGTGATGTGTACTCTGACATATCAGGACGGTAGGGGAGGATGGTGTCGAGTGGAGACGAAGGTTCACGTCGGTACAGCAGAAAAAATGGTGAGAATCCGGTAGTTGCTTGAACGGCGGTGTTATAGGCATAGGTTACAAATGGGAGAATCTTGTCCCAATCGGAGTGGTCGGCGGCGATGTACTTGGACATCATGTCACCCAGTGTGCGGTTGAAGCGCTCTGTGAGGCCATTGGTTTGAGGGTGGTACGCGCTGGCTGTCCGGTGGATGGTCTGACATTCGCGTAGGAGCGCTTCGACAACCTCGGATAGGAAAGATTTGCCTCGATCAATTAGAGTTCACGGGGGCGCCGTGCCGCAGAATGAAATTATGAAGAAGAAAGGACGCGATAGTGGGTCTGGTGGCATCCTGAAGTGCTGTCTCCACATAGCGAGTGAGGTGATCGACGGCCACGATTATCCAACGATTTCCTGCAGGTGTATACGGCAAAGGTCAATACAAATCGATGCCAACACGGTCGAGTGGTCGGTATGGGCACGGAAGGTGCTGTAGTGGAGCCGGCTGATGGAGAGGAGGCGGCTTGCGACGTCACAAATCGATGCACCAATGCACATACTTACTGACGAAGGTATACATACCACGCCAGTAAAAGCGCTGTCGCAACCGTTCATAAGTCTTAAATACACCCACATGGCCACACTGCGGATCGTTATGGTAAGAGGCGCAGATCTCGCTTCGGAGCTGGCGAGGCACAACGAGCAGCCACTTACGGCCATCTGGCATATAGTTGCGTCGATAGAGAAGACGGTCACGAAGGGCGAAATGCTGCGCTTGACGACGAAGGGCGCGAGGAGCCGGTGAAAGTGACGAGTTCGTAAGAAGATCGATTAGTGATGTAAGCCACGGATCTTTGCGCTGTTCTGATGGCATGTCGTCGATGGACAAGGAAGACAAGACGGAGCTGGAGGCAGGGGACATCGGAGCGTCAGGCGACACTGGCGAGCGAGATAAAGCGTCTGCGTCGGAGTGCTTCCGCCCTGTACGATAGATGACTCGGATATCATACTCTTGTAGTATAAGCGACCAGCGGGCGAGACGGCCGGTGGGGTCTTTTAGTGAAGACAACCAACATAAAGCGTGGTGGTCCGTAACATCAAATGCGCGCCCATACAAGTATGGCCGAAATTTCTGGAGCGCCCAAACAATTGCCAAGCATTCCTTTTCTGTCACCGAATAGTTGATCTCGGCCTTGGTCAGGGTTCGACTTGCGTACGTCTTCGATGTAGCTAGTGAAGGTTTCTCCTTTCTGCTGCATCCGCTCGCGCAAACGGTGTTCGCCGCGAAGCTTGCGGACCGCAGGGCGACCGAAGACATCCACAAAGCGAGATCTGAACGAGACCCAAGTTGTAATTTCAGCCTCGTGATTTGTGAACCACAACTTTGCGACTTGTGTGAGGTAGAATATTACGTTGTTAAGCTTCAAGATGTCATCCCACTTATTGTGGGTGCTTACACGTTCATGCGACGAAAGCCAGTCCTCCACGTCCTGATCGTCGGTACCGCTGAAGACCGGCGGGTCCCGCTGGCGAAGCACCCCGGAGCATGGAATAGAAGGGGCCAAGGTAGCGGGGCCGGTGGTGTTAGGGCTGCAGTCAGTCATTGGGGTAGGAATTTGGCGGCTGGGGAGCTCCAGGGTGAGGAAATGGAAGATAAATCCCGCGACCTCCACAAAGTGTTAAGCGGGGATCTAGGCACTGGTAGCGGGCACTGGTAGAGAGCAGGACAGGAGCGGGGGTGGCCTAACTTGCAGTCAGCTGGTCTACAAAATCACTTCCTCTTCCTCTCTCTCGGCAATCTGCCCATTTAATCTGAACTTCCTCTTTACAGTAAATTTAAACATCTATAGTTTTTTTTTTGCGCAAACTTGCCATAAGGCATATTATATAAACTCATGTAAATGGTTTTCCGTGAGGAACCGGAGCAGGCTCCCGCTCTTAGCGTTGTCGGTGAGCCACTTAGAAAAGTCCTCTTCCCTCTGTGGTTAGTCCCACTTCGCGCAGAATCTGTGTCCTTGATGCCCTTGTCCCTGCACAATTCCATAGCAGGTGGCGAACATCCACTTCTGCAGCTGGTGTGGAACACTTTGGGCATGTGGTTGGTCCGATGTCAGCTTGCGATTCCTATCGGCATTTTACCGACGGGGTAAGGGCCGCCCCAGCTCTTATCCTTCTAAGGGAAACCTCCTCCAATCTCGTTAAGTTACGAGGGAGTGATAATGTACACGGGGGAATGAGGGCACGTGTACGTTTCCTTAAAGAAGATGCTAAAATGGAAACAGCGGAGCGGGCATCGAAAGGGAGCCTGGTGGGGGGCGCATTAGTGTGTGGAACTTCGTGTGTGAGGTGGTCAACTTTTCTCTGCTCAGCGTTCTCAGAATTGTCTTGTGTCCAATGAATCTGGATGCTTATCTTTGTTTTTTTATTGAGTGCGTGGATTTCCTGGGTAACACATAGCGTCTTCGTCACTTTCTTCAGTTGTTTTATGGCGGCTAAGGAGTCTGTATAGATGTGGGCTTCTGTTATCGAATCTATTTTATTTATGGCCTCCATAGCATCGCGGATTGCATAGAGTTCCATCACAAGCGGGTCCGGGTATGTTGCTAAGAATCTTGGCATGTAACACGTTGTCGTATGCCTTCGCCATGTCGGTAGCCACTAGAGTGCGCACTAGGTGGCTATAAGGCGACACGTGTATGACCTCTTCAGCGAGCACAGCCAGTCCATTTTCTGTCCCAAGGTTTGTTCGGAACCCAATTTGTCGAGCATGGTGCTTTTTATTACTTTCCAACCACCATGACAGGCGGGTGGCTATCATCTTTTCATAGATTTTGCAAATTGTGGGTGTTAGCGAGATAGGCCGCAAAGATTCTAGACTTGTGGGAGGTTTCCCAGCCTTTGGTATTGTTACCACCACCGAGTGTTTCCAGCCGAGTGGAATATCTCCTCCTTGCCATACCTCATTTACCACATCCAACAAGCCGTCAACTGCGGCTCGTTCTAAATTCTTGAATACTTCATAAGGAATATCGTCATGTCCAGGCGCAGTTTTACCATTCGCTTCTTCTATAGCAGCCAATAATTCCAGTTTGGTAAATGGTAATGTTATTCCTGTTTTATCAACCACATCCACTGTCGGTGAAGGCGCCGGATAATGTGCGCGGTTCGGGAAGAAAAGGGCAGCAGCCTGATCTGCAAACTCCTCTGGTGTAAGCTGTAATGCGAGTCTAATACTTTCTGTATGATCTTTAACCTGCCGCCTCTTTTCCATGCCATGGAAAGTCCTCCAGAGGGCCTTGTTAGTCGTTCCTGAGCCCAAACGACTGCACCACTCATCCCATCTCCTATGAGCCAGCTGTTTTTCATATCGGCGTGCCTAAGCCGTCACTCTGTTTACCTCAATTTTTCTTTGCACGTCTTCAGGATGGCGACCAGCTTGTATCTCGGCCCGCTTTCGGCGTGCCCAAAGTTTTAGTAGGAGCAGGTCGGGAGTTGGCTGATCTTCGTTCACTGTAGTTGTAATGGTGTGATCCTTGAGTACCGTTTGAAGGGTGGTAACGAGAGTATTCGGGCTAACTGAATGCGTTCCAGTATCCTGCCGTACACCATCCCAATGTGTAACAGACGCTTTCTTTCGAATTTTCTTCATATGTCCCAAATTAAGACCAATACTAATGGGGACATGGTCACTACCCCGCGCCTCTAATTCCGCCTGCCATTGTGGTGCACCAGGGCCCTTCCACCACGTCAAGTCTGGTGAGCGTGTTTGTGTTGCAGGTAGTGTTGCGACTCCTGGATGATTTAGCAGTGTAAATTTCATTTCTGTTAAGGCAGTATGAACTTGATCACCCCTTTTAGAATCATAATCATATCCCCATACGGTGTGCGGAGCGTTAAAATCTCCCCCGATTAGTATCGCAATTCCAGGGTATGAATGGCGAATATGCTTAACCCATCCAAGATTAAGTACTGTGTTTCTTGGCCGAGCGTACACGGACACTAATATAAGGGGCATTTTGTTCGGACGCGTGAGTACAGCAACTACTTCCTGCTGAGTGTTGCACCACTAGCTCAAGTCAAGTGGCGTTTGGGGAATGTTGGCCCTAATATATACGGCAGCTTTTCCTGGTGTTTCGGCCTCTGCTCTTGCTCGTTTATCAGGGATAGAAGGACACTGGTACCCCATATATCCTGTTATTGAATATGACCTATTGTGCTCCTGTATCAAGAACGCCCATGAATGTAGCTTGCCGTACAATAATTTTGTATTTATTTCCCCAACTTTATTAGAGAGCCCTCTGCAGTTCTATTGTGTAATCTGTTGGCACTTGTTTCGGCTACTTCTATCCATGATGTAAGCTGCTCTGAATGAGGTGTGTCAGTTGCGTAAGTGTGTCCAGTACCGCCTTCCAAATAGGTATGTTATCGGCAGGTTTACAATTGGGAGCATCCACTAACCTTGCTGTCGTACTGCCTGCAAGCGTTTCTTTCTGTTTTTCTGAGCTCTCCTTTCGTCGTTGGGCTATATGTGCTTTCTTTTGTCGCAGCTGTGCAATTTGTGCTGAAAGCATCGCAATTTCTTTTTCTATTGCATCCTGCTGGCTTGTGCAGTCTTTAAGGTCCGGAAAATCATCAGCAGTGAATGCCACTGTGCTCCGTTTTGTGCGTCGTCCATGTTTTAGCGTAGAAGCAAAAGATGCACTGTTCTGTGCAACCACCTCAACAGGCTCTTCTTCTTCTAGCGGGTCATCAAACAGCTCTTCGGCCAGAGTTGCAAATCTGTTTTTAACCATTAACGGTGCATATTGTTTATGTCGTCCAGCCCTTGCTAACTCGAGCTTTCGCTTTTTGTCGGACACTGAGATGAAGTGATATCGTGATCATCAGATTTGCATAGGCCGCATCTGAATTTCGCTTTTCCAGATTCAGTTATGTATTCGGGGTTAACTCCATATGGACACAATTTCTGCATATGGCCTTTTCTGTAGCACCTGTAACAGTGAACCGGTCTAGGTTTGTACGTTTTGGGTCGCACTATGCGGCCGTTGTAGTAATATCTGTCCGGAAGAGTATCTGGTCCCTGTAATGTGATGAGAAAAGTGCCTCTGTTCCCCATACGACGTGCGGCTAACACAGTATGTGTTCCTGATATTAGGTCTCTGGCCACCGTCTCCGGGGAATCTTGTAGGTCTAGGTCATAGAGGACACATCGCTGAGTATTTGGACCTGACGCAAAATACGTCTGGACAGGAAGATATTCCTCTGTCGTGATTGGAATTTGTGTTACTGTGGTCATTTTGCGTGCATCCTCAATGGTGGCTAAATGTACTGTGACAGTATTAGATGCCCTGTGGCTTACAAACCCCTGGTAACCTGTGGTACCAAGCGCTGCGTCTATTACTCTCTGCATTGTTCTGGTGGGTATCTTAGTAATATCAAACTGCACTGTAGGTCTGATATGCACTCTGAAGGATTTCTGCAAGGCTGGTGTTGGATAAGCAGATGCTAGCTTATCAGGGGCTGCCCTTACCTTCTTTGCCGGTGGTGTGCTGACTGGTGGCCCAGGTGGTTTGACCAGCCGGGGTGTCCGTTGAGAAGAGTTATGGCGATTTCCACTGGTCGATCGGAGCTGGGCGCCCGAGCCGACCTAAAGCGCTACAGAGCGAATCAGCCTTGGTCGACCAGCGGAACGCGTAGAGCGCGCGGCGGAAGTAAAGCTGAGCCGGTTTCGAAAGTTGTAGCCGCATCCCAGCGCCAAAATGTTTGCGGTTGATAAATAGGCAGGATTGCGGCCCTCAACAACTTTCTTTCTCATTTTTTTAACGCTGCAGACGTTTTTCGATAGACGCACTTCGACGTATTCGCGCAAAAAACGGAGACATCCAGCGTCCTCTGCCGATGTCGCTGAAACGGTCAAAAACAGCCAAAAGAATCCAGCAGCATCCGGAAGTGACCGCGTCAGCGACTAGGACTTCCGGCGAGATCCGACTTCGCTCGGCGGATCGAGCTGGAGCGCCCCGAGCTGCCCCAAACGACCAGCGGAATACGCGCAACCTATCTTGGTCGACCAGTGGAAATCGAAATCGTCGTCCCGGAGAAAGAAAACGAGCTCCGTAGCGACCAGTGGAAATCGCCATTAGTGACGACTTCCTGTTGCACATCCATTGCCTGATGTGTATCTCGGGTAGCGGCCCGAGCGTTGTCCTCGTATTCGAAGTAATGTCTACGTTGCTCTGTGGCCAAGTGCTAGCTCCAGGTAAAGGCTCGTTACCGCAGCCTGCCGTTGTGCTTGCAGTAGTCACAACGAGAACCGGAGGGTCCATTGGCGTCCCCATTCTTGCCATATTATCAGAGCTGCGGCTCCGCGGAGCCCCAGTAGGCCTAGCAGCAAGGCCGCGTCGGCATTCTGCAGCTCCTACCCGTAGGGCTGTGTCCTTGACGATCTTCTTGCTACGCACGGGTTGCTTGGCCTTTATGCTCTTCTTCAAGAGTTTGATGGCCGCTGTGTGGGCGCGGACTGCAGACGTAGTGCGAAATCTTACTGGACACGATGTAGCCACGGTGCTCAGCGACACGTCTTCTTCTTCTTTCTCAACATCTATAGTCGTCCATCTGTGCCTTAGTACAGCGTTTTAGTTTACAAAATTGTGTTTTCTTCCTTGAAAGTTTTAACGCTTCTGAGTATAATGCTACGATTGCTATCTTTGTTGCTAGTGGCAACTATAAGTCTGAACTCAAACTTTCTTCTCAAAATACACTAATTTGCCAACAAATTCAGGGAACAACAAAAAATAGAGACATTTTTTATTTGTTTGGTTTCTGGGGTTTAAGGTCCCAAATCGATTCCGGACATGAAAGAAGTTGGAAAGATTTCTGTCGTATCATATATGACAAACAATGAAACTCCCTAGCAAATAAAATTTAGCTAGAAGAAAGACATTCAGCAGCTGCATATGCGCGCATGTTAGAATGCGTTTTTGATGCCGGGGCCGCTGTAATAACAAGAAAAGAATCAGGTTTTAAACGCTGGAAGGAGTATCTATTTGTGTAAAAACGAGGTAGATAATAATAAATTTTTCTTAGCTATTAAGCTTTGTGCAAATAAATTTGTCAAATTTCGCCCGCTTACTATTCACAATGACTAAAACCTGCTCCAGGTTATAAAACGTTACAAATTTCGCAGAATAGTTGAGTGCAAAAAACACCAAAACCTTCCACGCTATCATGTGGAGGCACAAATGCGCATGGAAAAAAGCTCTGGCGCCACTTTTGAAATTTACACATGAGCGCTCTATATGAACTATAGACTCGTGTTCAAACAAGAGATTTAGTGATTGATTTCTTGCAATCTAATACTTTTGTTAAATATACGTTTTTGTACTTTTCAAAATACTGATTAGTCTTTCGAACTATCATGTAACGGAAATTCGCAATATTTTTTCCGAATATTCCTAATACTTCTTTATTTGTTCGTGTGTCAAGAGTGCCATGTTTTGTTTTCATAAGATCAACTACCAACTAGCGCATTCTTCTACCCTTGTAAGTTCGTAATATTTGTTTTCTTACTGCAATACGGCTAAAAAGGCACAGAGGCCAAGCCCTGTACGTGGCAGAATACATTTGTAATATTGTTATCCCGCACGACCGTACACATAGCCGCCTTGTGTGGTGCACTGTGCGCAGTATTGTTTCTTGGTTTAGCTGCAATTGCACTCATATTGCTGTAGTAACTTGCGCGTCGCTAATTGGCTAGAATAAAAACAAATCTGTTTTTACTTGATCTGAAACATTTTGCGGTGGCTGTTATTTTCGAACTATTCACGAAATTGTGAATACTGATAACATGCCAGGCTTTGCGTTATATCGGATTGGTATAACGCTCGAATCGCACAGACCATTCCGGTATGGAGCTTATACCGAAATGGCCATGTTCGATATGCAGGTCGAATCGGAGAGACCAAGCCCGTTATGCATCTTAATTTCGACTGAGAGGTCCGGTATGGAGCTAATACCGGACAGAGTATTTCCGGTATGCGTCTCAAACCGGACATAATGCTTCGGCTGGATTCGAAACCGAAGGAACCGATCCGATATAGAGCTTATATACCGAAGAGAGGAGTCCTATTTATTTTGAACCGAACGAACCGCTCATTTTTTGGAGCTAATACCGGGCAGAATGTTTCTGCTTCTCAACCCAAGCCGGACTAATAGATGAAGCTAGACCACAATGACTATGACAAAGCACGCCAGTGAGCTAATAAGCATGAAATCATTCGCAAATATACATTACACCTTTTCTGCATATGTTGGGCACGCGTTGTTCCACAAATACATCAAAAATATGAAACCATCTAAACGTAGGCTAACACGTGCCATTGCGGACATAGTACTAACTTTGCACGTCCAACAATCGCTGCAGTTTGTCCGTTCTTGTGGTGTATCTACATATTTCCGCTACGAAGAACGTAGCGTTTTGCTAGCGACAACAAAAGTAAGCTCCAGGAACACTGAAACACATCGCAGGACATCGAAATATGCAGATATAGCAGCATATCGGGCAGCGCTTTCTTGAGTGTCCACTTATGCAAAACATTTAATCGAAAAGGTATTCATTCACGTCGCCGCACTGCTGGCAGCATGTGAAGATAAAACAGGCATTTTTACAAGCATCATCGCGTCGGATACTTCTGCATGTAGCAATCTATACATGCGTTAGGAGGCGATGACAAAACGCCTACCAGTAGTAAATTAGAATATTGTGAGATGTGCCTTTAAGTAAGAGATACATTTACATGTGGGGGACATTTTTGCCTCGCGTTGTAGCCAGGAAACGTTCAGCGTGTGAAAGGCCGATCTGTCACTTTCGATCACGACCTCTACAGACGCGAAAAGTATACAATGTACGAAAAAGCAAAGTTGGTAAGATAAGGACAAGTATGATCCACGTAACTAGAAGCGGTCGTGCCCGATAATGCATGTATGTTTGCAAGCAAATTTACTTCATATTTTGTCAAATCTAACAGTGTGTCCAAGCGTTTCTGATCATCCGTGTCTATTGGGTTTAATGCAAGACGTGTGTTTGACTGATAGGTTCCTGCCTGGTTGTTTTAACTCGGTGTTTTTATGATCAGTTTCGAGGAAACAATTGTTGCAGAAATTTCATTTTCATGCTCTTGCCTCATTCCATGTAGTGCTCTTTGTAATTCGGTTTACTGGGACACAATTTTCTCCAGAGCGCAGAAAGTTCCTTCTGGCTTGTACGAATACTTTTTTTATAAGTTTCATATGGTGACTCCGCCTGGTACATCATGGTTTGAAAAGAAGGGCATTTGTGCAGCGCCTTTAAAGTGGCGGTTATGTTAGTCTCAAGAAACATTGAGCATTGTTTCATTGATTGCAAGGATGTAATACTGTTCCGGGCTATTACGCAAAAACATTGAAAGAATTAAATTTGGCATTACAGTGTGTACGATATCTTTCAGCAGTGCCATTTGTGACTGAGCCTTAGGACATGTTTATCCTACTTAGATTACATAGCCTCCGAAAACCGCGCATGGTGGACCCACATTGTGAATGTGTAGTTTCTAAAAAGGACAATTTCCGTAGGATGGTTGTTCCTTTAAGTGAATTATATGCACACGCTGGAGTTGGAACCGGAGTGATGTTCAGTCTTAGTGATGTGCTGGGCTCTGCTCTGTTCAGAGCTTTGTTAACTATGTACATTCTATCCTATTGATCAGATGGTTTTTCATATAACATCTACATAGTTCATGTACAAAGAACATTGTTTCAACGAAATAAGCACCTTGTTGAAGAAAAGCCATAGAGTAGTGCCTAGAATGGCTTGCTGTGCAGCGTTAGGACCAAATTTTTGAAATGCGGTCTGTACGCTTCACGTTTTTCTGTTTTCGATTTTTTTAACTAAGTTGTGTTATTTTATAGCTTTGCATGTTTTTTCAAGCCTGACGCAACTTTCTTCTACAGAGACGAGGACCACGGATCATATACCGTAGATTACGGAATCATTGCTCCGCCCAGTTTCATGCCGGTTCAGCCTGTACAATGAGTGCTATACCGAATCCAGAATAAAAATGATATTTGATTTTCTAGTAAGGAAGCCAAAGCTTTTGCAGTGGCTTCTCTAAACCCGTCTTCTCCTTGTGGGGAAACGGTGGCAAAATAGCAAGCAATAATTTAATTGCCTCCTGTTTACAGGCGGAAGTGTCACATCAATCCTTCTTTGTGTCTTGCAGAATTTTGAATTTTTTGATGATGAAGATTAGCTGAAGTATGGCGAGTCTGCACTAAGCAGCCCGATGATTTGAAGAATTAGAGGTTCGGGTTACTCCTTTTATGACGATTTCCCGTGATATTAAAAGAGAAAGCGCTGTAGCAATGATTTAGGTGCATATTGCTGCGGTCAAAACAGCTGGCACACGCGCCTCACTATGGGTTTAAATAGGGTTTCCGGTCTTGTGCCACTTGTATGCATTATTTGCTATCCGCATATGATATGATACGTGACGTCACGTTGTGACGTTGGCAAATGGCTTCAGTGCCTCCCGACGTAACCCTTTGAGGGTCGAATTGTTTTGAAAAAAAAAAAAAAAACTTTCCCAGATGGTCGAATTGCTTGATTGCGGTATTTGAAAGTTCAATGCGAGTAAATTCAAGGAAAAGTGGTAGAAAAGTATTAGGAAGCGTATTTTAGAGTCAGCGTCACTCCACACTGCAAATGAGAGCAGAAATACCTCGTGAGCGTCGATGATAAAGAAGATAATAGCAGCCCAATAAAGATGAAAATCGGTTTTTGTGACCGCTACATCAGGAGTGGCCATGAAGATAAAAATCAAGTTTAGCGAGCCTCTATATGCGATCCCGGGTGGGAGGGGGGGGGGATTAACCGAAACCATGTAATGTAGCTAGAAATCAGTAGTTTATCTCCTGCACGGAAGCGCCCATCAAGGTAGAAATCAAGATTCGCGCCTCTTTGCAATCACGCAGCGAAACCGAAATAGCGATAGGACGGCGGTGTTTCCGCAGGCCGGGCGACATGCTGCAGCTAGAAATCACTTTTGTTTATCTTTGCAAGAAGGCCAGCGCAATACATTTCAAGCGCTTCTTGCAAGCGCAAGGAGGTGACAGCACCTCTAAGTTAGCATGCATCGTCATTAGGGCGCGAAATTTAAGCGCAGGATTGAAAACGGCAAAAAACTTGCGGGACGGAAAACCGCCGCCGTACATTTACGGCAAGCGCATGCGCAGACCACGTCAAGCTTCGGCGAATATTATGTAGGCATCAAAATCTGTCTGGTCAACCCTAAATGAGCCCACAGGCTGCAAAAAGTGCCCGAAAAAAATAATGCACTAAATGAACACTTTAATACACCAGATCTAGCTTGCACGGATCACACGGTTATCTTCTAGGCGATTGTGGCGTCTCTGGCAGGCTACGAATTTCTTACGAATGCCTTCATGCAAGATTCCACATAGTCAATAAAGAGCTTCAATACGACCCAATTGAGGCTCATTATGGCGTAATAGATAGCTTGGATACTAGCCCACATATAAATTTCCGCCAAGCCGTATGAGCATTCCTGCCTCATCCACGGATAACGTGAATTCAACGACAATCCTGTCTGGTTTCTTCACCCTCCCGTATGAAAGGAGTGGTTAGAGTTGCCATCTTCTGCCAAAATGTAACGTCAGACAGTTCTACGGCCATACAGTGTGCGGCCATATCAGCTGCCGGAGACCGCATGGCAGCGTCATGCTCGCGAATTAACAAAATAGCGTTAAAATGGTTGCACTCAATAACCACAGGTGCATGAGTGGCGCAATTCATAGCCGGTCTCTCGGCTTTTAAACTGTACTGACTTTTAGTTGATTGCAGCACTTTTTCTTCTTCTAGTCTGAATTCGAGCATTTTGTCCTGATTCTGTAGTCGTTGGAGGGGAACCCCAACATTGGTGATGCGTGGAAACAGCTTGTCGTCCTATTCAATAATCTGGTATCGATGCCATACCCAATTCGGTGTACCGGTTTATTGTGCAGGCTGAGCTGGCATGAAATCGCGCAAAGCTATGATTGCGGAATTTCAATCATACCAATACGCGTTTATTATTCTCGCGTCCATTCATAGCCCAATTATGACGGGCTTTCTTTTCCATTGGCATTCCTAGGCTGGGCAAACTGTGGGTTTCCTATATTGTCAACTCAATGGTCCTTCATTCATCTATCATTATAAACCTGGGAATTTCGTAGGCATTTACAAGCCTTGAAGCAGTTTATCCTACATGATTACGCGACTAAATTTCTCTATTTTACAATGTAAGGAGGGCACACAGTTAAACCTCTCATTTCTCTATACAGTAGTAACCAGTGCAATGAACCTTTTTACTCGTAAGAAACAGCAACGGATTTAAAAATAGGCAGCAAAATTATTGGGGAAAAAAATGTTTATTTGACTCTTCGATACACACATTCAGTGCCTGCTGGCACAACACGCACAGAAGAGGATGGTTTAACTACTAGCTATTTCATTAGAGTGATAACAGTCTTTCAATAATCAGTGTACATTTTTTGAAAATTGCATACCAATCTCGTATCATTGTTGAGCTGCTGGCAATTTAAAGTACCCCAATACTAACAGGCGACCGTTCGTTATATATAAAATGCATGCAGAAAGAGCTCTTGGGAGGGGCTCATGTCATCCAGGGAGGGGAAGCTACTCCATGTGATGACGCGCTCAGGGGTTCAGAGGTTAGTCAGTGATAGTAACAGTGCCTATCTGGAGAGGATGCGTGCAAATGAGGCAACAATTTGAAAATAAAATCCTGGGAATCAGAAGTAGCCATTCCTTGCTCTCACTATGGCATCCGCAAAAAATTAAACACAAGCTTTAGTTAACCACGCAGAAATCCGGTTAATATCTCAAATGCACAAGCAAAAAAGGGGAGCATACATGTCATTTCGAACAATGATGGCAAGATGACATTATAGGCGGCTAGAAATCTGCAACAGAGCCTTGACAACAGATGGACTCGAATGGTAGCGGAGCTCTACTCCGATTGAAGGGCATCTTCTCTTCTATTTCACTGTTGAGCTCTTTCCAGTTGTAAAATCTGAGATAACTTCATAAGTAATTACACCAAGGTCATATTTATCTCCACATACGAAACGACGGCAGGGTTGTAAAAAATGAAAGAGAACAGGAAAGAAAATTGTAGCAATACATGCGAAATGTAGAAAAGTGTACATTCCTTTTTGTTTTCGGAGTTGAAATCTACGCTAATTAACTAATTAGACTAGCTGTTGCCTGGTACCCATTTGCTCTGAAGAGAGAAGAGGGAGAATGGTCTTGAACAGTTTATTTTTGTAATTTCATGCAAAGACGCTCACATAGGTGGCTAAATGTGCGAAAGGCGTGAGTTTCAATGCAGCTTTGTTTTGTACAGCATAATTTAAAGCAAGCACACATCCACGTCTCTGCTGATGCCGTAGCTGGGGAGAAGCCATTATAAATTGAACAATCTCATAGAATAATTGACTAAATACTCCGCAACTGTTTGGTTGCCGCTTTAGGGGGAAACTTAAAATGCAAGGTTAAAGGCCAAAAACAATGAAGTGCAGATAAGTTCCTACATATTCCTAATTAGCGATGATTTTAATATAGCAGACGTCTTTAGCGCACATTTGAAGAGTTATTGAGCTTACTTCAGACATCAAACATGTTTAAAATTTTGCCGCTGCGCTCACTATCACTGTGAAACCTTGTTATTTACAGAGCAAAATACAGAAATAGAATCTCTAGTTGTTTAAATAGAGGTATGAACCACGCTATATTTTAAAATGTGTGTCACCGAAACTTTAATGAAAAAAAACTTTGAAATACGTGTATTTTACGTCAGGTATTTATGACCATGATGCCCAGAACTAAAATATAAAAACTGGACTGAATTTCAATGTAGAAGACCTTGAAGTTAGCTTTATGATATTACCACCTAAAAGCAAACTAAAACTTCGGAGCAGGTATTTTATAAATATGCGTCTTATTTATCACGCCTGCCACGTACGTAATGAAATATTTTCTTGCAGTCCGACCGGTGAAAGCCGCAGGGACGTACGTACCTTTGACAGCTTATAAAATACATATCTGTAAGCATAAAAGCATAAAACTTTATCCGGCATAATATAAAGCACGCTGGAGGTAGAAATATACACAATCAAGTCTTCAGTTTTAGCTTTCTTTTACAAACCTTTAGACAAAATATTCCGCGAATTTATCAGCCAGCGACGATTCCGACGTACCAGACAACAGTACATATTTCTTAAACTAGGCATGCCCACAACATATATTCTGTCAGCGTGCGCCTTTTCACATAATTTTATGTCTGCGACAATGGTTTCGAGCACGTTTACAATAGGTGCTAAGAGCCAGCGAAACATGAAGAAAGGAAAAGAAAATGCAGAGACCGTGTTCGAGTGCAATACAAATGTCGGGAGAAGCTTTTCTTTCTTAATCTTCTTGCTCCGAAGCCTATAATTCTCAGAAAGGGTGGATTCTTTACGTGGAACAAGCCGCTGTTGAATAAGTAAAATATATAGTAGCACCTATTGACATCGTGCTATTCATGATGTAATCAGGCGGCAGCACCTAGACAATTGAACACTTTACGCTGACGTCAAGGAACCGTCGTAACCCCTGTCACCAATGAAATGATGATAATAGCGCTGCGGCATGGTGAACCGAGCGAAAACTGTGTAGGTATTGTCACGTGGTGGTGACAGCAAGGAAGGCAACTAACGAAGCGGAGGAGTTTTCGAGGAAGTTAGCTCTGGGCTAATTTGCGCCCGCATAAGAACTACGAAATCGGAGGCGGCGACAGCAGCAAGCGTGCTCGCCGGTCGTCTAACTACGAAGCCAGCTCTCAATTTAAACGCTTCAAGGAAAACGTTCATGAACCTACCAAGAGAAGCTAGAACAGCCTGGAACTAGTTGGAAACCTTCGGGCTTGGCCGCAATGATTCGAGATAACTGCTCGGCGAATTTTGCGCAATAAATAAAGTGATAAAGCTGCTTCCAGCGACGCTGATCCTAAACAAAAAGCAAAATATTGTTCTTGGCAACACACGCAAAGTTTCATCCCGTTGCCACTTGCGGTCATGTCAGTTACTGATAACTGCAACATATAAAGATTATAAGTGCTCCAGCAAAAGATTGTTAGACAAAGGTGATTTACAGAGCAATCTGACGTAATTACATCATTTATAGACCACCACAGGTTGAATGAAAATATGATAGTGGCAATACACGTGCTCGAATTTATGTTAGAGCTAATTATTATCTCTCCAATCATAAAGGAAGCTGTAAATTAAGTTATTTAATTCCTGATTTTTAATTCATTGCTTGTGTAAAACTATGGTTATAAAACGTTTTTCTTCTGCGTAATATTTGTCAATAAATTTCAAAGTAATGGTGTAGAACGAGGACAGCTAAGTCAAAGACGACAATGGTAGAATGTATTTTATGTCTATGCTAAGTGGAGGGGAGCTCTAGACCACACGACAACTTGGGACCTTTAAGTTTGCAGAGAACTTCCTTGAGGCTGCTTTTTAGACGGCATAATTCTGGTGATTTGCATCGAAATAGATTGACTAGTTTTAGAATTCTTCCGCTATATTTTGGGTTCTTGCGGTAATTTATACATTTGCTATATTTTTGTATGTTTTTCATCACTATGGTAACTGAAAACGTACGGATCACGATATTCCTGCTCTCACAGGCAGGTACTCCACAGAAGAAGATCGCGGTCATCACCGGCGGGCCAATCAGGACAATCCAGTACACTCTCTACCTGTTTCACAATACCTACAAATCTACCGCGCAAGAAGTGGCGGAGCTCGCACGGTTGCCTCCGAAAGATGGTCAAGATCGTGCGACAAACGTCAAAGAAAATAAAAAAGTGTTAAAAAAAATTACCAGGGAGCATGGAACCGGTGCTAAATCGTTTCCATCACAAACTACCGCCTAGGCTTGCGTTCTATCAAACACCAAAAGACGCATGCATTGCATCAGTGCATGAAGGCTACTTGAGTGCAAAAATGCCGAGTGCTTCTGAAACGCTTTTGCCAGGAAAGTCGCTGGAATGTGATTTTCACTCATGAAAAATTGTTCATCATTGAACAGAGTTGCATCCGCCAGAACGACCGAATCTTCGCTGCATCAGCTAAGTGACATCGTCTGGAAAGCTTGTTCTGCTTTTTGTCGATCTAAGAGCCAAGCTCAACATCCAAAACTACCGAAGTGACATCTTGGAGAAGATGGTGCAATCCTGCAGCCATGAACACTTCATGGGTCAGAATTAAACCTTCTAACAAGAATTTGTACCCGCTCACAAGGCAAAAGTTGTTCAGGGGTGGCACCAAGCCCAGTTTCTCGACTTCATCACTTCCAAAAAATTGCCTCAGTACTCGCCTGATTTAAGCCCACTTGACTGTTCCGTGTGGTCAGTCTTAGAGAGTAAGGCCTGCAGCAAGCCTCACAAGAATCTGGTGAATTCGAATGGACCTCTTCAGACAGCTTGGGAAAAAAAATCGATTATGACTACCTGTCGACGCGTTTCCAAAGCGTCTCAGGGCCTGCTCATGCAGGCCTGAGACGCTTTGGAATTTTTGAGCAGTAGCTTTTTGCTTCTAGTCTTCAGTGTGCAAATAAAGTATTTGCTTTATTTCATCTACATATCTCAATCAGTTTCCTTTTTACAATCGAAATACCTCCCGAAAGGACTTTTCCTGCACCCTATACCACCGGCCAGTGCCCGAAAACTGTTGGGATTGAACTTTTCTGCCCACGCATTTTAGGCAATGATCAGAACCACCTACCCACGACCGCGGGTAGGTGCCCAACGATTCCATGGGCCAGGATGAGACATGCACCATGTATATAGAAGTGCTCAAACTTTGCAGCACTGTTAATTGTGCAATGCTAGAAGAAGACAAAGTTGGCCACCTTCTAAAAGAAACGATGAAGATATCTACAATGTCCTCATTACAAAAGAAAACCTCGCCACTTTGTGTGACGTCTTCAATCACTGCAGGACGTTCGAAGCATTAAATGCTCGACGTATCGCCTCTAAGTTCAGTCGCCTTCCCAACGTCGCAAAGCTAGTGTTGACAGCTACAACTGTGACAACAAGGCTTTCTTCATCCGGCGGATCGTCCAAGAGGAACTAGCACAGATAATTCAGCATCCTAACACCTAGACCGCTTACCATAAATGTGTGCTCCAGACTCCGACTTTATAATCACCGCCCTCCTACCGCACCGAGCTACGAGCTTTCTCGATGCAGTGCCGGCAGTGATAGGGCGCGTTTCCAGGCCGCTCCGTGGAAGACCGAGTACCTGGGCCGCGCAGCTATTACCCCCCTACGAATGACTTCGCCGTTCCGCCTTACCATTACTAACATCCCAACAAGAACTTTCCTGGTCTGCCAACTCATCGCGCGGCTCTGGTGTATTACTGCTGTGAACTTCGTGGGCACATTTCCCGGTACTGCCAGAGTCGAGAGCAACATGACCCAAAATCCACAGTCGTAAATAAGTCCCCCTGGTCATCCTTAGGTGCATTGCATGACTACAAGATCTGGGATCAACCTCTTTCTCGGCCGCTGCGACAAGGAACACTCCGAAACAACTCAACCGCTTCTGATCACAGTTCCACACTGCCTATTCCGCGAGTCTGTTCACCGTCGCCACGCCGCCGCTCTGTATGGCTACTTCCGGAAGACTAACTGCTGCGGACCATTAAGGTATTGTGACGGAACAATTTTCATCACCTATTCCTCTTTCTCTCCTTATGTTAAAAAACGAAGTGTCTTTGTATGTTGGTGGCATAAATACTCTCGCGTTGGTAGACACTGGTACCGCTATATATGTGATGAATGTTGTTTTAAAAAATCGCCTGGGACGGAAATTTCCATTTGCGTAGGATCAGCCTGCTATTTTTTACAGCGTTTGGGTATGAACTGCACCCTTCGTATCAATCATTATTGGCGGAGAGACGTTTCAGACAAAGTTCGTAGTGTTACTAAATGCCACCCATGATGTCATATTAGGTTTTTTTTTTTTCCGCGAATGTGGGGCTACACTTGATGGCGGTGTTGGTGAAATTTCAGCGCACGTTAAAGATCCCCAGTTGGACGAAATTACTCCGTAGCCCTCCACTACGGCTCCTCTTTCTCTCTTTCCACTTTCACTCCCACCTTCCTCCCTTCCCTTACGGTGCGGTTGGCGTCCACAGAAAACAAGTGAGACAGTAACCATGCGTTTCCCTTCCTATAAATAAATCAATAAATCTCTTCTGTCTGCACGAGGCAGTGGAGGTGGCTCAGCTAAAGAGCCAGTAGCAGGCCCGTGCATTTTCTTTTTCTTCTTCCTACAGCCACAACAACAACAACTGAAGGTGGTGAAGTTTCGCTGTTTCTAGCTCTACGGGGCTGGGATGGTAGGTCAACTCCGCTTGCGGCGGTTGCTAGCCAGCCACCGATTTTTATCTGTTGTAGGCCGTCATTGCACCCGCCACTGCTTCGGTGGTGGACGTCGGCTGTTGTTGTGGCGCGCGTCTTTCTCTCCCTCTTCCTTTTCCTTTTTTGTCTATTTTCTCTTCTGTCCTCACGAGGCAACGGAGGAGGGAGGGAGGGGGGAGGTGGTGAAGGGTGGCAGTTCCTGGCTCTACGGAGCTGGGACGGTAGGTCAGCGCTGCTAGCGGCGGGGGCTAGCCAGCTACCGAATTTTATACGTTGTAGGCACCCGCCACTGTTTCGGTGGTGGACGACGGCTGTTGTTGCGACTCGCGTCTTTCTCTCCCTCCTCTTTTTCTTCTCTATTTTCTCCTGTCCGCACGAGGCAGCGGAGGTGGCTCAGCTACAGAGCCAGTAGAAGGCCCGTGCATTTTATTTTCCTTCTTCCTACAGCCACAACAAGTGACATTCGCACAGTAGACGGACGCCTCTTCGTTTCGCCTCCATCGAAACACAGCCGCCGGCGGTCAGGATCGAACCCGGATACTCCGGCACAGCAGTCAGGCAGCTTATCCACTGCATCACCGCGGCGAGGCGTTTACTGACATCGTAATTGGTTCTCAGGAAGGGAAAAGCACAGTATCTTTCACACTTGGTGCTGTGGAAAAAAAAAACTGATTTATTTATAGGAAGGGAAAGGCGCGGTAACTGTCTCACTTGTTTCTCTGGACACCGCAACCGCGCCGTAAGGAAGGGAGGAAGGTGGGAGTGAAAGTAGAAAGAGGAGCCGTAGTGGAGGGCTATGGAGTAACTTCCACCACCTGGGGATCTTTAACGTGCGCTGACATCGCACAGCACTCGGGCGCCTTTTCGTTTCGCCTAAGCTGAACCGCGCCACAAGGAAAGAGAGGAAAAGGGGAGTGAAAGTGGAAGGAAAGAGAACGAGGAGCCGTGGAGGGCTATGGAGTAAGTTTGACCACTTGGTATTTTTAACGTACACTGACATCGCACAGCAGAAAAATTCTTTGTTTCGCCTACATGGAAACGCAGCCACGACATAATCTTATATTTGCGGGTGGGTATCTACACCTAACCAGATGGAAGTCCTGTTTTGATATTTTGTCTTGTTTTAATTGGTTTATAAGGAAGGAAACACGCAGTATCTGCCAGACGTGAAAGAAGAGAGTACGGTGGGAGTGAAAGCGAAAGAGCGAAAGAGTTCCCTAGTGGCGGGCTAAGGAGGTATTACGGCCACCTGAAGGCCTTTACATATTCTGATATCGCACAACACAGGGCTACTTCTCCGTATAAGTTAGGTTTTGGGGACAGGAAACTGCAGTGCACTTTTGGGTGGACACCACGGTATTGTGGATACCAACAACTTAAGATCCAGGTCTTTAAAGGTCAAATTTAATGCATGCGAAGACCGGTTTTACATAGAGTACTGAAGCTTTCCCATCAAATATAAACTGGTTTATAAAAAAAGAAAGTTGCCGCATCTGTGAAAGTCGCTTGAAGGTCAAATTATGATACGCGAAGCACGGCTATACCTAATGTAGTGGAGATTTTGCTACAATATAACTAACGACCTGTGCTTTTCTAAAGGCACCTCGTCACTCATCCAGACTTAAAGGAGAAACTATGGGGAGAAAACTAGAAGAATGGATATCTCTCCAAGTGCCGAACCGCCAGAAAATGCTGGTCGGGGGTGCGCGGTAGGCATCACAATAGAACTACCAGGCAAGAAAAAGGGTTCCGAATATTTTTTCAGTCCTAATTTTTTTTTTTCGCTTCTATTTTCGTACACAGAGGTGTTTTGCAGCCTATTTTTTCGAACATCCACTGTCATCAGTAACACGAGGGCGATCATATCCTTCTCAACATGCTCACATGAACGACTTCTAAAAAATTACAACGGTTAGGCACAAATGAGCGCGCGGGGAAATACAAAAGCGCGAGAAAGAAGGAAAAACTTTATTTGGCTGTGTTATTTTTTAGCGAGTTTGGGGCGTATTCAGCTATTGTTCCTTGTTGCATCCCCAGGAGTCTTCTTTGTCGACCTCGTCCTCCTCCAGCCAATGGTCGGTAGTCCTGCTTCAGGATTCCGCTGGCCATTGCCACCCGTTGAGCTCTCTGTGCTAGACCTTGCTGGCCTTTTCAGTGGTTGCTGCGCAGCAGCCTCCCGTTGCTCTGCGCTCGGGGTTTGTATTCACGGGACCACGTCTATGTTCTGACAGGCCCATGTGATGTGCTATAGTGTGAGTTTTTCATTGCACCCGCGTATATCGCAGAGTCCTTTTTTTTTAGTTTAGTTAGGTTTGGGTATAAACCCCTCAATAATTGTATTCAAATGACAGTTTCGTCTCTGCTGAGAGAACTGTGTAGCGGAGGGGGAAAGAAAATATACAGGCATAACTGACCCGTCAGTCGCTTTAACAAATAATTAAATTAGGTTTCTTGAACATGACATATGTACTGGGTTGTCAGGACATGGTTTATGGCATTTTATCAATGTGTATTTTGGTGTATGATAGAAAAATGCTCGGAATATAACCAGCCCTTAACATAGCATTCATTGATTACGAAAAAGCATTTGACTCAGTTGAAACCTCGGCGGTGATGCAGGCATTGCGAAATCAGGGGGTAGACGAACCGTACGTGAAAGTGCTGGAAGATATATATGGCTGCACAGCAACCATAGTTCTGCATAAAGAAAGTAACAAAATTCCCATAAAGAAAGGTGTTAGGCAAGGAGACACAATCTCCCCAGTACTATTCACAGCTTGCTTAGAGGAGGTATTCAGAGACTTGGAATGGGAGCAGTTAGGGATAAGGGTAGATGGAGAATAGCTCAGTAATCTGCGATTTGCTGATGACATTGCCTTGCTAAGCAACTCGGGGGATGAACTGCAAATAATGATTGATGACCTAGACAGAAAAAGTAGAAAAGTAGGCTTGAAAATCAATATGCAGAAGACTAAGGTAATGTTCAACAGCCTCGGGAAGGAACAACAGTTTACATTAGGTAGCGAAATACTGGAAGTAGTAGGCGAATATGTCTACTTAGGACAGGTAATAACCGCAGATCCGGACCATGAAAACGAAGTAACAAGAAGAATAAGATTGGGATGGAGCGCATTTGGCAAGCACTCGCAGATTATGACTAGCAGCTTACCGGTATAGCTCAAGAGGAAAGTATACAACAGTTGCATCTTGCCTGTACTCACTTATGGGGCTGAAACATGGAGGCTAACCAAGAGAGTTCTACTTAAGTTGAGGACAACCCAGAGGGCTATGGAACGAAAAATGGTAGGGGTAACATTAAGAGATAGAAAGCGTGCAGAGTGGGTCAGAGAAATAACTCAAGTTATCGACATTCTAGTGGAAATTAAGAAGAAGAAATGGACATGGGCCGGACATGTAGTGCGAAGAGAGGATAATCGATGGTCACTGAGGGTAACAAATTGGATTCCAATTGAAGGAAAGCGTAGCAGGGGGCGGCAGAAAGTTAGGTGGACGGATGAGATTAAGAAGTTCGCAGGGGTCAAGTGGATGCAGCTAGCACAGAACCGGGTTAAGTGGGGAAATATGGGAGAGGCCTTCGCCCTGCAGTGGGTATAATCAGGCTGATGATGATGATGATGATGATAACGATGATGATTTTGGTGCAGCCTGGCTTGGGTTTTTACTCTGTACCTTCTTCAATAAACTTTAGTTACGAGTCAGCTTTCGTCCTGCTGGCTTCTTTGCTCTTCGTCCTCATTTTTAGCGCTGTTTATTAATTATGTCTCTTCGCTTGTCACACCTATTCAAACAAAAGTGGGAAATAACAGTTGTAATATTCCGTGCCATTTCTGCACAAACTGTCATTCAGTGTGCTAAAACCGCATTGTAGTTTCAAAGACGAATTGTTTCATAAGTCATTGGAGGTATTATTTTAAGCTCGCATGAAAAAATGTCAACAATCGAGCAATCGCAAATAATTCATTGTCCAATGTGGATTGTAGTTTCAAAGTCGAACTGTTTGGTGAGTCATTTTATGAGGTACTTTTAAGCTCGCACACAAAAATGTCACCAATAGAGCAATCGAAAACGCAAGGCGCCCAAATAACGTTCTTATCCGAGCCCTCCGTGGTGACTCAGTGGTCAGAGGGCTAGTCTGCTGAACCCGAAAAAGCAGTATCAAATCTCGGCCGCAGCGGCTGTTTTCTGTCGGAGGCAAAAAAGAAAGCCACCCGTGTACTGCACGATGTCATGGCACGTTATGGAAACCCCAGGCAGTTGAAATTTCAACTTAGTTGAGTCAGACCTGCCTTAGTTGAGTCAGACCTGCCTCTACTAAGGCAGGTCTGATAGCCTGAGTCGCTTTGAGATGTTAAGCTCTAGCAGCCAAGCCGTCTTTATTCAAGTTACCGTCTTCAGCAATGACGGTGCTCTAACGATTTCGCAGCATCGGCACTTTACTCTGTAAATCTAAGAGACATGCGTGCGTGAAAATAAGACTTACTGTTGCCTTAGCGTAGCTTATTTCGGACAGGAATGTCTACTGCGCCTAAACCAGGCTATCGAGATTAGCCGTTAGTGGCGAGGAAAGTGACTATTTCCCCGCTGCCCTAATGGTACCGCTCATTTTGTTAGATATTCTTGCCACCAGCAATATAGCGGAGAGCTTTCTCCCTGATGGCCTATGATAGACTCGATGCTGCGAATTTCTGAAAACTCGGCACGCCGGTAGCTATTAAAGCTTCACATGACTCACGAGAAGAATAAGCCGTCGCCAAAAGTGCCTGTAGAATTTGCCGCCGGTACGCATGTTCCCAAATGGTCGCGTGATGACTTACGAAAGTGTTTGTCGTTTCATCAGTCATATATTAGCATTAATATTGTAAAACTTCCATATAGCGCAATGTTTATTTAGTCCTGTGACTTTCTAACAAGCCGTGTATAAGCTCATCATGTGATGTCATGACATGTCATGAGGCTCAAACATGCAGACGTAAATTGGTTTTGGGAACTTGGTTCTAAAATTACATGTAAATTCACACTAATGATGTGACATCATGACTCTCAGGATAAGATGTGTCATGTAATTCAGGAGCAAAATCTGTCGCCTGATTCAGTACGATTTGAAAAAATGGCTGACGAAAAACTACCCAGTGATCTAGGATGACATGAAGACAGTGATGTCGACAGACCTCAGAACATGACAAAGAAACCTGACTTGATTTAGAATGGCTTGCAAAGGATGACAAAGTCACACAGTAGTCACGCGACAAATAATGGTCACATGATTCAGGATTATCAGTAGCAAAAAACGTAATGTTTTCGGATTTCTCCACTGAAGCAAACCAGTGCGCTCACACGCAGCGTTCTCCAAAGACATGTATTCAGCGTTTTTCGGCACTGGACTCAGCGTTCACGGTGTTGAGAGCGAAAACCAAGAGCATGCCTCTAGAATGTAGCACATGGCGAGTGACATCACACTAATTGGTCAACGGGTTGTGTGAATTCGCGAGACCACATGATATGTCTGAGACGGTAGAAGCTATCAACTCTGGTAGCGTCTTGGAAATGGGAGGCGGAGAGGGGAATCGAAACGGAGCCTCGTGTAATCAGAAGAATACACCATACTCCTAAGCCAACTTGGTAATCATAAGGCTTTGATAAAGCAGATCTTAGTGTTAATGTGAGGTGGTTTTTCACACAATGTGGTCGCTTCCGTTTACATTTTTTTTTAATGGTTCACAGGAAGGGAAAGGCGCAGTATCTGTCACACTTGCTCTGTGGACACCTGAACCGCGCCGTAAGGGAAGGGAGGAAGGTGGGAGCGAAAGTGGAAAGAGAGAAAGGGGAGCCGTAGTGGAGGGCTACGGAGTAATTTCGACCACCTGGGGATCTTTAACGTGCGCTGACATCGCACAGCACACGGACGCCACTTCGTTTCGCCTCCATGGAAACGCAGCCGCCGAGGTCGGGTTCGAACCCGAAAACTCTGGCACAGTAGTCGGGCGTCTTACCACTGCGCCACCCCGGCGGGGCTTCCGTTTACATGCTAATAACTGTTTGAGGTAATAGAGGCAGAAAATAAGGAATTATTGAATAATGAAGCTTCGAAGTGAGTCCACAATAGAATCTGCATAATGAAGTCAGTAATGGTGTATCATTATAATCTTGAATGTGCACCTCAGGTGTCCCCGAAAATTTTCATGTTGCGACAGCAACGCTACGCCAGCCAGCTCGGCTCGTCGCGTATGCTCGTATGCTGTAGCTTCAAGTGGCCTTGTTGCCTAGCACGACAAGAGCGCTCACTCGGGCCTCTCCTTTCAACTGAGAGGGTGAAATTAGAATCAACCTGCTATGACATTTGAATTAACGTTACTCCTATGCCACAGGTAGGTGCTGCCAACTGGGGTCGCTCCTTTCATATGGGAGGGTGAAATCAGAATCAGCCTGCCAGAACCATTTGCCATCCGTTACACGCAGGCACGTTCATACGGCTTGGTTAAATGGGGACTTTATATTTGGGCTGGTAGCTTACGCTCTCGCGTCATACCCTTAAATGATGAGCTTAAGTGTCCCCAATAATGTAGCACCTTGCACTTAAAGGGCGGGATAGGGGAATAATGTAGCAGGTTAAAAAAAAGCTTCCACCCTTGCTTTCGCAATTCAACTAGGGTTAACCAGAGATAAACCACAGCCAATATTTTGTGCTAACAAGAGGCATTATCATCAAGAACCCAATTCCTTTAAATATTCGTTTCCGACATAGTACACAAAATGTAATATTATCTCATTTTCTTTCTATTTTCACTGTATACTGATAAATGTTTTGTACATTACACTCTGACACACTTTGATAAAGAAACATTTGCATTCATGATTGAAAACCTGACGCGCCCCACCATAGAATTGCCTTATTTATCTCGATGATGCACAAAGACAGAGATTTACTTTTTAAATCTTTATAGATTTGCTCTATCGTACACATGTTGCACTTAATTCTTGGATAGGTCTTCACCAACGCCCAGCGCAGTGGTACTTAGTTCGGAGATTCATTCGTCTTTTGTTTAGTGATAGCAGTTTCTCTTCCTAAATACATGAGGATAATTTGCCTGAGCGTGGTCTGTGGAAAACCTACGACGGGTGTAAGCTTAGAAAATATGATGTATCAGGAAGCATCGTCACACTATAGTGCTAAAATTTTATTCTTACGTAAATGTGCCGTAGTTTAAAATTCTTGTGCTTTCTGGTAAACGCTTCCGAGCATACGATTTCTTGCAATTAACCACTGCATTCGACGGCGTACGGGGAGAGGAGAGACATTATGCTTAAACTGGCAGGTTTTGCGTTCAATGTCACGAATTATTGTCACAAATGTACAAAAAACTAATGTCTTATCAATTTATTAGGATAACTTTATAAGATATTTGTTCGCTCTCAAGTGTGATCTAATTTAGCCAACATGTGTTTTGATATATGTGTTGCCTTCATCCCACGCGGCTATCCGAGGGGGTCAGGGATCCTCAAGCTGTCTTTACAGCCTTTTACCTGGCCTCCTAGCAACAACCTTCATTGTTGCGAAATAAATAAATTTCAATTTCAATTACCCGCCTTCTCGGTGTGCGATTGACGAGACTTTCAGACGTCGAAATTAGGAAGTCATATGAAGGTTCCCCTCTTTAGCGCGGTGATGATTGAATTCAATATGTTCAAGGACGACGTCATAAATAGCAATGCCTTCATATTGCCAGCTGTATCCCCACTTCAATGACGTTTGTCGACTCCATGCAGCTGTCGCTCTAGTTTCATCTGAACAATTATCCGTTATTACAAGCATAGTAATGCAGCATGTATGAGACATTATGATATAGGTATCGGCTTAGCTCTAACGGCTCAGCCATTGTTCTTAATATGTAATAAGTTGTTGCAAGTCAAAGTATTAGTTCAGCGATCGAGAGTGTTCCACGGGAAAATTTCTCTATCAGCAAAGCAATTTTTATCGAAACCTGTGTTTTTCCTGCCTAAACTCACATTACATCAGGTAGAATCATTGTGCTTTACTCATGCCCGCTTTACTGCATTATTATAGCCTCCAAAGCAATATTTTGTAATATATATCTTCTTTGGCGCTGTGCCAGGCGAAAGCATTAGTAGCAATGACCATTCTCAAAGGGCAACAGATGAGTGCAAATGTATTCTGAATTACGTTAAAGCACCTGTGTATATTAAAGAGCCAAAT
Source organism: Amblyomma maculatum (assembly GCF_055883805.1). NCBI lineage: Eukaryota > Metazoa > Arthropoda > Arachnida > Ixodida > Ixodidae > Amblyomma > Amblyomma maculatum. The sequence continues at coordinate 410,908,966 of NC_139344.1, forward strand.
TGAAGGTCAGAAAGTACGGAGCGTTCAATTAACAAGCATTTATTTAGGGCTCTTATTTCAGTTCCACTTTCCTGTGTCCCGTTCTGCACCTCCCGTATGTGCTGTTTTCTCTTAACAATATTCGAAATTTTCCCAGGATACTCTCATATTACAGATAATAAGTCTATGTCATTCCCCTTCCCTTCGCCTCTACCGTCTCTCTTCACTCGTGTTTCAACCGAGCGTCATTGTACCTGTATATTCACTTCGCCCATACCACCTGTTCCCTTACATAGTATTCAATGGCTAGTGAACAATCTAGCCGCTTTCCTTTCCACGCACACTGCGCAATGACCTCCTGACAAGGTTTCTTGAACTTTATCTTTCAATAACAATGCGCCGCTCTTACCGCTTGTCTTCATACATATTCGTAAAACCTCCGCATGTTGCTTCTCCCACAGTTCAACACTCTCCAGTCATGAATAGGCTTCCCTTGCGTTTCGTTTTCTATTATCAGTTTATCTCGGCTTCTGCCATCTTTTTCAAGCCATATATAAGAAGCGCGAGTATAGATGCACTTCATGCCGCATGTGGCTCGAGAAAACGCCGAGAACAAAGATGCTGCGTTTTGTATTTCCTTTTCTCCTTTACAGCGTGTTCGCTACCTCTGATGTCTCCGAAGAAGACCCGAACAGCAAGTACACTGAGACCCTTGATGAACTGATCAATGTAAGGAAATATTTCTTCCTTCATTCGTATAGCGCTCTGTGCCTTCACTTCACCCGACTCTTGATCTTGACACCCTACTGATACGATAAGATCTGCTCACATTACCAAGCAGCGCACATTTATGTGCGTAATTCTGACATGAAGAGACACATAAAACCTATATAGATTTAATTGTGCGCCTTCAGAGACGTTCTTTTCATATGATTCAAATAGCACTCATACCAGCAAAACAACGTTTTCAGCCACTTCGTATATTACCTCTATAAAGTGCATATAAACTGAAGTCCGCTGTTGTAACTAATTTTATGATACGGTGCCACAATTCTCTGCCTCTAATATTGTTTACACTGCCATTGAAGCAAACAAGGTCTCCCACCAACAACCTGGTTAATTTACAACCCTGTCGTAGCACGTATGGCCAGCGACTACCACGGTATAAAGTGGCCCATATATGAACTAATGAGCGGAATGATGTAAAAAAAAACTAATTTTTTGTCCTCTCTAAGACGTATCTATTATGCCTCTCTAAAATCTGCGAACAACATTATTTCTGTACGTGTACTTAGGATATTTACTCTGAAAAATTTTATTGGGCCGCATAGTATTACAAACTAACCTGGTAACACGGAATTACCTAAAACGCCCATGGTTTGTATAGATATAAGAAAAGCGCCTACCACTATTTTTTACCTGTTAAGCATTTTGACCCATTCGTACGCTAATGGTTATGGGTCCAAATAACGTTTTGTATAAAGGCTTAAAATAATAAACTTCATTGAATTAAAAAAGCAATTGTTACATAAGATTTTACGCTGAAGGGTTTGTAACACGAAGTTCTGCAGTAAATGGCAAGAACATTATTCTAAACGCTGCAAGGCGGATATTTTCCTGCAAACAGCAACAGGAATTTGAAAGTATTTGAAAACCTGAAGAGGGGAGTGTGAGCGTCCACCTGGCTGTTGAACTACTGGCATCCATTCAAAAATATCAGATAAAATTGTGGAACAGTACGTTTGTTTATTCTTTTTTTCTGTTAGAATGCATATACAAACCAAATACGAGCTAGTGACGGTTTACCTTGCTTTTGGCTTCACACATGATACTAAAGGAGATTAGGCCAACAATCGTGCACCGCAGTCACACAGCAATACCTGCTCTTCTATATTTGTTTTCTTACTTTTTGGTCAATGGTATCAGAGCTTGAAAACCCACCAGGGGAATGCGCCAGTGAAAATAAAAAGAAGCATCAGCTATCTCCAAGCACAGTGTCTGCCACTCAGCATCTGCGTGCCTCCAAACACTTCCCGTATGAGAGAGAGAGATATATATTTTAATGGCAACAGGAGATGTCTGCCTGGTGGTAAGCCTAGCATGCTACTCCTGATGAGGGTTGAGGGATGAGGGTGACAGATTGTGGGAGGGGAAGGGGAAATAAATGAGAAAAAAAAGAGAATCGGTGTCGCACACTTTCACACGCACATAAGCACACACAGATGAGTTTTAAAGGGTATTGATCAACCCTGTGTCCTTAAGAAAAGTTAACTTTCACACGCACATAATCACACACAGATGAGTTTTAAAGGGTATTAATCAACCCTGTGTCCTTCAGAAAAGTTAGTAAGGCTTTGGTAGCCCTCGCAGCAGACGATCCGTCGCACCAAGGACCCAGGACATGTTCAAGGCGCAAGGTTGTTTCTTTAGGTAAGCTTAAATTATTGCGCAGTGTCCTGCGATGTGCAGTAAACCGTTGACAGGAGGTTACCAAATGTTCAAAATTTTCACACACATCACATGTAGAGCACAGAGGCCTGCTCGCTATGCCTATTTTATGTAGGAAGTAGTTTGTGTATGACACATTTAAGCGGATTCTGTGTAGACAGTTTCGATGCCACCTGTTCAAATTGTGAGGAATTCGAAAGACGCAAGTGGGATCTATTCGGTGTAGAGGTCGATATTGATGGTTCGGGTCACACCACAGAGAGCGTTGCAATCGCCACGATTCAGTTGCTACAAGTCTTGCTGCGTCTCTTCGTGAGAATGGTATTGAAATTGTCCTTGTGGAATCTTTTAGTTCTTTTGCAGCGGCGTCTGCGAGGTCGTTGCCCGCGATGCCGCAGTGAGCAGGTAACCACTGTAGCACAATGCTGTGACTCAGGTCATAAGCCTCTGTGTGTAGCTTATTTATGTCAATGACGAGCTCTTCCTGAATTCTTGATGATTTAAGCAATTGTAGTGCAGCGCGACAATCGCTGAAGATAACCCATGCTGCAGGGCGTTGTTGTAGAATATATATAATTGCTTCTCTCAGAGCTGTTAACTCAGTAGCCACAGCTGAAGTGCGATGACTGAGTGTTGCCGAGATTGTGGTGTGCATTGATGGTATCCACACGCCGATGGATGAAGAAATAGCTGTGACAGAGCCATCAGTATAGATGTGGCAATGATGACTGTAGCGTGCACAGATGTGCTCAAGGGCGAAGTATTTAAGTGGGGGTCCTGGGGTGTGGGCTTTTCTTTTGATGCCAGGTATAGTTGTCGAAATTTGCCATGAAGCAAACCTCCATGGTGGGAAAGATGACAGTACTGCACGTTGATATTGCGCAGGCAGTAGATTGGAGAGTGATGGCATGCTTTGCTCTGAAAACGGGTGGGTAGGTTCACGTGCAAAGCGCAGCTGGGCGCGAAGCAGCTCCTGCGGTATCAGCACGGTTACAGATAGACGTCTGCTCTCCGCCAGAGTGCCCACTGTGGAAGTGTTTTTTGGAAGACCAAGGCACACTCTTAAAGCTTTGGCCTGCATGGCTTCAAGTAGTTTAATGCTTGACTGCGAGAGGCCTTGAAGAACAGGGAGGCTATAACGCAGAAGACCTTCACAAAGTGCTCCATAAAGCCGTAATAAGGAATCGGTAGAGCAGCCTCTTCTGGTCGTTGAGAGTATACGGAATATAGATACGTATGAAGAGAGTTTGGTCTTAAGTTGTTGAACGTGTGGTGACCATGAAAGGGACCTATCAAAGGTCACACCTAGAAATTTTTGATGGTTGACATACGGTATAGGAGTGCCAGCAACTTTCAGTACATAACGGGAGAGATCACGTCGTGAAAATGAAATTGCTGCGCACTTTTCTGGAGATATAACAAGACCTCGCTTGTTTAAAAATAATGCAATGCCAACTATTGCTTTTTGTAGCCGAGCATGCACAATGCGCCTGTTTCTTCCGGAGCACCATATGCAGATGTCATCTGCTTAGAGGGAGAATTGAACAGTAGGTGGCAAGGACCTGTCCAAACCAAGAAGAGATATATTGAAGAGGGTTGGACTTAAAATCCCTCCCTGAGGAACGCCACGAGACACATGATGTAAGGACGTGTCACCTTGATCCGTTGACATGTAAATGGTCCTATCCCGAAGATAGTCAGAAAGCCAGTTATACATTCGTCCAGCAATGCCAATTGAACTCAAGGCTGAATGAATCGCCTCGTGCGTGACATTATCAAATGCTCCTTTAACGTCAAGAAAAACAGCAATAATTAGAGACCGCTCAGCTTTGCTGCGCCTGACACAGTTGGCAAGAGCAATAACATTATCAATACTGCTTCGGCCTTTTCGGAAGCCAGACATTGATGGAGGGTAAATTCCCCTATTCGTCAAGTCCCAGGTAAGGCGTGAATGAACCATTTTTTCCATCAATTTCCCAACACAGCTTAGCAGTGCAATAGGACGATAAGCGTTTAGATCAATTGATGGCTTACCAGGTTTAAGAACGGGTATTACGCGCGCAGTCTTCCAGCTCTCTACAAGGCTGCCAGCTATCCAAGAGTTGTTATAGATGGTAAGCAGCTGAGTTTTGGCTTTTCTTCCAAGACGCGACAGCGAAGTGTAGCTAACATGGTCAGGCCCTGGGCAAGATCTTTTGTTGGTAACTGCTAGCGCAGCTTGAAGTTCTTCCATAGTGAACAGTTCATCTAGGAAAGAAGTGTTGGGCGACGGGACAAAGGTGGGGAGCACATTTTGCAGTGAAGGAGCTGCTAATGGAGCAATCATCTTTGAACAGAAAGTCTCTGCTACATGAAGACAAGTAGTATTGGCATTTAGAGCCACGCACTCGAAAGGATGTAGTTGTGAAGGCTGACTTCTTAAGCTTCGCACAATACTCCACACTTTAGATAGTGGCTTTCTAGGATCTAAATTTGCACAAAAAGATGTCCATTTTCTTCTTTCTAGCTTGTCCAAATGGCGTTGAACGTGTTTTTGTGCTCGCCTAGAAGTCCGGATATCGTCTCTAGAAAGTGTCTTGCGCGCTCGTCTTTCTGCTCTGCGACGTATTGCTCGAAGTTTTTCATATTTGGCGTCAACAGCTGAGTACACCTTTGGCAGGTGGAGGACTCTCGTGTGCAATGTTTGAGCTTGTGCTACTGCAGCAATGAAGGAGTCATAACTTAAGTTCGACAGATCCTGCTTTTCTACGGCATCAGCGAAAGCTTCCCAGTTCGTGTAGCGAACTTTATGCCGCTGAGAGGCGAGAGAAAAGCCACAAACCTCAATATATGTAGGTAGGTGATCGCTGCCATGAGTCTCGATGTCCACAGACCAGGTTGTTGAAGCTGACAGATCAGCAGAGATCATGGAGATGTCAAGAGCACTGGACCGTGCTCCTTGATAGTAAGTTGCTTGGCCGTCGTTGAGAAATAATAAATTGTTGGAAAGTGCGAAGTCGAATAGCTGCCGGCCTCTGGCTGTCGATCTGACGCCTCCCCAAGCAGGATGATGTGCGTTGAAATCTCCCGTTATAATGTGTGCCAAAGGGGTACTTCGCATGATATCTTGTAGGCGTTCAATATTGAAATTAGCACGAGGTGGTATGTAGGCAGCAATTACTGTAAACTGCATGTTCATGCACTTTATAGTGGCTGCAACGTACTCATTATGTGGATCAGTTGGTATGGGATGCTGGATGAAGTTGACGTCTTTCCGGATAGCCAGAAGAACTTTACTGAGGTCTGTACCAGTTGTTGATTGCAGTACTGTGTAGCCTGAGAGACGGATTGTAGTATTAAGCCGAGATTCTGATATAGCAATTATAGGGAAACGATGCTTGAAGACGAAGTGTCGAAAGTCAGAGAGACGGGGGCGGAGGCTGCAGGCATTCCATTGAAAGATGGTGGCCTTATTTCGAATGGCTTGCACGCTGGGTGGAGCAGACGACTGATTGTCTGCTACCGCCATTGTGCCAGGAGAGGAGATATGAAATCAAGAATTGTAAGGATGGCTTTCGCCACCGGCGAGGAGAGTGGTATAAGAAAAGCACGAACAGCCTCAACAAGTGAGCACAGTTGGGAACTAGAAATGTCAGAGTTTCTGCGAATAGAGGTTACGCATGAGCGGTTCCGGGATGCACTCCTCGAATGAGGCTGCTGTACAGTAATTTTTTGTGGGCTTGGTACAGATGGTTGTTGAACTTCTGATTGTTGTGGAAGAGGAGGAAATTCAACCACGTCATCAATTCTCGGATGACGAGCATCATCTTTCTGTGACTGTCCTTGTGATTTCTTTCCCGTCAATGGTTTTTTCTGTGATGACTACTCCTGATTTGATTTTGGTCAATTAAAGCAGCTTTTGCTGACTTGTAGTCGGTATTGTTGGATATCTTGTACTTATAGATTAGTTTCTCCTTTTGGTAGGCAGTGCAGCTGGAAAACGTTGCCTCATGCTGCTTTCCGCAGTTGGGACAAATGGGGATGTCACTTGGGCACGTGGTACGGTCATGATTTCCCCCACAGCGTGGGCAGCGCAAGGCTAGTCGGCAAGCTGTAGTCACATGGCCGAAGCGCTGACATCTACCACATTGTCGTGGTTTTTGGATGTATTCATGCACACGGTATCTTGTATATCCAAGAATAACGTATTCTGGCGCAGATTCTGTCACAAATACAATGCGGATATTTTCGGAATTTCCCAGACGGCGCACCGATTTTATTGGAACTCTCTGTAATAGTGCCGAGTAGATATCTTCTTGAGAAAGATCCAGGGGCACACCCTTGATTACTCCTACGCCACAGTTGTTTGGTCGGGGCTCGTATGCTTGCACTGCAATTCCTGCTATTGATCGTATTTGTAAAAGGCGTTCAGTAGCGACCGCGGTTCGGGTGTCAACTGCCAGAAGATTAAGCCGCTCGTTGGGGCGAACTTGAAGGACGGCATCTGGACCCAGAGATTCAAATGCTTGCCTCATTGCCAGCGGATTAAAGCGAGTAATACGATATCCGGTATCTACTGGTTTTATGATTACTGTGAGGTTGCACTTGGGCGCTTTAGAAGCGTTAGTTGCGTCGACACTGAAATTCGACCGCCTCGAGCTGCGGCGACGCTTCGATGGCACTTGAATAAATTTGTCTGGCTCTTGAGCAGACTTCGCCGCAGCATCTATACAGGTAATGGCAGACGAAGTATCTGAGCTATCAGGAAAATCATCCTGACCTGTAGGCATCAGCCGATCCCAGCTTGCGGTGGAAGGACCAGATGCGTGTTGTAGATGAGCATCAGAGGGTGAGAGTCCTGAAGTACCTGGTGATGACAGGTGACCGCATGATACACAGGTTGGGATGACGGGTGATGATTGCAGAGCTGGCACAGTCTGCTGAGGTAGGCCTGACGCGATGCCAGAAGAACACTCAGGTGATGATCCAGGGTGCGGCATCGGTGGAGCCGCACCCGCCGCTGATAACATGTCAGGATCTTGCAATATAGGCTATTTGGGATATATATATCGAGTATTAAATGGAAAATCAAACAGATTTCGCAGAGACGAGCAGGCAGCCTGACAGCTCCCTGACTTCTTCGTCTTCCTCTCCCCCTTCCCGTATGAGGTCAATGCGCTAACGGCTATGTCATCGCTGTGATGCCCTAATTGTTATTGCATCCACCCTAGTTTGTCGCCTTTATTCTCAATGACCAGTCTTCTAACGCTCGATCATTCGCATTAGAAGCTCGTAATTTCTTCTAATTCTTTTCCCAAAAGCGTACAAGCATAGCTGTACATGGCGTGCTGCAGCAACTTAACTCCATGATCTACAAATATCTCTTCGGTGGTCGGCTAAGAGTGCACAAATGTTAGCCTTGTAAGAATATCAGGTAGCCACGGGAACAGCCATCAAGTGTTTTAAGCATCAGCACCTCCAGGACGCGATCTGCATATTCCAAAGAGAAGCCATATTTGTGCTTACACCTTTAAAAACGATTGATTACTTGTTCTCAGTTGTGCGTTACTGGTATATTCTTAATCAATTATTACTTTTAAAACAATAACATTATTGGTGTTTCACTTCACTTTAAGTTTAATCGATTACTGGCAATTAGCTCTTTTTTACAAAAGTACATAATAAAAAGCTACACTGTTGAGGTTCTGAACTTGACGGCAAGCATTAGTGCTAGAGGAAAACAATTTTTTTTTTGTTTTTGTGACAGTGAGACAACTGACCGCCAGCGCAGTAGTGTAACGCGTGATCATTTTTTGGGCCACAATTTCAAATCCGCTGTCTCCTACAGCTGTTCCCATACCGAGCAATATCAAGCTTTCACTATGTAGGAACACTTTTCTGCTCTGATGGTACCGCAATATCCCTACCGCTTACACTCGATACAATGTACACAGTTTCTTTGTTGAGCACAGAGAAACCGATAGTTTTTTTCTTCCTTTTGGCACTACATCACTGATTTGGCCTCTTTTTTGTGGAGAGAGAAATAGAGAGAAATTCTTTTCCTATCTTGTCGCAATTCTTCACTGTTGAGTTTAGGTAGTTTTTGCTCAATGGCGCAAGCTGTTTGAAGCAGTAAGAAGAGAGACCTAGACCAACCAGGATGGCGTGCACTACATTACGGTGTACCTAAGTCTCTACCTACCATGGTGCAAGAATGTGAAAGAGACAGAATCACGTTGTGCATGTTGTCCTCATTGTTCCAGTTCGTGCTTATTTATCGTTGGGCTTTACTACTTCTCGAGACGAAGTATAGTGAAGGGTGAAGCTGAGAGCTTGAACAGCTGTTGGCTGACAGAGCAAAAAGTCCATGCTACGGTTTCGCACCATGGGCTACATCTATGCTTTCGCAGAAGACACCTAGATAGGCTTTTTTTAGCTTAGTAGAACATTCAGTTGGGTGATCTGATATAGATTTATTATTCAAAAAGATACGTATAAAGACTAGGAACCGGAAGAAAGGCAGGCACAAGACAAGCGCTGAGCTCACAGCTAAGGCTAATTAACCTAGAAATATAATGGAATAAAAGTATGACAGTTGACAACAAGAAAAACATAAAGTGCACGCGAAGCTCATAAACCACCAAGAAACACAATCTTCTTGTCAGATAAAACTATTGAAGGTTTCCTAACGCAGCCGCGTTGCTCTGTCGCCATAAAATATGCTTCTGCCATTTCCAGCATGGTCTGGTCGTTGTGGGCGTATAACACCTGTGCCTCACTTAAAATAGCAGTGCACGTTTTCTTTTCTTCATCACTTCACACCTCTCGCTGTGAGTGACAAAAAAAGACTGGTCATTGCCGTTTGCCAGATTAGTTTGGTGATCTTGCAAACGCTTGTTCAATCAGCAACCAGTCTGCCCGATGTAACGAGCCGCGAAAAAGAGGGTAATGCTGTATGCAACGCTTATGCTGCAGTTGACGACACAACCCACATTTATTATGCGATGGATTCCTCTCTCTTCTTTCCAGCGAGCATATATCCCTATAATATAATATATAATACCCTCGGGCCTTGAGGGTAAAATAAATTAAATGAAATGAATAGTTTCCTCTCTGTTAATGGTAAACATTTTGTCTTACCCCCATACCTCACCAGAAGGAATACTCCATCATTATGCATTTCTCTATAGATAAATATGCCCGAGCTGCTTTACCTACGATGAGAAGCAGAATGCACTCCAATGCCATCTATAATTCTCCGACCTGGTGTACTCTTGTGAACTAGAGGTATGACCATTGCGTATCCAGCCACACTTTGCTCGTTTTATCCCTGTTAAACCTAACTGTTCATGCATAATCTCTCTCAATCATGTCTGAACGGTTATAGTGGCGCTTCTTCGCAAAGCGAGCTATTAGCTCTTCGTCGATCTCTGCCTCGAGCCGATCACAGTTTCTACTCGCTGCTTCTCGCCAAGCTATATCTGCTGGCTGGTGAGACTTAACCTGATGCCTGCGCCGAAGCGCTAACGCACCTGGACAGGAACGCACCTAAACCATCGCGACACAGAGCAAAGAGGTGCCGGCGAAGAAACTTACCCCCACCCCCCTGGTCATGTGGATTAAGAGCAGAAAGCCGCTGCGTCCACAATTGGAGCAGTCGCTCTGTGTTTCTGAGGAATGTTAGGAGCAACGAAGACGAAGGAGCGGGCAGTAGCGTCGGTAGGAGCGGTCAAACGCGTAAGTGAAATATTGCCGCGAAACCTTCAAAACAGTATTTGTTGTTTTTTAACAGCCGCCGGCATACAGGCTTATCACTCTGATTCCGGACTGCGTATCAGTTCCGTAATCTTTGTTTGTTACTGCTCGATGTCGCGAGTCACACCTTTATCAGTTTTGTTGTAGCGCAAGACTCACCGAGATCTGTCTCGAAGGTTCCGGCCACTCGGGTGTCTTTCCACAATGTTACAGCCCGTGCTGGTAGCTGTTTGCGACGTTATCTAGATTGTTCTATGCAGCCTTTAAATTGCGCGTTGCCGAGTGTGACGGGCATTCTTTGTTCGACGATTGACGAGCACGTTTGTTTCTTTCGCCGCCGCCGAGTTGCTTATTTCTTTTGCGGGCGCAAGCAAGCCCAAATAAAGAGTTTCTTTAGTGCAATCATCGACCCTTTCATCTGTGTCGTCGACCTCGTCACCACTACGTGACATCTGGTGGAGGTGCTGCCTTTGATCCTTCAAGCGAAGACCCAAGCCGTGTTCCTGTTGCCCTGGAAGACCAGCCTAGAGGTCACCGCGCCAGCCGCCGACTTCAAGGCCTACAACCCGAACACGGTCTGCTGCCTGACCCCATTCGATATCGGAAGGCATCGACGCTGACAATGGCCCAGCCTACAGCACCGGTTGTTTTCGTCCAACCCCGTGAGCCCCCCTGCTTCCATGGACGACCGGATGAAGATGCTGGAGACTGGATGGACCTTTTTGACCGTGTGGCAGAATTCAATGGCTGGAACGACGCTGCGAAACTCAGGCAGGTCTACTTTGTTCTTCAAGGACATGCCCGAGTTTGGTTTGAAAATCACGAGACTACTTTCAAGTATTGGGAGATATTCAAAGCACAGTTCTTGATGGCCTTTACAAGTTCTGTTCGAAATGAAAGAGCTCAGGCCCTCCTCCAATCAAGAATTCAGCTACCAAACGAGCCCGTCCTGGTCTACGTAGAGGAGATGAAACGCCTGTTTCGCCGCGCCGACCCTAACATGACCGAAAGTGAGAGAGGGAAATTCCTAATGCGAGGAGTTAAAGAGTCGCTTTTTGTGGGGCTTGTCCGGAACCTGCCGAAAACTGTGGAAGAATTTGAAAGTGAAGCATCGACCATCGAGAAGACGTTGGACACACGGATGCGCCACTACGAGCGACCACTTCAACCAGACTACTCATGCCACTACCCCAGCGCATCTGCAAGCAGAGAGAACCTTCGGGACCTCATCCGGGAGATCGTGCGAGAGGAGCTCCGCCGAATGCTGCCATCATCGCAACAACCCCAGGTGGCGACGCTCGGGGACGTCGTCCGTGAAGAAGTCCAGCAGGCGCTGAGCGTTCCTCAAGCGACGGCTGCGACTGTTCCAGCACAAGAGGCAACAGCAATGAACTACGCTGGGGCATTACGTCGCCCTCCGCCCCGACGTGATGACTTTCCGAGCCCTCGCCGCTAGCGGCCTGTTCCTGAAAACCGCCCCTTGGCCCCCGCCGGCCAAGCCTACCAACGACCCCCAAACCCCAGGAAGTGCGACGCCTGGAGGACGGCAAACAACCGGCCATTATGTTTCCACTGCGGTTAGGCCGGCCACATCCTCCGTCACTGCCCCTACAGGCGCATCGGCCTCCGTGGTTTCGCTTTCGACGCCCCACGACCCCGTCCTGGCGAGCGACCACAGGAAATCAACGACTTCCTGCGCAGCGGAGAGCACTCGTCGCCAAGGCGTCTGTCACGCTCCCCATCACCGTACAATGCCCGATTTGCGTCGCTGGGACGCGGTTACGTGCAAGGACGGTCTCCTAGCCCCCGTAGGGGAAACTAAAGGCAGCAACCTTTGGAGGTGAGGTTGCTCAACGGCGAAAAAACGAAGATCCTCGGCCGCCGACAACCACTAACGACGGCGCAACCAATTCATCGCCGCTCCACACGACGACATCGACGACAACACGTCCAGAGTGCAAGCAGACACCGCCGCCCAGCGAAGTGACAACGGTATGCCCCGGCCATAACCTGAAGAAACGACGGAGCCGAGATCGGACACTAAGGCCCACGTGCAATGCGAGGACGCGAACAAGTGACCTTGAAGTTGATATCGACGGTCGCAGAGTCACTGCCCTTGTAGATACCGGAGCTGACTACTCAGTCATCAGTAGGCCGTTAGCCTCTCATCTCAGGAAAGTTACAACCGCTTGGGATGGCCCGCTGATTCGCACCGCAGGTGGCAACCTGATTACTCCATCGGGACGATGTACTGCAAGAATAACCGTAAATGCGCGTACTTACCCCACCAGCTTTGTGGTCTTGCAGCCATGTTCCCGCGACGTGATTTTAGGCATGGACTTCCTAAATGAACATAAGGCTATCATCGACCTGCGATCCAAGCTCATCAAGCTCTCTCCAGACAAAGCCATTCCTGCTACGACGACGTCGATGCAACACATCCCTTTAAACGTCCTTGATGAAGAATTGACCATCCCACCCCGATCAAGCACCGCAGTCTGCGTAGGTAGCGCAAACATCGAAACCGCTGAAGGCATCGTCGAAGGAAATACCCAATTGCTCTTAGAACGAGGTGTCGGCATCGCAAGAGGCATCGCGAAATTCCGGAGAGGTCAAGCTCAGGTGCTGGTAACAAACTTCACCGAAGAATACCGGCATCTCAACAAGGGCACGACGATCGCTTTTCTCGACGAATTAGCCGAGCTCAAAGATGTATTCGCCCTCCACGACCAAACGCTGGAAGACGCACCGAACCAACTCCATCAGCCCAAATTTGACATCAACCCGGCATTGACCAACAGCAGGAAAGACCAGATTCTCAGTCTTCTTCGAAGCTACGGGGAGTGCTTCTCGTCATCATCGAAGGTACGACAAACACCACTGGCCAAGCACCGCATTATAACGGACGAACACGCCCGACCTCTGCGCCAAAGCCCTTATCGTGTATCGCCGCGAGAACGCCAGGCCATTCGCGATCAAGTTGAGGAAATGCTGCGTGATGACGTAATCCAGCCCTCGAACAGCCCCTGGGCGGCACCAGTCGTTTTGGTCAAGAAGAAAGACAGCACACTTCGCTTCTGCGTTGATTACCGCCGCTTGAATAGCGTAACGAAGAAGGATGTCTACCCGCTTCCCCGCATCGACGACACTCTCGACCGGCTCTGCAATGCAAGGTACTTCTCATCGATGGACTTGAAGAGCGGATATTGGCAAATTGAGGTCGACGACAGAGATCGTGAGAACACCGCATTCATCACACCGGACGGCCTTTATGAGTTCAAGGTGATGCCATTTGGCCTCTGCTCCGCACCAGCCACGTTTCAACGAGTAATGGACACAGTCCTGGCAGGCTTGAAGTGGCAAATTTGTTTGGTATATTTGGACGACGTTGTTGTCTTCTCGTCAAACTTTGAAGGCCACCTAAAACGACTACAGACAGTGCTTGAAGCCATCAAGTCATCGGGACTAACGCTAAAAGCAGAGAAGTGTCACTTCGCCTGCGAAGAACTCCGGTTCCTAGGTCACATCGTTTGCAAGGACGGTATTCGCCCAGACCCGGAGAAAACAGCTGCAATCGCACAATTCCCACCGCCTGCCGACAAGAAAGCTGTGCGCCGATTCCTTGGGCTGTGCGCTTATTATCGACTATTTGTCAGAAACTTTTCGCGGATCGCCGAACCGTTGACGCAGCTTACAAAGGCTGACGTACCTTTTAAATGGGAAGCGCCGCAAGGAGAAGCCCTCGACGAACTTAAGCGCCGCCTGCAATGCCCTCCTGTACTTGGCCACTTTGATGAAAACGCCGAGACCGAAGTTCACACCGACGCGAGCAGTGTGGGCCTAGGAGCCGTTCTTGTCCAGAAGAGTGCCGGACAGGAGAAAGTAATCGCCTACGCTAGCAGATCCCTCACAAAAGCCGAAGTCAATTACTCGACGACCGAGAAGGAGTGCCTTGCAATCATCTGGGCCACTTCAAGGTGGTAAGCGACCATCACGCGCTCTGCTGGCTGGCTAATTTGAAAGATCCTTCCGGCCGCCTTGCCAGATGGAGCCTACGACTTCAAGAATTTGACATGACTGTAGTCTATAAGTCGGGCCGGAAGCATTCCGACGCAGACTGCTTATCCCGCGCTCCGGTCGATGCTCCCCCGAAGGACGATGACGTCGACGCCTTTGTGGGACTGGTAAGCGCCAGCAGTTTCGCAGAACAACAGCGATCAGACCCTGAGCTGAAAGCGCTAGCCGATTACTTGGAAGGAAAGACCGCTTCCCCTCCTGGTGTGTTCAGGCGACATTTATCATCCTTCACGTTAAGCAATGGCCTCCTCATGAAGAAGAACTTCGCACCCAACCAGACCGCGCAGCTTCTCGTAGTGCCTAAAACCCTTCGGCAAGAAATTCTGCAGGCGTTGCACGATGAGACCACAGCAGGCCACCTCGGATTTGCGCGCACGTTGCGTCGAATCCAGGAGAAGTATTACTGGCCGCGACTGCCTGCCGAAGTTGCCCACTACGTGAAGACGTGTCGTGAGTGCCAACGACGCAAGACGCCGCCGAACAGACCAGCAGGACTACTAAACCCGATTCCGCCCCCAATCCTGCCCTTTCAACAAATTGGGATGGATCTCCTCGGCCCCTTTCCATCTTCGTCTATGGGTAACAAGTGGATCATCGTGGCCACTGACTACCTTACCCGTTACGCCGAAGCAAGAGCACTACCAAATGGTACCGCTGCAGAAGTCGCCAAATTTTTTGTCGAACAAATTCTCTTGCGACACGGCGCCCCAGAAGTGCTCATCACGGACAGGGGAACGGCGTTTACGGCAGAGTTGACGCAAGCCATCCTGGAATACAGTCACACAAGCCATCGACGAACAACTGCGTACCATCCCCAGACCAATGGCCTTAGGGAGCGCCTGAACAAAACGATCGCTGACATGATCGCTATGTACGTCGACGCTGAACACAAGACCTGGGACGCCATCTTGCCGTACGTGATCTTCGCGTATAACACAGCAGTCCAGGAGACGACCAGAGCGACTCCGTTCAAGCTTGTGTACGGTAGGGAGCCCACGACGACGCTCGACGCAGTGCTACCGCACGTAACCAACGAGGACAACCTCGACGTCGCCGCCTACCTACAGCGTGCAGAGGAAGCCCGAAGACTCGTACGGCTGCGTATTAAAGACCAACAGCGCACCGACAGCCGACGATACAACTTACGACGACACCACGCAGAGTACAATCCAGGAGACCAAGTGTGGGTTTGGACACCTGTTCGCCGTCGCGGATTAAGTGAAAAGTTGTTGCGTCGATACTTTGGGCCATACAAAATCCTTCGCTGCGTCGAACCACTGGACTATGAAGTCATTCCCGACGGAACATCAGCATCACAACCGCGACGCGCACGCCCAGAAATTGTACATGTTGTACGACTGAAGCCATATTACGTGCTTAAAGAATCTGTGGTGTTTAAACTTTGCAGTGTTTATGTTTAAGTTTCTTTGTTTTGAAACATCGAGGCGATGTTTTTTTAAGGGGGGAGTAATGCCGCGAAACCTTCAAAACAGTATTTGTTGTTTTTTAACACCCGCCGGCATACAGGCTTATCACTCTGATTCCAGACCGCGTATCAGTTCCGTAATCTTTGTTTGTTACTGCTCGATGTCGCGAGTCACACCTTTATCAGTTTTGTTGTAGCGCAAGACTCACCGAGATCTGTCTCGAAGGTTCCGGCCACTCGAGTGTCTTTCCACAATGTTCCAGCCCGTGCTGGTAGCTGTTTGCGACGTTATCTACATTGTTCTGTGCAGCTTTTAAATTGAGCGTCGCCGAGTGTGACGGGCATTCTTTGTTCGACGATCGACGAGCACGTTTGTTTCTTTCACCGCCGCCGATTTGCTTATTTCTTTTGCGGGCGCAAGTCAGCCCAAATAAAAAGTTTCTTTAGTGCAATCATCGACCCCTTCATCTGTGTCGTCGACCTCGTCACCACTACGGGACAATATAAAGGAGTAGCAGTTCGAAGAATAGTGCTAGGCTCTAATATATTGCTACGAAGATGACGAAGCGGGCAGTGGCGCGGGGCGGAGGGCTCGTGCCAGGCCCGCTGGCCGTTAAAGCATATGCTTATGCTTATGCTCGGTGATTGAGGATTGCCGTAAGAAGTCTGAGATCTGTTGGTCATTAGGTCACCGCTACTAGTAGAAGGCGTGAATCGGCTAAGTACTGGGCGGCTACTCCTCTTTTTCTGTTTTCCCCTGCGCATTTGCGCTTTTCACCCTGTTGATAACGCTCGCAGAGAGATTGTAACTGTAAAGTGATGTCTACGCAGTCTCCCGGCCAGGGGCGCTCCCCCTGGTCGGCTTTCATTACTCCTCACGATCTACCTCTGCAAACGTTCCAACGATCTAGCGTTCCAAACATTCCTGTGGCGCTGGTGCCCAAGGATGGCGGATTTATTAAAACGAATAACCCTGGGACTGCTCGAGCTGCTCTCCAGGCAGCCTCTACCCTGTATGACTCGATCACAGAAGTGAGGGAGTTTGGGCGTGGCGGGATACTGTGCCGATCTCCAGACCTCAATTGCGTGAAGGATCTGCTTAAATGTTATTCATTTGGATCGCTTCAGGTGAGCAGCTTTATCCCAACTCATCTTGCATGCACAAAAGGATTAGTCCGAGGAGTAGACTCTTCTTTAACTCCAGCTGAGACCCTCGACCTTCTTTCGGCGGCTGGTGTGGCAGCGGTGTATCGTTGCAGCCGGGAGGTTAATAATACGCGGGTACCAACAAAGTCAGTGATTGCCACATTTGCGGGAACTTCATTCCCGTCAGAGATAAAAGCATGGCCATTGATCTTCCGTGTGGATCATCTTGAATCTAAGCCACTGCAGTGCACTAATTGCTGGCGATATGGTCACAGTGCACGTGGTTGTAAGTCCTCCGTGCGGTGTTCCAAATGTGGCGATGGTCATCATTCGTCATCCTGTTCACAACAACACGACAAATGCTGCCTTTGCGGTGGAGCCCACGCTGCAAACTCCTTGGAGTGTCCATCTCGAAAACAGGAGCTGCAAATTCTAGAGGTAATAGATAGAAAACGCTGTTCGCGTCGTGACGCTGTAACAGAAGTTAGGGAACGATTAAACGGTTATGCAGGTGTGACAGCCCGATCAGGTGTGCCTCTGGATGCATCAATCTCAAAGGCGATAATGACTGCAGTGGAAGCATCAATGACTAAAATGGTCGACCGAATAGTTGCTACTGTCACAGAGTGTTTTTCTAACGTTCTGGCAGTTCAGATAACGCAAGCCCTGAAATCAGGAACAGCCCCTTTCATAGCAAATATGCCCTTTGAAAGCTCTCAACTGCTTGAAAGCACTACTGTTGCTTCGCCTAACAGGGCTGCTCCCCCAGATGACGATGAAAACATTAATGACGCAGAGATGGTAGAATCAGATGTAAGAATTCTAAAACGGTGTGGGTCTCCCATGTCCAATCATTCTTCTCCGCGGTCCCAACCAAAATCAAAGAAACATCAGCATACAATAAAGCCAAAGGATAATATTTTGGGGCAGGCAGTTGCGGCTGCCAAGATTTCACAATCATAGGGGCCCTAAATGTTATCCAGTGGAACTGTCCTTCAATTCTAACAGCTTCAACAAATTTAGTTTACATTTCTTCTCAATATAATCCACACATAATTATTTTGCAAGAAACTTGGCTAACAGCCGAAAAGCATTTCTATTTACAAAATTATCATTCATTCCGACAAGATCGCCAATCAAAAGGAGGAGGTTTAATTATATTTGTCTGTACAAAATTCTGTCACAGGACTAAGATTTCTTTCCAGTTACCTTCTATAGATTGTGAGTTATTGGCCCTAGACTTTGAAATTCCAGGGCACTGTCCGTTTTCCTTAATGAATGCTTATTTTCCTAGCGGTGTACAAGATACAAAACCTCTAGATCTGCTATTAGTTAATTGTCGAAACTCAGTTCTTCTGGCTGGTGATTTTAATTCACATCATGTGTCATGGGGCTACAAGACAGATAGTTGTGGCAAGCGTCTTTGGGATTGAATAACAAAAAATAACTTTTCCTGTAGGAATTCGGGTTCGGCCACTTTTATAAGAAAACACAGTCGATCTGTGTTAGATTTAACTTTTACCTCTCCCAGTCTCTTCGTTAATAATTGGTCGACACTTGATTGTGGCACCTCTAGTGACCACATACCGATTGCGTTTGAGGTTAATCACCCTGTAACTCCAGCGACTTCTCAGTTGAAGTCATTTATCAACTATAATAACTTTCAGTCAACGTTACGCTCTAATCTTGAGTCATTGACTAACACGGATGAAGAACAAAAATCAAAACACTTATGCTCGGTGATTGAGGATTGCCGTAAGAAGTCTGAGATCTTAGTACGGAGCTCAAAGGGGAATACTTCAGCTGTTTGGTGGAATGCTGATTGTTCCCGAGATTACAGATGTAGAAAGGCGGCATGGAAAAAGCTTCTCCACAACCAGTGCCCGAAAAACTGGCAGGATTACAAGTTCATTGCAGCTACTTTTAAACGTACAATAGCAAAAGCGAAGGACGAGTATGATGCTTAGCATTTTGATTTCCTCTCTAAATCTGGCAATCGAACTGCTCTTTTTGGCTTTTACGCTCGCGGAAAAAGATTCCGCAAGCACAAAATCTACATTCCTTTATTTTGACTCCACATGAAGCAATAGACACAATTGAAACAATTGCCAAAGGACTGGAGAAGCGTTTCTCGTCTGCACTTCCTTCGGGCTCGATATCAGTAATGCCAATGAAATCAGTTAATTATGATCCTCAAATTTCCGTTTCTGAGCTTTCTCCTATAGTTATGAGATTACCAGCCGCTGCTCCCGGTCCTGATAAAGAAACTTCAAAAATGTTAAAAATTCTTTTTGAAGAGTCACCTCAGACGTTATTAGAGCTAGTAAATTATTCCATCAAACATGCTTGGATACACCCAGAATGGAAACTTGCCAAAATAATTCCTTTACTTAAGAATAAAGGTGGTGCCTTGTCCATTCATAATATTAGACCAATTGCATTAACATCAAACATTGTAAAATTAATTGAAAGAGTCATACTTATACATGTTGCGGAATTCATGAATAAAGAAAATATTCTCAGCCCTTGCCAAATTGGTTTCCGTCAAAAGTGTTCCATCTGGAATGCGCATGCTGATCTCGAGAGTCGAGTTCTTTTAGCGCGGCGCCAAAAAATGCACGCTGCCTTGATAACGCTAGATATAGCCAAGGCCTATGATAGCGCTGAGCATAGCATTCTATTGCAAAAATTAAAATCTCTTCAGTTTCCACATTATTTAGTAGCCTAGATATCTGAATTCGTCCAGAACCGAGAGTTTTACTGTGCATTAAATGGCGTCCATTCTGGCAGATATAAGCAAGCCAGGGGAGTGCCGCAAGGAGCAGTCCTTTCACCAGTCCTTTTCAACATACTACTCAGCTCAATACCAGTTAATCATGACGTTCGCACTTACGTATATGCGGATGATATTGCGTTTTTTGCAACTGCATCGGCTATTCAATCACTTTATCTCCACTTGCAAACGTACCTAAACTCTATTGAGAATTGGTTGTGTGGCTTGCGTCTCACATTAAATGTCAACAAAAACGCAGTCCTCGTATTTAATATAAAAGATTCTGCAAGTCTGTCTGTAATGTATCAGCAGCAAATAATACCACAGGTTAAATCATTAAAGTATTTAGGGGTCACTTATGATAATAATCTTTCATGGCAGCCCCACATTAACCATATTGCTACGAAAGGGGCTCGGGCCGTGGGCATGTTGCGCCGAATTAGTCGTTCCAGGTCTGGAATGCGGAGAGATGTCCTTTCAATGATTTATGTTATGTATGTGCGTCCAATTTTAGAGTTCGGTTCAGTCTTGTTTTCTGGATCAGCAGCTTATAAAATTCGACAGCTTGTTCTGTTGGAGCGAGAGGCACTTCGGTTGTGTCTGGGACTTCCAAAATTTGTTGCCATAAATGTGCTCTACCTTGAAGCCCGGATTCCACCCTTGATATATAGATTACAAATTCTAACCGTTCAGACGTACTTAAGGATATATGAATCAGAGTTTCACCGATCTATGTCTATTTTTTGCTGTCAACCGACCTCCTTTTTCGGTGTCCATTGGTCTAAATTTCACACCCCGCAGGTGGTTATGGTCAAAAATTTAAATGTTTCCCTTCCTAGTATTCTACCCATACAAACCATCGGTTCATCTATTAAAATTGTCTTTGACGACATATTCCCGAATAACGCTAAAAACTTATCATCCGTTATTCTAAACGGATTATTAGAAGATCATTTAAGAAGTCTTTCTGATAGTTTAGTTGTAGCTACTGACGCATCTCAAAGTAATGAAAAGGCGGGTGTGGGTATATATTGTCCACATTTAGACTGGTCTTTTTCTGTACGGCTTCCGGACTTCACCCCAATTTTTGAGGCGGAGTTTCTGGCGGTGGTACTCGCTTTATGGAAATTAGACTCCTCTTTTTCTAAAGTGGCAGTAATTTCCGACTCTCTATCCTTGTGTTCATCTCTCTCTTCGTCGGTGGATTCTGCAATAGTAAAAACCTTTGTCTCCCTGATCCCTAGACATTTGAAAATTGTACATATGGTATGGGTCCCAGGCCACAGCAATGCGACTTTAAATGAATATTCTGATAATTTGGCAACAGAGTCCCTTAATGGCCCCGTATTATCTATCCTTCCAGCGACCGCGTACATCACCGCAGCGAGGTTTCGAAGAAACGTCCTATTAAATATGAAAAATGGACATCTTTTAAGATCTGATGACTACCTGCATCTAAATTATTCTTGGAATAGAAAATTATGTCATTCACGGCAACTTGAGATTTCACTAACAAGGCTGCGATGCCATATCCCACCTTTAAATTTCTATCTTTACAGGTCTGGTTTGGCACTGTCTCCCGTCTGCGCATTTTGCGGTGAACAAGAAACATTAAATCACTTTTTATTGTTTTGCCGCCGCTTTACTACGCTGAGAAAACAGTTGATGGAAAGGCCATTGCAACAGCTTGGCCTTAGTTTAAGCAGCCCGACATTGTTATCATTTGGCGCCACCATCCTTGGGTGCAGTCACAGGTCTGTGTTTACCACCATGCAAAATTTTTTACTGTACTCAAATCGTTTGCCTTGCTAAATATTTAAACATCACTTGTTCTACAATTGTAGTGTCAATCTCCCGTGAGTGTTACCACTTTTCATTTTATATTTCACTTATTTCCCGTTTTGTTTCCTTTGCTCTACCCCTCAAATCATTTTTTCATGCAAGTATATTAAAAAAAATTTCTTTGCTACCCAATTCTCGGCCGATCCCCCTCGGTGGGTATGTGCCATAAGTTATTTGGATAACAACAACAACAGCATATTTCATCGCGATGTCATCACGTCGTTCTGTTTCGGTTGTATCGCCGTGTTCCATCGGTTCGTCATGCCACCACGTAACATTTGGTTGAAGGTGCGGTTCATCCCCATCCTCGCCTTGCACCGTCGAAACCAACCGTACGCCGTGTTCATCTGCCGAAAGCCCGTGGAGATCGCCGCTCAGCTCTGCCCCAGCCCTATTTGCTCAGAACCTACCAGCCGCTGTCCCCAGCCTCGTCCCCAGCCCTGACCACAACACACGACGACAAGGAAGAGCCCAAAGCCGACCCTACCGACCCTACCGACCCCACGACGAAGCGACCTCACGACCACTCGAGCGAAGACAGCACCCCGCCCAACCCGTTCGGCGTGTCCATGAGCCTTGGCCTTCGGCAAACGGTGAAGATTGGACTTGATGCTCCGGTGTAAGCATTCTTCCCATCTTCACATTTATTGTGGTGTCCAGCGTTTCATGTCCCAATCCTGTGCCTGTGTTCATCGTCACGTCATGCATTGGATTTCTAGCAATCGATTGGGACGATCGCTCGGTGGCCCTGGGTAATGCTACGAAGATGACGAAGCGGACAGTGGCGCGAGGCAGAGCGCTCGCGCCAGGCCCGCTGGCCCTCAAATCATATTTCATCGTCATGTCATCACATCGTTCTGTTTCTGTTCTGTCGCCGTGTTCCATCGCTTGTCATGCCACCACGTAACAATATGTTCTTTCTTAGAGAGTAGCTTAATTTTTGCCTTTCCAGCTTTCCAAAATATCAAACCTTGACGACGATTTCTCACCTATTTAAAGTGACAGTATATATTTTCATAAACCTGAAAGTTACTGTGGCAGCCATTCTTAAACTAACTAGCGCGAAGAACACTAACTGGTTATTTTAAGTATGAACCAACTACAACTAGTTCAGTTCACCGTTTTATTTGGTTAGTAAGTCTGGCTTATAATGACTTCCATTCCCAGCTGTTCCAAATAAAATTGTCTGCATTCCAATTTGTGAATTAATAGTGCAGCCGTCAAGGTCATGGAGAAAGGCAAATGTAACATACGATCAATATAAATTTGTAATTGGATTAATTCAAAAATAAAGTATTATAGTAATAATATTCTAATTGTCAATCGTGCGACATTCACGTCGCACGACCGGTCACGTGGCAGTCAAATTGCACGAGTATGTCACGTGACTATGACAGTACGAAATGTCTACGTCAGGTAACACTCAAGTTGCATTAGAATGCCACAAGACTATGAGAACGCCACGCGAGAGGAGCGACGGTGTGCAGTCCAATCCCACACTTGCATGAGCACTACAACGAATTCGCGCCAGGAAATGAAATTTTCCACTGTGCGGCACGAAATCCGGCATTAGTAGTAAACGCCACAGAAGGGGCGCGAGATGTACCCTGTTCAGCAGCAAAGTTCAGGACTTCATATGTCTCCTGTACAGATTCTGTAGTACTCTCGGAAGATCTTTCTTATTTCTGGCGAACTTCGCTTCACTTGCACATAAAGGGGCCTTCGTTTAAGAAAATATTGAAAGCGCATGGAAGTTTCTGTTAATAACAATAATTAGTGGCCTGTGAGTAACCAAGACTGGGCAAATTCTCTGGTCTCTTGGGACCATGGAACACATCTCATAAGGCGTAATCAATGCCAATGCGAACCACTTAGAGGCGCAAAGAAAAAAACGGGTAAAGCAAGTAGCAAAAAAGCAATTCATGTCAAGAAGCCTCTGAATGCAAGTTAGGCGGCTGTTAAGAGGCTGTAGACTATAAAAGCATGGCCATTAAAATTATTTAGAAATTCAATGCAATTTGATTCAAATGGTTGAACACAAATTGTTTATTCATCGCAAGGCGGAAGTGACGTCTCGACTGCTTTCGAAAAGCCCTTGTTCGCTATACTGCAACCGCCGAACTTCCTCTTGAATATGCTAGCAGCCTGCGTTCTCTATATTTGCAAACTTTACAGCAAACGTATTTAAAAATCTACTCGCTTCAAAACGACGTTAAGCATTCAGGGGGATCCGTAATGGTTTGTGCCACTGAATTGTGGTATTTTTTACGCGTATTTGGTTTTCGTTTCGCCGGGCGCAACAATGCCAAAGTCTATCAGCTCACACAGGAAAGCAATGTGCAGTAAAAGCGCCACGCTGGTCGCCTCCCGTGATAAGCTGGCAGTCGTTCACACTGTTTTGGATGGCGGCGTCTTTATTGTCTTCATCTCCGCTAATAAAGCTCTGCTAAAGGCCTTAATTATACCTCGTTAGTAATAAAAAATATGGACATCCATCTAGTACTTAGCTAAATATGGCAAAACGTAGTAAAATAGAAACATTGCTGTGGTTTCGATTGTGGCTAAACCTGGAGTTATGCGAGAGCTATCTGTATAGCTATGCTTAGGTTCTGCTTGAAAATAAACGCATGACTTTTGCACATCGTACTTTAATCTATGGTTTCAGCGTTATTTATGTCATTGGAGGCACTTTTGATCACTAAAGTGCGATGAGGCGGAAGCCTCTATCGCGCATTGGTTCAAAGCCCTCCACTACGGCACCTCTGTGTTTTCACCCCCACCTTCGCGGTGACGCGATAGCGCAAGCTACCAGCCAGCTACCAGTCACCTTACTTGCGGCAAGGCGAAAGCTTTTCGGCCGCCCTGCTGCGATCCTTGGAACGTCCCTGATTCCTCGAGAGGAAAATAGAGAGAGAGATTCTCTCTCTTTCTCTCTCCCTCTATACTCTCTTTCTAGAGAGAAAGCAAGAGTCTCTGTCTATCAGAGAGAGAAAGAGAGCGCTCTTTTTGTCTCTCATTACTGACTATCATTACCTATCACTAACTATAACTCTCGGCCACTATAACCAGAACCCTATCGATATCCAGCGGAATCACATCAAGACATCTTTAGGACAGATCTCGCCCACGCGATTTTCCCCATGAACTAGGTACGGCTTTCGCCTTTAGGGAATTCAGTGCTCTAATGCCTGATGATTAGGCATCGTATCACAGTGAATTTTCTTTTTCAGCTGTTCCACACTTCTGATCGAATTCAGGGCGGCTTATAAATTCACAGCCCAAAATCGGCAAACCTTCACCCGCATAATAAAGGAAACTTTTTTAAAGCAAACGCGGCAATGACCAGTTGTAGCTTCATGGTGTTGAGTTGCACTTCTTCTGAAAAAAACAAATTATTCTCTTCGAATATATTGGGAATATTGAGGAAAACAACAATGTTGGCTTTTTAGTATGCTTCGGGCTACTGTTACCACCGATTTAAAATAAAATAAACAACGAGTTGGATTTTGATACAGATTTCTATTACCTACTAATATTTGACACAATCCTTTGTTGTCATTAAATATTTCAATGCATACTCAGGTTTCTTAATCAGCATTGAAACATTATTTGCAGTACCTCAGCACCAATGACAAAATCTGGTTGGTCCTCAAGAGCACCGCAGAGCGATCGGAACTATGTGTGAATAACAAGAAAGTTAAATTGGAAAATGAAAAATATGAATTTATGCAAAGTTTTGTCACCAATGAAGGGATGTGAGTATCTCTCATTTTACAGCGACTTCATTAAGGCCACTTTTGCAAAGCTAGCATCACTAGTACAAGCGCTGTTTGTTAAGAGTGAGCTCCACGTGCAAGAAATAAAAGAGCTACGTGACGAGGCGACGCGGAGAAGTTGACCGTCTTTGGCTCCGTCGTCTTGTGGGCAACCCCATGCAAGCAAAGACGATAGTGGCGTGCACAGTGGTTTCGATGCCTGTAACATACCACGGCTTCGTAAGCACTGCCTTTACCTGCTCTCTGTTCTCTCTTTGAAATATTTGCGGGCCTGTGTGTAAGGCAGGGAAACATTATTTAGCTGTATAGATATACAGTGGCGATCACCGGTCCGCCACGCTTGAGGACATGGACAGGTCATGGGTTCACTGGAGAGGTGTACTATCGTACTAGGCCAGAACACTCCGTTTCTTTATTTTACTGTGAGAGCAACCTATTGAAGTAAACATATGCGCCGCGAGTGATACCACCCCTGCAGCTCCAGCGCGGCGACACTGGGAATCGAGCACATTAGCGCCTGGACTCGCATAGTGCCGAGGGGCGCTCGCTCGTGACCTGCTCCAGCTGAAGAGCCCTCCGCTAGCGGAGAGCAGATTAGTCCCTTTATTTCAATCTTACTATCGCCTCACAGCTGATGTCAAATCTCTACGACAAAAGTGCAGCAGTAACGGCGATGACGACGCTCTTGTTAATGCGAAGACAAGCTCATGGGAACAGCTATGTGGAAAACCGGAAACAGTCGCAGAGAGTCTAATTGGCTAATCCCGCGTACACCTCCGGGCGATGAGCGAAATTTTATATTTCACGAGATCTGAGAAACGAAGCCAGCGACACGTGCATTTCTTTTCCTGCGACAGCGTCGCGCGAAGACCGCCGTCATATTCGCGTTAGCATGAGTTTTCACGTACATACAGCTGAGCATTTATCGTTTTGTCGCTGTTGGCTGCACTATCACAACCGTCAGACCTATTGCAGATCGTGCTCTGTACCTTCTCCCTCTTTCGGCCGCTACCTTCCTTTCCGGTTCTGAAAATAATTTTGTTTCTTTGAATTTTCAAGAACTCAAATTTCGAAGCGGTTGTTATGCTTACAAGAACGAAAAAAAAGAAAAGACAATTCAGAGTTAACGCTGAAACATTTCGGATTTTGTTGCACGTTTCTACTACATCTAGGCGAAATGAGTAATTCAACGCTCGCATGTTTTCTTAGTTGCGCTTTTAAGGCTGGTGGAACCTTTTAATTCCTGAAAAATTATGATTCCCAATAAAAGCAAAAACTGGTTTTCGTGCTTTCCATTCAATATTTCCCTCTGACACCTTCAGCACCTAGTACGTGTACGGTTGAATAGGTGTACTTCTTCCTGATTTTCATTAACAAAAGAAGTCTCAAATCCAAAATCCGTTTGCGATGGTTCAGGTTGTGAATTTGGCTTCATATTGACCGGATTTGTTTCATTTTAGTAAGCATAAAAATTGAAGTCTGCAAGCTCTTTTGAAATCTTAGCACAGTTTCTTATGTCAGTTTTTTATTACGGTGAATCAGTATTGATTTTCCTATTTTGCGTACTTCCATCTTGTATACCCTAAAAACTAACAAACCAGTATTCTGTCTTTCCTGATATGCATATAGGTAGTATAAGGTTCTGCATATGGTAATTTAGTGGTAAAATTTTTATTTATCATATTGTATTTCATTAAAGTGGACTCAGTGTTTCGATGTATGATGACACTGTTATCAGTAACTATACTCAGGCTATGGAAAAGCCAGAGCGAGCTCAGGTGCAACCAGATTTATTACATTATGCAGTTTTTATACATAGAACATTGTTAGTCCGTCAAGAGTTATAACAGCAAAGTTATAGAGGGCCAATTTTCTCAGCGCAACAATGTTTTTCAAATCAGTCGGGGAATATTAGCTCTAGAATGGCCTTAGAAAAGCGATTATTAGTTTCAAGCTGTTTCAACGTAGGTCAGTTCAGTTCAGTTCAGGCGTTCAGTCGTGTCCGACTCTTCGTGACCCTATGGACCATGTCACGCCACGCTTTCCGGTCTCTCACTATCTTCTTAACATCACATAGCTTCATCTGCAATGCCTCGAGAATGCCATCTAACCATCGCGTTCGCTGCCTACCCCTTCTCCGGCGACCCTCAACCTTTCCCAACATCAAATCTTTCTCCAGCGACTCCTCTCTTCTCATCAGATGACCAAAGTAGCTGAGCTTTAACTTTAGAATTTGACCCTCCAATGAGCAGTCAGGGTTTATGGTCGACAATATCGACTGATTTGATCTTCTGGCAGTCCAAGGAACTCTTAAGAGTCTTCGCCAGCACCACAATTCAAACGCGTCAATTCTTCGGCGGTCAGCCTTTTTCACAGTCCAACTCTCGCATCCATACATCACAACTGGAAAGACCATAGCACGGGTTATACGGATCTTGGTTGGCAGACTAATGTCTCTGCTCTTTACTAGGCGGTCAAGGCTAACCATTGCTCTCTTTCCCAGAAGCAGGCGTCTCCTAATTTCATGGCTGCAGTCTCCTTCCGAGGTAATCTTGGCGCCCAAGAACAGAAAATCTGTCACAGCTTCCACTTCTTGTCCATTGATGCTCCAGGACTTGATAGGGCAAGACGCCATGATCTTCGTCTTTTTAATGTTCAGTTTAAGCCCAAACTTCTCACTCTCTTCTTGTACGCGCATCAGAAGTCTCTTGAGTTCCACTTCACTTTCTGCCATTAAAGTGGTATCATCCGCATATCTAAGGTTGTTGATACGTTTTCCAGCAATCTTCACTCCAGCTGAAGACTCGTCCAGACCGGCCTTCCTCATGATGCACTCTGCATATAGGTTAAATAGGCAGGGCGACAGTATGCAGCCTTGCCTCACCCCTTTCTCAATCGGAAACCAATCAGTAAGACCATGCCCAGTTCTGACTGTGGCCTCTTGCCCTTCATACAGGTTCCTGAGGAGACAGATGAGGTGAATTGGAACTCCCATCTCTCGGAGAGCTTGCCACAATCTGCTGTGATCTACGCAGTCAAACGCTTTCGCATAATCAATAAAGCAGAAGTAAATGGGTTTCTGGAACTCTCTTGCTTTTTCCATGATCCAGCGAAGGTTGGCAATTTGGTCTCTAGTTCCTCCTAATGCCTGATGATTAGGCATCGTATCACAGTGAATTTTCTTTTTCAGCTGTTCCACACTTGCTCTCTTTCCCAGAAGCAGGCGTCTCCTAATTTCATGGCTGCAGTCTCCTTCCGAGGTAATCTTGGCGCCCAAGAACAGAAAATCTGTCACAGCTTCCACTTCTTGTCCATTGATGCTCCAGGACTTGATAGGGCAAGACGCCATGATCTTCGTCTTTTTAATGTAGGACTGCTGCAGCTGAGGCTCTAAGGGAGCACTTCAGGTGAGGGTCAAAGGAAGTACCTTTGCAAGACAAACAGAACCACCTTTGCAGGCTGCGAGGTTCGAAACTGGGTTTGGGCCCACTGCGGAGGAGGGGCGCGCAGCGGGGTTTACGGAGCTTCTCCCAAACGCACACCCCTGTAAAAGCCGAGCACCAGGCCGGGGGACGCTTGTACCCATTTTTACCGGTGGGTGTCCGGCGGTGGGTTTCGAACTGACCACCTCCCGCAGCCGAGACGGGCGCTCTAACCACTAGCCTTTGACAGTGAGCATGAGATTATATAAGTTTCAGTGAGACAGATATTAAGCCTCACGATATCTGCTACCATACCTATCAACGTAGGTATATTACTCCAAATATTGTAAGGCTCGCATAGCTTACCACTTTTAACAAAAATGTGTTTCCCATGGTTTACGCCTAAATTTTACCAAGCCGACAACCAGGGAATAAAATTATTGCATCGCTGCCTTTATTACGAAGCTAGAGTGAAAAATATACTCTCATCTTCCAACACTATAGACGTGTACGTTTAGGGCGTTCTGATCTTCACAGGAACTCCATTTCAACGCCTGAAAGAGCTGACTTTCGTTATGTTATTTCGCCATAAAATATAATGAAATCGGTAAGTTTTTCTCGAAAACAATTATTTATTAATTGCTTTTGCTTTTCAGACAGCACAGACACTTATATGCAACGCTAAAAGACGAAGGTGGCATAGGAACAATGGATGTCAGCGCAATAGAAGGTTTGAAGTTAATGATTTCAACATCTGTATGATTACATGTTTTCATCTGACTATAACCTCCTCAAAATACACCTGTTTCTAGCTGTGGGCATGCGTCTTCTAAACGCCTTATGTGCTAAGAAAACCTGCTGAAATTAGCGCCGCCAGTATTAACAACTGACAATACTAAATCCATGAAAAAATTTATTAAGACCAAACTAGACAGTTCCTGTTCTTCAATACTCACGAATTTGGGGTAATTCCGCTAATTTGAACTGAATGCAAATAGGTACCGCTCCTTCATAGTCATTGAAATGTAGGTTTGTTAACTCGCCAAAAACCCATTTTGTCCTATCGATACCAAATTCAACGATAGTGCCAAGTATACAGAAAGCTTTTCATACGCACGGAGCCTAATACTCTCCTTCACCATCTTTGATAACCCAACAGTGGCTAAACTTTTCTTCACTTTTGGATACACGCCGCCTGCTACTCACTCATCTGGTGCTACTGAAGGCGGTTATTTATAATCTCATTTGACTGCGGCTGGTACACACATTTATTTCGTAGCTTATAGAGTACCGTCATAAAACGCCTTTGACAGTGAGCATGAGATTATATAAGTTTCAGTGAGACAGATATTAAGCCTCACGATATCTGCTACCATACCTATCAGAGTTCTACTCGCCTTTCAGGGATTTACACATGTCCAAATTATGCATCACGTACGCAAAGCAAACATAGTAAAGCTGCACTGATTTGAAACATCTATGTGATGATGGTGATTGTGGCGAGTGTGCGGGTGGCTCGAAAGGAAGTGAAGTGTGGCCGCGTGCGGGGCGTGCCAGTGCGCGTGAGTTTGTTCCGGCAAGCGAACGGGTCGGACGTTCCTGGGCGTCGCTGTCGGCGGAGTTCATCGTCCTGGGCCTGGCGTACAAGGCCGGCTCGCCAGCACCTGCCGGGCACCTGGTCCGGGGTCTGGTACTGCCCAGCGCTTCGCCATCCGGCGAACAGCTTGCGGAGGCAGCTCGACCGCCCCATCGTGCCTGGCCGCCGCACTTGTGCTGCCGCACTGGTGCCGCACTTTGCAGTACCCGGGCGTGACGCGGTACCCCGCGGTACACCGCAGTACCCCGGACTGTGAAGCAGACGCCGGACACAGACGCCGGAGCGTGGCCTGCCGCGCTACCGAGTCCTCGGGCGACTGGCGTGAACGAAGGCCGCGTCACACCCCGGCCGCTGGTCTTGCCTCAACCGGACTCGCCTGCACCGGCATCTAGTCCACGAGCGGAAAACCAGAAGTAGGACGGTTTTGTGTTGGGACATATCCTATTAGGATAAGCTAGGCTGTATGCATGTCTGTTGCCAGTTACGTTAATTGGTCAAGAAAGGAAAAGCGTCCGTGTGTCTGTGAACCTGCTCTGCTACCTGCCCAGAGCTCCTGAACGGACCTGGGCCCATAGATGACATCACAATTTCCCCCGTTTCAAGACAGTTTCTTGCAACTGTTCTGGCGCCGGGGAGGGGGAAAACGTGGCGGGAAATAAATGCACAAACTACACAAATAACCACAAAGCAGAAACACACAAAAATTCGTCACAATCCACACACCATTCACAATCCACAATGCAACACACGAGTTCGGTTTTTTTTTGTTTCCTAAATCCCGTTCCAGTCAGCAAAACACACTACTACACCTTTCTCACACGGCTCATGTAATCGGCACCAACGTTATCGCTCCCTTTTATGTAGTCTATGCTGAAGTTGTATTCCTGGAGGAATAAACTCCACCGCAACACTCGATTGTTCATATGCTTCGCGGATTGCAGGTACTGGAGCGGCTGGTGATCAGATTGGGTGGTGAAATGTTTGCCCTTGTTCCGCTTGAATTCCGTTAAACGATGCCGAATAACAGTCGTCCATATTCTTGATTGTTTCCTTAATCTTGTGTATCTGAAGGCTTGATTTTTCGGAAGTGGAGGACATAGTTTCTTGCTGAGAGTCGTACAGTCTCTTCAAATCTGCGACTAACTGTTCTGCCTTGTCGCACTGAATTTGGACATTCTTCAGGTCGACTTGATGCGAGCGTACAGTCTCAGTCAATAGATCATTGTCGTCCTTTTGGGAAAGTGCCTCTCGCATCTTCGCAATGTCATCTTCATATGACTGCACTTTCACAGTCAGCTCTTGAATGACGTTGTCTTTTTTACGAAGTGCCTCTTCTAGGTCTGATATCTTCTCTTCCTGAGCATAGATCTTGGAATGGGAGAGGCTCAAATGTTCATGAATTTTCGCTATTTCAGCCTTCAGATGGTTAATCTCGGTCCACGTATTTGTCCCGTGCTCCTCGGGCTCTGGTCCTCGTGGAGAGGAGTCAAAAGAACTAAAATTCCTCTTCGGAAGCATTCCGCCCTCCCGTTCAGGCTCAACCTGTTTGCGTAACGGTCTTCCTTCAAAAAGAGCTTGAAGCCTCGCTTGATCCTTAGGTGGCAGTGATTGGTGCTGGTCTCGTTGACGAAGCTCCTTAGGTTTTTCTTTGCAAATCTTTATATGGTCCTTTGTCATGTCACACAGAAGAATGGGTGGCACGCACAGCGGTGTTTTCTTTTCTGTTGGCTTGGCCAAGGCTGCAACACATCGTCTAAAATTCACAGGTCGCTCCTGTTCTCGGGAATCTTGCGAGGTATGAAGCTCTAGGCTGCTTGAGGTCATCCAGTCGTGATTGGGATCATCTGGGGCCCTGACACCTGGTATATTCCCAAGGACGAGATCATACAAGGGCCGCTTCATGCAAAGCGCGGTCACCTCGCCTTTGAAATATGGCGTGTCCACTGGTAATCTTGCCACCGGTAACTGGGTTACCGTACCATTGACAAGTACTATCCTCTCGGTCTGCCCTGTGAAGCAGTTCTTTGGGACCAAACCCCGGCGGACAATAACAACATTACTACCAGTGTCTCGAAGCACGCACACTTGTTTCCCCATTACAAACCCTTCTACAATGGGCATTCTTCCTGTTGAATTCTGAGGTGCGTCTTTACTGACCTGCGCCCAACTGCTAGAGTCGGATGGGCTCCGGGCCGTATGCCAGTCAAGATGATCAGCACGTTTGGGAGCCTGAATTGCAGAGCATGCGGCACTCTGTTCTTCCTCTTGATGTCGATTCCTGCAGTTTTCGGCCTTGTGTCCGACCTTTCCACACGAGTTGCACTTGAGCACCGGTCTAGTGGACGTGCGGCAATCGGAAGCCCGATGTCCTGGACGATTGTATAACATACACCGCAACTGGGGTTTATTCGGCAGGCTGACGGAACTCTTGATATGAGGTTTCTCTTCGTCAGGGACTTTACCGATGTTCGAATAGTTCTGAGCTTCCAAGTATCGATCGGTTGCGTCTGCCATGATGTCGAGTGTCTTGCACTCCCGTTCTTTCAGAAACACGACGAGTTTCGGGTGGCAACACCGCAGGAACTGTTCACCGATCACATGATCGCGCAGGTCTTCAAATGTCTTGGGAACACTCGCCATTTCGATCCAATGGTCGAAGTAACCCGAAAGCCTGGCGGCTAACTGCCTTCCCGTCTCGCCATCTTCTGCTCGAGCTTTTCGAAATTTCTGGTGGTAACCTTGAGCCGTGAATTTAAAGCGCTGCAGAAGAGCCTTTTTGACCTTTTGATAATCTAATGAATCTGCAGCTGACATCCTGCCGATCACGGTCAAGGCTTCCCCAGTTAGGCACATACTTACGGCCATCGCCCATTTATCTTGAGGCCAGTCCTGTCCCACTGCCACACGCTCAAACCGTTGCAAATAGGCATGCAGGTCATCTCGTCGCTCGTCAAATAGGGGTAGCAGTTTTTGAGGGTTGAAAAGCTGTACTTGTGGCGCTGACACTATGGGCTCGATATCATCTGTCGTGTTGCTCCTCGCTCCTTCTTGGAGTCTGAGTTTCAATTCCAAGATTTCTTTCTCTCTCTCCGCGGCTATGCGACTTTGCTCTCTTTCAGCAGCACGTTCGGCCCTTTGCTCCGCGCGTTCCTTATCTATCCAGTCTCTCAGCTCGGAGCCTGAGAAACCCAGCTGAGCGCCCAACGCGGCTAGACGCTCTAGGTCCATTTTGCTCAAACGTCGCGATGCGTGTGAACCCGTCCTCGACTCTCTGCCCTCTCTCTGAATGATTAGTTCCTTGAATCTACTAATTTCCAGGATCCTGGCAGGCTCGCCAAATTGTGATGTTATCTATGGGCCCAGGTCCGTTCAGGAGCTCTGGGCAGGTAGCAGAGCAGGTTCACAGACACACGGACGCTTTTCTTTTCTTGACCAATTAACGTAACTGGCAACAGACATGCATACAGCCTAGCTTATCCTAATAGGATATGTCCCAACACAAAACCGTCCTACTTCTGGTTTTCCGCTCGTGGACTAGATGCCGGTGCAGGCGAGTCCGGTTGAGGCAAGACCAGCGGCCGGGGTGTGACGCGGCCTTCGTTCACGCCAGTCGCCCGAGGACTCGGTAGCGCGGCAGGCCACGCTCCGGCGTCTGTGTCCGGCGTCTGCTTCATAGTCCGGGGTACTGCGGTGTACCGCGGGGTACCGCGTCACGCCCGGGTACTGCAAAGTGCGGCACCAGTGCGGCAGCACAAGTGCGGCGGCCAGGCACGATGGGGCGGTCGAGCTGCCTCCGCAAGCTGTTCGCCGGATGGCGAAGCGCTGGGCAGTACCAGACCCCGGACCAGGTGCCCGGCAGGTGCTGGCGAGCCGGCCTTGTACGCCAGGCCCAGGACGATGAACTCCGCCGACAGCGACGCCCAGGAACGTCCGACCCGTTCGCTTGCCGGAACAAACTCACGCGCACTGGCACGCCCCGCACGCGGCCACACTTCACTTCCTTTCGAGCCACCCGCACACTCGCCACAATCACCATCATCACAATCTAGCTGTGCTCTGCATTGAGCGTTATGTCTCCGCATACTGAAGCCGGGTGAAGGATTGTCTATGCGTAGGCGGCACAAGTATGCTGTTGGATGCTCAATTCGGCCATGTGCAATATGTGAAAGATTGTTTGTTTTCCACTCCTGCCTGAAAGCGCGAGAAACCACCTAGAAGGAAAGGCCTGCAATGGAATGTGCAAGAGGCCCCAGCCGCAATGGTCCGCACAGCACCAACATCAACTCACTAGAGCAACCCGCTAACGGCATATTCGACCCTCGATAAGATTGCGTCCACGTGGTCGAAGTAGTACACAGAAAGAGCAGGGCCAGTTCTTTTTCTTGCAGAGTGGTGTGCAGGTATCATAGCCCTTGGACTGATGAAACCAATGACGCAATATAATTGACTCTTCGCCAGGATTTTCTCTCTCGCACAGAAAAACTGCAGTGACGTTCTAAGCAATTCGGCGTTCTTATTTTGAGTAATCTCTGAGTCGCTGATCAAATGTCTGGCCTAAGTATCTTAGTCAAAGACATCCAGCGCTGAATATTCGAGCACGTTAAATGGAATATGCCGACAAGGATGATATTCTTGGGCAAAGAAATTTTTTATACATAAATGTGAAAAAAAATTTTGAAAAAATTACAAGGTAAATAAATGGCGACCTTCCACCTGACAGTGATCTGGCGAGCGAATATGTCAGTACCTGGTAAGCTGTGGCCGCACGTCTCCAAACCAGAGTAACAGCAAGAAAAGAGTGTGGAATTGACTTACAGAAGCGTCCATGTGTGGCATGAGACAAAATGGACAGAAAACAAGACCCGTAGACTTTGAAAACAATATGCCGGACGTTGAGATATACTAGAACAGCTCCTAAAGATTCAGAGGACAGGTGCATTTCACATGCATTTCTGCAGCAAAGTGACCCAGACGCAGTAAGAACATAATTTAACGCCACTGCTATAAAAACATTCTTGAGCGGAGAAGTGCAGCGTCGGCGTTTTAATCTGCCCTGCCGAAGCTGAGAGGCAAAGTCATGGGCATTCCTCTGGCAGGCAAGGGTGGCATAGCTGGGCACTGATTCGTGGGCGTGTCGTGTGATGTCGTGGGACCACATGGCATGCTCGAGTATTGTGATGGCCTTGCCTTTCACCATGCGGGATGGTGGCCTTGCCTGGCCACCATCCCGCATGGGATGGTGGCCAGTGGGGGACGAGTTAAGCTGATCACGTGCATGCGATCGGTTTAACCAATTTTTCCGTAGCATTTTTGAAGAAAACCTCTCTGTTTTGAAGCCTGAGTTTTTTTTTTTTACTGAATTACAATGCTTACTGTTCAAATACATTCTGAGGGTATAGAGAGGGCTATTCAACGTCTGTTGACATTTTCGAGCCCAAGCCCTGTTGAAATTACAACGAAACTACTAAAGGTCAGAAGATTATTATATACCGCGCATTCTGTCCCTCATCGTTCAGAAATCGCTTGACACTGCCGAGATTTCTTAGGATTTGAAGTTTGTCCATGTTTTAACTATTTTTAAAGGAGGATAATTAGAACATATAAGCAACTATAGGCCCGCATCATTGCCATCAGTTGTTTGCAAACTACAAATCATGTTATACTGCTGCATTCGTGACCCGGACTGAAAAACCTCTGTTGACGTTTGCTCCACAATCTAACCTCATCGAAGTCCTTGTTGGTGGTGTTCCTGTCTCTGCCCTTATTGACACTGGTGCCCAACTCTCTGTCCTCAGTTTCTCGTTTCGTCGTCGCCTGAAGAAAGTCCTGACGCCAGCAGTTTCGCCCACCTTTCGTGTCGCCAATGGCAGCCCTGCTGTCGTGCTTGATATGTGCACCGCCTGTGTAACCATTGCTGGTCGTCACACACCAGTCTTATTCACCGTGCTCCAGGGAATGCCTTCATGAACTGATCCTTGGCTTTGACTTCTTGGCTACTCACTCAGCCCTTATTGACTGCTCAGTCGGCATTCTACGCCTGGACCTTCCTCTCAGCTCTGAAGACCTCTCCACGCCACCTCGCCTCCGCTCAGCAAAATATTCCCGCCTCCCTCCGGAAGCTGGTTATATTCCTATGTGCCCTTTCCCGCCCGTGCCCGATGGAGACTATCTGGCGTGCCCAATTACAGACGTCGTCCTGCAGTGTCACGTCATCCTCCCACACCTTATCGTAGATGTATTTGAGAATCGCACCACTCTCCCAGTCCTAAATTTCAATTTGTCGACCGAAGTCCTCCCCGACGGAATATCATTAGCTGAACTGTCCCCGCTAACCGACTGTGAAGTTTCAGCCCTAACTACCGACCCTCCCTCTGCACCTTGCACAGCCCCTATCGCTCATATGCCGTCTCCTTTACACCGTGATCCTGTTTCCAGCATGATTGCGGCCGACCTGCATCCTGATTATGTCGACACGCTCTACAAGCTGTTGCTTTCATATAGCGACATTTTTCATTTTGGGGCCCGACCTCTTGGCCAAACGTCTGTTGTAGCCCACCGCATCGACACCGGCGATGCTGCTCCTGTTCACAAGCGACCGTACCGTATCTCTCTTTCCGAGCGCCAGATGATTCAACGTGAAGTTGACAAGATGCTGGCCGACGACATCATTGAGCCTTCAAACAGTCCCTAGGCATCACCTGTTTTGCTAGTCCAGAAAAAAGATGGGAGCTGGAGATTCTGCGTCGACTATCGCCACCCTAACAAGTTGACCAGAAAAGACGTCTACCGTCTTCCGCGCATCGAAGATGCACTTGATTGCTTACATGGAGCCAGCTACTTTTCCTCCGTCCACCTTTGCTCTGGCTACTGGCAAATCTCCGTCGATTAACGAGACCGCGAAAAAACAGCGTTTATCGCTCCTGACGGCCTCTACCAATTTAAAGTCATACCTTTTGGCCTATGTAACACCCCTGCAACTTTTGAACGGATGATGGACTCGTTGCTTCGCGGCTTCAAGTGGATCACTTGTCTTTGTTACTTTGACGACGTCATTGTTTTCTCGTCCACTTTTGACAGCCACCTCTCTCGCCTTTCCACCATTCTCGAGCTATTCCGCCGCGCCGGCCTTCAGCTCAACTCCAAGAAATGCAGTTTCGGCCGTCGGGAAATCAAAGTTCTTGGCCCCTTAGTGAATGCTGCTGGTGTCCAGCCTGACCACGATAAGATTCGTGCCGTTCGTACTTTTCCCACACCACGTTCATCTAGTGATGTTCGAAGTTTTCTTGGCTTGTGTTCTTATTTCCGTCATTTCGTCCAGAACTTCGCCGCCCTTGCCCGCCCTCTCACCGCCCTACTGATAAAAGATGCACCTTTCTCTAGGGCCCTGACCAAGCTGCAGCTTTCTCTGAACGTATCGCTGCTCTCACCAATCCACCCGTCTTAGCCCATTTCAACCCTTCGGCCCCTACCGAACTCCGCACTGACGCCAGTGGTTTCCTCGCTCAGCAACACCACGGCTGCACCAAAGTGATTGCGTATGCCAGCCGCCTACTGTCTAGGGCAGAACAAAATTACTCTATCACAGAAAGGGAGTGCCTAGTTCTTGGTTGGGCTATTACAAAATTCCGCCCTTATTTGTTTCGACAACCCATTACAGTTATCACAGACCACCATGCCTTGAGCTGGCTGCCTTCACTCAAAGACCCTGCTGGACGTTTGGGACGCTGGGCGTTAAGATTGCAAGAATAAACCTTGGTCGGCTTCACCAAGATGCAGACTGCTTGTCCCGCCACCCTGTCGGCCCTCCCAGCTCTACGGCCTGTGACATTCAAGCATGCGTCCTGTCTTTATCGGTTTGTCTCCACATAGGCGAG
This sequence comes from Amblyomma maculatum, assembly GCF_055883805.1. Taxonomy (NCBI): domain Eukaryota; kingdom Metazoa; phylum Arthropoda; class Arachnida; order Ixodida; family Ixodidae; genus Amblyomma; species Amblyomma maculatum. The sequence goes on from NC_139344.1 coordinate 410,947,060, forward strand.
GAACAGCGCATGGACTCCGCGCTCCGGTCTATCATCGACCGTCTGACTACCGGCCAGTCTCATCCTGCCCTCGCCATGTCGTACTCCAAGTGACGCATTATACCGCCACAATATGCGACCTGATGGCGCTGAGCTCTTGCTCGTCGTTCCGAAACATATGCGCTCCACCATCCTGGAACAATTTCACGATGCTCCCACCGCTGGACATCTTGGCGTATCCCGCACGTATACGACAGTGTGCGCCGACGTTTCTACTGGCCGGGCCTCTATCGCTCAATTCGACATTATGTGGCCGCATGTGAGCTGTGCCAGCGTCGGAAAAAACCATCCGCATTGCCATCAGTACACCTACAGCCAATATCCATCCCGACCGACCCGTTTTTCCTTGCATGGACCTTTCCCGGTCTCTACGTCGGGCAACAAATGGATCGCCGTAGCGACCGACTATGCTACGCGTTACGCCATTACCCTCGCGATCCCAACCAGCTGCGCTACAGACGTCGCTGATTTCCGCTTCCACGACGTGATACTACAACACGGTGCCCCTTGTGAACTACTCACAGATCGTGGTCGCTGCTTCTTCTCCAGAGTGATTGACGAGCTACTTCGTGTGTGCACCGTCCGCCACAAATTTACCACCGCCTATCATCCTCAGACCAACGGCCTGACAGAATGCATCAACCGTACGCTCACATATATGTTATCAATGTGTCTCCGGCGACCATCGGGATTGGGATATTAATCTACCCTTTGTAACATTTGCCTACAACTCTTCTCGTCATGATACCGCTGGCTACTCTCCCTTTTATCTGCTCTTTGGCAGACACCCATTACTCCCCTTTGATACATCGCTACCCACTACTGATGCCGAAACTAGTACTTACGCTCGGGATGCCATCTCCCGCGCTAAAGATGCTCGCCACATTGCTCGCAACAGGCTCTTAGTCTCCGAAGGCTCCCAGAAATCCCTTTACAACAGTCGCCATCGCGATGTGCACTACGCCCCAGGCTCTCTCGTTCTGCTCTGGCTCCCATCACGCCGGGTGGGCTTGTGCGAAAAACTTCTATCACGCTACACAGGCCCCTACCGTATCTTGCGCCGAGTCACCGACGTCACTTTTATGAATTCAAACCTTTGAACCCGAAGTCTTCTGCATCACAAGCTACAGACATTGTGCATGTGGCACGACTCAAGCCGCATTATTCACGCCCTGCTTCGTTTACCTAGAACGCACCGGGACTGTGCTTCTGCGGCGGGGGTAATGTTATGTGGTGTATTATGCTGGCATTCAGCAAGTGAAGAAAGAACTGTCTGGGTGTGTGGACGAAGACGACGCTCAGTGTTGAGTTCTGCGGCTAAGCGGTGCCCGGCGATTTCAGAGTGGTGTGACCCATCGGTGCGTGATTTCCACTTGTAACAATATCATCTCATGTAACCAAATTCATCACTGAGAATCATATCTTTCTTCCTAACCAGTATAGATTTCAGTATAGTCATGCTTGTGAAATTCAGCTGTTCGAACTGGCTACTGACCTTCACCGAATCTTAGAACAGTTGCTACAAACTGATGCTAGTTTCGCTGATTTTGCTAAGCCTTTTGATCGTGTGCCGATAATTGTCTGATATAACAGTATTACTTTAATAATCAAGTTATCAGATGGGTAACCCAGTTCTTCCACAACAAATTTTAATCGGTTATTACAAACCATGTTATGTCTTCTCCGCAGTCTGTAAACCTTGGTGTGCCTCAAGCATCCGTTTTTGGGCAAATACAATTTTTGCCTTAAATAAATGATATTGCTTACAGTATTACATGACATCCACTCATTTGCCGACGATTGCATCTTCTGCCGTCCAGTTTAAAATCTAGTGGACTGTGTTAACATACGGGGTTATTTATCTAAATTAAACAGGAGGTGCACTGAATGGCAAATGACCAAAAAAACTAAAAATACTAAGTTAATGCAGTTTACTACGCGCCACCATGTTTTGTAAAACAGCTATTAGCAACCCTGAAATAGAGTCTGGCATTTCTTGAATATTTGGGAGTGTATTTAACCCCTAATCTGTCATGGAGCGCGCATATCAATACTGTGTTCGACTAGTTGGTAATACAGCACTGGAGAGACAGAAGCTAGATACACTTACTTCGTTTGGACTCCTCATCAGTTGCACCTTCTTACAAATTCGAGGCACTTCAATGTAGAGCAAGTCGATTCCTCGAACGGTAGTGACCACATTATTCAAACATTTCTGCAATAAAAATACAATTTTAAATTCCCAACCTCAGAAAGCTTATGTAAATACGCCTTGTGTTATTTTTATTAAGTATATTCTAACCCTACATCTTTCACGAAACCGGTCATGGGCAGGCTACACGTACATGTTGTCGATTCTATTACGATTAAAAAATCAAACCCCCAATCTTATGAACCAAAACAATCATATTTTCATTTCTACACTTACCGATAAGAGAATGGAATACTCTGTCCTATTCTGTAGTTAACACTATCGATTATGATAACTTTATCTATACACTGAAAGGGAGCCTAACAACCCAGTGGGAAATGTTCACGTTTTCGTTGGTTTGTTTTAGTTTCAATTTTCTTTTTACATATTTTACCTTTTCTGTGTCACAAATTTGTTTTGCCTATTTTAGTGCCCTTGCATATATCGTATTGAAAAGGTTATGCACATGTTTGCATATATTTCTTAATGCTTTTTTTTTTACATCGCCTCATTGCTGCTGTATTTTGTTCATCGCTGCTTTTTATCGATGCTTCGTTCCCCCTCCTCAACATGTTGCGATGTATGCTAGTAGTTACTTATCTTTACGCCGCCACATTGTTGTTGTATGCTTGTATTCTGCTCAGTGTATCCTTTGCTCAAAGTCTCCCCCCCCCCCCCCGTACTACACAATGACTACACGGGCATTTAGGTTAAGTAAATGTAAAAAGAGAATATCTGACCCTCAGATTCTGATTAGAACGCACTAACCCTCATCTGTGCAGGCATTTTTTGCGGTTTTGTTTATGTGGAGCTTTACATTTTTGGTTGGTTGGTTGGTTTGTGGGGTTTAACGTCCCAAAGCGACTCAGGCTATGAGAGACGCCGTAGTGGAGGACTCCGGAAATTTCGACCACCTGGGGTTCTTTAACGTTATCAAGTGGTCTTTAACAAAATGAAGTAGATTATGGCTGTATTGTTGATCAGTAAGTATAACCTAATGGAGACGCAATTTGAAGTATTATAGCGAAGTGAATGCAACGAACGAGGATTCACAATGGTAGCAGCAGAGAGGAACCATTATGCTGTCCCGTTATGCTCTTAGAGGTGGAGTTTTAAATGTCCTCAAATTCTTTTAAAAAGGTTTTCGGTCGTTTCTTCTAGATTTTTTTCGCTACATGTTTGAATTACTTGAGCGCCTTTATAACAGGTTTGCTGCTTTCAGGACAATCGGGGACCAAATATTTTTTGCAACACGTCAATGTCAATGAAGAGTGTGCCCTTATGACCTATAAAGCAAATGGTGAGCAGCATTGCACTATTAATTGCATTTCTTGTGCAATTGCCACTCATTAATTAAAAACTGTAAAAAGCAACTGACAACCATCCATTTACACTTTCATTCCTTAGAACCATTAAAAACTACATAGCCCCGCCATGATGGTGCAGTGGTTAGGGCACTCGGCTACTCTGCCCAAGGACGCTAGATCGAATCCCGGCCGCTCTTGAATATACTAGCAGCCTACGTTTACCACCTTTGCAACCTCTACACTTACACATAAGTCGACTTTATCCTGCCAGACGTTAACTAAGAATAAAAATAATAAGAATAAGAATAATGTGTATTTAACATCTTGAGGATGGTGGGTGCGCCGGCAAAAAGCCAGTAGAAAGGCTTGACGAGGCAGACGCACCCTACAGAGGCATTGCAGTGGTACATAGCATAATATCACTTTTAGAAACAAGAACAAACATAAAACTATCGATTTTTCATTATCTATACGTTCGTTCAGACTGTTTATTTAATTCATGCGGGAGAGTGTAGCTCAGCATTTGGTAACCATAATTTGTTCGCATCTTAGGTGCAAGCCATTTGGGTGTCGTTCGTGTAGTGTATATTGACTCTTTGCGTTGCAATCCTGACAGCTTTATTACCAGGCAGTTGTTATTGTGAACAACGATTTCATATCGCCGCAAGAGTAAAGTTTCGTATAATTGTGGCAAGCGGATAATTCGAAGTTCATTGAAAATTGGTTCAGTGTGTCCAAGTTGGGGAGCATTCATAACATTTCGAACGGCTTTCTTTTGAAGGCGGTATAAGCGATTAATATTAGTAAACGTCGTGGTACCCCACACCAAAAAGCAATACTTAACAACAGAAGAAAACAAAGCATTATACAATATTTCCTTAATACGCTTTGGCATAAAATATTCCAATCGACACAATATACCGACAACTTTTGACAGCTTGTTCACCCCCATATCAACATGATTATTCCAACTCAAATTCTCGTTGAAAATTTGGATGCATGATGCACCGTTTGGATGCATGATGCAACGATCTTTAAACACAGTGGTGGCATATTTGGCACATCACATAACTTCATCTGCAGTGCCTCGAGGATGCCATCTAACCATCGCGTTCGCTGCCTACTCCTTCTCCGGCGACCCTCAACCTTTCCCAAAATCAAATCTTTCTCCAGCGACTCCTCTCTTCTCATCAAAAGACCAAAGTAGCTGAGCTTTAACTTTAGGATTTGACCCTCCAATGAGCAGTCAGGGTTTATGGTCGACAATATCGACTGATTTGATCTTCTGGCAGTCCAAGGAACTCTCAAGAGTCTTCTGCAACACCACAATTCAAACACGTCAATTCTTCGGCGGTCAGCCTTTTTCATAGTCCAACTCTCGCATCCATACATCACAACTGGAAAGACCATAGCACGAGTTATACTGATCTTGGTTGGCAGACTAATGTCTCTGCTCTTTACTAGGCGGTCAAGGCTAACCATTGCTCTCTTTCCCAGAAGCAGGCGTCTCCTCATTTCATGGCTGCAGTCTCCTTCCGAGGAAATCTTGAAGCCCAAGAAGATAAAATCTGTCACAGCTTCCACTTCTTGTCCATTGATGCTCCAGGACTTGATAGGGCAAGACGCCATGATCTTTGTCTTTCTAATGTTCAGTTTAAGTCAAAGCTTCTCACTCTCTTCTTGTACGCGCATCAGAAGTATCTTGAGTTCCACTTCACTTTCTGCCATTAAAGTGGTATCATCCGCATATCTAAGGTTGTTGATACGTTTTCCAGCAATCTTCACTCCAGCTGAAGGCTCGTCCAGACCGGCCTTCCTCATGATGCACTCTGCATATAGGTTAAATAGGCAGGGCGACAGTATGCAGCCTTGCCTCCCTCCTTTCTCAATCGGAAACCAATCAGTAAGACCATGCCCAGTTCTGACTGTGGCCTCTTGTCCTTCATACAGGTTCCTGAGGAGACAGATGAGGTGAATTAGAAAGACTAAAAATAGCTAATAATAACTTCGTAACACTTATTCTGAAGGCAATACGAAATAAGTACAAGCATTAAAGGAAACGAAAACCGAATTCTCAGCTTGCAAAAGCGAACAATATTAACAAGCAGGAGTAGGCCAAATAACGAAGTATCTAAAAATGAAGGGGCAAACATGCAGCAAAACGCCATGAGAAGGAAAAGGCAAGGAAATAAAAGGAAGAAAAAAGGGATAAAAATGTTAATTTGGGCAACAGAAAGCAGAGAAGAAAAACGTTTGACATCAGCAATTCAAGGTTTCAGTTGAATGAATGCTGCTTAGAAGACGCAGAGGTAAGTTGTTCAGCTTTGTTATCTTACGCGGTGAAAAAAAAAATATTTAAAAACGTCAGTTCTGGTGCTATATGGTGTTAAGAGTCATCGTGTCGATGTCGTGTTCACCGTGCATTAAATGGCGTTATGTAGGGTCAGGTGTGAGAGCAAAAATGTTCTTTTTAAATAGGAACATAAAATTTAAGCGCTGAATTTTTATTCTCATTTCCAGAGTCAGTATTCCGTGTTGTTTCATCGTGATAACACAAAAAGCAGCTTTGTTAAAGTATCACATACTACGACCTAATCGATATAAAGGTAGCTGTCTAGGAATGGGTCTGAATTCATAAATCCCTTTGTTCAAAACGAGCTGCCTTTTTGTTTCATAGTCGCTTCAGTTTCATAGACATGTATCGCTAAAGAGGAAAGTGCATAACAGTTGCATCTTACATGTACTCACCTATGGGGCTGAAACGTGGAGGCTAACCAAGCGAGTTCTACTTACATTGAGGACAGCCCAAAGGGCTATGGAACGAAAAATGGTAGGGGTAACATTAAGAGATAGGAAGCGTGCGGAGTGGGTCAGAGAAATAACTCAAGTTACCGACATTCTAGTGGAAATTAAGAAGAAGAAATGGGCATGGGCAGGACATATACTGCGAAGAGAGGATAACCGATGGTCGCTTAGGGTAACAAACTGGATTCCAAGGGAAGGAAAGCGTAGCAGGGGACGGCAGAAAGTTAGGTGGGCGGATGAGGTTAAGAAGTTCACAGGGGTCAAGTGGATGCAGCTAGCACAGAACCGGGTCAAGTGGAGAATAATGGGAGAGGCCTTCGCCCTGCAGTGGGTATAGTCACGCTGATTATGATGATGATGAAACCATTCATATTTATGTCACATGTTAATAATTGCACAATATGGGGCAGCCGGAATGAAAATAAATTGCGAATCCTTGTCAACGTTTATACTAAGGGAAATGGTGTAGCATTCACAGCTAGTGTCACCAAGGATATTGCTCACGCCTTGACATCTGTTAACGAATATTAATTGCGCGAACATATATTGTACGCCTTCAGTCATCACATTTCATTATCGTGGTTGAAGTCTCATATAACTAGCAAAAAGGAGAAAAAAGGGACGAATTGGGTGCTGCTTAGTTATTTATAAAACAATGAGCGCCTGTTTCTCTCCATAGACTATAGAAAGCCTCGATGACGTTTACACAAAGCGAAATGCGCCTGCTCCTACAAATATATAATATTTCGTGGTACCTAGTTACGTTATAACTAAGACACTGCTTCGTGTGCATCATGAGAATCCTGGTGGCCGCTGTCATCACGTGGAGGGCGGCAAGAGTCTCGGTCTACATTGAGGCCGACCCAGACGCTGTGGTGACGCATTGTTGGCGCACATCTTTCGTCATAGCTCGCCACATATGGCTGTCTTCACTCACGGAGGTGGCGCTCTTAGCACAAAAACTGGGGAAAAGCTCGTCCTTGTTGGCTATGCGCACATGCTTCATGCGGTCAGCCTCCGTCATGAACACACGGAAGCACTTATGAAGGTCAATAACATCTTCTGTGTAACAGGGGAAGGTTTCACAAGTCTCCTGGGCGCAAGAAAGAGGCTGCTGTTAAGTGCGATGCTTGCGCACGGGTGAGCGGTGAAGAATCTCAGTGAAGCTGGTCTTGAAAGCAACCAGAGGAACCCAGGCAGCACATTTCATCGGCCCAATAATGGGGATTGATTGGGGATTACTGGCCCACAAGTGGCCCAATGTTGCCGTTGAGCTACCAATAATGTGCAGCCACGCTATACCATAATCATTATTGGCCCAGTGAACTTCACCCATATCCGTTATTGGCATTCAACCGGCTAAGAGCGGCCAATAATGCCCATTCATATTGAACAGTTTGCCATTATTGTATACACAATGAGGCAGCCTGGTCATTATTGGCCAACCAGCTGCAATTGTTTGCCAATATCTTCCACACCATGGTATAACCTGGTAAATATTGTCTGGTCAATAACAACGGCTTCTCAATATTGAATATATCTAGGCATACAGTGGTCAATATTGTCCAACCAACTTTGGCGGCTTCCTAACATTGTAATATCTTGGTTTCTAGTGGTCGATATTGTCTAATGAGCCTTGATGGCTGACCAGCATTGCACATAGCATGGCATAGCTTGGCTAATATTGTCCGGCCTTTATGGTTGCCTCGTCAACATTGAATATATCTTGGCATACATTGGTCAATATTGCCCCACCAGCTTTGGTGGCATCCTAATATTGTATATATCTTGGATTATAGCGGTCAATATTGCCTAATGAGGTCTGATGGCTGGCCAGCATTGCACATATAATGGCATAAATAGGTTAATATTGTCCGACCATTATGGTTGTCTTGTCAGCAATAAATAAATCATGGCATATAGTGGTCAATAGTGACCCGCCTGTCATGGCGGCCTGCCAACAATGTATACATATAAATTATATTGTTCAATATTGTTCGATGGACTGTGATGGCTAGCCAGCATTTCACCCTAATGGCATAGGTTGGGCAATAATGTTCTGCCAATATGATTGGCTTGTCAACATTGCATATATCTTGTCATAGATTGGTCAATATTGTCCCATCAGCTTTGATGGCATCCCAACATTGTATATATCTTGGTTTTTAGTGGTCGATATTGTCTAACAAGCTTTGATGGCTGTCCACCTTTGCACATTTCAGGCTGCAGCGGCGCTAAAAAAACAGTGGAAGCAGCTCTGACCGACAGAGACATTTCTAATGCTTGCATCTCAATATGACAGTGTGTTGGGGCTAATTTCGTCGCAACTAAATTTTTCGCTGGCCCGGACGTCAGTTTACGTTCAACTGTAGAAGATATTCATATGCCATACGTAATTTGGGCCACCATATATATACTGTTTATTGGGATTAATGTATAGTTTGCCCTAAAATTGTTTGACTGAGCTGACCAGACAAAATGAACAGAAGTGCCCATCACGGAAAATGTAGAATATATTTTTCTGAATACATTTTTGTGATTCGCTAATTGTTGTGGATGACCTGCGATTATACTTGAAAATTTTGGTAGAGAACTCTTTTATTTACGACTTTAGGCACGTATAATTGTTATGTAAAATTCTGCATATAATATCTTCGAGACAATTCCTGCAGACTAGAGGCCCGGATGTCGATCACGCGTGGACGTAGCTAACACAGATAGTGTTCCAAACTTTAGCCAAATGTTGAAAAAATTCTGACAGCACGTGGAATCTACACTGCAGAAATTAGCGAAGGCGAGATTAATGCTACTGCATACGGTGCATTACGTATCATTACCGTTATCAAGTAAACGCAGCGTCATTACCATTGATTATGTCATCATTGTAATTATCACTAATTGCAGCGTCATTCTCGTCGCTATCCTCACGGTAGACAATGAGAATTACGTATGGTGCTAGTTTCGCGATCCAGGGTTTAGCGCAGTTGGTTAAAGCGTTAACTAGGCTAGGAATTCGATTCCCGGTGGAGACGATTTGTTTTTCTGATCTCGTCAAATCAGGATGATTGAAAGTGATTGACACATCAATGCACAGATCCGATGCACAGATATATCCATGCACAGATCTCGAACACATCTCGCACACAACTCTCGCGCACGGGATTTCGTTCCATGGGCCTATTTATACGCATACGAGTACAAGCATACGCGCACGCTCGAGCACACATCTGATCTGACAAGCAAATGTTTAATAGATGCGTGTCCACGAAAAAAATCCTGCGCAGTCAAGAAACGCAAGGTACTCAAATGCAAAGAACGCTACAGAACGTGTGAGTCGCTTGAACAAACACGTTTGGATTGTAAACGCAGAAACGATCGAATATATCCGGTGAATCCACATCCTGTAAACGTTTGTCCATGATTGGAAACACGCACGCGTAGCATCATTATTTGCGCCTTTTTTTTACGTGATGGAAAGAAGCCCAACATGTTCAAGTTAAGCAGAGGTGGGAGAGATCGATCGCGCTAGCCAATCAAACATGCACTGCATGATTCGCCATTACCCTAGCTGTTTCCGGCATTCAGCATAAGCACCGACTATACCACGCCTCAGTACTAGCTGTTCTTATAGACAGATATGTTGGGCTGCTTTCAGGGCCTTCGAGTTGTAATATCTACTAAACACAAATTTGTACTGTACTCTTTTGCGCTCTGCTGTGGGTTTCAGCAACAGACAAAGACTGAACGACTTTGGCCATCGGTGCAGCAGCGCATAAAATATTTCAGCTCAAAGAAAAAATACAAGCAACATATATTTACGTTATGTCTAGCTAATTCACTTGACAAGGAAACAAATCTGAACTGTCCTGGAATGGTTTGTATTCTAATGCGACGTAAATCGCACACTGCCAAAAAGTAGTGTACATGTAAAAGATAATAAAAAAAATCAACAGCACTGCATGGGGCAAGGCAAACGAAAAAAAAAATAAAAATTTAAAACAATTACCTACAGTGTAATGAATGCGCGCACATGTGTCGCCAGCATATATGGTAACAAAATTGAAATTGCATAATAACGATGTTCTTTACGGTAGTTAATTTTGTTCGAAAGCTGTAATATATGGCTCATAATGATGCATTTGACCACAGCGTTTGACAGCGCTCTCCTAAACATTGTTCAGAAACTATTCTTCAAACATTCATTGCCTTATTATCCAACCATATAATCACCGCACCGAAGGCGTTTCCCTTCAGAGGACTAAATAATTCTATCCCATCATGTCAACCAGGCAGCTAATTGCAATTCATATATATTAAAAGTAATGTGAGTGGGTTACTTCAGCAGTTTTGAGGCATTTTTAGAGAACACCACTCTCGAAGAATTTAACACATGATTGAGAATTAGGGTTCCTTTGTGAAATATTCTGCCGCTTTCACAAGCGCTGCTTCCGCGGGCTGAAAGATGATTCTACCGCGCTTCTTTCTGAGGACAACCTTGTCCCAAGTTCGTAGATATAGTTTCAATGTTGACCCTTGCTTTCTTTCTATTTTTTATTTACTGCAAATTTAGTTCTTCAGATCTTAGCTCGTCGAGTATTTTGTATTTCTTGATATGCCCACGCTTAGTTCTACACGGATTTTTTCTTGCTCTAAATGTCCACCTGATTTGAAAAAAAAAATAAAAAGAATAACATGGGAGTTTTTAACCTTGAAGTACTCGTAGTTATGGTCGTTTTCGCTTTTCTTTCCCTTAATAGGAATACAGCAAGTATACGGGCTGTTGCATCGCTCAGTTGCGCGTGATGACGTTTCAAGAGCACTCCGTCATGAACAGCGACCTGTGTCCCATCTTTAATAAAACAAAATATGTCCATTTGTTCGAACTGAGGACGATTCCGTGAAAACTGAAGATTGTTTTACGTATGTGATTATTACTTGAAACTATGAGGTGAAAAGTATTTTGCATTCACAAAAAAAAATGTATAGCGAAATTATCATTCCACTGAAAATGTTACCGAGCCAACAGTCGAGGCGACCAACGCTCCGAACGCACTCCTCGTTGTTTTAACGAAGCCAAGGGCAAAACTCTGCGCATTCCTCCTCACAAGCTTGGCGCAAAGAACATATGGTTTCCATTCTCTCGTCCTTTTGTCGCCTCTCCGCCCGAGGGCCTTGACTAAAGCAATTCTCCAAACCGCTTTCAACTTCCCATCTTGTAGCCTTTTCTCCCTGTAAAGCAGTCATCGCGGAAGGGCAGCGACCTTCACTGCCCTCTCTTTCCTCCCGGCTAGGCAGGCGTTGCTCACAAAGACCCCCACTCTACTCCCCCTCACTCTTCCCTTCCTTCCCGCCAACTTTCCTGGCCGGCAGCCTTCTGGGCTCACGTGGTCCTGCGGGACCTCTTTCATTTCTCTCACCCCCTTTCGAGCTTTATGCCTACTCTTTCGACAGATCTCAAGCAAAAAAAAAAAAGAGGGAGAGAAAACACAACCATCCTTCTGCCCCCTTCCAACCGTGCCTCACAACTCGACACAAGCCGCTGATTCAGAGGCGTCTGGTCGGCCACACAATCCCCACCGGCTCGAGCTGCTCGAGCTCCCGCAGCTTTGGACAGCAGAACCGAAAAACCAAGCCTTCTGAAAGTTCCGATTCGTTTTAATGGCCATGCCTGAAAGAGGATATTTGTGAGTACCACCAGCATTTTAACTTGTTTGTTCATAACTGAGCTCTCTGAGATTATTTCTTGCTTTGTCTCCTTGTAATATCGCTACTTTTTCTTACCAGGTGTATAAAGCATCAGATCCCTGGGATGTACTTTGCGTGGCAGCATTCATTTTGGATTGTTGCAACTGAGGTCTGCAAATCTTCGTTAGCCGTATGGTAAGATACTTTTTGTTTTCATTATTTGGTGCAGTATGTTGTCAGCCTTGATCATCATGTCAATAACCGATATGCTTGCGAGAACGGAAAGTCATTTATTTAGACCGCACCACGCCAGTCAGTTCTGAACTGTATTTTCAGCGCACTATTTTGTATGCATAAACTCTGGTCATAATGACAAAATTTACGGCGCAGAGGCGGCCAATTTGTATTGCAAAAGAAAAACGTTGTCCTGTAAAACATGACGCGTGTTTTGTGTGATTTTCATTTTACAACTTCATCGCGCGTGTGTTGTGTGTCTGAAGTGGTCAGTTTCTTTTACAAACTATATTCAAAACTCAGAGTTAAGTCTAGCTTTCTGGGACATAAGTTTTAGTTGCGAGCGAATATTTAATATTGTAATTTGGCGTTATGAATGCGCTATTGGAATGGTCTAAACGACGCGTAGCTTATTCACGTGTTTGATCTTTCTCTTGCGCTAATTCCGAGTAGTAGAAGTGTCATAAAATAGCCGCTTAAAATAGGTTATTTACAGTTGCTACCGTAGTTCTTATACTTTACCACACGTACAAACTTGTTCCCACAACAAACGTGATGCTAAGCTACGGATTTCTTTATTTTTTCAGTTCGAGTGTATCATACAGACCCGAAAGCATCTGTGTCGTACGTTGTTTTGGCTGCAGCTTTGACAACTTTTAAAACGTTCTGTTTGCAGTAATGATGCGGTGCACACTAAATTTAGCAGCCGCGGTCGGAGTGCGACTACCATTTTTTGTGTCTGTTTTTTTTCCTTTGTAGTTTCTTTTTAGTTCTTGCGGCAATCTATTCAAAGGAAAGCTATTGATTTGAAGCTTCCAGTTATGACGACGTCTTTCTTCTACAGGTGTTCGATCACAAAGGCACTACAAGTATAAGGGGGCAAGCAGTGACTACCGTTTAACGAATAGATAACGGCAAATATCATTTTGTTTTGTTTCCAGCGTCAACAACAAATCCACATGGGAAGCCGTGCACTGCCAGATGTCGCAACCAATGTAACCAAGTTAATATGGCCGGCCTCACTGAGCATGCAGCTTATTACAACCTGAGTAAATCACACAAGAAAGTTGCCTGAGGGTCAACAGGTAGTGCTTTATTTTGCATTTTTACTCCACGGTCTAGCTGCACTTTCACTTTCCAAAAGTTTTCTGTCTTAATGGGATTTATGAATGTTGCTTTTATTTCCAGGTGCCATCTGCGAAAGGAAATACATTGTTATGCACGCTGCTCAAGTCCATATCTTTAAAGGCTGCATGGAGCTGCTGCCCCTACAACGGACCACAAAAGAAGCTGCGATGAACGCAGCGCCTTCCTCCAACCTGGGACCTGAGAACACCTTGCCAAGGGACGCAAAGACAGGAGGAGCACTGAAGTCTAAGAGTTCTGCCTAAATGTTTCCATGCCCTGTAACACGTGCACACCTAATAAATCACCATGCAGTGAACCTTTCAGCTGTATTATTTTCTGTGCATGGATATCCTCAGCATGCTTTATTTAAATAAAAAGCTGCATGAAAAATATCTGCACTGCATAAGTAGGGGATGGCTTTGCAGGTGCCTATTAGTCATAGCACGAAAAAGCAACTAGCCGGATTGCCAATTGCTCTGGCTGGATGTCAATAATGCAAAACCACTGGGCAAGATTGGATTGGAAATATTGGGTAGCCGATAAATCTGGCTGGATACCAGTTGTGAATATCCAGTGAATAAGCATGGATACAAGATATTGGATGGCCAGTGAACTTGGCGGCATAGCCGTGATATAACAACCAGTGAGTGAGCTTGGGTGGAAGATATTGAGTAGCCATTGAGTGCCGTCGAATGCCAATAAACAAGGTAGTATGCCAATACTGGTTTCGATAGGAGAGCCGATCAAATTGGTTGGCATATATCTTGGCTCTTTGTGCGCCCCAATCAGACGCCAATATTGACCAATATTGGGACCAATATATCCCAATATTGGACCATTGGCGGTCCATTGACGGCGTGCTGCTTGGGTAATGTCTGATAAATGTTTCTTAGACCGGTAAACACCGGTAAAGTAGAAGAACACAATCATAAGTTTCATGCAGCCGTCCACCTGGTTATGAGCACTCACCTATTTTGAAAGTACAGTCACTACTCCGCATCTTGTTGGTCTGTACTACTGAAGGCAGAATCCCAAGGCAGGATCCGGGGAACAGCCAACTAGTTGGTTGGCACTCAGTTGTAATCCGTGCGTTCACCAAACATCTACGAGGGGAAGCTCGATTTCGTGGGCTAAGAACTCGTGGGTGCGAGTTCGGATATTTGGTTGTATAGATCTCGCAATGGCGCACATGCTACATGTCATCTTAACAAGTATATAAATATACGACTACAGCTAAGATTTAATTCCCCACTTTTCTTTATCAAACATCGTTTATTCAACTTCCGACACATTGCAGCTTTATATCTGCTGTATGTATATTACTTTTCAATGTATCCTCGGTCTATTTGCATCACATTCAGCAACCACTGAACAAAAGGACAGATATAATTTGTGTACCAGAATTGTTCCTTCACAGTGCCAACACAGCCAGGTTATAAATGAACCTCACAGCGGCCTGAAAAGTGGTTGCCAAATATAGCTGGACTTTGCCGTTCTATATTCCCATTACAGTGATATCTCAGCGACACTAGATCTTCTCTGCGCTTCCGTATCAAGATTTGATTGCAAGGATCCGGTCATTTCGACCAAGATCACAATGATGCAAAAGAAGGCATGGATGTAGGTGTCCCAGGTGGCACAAACGCATACAAGTTGACCAGATTGCATTATGAAGTAATATAGGTGCCGCAGATATTCGGCTTTATGCTCTTCTTTATCATTTCAGAAATTCTAAATGCACAGTTTCGGAGAAAATTGACGAGGGTGTTAATATTTCTATACCCGAACAGGTGGGAGCTTTTTTAGGAAATATTTGATATAAACTTTCTTTCATGAGCTCCGAATAACGTACGATGCAGAAAGTCTTTCTTGCTACTGATGGATACACCTTTATAGCTTTCTTTTACGGGTTAACACGCAAATACAAATCTATCATTGTTACACTTGTATGTCTGACCTCTACGTATTATATCGCTTTGTGCACACAATACGCTGTAATGCCGTATCAAGCACGCCAAAAAGGTTCCACTCATCAAGGATGCATTTCCCTTTAAAATAGGCTAACTTTTCGTCCTTCGTCTGTTCCTTCTTTCCTTCCTTTCGCCCTTTATTATTTTCATCCTTCCTTCCTTATGTTCTTACTCTCTTGCTTCCTTCCTTTACAACTTGCTTCTTTCATTCTTTTCTTAATAGGCCGTACCAACTGCCACCTTTACGTGAGAAACGCAAAGCTGGCCGATACGCGCCCAAGAGAGTGTGAGAAAATATACGACAAGTTTTGCCAAGAGAAACACCTAATCTCCTACAGCGGCTGTGAAACTTAAGCCGAGCATACAAATACTGAGAGCTTCTCACAGATAATAAAGCGATACATGCGGTGCATACCACAGTCGTTTTGTGAGTTCATTTTTTCTCTAATATCTGCTGAGAAATATCTATCGGCCTTTCAAAATAAGGCATGGCGAAGCCATAGGATGCCACACATTAAGACCGGAGCCCTGCACTAGTCAAGGTAAGCTAAAGGCAGAGACCAGGGAATCATCATGCACTAAGATAGAAAGCTTCCAAAGCAGTACTGCCCATAATCCTTGCCGCTTCTGGAGAGACTCTACCATTTCCAAAATTCCGCATGGCCGTTTTGCTATCGCTAATTATGAAATTGGCTTCCGTTCCGAGGCAAACGAGTGCTATTGCAACTTCTTCAGCCGTTTCCATGTTGCGGCTTATAAAGGTGGAGACCGATACCGGGGCACCTCGGCCGTCGACCACCGAAGCGACCGCCGCCCCCGTTTGGCCACTTGCCACGTCTACGTAAGCAACCGACTTGCTGTTCACCAAATCGAAGCGTCTCGTTAGTGTTTCTGCTCTCTTCTCCCTCCTCTCTGTGTTGAATATGGGGTGCATGTTACGAAGGAGGGGAGGTGGGTGGATGATTAGATTTTCTCGACAGTCCTGCGGGATACTTGATTTTTCTCGTAGTACCTTGTCTGTCTACAGGCCTATACCACTTCGAGTATAATTCTGCCCGTGGTCGTTCGACTTAATATTTCCAACTGCGAAATTCTGAAATCCTTCACTATTCTGTCCCAGTTATTGTGCAGTCCCATAGAAAAGAGCTTCTCTATGGATATGGTAATTGATATGATCAGGGTCCTCTTTATACACCGTCGAATAAGTCTAATCTCCTCTTCTCCTCCGACCTGATAATTAGGAACGGCGTGACATAGCTCACGCTGCTTATTACGTAAGCTTGGGATAGTTTAAGCAAGCTTCTTTCCTTCAGGGCTCGTCCTTTCAGCGCGGTCCTTCTAAATATGCCAGTGGCTTGAGTGGCGAATCCCTCTAGCTTTTTTATTTTCCCATCGTTATATCCATCCATTCTCTTGAATGAACAGTCCTAAGATTCTGATTTTATGTACCGTCTTTGCCAAAAGTAACCAGGCTGCTCCGAAGGCTGCCGGAGCAAGCGCGCGGCCGTGTGGCGGCGTTGCGCTCTCTGTGGCTTATCGGTGCTCGTCAGCTCCGAGGGTACAACAGCTGACGTAACTTCGCACCCTCACTCTCGCCCGTTGGATGATAAAAGCTAGGCGCGTATGATGTGCGGGCTGCGGTTTCACACGTGGGAAGCCTGGTTGTGTCCAGCGAGGGCGCCCAGTACAGCGGCGGGGCTATTTGCTCTTCTCTGCAACTGCACTGAAGCAGATATAAGTCGCGTTTCTCGCTATATAGTTATACGTGCTTGTTTTCTGTAATCCGCAGTTAAAACGCACCAGCACGATTGCGTTTACCTGCGTCTTTGATGCGCCTGCACATTAAAGAATAATAACGCACCTCTAAATTTCAATATCCTTTCTCCGAGGTGCCTTGCGTACTGCCACTTTATGGGCCGTGACTCCAGTACAAATATATGGGAAAGCTTGTGAAACCTTTCAAGTCATGTTATATCTCTTTCAGGCATAAAATATTGTGTTAGCCCCTTGAGGAGACTGTGTATAAGACAGTTCAATGATTGATTCTAACAAATTCTTGCATTTGCTTGTGGGTAAGTTTTCTTTTAAGTAACGAACTATAATGAAACCTTCCTCACGCTTAGCCATTAAATACACATGATTACTTTCTCGTTCGTGGAACCCTTATTTCAGGGCAACGCTGTCTGGCAAACCTAGCACATATTCGTCTTAGAAACGAACATCTAAAGCTCATCGTGTTTACTATCACCTGCTTTTCTGTTTTCCGCAGTTGCCGAGAAGAGCGATAGCCCCGTCGCAATACTGAGCGCCCTCGCTGGGCGCAACCAGGCTTCCCACTGAAACCGCAGCCCGCACATCATACGCGCCTAGTTTTTATCATCCGACAGGCGAGAGTGAGGGTGCGAAGTTACGTCAGCTGTTGTACCCTCGGAGCTGACGAGCACCGATAAGCCACAGCGAGCGCAACGCCGCCACACGGCCGCGCGCTTGCTCCGGCAGCCTTCGGAGCAGCCTGGTTACTTTTGGCAAAGACGGTACCTTTGGAACTGATCTTCCTTCTACTTAAATTCTGAGCTGAATTTGCATCGGTTTGACTTTGGGTTATTAGTGAATAATTCCGATTTTTGCGGGGAGCTGGTAGACCCCTACAGGCAGCATAGTCTACGACAGTGTCCGCCGCTGCCTGCAGGCGCTCCTCAATGCTCGCATCACTGCCTTAGTTAATCCAGAGATTGATGTCATTAGCATATATACTGACATGTAGCCCCTTTATGATCCTCAGAGCTTCTGAGAGGCTGAGATCTCATTCTGACATCAGCTGCCGATGGTTGAACGGGACAAGCACGTTCTTAAAGGTAAAAAGCTTAGAAAAAAATTGCTGTTTGATGTCCCATACGCATGACGCCGGCAACAATGATAGGCGACGCAGTGTTAAAGAAGCGAGGGCATCACTCTCACTATTTCGCTTGCTTTGACACTAGTGGAAAATTGTTATAAACCACTTTTTTTACACATTTGTTATGATAATTGTGAAAAGTGGTGAGGTCAAAGTGAAACTAAGGCACTTTTCTTCCTCACAACATAGTCATCTGGAAGCAGCCGAGCGCAAAGCCAGGCGAAAGCTTACACGCATTGTGTCACATGCGGTTACCTGATTGCATAGATGCTCTGCCCTCGTTTAATACGCATACTAAGTGGTAACGTAAAGCACCAGACTACGGCAGCAGTGTTTTCGGGGAAGTGGTAGGCAAGAGGCTCACCCACAACCCTCTTTTCCTTCTCGAGCAAAATTGAGATGAAGCCGCGTAGCAAAGAAACGCATGGGCGCGACTGTCTTTCCCCAAGATTCCCCTTCGTTATCGTGGCACTTATCTGCTAGGAGGAGTACTTATCGGTAGCATCCATTCATTACTGAAACCCAACGGCAGAAATCTTGTTGACGTTTCCCATTCCGCATGCCATCATAGCACATTCGACTTGAATTATTCGTTTCTACTTTCATGAGCTCTCGCGACAAATGCCGGAAGCGAAAAAAGCGATTATATTTCCTTGCAGGAAGACTCGTGATTTACAACTTAGGTGTTTTCAGCTTTCATTATAAATTTTTCTAACGCATAGCATGCAGTTATATGCACCAATGCATATGTACTTCGTGTGAACGTTAGTACTTACTTCTAAAGCAACAATAATCCTGGAACTCGTATTCTACTTATTCATATATCTTCCGAAAAAAATAGTTTGCCCTCGTCTACAATGAAGGTATTGATACAAGCCGTTATTGTGCGTTTTCAAAGTTCTTCGCCATACAAATATTTTCTCGTGGGAAACCAACTACAGCTTTATGAAAACGTGCTTTGTAAGTAAAACCATTTCGTTGGCGGGCTAAAAAACGAAGCCAATTACATTGTTGAAGTAAAGCCGTTTTAAAATACACTGAAAGCTAACAGGATTATATTGTATGCATGAGGTAACCCCCCCCCCCCCTCCCCCCCGCGCCATTAAAAATTGCCCGGTTTCTAAGCTGCTTATTCATACGATTTCTTGAAACCTTTTTTATGTTCAGATCTGCTGCTGATAGCAGAGGCGATATATCGCCATTCTTGAACCGGCAACGGTACCAATCTTTTCATTCTTTCTTTCCTTCTTTGCCTCACCCCTCTGGCTATATAACACCCCTTGATCCGAAAATAAATTGGCGTTCTTTGGCCTGGCTACGCTGTCTGATGCATTCACCCGGGAGCGGCGTTCCCATTGACCACGCATTTACAACAGTGGCGACGAGGCTGAAGCAAGGATATCGGACCCAGGACAGTGCCAGACATGGGTCACAAGCTACCGGACTTCGATGAGGAAAAAGATAAGTGGCTAGCTTACCTGGTGAAAGTAGAAGCGTACTTTGAGGCCAATGAAATCTCAGCTGATGCAAAGAAGAGGGCTTTACTCGTAGCCGCCCTTGGGACAAAGACCGTTCAAGTTTTATGCAGTCAAGTAGCGCCAGCAAAAACAAGTTCGTTGAGCTACGACGAGGTAGTCGAGACCTTGAACAGCTACTATGATCCTACACCAAACGAAATAGCAGAAAGTTTCAAGCTCTTCAACCGCTATCAGAAAGAAGAAGAATCCGTGCAGGAATTTATTGTCGCTATACGACAAATAGCACAAAACTGCAATTTTTCGTCTATGCTAGACAGAATGATCAGAGGCCGCATCGCGTGTGGCATCAGATCAAAGAGTTTACGAAAGCAGCTTCTGGCAATAAAAGATCTGTCGTTAAAGGAAGCAGAGGCTCTAGCACTAGCTGCATAAAGCGCCGAACTTGATTCGCGAGGCATAACCGGGGAGGCTCGGGATCCAAACGTGTTCAAGATAACTCACCGGCGCCAACAAGAGATAACAAAGGCAAAGATCAAACCACGAACGCAATGCCAGTGCTGCAGTAACTGCGGCCACAAGACCGCAGTGTGTCGCTTTAACAGACGGCAATGTTTCGAATGCAGACTATACGGGCATCTAGCGAAGATGTGCTCAGCGGCTGACAGCGTTAACAGAACTGCTACCATGGAAGCACAGAAGCGGCAGGAATCGGAAGACAGTGATAGCAGTACATCGCAGATATGGTCCCTCCGTACGGCGGTGCAGACGCTGCTACCGCCCATTCAGAAAACATTCACATGGAACGGCGTTGACCTAAAAATGGACATTGATACTGGATCCCCAGTCTGCGCCATTTCAAAAGCTATTTATGACAAACATCGCAATGAATGGCCTCCGCTTGCGAAATCGCCGATAAAGTTATCGTGCTTTCTCGGGAAGCTACCGCGTCATGAACATGGACGTGCGTTATCAAGCAACTACAGTGGAATGCAATCTGGGGGTGTTAAACTGCAGAGGCCCCAGTCTTTGTGGCCGGGATTTATTGCAGAAACTGGAGGACACCGGAATTATTCTCCTACTCGTAAAGGGGCAGACTAACATGGCCAGCACAGTTCCGCCAGCTGCCCATCAACCTGCCTGGGAAATGCTGAACAGCTATGCTGGTCTTTTCGGCGAGAGCACCGGACTCTTGAAAGGCCCGCCAGCACGGATTCATCTCAAGATCGGAGCAACCCCCAAGTTTTTCAAGGCAAGGAAGGTTCCTTTTGCGTACAAAGAAAAAGTTTCACAGGAGTTGGATAGGCTTACGGAAGCAGGGATAATATCTTCTGTACCATATTCGGAATGGGCCACACCCATTGTGATCCCGTCTTGAAGAAGGACGGCTCAGTGCGCCTTTGCGGAGATTTTAAAGCCACATTAAATCCTGTGTGTGAGATTGAGCAATGCCCGCTACCAGTTATTGACGACATGTTTGCCAGTTTAGCGGGAGGAGAACGGTTCAGTGTGTTAGACCTGCGAGATGCCTATAGCCAGGTTGCGTTGGACAAAGAGTCGCGGAAACTGGCCGTCATCAACACTCAAAAAGGGCTATACTGCTACAATCGGCTACCATTTGGAATCTCTTCTGCGCCAGCAATCTTTCGGCGGAAAACTGAATCCGTGCTCCAAGGGTTAACCGGCGTGCAGGTCTATCTTGACGATGTGCTGATAGCTGACAAGAGCCAGGATGACTCAAACCTGAAAGCAGTACTGCAACGCTTCAGGCAAAATGGCATTAAGCTGCGCGCTGACAAATGTCGTTTCGCAGAGGAAGCAGTAACATATTTCGGTCACCGCATTGATAAAAACGGGTTGCACCAGGTTGAAAAGAACATCGATGCTATCGGACTAGCCCCTTCTCCGCGTAATGTTACAGAGTTGCGTGCTTTTCTTGGGTTTATCACCTTCTACCATAAGTTTCTCCCTAACCTGTCCATCTTTCTTGCGGCTTTGTATAAGCTACCGACGAAAGGAGCCAGGTGGATGTGGAGCGATAAAGAACAAGCAGCATTCGAACTGTCGAAAAAGGCTCTTTGCGCAGCACCTGTGTGTTGACATATTTCAATCAGAAGCTCGAACTACTTTTGGAATGCGATGCCTCGCCTCACGGTGTGGGAGCGGCACTTTTCCATCGCATTAATGGGGAAATGAGGCCCATCGGATTTCGGTCCCGGACCTTAACTTCGGCCGAAAAGAAGTATTCTCAGATCGAACGTGCAGCGTTGGCTCTCGTTTTTGGTGTTTCACGTTTCCGGGACTACCTCCTTGGCCGGGAGTTCACCCTGGTGACGGATCATCGGCCACTGCTCGGCCTTCTACGAATGGATCGTCAGACCCCCATCATGGCCGCCGCGAGAATACAAAGATGGGCTCTTCTGCTGGGAGCGTACAAATACAAGCTGCTTTGCAAATCCGGTAAAATGATGGTTAACACGGACACCCTCAGCCATTTACCTCAAACTTTGCAGGAAACGGAGACCGCACCGGAAGGTGACGCAGAGTTTGTCCTCGCCATCGACCAGTGGAACCAGTCGACCATCACTATAGAGGAACTGCGGTCGCTCACAGAAACGGACGTGGTACTAGCACTTGTTCGCAGGTACGCCCATGAGGGTTGGCCCAAAGCAGGTTGCAAAGCAATGCCTCCAGCACGTGAGCCAGTAAACTGGCCAGCTACAGAAGAAAATTGGTCCCGATTGCACCTCGATTTCGCTGTACCTATCAGGGACAAAATGTTGCTGATCGTGGTTGATTCCCACAGCAAATGGATCGAGGCCATTCCACTCTCGCGTGCAAAGTCAAGCAGCACGGTAAACGCGCTGCGTACGCTCTTCAGCCAGTTCGGACTACCGCGCACTGCAGTAACTGATAACGGCACGCCCTTTACCGAGTCGGATTTCGCGTGAATTCATGACCAGTAACGGCATTGCCCACATTCGAACACCGCCCTACCATCCTCAAAGCAATGGGCTGGCAGAACGCGCGGTCAGAACGGTTAAGGATGGGTTAAAGAAGATGCCTGGAGTGGATCTCCCAACCGCACTAGCACGAGTTTTGTGTCGATACCGGAATGCCCCAAGGCAGTCGAGCCTATCACCTTCAGAAGTACTGTTAGGTTATCGACTACGCACCAGACTTGACATGTGTTTTCCTCTCAGGAACAAACCTGTCCAGAGCAGAGCAGCTACACCAGAGTCGGACGACGCCAGCGGGAGTTTAGCTCCGGGGGGACCCTGTACTAGTCCGTAACTACGGTGTTGGTGACAAGTGGACACCCGGAAAGGTGAAGTCAACAACAGGAGCTCGACTAGTCACCGTCAAGACGGAGGATAATGTGGTGGTTCGTCGTCATGCTGATCAAATCCGCAAGCGCAACGTCGAGGAATCCACACTCACGGGTACAGACAGTCCAGCAGCAGAACCAGTGGACCATCCGCTGGCTATTGAGAACAACGCATCCACGTCAGAGCCCGCAGACCCTGCTCCCCAAGAGACACAGCTGCGCAGGTCAACCCGGGTCAAAAAACCTGTGGATCGCTATGGTTATTAGGAGGAAGGGATGCTGCTGATAGCAGAGGCGATAAATCGCCACCTATGAACCGGCAACGGCACCAATCTTTTCATTCTTTCTTTCCATCTTTCCCTCATCCCTCTGGCTATATAATACCCCTTGATCCGAAAATAATTCGGCGTTCTTTGGCCTGGCTACGCTGTCTGATGCATTCACCCGGGAGCGGCGTTCCCATTGACCACGCATTTACAACAATATCCTTGTAATTCAGAGATTATCTGTCGTTCCATTCTGAAGTAAGATTGATCCCAATTTTATTACGAAGCGACTAGTAATGTCTGATGGCAGTCGTTAAATTTCCAGCAACGATAGTGAAGTTAACTTTGCGCCGAACGTGAAACCTAGACATTCTACATGTACGAATGATATGAGTTCTAAATATCCCAAAAGCAGCACGTGCACACTCGGCGAGATTACCCTCTCTGAGCGAAAGATGAGTTTCAAATGTCGACAGATAATATTTCAGTTTAAACAATTTTATACTTCACACTAGAACATTCCCTCTTATACGGCGTATATTGCTTGCAAAATGTACGACACACTCAGCGATAGTTGTAAGCTTCTCCTAGTATATATTATTCTTAGCGTACTCCCAAACCATGTCCTCGGTAGCGTGCGAGTAGACAATGTTCGCCGTCCTTTGATGCGTCGCCTGGGCGATTTGTCAAGGTTTGTTAATGGAAGTAAACAAAATGAATTGGAATGAAGAAAGCAGCAACAATTAGCACACCCTAGCCGTGGCAGCTTATACTGCTCAGGTCAAAAGTGCGCTAAAGGCATGAAAACTCTTTCTGAGAAGTGTTATTGGATCTCGCCTGCCTTTCCTGATTATGATTTATGTTGGAATTTCAGCTCGATTGTTCCTTTGATTAATTACTGAGAGTGTGCTCCCTCAGAGTTTGCCACGAAGAATTAAACGAGCTCTCAACTCTTTTGTTTTCAACTCTAAGTTCCTTTCAAATTAAATGCTATTAGGTAATTATTTATTTCTCTCAGTCGTTTTCCTAATTACCCGAAAATTAAGAAATTGTAACTATTCAAGACCAAGTTGTCTGATTTTTCTTTGCGGATATGAAAATTTGTACTTGCGACAACGTAGGTTAAAACAGAGGCTTTATTATGAAAATATTGCAATATGCGCAGGGACTTTACGAAAAGGAATCTTCGTGACCAAGATTATGAGTTCGATTCCATTAAACCCGCCAGGAACAATACTTTGAAACTTTCATGAATACCTATGTCGACAGCAAAACAATGCTCTCAGTTCTTTCAGAGTTGATACCACTGGTAGCACGTGACTGGTCTCCCAAGCTGCCATCCCCTACTGCATGCCCTGTGCTATACATATTGCTCTTTATTTCTTGCAGGTTAAAGCGGCAAAATAACAGAATAAGATAACTTTTTCTGTAATGTTACTGATCGAAGCGATGTATTTCTGCCCCGTAAAGTGAATTTTGAGATTAAACAAAGGTAATACATTACTCCCGCGTATAGAAGTGTATGAACGGTACTTTTTTCTGTGCCTCATATAATACGATAGTGCACTTTAGCCACTGAAAGGAATATGGATACTATAGCTTCTCTAGTGCGTCGAATACGAATTGCATAGCGATAGCACCAAATCTTATACGAATTAAATGTTCGTACTAGTATCCACAACTTTTTTTAATAATTGTAGAAAACGGGTAGGCTAATGATGTAAGACACTAGGCTATGAAGAGTAGTGCTAACGTGTGGGCTTACAACTATTTACTGCTAAAACGCCTCCATAACCTCCACTAAAGGATCCGAACACAAATTCAGCACATTACTTATCAGCAACAAGAAATAGACGCAGAAAAATAACATTTCCCAATAGGCCATTCTGTCGCAACGTCAGACGGGGACAGAAAGTGTTAGCTATGTTGTGCTTGTTCTTCGCGAATAATGTCAGAAACTGTTGCGACCTGTGGCTGCAGTGGAATCATCATGTATTTAGCCACCTCTTCCCGAACTATCGCCCGGATCGTATCACGCAACGATTCCGTCGAAAATTGTATGGCTTCACTTGCATCGGCGGCGATCATGAATACAGTAGTACGCTGATATTGCCGGGCACGCATGTCAAGTGCCTTCTCGATGGTGATCGTTTCCGTGATGAATTCGCCTACTGTTGTTGGGGGAATTCGCACTAAGCCGACAAATAACTGCTCTTTAACACCCTTCATCAAAGGGCGTACTTGCTTATCTTCCGACACGGTCGGGTCTGCACGTCGAAAGAGTCACTTCATCTCTTCGGTGTATACCGTCACACTTTCATTCGGATGTTGTACCCGGCTATTTAAAAGAAGTTCCGCTTTTTCTTCGCGAAAGGTGCTTCACAGAATCTTCAAGCGCGAAGTGAACATGGCGCAGCTTGGAGTCGGCGTTCCAGGAGTTGAAGACAGCCACTCGTTCGAACTGCTCCAGCCAGTCTTCTGCGTCTTCATGGGGCAGGTCGTAAAAACGTGGTGGATCTCGCTGCGGGTGGAGCAAGACCGGCGTTGTCGATACCGGCGGATTCATTGCACTTTCACCAATGTTCCTTGTTAGTTTGTGGTGAGAGGACCGCACTCGGGAGGAAGACCTTGCAGTCGGCGACTACGCTGGTGTATTGAGGTCTCTACCTGAGGGGTGCGTCCTGGGCTTGGGTCCCGGCTTGTAGGGGGTGTCCGGTGCATGAAAGTCGTACTAGAAGCTGCACCAAATGTCGAGTAAATGAGGCCCCTCACAGTTGCGAACGGGGCAGACTCGGAGTCCAGAAACAGCGTTTGAGCTCAGTCTTGGAGCTGGCGCACTTCTTGGTTCTCTCACAGCTCTGCGCTACTTCGTCGTCAGCGCATGCTACAATATAACAAACATCACGGCACCAAATATATCTGCGTACATTCTTTCTAAGAAAATAAAAAAATAACCAAAACTTGTAATGTAGAAAAATATGAAAAGCGCCCTAAAAAATGCTGCGTGATGAATATGCGGGACATTGCTCACACCTTGTGAGAGCCAGCAAAAGAAACAAAGCTTCTTTAGAAGGCGATCACCGAATTATTACCGTCCCTGGTATACTTTAATATATATATATATATATATATATATATATATATATATATATATATATATGCCAAGTGCAACACAGCAAAATAACGCCAGGCAAGGAAGGATATTTCCCGAAATCACACCGTCTAGTATTCGGCTATTGGGTTAGAACCCCCCGCTGGCTACCATATCTGAATGGGTCTGTCCCACCCGTAATTTTAACATTTGTGATGGCGGTAAATTGCTTGGGTATGACTGGTTTGCATTAGGCAGTGCTGCGACTTCAGGCACGAGCTGTCGGGGTTTCTCCTTTTCAAACGTTTTCCTATGCGAGATAGAAAAAAGCTGTAGAATAGTGGTTAGTGTGCTCGGTTTGGACACGGAAGAATGGTGGTTATAATCCTGTCATGAATCCAATTCTTTGTTTTCATCTTTCTGTCCTCTTAAATGCAGCCATGTTACTCTAAAGCTCTGGTGATTTTTAAGGCCCCCAGGACGCTTTTTTTCTCCATAAACCAGTCCCGAAGACACGCACTGAGCTGGAATGAAAGATCCGCCCAGTTTCATGCCGATCTTGTCTGTACAGTAAACCCGTATACCGAACCGGGTAATAAATTAATACCTTAATTTCAACTTGAAATACGATCCCGCCTGTGAGCAAGGCGACAAAGGGTCTCACGGACACTTCCCTACCACTACTACGTCACCAAGAAGAAATCGATCTTAACTAGTCAGTGGAAAATGAGTGCTTATAGGATAGGCCACAACTAGGTAACCTCGGTGCACTTCGGCATTAAAAGCTGTACAAGAACATTCTTCAATCAGGAGCGCAAATCACCTAGCCAATTAAACTCCTGACCTACACCTGCATCCGACAGTACCTCTCACTCACCCATCTTCCGAAGGTAAAAAAACATGGGGAGAAGAACGCCTATCTCTCCAAGTTCCCAGCCGCCAGATAATGCTGGCGTCGCATTAGAACTTTCCTGGAAGAAAAAGGGTTCCAATTATTCTTTGTTTTTCTGTTTGTTTTGTTCTGGGGTTTGCTTCGGCGCTATTTTCGCACTCAAAGGTGTTTTGCAGGCATTTGTTTCGACATTGTCTGCCCTCAGTAACACGAACCCTATTGTTCTCAACGCGCTCCCATGGACGACTTCTAAAACAAATGACAGTTGTTAAAGCATAGTTGAGCGCGTGCCGTAGTTTTATGTGCAAAAGCACATAAACATTTTGGGCTTAGATAGGCCTATAGGCTTAGTCCAACAAGCACGCTCAGTTATGAGTAGGAGAGCGTAATTACACCAATGTGCGTTCAACTTGTCTTGGAATCATTCCCTATCCTGCCCTTGATTAGGCCTTCATAGTGCTATAGTCAGTAATGGCAGTCGTATCTGTCGTAGCAATGGCAGCATCTCATAGTATATTCATGTTTGACGAAGCTGGGCGTTCTGTTAGTATATATGAACGATCGGTTACTCCTAATAAAGAGTGCAACTGACAGAGTACAAATGGCCAAATCACGGCAAGTACAGCCACCAATGGGATGATAGGTTGGTAATAACTATTGGATATTAAAGTGACTGAAGAAGCGGCGCTGCGTTTTAATGAAAGCGAACGCAATGCGAGGGGCTGATTCTACGCTTCGCAGGAGGCAATCAAAGATAGCCACTGAATATCCTACTTTAATTAATTGGTGTTGCTACGTCATTGTGCAGTGAATGAAACTGGCTTTTGATCATGCTGACTATTTTGTTTTTCACAGTGCCTGTAGTGAGAAGCAAAATTCACTAAGGAATATTATAGTTCCAATCGTTATAACAAGGAGACACATGTCTCCGCCTACGTATTCCACGACCTTTACAGCTTTCTCATTTGGTGTCGCTCCACCGGCGCATCTGGGTCTGCACTTTGGTTGTTTCTTTCAAGCTAACACACACGCGCACATGAAGAAAAAAACTCATGCTCAATAATACCCACGCGAATTTGCTAGAATGTCTTGATAAGTATCGGCGCAGTTCCAGCAGTATTCTTAATTGAAACGTATTCCTGATCCAGGGTGTTTGTCTCACTAATATTATTGTTTATCCGAATTCAAACCAGAACGCTCAGTAGCGTTTGGGCATAATAGCAGCCGAGGCTCTCTTATGCTGCCTCTCTCGCACGCTTTCTCTCGCACCCACAGGCAGTATATGGCCGTTGTACAGTTGGAGCCACCGCTCTAAATTTCTACTTGGCTTGTTGCGCCTATGCATGAGTTGAATTTCAACGAACTGCGAGATATCCCTTCTCTCTTTGCTTGTCGCGCCTATTCAAATTGTTGCTTGTAAAAAATAACTGACACGGGCATTTCGTGGAGCATCTTTCGTGGCGCATTCAAAGTTTTGAAACCGGATTGTAGTTTTAAAGTCTACATCCCTCGTAAAGCATTTGAGTAGATGTCTTAAGCCTTCACGAAAAATGTCAACACTTGGGCGATTGCGAATCATTCAGTATGTGAAACCCAGATTGTAGTTTTAAAGTTTAGCTGTTACGTCAACCATTTCAGGTAGTATTTTAAGCTCGCACAAATAATATCAACGATAGAACGATCATTAACGCATGGCGCCCGAGTAGAATGTTTAACCATGTCCGCCGTTGAGGCTCAGTGGTAAAAGCGCTCCGTTGCTGAACCAAAGGGCGCATGATCAAATCCAGGTCTCGGCGGCTCCTTCTCAATGGAGATGAAAAACAAGTCCCCCTTGTACTGTATGATATCTGGCATTTGCCAAGTCATCATTACCCCTTTATTCGATCGACCCAAATCTCAAATCAATACTACCACTCGAGATTCCGCGTCATCTAGAAACAATTGATCATCGTATGAGTCTTAACGCTGCCTTAACGGACAGTCTACGATACCTTTTCAAGCAAGCAGACAATCTGTAATGGGACAACTGCGGCTCAATTGAGACTGTACTTCATATTCTCCTCGAATGTACAGTGCACGCCAGCGAACGTGCGCACTATGAACAACGTATGCTGTCTGTCACCCAAGTGTCACTCAAAACGGACGCTATATTAGGTCGTTCAAGCTGTAACAGACAGCCACGACGTGCAATGACAGTCATATTTGCCTATTTAGACGCTATTGGTGTTTTAGGGAAACCCTAAATTGCTCATTTATTTGATCACCCGCTGCAAATGCACAGTACCAGACTTCTTACTCATCCAAAAAGTCATCATGCAAAGAACTATTATGTTACAACCATCTTCAATGACCATACTCTTTTCTAACCCTGCTTCCATCTTTATCCACCAATTCATCCCCCCCACTCAAAGTATTTATTTATTTATTTATTTATTTATTTATTTATTTATTTATTTATTTATTTATTTATTTATTTATTTGTTTATACAAATACCCTAAAGGCCCGAGCGGGCATTACATGGGGGGGGGGGGCAAATGTTGGAACAAGAGTACAAACAATACATCCAAACTTGCGATAAGTATACAGTCGTTAACAAGGACACCGCCGATAGTTACATAACGTTGAAAACCTAGTGCTTCAACACTCAAAATAAAAGTACAGATGGCACCAAACATTCAAGTTTTTCGAAGAGCAGCCCTTTAACACGAACAATAAAAAGCAATGCAAAGATGAAGGTTCCAACTCGAAGTGATTTTTTAGTTCGGTTACAAACGTTTCGTAATCACTGGAAGATGCAAGACTGATGGCGAGGAGGAGAGGATATCAGCGAATAGTCACGCTGGCAAAAATATCTGTATTTCATTAAAGAGCTCTCCCTCTCTCTCGAAATTTTCAGATACCTCCACTCAGGCAGACCTGATTGCCTTAAAACCCCTCAATAAACTAAAAGTAGCGCCATCTCCTCTCTCCTCCTCCGGCGGCGCCGCTCCTCCTCTCGCATTTCGACCGTGGCTCCACCTACGGGGTGCGCGACTAGCGCGCGCTCTCCGGAGCAGGCGCCCTTCACAGCCGATAACAGCAGTCTCGATCAGCGCCGCGCGCGCGCCGATCGAGGCGGCCGTGCGCCGGGTCTCACCAGAGCCTTGCATTTTGTCGCAATGTGTTCAGGTTAAAATATTACTCACTGCTGAAACATAATTACCGAATGTTGACAGGGATTTCCCGCCAGAATAGTTTCAGCTGTGAGTGTCATACACCACATATACGCGATTTCGGCGTTGGTTAACTCGCCGTCATCTCCGTGTGTCTGTAGTTCGTCACATTTGGCCACTCAGCGGCATGCTTTATAAAATTTGTAACTAGGCGGCGACAGGAACAATTTTGGAACAGTCTGTGTATGGTTTCTTCGCAGCGTTGACTGGATTGCGAGCTGCCGGTAAACTTGAGAAGTGTGGCAGCAGCTGTCTTCCATGTATTTTCAACTTCAGCTGCAGATCAAATTAACTATAGGCGGCGGAAGCTGCAGTCTGTGTGGAGTCTTTGCAGGTTGGACTGAATTGTAAGCTACCGTGAAACTTGAGAAGCGTGGTAGCAGTTTTTTTTTATATTTTGTGCTGAAACGGTTCCGTTTTCAACTGTCAGTGCGTGACACCATTTGTACGCGATGTCTGCGTTGGTTGAACTCGCCTTCACCACCGTGCTTCTATCAGCCGCCGGCCAAAGGGCGCAACATGCTTGAAAAAAAAATTAAATAGCCAGCGGGAACGATTTAGTAGCAGTCCGCGTGGCAGCAAACCACACGGCGATATGTGCCGCGCGCGCGCCGCCCGCCCCGCTGGAAAGGAGGAAGCTGCACGCCCAGCAAAAAAAAAAAGCGCGCGCGCGCACGTGACGGCGCTCGGCCAATGAGAGGGTCGAACGACGAAGGAGAGCGCAGGAGAGGAGGCGGGCGGCAAACTTCACATGTTGGCGCTACTTTTAGTTTATTGAGGGGTTTTAGATTGCCTGAGTCGAGGCTTTGGGAAGTTAAACCCGATTAGCCAAACCATTCTTATTCACGCTACCGTGTTCAATAATGACGGTGTTATGACGATTTCGCCACATCGACACTTTGCTTTATAGATGTACGAGGCATCTCAGCGTGAAAATAAGACGCACAGTTGTCTTAGTTTAGCTTATTTCTAATACAGATGACTACTTCGCTTAGCCCAGATTATTGAAGATTCGCGGTTATATATGCATGGCTTCTGTTGGTGCCGAAGAAACTGGTTGCCTTTCGCCTACTCTAAACATACTGTTCAAATTCTTAACAACCCGTGCCACCAGCAATAACACGAACAGTTTTCTCTTAGACGGCCCAGGATAAACTTGGGAAAGCTCTGCACATCGGCAGTAATTATGGCAAAACCCTTGCATGGCTCACAAGAAGGATAGTCCGTCGCCAGAAATGTCCGCAAAATTTGCTGCGGGAAGTAATGATCTCAAACGGTCACGTGACGTCTTACGCAAGCGTATATTGTCTCATCAGTAACATGAAATCGTTAAACTTTTAATGTTGTCATACAGCCCAGTATTGTCTCCTATGACGTAATATCAATTAGTGTAATAGAAACTCATAATGTGATATCAGGAAATATGAGACACAAACAATACAGCTTATGTGGCATCCCGTAAGGTATATGCATCTTCTTACTGACCATGGGAGGTCATGGCTATCGGGATAGTACGTGGACCCGTGATTGAAGATGTCTTGCAAAAAGTATGACGTCACTGAAGTTGCGTGACAATGAAGCGTCAGGGGATTCAGGGTGGCTTAAAAAGAGCGGTGACATCACCCCGAAAAACGAGAAAAAGAAGCGTCACGCGACTTAGAATAACTTGCAAAAAAGTACTGTCTTCGCGCTAGAGTCACGTAACACAGAAGCGTGACGTAATTCAGGGTCATCAGCAGCAACAGTTCAGCGCTAATGTTTTCCTATTTCTCCTCCAAAGCAGACTTCACTACGGTCGCAATTTTTCACAGCATAACAACGTTAAAGGCGCCATTCACCAGGCGTCGGAGTTTTCGGCGTTATAGTCAGCTTTTCAGAGTTGTGAGCGAAAAATCAAGATCATACCTCTTGTAGGTAGTAGCTGGCGGGTGACATCGTAAGGCCAGTCGGTTGTGTGACGTCATGAAACTACATGACATCGCAGTGGCGGTAGAAGCTGCCCACTCTGATAACATCTTTGAAATGAGAAGGGGAGAGGGAAGTCGAAACTGAGGCCTGTGTAATCAAAGTAATACGTGATACCCCTATGTCAACCTGGCTAATCATGAAGCTTTGGTAAGGCGGGTGTTTGTCTATGGGAGGTGGTCTTTCATACAATGTGGTCGCTTATGACTGCATATATATGTTTTATATAATAGAGGCACGAAATAAGAGATTAGTGATTATTGGATTCCTAAATGCGTGCGTGCGTCTGCAATATCAGCCGCATAATGATGTCAAAAGGGACATGTATAATTTATCTTGAAGAGCTCTGCAAGTTTAAATACTAGATGCGGACATAGTGCATCA
Organism: Amblyomma maculatum; assembly: GCF_055883805.1. Lineage (NCBI taxonomy): Eukaryota > Metazoa > Arthropoda > Arachnida > Ixodida > Ixodidae > Amblyomma > Amblyomma maculatum. Next base: position 410,979,929 of record NC_139344.1, read on the forward strand.
CAGAACATAAATTCTACCATGTTCATTCTATCTTTTACTATATATTAGTACATTTTTCGCAAATTTTTGTCCCAACACTTTAAATTCCCGAATATTTTCGTTGCTAAGGAACCATAGTCGGGATTTCAATTATATCACCACAAAAAAAAAAAAAACATTCTGTTAGCTACACTCTGATGTATTTGATAAAAAAAAATTTAGATTCATAAACGAAACATGTATACATGTCATTAAAATTACAAAAAATAATCATTATAAAATAGACAGGCACAAAATCAAGTACAATCAGCGTCTGATAACAGACTCTGTTTTTACTTTATTTTGGAATAGACCTGGGGTCCTGACAAAACATGGCCTCTCCCCGCAGGGGGCACCTGTTAAAGCAGGTGTTTGTGTGTTTTGTGCGACACCACGGACCCCGAGCACCCACGCTTAGCCGTGCGTGGCATCGTCGTGTCTGGGGAAAAGGGAATCCTAGTTGTTGAGCCGATGCCGAGTGTTTGAACCTTTAAGGCCCCTCGACGGAGGCAACACACCACTTTGGCCCACACTCCCCATAGACGGCACCTCCGGGCTGACCCACCCGGGGGAAACCGGCAGTCGCCTTTTCCTATCCTTCCCTTCATCTTTCACGTTCCTATCTTGTATCCTACAACTCTCCTGTCCTCTACTCTCTTCTTGGTTTTTCCTTACTTTCAGGCGGTGAGGGTTAATCTTGTGTGGCTGACTACCCTGAGTTACGCCATATTAGGTTATAGTTACAGTGTACAGCTGGACAGGACTTGCCTGCCAATTCCTGCCCTGTCCCCTCGTTGGGCTCCATGGTGGGTGGCTGGCACCGCAGCCGAACATCATACATTATTTATGGCTTCTTGCTCCAAACTGATTGCCTTTCCAAGAAAGGGCGGACCGATGTATCAGCCCAGTTCTTTTCAGCGAAGCATGAAACTTTCCCTAAATATTATGTGATCCACAGTGAAAGCCCCGCCAAACAAGCTCGGCTAATATCCCCTTTTGCAGTATCTAGGTCTCTCACAACCATACTAGGCTCAGGATACAAATCTAGTAAACTGGCTAGCGGGGATCTTCTGCTTGAGCTGCAAAGCAAACTCCAGTACAGCAAACTTCAGCAACTTGCTACATTTGGGGGATAGCCCAATAACAGTCAGTGCTTGAACACAGTCCAAGGCGTGATATCAGAGATTCACTTCCTGTCACTCACTGAAGATCTTCTAGAAGGTCTTTCCGAGCAAAATGTAATCGGTGTACACAGGATCAAAATCCGAAAGAACAACCAAGTAATTACCAACAAAGCACATAGTTCTGGGCAGTGCAGCGGTGGCGTAGCGGTAGAACATCCGCCTCGCATGCAAGAGGACCGGGGTTCAAATCCCGGTGCCGCGCAATTCTCCACCGGATGAAAAAAAAAAAACCGCGTGTCGATGGAATTGCAGAAACAGGTTTGGGGTGCGACCTGATGCCGGTGAACACCTCCAGCAACGCACTCCCTCACCAGAACAGGAGTTGGCCACCCTGGTGCAGTAATTGGCCGCAACCTCCTATGATAAGCTCCATAAAACCCCGGCCCTCAGTCACCAGCGGCTGCGGAACAACTGACCACGGCGGCGGTCAGACCTGTGACGCAGCAGGGGGTGCTAAGAAAGCCTGGCTCCGCTGGACAGGCCGCCATTGGAAACTGACCCTGGCAACGTTTAATGCTAGAACCCTAGCTAGTGAAGCTAGCTTAGCAGTGCTGTTAGAGGAACTAGAGGGCATGAAATGGGATGTCATAGGGCTTAGTGAGGTTAGGAGGCCGAATGAGGCATATACTGTACTGAAGGATGGGCATGTACTGTGTTATCGAGGCTTACCAGAGAGGCGACAACTAGGAGTAGGTTTCCTTGTCAATAAGTATATAGCGGGTAATATAGATGAATTCTATAGTACTAATGAGAGGGTTGCAGGCATCGTAATTAGGCTTAATAAGCGGTATAAACTGAAGGTTGTACAGGCCTATGCACCTACATGTAGTTATGATGACCAGGCAGTTGAAAGCTTCTATGAAGATGTAGAATCGGCAATGCGAAAAGTAAAGACGCAGTATACTGTACTAATGGGCGATTTCAATGCCAAGGTAGGGAAAAAACAGGCTGGAGACAAGGCAGTAGGTGACTATGGCATTGGTTCCAGGAATAGCAGGGGGGAGTTACTAGTTGAGTTTGCAGAGCGCAATAACTTACGAATCATGAACACCTTCTTCAGCAAACGGAAGAACCGGAAATGGACATGGAAAAGTCCGAACGGAGAGACTAAAAATGAAATCGACTTCATAATGTGTTCAACCCCCGCCATTATGCAAGATGTAGAGGTAATCGGGAAAGTGCGATGCAGTGACCACAGGATGGTGAGGTCCCGAATTAGCCTAAATCTGAAGAAGGAACGCAACAGATTAGTAAGAAAGAAACCCATCAATGAATTAGCGGTGAGGGGGAGGGCAGAAGAGTTCAGGATCTCGCTACAGAATAGGTTTTCAGCTCTAACTGAGGATGGCGACATTACCTTAGAGGCAAGGAACAATAATTTCAGAGATATCATTACTGAGTGCGCGGTAGAAGTAGGCGGTAGGATAGTTAGAGAGGATACTGGCAAGCTGTCTAAGGAGACGAAAGATTTGATTAAGAAACGCCAGAGTATGAAAGCTTCCAATCCAACAGACCAGATCAAATTGGCCGAGATATCAAAGCTAATCAATAAGCGCAAGGTGGCCGATATAAGGAAGTATAACATGGAGAAAATTGAGCATGCTGTAAAGAACGGGGGAAGCCTTAAAGCGGTAAAGAAGAAATTGGGCATAGGCAAAAACCAGATGTATGCAATAAGGGACAAGGCGGGCAACGTCATCACTAATATGGAAAAGATAGTGAAAGTAGCCGACGAGTTCTATACAGATCTCTACAGTAGCCAAAGTAGTCAGGACCGTAATGAGATTGGCGGTAGGGAAAAACAGTCAGACGTTCCACCAGTGACGAAGGACGAGGTCAAGAAAGCACTAGAAACTATGAAAAGGGGGAAATCAGCTGGAGAGGATCAGATAACTACAGATTTGCTGAAGGACGGGGGGGATATCGTGCTAGAAAAACTGGCCACCCTGTATACGCAGTGCCTGGTGTCATCGACGGCACCGGAACCATGGAAGAATGCAAACATTATCCTCATTCACAAGAAAGGCGACTCTAAGGACCTTAAAAATTACAGACCAATCAGCTTACTGTCTGTTACGTATAAGGTATTTACTAAGGTAATCGCTAATAGAATCAGGACAACCTTAGACTGCAATCAAGCAAAGGATCAAGCAGGTTTTCGGAAACGGTACTCTACTATCGATCATATCCATACCATCAATCAGGTGATAGAAAAATGCGCGGAATATAACCAGCCCTTATACATAGCATTCATTGATTACGAAAAAGCATTTGACTCAGTTGAAACCTCTGCGGTGATGCAGGCATTGCGAAATCAGGGGGTAGACGAGCCGTACGTGAAAGTGCTGGAAGATATATATAGTGGCTGCACAGCAACCATAGTTCTGCATAAAGAAAGTAACAAAATTCCCATAAAGAAAGGTGTTAGGCAAGGAGACACAATCTCCCCAGTACTATTCACAGCTTGTTTAGAGGAAGTATTCAGAGACTTGGAATGGGAGCAGTTAGGGATAAGAGTAGATGGAGAATACCTCAGTAATCTGCGATTTGCTGATGACATTGCCTTGCTAAGCAACTCGGGGGATGAACTGCAAATAATGATCGATGACCTAGGCAGGAAAAGTAGAAAGGTAGGCTTGAAAATCAATATGCAGAAGACTAAGGTAATGTTCAACAGCCTCGGGAAGGAACAGCAGTTTACATTAGGTAGCGAAATACTGGAGGTAGTAGGCGAATATGTCTACTTAGGACAGGTAGTAACCGCAGATCCGGACCACGAAAAGGAAATAACAAGAAGAATACGATTGGGATGGAGCGCATTTGGCAAGCACTCACAGATTATGACTAGCAGCTTACCGGTATCGCTCAAGAGGAAAGTATACAACAGTTGCATCTTGCCTGTACTCACCTATGGGGCTGAAACGTGGAGGCTAACCAAGAGAGTTCTACTTAAGTTGAGGACAACCCAGAGGGCTATGGAACGAAAAATGGTAGGGGTAACATTAAGAGATAGAAAGCGTGCAGAGTGGGTCAGAGAAATAACTCAAGTTACCGACATTCTAGTAGAAATTAAGAAGAAGAAATGGACATGGGCAGGACATGTAGTGCGAAGAGAGGATAACCGATGGTCGCTGAGGGTAACAAACTGGATTCCAAGGGAAGGAAAGCGTAGCAGGGGGCGGCAGAAAGTTAGGTGGGCGGATGAGATTAAGAAGTTCGCAGGGGTCACGTGGATGCAGCTAGCACAGAACCGGGTTAAGTGGAGAAATATGGGAGAGGCCTTCGCCCTGCAGTGGGTATAATCAGGCTGGTGATGATGATGATGATGATGAAGCGAAACATTTTCACGCGCCTCAGCCAGGAGTTGCCTTATTTACCTCGTATATGAAGGAAATAAATTTGCAATTTAAACCTACATGGCTTATTATCTATCGGACACATACAGCACGTAATTCTTCAGTATGTCTTACCCACTCGGAGCGCAGTGGTATTTTATTTTCTGCCTTGGTACTTCCTTCGTTTAATGATACCAACGTCTTATTAATAAATACACGGGGAAGAGACCAAATGCAATTTAGTTCGCATTAGCAAGGTCGCTGGGATACCTACGGTGGTGAAAGCTTAGAAAATGCGGTGTAGCAAGAAGCATTGGCTTTTCTAGACAATATAGTCCTAAATTTTCATTCTGATCCAAAGGTGCCGTAGTTTACAATTGTTACGCTTTCATATTAGAGCTTCAAAGAATACCTTTACTTTCAACCGACAACTTTCGTTAGCGTAAAAAGAAATTATGTTTAAATTGGTTAGCTTCGAGTTCACTGCCGTGAAAGATTGTTCCAAAGGAGCTTCAAAGAATACCTTTACTTTCAACCGACAACTTTCGTTAGCGTAAAAAGAAATTATGTTTAAATTGGTTAGCTTCGAGTTCACTGCCGTGAAAGATTGTTCAGGAAGAGACCAAATGCAATTTAGTTCGCCTTAGCAAGGTCGCTGGGATACCTAAGGTGGTGAAAGCTTAGAAAATGCGGTGTAGCAAGAAGCATTGTCTTTTCTAGACAATATAGTCCTAAATTTTCATTCTCATCCAAAGGTGCCGTAGTTTACAATTGTTACGCTTTCATATTAGAGCTTCAAAGAATACCTTTACTTTCAACCGACAACTTTCGTTAGCGTAAAAAGAAATTATGTTTAAATTGGTTAGCTTCGAGTTCACTGCCGTGAAAGATTGTTCCAAAGGAGCTTCAAAGAATACCTTTACTTTCAACCGACAACTTTCGTTAGCGTAAAAAGAAATTATGTTTAAATTGGTTAGCTTCGAGTTCACTGCCGTGAAAGATTGTTCAGGAAGAGACCAAATGCAATTTAGTTCGCCTTAGCAAGATCGCTGGGATACCTAAGGTGGTGAAAGCTTAGAAAATGCGGTGTAGTAAGAAGCATTGTCTTTTCTAGACAATATAGTCCTAAATTTTCATTCTGATCCAAAGGTGCCGTAGTTTACAATTGTTACGCTTTCATATTAGAGCTTCAAAGAATACCTTTACTTTCAACCGACAACTTTCGTTAGCGTAAAAAGAAATTATGTTTAAATTGGTTAGCTTCGAGTTCACTGCCGTGAAAGATTGTTCCAAAGGAGCTTCAAAGAATACCTTTACTTTCAACCGACAACTTTCGTTAGCGTAAAAAGAAATTATGTTTAAATTGGTTAGCTTCGAGTTCACTGCCGTGAAAGATTGTTCAGGAAGAGACCAAATGCAATTTAGTTCGCCTTAGCAAGGTCGCTGGGATACCTAAGGTGGTGAAAGCTTAGAAAATGCGGTGTAGCAAGAAGCATTGTCTTTTCTAGACAATATAGTCCTAAATTTTCATTCTGATCCAAAGGTGCCGTAGTTTACAATTGTTACGCTTTCATATTAGAGCTTCAAAGAATACCTTTACTTTCAACCGACAACTTTCGTTCGCGTAAAAAGAAATTATGTTTAAATTGGTTAGCTTCGAGTTCACTGCCGTGAAAGATTGTTCCAAAGGAGCTTCAAAGAATACTTTTACTTTCAACCGACAACTTTCGTTAGCGTAAAAAGAAATTATGTTTAAATTGGTTAGCTTCAAGTTCACTGCCGTGAAAGATTGTTCAGGAAGAGACCAAATGCAATTTAGTTCGCCTTAGCAAGGTCGCTGGGATACCTAAGGTGGTGAAAGCTTAGAAAATGCGGTGTAGCAAGAAGCATTGTCTTTTCTAGACAATATAGTCCTAAATTTTCATTCTGATCCAAAGGTGCCGTAGTTTACAATTGTTACGCTTTCATATTAGAGCTTCAAAGAATACCTTTACTTTCAACCGACAACTTTCGTTAGCGTAAAAAGAAATTATGTTTAAATTGGTTAGCTTCGAGTTCACTGCCGTGAAAGATTGTTCCAAAGGAGCTTCAAAGAATACCTTTACTTTCAACCGACAACCTTCGTTAGCGTAAAAAGAAATTATGTTTAAATTGGTTAGCTTCGAGTTCACTGCCGTGAAAGATTGTTCCAAAGGTAAGGAATAGCTTACCTCTTAGCTGTTACCAGCCTATTCGGTGGTCATGGCAAGACTTTCTAATGGCGAAATTAGGAAGTCATGTAAAAATGTCCTGTCTATAGAGCGGCGTAGATCGAATTAGGTATGTCAAACACGACTTCATGAATAGGCGTGCCTTCGCATTGCCAGCTGCATGCGCCATCGCCACTTCGTCATATTTATTGGTTACTTGCTTTGGTTTCTTTACTTTTATCTAAATTATTATTGCTTACGACATTATTGTGTTACAAAACGCTATGCAATTGGTTCGACCTGCTGAGTCTGAACAGCTCAGGCAGTAGGTATCCTCTTTGTAAATATAATGCCTAATGCGCCCAAACGTATTATGTCAGTCATCGAAGGTATTCGAGTCTAGCAGATTTTGGTTATTGGGAAAGCTAATTAAATCAAAATGTGCGCTCTCTCCTACTGTAACATTGTCGCCGCCAAAGAAATGTTCCGTTAGCACAAATCTATCGTTCTTTTGCCGGACAGACTTGGTAGTCGCAGCCTTCCCCAAAGGCAACTACTGCTTGCAAATGCAGTCCAAACTGTGCTAAAACTGATATGCATACTGACGAAGACGAAAAAGATAGCTCAAAAAGAACTGAAAGTTTAATTAAACCATTCGATACTTTTCCAAGTCTTTACTTAGGTCCCTTATTGCAGCGCTGTTTTCTATGGCCTGCTGTGCCTCATATTTTCTCGCTCTTTTCCTTTCCAAGAATATTTAAAATTTTCTACGACATCATCATAGTGCAGCTGACAACAAGTCTAAGTAATTTTCCTTTTTTTCTAATTTGGACTGTGTTTTTACTTCTTTGTTTCGATCGCACGTCATTATTTCCGTGTAATCCACCCACCACACCTGTTCCCTTGCTCTACCTCCAATAATTGATCACCACGTACAACTGCTCTCCTAAGCGCTAACATCACGAACAGGCACTCCGACAATATTTTCTGCTTTTTATCCTTCAGTAACAATGTGCGACGCAATTCCATTCATCTTCATACATCTTCGTACCCCTTCACACGCCGCCTCCCCTATTTGTCTATAGCCGCCTGTCGTGAATATTTTTGTATTGATTTTTGTCTGCTATTAACGCCTTATCTCGGCTTTTGCCGGCGTTTTCATGCCAAATATAAAAAGGGTGAGCTAACAGCACTTCGCACCACACGGGTTTTGAGAAAGCGCGGAGGAAACAAAATGCTGCTTTTTCTGCTTCCTTTTCTCATTTGCAGTGTGCTCGCTACCTCTGATGACGTCCAAGACCCGAAGAGCATGTACACTGAAAGCCTCAGTGAACTAATCACTGTAAGAAAATCTTTTCTTCCTTCATTCATATAGAGCTCTGTGCAATCACTTAATTGCCCGAACTAATGATTTCAGACTCCTATTGACGCCAAAAAACGTGACCTTCTCTCTGCGCAGCAATCATGTCCTGACGCTTGACGATTCAAGTTCAGAGTTTAATTTCTGCATGAGGCGTCATCTAACGTGCTTGCTCTTTAAACATTACCTGTTAAATTCAATGTGTTGTTGCTCGCATTTCTGCAGCAAACAGCTAAAACTGTATCAATCTATCGAAGGACCATTTCCGTCTTCAATGCATTGCACGCTTTCTAATTGAAGCTTCCAAGGTGGAAACGCCTATAACGCCTATATAAACATCTATATATCTATATTGCAAGCATCCGCTCAAAAATATCAAATAACGTTGAGTGGCTGCGCATTTGCAAACGTCGAAATTGATTTTACCCTCGTACATGTTGCTAAAGAATTTTAGGCAAACAGTTCTGCGTCAGACTCACCAGCCTTACCCGTTAGCTATATTCTACTTTTGCGTCACTGGTAGCACACCTTGAAAGCCCACTGACGGGTACCCACCGAAAAAATTCAAACTTAGCACCTGCTACACACAAGAACAGCGTATGCACACATCTCCTCCACCTTCAGAAACTGCCCACATATGAAATGAAATGCACTTACAACTATGACAGCGCTGTGGTAGCCTGGTGTAGTACATCCACATTAATATGTTACCTTTGATTGGAATCGCCAATCATCTTACGCAGGAAAATTCGGGTTACAAACTCATAACCATCCAGGGACTTTTCTCTCTTCAAGAGAATACAAATAGTACTTTCTATGGCTTGTTGCCGCAACTTACCTGCATACTATGCAAGTATCTATTCTATGATGATCAGCTGAAATCCGACATATTTTATCCTTATGAAAACAGCACGTAGCAAAAAGAGAAGCCATCATGCCGTTAAATCTTCGGCGCCTCCTGGTCGCCTTCCATGTGCATGTTCGATTACTTGAACAATAATCGATTGAAAATGATCGACTACTTGCTCTCACCTGCATGTTCCTATCAGAAAGTAAATGACTGACTACTTTCTTAACAGTATCTTCCCGGGTATATCATTGGCCTCTTACTTTAATCTCTTAGTGGCAACTAGCTAATTTTTTTAGCAAATTCTCAGCTCGGCTACAAGCATTAGTACTAACGGAGCTTGTTTTTCTCGCGACAGAGCAACTGACCACCAACGGAGGAACATAGCGCCTGATTATGTCTGTGCCGTGATCGTGTCCCAGCTGCTCCTATACACCAGTTCCTGTCACTAGGGTTCGCTCTATAGGAATCCCTGTCCACTCCATTGGGGCCACGTTTTGCCTGCCACTAACACTCCATGTCATGCACGGAGTATTAAGCGTGCATTGCAAAGCCGTCGGTGGAGTCGGCACTGCTTGTAGTAAATATTCGTGCGAAAAACTCCTAATTTCAAGGGTTATGACTTCACAACTGCATGACTTTGTGCGGGAATTTCAGATATCCCGCACTCAAAATAAAGCTATATTACGAATAGCGGCAGCCTCCAAATGAACCATAAATTGGCCTGAATGTTACTCTAATCAAGGTATTTCAGAAAAAGCAGCATTTCAATTAAATAAATTTTTCACAATTCGGATTCGAACCGAGGTCTTCTATATGTCAGCCGGGCATACAACGCGTAGATTATGAAGGGATTGTTGTTGTTTTTTCGTTTTCCTTGGCCAATAATGGTCGCCGAAACCAACCGTGTTAGATAGGCTCCTAGTGTAATGCGCTGTGGTGTATATGACTACTAACGTGTGGTTCGGCGTGTACACTGAAGTGATTTTAATCAAAAATTGTTAAATTTCGACAATGTAAAAGCTGTACGAAAAGCGCTTCGCGTCTAATCCTAAGCTGGAGTGTATATATTCCTCTTTTTTTTTTGTTCCTTTAACATTAATAAACAAACCTTTTCATTTTTTTTTTAGGTATCTACGTTATAGCTTTTTCCTGCTTTTAGAGGAATGGTAAATTGTATTCGCATAATGTTGCACTTCTGCGCGGCAGGGTTAAATCGTTTATGCTCCATTTTACAAGCTCGTTAAAACACTATAAATGTAAGTGAGAACTTGGTGCAATTAAGATGTCACCCTTTGCATAATGATGTTCCTTTGTGCCTGTCAACCATGGCGCAACAGTGCGGAAGGGGGGAAAAAACACGTTGTACATGACGTCTTGATTATTCCAGCTCGCGCTCATTTTTCGTAAGGCTGTGTTTGTTGTGTTTGTTGTGAGACGGGGGTATATAGTGAAAGACAACGCCAGCAGCTTCAACAGCGGTTGGCTAATGAAATTAACTGTCCAGTCTATGGTTTCGCACCACGGGCACAATCTAATCCTTCGAAAACGTGCCCATATACGCTTCTCTTTTTCAGCTATTTTCATACCTTACGAACCGCGGCTTTGCAAAACTACCAATGCAGCAAAGTTAAGAAGCCCGCTGAGGTCAAGCGGATGCAGCTAGCACAAGACTGGGTTAGTTGAAGGAATATGGAAAAAGCCTTCGCCCTGCAGTGGGTATAATTTGGGTTATGATAATGATAATGTTGATTATGATGATAATTACAACTCAACACCGTGCTTTGGACATTAGCACCGAAGCAGTGCGCTACCTACAGCTGACACGCTAGTTTTTATATGTTAAAACGTTTTAGAGAAAGAGCTCTTTGGCGCCCGTTCCTCCATTTTGCGTCGTGGTCGCCGTCGCTGTCGTGCCTCGTAATCCGCTCTGCCCCCTTTCGGCCCCCCAGCTCAACCCCCCTCTTCCTCCGGGACGGCGAACGCGCGTGTTCTGCAATTGCGGCGCACGCTCCTGCCACCACAGGTCATTCCTCGCATAGGTCGCTCCGAGCACCTGCGGGTCTCTTAACGACAATTACCTACAGCAAGCTATACATTGATTTCCTTACTGGTGAACATTACATCAGCTTCCTGACAACGCTAACGGGGAGATACGTTTTCCTCCCACTGTCCAAAAAATGTAATTTTCCCCGAAATTCCTTACCTCTGTAAAGTGTCAGTTGCTATGTTAAACCTGGAAGTTACTAGCACACCCTTTCTAGACTTAACCAGTGCAAAAACCACAGACTGGTTATTACCATTCGCCGGTTATTTCAAGTATAATTCAATTGCAAATATTTCAGATAGCCGTTCTATTTGGTTAAATTTTCCAGATTAGGCAATACGCGCAAGGCTTTTGAGCCTGATCAAATTATTCCTACCAGCATTAGGGAGGATGCACTTTTTAGTGAAAGCATTAGCTGTAAGGTGGTAGAGGTGCTGTACAACAAATGATAAGACCCTCTGTAAGCACTGCTTCATTACCTAAAGCACACTGGAAGCACCGAATAATGCAACATAGCACAGTAAATAAGATAGAAAATGTTGAAAGCTGAAACTTTAGGCTTCCATATTATCGGCTAACAGAAGACTATCAATTTTCCATTGGGACTGCTAAGAGAGTCATAAGAACGTCAGATGGTATTAATCTGCCATAGCTCTTGTTTTTGAGAAGGTGTACTCCAAAACAGAAGGCATTGAAGTCACTCAGTGCATAGTGAAAATTTCAAAATATAACCAATCCAACTGAATGACATTTATTAGTACTGTATTGACATTTATTTCAATGAAATAATTAGCGGCCTATTGGTAATAAAGACGACGCTGACCAGCCTGAAAAGAACAAATTTTAAACAATTTCATACGGTGTAAATAGTGCTATGTAATTAGTGCTACGCTGAACCATATTTAACGACAAGAAGAAATGACGCATTAGCATTGGAAACAAAAACGGATTCATGATGAAGAAACTATCTAATCATGGCGTGCGTGAATTATAACACACTATAAAAATATGGCTGTCAAAGTCATTTAAAACTTCAATGCCAATTTAGACTAACCTCATTCAACAAAGAGTGTTCGTTTCAAACTCGCCAGAGGGCAGGGCCGCGGCTCGGCTCCCCTCCAGAAGCCTTTTTTAGCTGATGAAAACACCCCGCTCACTCTTGAATAAACTAGTAACCTACATGTTTACCACTTTTGCAACCTCTACACTTACAAATTTTGAAGTCGACTGTGTCCTACCAGACGTTAGCTATGCAAGTAGATTCGTGATAGTTTTGCCGCTGACATTTAGCATTTCAGGCTTATTTATTTTCTTCTTGCCAAGTACACCGCTGCGAAATCTTATTGGAACATACTGAAAACAATCTGCACTAAACACACTAAGCACGTTAACCAAAGGACTCAAGTTTGTATTTGTTAGCTAAAACAGCTAAAACATTTTACTGGCCTATACAATTACCGTAACCTCATCATTGTGATAATATTTGCATGCTGTGATTGAGAAAGTGATTTGCGTCTTCAGTGACGCCTGTGGTGTGCGTCGGTGAACGAACTGAAACAAAGCATTAAACCACCGTGTAAAAATTTCATGCATCATATTTTTGTATTACTACGATTGCAGCGCGAACTCTTACCATAATAGCATCATTGCAATACTTGAGACATCAAATTCTGACATACGGGGAAGTTCTGACCTGATAAATTCTCAGGTTTTTTTTTTTTGCAGTTATGAATTATAAATAACATATCTATCCCATTGGCTGTCGGAAGTCTGCGTGTGTTTAGAATGATGGAGAGAAGGTAACTAAACATCCAATTTTTAATGCGTAAGCATTACTACCTGCATTCTTGGACCCCGCCTAGGGGGCCGTGAAGTCTCCTTTGAGCAACCAGTTCACCCCCCGTGAGTTTCAAGCCCAGGCCGAAATGTAAAATCAGCTTCGATGGCAACTGCTTTAGAGCACTGTGCCTTCTCGGTAGCCGTTTTTTTACACCTCCCAATCTGTCAGCTCACGCTGCACTTCGGATGGCATAGCCTTTATTGTCTCCATCTTCTGTACATAAAGTTGCCCTAAAGGACTTGATAAACCCTCCTTGATCCTAATAAAAAGCTAGGAACACCTTTCTATTACTTAGCTAAACATAAAATACGTACACTCTTAATCTGGTTCCACATACGTCCCGCTTATAAGTGGAACTTTTAAAAATTTCCACTTATTAAACGGAACTTTTTTGAAAGTTCCACTTATAGCTGGAACCTATGTAGAACGAGGTTAAGAGTGTACCATAGCAATAATAATGCTTAACGAATCAAAACGTAACTGCATCTGTGCTAAATTCTGTTCCTGTACGTATATATGTGCTTAGACAAGCTGATTCATCGCCTAATATTTCATTCTAGAAAAGCTCTGTGTACTGCGATTCCTAATTGACCAAAGACGACATATTTAAGAGTTTCAAAATAACCGAAATTGGAATATTGAAGTTTCGACTTCGTCTCTTTTGAACTTTTTTCAATTCAATAATATTATCCTACAATACATAATTTTACGATATGCAAGGCCCAGTTACGGAGTATAATCATTTGTACCTTGTGTTCGTTTCGCAAGCATTTCGCAAGGCAACGCTTTCTAAATATAAAAAAAAACAAGAAAAAAACCTTACAGTTAACCCAATGGAGACCACACAGAAAGGCAAGAAGTGCTTTAAAAAGTCCCTGATATTCAGGAATCGTCTCCGCAAAGCATTTTCTGCAACCCTCACTGCGCTACACCGGTGATAAAATTCAGGGCTCTTTAGAAATTCTGACGACAACATGGACAGGATCAAGTATGCACCAAAAATTAATTTTCTTTTTAAAGTGAACACGGCGAAGCAACTTATTATATCGACCTTTTATGCCTTTGTGATGTTGAGGGGTACACAATGTGAATATATAATTCTCTTTAAAGTAGTGAAATCATTAATCTAACGAACGTAGTAATTGTTTTCTTTTGGGTATGCTGTTCACTATTCTTGTGGCCCATTCAAAGTAAATTATGTGATGGGCATACTGTTATGATAAATAATCATGTGGTGACCGTAAAGGCATTCAAGTTTTTTTATTGGGATCGAAACATTATTTGCAGTACCTCGACACCGATGACAAAATTTGGCTGGTCCTCATAAGCAAAGACGACCGATCGGAACTATGTGTGAATAACAAGAGAGTTAAACTGGAAAATGGCAACTATGACTTTACGCAGAGTTTTGTCAACATAGGTGGCACGTGAGTTACCTCTCATTCTAAAGCCTCCTCAGTAAGCCAATTTTTGAAAAACTAAAATCACCCGTGCATGCGCTGCGTGTTAAGGGCGAGCTCGATGTGCGCGAAAAAGAGAGCAGAGCGACGAGACAACGCAGCGAAGACGACTGTCGTTTGTTCCATAGCTTAGTAGGCAATCCAGTAAAGCGAAGGCCACAGCGACGTTCACAGCCGGTTCACAGTCTGCATCACTCCGCGACTTCGTAGGCACTTGCTTAACTTCTGTTCTGTGTGAAATTTTTGCGAGCCAGGGAAAAAAATTTTTCCTACTTCAGCGGTGTACAGCGGCGAGGCCAAGCCGGCAAGCTTGAGGAGGCGAATACAGATAATGAATTCACCAGGTAGGTACACGGCCTCGACTGCGGTACCGCCGTGGTGCGCTGGCGCATAGCCCGCACCAATTGATGAGCCCTCCGCTACTAACAAGTAAACTGTTCCTTTCGTTTTCAAGTTCGATAATACTGCACAGCTTATAAAAAATTTCAACGGATGTGGTGCAGCAGAAACAACGATCACCAAGACGACGAAATTCCTGAAACCGGAGAAGACAAACCTGAAAAGGCCAGCGAGAGTATGATTGGCTCATCGCGCGTGGACTTACTGGCGGCAAGCGATATTTTCTCTTTAGCTGATCCGAGAAAACGTGCCAAGCAACACGCGCATTTCTCTTCGCGCTACGGCTTAGCGTGAAGTTTGCCGCCGTCAGGTCCGCGTTCGCACGTGTTTTCGCGTACACGGAGCTCAGCCGTTAACGTTTTGTCCCCTTTCGCCTTGCTAGCACAGCCGTCAGACCCGTGGCAGAGCGAGCTGTCTTTTTACATCCTTAGTCTTGCTGCCCTCGCCATTTAGGCTCTCAAGAAATTATGTGGCTGTGAATTTTCTAAGAAAACAAACCACGAAGCAGTTCTTAAGGACATACGTTACAAGAACGGCAATTTTCAGGACGATCACAGGAAAATTACAATAAAGGCCTGACACTGAAACATTTCTTCGGATTTTATGTCAACTTTTACTACGCCGGCTGAACTGGATAATTCAAGGCTCGCATGTTTTCTTAGTTGTGCATTTACAGCTGATGGATTGCAGAATTTTCCATTTTTCCAAATTGTGATTGGCAATTAAAAAAAAAAAGCAACTTTCCATACTTTCCACTTAAATATTCGTCGGAGACCTTCAGTACCTAACAGATTTACATCCGACTAAGTGCATTTCCTTGGTTTCAGTAATGAAATAAATGTGAAATACAGATCATAACTATTTAAACTACCAATGCAGATGTGGTTCGTTTGAGATCGCACAAGTCTGGGATCCGGCTTCTGACCGCATTGGTTTCATTTTAATAAGCATGAGAATGAACATTCGCATGCTGTTTTCGAATCTTATCATGCTGTTACGCCAGTTCTTCATTACCTTTCAACAGTAGAAGATTTCCTATTTTGCATACATTCCCCCTGTATGAAAAAAAGCAGCAAACCGATATTCTATCAATCCTCTCATCAATAAATGCATTGTAACATTGTTTCAGTGTTTTGTGCGAACAATTTTATGTGACAAATTATATTTATTTAATGTGGGGCACAATACCTCGATGTAAGCGGCAGTCTTAGCAGTAAGTCAACTCAGGTTGTGGAAAAAGCTATAACGAACTCGTACAGCCAGATATATTACATTACGCAGTTAGTACATGCTAAAATGTTTTGTTCAGCCAGGGGTCATTCAGGGTAGGTTTGCACATACTCTAATTACCTAATTTTTCATAAAGCAAACGATGAATAATACCTCTCGAATGCCTGAGAATAAATTTGATGTTTTTAAAGCTTTCGTTGTATGGTTCAAGTTAAGTATAATAGTTTTAGTAATGTAAATATCGCATAGCACACCACATTTTACAAAAAACTGTTTCATATGGAATCGGCATAGATATTAACAAGCCACCAACCTCGGGACAAATGTGTTCATATTTTTGCTTTATTACGAAGCTGACGCGATTACAAATACTGTCACGTTTTTACACTATTCAGGCGTAC
This sequence comes from Amblyomma maculatum, assembly GCF_055883805.1. Taxonomy (NCBI): domain Eukaryota; kingdom Metazoa; phylum Arthropoda; class Arachnida; order Ixodida; family Ixodidae; genus Amblyomma; species Amblyomma maculatum. The sequence goes on from NC_139344.1 coordinate 410,996,239, forward strand.
TCATGGAGACAGATAGCTCTAATCTTAATACAGATGCCATTTTATCGAAGGAACATGTTAAAATTGCTTATGATTTGTTATCCACTGTCATGAATTCGGTAAACTTTTTCTTAAATTTAATAAATTATTTATTGTTTCTTGTTTCACTTTTCAGACAGGAAAGACAGTTGCATGCAAGGCTTCAAGAAGAAAATGGCACGGGAACAATGGATGTCAGCGCACAGAAAGGTATAAATGTAGAATTTTAATATTTTTATGCTCTTATGATTCGCCTTTGAATACTCAAGCCCCTAAACGCCCAATTCTACTTGCCTATTCTTCCACGTCTTCAATAGCGTTATAAATGCTACTAAGACTTCGTGAAGTAAGCGCCGTCGTTATGGATAACTAACCATATTAAATCCATAATATAATTTAATAGAATTGGTCATGTGCGTCAAAATCCTTTGAATTGGGATTATTTGGCTAACGTAAACAAAATACGAATATTTAGGGCCGCTGCAGCACAGATGACGTAGTCGGCCAATGGTTCGTAGGCGTATTGAGTGAAGTCACTATTCCACGTGACAAGCCCCAGGACAGCGATGTTAAGAGCGTCCACCTAGAAGTTCACCTAGGAGTACGGGATGGGAATCAATCTGGACTCTCATATTCTCAGTAAAATGCTCTCCCCCATATCAACGAACTCACGTTTGTGTGAGTTTGCTTAAAGTAGAGCTTTACATCTATGTCGAGTGGCCTTTTTCCATAATGAGGTAGCTTACGGCTTTATGTTAATGAACATGTATCAATGAGTAGAGGTACAATTATTACTCTATTGTAGCAAAATGAACTTTGCAAATTATGCTCCGCAATAGATGCCACAGAAAGGAGCATTACGCTCTCACGCTATACCATTGAAAGGGGTGTTTATGTTGCCTGTATTTTTTGCTATGTGCATTGCCTCAGGGCATAAAAAGAATGTTTTGAAGGTTGAAGGGGGACGTGAAATAAACTTAAAAAGGTTGGCTGATATAATGAACTCGGGGACGGAACGATGAGGAGGTCCCTGCGTCCAAGCGACATATGACGACGGATTATGGGGCGAGAGGTCAGCTGCCACCAGGTGCGGGATCCGCGTCGGCTTCAGCGCTGGACATTTCAACAGCAGGTGGTGGATACCGTTTCTGTATTTCTGGACTTAAAGACGGTGCACCCAGGGGGGGGATACAAATCTCTAAACTGAGGCCACTTTCGAATCACTGCAGGTGTTAGAGCCACCCCAACTCCAATCCTCCGAAGCACGACTTCCTCTGCACGGGTTAGACGGGGGGGGGGGGGATGCTTACCGTACATGGAGATATGAGAGCGCGTGTACGGCATCGGTGGTGCTCCTTTCTTGTTAAAAGTAGGGCAGTATTATCTAATCTAGGAGGGTTGACGATGACGACGTTGAGGTGAAAAGGCGGGTCGCAGCATCCGCATGGCTTTGAGCACTTAAAAGGTCACGCGGAGTCCATTCAGTACCAATTTCCTGCGGTATCCGTGGCGCTAGACTGTGTACGTTTTGGCAGATTTCTGTGCTGCTGATGACGCGTCTAAGTAGCTTTATCACCTGGAGGGAATCAGTGCGTATGACAATACGGGCCGTGGGAAGCATGGGAATGGCAGTCACGGAGTGAAGCGCTTTTTGCACCGCAAGCAGTTCCGCACAAAACGAAGATGAAGGTTCCGGTAATTGAAACGTTGATGTCTTGTTCAGTGAACACTTGCTAGGGCAATAAGCTGCAGTTGTCACTTCGCAGGCTTTGATGCTTGCGTCGCGTAAATTACGATGGAACATTGTGGCAAGCGGGCGTCTTGTTCCATAATTCGGTCGCGAAGTTACGACGCCGATTTATGTGTTGTTGGTCGTCGTAAATCAGTTGGTTTGTTATCAGTCAGGTGTACAAAACGCCCAAGAGGAAGAACTGGCAGTGGCGGTAGTAGAATTAAATGTGACTAAGCATAAGCCCTCAGAGCGCACGTTGCGTGAAAGAGGGTGGCCTTAAGCCTTCGTGCATCACATCGTTGCTGCACCAGTTCATCTACTGTGTTTAGCTGCGCGCTTTCTTGGAGCGTCACGATTGGTGTGATGCGAGGAAGACAGGTTATGACCCTCATTGCCTCTTGATTTATAGTTTCAAGGTGCTCCCATTGTGCCCTTCTCTAATACTGAAATTGGGCTTGATAAACAAGGTGCGGTTGCACAGCTGTCCGCACCAACTGTCGTACTGTAGTGCAACATCTGTGTGGGCGCCGCCCGCTTTTGGAGCAATACGTCTGAGCAGACCCAGAGTCTGTACTGTAACGCCTGCTTTTTAGCGCGAGATAGCCATGAAGTTCTAGTTCCCGACTCATGAAACGTTAAATCCAATATTTTTACTGTTGAACTTCCCTGAAGTGGCGTTCCGGACAGATGTAGACGAATAGGCGTTACAGCTAGTTTATGGCGCCCCAGCGGTTGGCGACTGATATGAACGTAATTTTGCTGGCAGAAAGTTCAAGCCCAACGGAAGAAGCATATTTAGACGCACTATCTAAAGTTGATTGCAGAACAATCATTTCTTTTCACTTTTCTTGGCAGATGTTTAATTTCCTTGAGCGGTTTTACAATAGCTATGAAGCTCACGCATGTGCTTTCTACGTATGACGTTTCCAGGACAATCGGGGACCAAATATTCTTTTCGGCACTACAATGTCAATGAAGAGTGTGCCCTTATGACCTATGAAGGAAACGGTGAGCGGCATTGCAATATTATTTGCACTTCATTCACAATTACGGCACATAAATTAAAATATCGATATGATTTAAGAGCGCACTGTAACAAAAGACAAGGGACACTTACAGCGCTTGTGTCTCTTCTATATATGGTAAACTGTTTATTTCAGCTGTTACGCTCTTAAATGCAATACCACGCCGTTCATTGTGCTATGTATGATATGATCCTATACGGTAAAAACCAGAAACAGCAGCCGTCAGCCATTGCATTTTCAAACTTGAAATTCATAAAAAACAACACAGATGACCTAGAAATATTTCTGGAGTCTTATAAGCGTTAAATTTGGCCTTTGAGTTTCAACTAAATACTGGTTAACAAAAGAAGCAGACCGCATTATCTCAGTTGCTTCAAGTGTAAAAGTACGAGCAGCGAAGCGTGACGATATGCAGTAGCAGTTTTATCTGGAAGAGAATATGCGTTCTGACGTTCTAAAAACCTTGATGAAAAGCGACAAAAAAAGAACACAACCTTTTAGTTGGAGAAGCCAATACTGCCACCCAACTATGTAAAAGTAGCCATTTTGCAACGTAGTTGCATTTAGACACTCTATTTTAGAGAGTGCTGTGCGATGTCAGTGCACGTTAAAGAACCCCAGGTGGTCGAAATTTCCGCAGTCCTGCACTACGGCGCCTCTCATAGCCCGAGTTGCTTTGGGACGTTAAACCCCACAAACCAAACCAAATCTTTTTTAGAAAACGCGCTGCGTTTTTTTTTTCAGATCTGGTACAGAGTCATTTTTGATTATCCCAGGTCTTTGCACTTGCCCGATATGGCACAGGTCGAATGAAAAGTAATTAATAATCGTGGTCCACGTCTGGGCAGAGGCAAACGGTGTAACACTCGCAGCTAGAGTATTCACGGGTGTAGCTGCGCGTCTGGGCATCCGTTGCCAATATCAATTAGGAGGACATTGTACCTAACATAATATTTGTACCATGGTTACGTAGACTCGGACGCGGCGGTTCCTTAGAAAACATATTTGAAACATTAATTGGTGCTCTAATATATATTTCTCCTTCGCAAACGCTGAGCAAAGCTACGAAGAAGAAATAAAGCATTTCATGACCGTGAAATTTCACATTACAACGAGCCGCAAAGTGGATAAGCGCATTGGAAGAAGACAAAGGGAGTGGTGTGCGCGCGCAGAGCCAAAGAGGACTGACTGCTGACATGGTGCCTCTGACATAACGTTTTTCGCGAAGGGCTTCAGCGTATCAAGATTATGCAACACAGAAGTTTCTGTTAAAAGCTGTGATAGACGCGCTGTAAGGTATTGTCAAGTTCATTGCCTTATTGATGGACATCATTTGCGTAACAATATTCAATAAACAGGAAAGTAAAATTAATTAATCAACTGTTTGCTGCTTAGCTTTACGGTAGAGCCTTTGTCAAAAGTTTAGAGCCCAGACGGCTTGATTTTAAGCCGTATATTATGACTTCCTTAGCAATCGTGGAAGTACTAACCATTGGAGAGGGTAGGAAGAAAAATCTTCTTGCCTTCAGAAAGTTTAGAAACATGGGAATGCGCTACGAGCCACATAGTATAGCTCAGAAATAGACCGCCGGGCTCGAAAGGTTTGACAAAGGCTGTATATTACATTGTGAAATCGAAAGTCGTCAACAGCGAAAGTGAACATTCGATATTTCTTAATCGACATTAGAGTTTTAAATGCCGAATGTCTACAGTATGCTTTTATAGCACGCTGCTTTGACTTTCCTGCAGTAGACAATGCAAAAACGTAATCCCTGCGCGCTATATTGCGACGGGAAATACGTATAAGGTTTCTAAGTCACAGAGACCGTTAAGAGCGTTTCTATTTCAGTTAAGTGGCGCTATTTTGTCTATGTGTACCATCTGAAATAGAACATGAAGAGCATTCAAACTGTATTTTTCGCTTCCAATATTATGAATTATAATCTCACTCAGACATTTTATGCATTGAACTCGCCATAAAATATTGCAAGGCTTCAATTTTTCAATATATTATTGTACTCTAAAAGTAACACATGGAAAGAAGATTACTTATTTTATGTAATTGCCATCTTTTTATTGCATCTTAGAGTACAGTCACACAATTGATCATAACAGACCGCATCGGTGTGCTTTCGCGGCTTTGCAATGAAAAATCTATATTTTATGATTTCAGCGATGAAGCATACGACTAATCAAAATATATTAAAAGACTGATTTGTTTTATTATTATCATGATTAACAATAACACGTCGTGATTTATTCGTTCGGAAATAAATTAAAGTCTGACCTTAAGGAAGTGAAATTCATGTACTTTCAGATAGAGTATGCGCCTGTTTCAAATTGCCGTTAAATACTCAGGAGGCGAGAAATAAATTCATAAACGGAAGACGCTCGAGTCATTTCGCAAAGAAATTCTATTCGGCCATCAAGTCTCCGTGAAGCCAAGCTTGAAGATGAAACCAATATTAACATATTAGCTCATGCAAGCACACAGGCTTGCTGACATGAAAACATTGCGCAGAAAAGCACTCACTCATTGCTATTTCGCTCTGTCCTAGTTATTCCTATGAAATATAGACAATAATTTACTATTTAAATAATTACGTTGCAGTGAACCCCTAAGCTCAAGATACGTTTATAATTGGGCCAATCTCAATCATGATTAGCCAGTGTTCAATACATCGGGTGCTCAGCTAATGGTGACCAAGATTATAACAAAATGCTGCAGGCAAGACCACACTCTTTTGAGCAGTCCTCGAATCGCTTCACTGGACTCGCACACTTTGTCTTCTTAAATGTTTCATTAGATTTACCTGAGATATCTAATTATTAAAACAGGCGCCTCTAAATGGAGACTTTTTAACTGCGAGTAAATTTTATGGCCGTCTATGTTCCCAAACTACTTTAGTGATTTCTAAACGGCACAGTGACCAACGTGTGCATAAGTCTGAAATGGTAGATTTTTCTTCGTTCGCTATCATGTTGAGACGACTAGTGAGCGAACTCTTGTTTGCATAAGAAATTAAAATTATGAATTTTGTAAAACAGTCGGCTTGCACTCGGTGTACTTACAGATCCCAAGAAAACAGTTGGCACTGTATAAAAAATATATTGTTACAAGCTCTACACAAAAGCTAAATTTGTGGTGAGGAGCATAGGTTCCTTACTACCTAAGTCAAAAGCTTATTTCGATATGTGATCAAAAATATCAACTTGTCCAAGTAAAATAGAAGTACATCATGGCTTCTAGCGAGACCTACTCGTAGAGCCTTTTTGTGGCCTAAATATCAGGACAATATAATAGCGATAACAGGGATCCCTCCCTCATCTAATTCTTCATTCAGACTGCAATTAGATGACATAGCTACAAAACAATGTTTTTAAATGCTTGAAGAACTAGCTGATAAAATGTTCAAGATAAGTAAAAGCCAATAGCATTACTCTAATAAAATCTAGATGTCTAGATTTATAAATCACAGCAGCAGCCAAGAAACTGAGGGAAGCCTACAGGAAAACGCGGAAAAAAAAAATTTTTTTAGCTATGTTTTAGCAATTATCTTTACGGGTAATTTCCGTTAAGAACCTTGTCAGATTTGTCGTTGCCACCTGGCTGTCAATAAAGAATGAACTTCGCTGCTTTCGCGGATACAGATTTCAAAAACCACCAGCGTGTCAGTCATGCCGTGGGCACAATCCTGCAGGAGAAATCAAAATCCTAAAAAAAAAAAAGGCGTGGACATCATTTTTCATTGGTAACCCAGGCGCATACAAGTTTCGCGGCGCGGCAGGTGTACGGCTGTATTTTTGATCTACTTCATAAATTTTGAATGCACACTGTTCGCGAACAATGAGAGGGGTAATATTTTCCATATGCTAATAAATGAGCCCTTATTTAAGAAATATTTAAACGAAATGCTCTTCCGTGAACCTTGATAAATGCACTACGCTGAAATTGTTCCTTGTTACTGCTGAATATACAAACCTGGTATTATAAAACTTCAATTGCCACTGTGTTGCTAGTTTAAGCGCACTAAGAAAAATGGGCCTCTTAAGTAGTTACTAGCGCTGCAAATTAAACAACCATTATATTTTCTTCGTTCCTTCTCCCTTCCTGCCTTCCTTGCTTCCTTTTCGCCTTCTTTCTATTCTTTGTTCCTTAACAGGCCGCACCGAATGCCATCTGTACGTGCGAAACGCAAAGCTTGCTGATGATCAACAAAGAGAATGTGAAAAAGTATATGACAAATTTTGCCAAGAGAAGCACGAAATCTCCAACAGCGCCTGCGAAACCTATAGGGCGACCATACGGGCATAGACTCGACTGATTGCAGGGACTGAGAACTTCCCCGAATAAAATATCTGCGGTGCACGCCACAATGGGTTCGTCGGCTCTTTTTTTTTTTTTTTTTTTTTTTTTTGTAACTGCCTACTCAGGAACGCCAGCTTTTCAAAATCAGGCATTGTGAAGCCATATAGAGGACTGCCCATAAACACCAGAGCCCCACTACGCAAGGCGAGCTGACAAAACAAGTGAGAAGCATTAACACGAAGGTCTCTACTGGTCTCTTTTACACGGCAAAACCTCCAAATTACCTCCCCTCCCGCGTGCAGCTTGAAGTAGCCTTATTAAAGGGGTTATGAAGTGCCTAAAATGAGGTAAAGCAAATCGGTCGAGAGATAGGTACTCCCTTACAAGTCAATTAATCGCAAGAATTTTTCAGCTAGCTTCATTAACACCGGAGATATCGGTACTCCCTCACAAGGCAATTAATCGCAAGAATTTTTCAGCTAGCTTCATTAACACCGGAGATATCGGTACTCCCTCACAAGGCAATTAATCGCAAGAATTTTTCAGCTAGCTTCATTAACACCGGAGATATCGGTACTCCCTCACAAGGCAATTAATCGCAAGAATTTTTCAGCTAGCTTCATCAACGCCGAAGATGTCGGCGATTAAAAATGGCGCTCTTCTCTCCCCCCTCAGCTCAACACTCGGAAACACCAGAGAAAAATTAAGAAAACAGCTCGGGAGCTCCATCCCGCCCACGAAGCCTCATCGGGTGACTCTCGGTTCTCAGACTTCCGGTTGTCGCGCCTGTTTTTGCGAGTGTCGCCCACGCATTCATCGGTCTCTGTCTTTCCCGTCCCGTCTGCGTTTGCATAGCTTTCAACCTTGTCTCGTGTCTTCCTCGGTCGCCGGTGTCTTCAGTTTCTTGACCTTTCAGAACTGTGTGCGACAGCAGCCTGAACAACTCGGGTCGTTCGTGAACGTATGTCTGCAGGTGGGCCGGCTGCTGTCCATACACACCTGCGGCCGCTGCGGAAGCGCACTTTTCTTCATATTCCTGTACCATTCAGCGCAAATTAGCGTGCACTCCTGCCGAGTATGGCTTTCTACAAGACACCTTTCTTCCCTCGCACTTCCGAGGTCATTCTCCGGTGTCCGTAGCTTTGGTACCGTCTTCTGCCGTTTGACCAGCAGCGGCCGGTCTCCTCGCGGAGTTGACGCGATAACATCGGCTCTGCATAGATGCTGGCAGACGAGCGTGCGAATTGCACACGTGCAAACATGTCGTCATTTTACGGCAGGAGCGCTTTCATGACAGTCGGTGAGAGACATCTCTTGTGGTGCATAACGAATGGAATGTATACACGTATCATCGGAGAGAGCACGGACTGATGATCGCTACAAAGTTTGGATATGGGATTGCAGGTGAGGACGAAGTGTTCATCCGCGGATCTGAAGAATTGAGATTAACAAAAAAGATAGTGTGGTGTTGTTGTTATGTTTTTTTTTTTTGAAGTCCTATCACACATCGTTTAGAAAATGCCAATGCGTACCGTGCACGCGTGTTTTTTTCACACGTGCACGCATCGTCCAAGCCAAAATCGACACCGCAAAACATCAGCAATGCAGCTCGGCACATGCAGTTCGGCAGCGCAGGTTGTCGCCGACTTCCGCAGCTACATGCAAGAATCTCGCACAGGAGCATTCGAGCGGCTACGCAGCGAAGCAGGCGATTCCAAAACGTCGTCCGCTGTGGCTTTGATGCAAAAGAAACAAGACCTAGTAACGACCAGGGAGCAGCGCACGACCGGATTGACGCCGGCCGCAGCGCTTGAGGACGGCATCTCTGCAGTAACCTGGCGACATCCGGTGTTGCACTTAAGCGATGCGAATTTGTGTCCTTTCGCGATAAAGCCGAGGCCAGACCTTTTCTGACGCACGTTCTATTTAATTATCAACACGCTGTACGAATGGTCGATGCTGCAAAGACGAGACGGGACTACAGTACGCTGTTGCTGCGCCGTCAGTCGGTACACGAAGGCTGAGGCTGCCTATTTTATCCGCTGTTCCTGAAATATGATCTGAATCAGAAGTATACAATTGGTACGGTGTTGAATCGGACTAACTCGTGCTATTTTTGTACTCCGGCGCCGACGTGCACTTACACTCAGATGCCACCACCTTCTCGGTTAACATCGCGAACATTCTCGGTTAACATTGCTTGGAGTTGGAGGCCAAGAATTCGGATGGTGTTGACCGTTGGCACGGGAAGGTTAATAATAGTGAGGCGGATATCTGGAAATATGGGGGGTTTCCGGGTGCCGGGATAACGCACAAAGAAGAGTTCAGATTTTGCTGCTGAGCACTTAAGTCATTTGTCCAACAAATAGTCTTCAACTGCTTTGATCGCAGCCTAGATAGTCTCTTCGATGTGTCCGTCACTGCCGCCAATCACCCAGAGGGTGACTTCATCCGCGTAAATGAAGGCCCTCGTGGCAGGCGAGCCGAGCCGGAAGGCCCATCATAGTGATGTTGAAAAGTAGAAGAGAGAGAACGGAGCTCTGTGGCGTGCTCGTGTTGCGCAGGGAAATATTATCGAGGGAGTGGGGACCGGCAACGAGCGTGGCAGTGCAATCAGTTAGGAAAGCACGGATATAGTTGTATAGAGTTTCGCTCGCCGGCAGATTGTGGAGGTTGGACAGAATAGCAGTGTGTTGAATTTTGTCGAAAGCTTTAGCGATGTCGAGGCCCAGGATGAACTGAGTGTGTCGAGTCTTGTGGCCCAGAAGTTCATGCTTGCGTTGGAGAATAACATCACACGTGGATAGATGGGGCCGAAAGCCAATCGTGCACGGCGGGAAGAGATCGCGATCCTCTATGTATGTCAAGAGCCGCGCCAATATAACGTGCTCCATGGCCTTACCCCGCAGTACGCGAGTGAGATCGGACAGAGCTTGTCGAGGCCCGGGGACTTACCTGCCTTGATAATTAGAATGATTTTTGCATGTTTCCATTCTTTTGGGAGAACGCCGGACTCCCAGTATTGCTGCATGTAGGATGTGAGTGCATGAATAGAGCGGTCGTCGAGGTACAGTTAATCTTGTCATTCATTGATGTGGTTTGGGCCGGCTGCCGAGCTCGGACGTAACGTAGCTAGCGCATTCCGCACCTCTACCGCTGTGATCGGGGCACTGAGAGAAAGGTTGCCGGTTGTCGGGACCCCAATAGTCTGGGACCAGAATACTACAAGGCAAGGGAACGACTTTCGTGCTGGATTGGAGGTCAGCAGCTACACTCGGCGTGAATGGCGCATGCTAGTTGTGCCGTTTGGGGTTTGGGGCGGCGAAAGATGGCGTGCGATAGTGGTCAGTGCTAAAGCCCCTCGATAGACGACGCTAAAGCCCCTTCTTTTATTCAATGCGCGGCTGTGGCCTGCCACGCTTCCTCCTCCCCCGTCATCGTCGCGCGTTCACTAGTTCGTTTAGTTAGTTTAGTTCGGTTAGTGCCGTTATGGCGGACAATTTCTGCGCACAGAATCTGATCACGCACCTCATGACCCAAGGAAAGCTTTCGCTTAATGCTAACCTAGGCTCGCCATTTCAAATTCATGAAAGAGGGGAGAAGGTACGCGCAAGCATGTGTCACGTTTCACATAATTGGATTGTTAGCTGATCCTCAGGCACATATACCACGTGCGCACCTACCTCCAGATAGGCGTGGGCAGTTGAGACGGCGCTTGTGACTGGGGGTATTACGGCTTCTATTCGCTAGCTTTGTTGTTTATTACAACAGCGCTAATCGGATTTTGCTGCGGACAAAAATGCGAACATAATGGTGGAAAAGTAGAATTAAATTCGGCCCATTGTCGTCAGAAATGAGATCTTTTTTCATCATCATCATCATCATCATCATCATCATCATCATCATCATCAGCCTGACTATACCCCCCGCAGGGCGAAGGCCCCTCCCATATTTCTCCAATTAACCCGGTTCTGTGCTAGCTGCATCCACTTGACCCCTTCGAACTTCTTTGACCTCATCCGCCCACCTAACTTTCTGCCGCCCCCTGCTACGCTTTCCTTCCCTTGGAATCCAGTTTGTTGCCCTAAACGACCATCGGTTATCCTCTCTTCGCACTGCATGTCCGGCCCATGCCCATGCCCATTTCTTCGTCTTAATTTCCACTAGAATGTCAGTAACTTCAGTTATTTCTCTGACCCACTCTGCACGCTTTCTATCTCTTAATGTTACCCCTACCATTTTCCGCTCCATCCATAGGCCACTGCATTGTCCTCAACTTAAGTAGAACTCTCTTAGTTAGCCTCCACATTTCAGCCCCATAGGTGAGTACAGGTAAGATGCAACTGCTATATATTTCCTCTTGAGCGATACCGGTAAGCTGCTAGTCAAATCTGCGAGTGCTTACCAAATGCGTTCCATCCTAATCTTATTCTTCTTGTTATTTCCTTTTCATGGTCCGGATCTGCGGTTACTACCTGTCGTAAGTAGACATATTCGCCTACTACTTCCAGTACATTGCTACCTAACGTAAACTGCTGTTCCTTCCCTAGGAACACCTTAGTCTTCTGCATATTGATTTTTAAGCCTACGTTTTTACTTTTCCTGTCTAGGTTATCAATAATTATTTGAAGTTCGTCCCCCGAGTTACTTAGCAAGGCAATGCCTAAGAGAACTTCTTGTTGGGCAAATCATCAGCATCAGCAAATCGCAAATTACTGAGGTATTCTCCATCTGCCCTGATCCGTAACTGCTCTCATTCCATGTCTCTGAATACTTCCTCTAAGCAAGCTGTGAATAGTTCTGGGGAGATCGTGTCTCCTTGCCTAACACCTTTCTTTATGGAATTTTTTTTTCACTTTCTTTATGCAGAACTATGGTTGCTGTGCAGCCACTATATATATATATATATATATATATATATATATATATATATATATATATATATATATATATATATATATATATAATCTTCCAGCACTTTCACGTACGGCTCGTCTACCCCCTCATTTCGCAATGCCTGCATCACCGCCAAGGTTTCAACTGAGTCAAATGCTTTTTCGTAATCAACGAATTCTATGTATAAGGGCTGGTTACATTCCGAGCATTTTTCTATAACCTGGTTGATGGTATGGATATGATCGATAGTAGAGTACCGTTTCCGAAAACCTGCTTGATCCTTTGCTTGATTGCAGCCTAAGGTTGTCCTGATCCTATTAGCGTATACATTAGTAAATACCTTATACGTAACAGAGAGTAAGCTGATTGGTCTGTAATTTTTATGTCCTTAGAGCCCCCTTTCTTATGAATGAGGATAATGTTTGCATTCTTCCATGGTTCCGGTACCGTCGATGACACCAGGCACTGCGTATACAGGGTAGTCAGTTTTTCTAGCACAATATCCCCCCCATCCTTCAACAAATCTGTAGTTATCTGATCCCCTCCAGCTGATTTCAGCCTTTTGCATAGTTTTTAATGCTTTATTGACCTCGTCGTTCGTCAGCGGTGGAACGTCTGACTGTTTTCCCTACCACCAATCTCATTACGGTCCAGACTACTTTGGCTACTGTAGAGATCTGTATAGGTTTGGTTTTGGTTTTGTGGGATTTAACGTCCCAAAGCAACTCAGGCTATGAGAGGCGCCGTAGTGGAGGGCTCCGGAAATTTCGACCACCTGGGGTTCTTTAACGTGCACTGACATCGCACAGCACACGAGTGCCTTGCTTTTCGCCTTCAGCGGAAAGCGGCTGCCGAGGCCAAGATTTGATCCCGCATCCTTGGGAAGAGTAGTCGAGCGCCCTAACAACTGCGCCACCCCGGCGGGACGTAGAGATCTGTATAGAACTCCTCGGCTACTTTGACTATCTTGTCCATTACCGTGCTGGCGTTGCCCGCCTTGTCCCTTATCGCACACATTTGGTTTGTGCCTATGCCCAATTTCTTATTTACTGTTTTAAGGCTTCCCCCGTTCTTTACAGCATGCTCAATTTTCTCCATGTTATACTTCCTTATATCGGCCACCTTGCGCTTATTGATTAGCTTTGATATCTCGGACAATTCAACCTGATCTGTTTGGTTGAAAGCTTCCAAAAGAAAGCTCCAAATCATACCGAATCAAAATCGATAGCCAAAGTATTGGCATCAATTTTCAGTCTTCCGGGCATCGAAACGGGAGAACCCGGACACAAACAAGATGTATCGAGATGAGGTTTGTGCCCTCTGAGCCCTCGTACAAATAACATGTGTCATATAAGGAGTATGTCCATACATCACCCTTTGGCCGTCTGGACCTAATAATTTTTACTTCGTCTTAATTCGGTTCAACTTCGTGTCCAACATAGTATCTTTAGCGTGGCCAATTCATTACCGACCTCCTAAGTTAAGTTGATCACCCCCCAAACCTAGCCCATCAGACCGCTGTATCACAGGTCTGATTATCACCGCAGTAACCTCCTTCGCAGCCTCTGGGGACCGAATGTCGCGGTTTAATTGGTATAATGAAATAAAAACGGGATGCTATGTACTATATCAAGGTGTTCAAACCCAGAACCATTTAATGAGAACGTTGCAAGTTTTAGCCATTTGAAATTTCATTCATGTGCGCATTTTTCTCCTGTGGGGACTTTCATACCACATCCGGACTCGGACCACAATCATTTGCATGCTACACGGATCAAGAGGCTGCACTGAAAGATTTATCAGCATATGGCCTATGACCTCTCCAGAGGTGCCGCAGATCGCAAGTCGTCACTATCCTCCAAGAAGAGGAAACAGCGTACTTTCATCCGCCCACCTGGCAATAGGCACTGCAGTGCACCAAGAGCGTGTGAGTAATTTAGTGCTTGCGCTCCATCTAATAAGACTTTGGTAGTTGTTATCTATAAGATTTAATTTTCCGCTGCCCGAGCATGCACTTAAACTTGTTGCTCATGCAAGAAGCCATGAAGCCGTCGTAAAGGAACGATGATTATCCTTGGTAGTAATGCGACATTCGACCCAGGGCCTACGTTTCAGCCTCCTGAAATTATAGCTGTTCAGGTTTCTTTATTGCTTCAGGCACCACGTTTGCCGCGACATTGTTTTTCTAACGACCGCTGAGTGTGTCTCTTCTTTTGCTGCCGCCAGCTTCTTTTTTTCTCTCTTTAGGGGCAGAAGCCAACCGAATGAACAGTCCCCCGCGGATGTCTTCGTTTGTTTCTTCAGTATCATCGCCAGTCCGTCACAAGTGCACTTTTTGTTCGGGAAGACACCTACCATGAAGGTTTTTTTAGCTCACTCTGTTTGTTGCGGTATCTTCGTTTTACAATGTCAGAACTCATGAACACTATTTTTCTTTAAATTACCTGTGAACTTTAAATAGTCATTGTGAAACACTTTTGCTGCTTTGAAACAACTCAACATATTTCAAATCTGCGTCGATGCCAGCGCCGTGCACAATTCTGCGAAATACGGAGCGTGAATCTGCCAGCAGATCTGTCACACTGCCGTGCTCCAGCACCCGACCATCGCCCATGACCACCACTCTGAAATGAAACAGGAAAAGAACTTTGATTCGTACATACAAAACATGATCAGTCTGATGCACTCGACCTATGTGAGTGCGTGCGCGCGCGCTTGTGTGTGAGTGAGGCCGGGGAGGGGGGAGGGATGAGAGAGAGAAAGAAACTCCTTGTGTGGGCTCCTGCTCCGCACAAAGCTGTGACTATTATCTCAGCACGAAACGTCGCAAATAATGTGCCCCGATTCGTGTCTACTTCAACTATGCCAAACTGGTCGAACTGTAAAGGCCGATATTTTTCAAAAGAAAAGCGAAACATTCTTGCGAATTGAAATAAAAAAATGTGTATAGAAGTCATATCAAGTACTACCTACCGGTATTTTTTCTTTCTGCCTGCTTAAACAATCAGGTGGTATCAGCTGATTAATATCTGAAACGTCGCTTTAAACATCAAGGAAAGTTGGTTAGCTCTACAAAATAGTCCGACTCCGGTGTTTTCGACGAGGTAACCATAGCGTAGCCCTTGTCGGAATTCAACACTCCCTCTTTCACGGGTAGCTCTTTTCTTTCCCCTTCTGGCCTCCTTCCCCCAAAGCGGTTGCGGAGATGGCGAGGGTGAGAGAAGTGCCGTAGCGCTCCGGACGGCCCTTTCTTTCCCCTCCCCTCTCACCTCTGGGGACAGCATCTGCATACTCGGATAGACGACGCCGCGATACCGGAGTACGCTGATGATGCTGCTGGGAGGAAGACGAAGAACGGTGGGAGCTCCCAATAAACAGCCTGGCCCGCTGGCTGTGTCACGGTGTGTCGTTCTTCACTGTCATGGCTGTAGCCTGAGCTAGCGGCGATGTGTTTGGCTATTAGAGCAGAGCCCGAGCCCCGTTTCAATCCTCACACCCTTTATACTGGGCAAAGATGAAAGCGAGTAAAGTAGAAGAATATTAGATGAGGCCGTGCTCTGTACGTCCGAATCCACCACGATTACAGTACTTTCACCGGCATCCGGTTAAAACTGACAAATGTGCAACATCTATGACGCCCACATCAGAGCGTTTTCGTAGTCGCTAGATCGGATATAAGCTGATGCGCGGCAGCCAACGAACTCAAATGGCCGGTTCTCAGCCCCCATTTATGCTTTTCTCAGTACCAGCATCAAAGCAAACTTTCGTAATGAGCAGCGCTGCAGGGGTGAATTTGGTACCATTTAATTTAGTCGCGGATGAGAGAACTGTAATCGCCGTGCATTTATGATCACGTATTTTGCTGTCACCGTTTTTTTTTTTAATTCTCGGAGTTTTATTGCAGCAGAATAATGGAATAAAAAGTTCCACGATGCAGCTACCTCGTTAGAAACAATCCGGGTTAAACCATTTTCATGATACATAACTTTTCCATTCACACCTTAGAATTTACGGCGATATTTGAAAAGCTCGTTAGCTACTGCCGACAATTTAGTCAAGTTGCCGGAACAAATGGATACCAGTGCGTACATTACGTGACATGTAGCAACCGTTACTTGATTTCAGCTTGGAGGGACGCTAAGGTATTGTTTCTTGTCATGGTTCCTCTCAGCTGGGAAGCCCTGTATATATACCAGTGCGTACATTACGTGACATGTAGCAACCGTTACTTGATTTCAGCTTGGAGGGACGCTAAGGTATTGTTTCTTGTCATGGTTCCTCTCAGCGGGGAAGCCCTGTATATATATTTTTTCAAGAGGCACCTTTCATAACCTTCTACAGATAACAGTTGAAGAAAGTAGGCAATTCTTTAAAA
This sequence comes from Amblyomma maculatum, assembly GCF_055883805.1. NCBI lineage: Eukaryota > Metazoa > Arthropoda > Arachnida > Ixodida > Ixodidae > Amblyomma > Amblyomma maculatum. The sequence goes on from NC_139344.1 coordinate 411,012,594, forward strand.
TAATTTCTATTGACGCTTCGGCTGGAGTTCGGGCTTTGTCAAGTCTTGACAAAGTCAAGTCTTCCCGAAGCCCGGGTTTTGTATCTTATGCTTGGCAGACAGAAAAACCTTGCCTTATGTAAGCCACAATGGGATAAACCTCATTGTGTAATGCTTGAGAAGCAGCGTCCTATGCTTGCCTTTACGCATCTCCAGCCGCAGTATACGCCGTCTTTCTAGTGAGCGAATAGTGCGACGGCCACTATGTGATGCCAGTAGAAAAATCCCCCCGAGGTTCTTACACCCTTGCTAAGATCATAAGATAGCAAGACAAGCATTGGTTAGGTTTTGCTGCATCAGTGGGTAAGAGCAGATGGGGGGGGGGGGGGGGGATAGAGAGAGAGAGAGAAACTGGCACTGCCATTTTCTAAGTCTACACGCCGCCTCTAGATCGTGAAGAGAGACACTTTCTCACAAGCACCTAAGTATCAAAGAGAATGAAATTTTGTGGGGACGAAGACGTCTTCCACTGCAAAGATGCCGACATTTTGACACAATTCTGTACATAGAGCTCAATACAAGATTATAGACATGCATAATATAAAACACCTTGTTCCCCCTCAGTGAGAATTTGTGCAATAAGCTTGTCAGCGCCGTGAAGACAATCTCCTAGAGGCTCCTCCAACAAGCGAGTTTGGAAGGTATTGTTGATCAGCGTCGGATCTCTTAAGTAATTGCCGTCAACAAGGTATATTTTCCTATTTTCGTTACTGAAAAGCACTAGCCGACCACGCAGTCTTATTGTAATGTGCACCAGAGAAAATAGCACGTCCAATTACTTTATGTGGCTAAGGCTTTGCCAGAAACTTCCGATGTAGATTGGATTCGGGGAAAACTACGTTTGGACCTACCTTAGAAATTATGAAACTACGTTATTTTTATTCCGCATTAGGTTATTTGTTATCGGCATGCTTGAAGTGAAGATTCATACCAGATACATTTGCTTCCATTCTCTTGTCATAGTCCACTCACCTGTCATAGTCGAGTATTGTTTCTATGCGATGAGCTATTGTGATGACGGTGCAGTGAGCAAAGCTCTCTTTCAGAGTGGCCTGCACCTTCTGCTCCGTGTCTGCGTCCATCTGCGATGTGGCCTCGTCCAGAACCAGGATCTTCGTAGCTCTCAGAAGTGCGCGAGCGAGGGCCAGCAGCTGACACTGGCCGGCGCTGTGTGGTCATTAAAATAATAATGATTCAGACACTGCCACGTAATACGTAGAAGCATCCACCGCGATGACGCCGGCTGTTTCTTGAAAAGAAGTTTCTTGAATATAGATTTCGGCTGTCTAAAAATACCTTAATGAAATGTATAACAAAACTAATATCCATTCCAAGGAATTTGGCGTTTCTAGTGCGCAGGTTGTCAATGAAGGTTCGCAGAAAGACACTGTTCTTCTCAGGTTTCCCCGAGGGAAGGAGGTATGTAAGGCGCTCTGAGAGGCATGTTGCACTCGGCGTCTGGATCCGACACCGCATACTGATAAATGCTTTAGACCGTTTTCGCGGCGATGAGGAAAATAGCCTCGAACTCTGAGCGCGTGCGACCACTCCTCCTATCTGGTATGTGGAGACGCGGTGGTATCCGAAAGCGCGCGCGCAGTGCAGTTTTTCCACACACAATGTCCTGAGTAGCCGAAAAACGTCGACGGTACTCCGTTCATACAATAGCAGGCGATCAGCGCACTATATTTACTGTTTATTATATTTTGTGTACTATTATAGATACCCTATACACCGTGCTTCTTTGTTTTTATCCCCTTTTTTTCCGCCCTCTCTTTGTCCTCCCTGTTAGTTTCATTTCCTCCGGCCGCATCTCAGATGCAAACAAGTGCCGCAGTAAGTAAAATGTTTTTTTTTTTTACTTTGTTGTTCGAATTAAAAGGAAAATAACAACGGAAGACTGATAATTACCTTAAGATAAAAATATTACTAGCGATTGTATGCAGGCGTTTCCCTGTGAGCCTTTCCATTTCGAACTTTTAATCAGGCAAGCACGGGCGACCACTAAATTTCAGGCACCAACAGCCTGAAGTTTCTTGTAGCCTTGGTAGCATTTCTTGCGAGTTGCGAACGTTTTGTTGCTAGGAAGGTACAAGAGGAACTGAAATGATATTACTTGTGGCAAAAAACATTTACGATATTTTATCTGCTGAAAAAAAGCCACCAGAAATTTATCAAGGTATGAAAGACCATGCATGTCCCGCTTGAACACAACTGTTTCTAATTTAATAGTTGTCAACTTATTCAACGAAACAGAGTTAAAATATTTGTTTAAACACGAATTCCGCAAGCTTTCACACCCAGTAATGAATATGAATGTGGTCATAAAAATAACAACTCTTCCTTAATATAAGCAAACTTTGTGAAAACTATGGGTTATAAAAAATTGTTCGTAGAAGCAATTAAATTTTGCTTTGGTCATCATGTGTCATTATATCCATAAAGATCAACTGATCATTTTCTGTTCAATCTCTTCGAACGTCAGCACGACAGCAAAATCTGACGAATTCAGGTAGAGGCCAGTCACAGAAATTCCAGAAGAGAAGGTGCAGCCGTCGACGACCGTCATCGCGACTCGCCGCGCGCACTGGCAAACCGGTGCCTGAGCCATGGAGTCAGTGCTGAAATCCGCTCGCGAAATAGACTATGCTACAGACTCTTCAACGTAGCGGCTTTGTTACGAAACATCATTGACCTTGGGCAGTATAAATGATTATAAAATGGATACTGTATTCATATAGAATACAACCCCAATAAAGTTGCAAAAATTCTACTCAGCAGCCGCTCAAGCAGTAAATAGAATATATTCATCATAGTTGCTTCAACGAATGTAGCGCGATTAGCATTGTAGCGAAATATCTCATGAAACGTCTGCATTTGCTTGCTCTCACTGTTCAGACTGTTAAAGGGACACTAAAGACACCCAAATATACTATCACAATATAATAAACGGCTAATAAAATTTAATAAAGCAATAATAATCTAATAAAATAATAAAATGACGATACCAGAACACTTATGTTGGACTTACCAGCCAAGAGCGAACAAGCAGTTTCTTCCGTATACATCCCAACATTCAAAGACAGTAAAAAGAGGTGTTGCGAAGGCTGCATTGACGTCGGCTCTCAACAAATCATGCCACCACCATGTTAAAAAAAAGTTTTCTAAGCCAGACTGAGAAGCTTCTGGAGGCAGGGTATCCTGAGTATTCGCTGTGTAGCATAATAGAAAGCATTGCCCTGCCGATCAAGTGGAGTATTCGAAAAGGAAACCTTACTCAAAGAGATAAGTGGTCAGTGGTACCATATACGCATGGCTTCACCCATAATCTAATGAAGATTGGTCAAAGACATGGCGTCCGGGGTATCCCAACGGCACCAAACAGAGCTAAAGGGATGTGTGTGCAGGTTAACAACCAGGACTTAACTCTGAATGCAGAACGTCACACCGGACTAGGTACTCTAAGTGTATTCAGGGGGTTGTTTATGAGATTGCCTTGCATTGTGGAAAGAAATATATTGCACAGACAGGAAGATGTCTCAATGACAGGATTAGAGAGCACGCTTTGGCAATATAGGGCAAGTCTGGTACTAATCTCGCGGTGCACTGCAGACTGCATTGGTTGTAGAGACCAAAAATGTCCGACTGACCTTCACAATGTTAAGCTGATGAAAAGGATGAAGTATAAGTTAGAAAGGAAAATTTATGAAGCATATGCAATCTGTGACTTGGGAGACCAATGTGTCAGTATGCCTTCAGTGGTTTTGTTGAAGAAGGAATTAGAATTTCTGCGCAAACCGGCAGGATGTTAAAGACAAGGAAGAAGTTGGCTGCAGACGTGAAGTGAGGGGAGAAGATGTGCGGTTTCTTGTCAATATAGTCAGTGCAGCGTTGTCCTTGTGATTGTGTGTGCTTCCTATGCTTTGTGTTGTTCCCTGCTCTGCTGCTGTCTTCCAAGAGATAATAAACGCATTTCATGACATTGTTGCCACATATTCGGCAGCCAAAAATCAAATTACTGCTGAGATATAGTAATAAGAAGCTGAGGTTTTTTTTTGTTTGTTTGTTTCCACCGGTCGAATTCAACCTGTTTTCTCCTACTACGTAGTAGGGCAGAATGACGCACACTATGACGCAGCAGGGGCCTCCATGATTGCTGACGAGCCAGCACGGCCTGCGGCGTCAACCGGTTAGCATCCCTCAAGGGAAAACAAGCCAACAGCGTACTCGAAATCGACCATTGGCTCACAGTAAGTGACGGCCACAGCCGAAATAAATAAAACGATAAGGAGAGTAATTTACCGAGCAATGGGCCTTTAAACGAAGAAAAAAATACATAGAGCTCTTGTAATGCATAATATTTTACGTGTTTCTCAAGCCTTCGCGCTCCTTCTTGCACTGTGTATAACCAAACCGAGCCCTCGGTCATCGCACCGCTTCCCGAAATGTTTACATACAAATAAGATTAGGTTAACACCAAAATAGTGGCATCACTGCTGCGCTTGCCAGTTTTGAAGCTTCGTCGCACTTTTTTCTTTTAAGGTTTGTGCTACAGTTCTGTATTCAGCGAACATTACGTCCACGGTAGCAGAGCATGACCGAAGAGCCGGCGCTCCTAAATGTTCCAGCGCTGTGAAATTCCACATGTTAAAATGGTTCCAGTGCACAATATTGTGCGCATAGGCATCCAGAACATTATTTGCAAGGCGTGAGAGCAGGCAGCATGCTCCGACGGTCAAGAAGCTGTAATTTGTATCGGGTAGCAATGGCCTGTGCACCTCGAAACATGCAGTTTGCAGCCGTGACGTAATATGCACAAATGTTTCCCAACGTCCTACAAATCGTGCTTGGCACTCTGAAACCCCTACGCGACAAGCTCTACTTGATGAGCACCGTAATGCTACGGCCAAATTGATACCGGGAATGATGTCGAATGGCACCGTAGTAACGGAAACGTGTGACATCATCTCTGTGTTTGTGAGCTTTTACACGACACTGTTCAGTGACATTTCTGCTACTTCTAATTCGGATCTACTAGCTAACTTTAAAGCTCTTAAAACACCTTTATCAGATGAAGACTGTGCTCTTATCAATGGTCATTTCACGTTGGAAGAAATAGAAAACGCAATTGACCAATTACTCCTCTCTAAAACACCTGGCCCTGATGGCATATCATGCGAGTTTTACAAAACTTTTAAACCTTTGCTGAGCCCTGTCTTGCTGCAGAACTTCGCTTCAAGTTTTGATGTGGGGGTCCTTCCTCAGTCCTTTACTAGGAGTCACACAGTCTTAATTCCAATAAGTACGGATAAAGAAAAATTGCTCTCAGTGGATGGCTACAGGCCAATCACGTTGGCAAATGTAGACTACAAAATTTTTGCGAAAGTACTATCAAATCGTTTACATTATGCCATGACGGTTCTCATTGGCCCTCATCAGACGTGTGGCTTGAGGGGACGCTCCATACAAAATAAGATACATATTGCACGTACAATTATCGAATCTTGCTCTGGCTCTTATGAGCAGCTTGCTCTACTCCAGATTGACCTTGCGAAGGCATTTGATTGTGTCCGGAATTCGTTTCTATTTTCTCTTCACGAGCGTGCAAATGTTGGATCAGCTGTACTGAAAAGGGTGCAACTTTGTTACGACAACTGTTCCACTCGCTTGATTGTTAACGGTCACCTCTCAGAGCCTGCGCCAATTGGATCATCCGTGAAGCAGGGCTGTCCTATGTCACCGCTACTCTTTGCCCTCTACCTGGAGCCCCTTTGTTTGAGTGTACTGCAAAACCACAGTATCCATGATTATGTCGTCTTCAGTAATGAAGTCAAAATGCTTGCGTACGCCGACGATTCGGCGTTTTTCTCCACAGACAAACCCAGCATTGACAAAATTATAACCACCATTGAGCAGTTTGGCATTGCATCTGGCGCTCAAATGAATAAGTCTAAAAGTTCGGGTCTGTGGTTCGGTTCATGGGGAGCAATGCCGACTCATTATGCTGGAATTGAATGGTCTCGAGTTCCCCCTAAATACCTTGGAGTTCCCCTTCATGTTTTCAAGTTTAGTGGCATTACTGGAAAGAGCGGGTCACGGCACTCAAAAGCTATGCTCAGACTTTTGTCCCGCACCGCCTATCAATTTTTGGCCCAGCATAGGCATGTAACATGTTTCTGGCTACAAAACTTTATTATGTTTTACAGGTACTCCGTTGCACGAGACATTACATCCACAGTTTTCACCGAACGTTTGCGACGTTCATATGGTCGTCCAGTTTTGAGCCTATGCGGCGCGATAACTTATTCAGGCCTGTTTCTGCTGGCGGACTAGGTTTGACACATCTCTATGTCAGACAGTCAGTTGCTCGTTTCTTCTTTTTCCGTAATAGCTCCCATCCAATTACCAGAGCATCCCTGCAAACTAACCTAGTGAACCTTCTTCCAAACTTAGTGGTATCTTCCAATTTTACCGATCGGCGCTTATTATTTGATTTTATGAAAGAAAGTAAAGTGCGTTTTCTGGCAGTTCGCTTCTCTTATAAGTACTTATTCTCTGTTTCACGGAAACATTTATACCAAGATTTGATATCTATGTTGTTCTTGCCTCCCTTATATCGTTCACTCTATTCCATTTATATGGGGCAAGATGTGTTAAAAAGGGTGCGTAAAATGCCGATCTTGCCTTCTTTTAAAACGTTTTTCTTTACACTTCACGCCGAGGTTTTGCCTGTTAAAGTGTGGCTTCAGAAAAAATATATTTTCATTTCTTCTGTTAATTGCCGGTTATGTGATACACCTGAAACCATCGAACACTGTTTTATTGCCTGAAAAGATGCAATATTATTTTGGGACGTTCTGCAAACAACATTGAAGAAAGGCTTTATTTTAAATTCCCACAGTGTGCGTTACTTGATAACAACCGAGCATTGCCACGAACCCTTTGACATGATTTTCCTCTTCGGACTGCGCAGCCTGTGGAAAACGCGTGTGTTGGACCGGAATGCTGAACCTCTAGTCTCTCCTGCTACTCATTTTGGCCAGATGGTACACCAGCTTTCAGACGCTTACGAAGATAATGACTATCAACCGGACTGGCTGCCATCGTTGATGTATTGTCTTTCCTTGCCACCGTTTTAGTGAAGTTGTGCTAAGTCGTATTCTAGTTGTGTGGTGTTGTGTTGTATGTTCCAATTGGACTTTTCGCCTACAGGCTGATTACTCTGTAAATATAGTTTTTAACTCTACGCTGAATTTAAAAGCATGTAATAAATACCATGCTGAAAAAAAAAAAAAAGTCTCGGCGTGGCAAAGCGGTTAGCGCGGAACGTTACGAAGCAAGCAGTAGTGAGTTCGAGTCCCACTGGTGGTGTCGCTTTTTTCTTTTTTTTTTGTGTGTGTGTTGCTTCGTTATTTCTTACTTTATATCCGAGTCCCTTTTTTCGCCGGGCGACCAGCGCAATAGGCAAGGATGCAATAGAGGAACAATGGCATTTGGAATATGATCGCCGCTCCCCTTGGTATGAGTGGCAAGTATGACCCTTTTGTTTACGATGCCTGCAAATAGCACGTTGAAGCTCTTGTTGCCACAGTATGGTTGTCACATGTACCATGGTTTAGTGAGCAATTGAATGATAATAATGTTTTCCTTCGGCACTAAGCACATGTATGCCTTTTGTGGCGTACGTAGCTGCAGTCGAGCGGTCAGGTCAGGGTCAATGGGAGCTCGCAGTCGAAGCGGCGACGGCGGCGATATGTTTGCTCAGAATTGTGAACGAAGGAGCGTGTCGGCGGCAGCGGATTTCGCTCGCTCGCGCCTCCGAATGCTCAAAAGTGAGCGAGCCAGGCGCATCTGCTTCTCCAATCTCGTATTTCAGGCGCCGCTTGTCCAAAACGAAACTATCCGACCACGCACGAAGTGTCTGAGCCGGAACATAACCGAAACTGAAATGAACGACTGCGGCGCCTCCAAGTACATTTTTGTATTTGCCTTACAACGTTTCTGTTGTCGTTTTGCCGTTGTTTATGTATAATAAAAGCATGTCATCATATTCAAAACAAAGCATACTACCGCATTCAAACGGGCAACGTAATTCGCATTTGTCACCCTCCGGAATCTCTAGCGCGTCACGTGATTTACAGTTGCGAGTCTCGGCCGTGTTGGCTGTGGCGGCGATACCTGTATTTCTGTTCTTCGTCTTTACTACCTCATAACAGCTCTGTTTTCAGTGAGAGTGATTTTTTTTTTTTTTGGGGGGGGGGGGGAATCAGGAATTGGCATTCTATCGATGCAATACCCCTTCATTTTTCTCTTTTGTGCCTCATTAAGGCAGCCCTTCTCTAGAAATCATTCAAGGATAAAACGTACACCGAAAACTGCCCTGCATTGCCTGCTTCAACGCCCTTCCGGCCAATTGTAGGTAACCGCCTCTTTGTGCCACATAGCAGCCACACATTAATTTTAATCAGGCTTGTACTTCTCGCCCAACCCGATCAAGCGCTTCAGTTACAGCCGCTTCTGTCCGATTTCGTTCACTCAGGTACTTTCAGAACGCGAAAATGTGAAAGCGAAAGCTCAGGAATGCCCATGTGCGCTACCTACCACTTGTCCCGCGGATGCGATCGCACATACCAGCGTCGCAATTATTCTCAACTTAACCGCTAGATGGTTCCACTTACAGAAACCGGCGGCGCCCAAATCAGGTATCGCATCTGCGGTACACCTTCTACGCGGATGACATCACTATTTGGACCACAGCCCATTCCACCGCGGATATTGAGGACCGCCTTCAAGAGACCGTAACCATCGTGTAAGCCTACGCCGCTAACTGCGGCCTCACTAGCTCCCTTGAAACGTCGGAGTTTCTTGTACTACACAGCTCCCGCCAACGCACACCCACTCTTGAAGTCAACCTCAATGGAGACTCAATACCTCAGAAGGACACGAACAGGGTTCTACGCCTTTACGTCAAAGACAGGGGAAGAAATGGTTATGCCCTCACTCGGCTCAAAACCACCAGCCTACAAGTTGCGCATATGATAGCCTGGTTCACTACCAACAAGTGCATGTTCGAACAAGACACGCTGCGCCTGGTTCAAGCATTCATCATTAACAGAATTGTGTATTCGGCACCCTATTTGCACCTCAACATGGGAGACTATACGAAAATTGACGTCTTGATACAAAGCGCTTTTAAAAAAGGCGCTGGGCCTGCCCCAAAGCACTTCCTAAGAGCCCTTTTTGCAATTAGGGGTGCACAATACAGCCGAAGAGCTCCTTGCGCCCAACGCGCCACCCAGATTAATCCATTAGCAGCAACCCGCGCGGGTCAGACCGTTCTTACGGACATTAACCGGACTAGCCAGCTAGCAAAAACAGGCTATAGCGAAAGGGTGGTCGAACTAGTTTATCGCCAATCCCCCACATCGCAGTATACATCATCTGTTCCGCCAAGGGCCAAAAACCTCCAGGAAAGATAAGGGAAAGACACTGCGTCCTGCTACTTAGACGCAGCAAAGTCAGAATCGGGGTACACGGCAGCGGTTGTGATTCACCAACTGCAATTGGTTGATGCTCTCACCGTCTGTGATGACAATATAGAAACGACGGAGGATGTGGTCATTGCTGTAGCCGCAACGCATACCACATGTGTCTATATATTCACTTATTGTATGGCTGCCTACCGCAACAACATCAAAGGAAGAATTTGTCACCAGACTGCCAGAATATTAAAAAATCATGGACACCCCCAACAAGCGAACAAGACAAATGCCTCGTCTGGACACCCAGACATCAAGACATTGAAGAGAACGAGTGCGCCCATGTCGTTGTCCGAGGTCTCCTCCCTCATGTGTCGACCCCTTAATCCCCCACACCCCCTTATCCCGGCCCTCTGGTGACGTGCGCGGAGAGGTTACAGCACAACAGACTCTCTTGCAGAAAATATCTACCACCAGCAAGGTGATGTCCAAAGCGGAGGAAGTCGGATGGCGACGCCTACAGACAGGTACATATAACACACCAGCCAGCTTAAACACAATACACCCCGGGTTCTGCGACCCCAAATGTAAATATTGAGGGGAGAAGGCAGGCCTGCATCACGTGGTGTGTACCTGCCCACACAATCCTCCAGATGACCCAAATGCAGTGCCAACAATTCAGGGGTGGGAGGCTGCCCTATCCAGCTCTGGACTAGAGGCCCAACGGGCCATCGTGACACGTGCACGGATAGCAGCGGCAGTCCTGGAGTCCTGGAATAGGGACCCCACCCACACATCCCCCTCTCTGATCTCTGCTCAATAAAGTTTTTCGGTTTGTCAGTCACCCATGATAACACGGTCTTAGCTCGTTCAGTCGAAAAGCTATCGCCGTGTACATATATTGAGACAAAGGGTTTCTTAAAAACCGGAAATGACTTAGTACTAAAATCACGATGCAACCATATTCTTTCTTGGACCTCACCAATGGTCTGCAGTATGTACACAATAAACAAATAAATAAATAAATATTTTGCGCAGTGGTATCACATCATTTCGCCTCCGATTTAGCACCATCCTTCTATACTCAACTTCAAGGCTAGTTTGCGATAGGAATTCAAAATGACGCCAACGGCCCTGGGAGAAATGTAGGCGTCTACTGTGAAATGAAACAGGTGCTGCGTATTCCTTCCCTAAAAACCAAAATAAACATGTTTTCAGCGCAATATTTTTAAGCAAACAGTGCTGCCCAGACGTGATGGCGCAGTGTTTAAGATGTGTAACTACTGTTCCAAAGTGCTCGGGTTCTATCCGATCTTCGGCTGCCGAGTTTGGATGGAGGTGAGCAGGAGAACGTTAAAGGGGGTCTAAATTACTCCGCCCCCAACCAGGCTTCCACCTATGGCACTTTTTTCTGTATTTTCGATTTGGCTCCCACCTTCCTCTCTAGCCTTACGGTGCGGATCATGTATCCACGATAGAACTGTGACAGGTACTGAACCTATCTTTGCCTATGACCAATTATTATTACTATTAAACAAAAAGTGTAAAATTATTCGTTGAATCAAACGGTGATAATAAAAGCGCTTCGCGTCTACTTTTATCACGAAGCTTGAACATTCCCCTAATTTAATTCACTGACAGAAGGCTACACCACTAAAGCAGTAAAAGCTCAAGATCGCCTTTATAAGGTTATATTCATTCAAAAAGGCTCTTCGCAGTTCTTTTGCAGTCCCCTCATTTGAAACATATCAGAAACCTTCAATACTCGTGGATGTCTGCATACTACTCCGTCGGTATGTTGTTAATGGCGCCCTTGTGTAAACCTATCATAGCATTGTCTAATTTAAAAACTATGCAAGTAACCGACACTTATACTTGTGGCGTTCCTTGACAGTCACAACTCAGCGTCTTGCTAGATCGTTGCATGCTATACACCTCTAATGTTTTGTGTTGTAACATTAAGAAACAAACCTGAGGTTTCCTCCTTTCTCAGAGATGGCGAATGAAAGAGCTTCTTGGGTACGTTCGACGAATTCGCTCATGCGCACGCTACGGAGGACTTTCCAGAGCTGCTCGTCTGAGTAGCAGCCTTGTGGGTCCAAATTCTCGCGAAGTGTACCAGAGAACATAGAGGAGTCCTAAAAAAGGGTGAGAAAAAATTCACATCACTGCAGTGTGCAGACGAAAGTTGCAACGTTAACGGAGGCACACATGCAAATGTTCACCGTCTGAACGAATAAAGGTGCCCTTTAGAACAACTAAAATTATAGAAAACTATTTCCACGTTCGTGACACGCGATTGTGCATTACATCAACTTATAAATGTTACAAATAGTAGTCAGAAAAAGATACAATTGTAATATTGCGTTGTTCATAGGTAAGTTCAGTTCAGGCGTTCAGTCGTGTCCGACTCTTCGTGACCCTATGGACCATGTCACGCCACGCTTTCCGGTCTCTCACTATCTTCCTAATATCACATAACTTCATCTGCAGTGCCTCGAGGATGCCATCTAACCATCGCGTTCGCTGCCTACCCCTTCTCCGGCGACCCTCAACCTTTCCCAACATCAAATCTTTCTCCAGCGACTCCTTTCTTCTCATCAGATGCCCAAAGTAGCTGAGCTTTAACTTTAGAATTTGACCCTCCAATGAGCAGTCAGGGCTTATGGTCGACAATATCGACTGATTTGATCTTCTGGCAGCCCAAGGAACTCTCAAGAGTCTTCGCCAGCACCACAATTCAAACGCGTCAATTCTTCTGCGGTCAGCCTTTTTCACAGTCCAACTCTCGCATCCATACATCACAACTGGAAAGACCATAGCACGAGTTATACGGATCTTGGTTGGCAGACTAATGTCTCTGCTCTTTACTAGGCGGTCAAGGCTAACCATTGCTCTCTTTCCCAGAAGCAGGCGTCTCCTAATTTCATGGCTGCAGTCTCCTTCCGAGGTAATCTTGGAGCCCAAGAACAGAAAATCTGTCACAGCTTCCACTTCTTGTCCCTTCATGCTCCAGGACTTGATAGGGCAAGACGCCATGATCTTTGTCTTTTTAATGTTCAGTTTAAGCCCAAACTTCTCACTCTCTTCTTGTACGCGCATCAGAAGTCTCTTGAGTTCCACTTCACTTTCTGCCATTAAAGTGGTATCATCCGCATATCTAAGGTTGCTGATACGTTTTCCAGCAATCTTCACTCCAGCTGAAGACTCGTCCAGACCGGCCTTCCTTATGATGCACTCTGCATATAGGTTAAATAGGCAGGGCGACAGTATGCAGCCTTGCCTCACTCCTTTCTCAATCGGAAAGCAATCAGTAAGACCATGCCCAGTTCTGACTGTGGCCTCTTGCCCTTCATACAGGTTCCTGAGGAGACAGATGAGGTGAATTGGAACTCCCATCTCTTGGTGAGCTTGCCACAATCTGCTGTCATCTACGCAGTCAAACGCTTTCGCATAATCAATAAAGCAGAAGTAGATGGGTTTCTGGAACTCTCTTGCTTTTTCCATGATCCAGCGAAGGTTGGCAACTTGGTCTCTAGTTCCTCTGCCCTTGCGAAACCCAGCTTGCACGTCCGGAAGCTCCCGATCCACATACTGCTGCAGCCTACCTTGGAGGATTTTTAACATCACCTTGCTAGCATGCGAAATAAGCGCGATCGTGCGGTAGTTGGAACAATCTTTGGCACTGCCTTTCTTTGGAATGGGGATGTAAACTGACCTCCTCCAATCCTGTGGCCACCGCAGGGTTGTCCAAATCTTCTGACATAATGTATGTAGAATGTTAACAGCGTCATGGTTGAGGTTTTGAAGCAACTCAGCTGGAATGCCATCGATTCCGCTGGCTTTGTTCTTAGCAAGGCTGGCTAAGTCCCATTCAACTTCACTCTTCAGGATGCCTGGCTCAAAATCAGCAATCACAACTGTCTTATGTTGGGTTTGCACATTCGGGTCCTTCTTGTACAGTTCTTCTGTGTATTCCTGCCACCTCTTCTTTATCTCTGAGGCTTCAGTGATGTCCTCGCCTCGTTTGTCCTTTATCACGCCCAGCTTAGCACAGAAGCTTCCTTTGATATCTTTGATTGTCTTATACAGAGCTCTTGCGTTCCTTAATTGGCTGTTGTCCTCAACTGCTTGGCACTGTATGTTCAAAAAGCCATTCTTATCTCTCCTTGCTATTTTCTGAAAATCCGCATTGAGAACCTTGTATCTTTCTCTTTCCCCCATAACTTTTGCCGTCCTCCTTTCCTCAGCTATTTGCAAAGCCTCTTCAGATAACCAGATTGCTTTCTTGCATTTCTTTTGCTTTGGAACTACCTTAGTAGTAACTTCTTGTATTATATCACGAATATCAGTCCACATTTCTTCGGGCTCTTTGTCTTCTAGATCAAATTCTTGAAATCGATTCCTCACTTCCACAGCATATTCTAATGGAATCTGATCCAGATCATACCTGAAAGGCCTTCTAGTTTTCTGCGTTTTCCTCAATCGAAGCTTAATTTTGGCAACAAGAAGCTGATGATCGGTGCCACAATCGGCCCCAGGCCTTGTTTTTACTGCTTGTATAGTGCTTCTCCATCTCTGCCGGCAAATAATATAATCGATCTGATTCCTGTACAGACCGTCGGGTGAAGTCCATGTGTACAGGCGCCTCTTGTGCTGTTGAAAATGAGTATTCGCTATGGTCAGGTGGTTTTCTTGACAAAACTCTACTAGCCTCTGCCCAGCTTCATTTGGCTCACCAAGACCGAAATTGCCTATAATTCCGGATATTTCTTCACTCCCTCACTCACTTAGCCTTCCAGTCTCCTATGAGAAAAACGACGTCTGATGATGGGGTGCGGTCTAAAAGGCATTGTAGGTCCGCATAAAATCTCTCAACGTCAGCTTCTTCAGCAGTAGTGGTCGGTGCATAGACTTGGATAACTGTTATGTTCAAAGGGTGACCTTGGATCCGAAGTGACATCATTCGGTCGTTTTTGGGGTTGTACCCTAGCACTGCTTTGCCCATTCTTCTGTTTACTATGAGAGCGACCCCATTCCTTCTCTTGGATTCGTGCCCACAATAAAAGACATAATGGTCGCCGGAGTTAAATTCTCCCATTCCGGTCCACTTGAGCTCGCTGATACCCAAGATATCAATGTTCAATCTGTCCATTTCTCGCTTGACGACATCCAGTTTACCTTGCGTCATAGATCTTACATTCCATGTTGCTATGTGATATATCTCCTTGCAACATCGGACTTTCTGGTCGCTTCCCGACACATCCACAACTGAGCGTCCTTTTGGTTTTAGCCCAGCCGCTTCATTCGTCCTGGAGCTACTAGGAATCGCCCTTTGTTCATCCCCAGTAGCATGTGGGACGCCTTCCAACCTGGGGGGCTCATCTTCCGGCGCCATATCATTAATGGTATTGTGACTGGCCATAGGGTTTTCTTGGCAGGAAATACTGGAGTGGGTTGCCATTACCTTCTCCAGTGAATCACATTTTGTCAGAACTCTCTGCCGTGACCTGTCTATCTTGGGTGGCCCTACACAGCAGAGCTCACGACTGCATCGAGTTTCGCAAGCCCCTCCGCCACGACAAGGCAGTGATCCATGAATGGGGTTCATAGGGAAACGCACATCAAAATTGTGTTTTTATAATCCTCTCATGTGGTCTAAGGCTGCCTGCGCTAACTGAATATTGCACTCTGTTGCTGAACATGAATTCTGCAATGGCTAGGCTGTAGGTTATTGCCTATATCTGCCACAAAAACTAGCACATGCAGCACAGGGCGCCGATGGCGCATGCCTATTAGTGTGGCATCGAGATGAAGGTTGTTGTTAGCTAAAGGAGGGGTTAGACTTGCTGACTCTTCCGGTATCTGCCCCGCCGCAGCAACACATAAATGTTAACCATACCCACAAATCAGGCATATGCTTGATCAGACTTATCTACAACGTTAGAAGCACCCGCCTCGCCACATTTTTAGAATTCTAAGACGTCTCATTTCTACATAACCATACCTAAGAAGCATTGAAGTAGTTACAAAGCTATTGCTATTGAACCCGTCTTATATATTTGTGGTGTCCATCAGAAAACACAATATGATCAATACAAATCGCAATTTTTTATTTAAAACGCATTATGTTTAAGTAACAACAGTTAGCGAAACCACCAAAATAAAATATAGTGTTCTACAACTATATCGGGTGCATTTTGAAATTTCCTCCCGCCCCAAACGGGGCTCAATTTGCGCTAAAACCACCCACTAAAACCACTAAACCACCCAGAAAGCTTGCGCGCTTTTGTCCATTTTGTTGTGTAGTAAGTCCTTACAGCGGTTCTTATCTTGCTTGGTTCCATATGATGCAGAACCAGAACCGTCTGTGACGAGACCGAAGTAGCAAAAGGCGCAAACGCCAATTTTCCGCGAAGAGCAGCAGTGGCGCCATCTAGTATCATTACAGGAACTTGCCATGCTTGCCACGACGCTTTTGAAACACGGCGCTTTCCTCCAGCGATGCCATTTGACGCCATAGCTGCCTTTTGCTGGAAACTCTGCGGTGACGTCTTTTCCTCCTTAGACTCGTCGCAGACGGTTCTAGTTTATCATCATGCGCGGCTAAACCAAGTGAGCACCCCGGCCAAAACTCGTAAAGAACAGGACAACAACGCACAATCTTTGTGCGCGGTTTTAGATCGAATGAACCTCCGGTTGAGGCGGAACAACACTGTATGTGAGCAGAAGTAGGTAATACGGGATAAATGATACTATTTAAAATAGCAGCGAGAAGAGTAGTACAGACGTTGTATGCGAGATACGCCTCCTACAGTCTCACTGGTCCCACATCTCTATCCGCTAGGTAGGGCAATTCTGTTTCGTCTCACAGCACGAGTCAGGTGACTGCGAAATGTGCCGCTACGCAGCTGCAAAAAAAAAAAAAGGATGCTAAAACACGAGCATTGTAGCTCTGTCTACCGTCTTTCCAGAAATGTCTTAGAAAGTATTGGTTGTCGACCTGTTAAGCAGCAGAAATGAGCTACTCGTGTGCTCTCTTACTTACAGTTCATGCTCGTATAACTAAAATTACGACATGAAAACTTATCACATCCTTCTGCCTAGGTTCTGCACAGCACCGTTATGAAGACGCTACAAAGTATATATGGCACCTGTTGGGTGCGATTCTGTTCGGCCATGCCGTTTATTTGTTTTATAATAAGGAAGTAAGTGCTCACTGACATACACCCAAGCACACTCATACGGCTACAAAGGAAAGCTATGCTTAATGAGAAACTCCTCAGTTAAAGAAAACTTTGTCCCACTTTTGGGATCTAAATCGGAATCACTGCCTTTCTGGGGTAGTTTCTCTACCAACTCAGCTAGCCAGGACAGTAAGCAGAACAAAGTGTAGGGCGAGACCGAATTGATCAATAGATAGAAATGGGAGCTGTGTTGATCGAACATTAGGGGAATCCCCCAAGGTGTAGTAGATTTGTAATAAGGCAGTAATTACTACCAGGCATCCACTCAAGTTTTAGGCGATTTTCTTTATTAATGTTTGCGCCCTGACGATTAACTTCGGACAAAACTTCGCATTTTAGATGAACATTTCAACATTTCAGTTGCCATAAAATAGCCTTTATAAATTTTCCCCGCGCCCCTCATACCTGGGGTATAATACTGATAGCAGAACGTAGACGATGTAGGGGTACAGTACATATGTCGACACCGTCAATTTTGATGGATCCAGACGTTCGCTCAATCATACGGAGCAGGGCTAACACCAGAGACGATTTGCCTGCGCCGGTCCTTCCCACGACAGCCAACTGTAAGTGAGTGCATTTAAAGAAGTTTTCATAATTAGCACACACATATGCGTAATAGATCGCCATATTATGACTTGTATAAATAGGGCAACTATACCAGAAAACACGGTCAAACGAAGGAGAAAAAACAGGACCTATGAAGAATGGGTAAGCGGCAACTAGCCCAGCCTACCAATCTACTTTAGGGCTGCAGGTATACAAGCCTATAAGCTTTCATTCTGTCTTTTTTTATGTTTCCTTGTACGCGGCTGTGAAATATTCGCCTTAGTGGCTGAATTGTAAGAAGCAGGCTACCGCTAGTTCAATAAGCAGCTCACACAAAGTATCATTCATATAATTACTAAGCAATGTTGAGTCCCGCACTCTCGCAGGCAATAAATCTTCAGTTAAGTAAGTATCATACAAGGAAACAGGAAGGAACACTTATCAAGTGCAAAAATGGCTTGGGTTCAACCCGGCTTAACATACGTTATGAAGTAGAAGTTAAAATGAGCATGATCAGACACAGTTTTCTGTACTTTAGCTCCTCCATGGCTGCCTGAGAACCTCAAAACTTATGAGGAACCCTTAAGCTCCGCTTTAGGAGTATGATGAGATAGCGTAGGCTACCACCCCCAAGCATAAATCCCCGCTGTAACCAAGCCTTATGAACTTCACTGCGTGGTCTAGGCAACGGTACTGGCAGGCTGATTCTGATATCATCCTCATACATTAATGAAAAGGCAACAGTTGGCAGCTCCTGTCAAATGCAATGTCAGGCAAGTTCATATGTCTAGTTACAGCTGGGACATGTCAGCTGGCACCCAGCGGCACGCTAGCTGTTTTTCGCTCACAACGCCAATGCTGACGCCGGATTTTTGTTGGAGGGGTTCTGTAACGCGATAGCGTTACAATATCGCAGCTGGGTCTAGACAACGAGACCTTGAGGGCATTTTGGAGGAGTAAACCCCAGGAAGCCAGCCAAATGGGCGGCGATAGCAATGGGGGAATACATAGGCAGGAGACTGGACGGTTGTACAGCTTTGTCAGACAGTGTTGTATATTTGTGGACATATGTACCGACACAAATAAAGTTTGGCAGGTATATAAAGAAGAAGAAGAAGAAGGTGTGAGAAGTAGAAGCGAAGGAGAAGAATGAGTGGCACCGATTCCGCACACCGACCGTGCGAAAAAGACAAAGAGAGCTGCGCTGGCTCCTCGAGCCGCACATAAGGTCACTTCTCGGAAAGACCACTTCCAGGTTTAGCTGGAAGAAGTAGAGCTTTCGCGCCAAAAGCATTTGCAGAGTTACCAAATCAAGCTGTCTCATGGTAGTACGAAGCTGCGACCACACTCACGCGTACCTTTTGTCCTGCATGCGCTTCAAAGGAGACGTCTTTCAGGATGTCCTCAGCAATGCCAGGTCGATAGGACGCGTAAAAGTGGTCAAACCTTATGACGCCTCTGCATGGCCACATGTCGTCGTAAGGCTGAAGGAATAGCCGAGCACTTGACGGGTCGTTGAGCTGAGTGGATACTGACTGCAAAGAAGCACAACGTATTTACTTTCCATTTATAGTGACATTTATACTTCAACTGACTTGGTTGATGGCTGCGAATTGACTCGGTGCTGCTCTAATCTAGAGCAAGCATCTAGTTTTGCTGTCAAATTCCAACTGTCTCGATGCGGTAACTCGCCGTTGTGCGACATTCGATGGTATTAAAACGTGAACGCATAATCATGGACATAAAAGAATAGAATGGATGCATAGCTACCTGGCATAATGTGTTTTCACAACAATCTATGCCTTGCTACTTCCTGCGAAGCATTCATTGTCTTTGCAGATGAATATTGGATGGACTGGCGGCACTGATTGTTTCTAGTTAGCTTATTTATCTGTTTCAGTGCATGATTCTGTATTTATCTGCAGTAACCTACTAATAACTAATTGTTTAGGTGCCATTGGGGCCAGCCTTCTAGGTTCATTCAACGTGATCATCCAATGAGGCATGTAGAGCTGCTTTACTCCTACCAGCAGTTCTTAACAATAAATAAGTGTGCCCTTTCCTGGTAACTATATGCCGTTAAACGAATGAAGGAAATACAGAAGCGGCAAAAGCCAGGATAAACTGACAGGCACACTAACAGCGCTAGCCGTTATTTACGTGAGGCCACACCACCGCACGAGGTCATTTACCCGTGACCAGCCCACTCAAGAGAGCGAATGTGTGGAATAAAAGAACCCGGTCTGTAAAGTACAGCTTATGTAATATATTGGAATACACACCGTGGTGTACAAAGTGCACCTTATGTAATGGCCAGTCTGCAATGTAAAAGCAGCCCATGGACGCGGAACGTGGTGCCCAACGAAATTTATTCACCGGGGAAACCAAATCTAGAGCAGCATTCTCAATCACCATGCGTATTTTCGTGATACAGTATAAAAAATGAATTACAGTGGTGTCTTGTTCATCTGTAGCCCCGTGAATATTTTGTGTTTTATGTTCTAAGAGTGAAGATGTGGCAAACCATCGTTGCGACGAAAATTAGACACCAGTTTAGCGTTAATGAAAGCCTATTTACCAGCTATCTGGACGAATCCAGGAGCCCAAAAGCAGCCGTCATTGAACCACCTAAGAAAGGTTTGGTGCAAGGGACCCCTTCTTCAAGCATTTCACCACAAAAGCGCAGGGAGCCATTCGAGCTTGTCCCACTCAATAGAAATCCCGTAGATCCCCGGTGCCATTAAGGAATCGAGCTCACCGTATCTCTCACGTGGGGCGAGTGCCCATTCACTTGGCAAAAGCAAGGGCTTTTGGTCTTTTGAAATTTTTCGTACTATATATAGACAAACTTTTCTGAGCAATGGTATAATAAACCCAACGGTAAAAAGAATCTTGAGAACATTGCTAATTTCCATGTGGTACTTACCGCGTGCATGGCACTATTCTAAACCTCTGCCACAAGGCTTCACCACAAATACTTTTGGTCGAATGGAAATCGACGAGTTGACTGCTAGCATTGTTCACCTCTGATATCAGCAAGACCTGGCAGCAGGTAACGAACAAATAACGATTTTCATAAAATTACAAGTAACAAGTACATGCACGCTTTTCACGAACACTTCGCAAATGTAAATACTCGACAATAGTAGCAAAAAAAAATCTGACCTGTCACATTCTTGATTCAATATCGAAGGAAACACAATCGGCAAAGCAAGCAAAGAACATAACAAAATCTGCACGTACAAGACCTGCATCGGAGAACTTTCCCGATCGAAACAGTTCTTGGTACCATGCCCAGCACGGCAATTGCGACGCAACACCCCAAGGCAACAAGGGCTACGAACTGAACTATCTACTGAATAAATATATTGCGGACAAAATGTAAAAGAGTAAGCCTTGCATGTTCTTTCTTAATCAATTCTCGACATCCTATTAGAACTTAAAAGCTGTTAAGCTTTCTTGAAGATACCATTTTCTTGCTGAACTCATGAATTATTTTCACATTTTATTATAGTTGACAACAGCAGCAGGCTGTAACCATAACATGGCGAAACGTAACAAAGCTTGGTTGTTTTCTTACATATTCTAAGAATAAACTATGTATATTTATCAAAAAATCTTCAGCACTACGATGGTTACCTAGCAGCTAGCTGCACAAAGAAGTCAAAGAACGTTGCAGACTTGCCTGTTCCACGGGTAGCTCTGTGTACTCTAAAACACGTTGGAAAGCCGCGTCTCCTTGTGCTATCCAAAAGGCGCTCAAGTAGACCGTAGTCATGGCGAACAGCACCTGCACAAATATTCGCTGCAACCATAAACCCCTTAGCCTGAGTGACGTGCTTCATAGGAATTTCAATACACTAAGTTCATTTTTGTGGTCATTTTTTTGCCCGTCCTTTGGTAGTGAAGTTGATGAAAGGGATTTCTCCCCAGGTGAAAGCCTTGCAAACCACCGGAGGGGGTCACCAGTGATAAAAAGGCAAGAGATGGATATTATAAATATCAGAGTAGAGCCAACGACACTCACGATTACATAATTATGCAAATTCACAGCGTCGTTCAGGCAAATAGTGCGTGTGTCATTTACAGCCTGATTTTAAATAGCCTGTACTATACTCTGTCACCTGAGAACTAAAGGGTGTTAAAATCACCAGGAAGTAAACAATGCAAGCATGGCGGGTAGAGAGTGGAGCTTCTTCAGAAATCTATTTATATTAAATCAAGTTATTGCTCTCGTCAGAAAACATTTGTATTTTTTGTGGGCGTGCGCTTTAGCTCATCAGTTTGAGCATCTGTGAATAATCGCAAAATATTCATCTTTCAGGCATTCATTACACTAATAACATACTAAACGCCCAGGAGACGGGCAATAGTAGGATCAGTGCATACAAGAAAAACTATCGAGACTCTTCACAATGCCTGCGAGAGAGTGTACTCACGGTGACCAGAGTGATGAGCTTAAAGAGAACGCTTTGCAAAGTATTACTAATTTGCCTGTGTCACATTTCTTAAAAAAAACGTTTGTTTTGTCGGGCTATCTATAGCGTTAAACGCCTCTGCTGAGTACGTCGAGCGTACATCGAAACTAACTAGTCCATAGGACCGCTTTCTCGTCCTCATTTGAGTTCTATCAGATATATGACGTATTCTATGCTCTGTGGAAACAAGTTCAAAATGTGCCTCCCAGTGCACGGCACAGTTAACGACACCCGTGGTGACCATCGGCTAGGTTTCGGATGATACGGTCCTGCTCTTCGTCCGTCTCCTTCTCGCGGCGCGGCGCTTTGATTCAACTAGGTTTACGAACGAGCAAACTTCGTAATGGTGCACGCAAGTATCGGCGCTTTTATTATACTCTGCTTGGTTGCACGATTTCCACACAATTCCGTTAGTGTGACGTGCACCCTCTTCGCGTAAAAACTGCAACTACCAACATTTTCTACTACAGCGTAGTACGCTATAACTGCCGTTGCCACACATACATGCCCAGCGTACCGTGATGGACGACAGCAGAGAGATGCCACTTGCAGCTGCGGACCCAGGAATGTTGTGAGTAGGGCCAACTACGATGGCAACAGTCAGTAGAACGACCAAAATTCCGCATAAGGTGATGAGAAAGCGGCTGAATATGAAGCAGTAAGTAAAAAGGTTGAAAGCCCGTAAGTAATCGCTGTGGAGGCGTCGGAACCGGGTGCAGAAGCGGTCCTTTACGCCGTAGCAGCGTATCAGGCACACAGAGCCCAGGGTCTCCGTCAGATGCTGCAGCACCTTGGACAACCTCGTGCTCTCGTACAGCCGGCCCCGCATTGTCGCGGGGAGAACGTAGCGCTGCAGTAATATGGCGGACGAGGTATTAAGTGTCAGTTATCAAATAATGAATAGCAGAATACATTCAGTGTAAATATTTAGCAGGCATTTGAAGCGGGATGAGTTACCACCGCTGCGTGCGAGCAGACTGACTGAAAAACGCGCGCACATGTGTCATTCGCACACAAAAACAGTGTGGTCATACTAACAACGAAAGAGGAGAACAAAGCCACGTGTAACGTGCATTTCCTATCAGAGCATGGCTGCTTTTTTGGCTTCAAGGCACATATTAGACGAGAGTTGCGAAGGACCCTTATTGTATTTTCTTCTGTTCGCTCTCACAATTTACGCCTCATTCCTCACCCTTGCATGTCGATCATGCGATCACCACTTTCAACCTGTTCTTGTCACAGTCAGCAATTCCACTGTCACATCGGCCGCCCTTTTTTCATCGCTACTAACATAGACCTGTCCATCACCGTCTCTATCCCTGCACACGTCCGCTTCCGCGTTACTTATGTGGGCGTCCAGTATGCAAATCGACGCCTCTGAGCCTATTTATTTCAACGACGTGATAGAGGTAAAGACCTCGGCGTCTAAACGGCGTCTAAACATGTCTGAAACCTAGCGCCTGCGGTAGCTTTCGTCGTCGGCGTAGAGAGCAAAACATCACGCGCATGCTTCTGGCAAGTAGTAATAGGCAAGTGGCATGGTCGTACGCTGAATGGTGGGAGAGTTCTATAATGAAGCCATATGTCATGACAGAGGGGCAATTTCTCCGATGGCGAGGGGGGAGGGAATGGCAGGTTGGATTGTGATCGAACCTAGCGGGACCTTTGGGTACCGAGGGAGACACGGTACTCCGAAACCACGAAAGCATGGTCATATGGGTTGACCAAGGAGCTGCTTTATATCCGTCAGTTGATAACTCACTTAGCATGGTTAGGTTAAGACTGGTAATACGAGCCTAGAATGGTAATATGTATGTGTGAGATAAGCCACCAGTCAAAGGATTAGGGAGTAGCAAGGCGCATATACATAAAGGAGGATCTGTAGGGGGAGCCACAGGCCGGAGCCGTTAAGGAAGAAGCTGAAGTGTAACCCATAATGTTGCATTTTATCTTCCCCTTCCTGTGCTTCTCAGCAGTGTTTCGATGAGTCTTTGTCCACGCCCTGCTTGCCTTGTCCCTTAAATCTCTATTTTATCATCCACATATTTGCGTATGAAAGACTAATTTCCATCCAGAAATCCTTGACGCTTTTGAATGTCTTCGATAGTCACGGCAATCATCAAATGTATGACTTTTTTGCAAGTATGGCTATTTGCCTAATGTGAACGCAAACGTATTTTCAAGCCATTCCCTTTTAAGTTATACAGACGTGCCGACGTTTACGGCCCTCGACAAACGAATCTGTTTCTCCTGTTTCACGGAAGCTTATTTTTCGGCAATAATAATAATAATTGGTTCACAGGAAGGGAAAGGCGCAGTATCTGTCACACTTCTGTGTGGACACCTGAACCGCGCCGTAAGGGAAGGGATGAAGGTGAGAGTGAAAGTAGAAAGAGAGAAAGGGGAGCCGTAGTGGAGGGCTACGGAGTAATTTCGACCACCTGGGGATCTTTAACGTGCGCTGACATCGCACAGCACACGGACGCCACTTCGTTTCGCCTCCATCGAAACGCAGCCGCCGTGGTCGGGTTCGAACCCGGGAACTCCGGACAGTAGTCGGGCGTCTTACTACTGCTCCACCCCGGCGGGGCAAAATTTTTTCGGCAAGTTATCCGCATTTGGTATTGTCAAAAAAAAATTGAAAAAAAAATTGTCAATAAAAATACCATTTTTCGGCAAGTTATCCGCATTTGGTATTTTTATTGACAATTTGTATCTCTATTGAAGGCGCCTACAAATGCGAATTTCTTGCGTAGAGCGGCTCCCCAGTAACAGAAGGAACTGTTCTCCGGCAAAAGTACACCTACCTGGACCTTCGCGACGATTTTCAAAATATGCCCTTGAAAGCCTCAAAATAAAAAAAAAAATAAATAACGCTCTCAAAAATGGACTCTCAGCTGCGGTTGACGTAAGTTATTGTAAAATCTCGTCTAAATGTGAATATACGAAGCTCATTCAATAACTTTTCTGGTTAGCAAAGCCTGCTGGCCACTCTCATAGCCTCAGTCGCTTTAGGACGTTGAACCCCATAAATCGAACCGAATCAAAGCTTTCTGCTTCGACGAAAAGTAAGCTCACTTCGTGGAAAAGCCGATGCTACATTATGTTTGAAAGTAGTAAAAACTAATGTCTTGAAGTGCAATGAAATCTCTCCCTTTTGTTCGCATAAAATAGAACACGAGCGCATTAGCTAGCAGGAAACCAGGCGGAAACGTGACGAGCACTGATCGCCTCTTTCAGTGACTACAGTGCCAAATTGCAACTCTTCCACGTCATAGGCATTCCTTCGTATCGCTGTTTAGTACTAGAATATATAGGTCACTGCGAATTGTATTTGAGAGTGAGGGCCTAAATTAAGTGCATGACTTGGCACAGTAAAGCAGGCAGTTCGAATAAGAAGCCGCGTAGCCACTGCGGCAAGCCATAAGAATTATGACAGGTCATAAGCTCCCCCTCCGCCTAGTGCGCTATGTTTCGGTTTAGCGCCGAGAAAAGTGTCAGATTTGGCTGCCGTGAATGCACAGCTGCGAACTCCTCATCGGCACTTACCACCGAATTTGATTCATTCAATATTTAAATAGATACACAATTAAGGCCTCTTGCTGTAAACTACGTCTGCAGCGACAGGTAGTTCGTTCATGGAATAGTTTTTTTTCTAACATTCCATTGTTATCATGCATGAAAGTGTCCGCTGAAATACACGGCATATGCGTTCTTATGCGCATATGAAACTCGTGAAAATTTTCATATGATTTCTCCGAGCAGGAAACAACTTATAATCTGAAAATACTCTTCCAGATTTTATATCTGATGAAGACGCACCCGACCAATAATGGCGAAAGCGACTTGTATGCTTAACCATTACTATCTCTATTTCAGTATTGTAGTCGACAACACCATCAAACAGAGACATGAATTAAGGAATTAGTGATTAAGTTTGTAGCAAAGGGCATGTAAATGAATGGGAATCCACAGTGGGATCTGCTGACAAGAGCCATTAACGCTGGTGGATCATACCCTTACAGGTGGAGATTAGGTGCCTTCCTAATTTTTTCTCTGCTCAAGGCTTTTCATTTTCTTCATTCTTCCAGGTGAGGAAGATGTGAAAATGATAGCATCGAGAATGTCCGAGACCATCGTTTTTTATTTATTTATTTTCAGTACACCCTGCAGCGCCGAAGCATTATAGCAGGGGAGTGGGTACAACATTAAAGTTAACAAGGATGCTGATCTGAACAGGGTAAAAAATATTTAACAAAAGATGGGTGACTAGTAATGCTGGCAAAAGTTGAAGTTAAGTGGAAAGGCATAGAATTGAAATGCAACGAATGCAGATATGTTGCGAGACAACCAGCCTGTGGTGTGCGACATCTGTCTCTGTTAGTTTCATCAAGGGATTGGCCAAAGCAGATGGGGCTTGTGGTTTTTTTCTTGTGAGAAGTGTAGTCTAGGGGCATAGATGCAACCTTGCCCATTAACAATTGGAGTGCAGTAAGTGCATTGTTTTTTTTTGTAAGATGTTCATTGTTTCCATGCAAATATTACGCGAACTTTCTTCCTAGAGGATGTTACTGACATGTGAATATAATGTGCAATAAAACTCTTTTTTTTTTTGCTATGTACTGTTTCTTGTGTACATTAGTTGTGTGAAGGAAATGTAATGGCGTGCATTTTATTACTTGACCCCGTTGTGCTGGCTCGGTAGCTAAAGTGCTTGGCTTCTGAACCCATGGATGCAGATTTGATTCCAGCCACAGCAGAGGCATTTCAATAGAGGCAGAACAATAGGCTGTCATGCACTGTGTGGTGTCAGTGCATGTAAAAGAACCCCACTTGGTCGAAATTGTACAGGAGCCCTGAACTGTTGCGTCCCTCATAGTTGTTTTAGAATGCTAAACCAGATATTATATATCACTCTGATTAAAATGCTATTCATGGTCAGTTAATCACACACAAAATGATCAAGTATTTCTGCAATGGACAGCAGCTGTTGTACAATTTCATTTTAGTCTTCATGAAGAATATTACACTCGCTCCACATGGCTTTCTGTAGACCCTTGATATGTGTCACAATCACACACCCAATTATGTATTTATCTATGGGCACCTGTGCATGCATGGAGGGGACCATTGCTTTCCATTTGTCAACTTAAATGCATGATCCACATCATTCTTGTAATTCAACTGCCCGCTATTCGAACTGTGTAGCAGTGATGCAAGTTTCAAAAAACTGCAATTAGCAAATTAATCCAAGCGGGAACCCATGCCAATAACTGCTTTCGTTTCATCTTCAACAACTGTTTGAGAACTACAATTAGCCAAATGTTGTGCAACATAGATGAGAGGTTCCAAAATCTAAAAAACAACACATCCCACATGTGGCATATGTAGCTATGAAGAATACTGCAGTGGAGAGCTCTGGATAAATTGACTCCCTGGACTTTGTACTTTGCGTTGACATCTCGCAGGAAACAAATGCGTTTGCACTTGGCCTCCACCAAAGTGCGACTGGTATCACTGGAATTAAATATCACGACCTTGGGGCAAGCAGCTGAACCTGTCGCTGAGATGTCACAGTGTGTAACCTTTCCAGCATTACAGCTGTCACATGCATGACAGATATTCATGTTCAGCTTTGGACAGAGAAGTTTAAAAGTGTACCATTTGAGTTTGTCTAGCATCAAAAAGTAAAAGAAATTAAGGGAAAAACTAAAATAAAAGAACATAATACATTGAAAAAGCACGAGTTATTAACACAAAAACCACATTCGTTCCTTTATTAATGATAAAGTGGCCTTCAACAATGGTACAAAGCCTGAACTTTTAGGAAGATGCTGTGCCAGGCAGCTGATATTTCAAAGAAGCCTGAACCATTTCACCTGTAGCAATGCGTATCTCGACAGTGTGGGGTGGGCACTTATTTTTCTGTCTACTCCAACATGCAAAAACTGTATCATGTGCATTCCCAACAACTTTGTGCAAGGCCAGGTTAAAGTATTGCCATTTAATTTTTTTTTTCGAACCTTCAAAACGCACTAATGTAAACTACAGGCGTGTACTTTGTAGAAACACCACATTTTCCGAGTTTTGAGCTCTGTAGTGCAGTCTGATAACAAATTGTCGATGACTTATTGTCGTCGACTGTTGCACAGCGCGTGTGAATCTCATTACGCCACGTGTTTGGACTTACCACTGCACCTAATAAATACTAGCATGCACTCGGAACATCGGCGATCATAAATGGACACGCTGATGTCTGTCCGGACATCGGCGCACGCACACATCATCACGGCACTCTCGTAGTCTCACACAGCCCTTTCGTTACGACGTAGCACGGACATCATAACATCTCACGGAAAGCACAAACCGGCGCCTACACCTCAATTCGCACAACAAACAAAGATGACGTGATGCTTGGGCTAGAGACACATCGGCGGTACCCAGCTTTATCAGCGCCGCTTGTATGTATGTAGAGCTTGCAGCACAGCAACACATATAAACTTCAATACGAGCAGAAAGCGACGCGTTACGTGACGCATCGTTACGTGACGCACTCATCGTAGATTGGAGTGAAGAAACTTTGAGGAATCAAAACTACATAACTAACGTCGTAGACAATCATCCACATGATAACGAGGACCAAATGAGCGAGCGTGCGGGCCGCAGGCTGGCCGTCAACACCGCGATTACACGCGCTTGCGCTCTGGTCGTGATTGCCACCCTGCCGCGGTCCAATTCACGTAAATCTATCACTCATTCAAGGCACTATTCTTGCCACTGTACTGTTCTTCGTAATTTCACATTTCACGTATGCTTGGATCCACCGTGCTTGGACTACTTCTCGCACACCTCGTATCAACTTCGATTTGGCTGCATTTGGCTATCGCTACCAAGTAACCATAGAGTTAATACAAAGGCTTTGTATTAACTTTATGCAAGTAACCACTACAATCTACACATCCGGCTTTTCCGACGTATCCCAAGTCCAAACGGCCCATCCCCATCCATCTACCTTGCGTATCCAGAAAAATGCATAGGGTCTATCGACATTAAACTTGAACCCCACCGACAAGGTCCGTCCGCTGTACTTCTGAAAAATATTTCCCGGATCCGTCCGACGTATCCCGAAGAAAATCGCACCGGGTCCGTCGGGCGTACCTTTAAGACCATTGGTTGGGTCCGTCCGACATACCTTTAGCCACAGCCATTTTTTTCCTGATACCTAAACGTTAAGCCTATTTTAATTATTTCGGCATTATTATTTCGGTGGTAGTTTATTGGATGCGTGACGTCGCAAAGAAGTAGACTAATAGACATTTGAAAAAGGTGATACGTAGTAGCGTAGCACAAAGAAAAGGGGCCCCTCCGGGGTGGCGCAGTGGTTAAGGTGCTCGACTACTGTTCCCAAGGACGCGGGATCGACTCCCGGCCTCGGCGGCCGCTTTTCGATGGAGGCTAAAAGCAAAGCGCCCGTGTGCTGTGCGATGTCAGTGCACGTTAAAGAACCCCAGGTGGTCGAAATTTTCAGTCCTTCACTACGGCGTCTCTCATAGCCTAAGTCGCTTTGGGACGTTAAACCCCACTAGCCAAACCAAACCAAAAAAGGAGGAGGATGGTAAACGTCGAAGGAAAGAGAGCGCCAACTTTCGAATAGGATTGTTGGATCTTTACTGCACCTAGAAGTGTGTTATCGCGTTCAAATGTGTATCGCAGCAGAATTTAGCGTCTGAAATAGTTTGTGAGCAATGTTCGGGAGGTGTTGGAGGGCCCCTTATTGATTGCACCGTCGAAGTGTTGTCACAATAGATTTTATCTGGGATGCGCTTACAATAGTAACATATATTGACGCATATTAAAAAACATGCCCAAACGGAAACTGCGAGCTTTATATATCGAACGGTTTTGAGTTCCAGTATTAAAAAATCGAATTTTATTCCAATTGCCCTGTTTCCGTGAAAGCACTCATCTGTGGAATTCAACGTAATGCCGAACATCAACAACTCGGAAAATGAGACACTCTCACATCGGCACTCATATCATACTTTGCTACAACAAATAGTAATCTTTTCAGCACTCTTTTTAATCGCTTGTATACCGGAGTTGGGTTACCACCTTTAAAACTACAATGTGTGGACTGATCCAATCTTTAGGGGATTCCACGAAGGTGGAGTAGATATCTAATAAGGAAATAATTACTCATTATTATACACCAAAGCCCATCTCAGCGGCTACGAAGAAAAACTATACAGCTTTCTCAGAAGCTTCAAAGTTAAAGTAAATTCCTCCTTGTCCGGGAATCACACCCGGGGCACCGCCTTTCCGGGCACATCCTCGACCAACTGAGCACGCCAGGACAGTCAGCAGATCATGGGGTTGGGCGTGAGAGCTTGATCAATAACTCGAAGTAGCAACGGTGTTGATGGGATATTTAGGGGAATCTCTCAAGGTTGAGTAGATTTATAATAAGGGA
This sequence comes from Amblyomma maculatum, assembly GCF_055883805.1. Lineage (NCBI taxonomy): Eukaryota > Metazoa > Arthropoda > Arachnida > Ixodida > Ixodidae > Amblyomma > Amblyomma maculatum. The sequence continues at coordinate 411,042,856 of NC_139344.1, forward strand.
GTAATAACTCACTCACATCCACACAAGCGCAGCCATGCATTTTCCTACTTCGAATTATTCATCAATTCGCTCTCGCCCTATCACCTGATCTGCTGACAAGCCTGGTTAGCTCAGGTGCTAGAGCGACTGCCCCGGAAAGGCGGTGGTCTCTTTATCAATCCTCAGACCAGGACGAATTTTTCTTTAATTACGAAGCTTCATATGACTCTGTATAGTTTTCCTTCGTAGCCGCATGGCTGTGCTTGGGTGGATGTCAATGAGTAATTACTCCCATTTTACAGTATGAATATTGTGTAAATGAGGATTTCAAGAATTCATGATAGAGAAGGGAAGACAGATAGAAATTTCAAAGGTTACCATAGAAACGAGCAACTGTTGACTGGACGATTGCGGCTCTGTACAGCCTAGATGGTACCACCGCGGTAACAATGAGGAAGATTTTTATAACTTATACGCAGACAGGCATACCAGCCTGTGCGCTTCCTAGTGTTTCTTTGACATCGTCAAGTGAAAATGGCATTTCGACCATGATCTGTGTCGCCAGTGTGAGAACCCTCGTTTACGTATGCAATTAGTAGAGATCTTGTTTGATATGTATAGAGCGCTGAACGTCGCACGCTCTTATTTCTTCAGGGCTCAGGAAAACTGTAGATGCATTCTGTTTACAACCTCGAACTTTCACTTCCTTCTCTAAAATGGGCCTGCTTAGAGCGCCGCTGTGTTCAACGCTTGCCGAATCTATTCTCGTTTTTCTCTTCCAGCGAGTTGTCGTTTTTCTAGGACGCAGGAAAGATCAAGAAACAGAGCGATGAAAATCTAGTTTCATCTTCTCATTTATGGTAGTCAGCCACGCCCTATGTGAAAATATGTTTGTTTGAGTTCTATTTAGGAGCGTTTTGGGCCGTGGACCAATCAAATACAGCACACTCAGAGCCTTCAAGGAAGACAAGGATAAGATGAGGATGATGATGCCCTTATCTCTAATGGCACAAAACCATGGAAGGGGACTGACCAGGATGCATTACAGATACAAGACACTTATGAAAAAGGAGGAAGTATACGGATAATTTTGAGTTTTAACCTATAAGTTAAACAGAAATGTAGAAAGGAAACGAAAAAGCAATGAATTCTCATTCTAGAAGATAAATGTACCAAAGGTATAGTAGTGAAAAATTTCACGCAGTGATTTCAGGGCGTATCATTTAATGTTTGCCCCGAAGAAGAACAGAATAGGAATGGATCTTGGAAGCCCTAGTAAAGCGATGAAGATCTGCAAGTAGATTCTACGGATTGAAGCAAACCGCCGGCAGGACAAGGAAAGGCGATTTATAGACTCCACTTCGCCACAAGATTCACAAAGGTGGGTCACAGATTACCCCAAATGATATATCACCATCATCATCATCATAAGCCTGACTATACCCACTGCAGGGCGAAGGTCTCTTCCGTATTTCTCCAATTAACCCGGTTCAGTGCTAACTGCATCCACTTGACCCCTGCGAACTTCTTAACCTCATCCGCCCACCTAACTTTCTGCCGCGCCCTGCTGCGCTTTTCTTCCCTGGAATCCAGTTTGTTACCCTAAGCGACCATCGGTTATCCTCTCTTCGCACTACATGTCCTGGCCATGCCCATTTCTTCTTCTTGATTTCCACAAGAATGTCAGTACCTTGAGTTAGTTCTCTGACCCAATCTGCACGCTTCCTATCTCTTAATGGTACCCCTACCATTTTTCATTCCATAGCCCTCTGCGTTGTCCTCAGCTTAAGTAGAACCCTCTTGGTTAGCCTCCACATTTCAGCTCCATAAGTGAGTACAGGTAAGATGCAACTGTTGCATACTTTCCTCTTGTGCGATACCGCAGTCGTGGCCTAGTGTTTAGAGCGCCCGTCGCGGCTGCGGGAGATGTCAGCTCGAAACCCACCGGCAGACACCCAACTGTAAAAATGGGTACAAGCGTCCCTCGGCCTTGCGCTGGGGCTTTCCCATAGGTATTCGCTTGGGAGAAGCTCCGCAAACCCCGCTGCGTCCCTGGTGGGCTTAACCTAGTTTCGAACAACCTCGCAACCTGCAAAGGTGGTTCATGTTCGTCTTGGCTCTCCAGGCCTCTGAGCCTCGGCACCAGCAGCAGCACCAACAGCAACAAGAAAGAAAAAAAGGTTACGTAATGGGCTTTTGCAGCTCAAGGCGGACTTATTGTTGTCCGATGGCAGAACTGACCACTGCCACATCGGAGCAACTATTTGAGACCTATGACCTTTTCCCAAACATTTCACCCCAAAAATCCGAGCACCAGGCCGGGGGAAAGCTTATACACATTGAAAAGCCGGTGGGTACCTTGCGGCCCGAACACGAGGCGGATGCTCTACCACAAGGCCACGCTTCGGTGCCACAAGGCCATGCTTGAGCGATTTCAGTGGTGGTGTAGCGGTAGGACATCCGCCTCGCATGCAAGAGGATCGGGGTTCAAATCCCGGTGCTGAGCAATTGAAAAAAAAAAAAAAAGAAACCCGCGTGTCGATGGAATTGCATAAACAGGTTTGGGATGCGACCTGGTGCTAGTGAACACCTCCGGCAACGCACTCTTTCACCAGAACAGGAGTTGGCCACCCTGGTGCAGCAATTGGCTGCAACCTTTCATGATTAGTTTGGAACGACATATATAAATATTTAGTCATGGTGTCCTGCAGCACACGGAGTCATGGGTACAACAAATTGTCTTGAGCTGCGCAGGGGCACACTCCAAAGGAATTCCAGATGTTGGCAACCCGCTTCAGCAAGGAGAGGCTCATGGCTCAGGTAGTGGAGGTGTTGGAAGCATTGAAAACAGAATATAGTCAAGTAGCCAAGCAGTTGGGACAAACAGCACAAGAGGTCAATCAAGGACGGACATTGGTGAAAAATCAATATTCTTATTGCATGCAATGCCTTGTGCCCAAGTAGCCAGTTAATGCGTACTTCTGTAATTGAATGAAACACTGAATGCAACCGCTTAGCGGAGTATCTCTTCAATTTTTGAGTGCTGTGGAGAAGGAAAGACTGCTTGAAAGTATGATAACCTCAGAGATATAGCAGAGAATCTATATTAAGGCGACCTCGACGTCCAGAAGACCAGGAAAACAAATCGGGATATATATAGTCATAGGCCCGAAATTATTAACTCCAATCAAGAGTCCGGGAGTGTATGCCAATAATTGCCTCTCATTTTGCAGGCCGCCATGTGTAAAAACAAGCATACAGTTAGGAAAATCGCCTACCTACTCCTCTATAAGCCCACTTAATGCTTTGGCAAGCAAATTCTTAGAATTTCTTGGGAAGATATCATCAAATGAAGAAAGTTTCAGGCCGCTGGTGCTTAACTTGCGATAAAGAATTCATTCATACGGAAATTTTCCACCAGCAAATGTTCGTGAAAGCAAAATGAGGAAGCTGTGGAAACTGCGAAAACGCAGTTGTTTTTCCCGGGTATGGGCAAACACCATCCTTGCTAACGATGTGACGTAGGAACCGTAGTTCCTCGTAGGCGAAGTGGCATTTCTCTGGTACTAACATTAGTCCTGAAGTCCTGATTGCTGCGAGCGCTGTCCGAAACCTCTTCAGGAGGTCTACGTAGCGTGAGGAGAAGGCGACATCATCCAGGTATACCATACAAATCTGCCACTTTAAGTCCGCCATCACAGTATCTATTACCCGTTGAAACGTCGCTGGTGCGGAGCGGAGGCCAAATGGCAACCTTCAACTGAAATAGGCCGTCCGGTGTGATGAATGCGGTCTTCTCGAGATTTCTTTTGGCGACCATAATTTGCCAATATAGCCGCTCTTTAGGTCCACCTATGTGAAGCATTTAGCTGCATAACCGGTCCAGTGCCTCGTAAATGCGCGGGAGGAGATAGGCGTCTTTATTTTTTGTTGTGCTATTCAAGCGCCGGCAATCGACGCAGAAGCTAAGGGTGCCGCCGCCGCCTTCCTTCATCAAAAACGACTGGCGCCGACCAAGAGCTCCTTGATGGCTAGATAACGTCCCCCCGAAGCATTTCTTCTCAATTATAGCGGTTGGAATGACGTTCTCGCGCGGATACACGGTAGGAACTTTGGCACAGAGGTCTGCCGCGTTCTTCCGTGACGTTGCGGTGCTTGGCCAAAGGAGTTTGTCGCACTTTCGTAGCTGACGAAAATCATTCGCTGTAATTTTGATCAATGGCCCATATCTGTTCTTCCCTGCTTCAAGATATTGCTTGATTAATATCGAACCTGGGATGGTGATCTTGTTCATTTGGCTATTCGCGGCCTCGTCGGGGAGGGCAGAGACATCGTTGATACCTGCTAATTCGTTGAGGAAGGCGACCATTGTTTCCTTGCTGATATGTCGGTATTCTCCGGTGAAGTTGGTCACCAACTCCTGAGCTTCTACATTCTGGAAATGGGCGATGCGTCTTGCGATGCCAAGTATTCTATCTAGTAACAACTGGGTGCTTCCTACGATGGCCGTTTTTGCAATCTCGACTTTTCTTGTATCCACAGGAACGATGATGCTTGATCAGGGTGGTACGGTCAATTCTCCTTCGAGGACGTTGAGAGCGACGGGATGCGTCGACGTTCTTGTAGCAGGTATGGCTTTGTCCGTCGAAAGCTTGATGAATTTTGAGCGAAGGTCGGTAATTGCCCGACCTTCATTCAGAAACTCCATACCCAAAATCATGTCGCGCGAGCGTTGCTGTTGCAGGACGAAGCTAATATTGGGTAAGTTCATTTACTCGAACCCTTGCGGTGCATCGCTCCGGCAGCGTAATACTGTTAGCTACAGCTGTACGTATTCGTGGGCCATCCCAAGTGGTAGTCACTTTCTTAAGCTGGGATGCGAACGCTCCACTGATGACAGAATAGTCGGCTCCGGTGTCCACTAAGGCGCTAACCGTGCGACCGGTGACAGCAACTTCGAGGTAACTTATTCGTGTCCTCCTACTGTATGGTGGCTTCGGTGTTCGATCTCGGCTTCGTCGTTTGCCGAGGTGGCCGCCGGACCACACTGTTGTCACTTCACTGAGCGGTGGCATCAACATGAAGTCCGGTCGTGTTCTCGTCGACGTTGTTGTCGTGTAGACCGAAGCCTTAATGGCTGCGTGGTCGTCCCTAGTCGTCGGTGGCAGATCATCTTCGTTTTATCGCCGTGAAGAAACCTCACCTCCGAAGGTTCCTCTTTTCAGTTTCCCTTATGGGGGATACGCTACCTTTCTCGCACACTGCCATCATAGTTCCGGCCTGGTGACGTATATCGAGCGCTGTACGGAGATAGAGAGCGGTACCGACGGCTTGGTGACTGTTTTCCGCAAGCAGTTCTCTATTTCGTCCGGTCATTCCCCCGGAAGAGGTTGTGGGACGTCGATGGCACAGTTGCGCAGGCCGATGCGGCTGTAAGGGCAGTGGGGCAGAATTTTGCCGGCCTAGCCACAGTGGAAGCATAGCAGTCGGTTGTTAGACGTCCTCCAGGGATTGCATTTCCTGTGGTTTGCAGATCGTTGGTAGGCTTGTCGGGAGGGAGTGGCAAGGGGCGGCTTTCGGGCAGAGTGGTAGCGACGAGGGCTTGTAACGTCACGTCGGGGTGCAGGACGACGTAATGAAGGAGCCTAGTTGATCGCTGCGGCTGCTTGCACTGGAGCAGTCGGAGCCGTCGCTCAAGGAAAGCCAAATGCCTGCTGGACTTCCTCACGGACGACGTCCGCGAGCATCACTTCCTGGGGCTGTTAGGATGGTGGCAGCAACCGGTGGAGTTCCTCTCGGACGACCTGTCGGATGTCCCGAAGGCTGTCTTCGCTCGCAGGTGTGCCGCTGTGGTGACTTGCGCAGGATTTATCGAGTGGTTGGTCGTATTGGCGCATCCGGGTGTCCATCGTCCTCTCGATGTTGAACGCTTCGCTTTCCAATTCCGCCACGATTTTTGCCGCCTTTATGACAGGTCCTGCAAAAAGCGGTTCTTTAACGCCTGGAATAAAAAAAAACACTCAATTTTCTACGATCATTTCAAGGTCGGCGCGGCCAAAGAGACGCTTCATCTCCTCAATGTAAGTCAGGACAGGCTCATTCGGGAAATTATGCATTGACTGATGGAGGGCCTGGGCTCTTTCCTTGCAAAGGCAGTCAAAATTTTCTTGAAAATTTCTCAATCCTTCAAAGCTCCCTCATGATTTTCGAACCATGCACAACAGATCCTTCAAGAGCGAAGGTGACTTGCCTTAGCTTCGCATCGTCGTTCGAGGCGTTGAGCGTTGCCACACGTTCAAAAAGGAATAGCCAGCCAGCCTTCCGCATCTTCGTCCGATTGTCCTTGGAAGCAGGGGGCTCATGATTTCGGAAGAAAACAAACGCTGCTTTCTGCTCGACAGATGCCATTTTCGGCGCACGACACGGTGTCGGGATTCAGCACCCCTACCACATGTCACGTGGCTGTGACAATACCGTGATCACAAGTGAGCGCAGAGGCGTAGAAGCACTGAAACTTGCTCTTTATTGGACTGACTTGCGCCTGAAAAAGACTGAACAACTCAGCGGCGGCGATGGCAAAAATCGTGCTAAGCGGCCGTCGATCTACCAACCCCGTCATACCGACAAATGTTAAATTTACAGATCGTGATGAAACATCTAGATAAAGCCTAAATGGCGTATAGCTGACCCTAGGACATCGCAGAACCGTATACCAGTGGCTGGAATCTTTGAGACACGTGTCGACGCATCTTACGTGACAAAGAACCTGATAAAGCTGCGTCTAGCGACAGCGCGCATGATCAAACAAGGAACAAAGAATTGATACGCGTGGCGGAATCGGAGTGATAAGGCCGCATTCTGGCGACTGGCGAAAACAAAAACAAATAAAGGTTTGATTGAACTAGGGCAATATCATGTTTTGAACAGATCTTTATTGCAAACATTTTGTATTTTCATTATCATCAAGGAGAGAGAAAATGCACTGCAGGTTTTTAATTTCTGACTTTTAGCAGAAAGGACTTTTTTAATTTAAAAGATGTACAGCTGGGCAGGAAATCTTAATAGCATTTAACGGATTTGTTCACAAAGAAAATCACTGACCTGAGTAAAAGTAGAACCTGAAAAGGCACTGTTAAATCTGTTATAAATGTGGGTTTTCTTCAGCCCCGTTAATTTCCGAAATGAAGCATCCGACACGCCCAGAAGCTAAAAGCTTTAAATGCGTCAGCAATCTGGCATTCATACCGAGCGTATCTCGCCGCTAACATCAAAGTAATTCAATACTCGCAATGCTCGTTTATGTCACCAACCTGATCAAAACAACCATCTTTACTAAACGAACACTTCAATTGCCTCCTTCGTGTCACGGGAGTTTTTTTTTTTTGAAACTTCAACCTCTTCGCACATTTTAATACCATTCAAAGTATCGACACAAACTGCTTATAGCAGACTTATGATTTGATGTTGAAACCTTCGCCAAGATTTATAACGAGTTCTTTCCCTGACTCTCAATACACTCCTGGCGGACGCCATTGTCTCTAGCACAAACGCCCTTTCCATGAATAACTGAAAGGTCAAGTTCTTTATCATGTCATTCTCCCTGAACCAACTTTTCTTCGTGATTTATCTGCTTCGTATGTGTTCCTTTGCTTCGTTGGTGCTAATCCTCTTAAGCACATTTAACCACATGCCATCGACGGGTTCGCACCAGCAGCAAGTGGCAATTATTTTCTTCTACTTCCCAATCAATTACGTCCGACTGCAATATTTCTTCGCATTTTCTGCACAAGGAAAGCAATCGCTCTGCTTTCTTTTGTGTCAGTGGCTATGCTCATATATATATATATATATATATATATATATATGGCCTCGCCGACTGCTGGCTTCTTTCCTTCACACACATATATATATATATATATATATATATATATATATATATATATATATATATGTGTGAAGGAAAGAAGCCAACAGTCGGCGAGGCCAAGGAAAGCTTTGGGGATTGTACTTTGTCTTGTTTTCTTTTTTTTTTAATTTTTACTTCGATAATCACATAAATGAGTAAAGTAATATGTGTAGGGGAGGAATGAATAAACAAATTGGAAGGAAAAACAACGTGCCGATGATGAGAACCGAACCCACGACCTCCGAATATCGCGTCCGGTGCTCTTCCAACTGAGCTACATCGGCCGCTGTCCCCCCTGCTACAGTTCTTTGGTATTAATGTTGTCTGTATACGAACCTTAAGAGTGTTCACCCGCGCCACCCTCAACTATAGCGGTGGACGTGGAACGTCCTGTGTTACCCCCAGCGTCACGTATAACGTGACCAAGAGCGAAGGCGAAAGCTGTGCTAGAACCCTCTTACGCTACCTATGGCCTCAAGACTGCCAGAACCGAGACCCCCGTAAGCTACAAACAGATAAATGAAGGGGAAATGAGGGTGCTCGTTATCATACATGAAGGAAAGAAGCCAACAGTCGGCGAGGCCAAGGAAAGCATTGGGGATTGTACTTTGTCTTGTTTTTGTTTTAATTTTTACTTCGATAATCACATAAATTAGTAAAGTAATATGTGTAGGGGAAGGATAAATAAACACAAAGTAGAAGGAAAAACAACGTGCCGATGGTGGGAAAAGAACCCACGACCACCGAATATCGCGTCCGGTGCTCTTCCTACTGAGCTACATCGGCCGCTGTCCCCCCTGCTACTTTTCTTGGGTATTAATGTTGTCTATATACGAACCTTGAGAGTGTTCACCAGCGCCATCCTCAACTGTAGCGGTGGACGTGGAACGTCCTGTGTTACCGCCAGCGTCACGTAGAAGATATATATATATATATATATATATATATATATATATATATATATATATATATATATATATATATATATATTGTTAAGCGGGGATCCAGGCACTGGTAGTAGGCACTGGTAGCGAGTAAGACCGCAGCGGGGTAGGCTCAGCTTGTAGACAGCTTGTGCGCCAAAGGCACTTCTTTTTCGGTGATCTGTCCGCCTGATTGGGACTTCCTCTTTACAATCTTGCCCCCGCAGAGAAGAGGAGCCATCCTGGCGACTAAAGGAGATGAAAGGATAGCGGGATCGTAATAGGGTTTCAAACGGTCCACGTGAACAATCTCACGCCCACGACGACGAAGGTCGGTAGAAGCGGCTAGCGGTTCAACAAGGTAATTGACGGGAGACGTCTGTTGGAGCACTAGATATGGTCCGTGGTATTTGGCAGTAAACTTGCTGGTAAGACCTGGTGGTGTCGATGGGACCCAGAGCAATACGTGAGCACCGGGAGAGAATTAATGCACAGGGTGGCTGCTGTCGCTGTGCGCTTTCTTCTGGGCTTGCTCGTCCGAAGTAAGCGAGCGAGCCAGCTTGCGACATTCTTCAGCGTGCCTGGCAGCTGCTGAAAGTGATGTGTACTCTGACATATCAGGACGGTAGGGGAGGATGGTGTCGAGTAGAGACGAAGGTGGTTCACGTCCGTACAGCAGAAAAAATGGTGAGAATCCGGTAGTTGCTTGAACGGCGGTGTTATAGGTATAGGTTACAAATGGGAGAATCTTGTCCCAATCGGAGTGGTCGGCGGCGATGTACTTGGACATCATGTCACCCAGTGTGCGGTTGAAGCGCTCTGTGAGGCCATTGATTTGAGGGTGGTACGCGCTGGCTGTCCGGTGGATGGTCTGACATTCGCGTAGGAGCGCTTCGACAACCTCGGATAGGAAAGACTTTCCTCGATCACTTAGAAGTTCACGAGGGGCCCCGTGCCGCAGAATGAAATGATGAAAAGAAAAGACGCGATGTTGGGTCCGGTGGCATCCTGAAGTGCTGCTGTCTCCACATAGCGAGTAAGGTGATCGACAGCCACGATGATCCAACGATTCCCTGCAGGTGTATATGGCAGGGGTCCATACAAGTCGATGCCAACACGATCGATTGGTTGGTACGGGGACGGAAGATGCTGTAGCGGAGCCGGCTGATGGAGAGGAGAAGGCTTGCGACGCTGGCAGTCGATGCATGAACGCACATACTTGTTGACGAAGGTGTACATACCGCGCCAGTAAAACCGCTGTCGCAACCGTTCATAAGTCTTAAATACACCCAAATGACCACACTGCGGATCATTATGGCAAGATGCGCATATATCACTACGGAGGTGGCGAGGTACGACGAGCAGCCACTTACGGCCATCTGGCATATAACTGCGTCGATAGAGAAGACGGTCACGAAGGGTGAAATGCTGCGCTTGACGACGAAGGGCGCGAGGAGCCGGTGAAAGTGCCGAGTTCGTAAGAAGATCGATTAGTGATGTAAGCCACGGATCCTTGCGCTGTTCTGATGGCATGTCGTCGATGGACAAGGAAGACAAGGCGGAGCTGGAGGCAGGGGACAACGGAGCGTCAGGCGACACTGGCGAGCGAGATAAAGCGTCTGCGTCGGAGTGCTTACGCCCTGTACGATAGGTGACTCGGATATCATACTCTTGTAGCCTAAGCGACCAGCGGGCGAGACGGCCGGTGGGGTCTTTTAGTGAAGACAACCAACACAAAGCGTGGTGGTCTGTAACAACATCGAATGGGCGCCCATACAAGTATGGCCGAAAATTTTGAAGCGCCCAAACAATGGCCAAGCATTTCTTTTCTGTCACCGAGTAGTTGGCCTCGGCTTTGGTCAAAGTTCGACTTGCGTACGCCACAACGTATTCATCAACACCGGGTTTTCGTTGTGCAAGAATTGCGCCGAGGCCGACGTCGCTGGCATCGGTGTGCACTACAGTAGGAGCAGCCGGGTCAAAATGGCGCAATACGGTGGGTGAGGTAAGTATCGTGCGCAATTTCGTAAAAGCAGCGTCGCAAGCCGGCGACCAGGCAGAAAGATCTTTATGAGCGCTGAGAAGTCGCGTCAGAGGGGCAATGATGGTCGCAAAGTTCCGAACGAAACGCCTAAAATAGGAGCATAAGCCTATAAAGCTGCGTAATTGCTTGATAGACGTTGGCTTCGGGAACTCAGCGACAGCGCGAAGTTTAGATGGATCTGGAAGGATGCCATCTTTGGACACTAAATGCCCTAAAATAGTGAGTTGGCGAGTGGCGAAATGGCACTCTTTCAGATTGAGCTGTAGACCGGCGTTGCTAAGGCATTGCAAGACAGTTTCAAGGCGAGTTAGGTGGGTCGCGAAGTCGGATGAAAATACAACCATATCATCCAAGTAGCAGAGACATGTGTGCCACTTCAAACCGCGGAGAATATTGTCCATCATGCGTTCAAATGTGGCGGTCGCATTACACAGGCCAAATGGCATGACGTTGAACTCATACAGCCCGTCGGGGGTGACAAAAGCTGTCTTGGGGCGATCGTCCTCAGCCATCGGAACTTGCCAGTAGCCAGATCGTAAATCGATTGAAGAGAAAAATTCCGCTCCATGCAAAGTGTCCAGCGCGTCGTCTATGCGTGGTAGCGGATAGACTTCCTTTCGTGTGATCGCATTAAGGCGTCGGCAGTCCACACAGAACCGAATAGACCCGTCTTTCTTCTTGACTAAAACGACCGGGGACGCCCAAGGGCTACTGGAAGGCTGAATTACACCCCTACTGAGCATCTCGTCGACTTGCTCATCAATAATGCGGCGCTCTGAGGCTGATACACGATAAGGGCGTTGGCGTAATGGGGCGTGCGTACCAGTATAGATGTGGTGAGAAACAGTTGATGTACGGCCCAAGGATAGCTGCTGGATGTCAAAGGAAGCTCGGAATCGGTTCAGTAAGTCGAGGAGCTTGGCGCGTTGATCTGGAGCGAGAGCACTGTCGATGGCTTTGTCGAAGGTAGCCAGCGGCGGTGAAGGAGACGAGGAACGAGGTGGGCTAAGGGCACTGACGTTGTGGGATATTGTGTCGGCACAGGTGGAGAAAACCGGTGGGACGTTCACAAAATTTTCTGACCGAACAGACTCAGCAAGCCCAACGCACTCGCCACGTTGCAACGTGAGTGGATAGAACGAATCGTTAGTAATGGCTAGTTCGGTGCGTCCGCTTCGGACACTAAGGACGGCGCAGGGCAGGGGAAGACAGCGTCGCGAGACGAAGAGGGAAGATGGGGCGAAGAGCACTGTACAGTCTTGTAGAGAGGGACAGTTTATAGGCACAATCGCAGCAGATGAAGGCGGGATATCAGTAGCATCCGCAATGTGGCATTTGGCTTCCCCAAGAACGTTAGCGGCAGTCGGTGCGGTGCACAGCGGAAAAAACTCTACTTCGGCACGAGCGCAATTAATTACGGCGCGATTACGACACAAGAAGTCCCATCCTAAAATAATGTCATGAGAGCAGTCACGGAGAACGATAAAACTGATGACGTAGAGAACGTTCTGAATGGTGACTCGATCCGTGCAGGTACCGATCGGTTCGATGTGCTGAGCAGTGGCGGTGTACAATGAAACCCCAGAATATGGCAGAACAACTTTTCTTAACAAGCGGCACAGTCTAACATCAATAACCGACACAGCAGCACCAGTATCTACAAGCGCAAGAGTACAAATATTTTCAATGGTAAGTTCAATTAAATTGTTCGGTGGCGAAGCAGGACTTTCACTGGTCGACGGAAGCGCAGTTCTTGCCTGCGGAACTGCGTCTAGTGGTTTTCCGGCATTGGCGAGGTAGAACGGCGACGCATCGGCGACGGAGAGCGACAGCGCGGAGAGGTTGAGCGGTTGTCATTCGAGAAGTGGTCAAAGTTGGATGAGGGCTGAGGGGACGCACGGAGATGGGACGGCGGCTGCGCGTAGTTGACCGGGCTCTGATCGAAAGCGTACGGGGCCGGGTGACGGCGGCACAGGCGTGCAACATGACCAGGGAGACCACATGCAAAGCAAATGGGCCGGTTGTCTGATGTGCGCCAAGGGCGTAGAATAGGTGGCGCACGGCGCTGGGTGAAAAATGCCCGCAGAGGTCAACCGTACGATGGAAAAGGCGTAGGATGTGGTGGTCTTGCGGCAACCTCAGCATACGACAGTGGAGTGTGTGCGGGCGTCGGGACAGCGTCGGTATGAATGAGCGGAGCTGTCAGTGGAGCGGCATGAAGACTTGGTTGTCGAGGGGGCGGAAGTGCGTCGGCAACTCGTTCCTGAATAACCTGGCGTATGGTCGGAGCCAGGTGTGAACTGGAATGCGGAAGGTTAGGAATTAGCGATAATTGCCGTGCAACTTCTTCCCGTACGAAGTCTTTAATTTCTTGAATTAGTGTGGAGCTGACAGGGGCGTCAGACATAGCCGCGATCGTGGCTTCAGGTTGTCGAGGGACGATGCGTTGCCGACGAAAGTCGTCGTAGCTTCGACACATCGTGACAACCTCACTTACAGTACGGGGCTCTTTTGCCATCAGAATGTTAAATACGCCTTCGTGGATGCCCATCATGATGTGGCGAATCTTCTCGGCTTCAGTCATTGATGCGTTTACACGATGACACAAATCTAAAACGTCTTCGATGTAGCTGGTAAAGGTTTCTCCTGTCCGCTGGATCCGCTCGCGCAAACGGTGTTCGGCGCGAAGCTTGCGGACCGCAGGGCGACCGAAGACATCCACAAAGTGAGATTTGAACGAGGCCCAAGTTGGAATGTCAGCCTCGTGATTGGTGAACCACAACTTTGCCACTTGTGTAAGGTAGAAGATAACGTTGTTAAGTTTCAAGACGTCATCCCACTTATTGTGGGTGCTTACACGCTCATACGACGAAAGCCAGTCCTCCACCTCCTGATCGTCGGTACCGCTGGAGAACGGCGGGTCCCGCTATCGAAGCACCCCGGAGCACGGAATTGAAGAGCCCGAAGAGGCCGAGGTAGCGGGGCCGGTGGTTTTGGTGCTGGAGTCAGTCATTGCGGTTGGAATTCGGCGCCTGCGGAGCTCCAGGGCGAGAAAGTAGAAGAGAAATCCCGCGACCTCCACCAAATGTTAAGCACAGATCCAGGCACTGGTAGTGGGCACTGGTAGCGAGTAAGACCAGAGCGGGGGTGGCTCAGCTTATAGACAGCTTGTCCGCAAAAGGCACTTCTTCTTTTTCGGCGATCTGTCCGCCTGATTGGAACTTCCTCTTTACAATATATATATTGTAAGGAAGAAGATGATGGAGACGGCGACCGGTGAGACAAGACGATCCTAGAGTATGTGCCATCACATTAGAGGAGAACAACAACAATAACGATCCTAGAGCGAAGCACAAGCAAAGAAGCTGAAGTTAGCTGCCGTCTCTCGGTGCTTGGGACCTATAAGCGCCACCAGTTCGGCTAGCTAACCCTGCTAACGTATTAGGGCACCGCTACGAACAGAAGGCGTGAATCGGCTAAGTATTGGGCGGCTAGTCCTATTTTCCTGTTTTCCCCTGCGCATTTGCGCTTTTCACCGTGTTGAAAACACTCGCAGAGAGATTGTAACTGTAAAGTGATGTCTACGCAGTCTCCCGGCCAGAAGCGCTCCCCCTGGTCGGCTTTCATTACGCCTCACGATCTACCTCTGGAAGCGTTCCAACGATCTGGCATTCCAAACATTCCTGTGGCGCTGGTGCCCAAGGATGGCGGATTTATTAAAATGAATAACCCTGGGACTGTTCGAGCTGCTCTCCAGGCAGCCTCTTCCCTGTATGACTCGATCACAGAAGTGAGGCAATTTGGGCGTGGCGGGATACTGTGCCGATCTCCTGACCTCAATTGCGTGAAGGATCTGCTTAAATGCAATTCATTTGGATCGCTTGAGGTGAGCAGCTTTATCCCTACTCATCTTGCATGCACAAAAGGATTGGTCCAAGGAGCAGACTCTTCTTTAACTCCAGCTGAGACCCTCGACCTTCTTTCGTCGGCTGGTGTGGTAGCGGTGTATCGTTGCAGCCGGGAGGTTAATAATACGCGGGTACCAACAGAGTCGGTGATTGCCACATTTGCGGGAACTTCATGCCCGTCAGAGATAAAAGCATGACCATTGATCTTCCGTGTGGATCCTCTTGAATCTAAGCCACTGCAGTGCACTAATTGCTGGCGATATGGTCACAGTGCTCGACGTTGTAAGTCCTCCGTGCGGTGTTCCAAATGTGGCGATGGTCATCATTCGTCATCATGCTCACAACAAAACGACAAATGCTGCCTTTGCGGCGGAGCCCACGCTGCAAACTCCTTGGAGTGTCCATCTCGAAAACAGGAGCTGGAAATTCTAGAAGTAATAGATAGAAAACGCTGTTCGCTTCGTGACGCTGTAACAGAGGTTAAGGAGCGATTACACGGTTATGCAGGTGTGTCAGCCCGAACAGGTGTGCCTCTGGATGCATAAATCTCAAAGGCGATAATGACTGCAGTGGAAGCATCAATGACTAAAATGGTCGACCGAATAGTTGCTACTGTCACAGAGTGTTTTTCTAACGTTCTGGCAGTTCAGCTAACGCAAGTCCTGCAATCAGGAACAGCCCCTTTCACAGCAAACATGCCCTCTGAAAGCTCTCAACTGCTTGAAAGCCCTACTATTGCTTCGCCTCACAGGACTGCTCCTCCAGATGACGATGGAAACATTAATGACGCAGAGATGGTGGAATCAGATGTAAGAACACTAAAACGGTGTGGGTCTCCAATGTCCAACCATTCTTCTCCGCGGTCCCAACCGAAATCAAAGAAACATCAGCATACATCAAAGCCGAAGGATAATATTTTGGGGCAGGCTGTTGCGGCTGCCCAGATTTCGCAATCATAGGGGCACTAAGAGTTATCCAGTGGAACTGTCGTTCAATTCTAACAGCTTCAACAGATTTAGTTTACATTTCTTCTCAATATAATCCACACATAATTATTTTGCAAGAAACTTGGCTAACAGCCGAAAAGCATTTCTATTACAAAATTATCATTCATTCCGACAAGATCGCCATTCAAAAGGAGGAGGTTTAATTATATTTGTCTGTACAAAATTCTGTCACAGGGCTAAGATTTCTTTCCAGCTATCTTCTACAGATTCTGAGTTATTAGCCCTAGACTTTGAAATTCCAGGGTACTGTCCGTTTTCCTTAGTGAATGCTTATTTCCCTAGCGGTGTACAAGATACAAAACCTCTAGATCTGCTATTAGTTAATTGTCGAAGCTCAGTTCTGGCTGGTGATTTTAATTCGCATCATGTGTCATGGGGCTACAAGACAGATAGTTGCGGCAAGCGTCTTTGGGATTGGATAACAAATAATAGCTTTTTCTGTAGAAATTCGGGCTCGCCCACTTTCATAAGAAAACAGTCAATCTGTGTTAGATTTAACTTTTACCTCTCCCAGTCTTTTCGTTAATAATTGGTCTACACTTCATTGTGGCACCTCTAGTGACCACATACCGATTGCGTTTGAGGTGAATCGCCCTGTAACTCCAGTGACGTCTCAGTTTAAGTCATTTATCAACTATATAACTTTCAGTTAACGTTACGCTCTAATCTTGAGTCATTGACTAACACGGATGAAGAACAAAAATCAAAACGCTTATGATCGGTGATTGAGGATTGCCGTAAGAAGTCTGAGATCTTGGTACGGAGCTCAAAGGTGAATACTTCAGCTGTTTGGTGGAATGCTGATTGTTCCCGAGATTACAGACGTAGAAAGGCGGCATGGAAAAAGCTTCTCCACAACCAGTGCCCGAAAAACTGGCAGGATTACAAGTTCATTGCAGCTACTTTTAAACGTACAGTTGCAAAAGCGAAGGACGAGTATGATGCTAAGCATTTTGATTTCCTCTCTAAATCTGGCAATCGAACTGCTCTTTTTAGTTTTTTACGCTCGCGGAAAAAGATTCCGCAAGCACAAAATCTACATCCCTTTATTTTGACTCCCCATGAAGCAATAGACACAATTGAAACAATTGCCAAAGGACTGGAGAAGCGTTACTCGTCTGCACTACCTTCGGGCTCGATACCTGTAATGCCAATGGAACCAGTTAATTATGATCCTCAAATTTCCGTTTCTGAGCTTTCTCCTATAGTTATGAGATTACCAGCCGCTGCTCCCGGTCCTGATAAAGTAACTTCAAAAATGTTAAAAATGCTTTTTGACGAGTCACCTGAGACGTTATTAGAGCTAGTAAATTATTCCATCAAACATGCTTGGATACACCCAGAATGTAAACATGCCAAAATAATTCCTTTACTTAACAATAAAGGCGGTGCCTTGTCCATTGATAATATTAGACCAATTGCATTAACATCAAACATTGTAAAATTAATTGAAAGAGTCATACTTATACGTGTTTCGGAATTCATCAATAAAGAAAATATCCTCAGCCCTTGCCACATTGGTTTCCATCAAAAGTGTTCCATCTGGAATGCACATGCTGATCTCAAGAGTCGAGTTCGTTTAGCGCAGCGCCAAAAAACGCACGCTGCCTTGATAACGCTAGATATAGCCAAGGCCTATGATAGCGTTGAGCATAGCATTCTATTGCAAAAATTAAAAACTCTTCAGTTTCCACATTATTTAGTAGCCTGTATATCTGAATTCCTCCAAAACCGAGAGTTTTACTGTGGATTAAACGGCGTTCATTCTGGCAGATATAAGCAAGCCAGGGGAGTGCCGCAAGGAGCAGTCCTTTCACCAGTCCTTTTCAACATACTACTCAGCTCAATACCAGTTAATCATGATGTTCGCACTTACGTATATGCGAATGATATTGCGTTTTTTGCAACTGCATTGGATATTCAATCCCTTTATCTCCACTTGCAAACTTACCTAAACTCTATTGAGAATTGGTTGTGTGGCTTGCGTCTCACATTAAATGTAAACAAAAGCGCAGTCCTCGTATTCAATATAAAAGATTCTGTAAGTCTGTCTGTAATGTATCGGCAGCAAATAATACCACAGGTTAAATCATTAAAGTATTTAGGGGTCACTTATGATGATAATCTTTCATGGCAGCCCCACATTAACCATATTGCTACGAAAGGGGCTCGGGCCGTGGGCATATTGCGCCGAATTAGTCGTCCCAGGTCTGGAATGCGGAGAGATGTCCTTCTAATGATTTATGTTATGTATGTGCGTCCAATTTTAGAATTCGGTTCAGTCTTGTTTTCAGGATCAGCAGCTTATAAAATTCGACCGCTTGTTCTCTTGGAGCGAGAAGCGCTTCGGTTGTGTCTTGGACTTCCAAAATTTGTTGCCAACAATGTGCTCTACCTTGAAGCCCGGATTCCACCCTTGATATATAGATTACAAATTCTAACCGTTCAGACGTACTTAAGAATATATGAATCAGAGTTTCACCGATCTATGTCTATTTTTTGCTGTCAACCGACCTCATTTTTCGGTGTCCATTGGCCTAAATTTCACACCCCGCAGGTTGTTATGGTCAAAAATTTGCTGGACCCTTTAAATGTTTCTCTTCCTAGTATTCTACCCATACAAACCATCGGTTCATCTATTGAAATTGTCTTTGACGACATATTCCCGAATAATGCTAAAAAATTATCATCCTTTATTCTAAACGGATTATTAGAAGATCATTTAGGAAGCCTTTCTGCTAATTTAGTTGTAGCTACTGACGCATCTCAAAGTAATGAAAAGGCGGGTGTGGGTATATATTGTCCACATTTAGACTGGTCTTTTTCTGTCCGGCTTCCGGACTTCACCCCAATTTTTTAAGCGGAGTTTCTGGCGGTGGTACTCGCTTTACGGAAATTAGACTCCTCATTTTCTAAAGTGGCTGTAATTTCCGACTCTCTATCCTTGTGTTCATCTCTCTCTTCGTCGGTGGATTCTACAATAGTAAAAACCTTTGTCTCCCTGATCCCTAGACATTCGAAAATTGTACATATGGTATGGGTACCAGGCCACAGCAATGTGACTTTAAATGAATATGCTGACAATTTGGCAAAAGAGTCCCTTAATGGCCCCGTATTATCTATCCTTCCGGCGACCGCGTACACCACCGCAGCGAGGTTTCGAAGAAATGTTCTATTAAATATAAAAAATGGACATCTTTTAAGATCTGATGACTACCTGCATCTAAATTATTCTTGGAATAGAAAATTATGTCATTCACGGCAACTTGAGATTTCACTAACAAGGCTGCGATGCCGTATCCCACCTTTAAATTTCCATCTTTACAGGTCTGGTTTGGCACTGTCTCCCGTCTGCGCATTTTGCGGTGAACAAGAAACATTAGATCACTTTTTATTGTTTTGCCGCCGCTTTACTACGCTGAGAAAAGAGTTGATGGAAAGACCATTGCAACAGCTTGGCCTTAGTTTAAGCAGCCCGACATTGTTATCATTTGCCGCCACCATCCTTGGGCACACTCACAGGTCTGTTTTTACCGCCATGCGAAATTTTTTACTGTACTCAAATCGTTTGCCTTGCTAAGTATTTAAACATCACTTGTTCTACAATTGTAGTGTCAATCTCCCGTGAGTGTTACCACTTTTCATTTTATATTTCACTTATTTCCCGTTTTGTTTCCTTTCCTCTATCCCTCAAATCATCTTTTTTTTTATGCAAGTATATTTAAAAAAAATATTCTTTGCTACCCAATTCTTGGCCGATCCCCCTCTTTGGGTATGTGCCATAAGTTTTTTGGACGACAACAACAACAATCTCGTCCGAACAAGTCAGTCCGAGCTCTCAGTGAGCGCGCCAGCTGATCGGCGTCTTCATCGTCGTTAGTGTCGGCGCTGTATTATCTTCTTCCTTACAATATATATATATATATATATATATATATATATATATATATATATATATATATATATATATATATATATATATATATTGTAACGGATGATATGGTTCTAATACAGGTGAACGTCGTATGAAGGACGGACGTACACGGCTCAGAGACCCGGATCAGTCTGCGTGCGCCTCGCTTCCTCTGCTTCTTCTTCTTCGTCTGCTTCTGCTGCTTATCAATGCGCCGCTACGTGGCGTACAATTCCCCCCGGACAAACGATTCTCGTCCTCGAGAAAATTAGGGAGATCGAAGATGGCAGTGCTTCAGGCGAGCCACGTGAACAACTTGTGTCTTGCGGGATCGGCGGTTATCCGTCGTGACTTTGGCGATGACGTAATTCACGTCATTCAGTTGGTCCAAGACGACGAAGGGGCCATCGTACTTGCCGAGAAACTTCTCATATAATACTCGCTTGCGAATAGGCGTCCAAAGCCAGACGTAGTCTCCAGGGGAGTCAGCAACTGCACGATGATGCAGATCGTAGTGTTGTTTCGAGCGGCTTTGAGAAGCCAGTGTGCGTAAGCGGGCTATGCGACGGGCTTCGGCACGGCATAGAATCTGGGAAACAGACGCATCGTCGTTGAGAGAAAATGGGAAGATGGTGTCTAGGAAAACGTGGCGAGTTCTTGCATAGAGTAAATAGAAAGGAAAATAGCCGGCAACTTCATAATTTGCAGTGTTATAAGCGTACGTCACATACGGTAGCAGTGCATCCCAGTTGCGATGGTCAGACGAGACGTACATGTACAGCGTGGTTGTCAAGGTGCGGTTGGTGCGCTCGGTGAAAACGTTGGTCTGCGGATGATACGGTGCCAAGTGTCGGTAGTGTGAACCACGAAGTCGGAGCATTTCTTGCACGACATCAATAGTGAATTGCCGACCACGATCACACGGGGTGCGCCATGGTGGAGATTAACGGAATGCAAAAGAAACGACGAAACATCAGCAGCCTTTGCGGTAGCTAGAGCAGCTGTCTCTGCGTATCTGGTAAGATAGTCAACGCAGACGATAACCCAGCGGCAGCCCTCTCCAGTCTTTGGAAATTGACCGAGAAGATCAATTCCAATCTTTTCAAAAGGTGAGGTAGGTGGCTTGACGGGTTGTAAAGGTCTGGCCAGCGTGGTGGTGCGTGCCTTAAGTCGTTGGCATTGTTGATATGTCGCAATGTATTGCTTGGTTGTCTTATACATTTGTGGCCAATAAAAACGCTGCCGAATTAAGTGCGACAGAAGCCTAGATGTCCAGAGGTAATGTCATCGTTCATGGCATGCAAACCTTGTGCACGGAGACTTTAAGGGAAGACCAAATGGAAGGCAGCACCGTCAACTGAGCAGTTCTTGAACAAAACACCGTCTTCGATAGTAAACTGCGTTGACTCTGCTCTTCCTTCAGCCTCTTGTATAAGCGGCTGTAGTCACCAGTCGTGTTGTTCTCGCCTAAAGGTCGCCTTACTGGGAAACGTCGACGCGATTGAGGCTAAACACCCGTCGAAGCCATCTTTGTCGTTAACGGATGTCGGCAATGGTTGCCGTGACAAGCAGTCTGCATCACTGTGATGTCGTCCACTCTTGTAGGCGACACCAAAGTTGTATTCTTGCAGGCTTAATGCCCAGCGCGCCAGACGACCAGATGAATCGCGAAGTCCGATGAGCCAGCATAGCGAATGGTGGTCAGTAACTATGGTGAAGTAGCGTCCATATAGGTATGGTCGGAACTTGTGCACAGCGAATACAACTGCGAGGCACTCCAATTCGGTAACTGTGTTGTTCCGTTCACATTTTGCCAACGTGCGCCTGGCATATGCCACAACGTGCTCAGCCCTACTATGCAGCTGCACAAGCACCGCCCCAAAACCGATGCCACTGGCGTCAGTGTGGACCTGTCACAGCAGAAGGGTCGAAGTGGCGCAGCAGTGGCGCTGAAGTTAGGGAAGACTTGAGCAGATTGAAAGAGGATTCGCACTCTGGAGTCCACACAAATTGGGAATCCTTGTGCAGTAGAGAAGTAAGGGGGCGGGCAAGTTGCGCAACACCAGCAATGAAGCGACGAAAATAAGAAGAGAGGCCAAGAAAGCTCCGAAGACTTTTCAGGGTGCGTGGAGTTTCGAAGTCTCGTACTGCAGCAATCTTCTGCGGATCCGGCCTGATACCATCCTTGTTGACGAGGAACCCAAGAACTAAAGTTTGTCGCTGTCCAAAAAGGCACTTCTTCGAATTCAAAATGAGGCGTGCTTTGCCAATGCTTTCAAAAGCATTATGGAGCCCCCTATTGCGCTCTTGGAAGGTCTTTCCAAAAATGATAACATCCTCAAGGTAACATAAATATTTCCCATTTCAGGCCACGAAGGATATTGTCCATAAATCGCTCGAACATCGCGGGAGCGTTGCAAAT
The DNA here is from genome assembly GCF_055883805.1 of Amblyomma maculatum. Taxonomy (NCBI): domain Eukaryota; kingdom Metazoa; phylum Arthropoda; class Arachnida; order Ixodida; family Ixodidae; genus Amblyomma; species Amblyomma maculatum. The sequence goes on from NC_139344.1 coordinate 411,064,958, forward strand.
TCCAAAAGGCATTACATTAAATTCGTATAAACCATCTGGTGTTACAAAATCAGTCTTGTCACGGTCGAATAGATGTAGAGGAATTTGCCAATAGCCAGATCGCAAATCATCAGAGGAGAAATATGACGTCGAATGCAGACAGTCCAGAGGTCATCAATACGGTATGTGTCTTTCTTTGTTACCGCATTCAAACGACTGTAGTCTACACAAAATCGCCAAGAATTGTCTTTGTTTTGCACTAGCATCACAGGTGCGGCCCACGGACTGGAATATTCTCGGATGATTTCTTTCTGCAGCATTTCGTCCACCTGTTCTTGAATTATCTTGCACTCTGCCGGCGAGACTAAGGTTTCTGGCGAATAGGAGATGCTTTTCATGTGTTAGTTTTGTGCTGTAGCCGAGAGGCTGGGAAATGGCTACCCAATCCGTTTGAGGCAAAGTCGAACATTTGGGCATGAGTTGTCAAAATGTCTTGCAGCATACGACGTTCACTAGATGGGAGCGATTTTTTGACCATGCCCACATACTCAGCACAATATTCAGACTGGTCTTTCGCGGCTCCTCTGCAATCGGAAATAATTCCAACGATATGAGTCACATAATTCTCAAATCTCGCGAATGTCAAACCAGAAGGAAGACGAACAGGCTCTTCTGACACGTTCACAGTCCAGAGGTATGCGCGACCATCCTCCGCCTCCACAACGGAGCGTGGCACCAAACTTTTTTTTTTCGCTCCATTCGAGACATCTGGCTCGATGACTATTGAATGTTTACCCATGAAGTTTTCAGATGACTTCAAGGGGGGAAATGTCGCTTTATTTAATAGCCTTCCGAGCAAACCATGCGCGTCGCTTATCTTGGCTGTACTATCTTGCCTTTATTGCATCTTTTCATCTTTAATGTTCAAGATATCTTACTTTTTCAACGGTATGAAATACTAGTCATTTGTAAAGTTTCTGTGACTGCTTCAAAGCATGCGACTCACTTTCGTGATTTGAACAACTCAATGCAAATAATACTTTCCTTTTATCATTCCCTTTGTTGTTGTTTTTCTGAACTTTACCATGAGCATATACTCGTTCCTCAAATGACGCCGTTGCTGCCGTTATTTAAACAGGGGTGTGATATCTTTTAAGCCAGAGTTCGTGCTGGCTTTTTCATTGCACTGCAAGTATCATGTATGCGGTGCTGAATAAAGGAATTTGAATGTGGATTTTGGATTTGGTCTCTGGAAGACTTGAGCACGCTCTGCGGATCCAGGCAGAGAGAAGATCATTGCCACCCGCGCTGCCTGCGTCATGGATGTTTTAGGCATGAACGTTTGAGTGTCGTCTGTGCCCAGATGTCCTGGGAAATCCGAATTCCGCTGCAACCAGAATGTTTCGCTCTCTTCTTCTCAGTGTAACCTTGTGTCCCTGTTGTTATCATAAAGGGTTCCGCAGTACATGCAATGATAAATTATGTGTTAGTATGGTGCTCATATCACTACAACCGTGTAGCACCCGCCGGCAGTGACAGTACCAGTGACAGAATCATGGTAGATTTAAAGTTGCCCGTACAAAGGGAAATCACGTTATGCTCCAATGATATTTGCGAATGGGAAGAAGCAGTGCAGTATTGGTGATGACTGATGCGCTACATAAAGGTGGAAATTTTCATGAGCGGCGAGAGGAAAGCAGTCGAGTAAACCAACTCCCTGCAGAAGTATGTAAAGGAATAATAAACGTTCGTATCAGGTAAGTATCTTGTAGAAAAACGGTAATTACGCGGAGTTGATACAAGATGAAAATATTGGAGCACTCGTAAGCTTCGCCTTTAAGAGTTCAACGCCATATCGTTTAAACTCCAATGCTTTGAAGACGATGTATAGATGTATAAGGCTTCGAATGGGGTAGCGGCTCGCGCCATCTGTTGTGGCAGCCACGTACAATCGAATGTAATTCCTAGCGAGCGCCACATCGCAAGTAAGAAAAGCAGAAATGTTCTTTGCTTCTCGCTTAACTAATACTTTTGTGAATAGTTTCTTTCTAATAATAATGCACCTAAACAATAGCTGAGTGTCATAACGCAACGCATACATTAGGTCCACCTTTATTCGGGGTGAAGCAGCGGGGTACTGTGGCACAGGGGTTGCGTGCTCACATCGCACAGCGATGGAATCTTGTTCTACTCCGCGGGTTTCAGCAAAACATTTATTATTTCTCCGCTTTACTTCTAAATATCTAGTTACAACAATTACGCCGGAACCAACTTTTCTGTAACATGGGGGCATTACCACCATCACGTTACCACGTTATCTCACTATAATCTGTTTAACACAGGCAATTTGTAGTTGTAGTGTTCTTCTCGTTGTGCCCCGGTTTGAGAGAGAGCTTTCAGGGAGGAATAAAATTCCTTCTGGCGCAAACATTTCAGTGGTGTCATCATGCGATGTGGCATAGACCGGAAGTAAAGGTTTATGTGCCGACAAGATAGATGGCGCCTCCTTGTTCTAGTGCATCATCATCAAATGACAGGCCAAGTTGAACCGAAACAAATCCCTCGAAAATGATAGATGCCTTGTAAGCATTGTATGCGATATACATAGCGTTTAGATATTGATTGGAGTGATTGATTATTTCATTTGCTGTCCGATTAATTCGTGAGTAGTTATTGGTGAGTAGGCAATCAAACCAGCGTCTCATAGACAAATAATCTCGTGTCCGCGTCTCTAAATATGAACACGTGCGATGATCTGTGGCTGACATTGTATTAGATGTGTATTATAGTGCGGGGACTTCGTTTGAGGATGAGGCTTGCCCTGATGGTTCTACACGATGATCAGGAAGAATTTGCAAGACTTAGAGTCCACAGCAACCACATACTACATTGCAGTAACATTTACTGAAAAAAGCAGGAGCGATCCAGGCAACCATCATAAATGTCGCTAAAGTATCACAAGTAACATTGGTCTTGTTTATTATGCTTATGGCTCACCGCGACATATGTTGGGAGGAAAGTCGAGGTCGAAAGCATCGGAAATATCGATCACTCAGGCTTCTTTAGTGGTACGGGACCTTCGTCTTGCGCCTCTACTACTTACTGAATTGCCATACTACATAGTAATGCTAATTAGCTCAATAAATAGAAACCAAAAATCAGAAGAATGTTAAAGCCAATACTTACTAGCAATACATGATGATTATACAACAGTAGTAATTATTTCCTGAATAATGTGAGATACCAAACAGCCCTCTAATATCTTTTGGCTCCTTCCTTTTGTTCATCATACCATTTATCATTGTGATCACTTATAACCCTATTTAATTCCATGGTGAGGTAATAAATAGTGAGTTTAGGTATTTATTGAAAAAAGCTATGTATCTCTCTCAAATGATTCCTGGTGTCACGCACGAAACTATTTATTCAGTTTAACGTGTTTTTTTTTTTTTATATTGCTGTGTTTGAGTTACTTTTTCGCTCTTGAACTTGCTCAAGAAGAAAAAATAATTGCCAGCTACCTAATAAGACGTGCGGTACAACTGGAGGAAAGATACTGAAGTAATAACTTTGTTTGCGAGTTATTACTTGCAAACAAAGTCGCGCTGAAATTTGTTTCGCTATTGTTCTGCTAATGATTTGTCTTCATGTGACTGCGCTTTCTTTAGTCCTTACGTTCTGAGCGCTATTCGAGACTACTATTATACTTGCACGTGGCATTATTGTACTGAAGCATAAAGCATTTGGATGACAAGCTGCTGACAGCCCTTTTTCACCTCCTTCGCTGAATGTTTATGAGCTATTTTTTTTATCAGCTTTGCTATCCTCTGAGGCCGCCCGTTGATTCTCATGTCCACTTTTGACAGCTTACCGTGGAGTTCGCCTTTCTAAAGATCAAGGAGTCATGCTTTACTGAATGCTGTGGAACAACTTGGTTTATGGTATATTGCTCAGGTAATTTTTCATCGCGCCTATTTTTATGTGATGCGCATGGCGCAGTTTCCTCGCACGTATTCTGATTTATTATGTGATGTCACGTATTGTCGTCACCACCGTTTACTCCCCTTGCTACCCTTCAACAATTTTCGTTGGCTCGAACCAGCACTCTTTCCTACTGCTCGTACTCTCAACTCCTTCAATACTTCTCTAGGTATGTGTATATATATATGTGGAACGAAAAAGCTACACAGGAAGTACTTCCTCTGATTATATTTTTGCAGAGCAACTATGAGTCATTCGTTTATCATTCTTCTCATACAATATGCAATTGCCGCCAGTGTTACCACATTACCGTGTTACCACAAGGTAACCACATTACCGTGGTAACCTTCAAGAGCCCTTGGCCGTAAGCGAGTGTTTATTTACTCAATTTTTATACTATCGACAATGTGCAGTGTAATAAAAGAGTAGTGTTAAACGGGGATCCAGGCACTGGTAGCGGGCACTGGTAGCGAGCAGGACCGGAGCGGGGGTGGCCTAACTTGCAGCCAGCTGGTCTTCAAAATCACTTCCTCTTCCTCTCTCTCGGCAATCTGCCCACTTAATCTGAACTTCCTCTTTACAATCTGGCCCCCGCAGAAAAGAGGAGCCATCCTGGCGACTCAAGGAGACGAAAGGAATGCGGGATCGTAGTAAGGCTTCAAACGGCGACGTGAACAATCTCGCGCCCAAGGCGGCGAAGGTCGGTGGAAGCGGCTAGCGGTTCAACTAGGTAATTGACGGGAGAAGTCTGTTCGAGCACTAGATAGGGTCCGTGGTAGTTGGAAATAAACTTACTGGTCAGACCGGGTGGTGTCGATGGGACCCAGAGCCACACGTGAGCACCGGGAGAAAATTGGTGGAGAGAGTGGCTGCTGTCGCTGTGCGCTTGTTTCTGGGCTTGTTCGTCCGAAGTGAGTGAGCGAGCCAGTTTGCGACATTCTTCATCGTGCCTGGCAGCTGCTGAAAGCGATGTATACTCTGAGATATCAGGACGGTAGGGAAGGATGGTGTCGAGTGGAGACGAAGGTTCGCGCCCGTACAGCAGAAAAAATGGCGAGAATCCGGTAGTTGCTTGAACGGCGGTGTTGTAGGCATAGGTTATAAATGGGAGGATCTTGCCCCCATCGGAGTGATCGGAGGCGATGTACTTGGACATCATGTCACCTAGTGTGCGATTGAAGCGCTCTGTCAGTCCGTTTGTTTGAGGGTGGTACGCGCTGGCTTTCCGGTGGATGGTTTGACATTCGCGTAGGAGCGCTTCGACAACCTCGGATAGGAAAGATTTGCCTCGATCACGTAGAGTTCACGGGGGCGCCGTGCCGCAGAATGAAATTATGCAGAAGAAAGGACGCGATAGTGGGTCTGGTGGCATCCTGAAGTGCTGTCTCCACATAGCGAGTGAGGTGATCGACGGCCACGATTATCCAACGATTTCCTGCAGGTGTATACGGCAAAGGTCAATACAAATCGATGCCAACACGATCGAATGGTCGGTATGGGCACGGAAGGTGCTGTAGTGGAGCCGGCTGATGGAGAAGAGGCGGCTTGCGACGTTACAAATCGATGCACCAATGCACATACTTACTGACGAAGGTATACATACCACGCCAGTAAAAGCGCTGTCGCAACCGTTCATAAGTCTTAAATACACCCACATGGCCACACTGCGGATCGTTATGGTAAGAGGCGCAGATATCGCTTCGGAGGTGGCGAGGCACAACGAGCAGCCACTTACGGCCATCTGGCATATAGTTGCGTCGATAGAGAAGACGGTCACGAAGGGCGAAATGCTGCGCTTGACGACGAAGGGCGCGAGGAGCCGGTGAAAGTGACGAGTTCGTAAGAAGATCGATTAGTGATGTAAGCCACGGATCTTAGCGCTGTTCTGATGGCATGTCGTCGATGGACAAGGAAGACAAGACGGAGCTGGAGGCAGGGGACAACGGAGCGTCAGGCGACACTGGCGAGCGAGATAAAGCGTCTGCGTCGGAGTGCTTCCGCCCTGTACGATAGATGACTCGGATATCATACTCTTGTAGTATAAGCGACCAGCGGGCGAGACGGCCGGTGGGGTCTTTTAGTGAAGACAACCAACATAAAGCGTGGTGGTCCGTAACATCAAATGCGCGCCCATACAAGTATGGCCGAAATTTCTGGAGCGCCCAAACAATTGCCAAGCATTCCTTTTCTGTCACCGAATAGTTGATCTCGGCCTTGGTCAGGGTTCGACTTGCGTACGTCTTCGATGTAGCTAGTGAAGGTTTCTCCTTTCTGCTGCATCCGCTCGCGCAAACGGTGTTCGCCGCGAAGCTTGCGGACCGCAGGGCGACCGAAGACATCCACAAAGCGAGATCTGAACGAGGCCCAAGTTGTAATTTCAGCCTCGTGATTTGTGAACCACAACTTTGCGACTTATGTGAGGTAGAATATTACGTTGTTAAGCTTCAAGATGTTATCCCACTTATTGTGGGTGCTTACACGTTCATGCGACGAAAGCCAGTCCTCCACGTCCTGATCGTCGGTACCGCTGAAGACCGGCGGGTCCCGCTGGCGAAGCACCCCGGAGCATGGAATAGAAGGGGCCGAGGTAGCGGGGCCGGTGGTGTTAGGGCTGCAGTCAGTCATTGGGGTAGAAATTTGGCGGCTGGGGAGCTCCAGGGCGAGGAAATGGAAGATAAATCCCGCGACCTCCACCAAGTGTTAAGCGGGGATCTAGGCCCTGGTAGCGGGCACTGGTAGAGAGCAGGACAGGAGCGGGGGTGGCCTAACTTGCAGTCAGCTGGTCTGCAAAATCACTTCCTCTTCCTCTCTCTCGGCAATCTGCCCATTTAATCTGAACTTCCTCTTTACAGTAAATTTAAACATCTATAGTTTTTTTTTTTTGTGCGCAAACTTGCCATAAGGCATATTATATAAACTCATGTAAATGGTTTTCCGTGAGGAACCGGAGCAGGCTCCCGCTCTTAGCGTTGTCGGTGAGCCACTTAGAAAAGTCCTCTTCCCTTGCTGTGGTTAGTCCCACTTCGCGCAGAATCTGTGTCCTTGATGCCCTTGTCCCTGCACAAGTCCATAGCAGGTGGCGAACATCCACTTCTGCAGCTGGTGTGGAACACTTTGGGCATGTGGTTGGTCCGATGTCAGCTTGCGATTCCCATCGGCATTTTACCGACGGGGTAAGGGCCGCCCCAGCTCTTATCCTTCTAAGGGAAGCCTCCTCCAATCTCGTTAAGTTACGAGGGAGTGGGAATGTACACGGGGGAATGAGGGCACGTGTACTTTTCCTTAAAGAAGATGCTAAAATGGAAACAGCGGAGCGGGCATCGAAAGGGAGCCTGGTGGGGGGCGCATTGGTGTGTGGAACTTCGTGTGTGAGGTGGTCAACTTTTCTCTGCTCAGCGTTCTCAGAATTGTCTTGTGTCCAATGAATCTGGATGCTTATCTTTGTTTTTTTTATTGAGTGCGTGGATTTCCTGGGTAACACATAGCGTCTTCGTCACTTTCTTCAGTTGTTTTATGGCGGCTAAGGAGTCTGTATAGATGTGGGCTTCTGTTATCGAATCTATTTTATTTATGGCCTCCATAGCATCGCGGATTGTATAGAGTTCCATCACAAGCGGGTCCGGGTATGTTGCTAAGAATCTTGGCATGTAACACGTTGTCGTATGCCTTCGCCATGTCGGTAGCCACTAGAGTGCGCACTAGGTGGCTATAAGGCGACACGTGTATGACCTCTTCAGCGAGCACAGCCAGTCCATTTTCTGTCCCAAGGTTTGTTCGGAACCCAATTTGTCGAGCATGGTGCTTTTTATTACTTTCCAACCAACATGACAGGCGGGTGGCTATCATCTTTTCATAGATTTTGCAAATTGTGGGTGTTAGCGAGATAGGCCGCAAAGATTCTAGACTTGTGGGAGGTTTCCCAGCCTTTGGTATTGTTACCACCACCGAGTGTTTCCAGCCGAGTGGAATATCTCCTCCTTGCCATACCTCATTTACCACATCCAACAAGCCGTCAACTGCGGCTCCTTCTAAATTCTTGAATACTTCATAAGGAATATCGTCATGTCCAGGCGCAGTTTTACCATTCGCGTCTTCTATAGCAGCCAATAATTCCAATTTGGTAAATGGTAATGTTATTCCTGTTTTATCAACCACATCCACTGTCGGTGAAGGCGCCGGATAATGTGCGCGGTTCGGGAAGAAAAGGGCAGCAGCCTGATCTGCAAACTACTCTGGTGTAAGCTGTAATGCGAGTCTAATACTTTCTGCATGATCTTTAACCTGCCGCCTCTTTTCCATGCCATGGAAAGTCCTCCAGAGGGCCTTGTTAGTCGTTCCTGAGCCCAAACGACTGCACCACTCATCCCATCTCCTATGAGCCAGCTGTTTTTCATATCGGCGTGCCTGAGCCGTCACTCTGTTTACCTCAATTTTTCTTTGCACGTCTTCAGGATGGCGACCAGCTTGTATCTCGGCCCGCTTTCGGCGTGCCCAAAATTTTAGTAGGTGCAGGTCGGGAGTTGGCTGATCTTCGTTCACTGTAGTTGTAATGGTGTGATCCTTGAGTACCGTTTGAAGGGTGGTAACGAGAGTATTCGGGCTAACTGAATGCGTTCGAGTATCCTGCCGCACACCATCCCAATGTGTAACAGACGCTTTCTTTCGAATTTTCTTCATATGTCCCAAATTAAGACCAATACTAATGGGGACATGGTCACTACCCCGCGCATCTAATTCCGCCTGCCATTGTGGTGCACCAGGGCCCTTCCACCACGTCAAGTCTGGTGAGCGTGTTTGTGTTGCAGGTAGTGTTGCGACTCCTGGATGATTTAGCAGTGTAAATTTCATTTCTGTGAAGGCAGTATGAACTTGATCAGCCCTTTTAGAATCATAATCATATCCCCATACGGTGTGCGGAGCGTTAAAATCTCCCCCGATTAGTATCGCAATTCCAGGGTATGAATGGCGAATATGCTTAACCCATCCAAGATTAAGTACTGTGTTTCTTGGCCGAGCGTACACGGACACTAATATAAGGGGCGTTTTGTTCGGACGCGTGAGTACAGCAACTACTTCCTGCTGAGTGTTGCACCACTTGCTCAAGTCAAGTGGCGTTTGGGGAACGTTGGCCCTAATATAGACGGCAGCTTTTCCTGGTGTTTCGGCCTCTGCTCTTGCTCGTTTATCAGGGATAGAAGGACACTGGTACCCTATATATCCTGTTATTGAATATAACCTATTGTGCTCCTGTATCAAGAACGCCCATAAATGCAGCTTGCCGTACAATAATTTTGTATTTATTTCCCCAACTTTATTAGAGAGCCCTCTGCAGTTCCATTGTGTAAACTGTTGGCACTTGTTTCGGCTACTTCTATCCATGATGTAAGCTGCTCTGAATGAGGTGTGTCAGTTGCGTGTGTCCAGTACCGCCTTCCAAATAGGTATGTTATCGGCAGGTTTACAATTCGGAGCATCCACTAACCTTGCTGTCGTACTGCCTGCAAGCGTTTCTTTCTGTTTTTCTGAGCTCTCCTTTCGTCGTTGGGCTATACGTGCTTTCTTTTGTCGCAGCTGTGCAATTTGTGCTGAAAGCATCGCAATTTCTTTTTCTATTGCATCCTGCTGGCTTGTGCAGTCTTTAAGGTCCGGAAAATCATCAGCAGTGAATGCCAATGTGCTCCGTTTTGTGCGTCGTCCATGTTTTAGCGTAGAAGCAAAAGATGCACTGTTCTGTGCAACCACCTCAACAGGCTCTTCTTCTTCTAGCGGGTCATCAAACAGCTCTTCGGCCAGAGTTGCAAATCTGTTTTTAACCATTAACGGTGCATATTGTTTATGTCGTCCAGCCCTTGCTAACTCGAGCTTTCGCTTTTTGTCGGACACTGAGATGAAGTGATATCGTGATCATCAGATTTGCATAGGCCGCATTTGAATTTCGCTTCTCCAGATTCAGTTATGTATTCGGGGTTAACTCCATATGGACACAATTTCTGCATATGGCCTTTTCTGTAGCACCTGTAACAGTGAACCGGTCTAGGTTTGTACGTTTTGGGTCGCACTATGCGGCCGTTGTAGTAAAATCTGTCCGGAAGAGTATCTGGTCCCTGTAATGTGATGAGAAAAGTGCCTCTGTTCCCCATACGACGTGCGGCTAACACAGTATGTGTTCCTGATATTAGGTCTCTGGCCACCGTCTCCGGGGAATCTTGTAGGTCTAGGTCATAGAGGACACATCGCTGAGTATTTGGACCTGACGCAAAATACGTCTGGACAGGAAGATATTCCTCTGTCGTGATTGGAATCTGTGTTACTGTGGTCATTTTGCGTGCATCCTCAATGGTGGCTAAATGTACTGTGACAGTATTAGATGCCCTGTGGCTTACAAACCCCTGGTAACCTGTGGTACCAAGCGCTGCGTCTATTACTCTCTGCATTGTTCTGGTGGGTATCTTAGTGATATCAAACTGCGCTGTAGGTCTGATATGCACTCTGAAGGATTTCTGCAAGGCTGGTGTTGGATAAGCAGATGCTAGCTTATCAGGGGCGGCCCTTACCTTCTTTGCCGGTGGTGTGTTGACTGGTGGCCCAGGTGGTTTGACCAGCCGGGGTGTCCGTTGAGAAGAGTTAGTGACGACTTCCTGTTGCACATCCATAGCCTGATGTGTATCGTTTAGCTCGGGTAGCGGCCCGAGCGTTGTCCTCGTATTCGAAGTAATGTCTACGTTGCTCTGTGGCCAAGTGCTAGCTCCAGGTAAAGGCTCGTTACCGCAGCCTGCCGTTGTGCTTGCAGAAGTCACAGCGACTACCGGAGGGTCCATTGGCGTCCCCATTCTTGCCATATTATCAGAGCTAAGGCTCCGCGGAGCCCCAGTAGGCCTAGCAGCAAGGCCGCGCCGGCATTCTGCAGCTCCTACCCGGAGGGCTGTGTCCTTGACGATCTTCTTGCCACGAACGGGTTGTTTGGCCTTTATGCTCTTCTTCAAGAGTTTGATGGCCGCTGTGTGGGCGCGGACTACAGACGTAGTGCGAAATCTTACTGGACACGATGTAGCCACGGTGCTCAGCGACACGTCGTCTTCTTCTTTCTCAACATCTATAGTCGTCCATCTGTGCCTTAGTAAAGCGTTTTAGTTTACAAAATTGTGTTATCTTCCTTGAAAGTTTTAACGCTTCTGAGTATAATGCTACGATTGCTATCTTTGTTGCTAGTGGCAACTATAAGTCTGAACTCAAGCTTTCTTCTCAAAATACACTAATTTGCCAACAAATTCAGGGAACAACAAAAAATAGAGACATTTTTTATTTGTTTGGTTTCTGGGGTTTAAGGTCCCAAATCGATTCCGGACATGAGAGACGTTGGAAAGATTTCTGTCGTATCATATATGACAAACAATGAAACTCCCTAGCAAATAAAATTTAGCTAGAAGAAAGACATTCAGCAGCTGCATATGCGCGCATGTTAGAATGCGTTTTTGATGCCGGGGCCGCTGTAATAACAAGAAAAGAATCAGGTTTTAAACGCTGGAAGGAGTATCTATTTGTGTAAAAACGAGGTAGATAATAATAAATTTTTCTTAGCTATTAAGCTTTGTGCAAATAAATTTGTCAAATTTCGCCCGCTTACTATTCACAATGACTAAAACCTGCTCCAGGTTATAAAACGTTACAAATTTCGCAGAATAGTTGAGTGCAAAAAACACCAAAACCTTCCTCGCTATCATGTGGAGGCACAAATGCGCATGGAAAAAAGCTCTGGCGCCACTTTTGAAATTTACACATGAGCGCTCTATATGAACTATAGACTCGTGTTCAAACAAGAGATTTAGTGATTGATTTCTTGCAATCTAATACTTTTGTTAAATATACGTTTTTGTACTTTTCAAAATACTGATTAGTCTTTCGAACTATGATGTAACTGAAGTTCGCAATATTTTTTCCGAATATTCCTAATACTTCTTCATTTGTTCGTGTGTCAAGAGTGCGATGTTTTGTTTTCATAAGATCAACTACCAACTAGCGCATTCTTCTACCCTTGTAAGTTCCTAATATTTGTTTTCTTACTGCAATACGGCTAAAAAGGCACAGAGGCCAAGCCCTGTACGTGGCAGAATACATTTGTAATATTGTTATCCCGCACGACCGTACACATAGCCGCCTTGTGTGGTGCACTGTGCGCAGTATTGTTTCTTGGTTTAGCTGCAATTGCACTCATATTGCTGTAGTAACTTGCGCGTCGCTAATTGGCTAGAATAAAAACAAATCTGTTTTTACTTGATCTGAAACATTTTGCGGTGGCTGTTATTTTCGAACTATTCACGAAATTGTGAATACTGATAACATGCCAGGCTTTGCGTTATATCGGATTGGTATAACGCTCGAATCGCACAGACCATTCCGGTATGGAGCTTTTACCGAAATGGCCATGTTCGATATGCAGGTCGAATCGGAGAGACCAAGCCCGTTATGCATCTTAATTTCGACTGAGAGGTCCGGTATGGAGCTAATACCGGACAGAGTATTTCCGGTATGCGTCTCAAACCGAACATAATGCTTCGGCTGGATTCGAAACCGAAGGAACCGATCCGATATAGAGCTTATATACCGAAGAGAGGAGTCCTATTTATTTTTAACCGAACGAACCGCTCATTTTTTGGAGCTAATACCGGGCAGAATGTTTCTGCTTCTCAACCCAAGCCGGACTAATAGATGAAGCTAGACCACAATGACTGTGACAAAGCACGCCAGTGAGCTAATAAGCATGAAATCATTCGCAAATATACATTACACCTTTTCTGCATATGTTGGGCACGCGTTGTTCCACAAATACATCAAAAATATGAAACCATCTAAACGTAGGCTAACACGTGCCATTGCGGACACAGTACTAACTTTGCACGTCCAACAATCGCTGCAGTTTGTCCGTTCTTGTGGTGTATCTACATATTTCCGCTACGAAGAACGTAGCGTTTTGCTAGCGACAACAAAAGTAAGCTCCAGGAACACTGAAACACATCGCAGGACATCGAAATATGCAGATATAGCAGCATATCGGGCAGCGCTTTCTTGAGTGTCCACTTATGCAAAACATTTAATCGAAAAGGTATTCATTCACGTCGCTGCACTGCTGGCAGCATGTGAAGATAAAACAGGCATTTTTACAAGCATCATCGCGTCGGATACTTCTGCATGTAGCAATCTATACATGCGTTAGGAGGCGATGACAAAACGCCTACCAGTAGTAAATTAGAATATTGTGGGATGTGCCTTCAAGTAAGAGATACATTTAGATGTGCGGGACATTTTTGCCTCGCGTGGTAGCCAGGAAACGTTCAGCGTGTGAAAGGCCGATCGGTCAGTTTCGATCACGACCTCTACAGACGCGAAAAGTATACAATGTACGAAAAAGCAAAGTTGGTAAGATAAGGACAAATATGATCCACGTAACTAGAAGCGGTCGTGCCCGATAATGCATGTATGTTTGCAAGCAAATTTACTTCATATTTTGTCAAATCTAACTGTGTGTCCAAGCGTTTCTGATCATCCGTGTCTATTGGGTTTAATGCAAGACGTGTGTTTGACTGATAGGTTCCTGCCTGGTTGTTTTAACTCGGTGTTTTTATGATCAGTTTCGAGGAAACAATTGTGCAGAAATTTCATTTTCATGCTCTTGCCTCATTCCATGTAGTGCTCTTTGTAATTCGGTTTACTGGGACACAATTTTCTCCAGAGCGCAGAAAGTTCCTTCTGGCTTGTACGAATACTTTTTTTATAAGTTTCATATTGTGACTCCGCCTGGTACATCATGGTTTGAAAAGAAGGGCATTTGTGCAGCGCCTTTAAAGTGGCGGTTATGTTAGTCTCCAGAAACATTGAGCATTGTTTCATTGATTGCAAGGATGTAATACTGTTCCGGGCTATTACGCAAAAACATTGAAAGAATTAAATTTGGCATTACAGTGTGCACGATATCTTTCAGCAGTGCCATTTGTGACTGAGCCTTAGGACATGTTTATCCTACTTAGATTACATAGCCTCCGAAAACCGCGCATGGTGGACCCACATTGTGAATGTGTAGTTTGTACAAAGGACAATTTCCGTAGGATGGTTGTTCCTTTAAGGGAATTATATGCACACGCTGGAGTTGGAACCGGAGTGATGTTCAGGCTTAGTGATGTGCTGGGCTCTGCTCTGTTCAGAGCTTTGTTAACTATGTACATTCTATCCTATTGATTAGATGGTTTTTCATATAACATCTACATAGTTCATGTACAAAGAACATTGTTTCAACGAAATAAGCACCTTGTTGAAGAAAAGCCATAGAGTAGTGCCTAGAATGGCTTGCTGTGCAGCGTTAGGACCAAATTTTTGAAATGCGGTCTGTACGCTTCACGTTTTTCTGTTTTCGATTTTTTTAACTAAGTTGTGTTATTTTATAGCTTTGCATGTTTTTTCAAGCCTGGCGCAACTTTCTTCTACAGAGACGAGGACCACGGATCATATACCGTAGATTACGGAATCATTGCTCCGCCCAGTTTCATGCCGGTTCAGCCTGTACAATGAGTGCTATACCGAATCCAGAATAAAAATGATATTTGATTTTCTAGTAAGGAAGCCAAAGCTTTTGCAGTGGCTTCTCTAAACCCGTCTTCTCCTTGTGGGGAAACGGTGGCAAAATAGCAAGCAATAATTTAATTGCCTCCTGTTTACAGGCGGAAGTGTCACATCAATCCTTCTTTGTGTCTTGCAGAATTTTGAATTTTTTGATGATGAAGATTAGCTGAAGTATGGCGAGTCTGCACTAAGCAGCCCGATGATTTGAAGAATTAGAGGTTCGGGTTACTCTTTTTATGACGATTTCCCGTGATATTAAAAGAGAAAGCGCTGTAGCAATGATTTAGGTGCATATTGCTGCGGTCAAAACAGCTGGCACACGCGCCTCACTATGGGTTTAAATAGGGTTTCCGGTCTTGTGCCACTTGTATGCATTATTTGCTATCCGCATATGATATGATACGTGACGTCACGTTGTGACGTTGGCAAATGGCTTCAGTGCCTCCCGACGTAACCCTTTGAGGGTCGAATTGTTTTAAAAAAAAAAAAAAACTTTCCCAGATGGTCGAATTGCTTGATTGCGGTATTTGAAAGTTCAATGCGAGTAAATTCAAGGAAAAGTGGTAGAAAAGTATTAGGAAGCGTATTTTAGAGTCCACACTGCAAATGAGAGCAGAAATACCTCGTGAGCGTCCATGATAAAGAAGATAATAGCAGCCCAATAAAGATGAAAATCGGTTTTTGTGACCGCTACATCAGGAGTGGCCATGAAGATAAAAATCAAGTTTAGCGAGCCTCTATATGCGATCCCGGGTGGGAGGGGGGGGGGGGGGGATTAACCGAAACCATGTAATGTAGCTAGAAATCAGTAGTTTATCCCCTGCACGGAAGCGCCCATCAAGGTAGAAATCAAGTTTCGCGCCTCTTTGCAATCACGCAGCGAAACCGAAATAGCGATAGGACGGCGGTGTTTCCGCAGGCCGGGCGACATGCTGCAGCTAGAAATCACTTTTGTTTATCTTTGCAAGAAGGCCAGCGCAATACATTTCAAGCGCTTCTTGCAAGCGCAAGGAGGTGACAGCACCTCTAAGTTAGCATGCATCGTCATTAGGGCGCGAAATTTAAGCGCAGGATTGAAAACGGCAAAAAACTTGCGGGACGGAAAACCGCCGCCGTACATTTACGGCAAGCGCATGCGCAGACCACGTCAAGCTTCGGCGAATATTATGTAGGCATCAAAATCTGTCTGGTCCACCCTAAATGAGCCCACAGGCTGCAAAAAGTGCCCGAAAAAAATAATGCACTAAATGAACACTTTAATACACCAGATCTGGCTTGCACGGATCACACGGTTATCTTCTAGGCGATTGTGGCGTCTCTGGCAGGCTACGAATTTCTTACGAATGCCTTCATGCAAGATTCCACATAGTCAATTAAGAGCTTCAATACGACCCAATTGAGGCTCATTATGGCGTAATATATAGATAGCTTGGATACTAGCCCACATTTAAATTTCCGCCAAGCCGTATGAGCATTCCTGCCTCATCCACGGATAACGTGAATTCAACGACAATCCTGCCTGGTTTCTTCACCCTCCCGTATGAAAGGAGTGGTTAGAGTTGCCATCTTCTGCCAAAATGTAACGTCAGACAGTTCTACGGTCATACATTGTGCGGCCATATCAGCTGCCGGAGACCGCATGGCAGCGTCATGCTCGCGAATTAACAAAATAGCGTTAAAATGGTTGCACTCAATAACCACAGGTGCATGAGTGGCGCAATTCATAGCCGGTCTCTCGGCTTTTAAACTGTACTGACTTTTAGTTGATTGCAGCACTTTTTCTTCTTCTAGTCTGAATTCGAGCATTTTGTCCTGATTCTTTAGTCGTTGGAGGGGAACCCCAACGTTGGTGATGCGTGGAAACAGCTTGTCGTCCTATTCAATAATCTGGTATCGATGCCATACCAAATTCGGTGTACCGGTTTATTGCGCAGGCTGAGCTGGCATGAAATCGCGCAAAGCTATGATTGCGGAATTTCAATCATACCAATACGCGTTTATTATTCTCGCGTCCATTCATAGCCCAATTATGACGGGCTTTCTTTTCCATTGGCATTCCTAGGCTGGGCAAACTGTGGGTTTCCTATATTGTCAACTCAATGGTCCTTCATTCATCTATCAATATAAACCTGGGAATTTCGTAGGCATTTACAAGCCTTGAAGCAGTTTATTCTACATGATTACGCGACTAAATTTCTCTATTTTACAGTGTAAGGAGGGCACACAGTTAAACCTCTCATTTCGCTATACAGTAGTAACCAGTGCAATGAACCTTTTTACTCGTAAGAAACAGCAACGGATTTAAAGATAGGCAGCAAAATTATTGGGGAAAAAAATTTTTATTTGACTCTTCGATACACACATTCAGTGCCTGCTGGAACAACATGCACAGAAGAGGATGGTTTAACTACTAGCTATTTCATTAGAGTGATAACAGTCTTTCAATAATCAGTGTACATTTTTTGAAAATTGCATACCAATCTCGTATCATTGTTGAGCTGCTGGCGATTTAAAGTACCCCAATACTAACAGGCGACCGTTCGTTATATATAAAATGCATGCAGAAAGAGCTCTTGGGAGGGGCTCATGTCATCCAGGGAGGGGAAGCTACTCCATGTGATGACGCGCTCAGGGGTTCAGAGGTTAGTCAGTGATAGTAACAGTGCCTATCTGGAGAGGATGCGTGCAAATGAGGCAACAATTTGAAAATAAAATCCTGGGAATCAGAAGTAGCCATGCCTTGCTCTCACTATGGCATCCGCAAAAAATGAAACACAAGCTTTAGTTAACCACGCAGAAATCCGGTTAATATCTCAAATGCACAAGCAAAAAAGGGGAGCATACATGTCATTTCGAACAATGATGGCAAGATGACATTATAGGCGGCTAGAAATCTGCAACAGAGCCTTGACAACAGATGGACTCGAATGGTAGCGGAGCTCTACTCCGATTGAAGGGCATCTTCTCTTCTATTTCACTGTTGAGCTCTTTCCAGTTGTAAAATCTCAGATAACTTCATAAGTAATTACACCAAGGTCATATTTATCTCCACATACGAAACGACGGCAGGGTTGTAAAAAATGAAAGAGAACAAGAAAGAAAATTGTAGCAATACATGCGAAATGTAGAAAAGTGAACATTCCTTTTAGTTTTCGGAGTTGAAATCTACGCTAATTAACTAATTAGACTAGCTGTTGCCTGGTACCCATTTTCTCTGAAGAGAGAAGAGGGAGAATGGTCTTGAACAGTTTATTTTTGTAATTTCATGCAAAGACGCTCACATAGGTGGCTAAATCTGCGGAAGGCGTGAGTTTCAATGCAGCTTTGTTTTGTACAGCATAATTTAAAGCAAGCACACATCCACGTCTCTGCTGATGCCGTAGCTGGGGAGAAGCCATTATAAATTGAACAATCTCATAGAATAATTGACTAAATACTCCGCAACTGTTTGGTTGCCGCTTTAGGGGGAAACTTAAAATGCAAGGTTAAAGGCCGAAAACAATGAAGTGCAGATAAGTTCCTACATATTCCTAATTAGCGGTGATTTTAATATAGCAGACGTCTTTAGCGCACATTTGAAGAGTTATTGAGCTTACTTCAGACATCAAACATGTTTAAAATTTTGCCGCTGCGCTCACTATCACTGCGAAACCTTGTTATTTACAGAGCAAAATACAGAAATAGAATCTCTAGTTGTTTAAATAGAGGTATGAGCCACGCTATATTTTAAAATGTGTGTCACCAAAACTTTAATGAAAAAAAAAAACTTTGAAATACGTGTATTTTACGTCAGGTATTTATGACCATGATGCCCAGAACTAAAATATAAAAACTGGACTCAAATTCAATGTAGAAGACCTTGAAGTTAGCTTTATGATATTACCACCTAAAAGCAAACTAAAACTTCGGAGCAGGTATTTTATAAATATGCGTCTTATATTCACGCCTGCCACGTACGTAATGAAATATTTTCTTGCAGTCCGACCGGTGAAAGCCGCAGTGACGTACGTACCTTACAGCTTATAAAATACATATTGGTAAGCATAAAAGCATAAAACTTTATCCGGCACAATATAAAGCACGCTGGAGGTAGAAATATACACAATCAAAACTTCAGATTTATCTTTCTTTTACAAACCTTTAGACAAAATATTCCGCGAATTTATCAGCCAGCGACGATTCCGACGTACCAGACAACAGTACATATTTCTTAAACTAGGCATGCCCACAACATATATTCTGTCAGCGTGCGCCTTTTCACATAATTTTATGTCTGCGACAATGGTTTCGAGCACGTTTACAATAGGTGCTAAGAGCCAGCGAAACATACAGAAAGGAAAAGAAAATGCAGAGACAGTGTTCGAGTGCGATACAAAGGTCGGGAGGAGCTTTTCTTGCTTAATCTTCTTGTTCCGAAGCCTATAATTCTCAGAAAGAGTGGATTCTTTACGTGGAACAAGCCGCTGTTGAATAAGTAAAATATATAGTAGCACCTATTGACATCGTGCTATACATGATGTAATCAGGCGGCAGCACCTAGACAATTGAACACTTTACGCTGACGTCAAGGAACCGTCGTAACCCCTGTCACCAATGAAATGATGATAATAGCGCTGCGGCATGGTGAACCGAGCGAAAACTGTGTAGGTATTGTCACGTGGTGGTGACAGCAAGGAAGGCAACTAACGAAGCGGAGGAGTTTTCGAGGAAGCTAGCTCTGGGCTAATTTGCGCCCGCATAAGAACTACGAAATCGGAGGCGGCGACAGCAGCAAGCGTGCTCGCCGGTCGTCTAACTACGAAGCTAGTTCTCAATTTAAACGCGGCAAGGAAAACGTTCATGAACCTACCCAAAGAAGCTAGAACAGCCTGGAACTAAATGGAAATCTTCGGGCTTGGCCGCAATGATTCGAGATAACTGCTCGGCGAATTTTGCGCAATAAATAAAGTGATAAAGAGCTAATTATTATCCCTCCAATCATAAAGGAAGCTGTAAATTAAGTTATTTAATTCCTGATTTTTAATTCATTGCTTGTGTAAAATTATGGTTATAAAACGTTTTTCTTCTGCGTAATATTTGTCAATAAATTTCAAAGTAATGGTGTAGAACGAGGACAGCTAAGTCAAAGACGACAATGGTAGAATGTATTTTATGTCTATGCTAAGTGGAGGGGAGCCCTAGGCCACACGACAACTTGGAACCTTTAAGTTTGCAGAGAACTTCCTTGAGGCTGCTTTTTAGACGGCATAATTCTGGTGATTTGCATCGAAATAGATTAACTAGTTTTAGAATTCTTCCGCTATATTTTGGGTTCTTGCGGTAATTTATACATTTGCTATATTTTTGTATGTTTTTCATCACTATGGTATCTGAAAACGTACGGATCACGATATTCCTGCTCTCACAGGCAGGTACTCCACAGAAGAAGATCGCGGTCATCACCGGCGGGCCAATCAGGACAATCCAGTACACCCTCTACCTGTATCACAATACCTACAAATCTATTTACCGCGCAAGAAGTGGCGGAGCTCGCACGGTTGCCCCCGAAAGATGGTCAAGATCGTGCGACAAACGTCAAGGAAAATAAAAAAAGTGTTAAAAAAATTACCAGGGAGCATGGAACCGGTGCTAAATTGTTTCCATCACGAACTACCGCCTAGGCTTGCGTTCTATCAAACACCAAAAGACGCATGCATTGCATCAGTGCATGAAGGCTACTTGAGTGCAAAAATGCCGAGTGCTTCTGAAACGCTTTTGCCAGGAACGTCGCTGGAATGTGATTTTCACTGATGAAAAATTGTTCATCATTGAACAGAGTTGCATCCGCCAGAACGACCGAATCCTCGCTGCATCAGCTAAGTGACATCGTCTGGAAAGCTTGTTCTGCTTTTTGTCGATCTAAGAGCCAAGCTCAACATCCAAAACTACCGAAGTGACATGTTGGAGAAGATGGTGCAATCCTGCAGCCATGAACACTTCATGGGTCAGAATTGGACCTTCTAACAAGAATCTGTACCCGCTCACAAGGCAAAAGTTGTTCAGGGGTGGCACGAAGCCCAGTTTCTCGACTTCATCACTTCCAAAAAATTGCCTCAGTACTCGCCTGATTTTAACCCACTTGACTATTCCGTGTGGTCAGTCAAGTAAGGCCTGCAGCAAGCCTCACAAGATTCTGGTGAATTCGAATGGACCTCTTCAGACAGCTTGGAAAAAAAGTCGATTATGACTACCTGTCGACGCGTTTCCAAAGCGTCTCAGGGCCTGCTCATGCAGGCCTGAGACGCTTTGGAATTTTTGAGCAGTAGCTTTTTGCTTCTAGTCTTCAGTGTGCAAATAAAGTATTTGCTTTATTTCATCTACATATCTCAATCAGTTTCCTTTTTACAATCGAAATACCTCCCGAAAGGACTTTTTCTGCACCCTATACCACCGGCCAGTGCCCGAAAACTGTTGGGATTGAACTTTTCGGCCCCCGCATTTTAGGCAATGATCAGAACCACCTACCCACGACCGCGGGTAGGTGCCCAACGATTCCATGGGCCAGGATGAGACATGCACCATGTGTATAGAAGTGCTCAAACTTTGCAGCACTGTTAATTGTGCAATGCTAGAAGACAAAGTTGGCCACCATCTAAAAGAAACGATGAAGATATCTGCAATGTCCTCATTACAAAAGAAAACCTCGCCACTTTGTGTGACGTCTTCAATCATTGCAGGACGTTCGAAGCATTAAATGCTCGACGTATCGCCTCTATGTTCAGTCGCCTTCCCAACGTCGCAAAGCTAGTGTTGACAGCTACAACTGTGATAACCAGGCTTTCTTCATCCGGCGGATCGTCCAAGAGAAACTAGCACAGATAATTCAGCATCCTAA
Organism: Amblyomma maculatum; assembly: GCF_055883805.1. Classification (NCBI taxonomy): domain Eukaryota; kingdom Metazoa; phylum Arthropoda; class Arachnida; order Ixodida; family Ixodidae; genus Amblyomma; species Amblyomma maculatum. The sequence continues at coordinate 411,086,403 of NC_139344.1, forward strand.
CACCTAGACCGCTTACCATAAATGTGTGCTCCAGACTCCGAGTTTTTAATCACCGCCCTCCTACCGCACCGAGCTACGAGCTTTCTCGATGCAGTGCCGGCAGTGATAGGGCGCGTTTCCAGGCCGCTCCGTGGAAGACCGAGTACATGGGCCGCGCAGCTATTACCCCCCTACGAATGACTTCGCCGTTCCGCCTTACCATTACTAACATCCCAACAAGAACTTTCCTGGTCTGCCAACTCATCGCGCGGCTCTGGTGTATTACTGCTGTGAACTTCGTGGGCACATTTCCCGGTACTGCCAGAGTCGAGAGCAACATGACCCAAAATCCACATTCGTAAATAAGTCCCCCTGGTCATCCTTAGGTGCATTGCATGACTACAAGATCTGGGACCAACCTCTTTCTCGGCCGCTGCGACAAGGAACACTCCGAAACAACTCAACCGCTTCTGATCGCAGTTCCACACTGCCTATTCCGCGAGTCTGTTCACCGTCGCCACGCCGCCGCTCTGTATGGCTACTTCCGGAAGACTAACTGCTGCGGACCATTAAGGTATTGTGACGGAACAATTTTCATCACCTATTCCTCTTTCTCTCCTTATGTTAAAAAACGAAGTGTCTGTGTATGTTGGTGGCATAAATACTCTCGCGTTGGTAGACACTGGTACCGCTATATATGTGATGAATGTAGTTTTAAAAAATCGCCTGGGACGGAAATTTCCATTTGCGTAGGATCAGCCTGCTATTTTTTACGGCGTTTGGGTATGAACTGCACCTTTCGTATCAATCATTATTGGCGGAGAGACGTTTCAGACAAAGTTCGTAGTGTTAATAAATGCCACCCATGATGTCATATTAGGTATTTATTTTTCCGCGAATGTGGGGCTACACTTGACGGCGGTGATGGTGAAATTTCAGCGCACGTTAAAGATCCCCAGTTGGACGAAATTACTCCGTAGCCCTCCACTACGGCTCCTCTTTCTCTCTTTCCACTTTCACTCCCACCTTCCTCCCTTCCCTTACGGTGCGGTTGGTGTCCACAGAAAACAAGTGAGACAGTAACCATGCGTTTCCCTTCCTACAAATAAATCAATAAATCTCTTCTGTCTGCACGAGGCAGTGGAGGTGGCTCAGCTAAAGAGCCAGTAGCAGGCCCGTGCATTTTCTTTTTCTTCTTCCTACAGCCGCAACAACAACAACTGAAGGTGGTGAAGTTTCGCTGTTTCTGGCTCTACGGGGCTGGGATGATAGGTCAACTCCGCTCGCGGCGGTTGCTAGCCAGCCACCGATTTTTATCTGTTGTAGGCCGTCATTGCACCCGCCACTGCTTCGGTAGTGGACGTCGGCTGTTGTTGTGGCGCGCGTCTTTCTCTCCCTCTTCCTTTTCCTTTTTTGTCTATTTTCTCTTCTGTCCTCACGAGGCAACGGAGGAGGGAGGGAGGGGGAGGTGGTGAAGGGTGGCAGTTCCTGGCTCTACGGAGCTGGGACGGTAGGTCAGCGCTGCTAGCGGCGGGGGCTAGCCAGCTACCAAATTTTATACGTTGTAGGCCGTCATTGCACCCGCCACTGTTTCGGTGGTGGACGACGGCTGTTGTTGCGACGCGCGTCTTTCTCTCCCTCCTCTTTTTCTTCTCTATTTTCTCCTGTCCGCACGAGGCAGCGGAGGTGGCTCAGCTACAGAGCCAGTAGAAGGCCCGTGCATTTTATTTTCCTTCTTCCTACTGCCACAACAAGTGACATTCGCACAGTAGACGGACGCCTGTTCGTTTCGCCTCCATCGAAACACAGCCGCCGGCGGTCGGGATCGAACCCGGATACTCCGGCACAGCAGTCAGGCAGCTTATCCACTGCATCACCGCGGCGGGGCGTTTACTGACATCGTAATTGGTTCTCAGGAAGGGAAAAGCACAGTATCTTTCACACTTGGTGCTGTGGAAAAAAAAACTGATTTATTTATAGGAAGGGAAAGGCGCGGTAACTGTCTCACTTGTTTCTCTGGACACCGCAACCGCGCCGTAAGGAAGGGAGGAAGGTGGAAGTGAAAGTAGAAAGAGGAGCCGTAGTGGAGGGCTACGGAGTAATTTCTACCACCTGGGGATCTTTAACGTGCGCTGACATCGCACAGCACTCGGGCGCCTCTTCGTTTCGCCTAAGCTGAACCGCGCCACAAGGAAAGAGAGGAAAAGAGGAGTGAAAGTGGAAGGAAAGAGAACGAGGAGCCGTAGTGGAGGGCTATGGAGTAAGTTTGACCACTTGGTATTTTTAACGTACACTGACATCGCACAGCAGAAAAATTCTTTGTTTCGCCTACATGTAAACGCAGCCACGACATAATCTTATATTTGCGGGTGGGTATCTACACCTAACCAGATCGAAGTCCTGTTTTGATATTTTGTCTTGTTTTAATTGGTTTATAAGGAAGGAAACACGCAGTATCTTCCAGACGTGAAAGAAGAGAGTACGGTGGGAGTGAAAGCGAAAGAGCGAAAGAGTTCCCTAGTGGCGGGCTAAGGAGGTATTACGGCCACCTGAAGGCCTTTGCATATTCTGATATCGCACAACACAGGGTTCTTCGCCGTATAAGTTAGGTTTTGGGGACAGGAAACTGCAGTGCACTTTTGGGTAGACACCACGGTATTGTGGACACCAACAACTTAAGATCCAGGTCTTTAAAGGTCAAATTTAATGCATGCGAAGACCGGTTTTACATAGAGTACTGAAGCTTTCCCATCAAATATAAACTGGTTTATAAAAAAAGAAAGTTGCCGCATCTGTGAAAGTCGCTTGAAGGTCAAATTATGATACGCGAAGCACGGCTATACCTAATGTAGTGGAGATTTTGCTACAATATAACTAACGACCTGTGCTTTTCTAAAGGCACCTCGTCACTCATCCAGACTTAAAGGAGAAACTATGGGGAGAAGACTAGAAGAATGGATATCTCTCCAAGTGCCGAACCGCCAGAAAATGCTGGTCGGGGGTGCGCGGTAGGCATCACAATAGAACTACCAGGCAAGAAAAAGGGTTCCGAATATTTTTTCAGTCCTAATTTTTTTTCGCTTCTATTTTCGTACACAGAGGTGTTTTGCAGCCTATTTTTTCGAACACTCTCTGTCATCAGTAACACGAGGGCGATCATATCCTTCTCAACATGCTCACATGAACGACTTCTAAAAAATTACAACAGTTAGGCACAAATGAGCGCGCGGAGAAATACGAAAGCGCGAGAAAGAAGGAAAAACTTTATTTGGCTGTGTTATTTTTTAGCGAGTTTGGGGCGTCTTCAGCTATTGTTCCTTGTTGCATACTCAGGGTCTTCTGTGTCGACCTCGTCCTCCTCCAGCCAATGGTCGGTAGTCCTGCTTCAGGATTCCGCTGGCCACTACCACCCGTTGAGCTCTCTGTGCTAGACCTTGCTGGCCTTTTCAGCTGTTGCTGCGCAGCAGCCTCCCGTTGCTCTGCGCTCGGGGTTTGTATTCACGGGACCACGTCTATGTTATGACAGGCCCATGTGATGTGCTATAGTGTGGGTTTTTCATTGCACCCGCGTATATCGCAGAGTCTTTTTTTTTAGTTTAGTTAGGTTTGGGTATAAACCCGTCAATAATTGTATTCAAATGACAGTTTCGTCTCTGCTGAGAGAACTGTGTAGCGGAGGGGGGAAGAAAATATACAGGCATAACTGACCCGTCAGTCGCTTTAACAAATAATTAAATTAGGTTTCTTGAACATGACATATGTACTGGGTTGTCAGGACATGGTTTATAGCATTTTATCAATGTGTATTTTGGTGTATGATAGAAAAATGCTCGGAATATAACCAGCCCTTAACATAGCATTCATTGATTACGAAAAGGCATTTGACTCAGTTGAAACCTCGGCGGTGATGCAGGCATTGCGAAATCAGGGGGTAGACGAGCCGTACGTGAAAGTGCTGGAAGATATATATGGCTGCACAGCAACCATAGTTCTGCATAAAGAAAGTAACAAAATTCCCATAAAGAAAGGTGTTAGGCAAGGAGACACAATCTCCCCAGTACTATTCACAGCTTGCTTAGAGGAGGTATTCAGAGACTTGGAATGGGAGCAGTTAGGGACAAGGGTAGATGGAGAATACCTCAGTAATCTGCGATTTGCTGATGACATTGCCTTGCTAAGCAACTCGGGGGAAAAACTGCAAATAATGATTGATGACCTAGACAGAAAAAGTAGAAAGGTAGGCTTGAAAATCAATATGCAGAAGACTAAGGTAATGTTCAACAGCCTCGGGAAGGAACAGCAGTTTACATTAGGTAGCGAAATACTGGAAGTAGTAGGCGAATATGTCTACTTAGGACAGGTAATAACCGCAGATCCGGACCATGAAAAGGAAGTAACAAGAAGAATAAGATTGGGATGGAGCGCATTTGGCAAGCACTCGCAGATTATGACTAGCAGCTTATCGGTATCGCGCAAGAGGAAATTATACAACAGTTGCATCTTGCCTGTACTCACCTATGGGGCTGAAACGTGGAGGCTAACCAAGAGAGTTCTACTTAAGTTGAGGACAACCCAGAGGGCTATGGAACGAAAAATGGTAGGGGTAACATTAAGAGATAGAAAGCGTGCAGAGTGGGTCAGAGAAATAACTCAAGTTATCGACATTCTAGTGGAAATTAAGAAGAAGAAATGGACATGGGCAGGACATGTAGTGCGAAGAGAGGATAATCGATGGTCACTGAAGGTAACAAATTGGATTCCAATTGAAGGAAAGCGTAGCAGGGGGCGGCAGAAAGTTAGGTGGGCGGATGAGATTAAGAAGTTCGCAGGGGTCAAGTGGATGCAGCTAGCACAGAACCGGGTTAAGTGGATAAATATGGGAGAGGCCTTCGCCCTGCAGTGGGTATAATCAGGCTGATGATGATGATGATGATGATGATGATGATGATGATGATGATGATGATGATGACGATGATGATTTTGGTGCGGCTTGGCTTGGGTTTTTGCTCTGTACTTTCTTCAATAAACTTTAGTTACGAGTCAGCTTTCGTCCTGCTGGCTTCTTTGCTCTTCGTCCTCATTTTTAGCGCTGTTTATTAATTATGTCTCTTCGCTTGTCACACCTATTCAAACAAAAGTAGGAAATAACAGTTGTAATATTCCGTGCCATTTCTGCACAAACTGTCATTCAGTGTGCTAAAACCTCATTGTAGTTTCAAAGACGAATTGTTTCATAAGTCATTGGAGGTATTATTTTAAGCTCGCATGAAAAAATGTCAACAATCGAGCAATCGCAAATAATTCATTGTCCAATGTGGTTTGTAGTTTCAAAGTCGAACTGTTTGGTGAGTCATTTTATGAGGTACTTTTAAGCTCGCACGCAAAAATGGCACCAATAGAGCAATCGAAAACGCAAGGCGCCCAAATAACGTTGTTATCCGAGCCCTCCGTGGTGACTCAGTGGTCAGAGGGCTAGTCTGCTGAACCCGAAAAAGCAGTATCAAATCTCGGCCGCAGCGGCTGCTTTCTGTCGAAGGCAAAAAAGAAAGCCACCCGTGTACTGCACGATGTCATGGCAGGTTATGGAAACCCCAGGCAGTTGAAATTTCAACTTAGTTGAGTCAGACCTGCCTCTACTAAGGCAGGTCTGATAGCCTGAGTCGCTTTGAGATGTTAAGCTCTAGCAGCCAAGCCGTCTTTATTCAAGTTACCGTCTTCAGCAATGACGGTGCTCTAACGATTTCGCAGCATCGGCACTTTACTCTGTAAATCTAAGAGACATGCGTGCGTGAAAATAAGACTTGCTGTTGCCTTAGCGTAGCTTATTTCGGACAGGAATGTCTACTGCGCCTAAACCAGGCTATCGAGATTAGCCGTTAGTGCCGAGGAAAGTGACTATTTCCCCGCTGCCCTAATGGTACCGCTCATTTTGTTAAATATTCTTGCCATCAGCAATATAGCGGAGAGCTTTCTCCCTGATGGCCTATGATAGACTCGATGCTGCGAACTTCTGAAAACTCGGCACGCCGGTAGCTATTAAAGCTTCACATGACTCACGAGAAGAATAAGCCGTCGCCAAAAGTGCCTGTAGAATTTGCCGCCGGTACGCATGTTCCCAAATGGTCGCGTGATGACTTATGAAAGTGTTTGTCATTTCATCAGTCATATATTAGCATTAATATTGTAAAACTTCCATATAGCGCAATGTTTATTTAGTCCTGTGACTTTCTAACAAGCCGTGTAAGCTCATCATGTGATGTCATGACATGTCATGAGGCTCAAACATGCAGATGCAAATTGGTTTTGGGAACTTGGTTCTAGAATCACACTAATGATGTGACATCATGACTCTCAGGATAAGATGTGTCATGTAATTCAGGAGCAAAATCTGTCGCCTGATTCAGTACGATTTGAAAAAATGGCTGACGAAAAACTACCCAGTGATCTAGGATGACATGAAGACAGTGATGTCGACAGACCTCAGAACATAACAAAGAAACCTGACTTGATTTAGAATGGCTTGCAAAGGATGACAAAGTCACACAGTAGTCACGCGACAAATAATGGTCACATGATTCAGGATTATCAGTAGCAAAAAACGTAATGTTTTCGGATTTCTCCACTGAAGCAAACCAGTGCGCTCACACGCAGCGTTCTCCAAAGACATGTATTCAGCGTTTTTCGGCACTGGACTCAGCGTTCACGGTGTTGAGAGCGAAAACCAAGAGCATGCCTCTGGAAAGTAGCACATGGCGAGTGACATCACACTAATTGGCCAACGGGTTGTGTGAATTCGCGAGACTACATGATATATCTGAGACGGTAGAAGCTATCAACTCTGGTAGCGTCTTGAAAATGGGAGGCGGAGATGAGAATCGAAACGGAGCCTCGTGTAATCAGAAGAATACACCATACTCCTAGGCCAACTTGGCAATCATAAGGCTTTGATAAAGCAGATCTTAGTGTCAATTTGAGGTGGTTTTTCACACAATGTGGCCGCTTGCGATTACATGCTAATAACTCTTTGAGGTAATAGAGGCAGAAAATAAGGAATTATTGAATAATGAAGCTTCGAAGTGAGTCCACAATAGAATCTGCATAATGAAGTCAGTAATGGTGTATCATTATAATCTTGAATGTGCACCTCAGGTGTCCCCGAAAATTTTCATGTTGCGACAGCAACGCTACGCCAGCCAGCTCGGCTCGTCGCGTATGCTCGTATGCTGTAGCTTCAAGTGGCCTTGTTGCCTAGCACGACAAGAGCGCTCACTCGGGCCTCTCCTTTCAACTGAGAGGGTGAAATTAGAATCAGCCTGCCATGACATTTGAATTAACGTTACTCCTATGCCACAGGTAGGTGCTGCCAACTGGGGTCGCTCCTTTCATATGGGAGGGTGAAATCAGAATCAGCCTGCCATGACATTTGAATTAACGTTACTCCTATGCCACAGGTAGGTGCTGCCAACTGGGGTCGCTCCTTTCATATGGGAGGGTGAAATCAGAATCAGCCTGCCATGACATTTGAATTAACGTTACTCCTATGCCACAGGTAGGTGCTGACAACTGGGGTCGCTCCTTTCATATGGGAGGGTGAAATCAGAATCAGCCTGCCATGACATTTGAATTAACGTTACTCCTATGCCACAGGTAGGTGCTGCCAACTGGGGTCGCTCCTTTCATATGGGAGGGTGAAATCAGAATCAGCCTGCCATGACATTTGAATTAACGTTACTCCTATGCCACAGGTAGGTGCTGCCAACTGGGGTCGCTCCTTTCATATGGGAGGGTGAAATCAGAATCAGCCTGCCATGACATTTGAATTAACGTTACTCCTATGCCACAGGTAGGTGCTGCCAACTGGGGTCGCTCCTTTCATATGGGAGGGTGAAATCAGAATCAGCCTGCCATGACATTTGAATTAACGTTACTCCTATGCCACAGGTAGGTGCTGACAACTGGGGTCGCTCCTTTCATATGGGAGGGTGAAATCAGAATCAGCCTGCCATGACATTTGAATTAACGTTACTCCTATGCCACAGGTAGGTGCTGCCAACTGGGGTCGCTCCTTTCATATGGGAGGGTGAAATCAGAATCAGCCTGCCAGAACCATTTGCCATCCGTTACACGCAGGCACGTTCATACGGCTTGGTTAAATGGGGACTTTATATTTGGGCTGGTAGCTTACGCGCTCGCGTCATACCCTTAAAGGATGAGCTTAAGTGTCCCCAATAATGTAGCACCTTGCACTTAAAGGGCGGGATAGGGGAATAATGTAGCAGGTTAAAAAAAAGCTTCCACCGTTGCTTTCGCAATTCAACTAGGGTTAACCAGAGATAAACCACAGCCAATATTTTGTGCAAACAAGAGGCATTATCATCAAGAACCCAATTCCTTTAAATATTCGTTTCCGACATAGTACACAAAATGTAATATTATCTCATTTCCTTTCTATTTTCACTGTATACTGATAAATGTTTTGTACATTACACTCTGACAGACTTTGATAAAGAAACATTTGCATTCATGATTGAAAACCTGACGCGCCCCACCATAGAATTGCCTTATTTATCTCGATGATGCACAAAGACAGAGATTTACTGTTTAAATCTTTATAGATTTGCTCCATCGTACACATGTTGCACTTAATTCTTGGATAGGTCTTCACCAACGCCCAGCGCAGTGGTATTTAGTTCAGAGCTTCATTCGTCTTTTGTTTAGTGATAGCAGTTTCTCTTCCTAAATACATGCGGAGAATTTGCCTGAGCGCGGTCTGTGGAAAACCTACGGCGGGTGTAAGCTTAGAAAATATGATGTATCAGGAAGCATCGTCACACTATAGTGCTAAAATTTTATTCTTACGCAAATGTGCCGTAGTTTAAAATTCTTATGCTTTCTGGTAAGCGCTTCCGAGCATACGATTTCTTGCAATCAACCACTGTATTCGATGGCGCACGGGTAGAGGAGAGAAATTATTCTTAAACTGGCAGGTTTTGAGTTCACTGTCGCGAATTATTGTCACAAATGTATAAAAACTAATATCTTATCAATTTATTAGGATAATTTTATAAGATGTTTATTTGCTCTCAAGTGTGATGTAATTTAGCCAACATGTGTGTTGATATATGTGTTGTCTTCATCCCACGCGGCTATCCGAGGGGGTCAGGGCTCCTTAAGCTGTCTTTACAACGTTTTACCTGGCCTCCTAGCAGCAACCTTTATTGTTGCGAAATAAATAAATTTCAATTTCAATTACCCGCCTTCTCGGTGGGCGATTGACGAGACTTTCAGACGGCGAAATTAGAAAGTCATATGAAGGTTCCCCTCTTTAGCGCGGTGATGATTGAATTCAATATGTTCAAGGACGACGTCCTGAATAGCCATGCCTTCATATTGCCAGCTGTATCCCCACTTCAATGACGTTTGTCGGTTCCATGCAGCTGTCGCTCTACTTTCATCTAAACAATTATCCGTTATTACAAGCATATTAATACAGCATGTTATGAAACATTATGATATAGGTATCTACTTAGCTCTAACTGCTCAGCCATTGTTGTTCTTAATATGTAATAAGTTGTTGCGTGTCAAAGTATTAGTTCAGCGATCGAGAGTGTTCCACGTGAAAATTTCTCTATCAGCGAAGCAATTTTTATCGAAACCTGTGCTTTTCCTGCCTAAACTCACATTACATCAGGTAGAATCATTGTGCTTGACTCATGCCTGCTTTAGTGCATTATTATAGCCTCCAAAGCAATATTTCGTAATATATATCTTCTATTGGCGCTGTACCGTGCGAATGCATTAGTAACAATGACCATCCTCAAAAGGCAACAGCTGAGTGCAATTGTGTTCTGAATCACGTTAAAGCAGCAGAGTATATTGACGAGCCAAAATGAAGCTCAGAAAGGACGGAGCGTTCAATTAACAAGCATTTATTTAGGGCTCTTATTTCAGTTCCACTTTCCTGTGTCCTGTTCTGCACCTCCCGTACGTGCTGTTTTCTCTTAACAATATTCGAAATTTTCCCAGGATACTCTCATATTACAGATAATAAGTGTATGTCATTTCCCTTCCCTTCGCCTCTACCGCCTCTCTTCACTCGTGTTTCAATCGAGCGTCATTGTACCTGTATATTCACTTCGCCCATACCACCTGTTCCCTTACGTAGTATTCAATGACTAGTGAACAACCTAACCGCTTTCCTTTCCACGCACACTGCGCAATGACCTCCTGACAACGTTTCTTGAACTTTTTCTTTCAGTAACAATGCGCCGCTCTTACTTACCGCTTGCCTTCATACATATTCGTAAAACCTCCACATGTTGCTTCTCCCACAGTTCAACACTCTCCAGTCATGAATAGGCTTCCCTTGCGTTTCGTTTTCTATTATCAGTTTATCTCGGCTTCTGCCATCTTTTTCAAGCCATATATAAGCAGCGCGAGTATAGATGCACTCCCTGTCTCATGTGGCTCGAGAAAACGCCGAGAACAAAGATGCTGCGTTTTGTACTTCCTTTTCTCCTTTACAGCGTGTTCGCTACCTCTGATGTCTCCGAAGAAGACCCTAACAGCAAGTACACAGAGACCCTCGATGAACTGATCAATGTAAGAAAATATTTTTTTCCTTCATTCGTACAGTGCTCTGTGCCTTCACTTCACCCGACTCTTGATCTTGACATCCTACTGATACGATAGGATCTCCTCATATTACCAAGCAGCGCACAATTCTGTGCGTAATTTTGACATGCAGAGACACATAAAACCTATATAGATTCAATTGTGCGCCTTCAGAGACGTTCTCTTTATATGATTCAAACAGCACTCATACCAGCAAAACAACGTTTTCAGCCACTTCGTATATTACCTCTATAAACTGCATATAAACTGAAGGCCGCTGTTGTAACTGTATTTACAATACGGTGCCACAATTCTCTGCCTGTAATATTGTTTACACTGCCATTGAAGCAAACAAGGTATCCCACCAACAACCTGGTTCATTTACAACCCTGTCGTAGCAGGTATGGCCAGTGACTACCACAGTATAAAGTGGCCCATATATGGACTAATTAGCGGAATTATGTAAAAGAAAAAAGTAATTTTTTGTCCTCTCTAACACGTATATATTATGCCTCTCTAAAATCTGGGAACGACATTATTTCTGTACATGTACTTAAGATATTTACTCTGAAAAATTATATTGGGCCACACAGTATTATAAACTAACCTGGTAACACGGCATTACCTAAAACGCCCATGGGTTGTATAGATATAAGAAAAGCGCCTACCACTAATTTTTACCTGTTAAGCATTTTGACCCGTTCGCTACTCTAATGGCTATCGGTCTAAATAACGTTTTGTATAAAGGCTTAAAATAATAAATTCATTGAATTAAAAAAGCAATTGTTACATAAGATCTTACGCTGAAGGGTTTGTAACACGAAGTTCTGCAGTAATTGGCAAGAACATTATTCTAAACGCTGCAAGGCGGATATTTTCCTGCAAACAGCAACAGGAATTTGAGAGTATTTGAAAACCTGAAGAGGGGAGTGTGAGCGTCCACCTGGATATTGAACTACTGGCATCCATTCAAAAATATCAGATAAAATTGTGGAACAGTGCGTTTTTTTTTTTTTTCTGTTAGAATGCATATACAAACCAAATACGAGCTGGTGACGGTTTACCTTGCTTTTGGCTTCACACATGATGCTAGAAAAGATTAGGCCAACAATCGCGCACCAAATTCACACAGCATTACCTGCTCTTCTATATTTGATTTCTTACTTTTTGGTTAATGGTATCAGAACTTGAAAACCCACCAGGGGAGTGCGCCAGTGAAAATAAAAAGAAACATCTGCTATCTCCAAGTACAGTGTCTGCCACTCAGCATCTGCGTGCCTCCAAACACTTCCCGTATGCGGTCAATGCGCTAACGACTATTTCTACGTTGTGAAGCCCTAATTGTTATTGCATCCACCCTTTTTGTCGCCTTTGTTCTCAATGACCAGTCTTCTAGCGCTCGATCATTCGCATTAGAAGCTCGTAATTTCTTCTGATTCTTTTCCCAAAAGCATACAAGCATAGCTGTACATGGCGTGCTGCAGCAACTTAACTTCATGATCTACAAATATCTCTTCGGTGGTCGGCTAAAAGCGCACAAATGTTAGCCTTGTAAGAACATAAGGTAGCCACAGGAACAGCCATCAAGTGTTTTAAGCATCAGCGCCTCCAGGACGCCATCTGCATATTCCAAAGAGAAGCCATATTTGTGCTTACACCTTTAAAAATGATTTATTACTTGTTCTCAGTTGTGCGTTACTTTATCAATTATTACTTTTAAAACAATAACATTATTGGTATTTCACTTCACTTTCAGTTTAATCGATTACTGGCAATTAGCTATTTTTTTTACAAAAGTACATATTAAAAAGCTACAATGTTTGGTTCTCAACTTGACGGCAAGCATTAGTGCTGGAGGAAAACAATATTTTTGTTTTTGTGACAGTGTGACAACTGACCGCCAGCGGAATAGTATAGCGCGTGATCATTTTTTGGGCCACAATTTCAAATCCGCTGTCTCCTACGGCTGTTCCCATGCCGAGCAATATCACACTTTCACTCTGTAGGAACACTTGTCTGCTCTGATGGTACCGCAATATCCCTACCGCTTACACGCGATACAATGTACACAGTGTAGGGTTGTGCTTATTCGGTAAACACAGATAGATCCAGGCGCTCAGGAGGGACTCGCAGCGGAGCGTCAGGCGTGGCGAAAGAGCAAGGCAGCTAACAACTTCTTCGTCCTTGAGAGCAGCAGCACGCGACGCATGTCAGTGGTTATATCGATGAAGATTACCACACTACAGTTTCCCCCCGGGCAAAGAAGGAGCCATCTTGGCGACTCATGGTGTCGAAAGGACAGACGGATCGTAGTAGGGCTTGATTCGGTCCACATGAACTATTTCGCGTCCACAGCGACGCAAGTCCGCAGATGGCATAACGGGCTCAACTACGTAGTTCACAGGAGATGTTTTTTGAAGGACTCGGTATGGACCGTGATACCGAGCAAGAAGCTTCTTTGACAGGCCGGCGGTTGTGGCAGGAACCCAGAGCCACGCCAGGGAGTTGGGCGCATATGAAGGCGCCTCACCAGTGTCACGATGGTGTTTTTGTTGCCACTGATTTTCCTTTGTAAGCGAACGAGCGAGCTGACGGCATTCTTCTGCGTACTGGGCGGCGTCCGAGAGTGGCGTCGATTCAGAAACATGAGGGCGGTAGGGAAAAAGCGCGTCCATTGTGCAGGTTGGCTCGCGCCCGTAAAGAAGAAAGAAGGGAGAGAATCCAGTGGTGGTCTGTATCGCAGTGTTGTACGCGTAGGTTACGACGGGAAGAACGTGGTCCCAGTTGGAATGAGCGTCGTTGACGTACATGGCCAGCATGTCACTCAGAGTACGGTTGAAGCGTTCTGTCAGGCCATTCGTCTGAGGGTGGTAGGAAGTAGCGGTGCGATGAATGATGCGACATTCTTTCAGTAGAGCCTCGAGAGCGTCGCACAAGAAAACGCGTCCGCGGTCACTGAGCAGTTCCTTCGGAGTCCCGTGGCGAAGAATCAAGTTGTTGAGAATGAACAAAGCAACGTCTCTTGCAGAGGCAGAGGGTAACGGTGATGTTTCAGTGTAGCGAGTCAGATGGTCTACTGCCACAATAATCCACCGGTTTCCAGCAGGAGTAGTAGGAAGAGGGCCATAGAGATCTATGCCAACGCGGTCAAACGGACGAGCAGGGCAGGGTAACGGCTGCAACGAAACAGAGGACTTCTGAGGAGTTTTTCGGCGTTGACAAGATTCGCAAGCCCGCACGAAATGTCGTACGAAGCGGTACATTCCACGCCAGTAAAACCGCAGACGTAGGCGCGTGTAGGTTTTCAATACGCCACCGTGAGCACATTGTGGGTCACCATGGTACGCAGCACAAATGTCGGCACGGAGATGACGCGGGATGACTAGAAGCCACTTCCGTCCGTCAAGCAAATAATTGCGGCGATAGAGAAGACCATCACGAATGGAGAAGTGGTGGGCTTGGCGGACGAGCGCTTTGGATGAATGACCGGGAGTAGGACTTGAGAGAAAATCCAAAAGTGCATTGATCCAGGGGTCATTCCGCTGCTCGGTAGCCATGTCGATAGTGGTAAGAGTCGACAAATCGTAGGCACAGACGTGGTCAGACGAAGTATCTCTAGGCAATGGCGAGCGGGAAAGAGCATCCGCGTCCGTATGCTTCAGGCCTGATCGATAAATGACATGAATGTCAAACTTCTGGAGACGAAGAGCCCAGCGAGCAAAGCGACCGGATGGGTCTTTCAGAGAGGCAAGCCAGCACAAAGCGTGGTGATCGGTCACAACGTAAAACGGTCGACCATACACATAAGGACGAAATTTTCCGATGGCCCAAATAATGGCCAAACATTCCCTTTCTGTGACTGAATAATTAGATTCTGCCTTTGTCAATGTTCGGCTGGCGTATGCCACAACATACTCGCTGTAACCAGGCTTACGTTGGGTAAGGACGGCACCAAGCCCAATACCGCTGGCATCAGTGTGGATCTCCGTAGGCGCAGCCGGATCAAAGTGGCGTAGAATGGGCGGCGAAACCAAAAGGCGGCGTAAAGTGTCGAAGGCTTTATCGCAGGCTGGAGTCCAGGCGGAAAGGTCGGAGCTGCCGGCAAGGAGCTGGGTCAGAGGAGCGATGATAGAGGCGAAGTTCAAGATGAAACGTCGAAAGGAGGAGCAGAGGCCGATAAAGCTCCGAAGCTGCTTTAGGGAGGTTGGCTTCGGGAACTCTGCAACTGCGCGAAGTTTGGCGGGGTCGGGAAGAATGCCCTCCTTAGAGACTACGTGACCTAAAATTGTGAGTTTTCGAGCGGCAAAGTGGCACTTCTTCAAATTCAACTGAAGCCCAGCGTCGGCGAGACACGTGAGGACATGCTTTAGGCGGAGAAGGTGAGAAGAAAAGTCGGTAGAAAAAACTACGGTGTCATCCAGGTAACAAAGACAGGTCTGCCACTTCAGTCCACGAAGAACAGTATCCATCAGGCGCTCGAAAGTAGCTGGGGCATTGCAGAGGCCAAAGGGCATAACGTTGAACTCGTATAATCCATCCGGTGTTATAAAGGCAGTTTTCGAGCGGTCATTATCAGCCATCGGTACCTGCCAGTAGCCGGAGCGCAAATCCAAAGAGGAGAAATACTCAGCTCCCTGTAAACAGTCCAAGGCGTCGTCGATTCGCGGCAAAGGATAGACATCTTTGCGCGTGATTTTGTTAAGCCTACGGTAATCGACGCAAAACCGGATGGAACCATCTTTCTTGGTGACCAAAACAACCGGAGAAGCCCATGGACTGTTAGATGGCTGTATGATGCCCCGGCGAAGCATGTCGTCCACGTTATTAGCAATGACTTGGCGCTCAGAGGCCGACACGCGATAAGGACGCTGTCGTAAAGGTGCGTTTGTACCAGTGTCGATTGCGTGCGCAACGACAGACGTGCGACCCAGAGCAGTGTGAGGAAGGTCAAAGGCAGAAGTGAAGTTCTGTAGAAGAGCAGCGAGTTGATCGCGTTGTGCGGGTGGAAGATCTGCGTCAATAGCTTGTTGAAGAACATCGGATGGTGTCGAAGCGGTCGCTGTATCGCAAGAGCTGAGCACATTAACGTCTAATGAAGTAGGCGTTGCAGGAAGAGTATTTACAAGCGCGGGATCAAGTTCTTCAATACGACCGAGACACTCGCCGCGTAGCAGGACGGACGGGCACGAAAATGGATTTGAGACGTACATTGCACTAAGGCCATCTTCGAACTTGAGGACAGCAAATGGAAGCAGGAGGTAGGGATGGCGTGAAGCGGCGTCGGAAGGTGTGAAGAAGACAGTCGAACTAATAACACTTTCACAGGAGAGTGGAAAGAGGGCAGCAGAAAATGGAGGAATGTCTGTGTCATTGGCGACGAGGAGTTTTGCAGGCCGGGTAGGGACGTCACACAAGACGGTATCACAAAGAGGTAAAAAGGAAACTTCCGCGCGGGCGCAGTCAATAACAGCATGATGAGTTTGAAAGGAAATCGTAGCCCAGGATGATGTCGTGTGAGCAGCGAGACAGTACAATAAACTCGATGGTGTATAAGACGTCTTCGATGAGAACAGGGGCCGTGCACGCCGCTGAGGGATGAATGCGCTGTGATGAGGCGGTGCGAAGCGAAAAGTCGGAAGGTGTGGTGGTCACCTTACGAAGACGACGGCAAAGAGCTTCACTGATGACGGATACGGCAGCGCCCGTGTCGACAAGAGCGAGTACTGCGACGCCGTCGACAAACACTTGAATTACGTTAGTGGGAGAACACCGAGGACTTGAAGAGTTCGAACCAAGCGCAGTTCTTGCCCCGGGAACTGCGACTGTTAGTTTCCCTCAACAGTGCCGGTAGAACGTCGGAGTGGGGACGGGGAACGGCGACGAGGGGAAGGTGATCGGCGAGTTGTGTACGTTTGATTGTCACGAGATACAAAGTCGGAACTGGTCGGATTTCTCGGCGAGGGCTGGTCTGTATTGTAGGAGTAGTTCCATAGTTCAGGTCGAGAAGGTGGAAGGCGTTGGCGGCAAAGGCGTGCGACATGGCTCGGCAGCCCGCAAGAGTAGCAGATTGGCCGGTTGTCCGCGGTACGCCAAGGGTTCGTAGGGCGTTGGCGTACCCTTGGAATAGGGACATGGAATGCAGACCCAGGCAAAGGCGAATGAAGGTTGGAAGGAGCGGCCTGGTAGGAAGGAGATGCTGATGGCATGAGCGGCCTGGCCGCAACTTGGGCGTAAGTCAGTGGTGCCGTTACTTGCGCCGGCACGGGGCTGGGCGGCAGCACAGAGCTGGGCGGGAGCATGGAGCTGGGTGGAAGGACATCAGCGATGTGATCTTGAACGGCACGCCGTATGGTAGGGGCCAAAGACGGAGCCATGTCAGGAGCAAGGCGGCCAGTATCCTGTAACTGAGGGACCAGCGATAGCTGGCGGGCGACCTCTTCTCGAACGAAGGCCTTTATTTGCTGAAGTAAAGGGCTGTCCTCTGATGAGGTAGAACCGCCCAGTGCTAGTGTAGAGATGGCGTCGTCTCTGACACCGGACCGCCGGGTAGAAGCGCGCTTCTTACGAAGCACGTCGTAGCTCTGGCAAAGCTTGATCACGTCACTCACCGTGGCAGGATTTTTTACCCAGAGCATTTGGCACGCGTCGTCAGAGATGCCTTTCATGATGTTTTCGATCTTATCCGCTTCGGTCATTAGCGGATCGACACGCTTGCATAGGTCCACGATGTCCTTTATATAACTAGTGAACGACTCTTCGACTTGCTGAGTGCGCTCACGCAAGCGTTGTTCTGCCCGGAGCTTGCGAACTGCAGGGCGGCCGAACACTTCTGCAAAATTCTTTTTAAATGCAGACCAAGATGGCAGGTCTGCCTCATGGTTGCGAAACCAGAGGTTCGCCACGTCAGTCAGATAAAAGATTACATTGCTTAGCTTGGTAGCGTCGTCCCACCTGTTGTAGCTACTGACGCGCTCATATGCCGACAACCAATCGTCGACGTCCTGGTCGGCTGTGCCACTGAAGAGGCACGGATCACGCTGCCGGAGAGCTCCAGAACACAGCACGGTGGTTGGGAGGGGCGACGATGTCGAGGCAGTGTCGTCCGGCATGCTGGAAGCAGAGGGTAATGTGCGGCTTCTTAGTTCCAGGGTGGACGGGAACGTACCCAGCACCTCCACCAATTGTAGGGGTGTGCTTATTCGGTAAACACAGATAGATCCAGGCGCTCAGGAGGGACTCGCAGAGGAGCGTCAGGCGTGGCGAAAGAGCAAGGCAGCTAACAACTTCTTCGTCCTTGAGAGCAGCAGCACGCGACGCATGTCAGTGGTTATATCGATGAAGATTACCACACTACAACAGTTTCTTTGTTGAGCACAGAGAAACCGATAGTTTTTTTCTCCCTTTTGGAACTACATCACTGATTTGGTCCTTTTTTTGTGGAGAGAGAAATAGAGAGAAATTCTTTTCCTATCTTGTCGTAATTCTTCACGGTTGAGTTTAGGAAGTTTTTCCTCAATGGCGCAAGCTGTTTGAAGCAGTAAGAGGAGAGACCTAGACCAACCAGGATGGCGTGCACTGCATTACGGTGTACCTAAGTCTCTACCGACCATGGTACAAGAATGTGAAGGAGACAGAATCACGTTGTGCATGTCCTCCTCATTGTTCCAGATCGTGCTTATTTTTCGTAGGGCTCTACTACTTTGCGAGGCGACGTATAGTGAAGGGTGAAGCTAAAAGCTTGAACAGCTGTTGGCTGACAAAAGAAAAGGTCCATGCTACGGTTTCGCACCATGGGCTGCATCTATGCTTTCGCAGAAGACACCTAGATATGCTTTTTTTAGCTTAATAGAACATTCAGTCGGGTGATTTGATATAGGTTTGTTATTATAAAAGATGCGTATAAAGACTAGGCACCGGAAGAAATGTATACGCACAAGACAAGCGCTGAACTCACCGCTAAGGCTGGTTAACCTAGAAATATAATGGAACGAAAGTATGACAGTTGACAACAAGAAAAACATAAGAAAGTGCACGCGAAGCTCATAAACCACCAAGAAACACAATCTTCTTGTCAGATAAAATAACAGTGACACGTGTGTGCGCTCACCATCTGTAAGCATCCGAAATTGTGAGATTTTGTATCTGGATACCTAGGAAAAATCTGTGAAGCGCATGTGCCTTTGGTTGTCTTCTGCGAGTATTTAATCGGTGTTCTTCGAATAAACTTTCAGTTGATAGTAGCGCCTGTCCTTGTCATTACTCTCTCGTTGTTGTTCTCCGTCGCAGCGCTCGTAATTTGCAACCATGTACCAACTAGCTCAACTTCCCGTATTACTGCCATTCCGCAGTATTTTTCACATCATGAATAACCGCTTAGTGGTATTACTAAACTATTATTACCACTTATTTGCAGAAGCGCGCCCCTGTGTGCTGCGTATAGGGGTTTCATGTATCAAGGTATCGTTTTCCAGCTCAGTAATGACCCTTTTAGGGCAGCTCAGAAAACTGGTGAACCCTACTAACTCGTGAGAAAATTAGGTGATCTCCAATAGATATCACTTCAGCGACTATGTAGATGCTTGGGTTCAAATGTAGGTTTGCAGCCGGGCCTTTAGAAATATTTACACTCACTGCTCTGATTCAGCAATTATTGATTATCTCGCGCACTTTCGAAAACTCCATCACTGGCATGCAAGTGCACCTGTCACGTGACCTCTTTCCCTCTGACGTGCACAAGCGAGTAGCTTAGAGCATGGCAGCGTGCAAGGTACTACATAGAAATTAACCTAGCAAGCGCTCCCCAGGTGGTATGCAGTGGTGGGCGTTGCGGTGTTCGCAATTTATGAGGTAATTCGCGTTGTCCACTCCAATACCAGGTAAGGTCATTGCTAGCAGTCCGCTACAGATTCCTTAATTGATACCAAACCACGAACTTTGATAAAAGAAACCTTAAGGAATAGGGGACACTGCCAGCTTACTGATCGTATGTTTATCTGTTTACTGACTTTTACCAGTACTGGCAGTATCGCGCGCCAGGCTTGCAAATCCGTCACGAAGTGCTAGTCACGGAGTGGGTGCGCAAAGGGTTCATTCAATACGACCGTGCGGTAGTCGGCGATGACTAATGGACCCCGAGCATATGCGCCATATCAACGAATGGAGGCCGATGAAGAAACGAGAAGTCATAATTACTGCGCGAAACTATGGGAACATGCTTCCGCCCCAAGAATGAAGGTTTGTATTTTTTTATCACGCCGCGCGAGCTATGTTAATACTCAAAGAAAGTCGAGAAACTTTTGAAGCCAATATTCCGTATCTTCAGAAGATACGCGAACAGCAGAGAGTTTTCTTTCGTTTCTCTTCGCCTATGTTTGCAAGTATTTACCTGCTCAAGGCTATAGTCGACAGTGGCATGAAGTCCCCGGCATTTTTGTAATCAGTCTGAGCTGTTTAACTGTATCGAATGTGCATTTACTAAGTATTTAGGTATTAGAACGTATTCACTAAGGTAATCACTAAGGGAATAAGGGCAATTTTAAAACTCAAAACACAGGATACTAAGCTGGTTTTCGGAAGGAATACTCTACTATCGATCGTATCCATACTACCAACCAGGCGACTGAAAAATTCTCGGAATATAACCAACCCCTATACATTGCATTGATTGATTACAAAAAAGCAGTTGACTCCGTCGAAACCTCTGCAGTCATACACGCACTGTGAAATCAGAGTGTCGACTAGCCGTATGTGAAAGTACTCAAATATACCTATAGTGGCTGCACAGCAACTATAGATCTGCATAACGAAAGTAATAAAATTTCCATAAGGAAATGTGTTACACAAGGAGAGACGGTTTCCCCAGTACTAATTAAAGCTTGCTAAGAGAAACTATTGACGGACTTCGAATGGTAGTAGTTAGGGATAATGATCGATGGAGAATCTGTAATCTGCGATTCGCTGATAACAATCCCTTGCTAAGTAACTCAGGGGATCAATTAAAAAGAATGATTAATGATCTAGACAGGAAAAACAGAAAAGTAGGCCTAAAAGTATTATCTAGAAGACTAAGGTCATGTTCAACAGCCTCGGGAAGGAACAACAGTTTACAATAGGTAGCGAAACATAGGAAGTGTTAGGCGAATATGTCTTCTTAGGATGGAGAGTAACAGCAGATCCAGACCATGAAAGGGAAATAAGAAGGAAGAAAATACGATTGGGATTGAACACATTTAGCAGGTACTCGCAGATTATAACCAGAAGCTTACCGGTACCTCTCAAGAGGAAAGTATATAACTGTTGCCTCTTACCTTTACTACGGAGCTGAAACGTGGAGGCTAACGAAAAGGGTTCTACTTATGCTGAGGGCAACGTAGAGAGCTTTGATTGATTTATAGGAAGGGAAAGGCACGGTAACTGTCTCACTTGATTCCTGTGGACACCTCATCCGCGCCTTAAGAAAGCTCTGGAACAAAAAAATGGTAGATGTAACGTTAAAATCTAGGAAGCGTGCAGAGTTAGTCAGAGAAATAACTCGAGTTAAAGACATTGTAGTGGAAATCAAGAAGAATAAATGGGCATGAGCACAGCTTGCAGAGAGAAGAGAGGATGACCGATGGTCAATTAGGGTAACAAATTGGAGTCAAAGGGAAGGAAAGAGTAGCGGGCGGCGGAAGAACGTTAGATGCACGGATGAGGTTAAGAAGTTCGTAGGGGTCAAACAGTTGCACGATGCCACTCGCTATGCCAGTTAGCATAGTTTATCAAAACGAATGCTAGTAGGTATAGTGAGAATGGAAGTGGAGATGCGGAAGAAATTTATAAAAGTGCACACTAGTTTTTCTTAGAACGTCCATTAAGTTTCCGATGAAGTGGTTTTCTATGTATCAATGTACACTTGCAATAGCTGCATTTCGAGTTCCCAGCGTATAGAGTCACCTTCCTAAGGGAGCGCTGCCTCACTGAAATTGTACCTGCAGGGTTACCATAGCTGCAAGTCTGCAGGGCTTCCCTAATATACGTTCTTTATCTGGCAAAAAAAATGCTTTAGGGGAGGTAGAACAAGAACAATGGTAAGGTACAAGGTACCTCTAGATTAAAAGCTTTTTTCAGTATGCAGAACATCGCCTCCCACAACTTCCTTCTCGAATGCACTTTTTTTTTAATTGGTTCACAGGAAAGGAATATAAATGCGCTGTATCAGTCTCACTTGTTCCGTTGACACCTGTACCGCGTCGTAGGGGGAGGTAGGAAAGTGGGAGTGAAAGCGGAAAGAAAGGGGTGCCAATGGAGGCTCCGGAGTAATTTAGACCACCTGGATATATTTAACGTATCATCGCATAGCACACGGACGCCCTTCGTTTCGCCTCCATCGAAACGCTGCAGCCGGCGGTCGGTAGAGTGGTCGGGCGTCTTACCACTGCACCACCATGGCGGGGCAAAAACTGCAACTGCATTTGACGACTTCTTGCTATAGAAAAAAAACAAAATGCATGGTTCACACCGGAGGTTCATGCCACTGAAAACGTGTCTGCGCTTAGGCGCTTGCAAGCAGACTCGGCAGACAAAACAAAGCCGATGACGCATTTGACCAACCGAAATGGCGAGGCTACATTAAAACGATTGACGGCGGATGGAAGAAGCAAAAGGAAAACCCACATTTTTTCGCGGGCTGGGGCTTACCTCGGCCTTCTTTCCCTCTTTCGCACCTACGAAACTCTATTCCGAACAATGAAAGAACGATGGGGAATGAGTGCAAAATCCGGCCCCTGTCTATGACACGCGAGTGTGCGAGTCACACGATGAATGGATGGATGGAACGTAGGAGCGTCCCCTTTGAAACGGGGTGGTAGCAGTAGCTATCATGCTCATGTTTCTCCATATATCTTATATATTGATTTAGAATGGTTAACTAAACCATCATTCTATTTATTAAATTTTGCTCCTACATAAGTAACATTATGTCACTTCTCTGCTTTTAGGTCACCAATCTTTCAGCCGTTTTTTGCTAGTTTCCACCGCCGGTTTATTCACCCGGCCACTATCTCTAAACCCCAGAGCTTCAGGAACAGTGATTGCGCCTGCATCAACTTCCGGATGGATACCATTACATTCGAGTATAATATGGTCAATTGTTTCACTGGAGTTTCCACATACAGCACATGCGTCATCTCCATTGTTCAATTTCGTTTTGTAGCTGCGTATTCTAAGGCACCCTGATCTAGCTTCGAAAAGTAGGGCACTGCCTCTTGAGTTATCAAAGAAATCTTCCTTCCTGATCTGCATTTTCCACTTTCGGTATAATTCCACACTCTTTTTCTTTTCCATCGAATTTATCCAATTTTTTACCTTCTGTGTTTTTCACCTGTTGCTTAACGCTCTTTATTTCTCCGTCCTTGTTACTAGCATACTTACTAGTTAGTTTCCTAGTTCTTTTCCTCCATTGTGAGTCAGCACTTTTTAGATACAGGTATTTAAATACTTTAGCTGCCCGTCTGTTACTGTCCAATTTCCTCAGGCGTTCCTCATATAATATTTTACTCTGAGCTTCCCGTACTTCGAAAGATGGCCAGCTCATATCTCCCTGTACCGCCTCATTTGTAGTTTTGCCGTGGGTACCTAGTACTAATCGTCCAACGGATCTCTGATTTGTTTCTAATGTCGACTGTACCTCTGATTTTAGGCACAAAACCGCATTTCCGAAAGTAAGTTTTGGCACCATAATTTCTTTCCAAATACCCC
The DNA here is from genome assembly GCF_055883805.1 of Amblyomma maculatum. Taxonomy (NCBI): domain Eukaryota; kingdom Metazoa; phylum Arthropoda; class Arachnida; order Ixodida; family Ixodidae; genus Amblyomma; species Amblyomma maculatum. The sequence continues at coordinate 411,109,734 of NC_139344.1, forward strand.
TCAAAACCTCATACCTATTGTATCCCCACAATGCCTTATGCTTCATTATCCCGGCATTCCTTCGCCCTTTGGCCTTAAGTGATTGTTCATGCTTTCCAATGTATGCCAATCCTTCGTTTACCCATACCCCCCGATATTTATATTCTGCTACTCTAGGTATTTCAAGGCCTTGTATTTTAAGACCTTGATCAGTTGAGCCGTTGAAAATCATCAGACCCGACTTAACTGCGCTGAAACTGAAGCCTAGAGCGTCCCCTTCGTCTCCGCAATACTTAACTAGAGTTTGCAGTTCTTCCGGACTCTCAGCTAGCAGCACAATATCGTCTGCATACATCAAACCGGGGAGGCACTGCTCTACCGCCTTTCCACCTAATCTGTATGACAGGTCAAAACCTAGGTTACTGCCTTGTATCCTCCGTTCCAGGTTTATCATATAAAGCATGAACAGCACCGGTGATAGAGGACAGCCTTGTCTTAATCCTTTGCATACTTTGACATCTTCCGTACTTCTTATCCCTTCCCACGTAATTTCTACTTTGTTATCCCGGTATATTTCCTGTAGGAACTCTATTATCTCATAACCGATACCTTCTTCTTTTAATATGTTCCACAGGAGTTCCCTGCTTACGTTGTCGTACGCCCCGTTTATGTCCAGGAAGGCCAAATACAAAGGTCTATTTTCCACTCTAGATTTTTCGATGCATTGGATAAGCACGAACAGGCTATCATCTAAGCGCCTACCATTTCTAAAGCCGTTCTGAAGTTTTTCGAGTATCTTGTTACTTTCAACCCATGCTTGCACCTTTAATTTCACCGCCTGCATGGCTAACCTGTACATAACAGATGCTATGGCAATCGGCCTGTAGGATTTTATGTGCATCCTGTCTCCTTTCCCTTTATAAATCAAATTCTTTTACTCTGCCGCCAACTGTCCGGAATTTGCTTATTCGTTATGACTGTTTCCAGAGCTTTTATTAACGTTTCCTTACTTTTTGGACCGAGTTCATTAATCAGCTTGATCGGAATTCCATCTATTCCTGTAGATGTGTTTTTAGGAATATTTTTTTCTGCCTTTTTCCAGTTTAGATTGGTCGGTTCTAAGCTGCTTTGTATTCTGCTACCTTGTGTTGCTTCCTGATTTGCGGAGATTACGCTATCGACGCTCTTAAATGACTCGGCTATAACTGATGTAATGTAGTTCACGGCGTTATCTCCCTTTAAACAATTTCCCTCGTTATCTTGAATCCGATCCTGCGCCAGCAATGTGGGGGTCCATTTCCGGCAGCCGAAACACTTGGTAGAGTAGGCTTGTTTCTACACCTAACTCGGCAAGCTGCGCAGTCCATCGCTATATCCTGCTGGAGAATATTCATTTCACTTTTCTTGCTTGACCAATCCGCGAACTGGCGTCGTGCCTAATAAGTAGTGACGAATGAACCCGTAACGCACGCACAAGAGGTGCGCTTACCTCCAGCTTTTTATGGTTCATTTTTTATTCTTCGCTGCCCGCCTAATTGAATTGCAACATTGGCATTATGGATGTTTTTTACCAGGAAAGAATTATATGGCTATGTCCTGTCGGTAAAAAATGTCAGCAAAGCTGTGGGTAAAATTTGTAGACATAAAAACGTCGTCCCAGCAGAACGAATTTGAAAACGTTTAAGGTTGTTGAATAGTACAATAATAAATGTGCAATAATGAGCAGTGAGATTGACCGAGTATAATTATTTATTTATTAATCGATTTAAAAGAATTCAATATTCCGTTCGAAACGACGTCTCGTGTGAATGTGTTGGTGAAAAATAGCGTGTAGAAAGATTGCTTGGTGCCTAAAATATACTGTAGTGATATTGAGAGCAAAATTTGTGAATTATTAGTGAAGCTGTCAAGATCATGGAGAAAGGCAAATGTAGCATACGATGAATATAAATTTGTAAATTAATTCAAAAATAAATTATTATAGTAATATTAATTTAATTGTCAATCATGCGACATTCACGTCGCACGACAGGTCACGTGGCAGTCGAATTGCACGAGTATGTCACGTGACTATGACAGTACGAATTGACTACGTCAGGTAACACCCAAGTTGCATTAGAATGCCACAAGGCTATGAGAACGCCACGCGAAAGGAGCGAAGGTGTACAGTCCAATCCCACACTTGCATGAGCATTACAACGAATTCGCGCCAGGAAATGAAACTTTCCACTGTGCGGCACGAAACCCGGCATTAGTAGTAAACGCCACACAAGGGGCTCGAGATGTACCCTGTTCAGCAGCAAAGTTCAGGACTTCATATTTCTCCTGTGTATTTTCTGTAGTACTCTCGGAAGATTTGTTTTTTTATTTCTGGCGAACTTCGCTTCACTTGCACACAAAGGGGCCTTCGTGCAGGAAAATATTGAAAGCGCATGGAAGTTTCTGTTAATAACAATAATTAGCGGCCTGTGAGTAATCAGGACTGGGCAAATTCTCTGGTCTCATGGGACCATGGAACCCATCTCATAAGGAGTAATCAATGCCAATCCGAACCACATTTAAAGGCGCGAAGAAAAAAACGGGTGAGCCAAGTGGCAAAAAAACAATTCATGTCAAGAAGCCTCTGAATACAAGTTAGGCGGCTTTTAAGAGGCGTTAAGGTACACTATAAAAGCATGGCCATTAAAATTATTTAGAAATTCAGTGCAATTTGATTCAAATGGTTGAACACAAATTGTTCATTCACCGCAAGGCGGAAGTGACGTCTCGGGTGCTTTCCAAAAGCCCTTGTTCGCTATACTGCAACCGCCGAACTTCCTCTTGAATATGCTAGCAGCCTGCGTTCTCTATATTTGCAAACTTTACAGCAAAAATAAAAACATTGCTGTGGTTTTGATTGTGGCTAAACCTGGAGTTATGCGAGAGCTATCTGTATAGCTATGCTTAGGTTCGGCTGGAAACTAAAAGCATTACTTTTGCAGATAGTACTTTAATCTATGGTTTCAGCGTTATTTATGTCATTGGAGGCACTTTTGATCACTAAAGTGCGATGAGGCGGAAGCCTCTATCGCGCATTGGTTCACAGCCCTCTACTACGGCACCACTTTGTGTTTTCACTCCCATCTTCGCGGTGACGCGATAGCGCAAGCTACCAGCCAGTTACCAGTCACCTTACTTGCGGCAAGGCGAAAGCTTTTCGGCCGCCCTGCTGCGATCCTTGGAACGTCCTTGATTCCTCGAGAGGGAAATAGAGAGAGAGATTCTCTCTCTTTCTAGAAAGAAATGAAGAGTCTCTGTCTATCAGAGAGAGAAAGAGAGCGCTCTTTTTCTCTCTCTTATTACTATCATTACCTATCACTAACTATAACTCTCGGCCACTATAACCAGAACCCCACCGATATCTCGCGGAATCACATCAAGACATCTCTAGGACAGATCTCACCCACGCGATTTTCCCCATGAGCCAGGTACGGCTTGCGCCTTTAGGGAATTAAGCGCTCTAAAAGCCTGATGATTAGGAATCGTATCACAGTGAATTTTCTTTTTCAGCTGTTCCACACTTCTGATCGAATTCAGGGCGGCTCATAAATTCACAGCCCAACATCGGCAAACCTTCACACGCACAATAAAGGAAACTTTTTTAAAGGGAACGCGGCAATGACCTGTTGTAGCTTCATGGTGTTGATTTGTACTTTTTCTGAAAAAAAAAAAACAAATTATTCTCTTCGAATTTATTAGGAATATTGAGGAAAACAACAGTGTTGGCTTTTTAGTATGCTTTGAGCTACTGTTGCCACCGGTTTAAAATAAAATAAACAACGAGTTGGATTTTGATGCAGATTTCTATTACCTACTAATATTTGACACAATCCTTTGTTGTCATTAAATATTTCAATGCATACGCAGGTTTCTTAATCAGCATTGAAACATTATTTTCAGTACCTCAAAACCGATGACAAAATTTGGCTGGTCCTCAAGAGCACCGCAGAGCGATCGGAATTATGTGTGAATAACCAGAAACGTAAATTGGAAAATGACAAATATGAATTTATGCAAAGGTTTGTCACCACAAAAGGGATGTGAGTATCTCTCATTTTACAGCTGCTTTATTAAGGCCATTTTTGCAAAGCTAGCATCACTAGTTCAAGCGCTGTTTGTTAAGAGTGAGCTCCACGTGCACGAAATAGAAGAGCGACTTGACGAGGCGACGCGGAGAAGTCGACCGTCTTTCGCTCCGTCGTCTTGTGGGAAACCCCATGCAAGCAAAGACGATAGCGGCGTGCACAGTGGTTTCGATGCCTGTAACATCGTAAACACTGCCTTAACCTGCTCTCTGTTCTCTCTTTGGAATGTTTGCTGGCCTGTGTGTAACGCAGGGAAAAATTATTTAGCTGTATAGATATACAGTGGCGATCACCGGTCCGCCACGCTTGCGGACATGGACAGGTCATGGGTTCACTGGAGAGGTGTACTATCGTGCTGTGCCAGAACACTCCGTTTCTTTATCTTGGTGTGATAGAGCAGCCTATTGAAGTTAACATATGCACCACGAGTGATACCACCCATGCAGCTCGAGCGCGTCGACATTGGGAATCGAGCACATTAGCGCCTGGACTCGCATAGTGCCGTGGTGCGCTCGCTCGTGACCTGCTCCAGCTGAAGAGCCCTCCGCTAGTGGAGAGCAGATTGATCCCTTTATTTAAACCTTACTATCGCCTCACAGCTAATGTCAAATCTCTACGACGACAGTGCAGCAGTAATGGCGATGACCAAGACGACGCTCTTGTTAAGGCGAAGACAAACTCATAGGAACAGCTATGTGGAAAACCGAAAACGGCCGCAGAGAGTCTGATTGGCTAATCCCGCGTACACCTCCGGGCGATGAGCGAACTTTTATATATCAGCAGATCTGAGAAACGAGGCCAGCGACACGTGCATTTCTTTTCCTAGGACAGCGTGGCGCGGAGGTTACCGCCGTCAGATTCGCGTTAGCATGAAGTTTCGCGTACATAGAGTTGAGCATTTATCGTTTTGTCCCCGTTGGCTGCACCACCACAACCGTCAGACCCATTGCAGATCGTGGTGCCTGTGTACCTTCTCCCTCTTCCGGCCGCTACCTTCCTTTCCGCTTCTGAAATAATTTTATTTCTTTGAATTTTCAAGAACTCAAATTACGAAGCGGTTGTTATGCTTACACGAACGAAAAAAAAAAAAAGAGAATTCAGAGTTAACGCTGAAACACTTCTTCGGATTTTGTTGCACGTTTCTACTACATCTAGGCGAAATGAGTAATTCAACGCTCGCATGTTTTCTTAGTTGCGCTTTTAAGGCTGGTTAAATCTAAAATTTTTAATTGCTGAAAAATTATGGTTCCCAATAAAAAAAACTGACTTTCGTGCTTTCCATTCAATATTTCCCTCTGACACCCTCAGCACATAGTACGTGTACGGTTGAATAGGTGTACTACTCCCTGATTTTCATTAACAAAAGAAGTCTCAAATCCAAAATCCGTTTGCGATGGTACAGGTTGTGAATTTGACTTCATATTGACCGGATTTGTTTCATTTTAGTAAGCATAAAAATTGACGTCTGCAAGCTCTTTTGAAATCTTAGCACAGTTTCTTATGTCAGTTTTTGATTACGGTGAAGCAGTATTCATTTTCCTATTTTGCGTACTTCCATCCTGTACAACTAAAAACTAACAAACCAGCATTTGGTCTTCCCTGATATGCATATAGGTAGTATAACGTTCTGCATATGTTAATTTAGTGTCAAAATGTTTATTTATCATATTGTCAGGCATGCGAACAGAAGCTGGTGAGTCGTTGCGTGGTGGTACGTAACGGTAGGAGCCCGAAGGAGGGGGATAGGTCTGGTCACGGATTTCTGGACTCACGGTAGAACGGCGATTAATGTCAGGCATGCGAACAGAAGCTGGTGAGTCGTTGCGTGATGGTACGTAACGGTAGGAGCCCGAAGGAGGGGGATAGGTCGGGTCACGGATTTCTGGACTCACGGTAGAACGGCGATTCCACCATTGGCGCTGGTAGCGTGGTGGCGGGTTCCGGCGGCGGCAGAATCTGGATATGTGGCCAAGCATACCACAGCGGTAACAGACGGTTCACGAGCACGGTCCAAATAATAGTCCTCGGTAACAGGATCGAAGCGATCAACAAAGTCCAGCCGCTGGGGGTTGTTGCGGAGGAGGTGGCGCCCTGTAGTGGGTACGAGCTGGGGGAGCAGGGCCATATGAGTCGTTTGGGTGGTTACGGACGGGAGGAGGAGCGGTAGAACGCCAAGAAGAGCGCTGGATGGGAGCTGCCTGCAGGGAGCAGCTATCGCAGGGGATTGCACTGCGGTTCACATCATGATGGCGGGAGAACTCATCACGGACAATTTGGCGAATCATGTCGGCCAAATGCTGGGGCTCATGTGAATGCTCGTGAGAATCCACGCTTGCAACAGTGGTCACGTTAGGCAGACGGCTGAATTTCGGGGTTATGCGACGCAGCTTTAAAGATTCGAATGTACGACAGTGCTTGATCACGGCCGTGGGAGAATCCAAGTTTTCTTTTGTAATTAAAAAGTTGTATACGTCCACCGCGATGCCCTTTAAGAGGTGGCCAACTCTGACTTCGTCGGATATGCTCGGATCCACCGCTTTGCAGAGTTTTAGGACCTCTTCTATGTACATTGTGCATGTTTCACCAGGCCCTTGGGCTCGCTGGAATAAAGTCTGCTCAGCGCATTTCCGTTTTGCCGTGGTATCCCCGAAACAATTTCGAATCTCCTCTTGAAAACGCTCCCAGCTCGTTAAGGACGCTTCATGGTTCTCAAACCATGTCAGGGCTGTGGAGTCCAAGAAAAAAACAACATTTGCCAGCATTACAGTGGCATCCCAGCTATTGTACTTGCTCACCCGCTGGTAATTGGTGAGCCAGTCGTCCACGTCTTCGCCAGCCTTGCCAGAAAAGGTCCGAGGCTCACGGTAATGCTGCCATGCGGGTGCCGCTGGACCTGGCTGCCGTGCATCGCCGTCTTGAATCATTGTGGGTGTCAAAGGGGGGAGCCCAGCGAGTCGTCGGCTCGAACGAGGTAGAGAGGTATCCGTGGTAATCTTTCAGCACCTTCCACCACACTGTTAAGGTTTATTAAGAGAATGGTTCTGCACCTTAGCTTGATGTGCTAACGAACAGATGGTGAGCTTCCTCTTCTTCCACTTCTATCCCGGAGAGCCCGACAGCTCCCACTGAACTCCACACTGACGCAAGTGGCATCGGCGTGGGTGCTGTGCTCATACAACGGCATGACGGAAACCAACACGTTGTCGCTTACGTATGTCGCACCCTTAGCAAGTCTGAACGCAACTATACCGTGACGGAGCAAGAGTGCCTTGCCGTCGTTTTTGGCGTACAGCGGTTTCGCTCGTACCTTTATGGACGTTCCTTTACAGTCATCACCGATCACCATTCGCTTTGCTGGCTGGTGAATCTACGCGACCCCTGCGGTCGGCTGGCCCGCTGGGCATTACGCCTTCAGGAGTTCAACTTTACAGTGTCTTACAAAAGTGGCCGCCAACACGCTGACGCTGACTGCCTCTCGCGGCTGCCTCTCGCAAGTACCCTCTGCGATGACAACTTTAACGACTATCTTGCCGCCGTTTCCGTACAATTTCCGGATCTTGCCACTTTCCAGCGAGAACAACGAAAAGATCAAGACTTGGTATCACTTTTTGAAAAAGCTCATGATCCGGCACCTGCGAACCCTTTCTGCATTCGCGATTGTTTGCTGTATCGAAAAAATTACTCGTCTGGCGGTGCACGCTTTCTGCTAGTCGTTCCGGCTAGCCTCTACTCCTCTGTTCTACACTCTATGCACGATGACGTTACAGCTGGGCACTTGGGGTTTGCCAGGACTCTTACGCGCATTAAGGAACGTTTCTACTGGCCAAATATGCGTCGAACGACTCAGCATTACGTGAACTCCTGCGTGTAGTGTCAGCGGTTCAAGCTTCCCACCACTTCTCCGCCGGGCCACTTACATCCGGTGACACCACCGACCACACCATATGAGCAAGTGGGTGTTGACCTCATAGGCCCGTTTCCCCGCTCGTCCAAAGGCAATCGCTGGGTCATCGTGTGCGTTGATCATCTCACGCGTTACTGTGAAACTGCCGCCATCCCTTCCGCCACCGCCGCTGACGTCTCGTTCTTTCTTCTTCACGCTGTCGTCCTCCGTCATGGGCCTCCTCGTGTAATTATCAGTGACCAAGGCCGCCAGTTTACGGCAGGTGTTGTGGAACAGCTTCTGCGCTATTGTACTTGCCAGTTGCATCGCTCTACGCCGTACCATCCTCAGACAAATGGCCTCGTCGAACGTATAAACCGGACACTGACGAACATGCTTGCGATGTATGTTGACTCGCGGCACAAGAACTGGGATGACGTGCTTCCTTTCATTACTTACGCCTATAACACCTCGAAGCACGAGACAACTTCCTATAGTCCATTTTTCCTCCTCTACGCCCGTCCGCTTCGACGTTCTCTTGACACCATTTTGCCGTTCTCGCTCGACACTGAGCCGTCTGTTTCGAGCACCCTCTGCCGCCCTGAAGAGGCTCGTCGGGTAGCCCGATTACGCACTCTGGCCTCGCAGGACCGCTCTAAGCAGCGCTACGATCGTCAACATCAGGATGTCTCCTATCTTCCCGGCGACTTAGTGTGGCTCTGGACACCTCTCCGCAAGCGTGGTTTGTCCCAGAAGCTGTTGTCGCACTACTCAGGCCCATTTATTGTGCTCAAACGCACCAATGACTTGAACTACGTCGTGTCTCGCCAATGTTCCCAAGGTCGCCCCTCTCGGAAAACACAGGTAGTTCATGTCGCAAGAATGAAGCGCTCCCACTCTCGCTCGGGGCTCTGACTGACAGCCCAGGGGCTTCGCCTGCGAAGGGGGAAATGCCAGGCATGCGAACAGAAGAGAACAAAGTGCAAAAAGAGGCTCTCCGGGATAGAAGTGGAAGAAGAGGAAGCTCACCATCTGTTGGTTAGCACATCAGGCTAAGGTGCAGAACCATTCTGTTAATAAACCTTAACAATATTGTATTTCATTAATGTGGACTCAATGTTTCGATGTATGATGACACTGTTATCAGTAAGTATACTCAGGCTATGGAAAAGACGGAGCGAGCTCAGGTGCAACCGGATTTATTACATTATGCAGTTTTTATACATAGAACATTATTAGTCCGTCAAGAGTTATAACAGCTAAGTTAGAGAAGGCCAGTTTTCTCAGCGCAACAATGTTTTTCAAATCAGTCGAGGAATATTAGCTCCAGAATGGCCTTAGAAAAGTGATTATTAGTTTCAAGCTGTTTCAACGTAAGTATACTGCTCCAAATATTGTAAGGCTCGCATAGCTTACCACCTTTAACAAAAATGTGTTTCCCATGGTTTACGCCTATATTTTACCAAGCCGACAACCAGGGAATTAAATTATTGCATCGCTGCCTTTATAACGAAGCTAGCGTGAAAAATATACTCTCACCCTTAAACACTATAGACATGTACGTTTAGGGCATAGATCGTTCTGATCTTCACAGGAACTCCATTTCAACGCCCGGAAAAGCTGACTTTCGTTATGTTTCGCATAAAATATAATGACATCGGTAAGTTTTCTCGAAAACAATTAATTTTTAATTGCTTTTGCTTTTCAGAAGGCAAAGACACTTATATGCAACGCTAAAAGAAGAAGATGGCATAGGAACAATGGATGTCAGCGCAATAGAAGGTTTGAAGTTACAACATCTGTATGATTACATGTTTTCATCTGGCTATAACCTCCTCAAAATACGCCTGTTTCAAGTTGTGGGCATGCGCCTTCTAAACGTTTTATGTGCTAAGAAAACATGCTGAAATTAGCGCCTCCAGTATTGACAACTGACAATACTAAATCCATGATAAAATTTATTAATACCAAATTAGACAGTTCCTGTTCTTCAATACTCACGAATTTGGGGTAATTCCGCTAATTTGAACTGAATGCAAATATGTACCGCTCCTTCAGAATCATTGACATGTAGGTTTGTTAACCCGCTAAAAACCCATTTTGTCCTATCGATACCAAATTCAACGATAGTGCCAAGTACAGAGAAAGCTTTTCATACGCACGGAGCCTTAATACTCTCCTTCACCATCTTTGATAGCCCCGCAGTGGCTAAAACTTTCTTCACTTTTGTATACACGCCGCCTGCTACTCACTCATCTGGTTCTACTGAAGGCGGTTATTTATAACCTCACTTGACTGCGGCTGGTACATATATTTATTTGGTAGCTTATAGAGTACCGTCATAAAACGCCTTTGACAGTGAGCATGAGATTATATAAATTTCAGTGAGACAGATATTAAGCCTCACGATATCTGCTACCATACCTATCAGGGTTCTAGTCGCCTTCTAGGGATTTACACATGTCCAAATTACGCGTCACGTACGCAAAGTAAACATAGTAAAGCTACACTGATTTGAAACATCTAGCTGTGCTCTGCATTGAGCGTTGTGCCTCCGTATACTGAAGCCGGGTGAAGGATCGTCTATGGGTAGGCGGCACAAGTGCGCTGTTGGATGCTCAATTCGGCCATGTGCAACATGTGAAAGATTGTTTGTTTTCCACTCCTGCCTGAAAGCGAGAGAAACCACCTAGAAGGAAAGGCCTCCAATGGAATGTGCAAGAGGCCCCAGCCGCAATGGTCCGCATAGCACCAACATCAACTCACTAGAGCAACCCGCTAACGGCGTATTCGTCCCTCGATAAGATTGCGTCCAAGTTATCGAAGTAGTACACAGAAAGGGCAGGGCCAGTTCTTTTTCTTGCAGAGTAGTGTGCAAGTATCATAGCCTTTGAAGTGATGAAACCAATGACGCAATATAACTGACTCTTCGGCAGGATTTTCGCTCTCGCACAGAAAAACTGCAGTGACGTTCTCAGCAATTCGGCGTTCTTATTTTGAGTAATCGCTGAGTCGCCGATCAAATGCCTGGCCTAAGTATCTTAGTCGAGGGCATCCAGCGCTGAATATTCGAGCACGCTAAATGGAATATGCCGACAAAGACAATATTCTTGGGCAAACAAAATTGTTATACAGAATTGTGAAAAAAAATTGAAAAAAATTACAAGCTAAGTAAATGACGACCTTCCCCCTGACAGTGACCTGGCGTGCGAATATGTCAGTACCTGGTAAGCTGTGGCCGCACATCTCCACCAAACCAGAGTAACAGCAAGAAAAGCAAGAGTGCGGAGTTGACTTACAGAAGCATTCATGTGTGGCTTGAGACAACATGGACAGAAAACAAGAGCCGTAGACTTTGCAAACAATGTGCCAGAGCTTAAGCTACAATAGAGCAGCGCCTAAAGATTATGAGGACAGGTGAATTTCACATTTATTTCTGCAGCAAAGTAACCCAGACTCAGTAAGAACATAATTTAACGCCACTGCTATAAAAACATTCTTGAGTGGAGAAGTGCAGCGTCGGCATTTTAATCTGCCCTGCCGGCGGTGAGAGGCAAAGTCATGGGCATTCCTCTGGCAGGCGATAGTGTACAGGTAACATAGCTGGGCACTGATTCGTGGGCGTGTCGTGTGATATCGTGGGACCACATGGCATGCTCGAGTATTGTGATGGCCTTACCTTTCACCTCGACAGCATCTTTGAACATGGCCGCATGGTATGATGGCCAGTGGGGGACGAGTTAAGCTGATCACGGGCATGCGATCAGTTTAACCAATTTTTCCGTAGCATTTTTGAAGAAAACCTCTCTGTTTTTAAGCCTGAGTTTTTTTTTTCTTTTTTTTTACTGAGTTACAATGCTTACTGTTCAAATACATTCTGAGAGTATAGAGAGGGCTATGAAACGTCTGTTGACATTTTCGAGCCCGAGCCCTGTTGAAATTAGAACGAAACTACTAAAGGTCAGAAGATTATTATATGCCGCGAATTCTGTCCCTCATCTTTCAGAAATCGCTTGACACTGCCGAGATTCCTTAAGATTTGAAGCTCGCCCGTGTTTTATTTATTTTTAAAGGAGGATAAATAGAACATATAAGCAACTATAGGCCTGTATCATTGCCATCAGTTGTTTGCAAACTACAAATCATGTTATATTGCTGCATTCGCGACCCTGACTGAAAAACCTCTGTTGACGTTTGCTCTACAATCTAACCTTATCGAAGTCCTTGTTGATGGTGTTCCTGTCTCTGCCCTTATTGACACTTGTGCCCAACTCTCTGTCCTCAGTTCCTCGTTTCGTCGTCGCCTGAAGAAAGTCCTGACGCCAGCAGTTTCGCCCACCGTTCGTGTCGCCAATGGCAGCCCTGCTGTCGTGCTTGGTATGTGTACCGCCCGTGTAACCATTGCTGGTCGTCACACACCAGCCTTATTCACCGTGCTCCAAGAAGGCCTCCATGACCCGATCCTTGGCCTTGACTTCTTGGCCACTCACTCAGCCCTTATTGACCACTCAACCGGCATTCTACGCCTGGACCTTCCCCTCAGCTCTGAAAACTTCTCCACGCCACCTCGCCTCCGCTCAGAAAAATATTCCGACCTCTCTCAGGAAGCTGTTGTTTATATTTCTATGTGCCATATCCCGCCCGTGCCCGATTGAGACTACCTAACGTGCCCAATTACAGACGTCGTCCTGCAGCGTCACGTCATCCTCCCACACCTTATCGTACACGTATCTGAGAATCGCACCACTCTCCCAGTCCTAAACTTCAGTTTGTCGACCCCCCTCCTCCCCGATGGAACATCATTAGCTGAACTGTCTCCGCTAACCGACTGTGAAGTTTCAGCCCTAACTACCGACTCTCCCTCTGCACCTTGCACAGCCCCTATCGCTCATATGTCGTCTCCTTTACACCGTGATCCTGTTTCCAGCATCATTGCGGCCGACCTGCAACCTGATTCTGTTGACACGCTCTACAAGCTGCTGCTTTCATATAGCGACATTTTTCATTTTGGGGCCCGACCCGATTTTTGGGCTAAACGTCTGTTGTAGCCCACCGCATCGACACCGGCGATGCTGCTCCTGTTCACAAGCGACCATACCGTATCTCTCTTTCCGAGAGCCAGATGATTCAACTTGAAGTTGACAAGATGCTGGCCGACGACATCATTGAGCCTTCAAACAGTCCCTGGGCATCACCTGTTGTGCTAGTCCAGAAAAAAGATGGCAGCTGGAGATTCTGCGTCGACTATCGCCACCCTAACAAGTTGACCAGAAAAGACGTCTACCGTCTTCCGAGCGTCGACGATGCACTTGATTGCTTACATGGAGCCAGCTACTTTTCCTCCGTCGACCTTTGCTCTAACTACTGGCAAATCGCCGTCGATGAACGACACTGCGAAAAAAAAAACATTTATCACTCCTGAGGGCCTCTACCAATTTAAAGTCATGCCTTTTGGCCTTTGTAATGCCCCTGCAACTTTTGAACGGATGATGGACTCGTTGCTCCGCGGCTTCAAGTAGACCACGCGTCTTTGTTACTTAGACGACGTCATTGTTTTCTCGTCCACTTTTTACAGACACCTCTCTCGCCTTTCCACCATTCTCGAGCTATTCCGCCGCGCTGGCCTTCAACTAAACTCCAAGAAATGCAGTTTCGGCCGTCGGGAAATCGAAGTTCTTGGCCACTTAGTGAATGCTGCTGGTGTCCAGCCTGACCTAGATAAGATTCGTGCCGTTCGTACTTTTCTCACACCACGTTCATCTAGTGATGTTCGAAGTTTTCTTGGCTTGTGTTCTTATTTCCGTCATTTTGTCCAGAACTTCGCAGCCGTTCCCGCGCCCTCTCACCACCCTACTGATAAAAGATGCACCTTTCTCTTAGGGCCCTGACCAAGCTGCAGTTTTCTCTGAACTTATCGCTGCTCTCACCAACCCACCCGTCTTAGCCCATTTCAACCCTTCGGCCACCTACCGAACTCCGCACTGACGCCAGTGGTTTGGAGCTATCCTCGCTCAGCGACACCACGGCTGCACCAGAGTGATTGCGTATGCCAACCGCCTACTGTCTAGAGCAGAGCAAAATTACTCTATCACAGAAAGGGAGTGCCTAGCTCTTGTTTGGGCTATTGCAAAATTCCGCCCTTATTTGTTTGGACGACCCATTACAGTTATCACAGACCACCATGCCTTGAGCTGGCTATCTTCACTCAAAGACCCTACTGGACGTTTCGGACGCTGGGCGTTAAGATTGCAAGAATACACCTTTGTCGGCTTCACCAAGATGCAGACTGCTTGTTCTTCCCTCGCCATGTTCGTACTCCAAGGGGAGGCATTATACCGCAGCAATATGCGACCTGATGGCGCTGATCTCTTGCTCGTCGTTCCGAAACATCTGCGCTCCACCATCCTGGAACAATTTCATGATGCTCCCACCGCTGGACATCTTGGCGTGTCCCGCACGTATACGACAGTGTGCGCCGACGTTTTTACTGGCCGGGCCTCTATCGCTCAGTTCAACATTATGTGGCCGCATGTGAGCTGTGCCAGCGCCGAAATAAACCATCCGCATTGCCATCAGGACACCTACAGCCAATATCCATCTCGACTGACCTGTTTTTCCATGTTGGTGTTGATTTGCTTGGCCCATTCCCGGTCTCTGCGTCGGGCAACAAATGGATAGCCGTAGTGGCTGACTATGCTACGCGTTACGCCATTCCCCGCGCGATCCCAACCAGCTGCGCTACAGACGTCGCTGATTTTCTCCTCCACGACGTGATACAACACGGTGCCCCTTGTGAACTACTCACGGATCGTGGTCGCCGCTTCCTCTCCAGAGTGGTTGACGAGCTACTTCGTGTGCACCATCCGCGACAAATTTACCACCGCCTATCATCCTCAGACCAACGGCCTGGCAGAATTCCTCAACCGTACGCTCACAGATATGTGTATGTCTCCGGCGACCATCGGGATTGAGACATTAATCTACCCTTTGTAACATTTGCCTACAACTCTTCTCGTCATGATACCGCTGGCTACTCCCCCTTTTATCTGCTCTGTGGCCGACACCCATTACTCCCCTTTGATACATCGCTACCCACTACTGATGCCGCATCTAATACTTACGCTCGGGATGCCACCTACCGCGCTAAAGATGCTCGCCACATTGCTCGCGACAGGCTCTTAACCTTCCAAGGCTCCCAGCAATCCCGTTGCAACAGTCGCCCCAGCAATCGCGTTTTTTTTTTTTTTTTTTTTTTGCACTACGCCCCAGGCTCTCTTGTTCTGCGCTGGCTCCCATCACGCCGGGTGGGCTTGTGCGAAATACTTCTACCACGCTACACAGGCTCCTACCGTATCTTGCGCTGAGTCACCGACGTCACTTTTATGAAATCGAACCTTTAAACCCGAAGTCTTCTGCTTCACAAGCTTCCGACATTGTGCATGTGGCACGACTCAACCCGTATTATTCACGCCCTGCTTCGTTTACCTAGAGCGCACCGGGACTGTGCTTCTGCGGCGGGGGTAATATTATGTGGTGTACCATGCTGGCATTCAGCAAGTGAAGAAAGAAGTGTCTGGGTGTGTGGACGAAGACGGTGCTCAGTGTTGAGTTGTGCGGCTAAGCGGTGCCTAGCGATTTCAGAGTAGTGTGACCCATCGGTGCGTGATTTTCACTCGTAACAATATCATCTCATGCAACCAAATACATCACTGAGAATCATATCTTTCTAACCAGTATAGATTTCAGCATAGTCGTGTTTGTGAAATTCAGCTGTTCGAACTGACTGCTGACCTTCACCGAATCTTAGAACAGTTGCTACAAACTGATGCTAGTTTCGCTGATTTTGCTAAGCCTTTTGATCGTGTGCCCATTATTGTTTGATATAAAAGTATTAACTTAATAATCAAGTTATCAGATGGGTAAACCACTTCTTCCACAACAAATTTTAATCGGTTATTACAAACCATGTTATGTCTGCTCCGCAGTCTGTAAACATTGGTGTGCCTCAAGGATTCGTTTTTGGACAAATTCAATTTTTACATTAAATAAAAGATATATATATATATATATATATATATATATATATATATATATATATATATATATATATATATATATATACATATGCTTACAGTATTACATGACATCCGCTCATTTGCCGACAACTGCATCTTCTGCCGTCCAGTTTAAAATCTAATGGACTATGTTAAGATACAGGATTATTTATCTAAATTAGACAGGGGGTGCACTGAGGGGCAAATGACCATAAAAACTAAAAATACTAATTTATTGCAGTTTACTACGCGCCACCATGTTTTGGGAAACAGCTATTAGCAACGCTGAAATAGAGTCTGGCATTTTTTGAATATTTAGGAGTGTATTTAACCCCTAATCTGTCATGGAGCACGTATATCAATATTGTGTTCGACTAATTGGTAATACAACACTGGAGAGACAGAAGCTACATACACTTACTTCGTTTGGACTCATCGTCAATTGCACCTTCTTACAAATTCGAGGCACTTCAATATAGAGAAAGTCGATTCCTCGAACGGCAGTGATCACATAATTCAAACATTTCTGCAATAAAACTACAATTTTAAATTCCCAACCTTAGAAAGCTTATGTAAATACGCCTTGTGTTATCTTTATTAAGTATATTCTAACCCTACATCTTTCACGAAACCGGTCATAGGCCGGCTACACGTACATGCTGTCGATTCTATCACGATTAAAAAATCAAACCCCCAATCTCATGAACTAAAACAATCAGATTTTCATTTCTACACTTACCGATAAGGGAATGGTATACTCTGTCCTATTGTGTAGTTAACACTGTCGATTATGATAATTTTATCTATACACTGAAAGGGAGCCTAAAAACCCAGTGGGAAATGTTCACGTTTTCGTTGGTTTGTTTTAGTTTCAATTTTCTTTTTACATATTTTACCTATTGTGTATCACAAATTTGTTTTGCCTATTTTAGTACCCTTGCATATATCGTATTGAAAAGGTTATGCACATGTGTGCATATATTTCTAAATGCTTTTTTTTTACATCGCCTCATTGCTGCTGTATTTTGTTCATCGCTGCTTTTTCTCGATGCTTCACTCCCCCTCCTCAACATGTTGCGATGTATGCTAGTAGCTACTTATCTTTACGCCGCCACATTGTTGTTGTATACTTGTATTCTGCTCAGTGAATTCCTTTGCTCAAAGTCCCCCCCCTCCCCCCCCCCCCCCCCCGCCCTACACATGTAATGACTACACGGGCCTTTAGGTTAAGTAAACGTAAAAAGACAATATCTGACTCTCAGATTCTGATTGGAACGCACTAGCCCTCATCTGTGCAGGCATTTTGTGCGGTTTTGTTTATGTGCAGCTTTACATTTTTATCAAGTGGTCTTTAACAAAATGAAGTAGATTATGGCTGTATTGTTGATCAGTAAGTATAACCTAATATAGACGCAATTTGAAGTATTATAGCGAAGTGAATGCAACGAACGAGGATCCACATAGTAGCAGCAGAGAGGAACCATTATGCTGTCCCGTTATGCCCTTAGAAATGGAGTTTTAAATGTCCTCAAATTCTTTTAAAAAGGTTTGCGGTCGTTTCTTCTAGCTTTTTTCGCTACACGTTTGAATTACTTGAGCGCCTTTGTAACAGGTTTGCTGCTTTCAGGACAATCGGGGACCAAATATTTTTTGCGACACGTCAATGTCAATGAAGAGTGTGCCCTTATGACCTATAGAGCAAATGGTGAGCAGCATTGCGCTATTAATTGCATTTCTTGTGCAATTGCCACTCATTAATTAAAAACTGTAAAAAGCAACCAACAACCATCCATTTACACTTGCATACTTTAGAACCATTAAAAACAACATAGCCGCGCCATGGTGAGAGAAGTGGTTAGAACACTCGTCTACTGTGCCCAAGGACGCGAGATCGAATCCCGGCCGCGACATCTGCGTTTCGATGGAAGCGAAACGCAGTGGCGTTCGTGTGCTGTACGATGTCAAGGCATGTTAAAGAACCCCAGGTAGCCGAAATTTCCGCAGTCCTCCAATGCGGTGTCTCTCGTAGCCTGAGTAGCTTTGGGACGTTAAACCCAATAAACCAACCAAACACAACATCCAGTCCAGTTCAGTCGTTTAGTCATGTCCGACTCTTCGTGACTCTATGGACCATGTCACGTCACGCTTTCCGGTCTCTCACTATCTTCCTAACATCACATAACTTCATCTGCAGTGCCTCGAGGATGCAATCTAACCATCGCGTTCGCTGCCTACCCCTTCTCCGGCGACCCTCAACCTTTCCCAACATCAAATCTTTCTCCAGCGACTCCTCTCTTCTCATCAGATGACCAAAGTAGCTGAGCTTTAACTTTAGAATTTGACCCTCCAATGAGCAGTCAGGGTTTATGGTCAACAATATCGATTGATTTGATCTTCTGGCAGTCCAAGGTACTCTCAAGAGTCTTCGCCAGCACCACCATTAAAACGCGTCAATTCTTCGGCGGTCAGCCTTTTTCACAGGGAAAAACCATAGCACGAGTTATACGGATCTTGGTTGGCAGTCTAATGTCTCTGCTCTTTACTAGGTGGTCAAGGCTAACCATTGCTCTCTTTCCCAGAAGCAGGCGTCTCCTAATTTCATGGCTGCAGTCTCCTTCCGAGGTAGTCTTGGAGCCCAAGAAGAGAAAATCTGTCACAGCTTCCACTTCTTGTTCATTGATGCTCCAGGACTTGATAGGGCAAGACACCGTGATCTTTGTCTTTTTAATGTTCAGTTTAAGCCCAAACTTCTCACTCTCTTCTTGTACGCGCATCAGAATTATCTTGAGTTCCACTTCATTTTCTGTCATTAAAGTGGTATCATCCGCATATCTAAGGTTGTTGATACGTTTTCCAGCAACTGAGCGTCCTTTTAGCTTTAGCCCAGCCGCTTCATTCGTCCTGGAGCTACTAGGAATTGCCCTTTGTTCATCCCCAGTAACATGTGGGACACCTTCCAACTTGGGGGGCTCAACTTCACGCGCCATATCATTAATGGTATTGTGACTGGCCATAGGGTTTTCTTGGCAGGAAATACTGGTGTGGGTTGCCATTACCTTCTCCAATGAATCACATTTTGTCAGAACTCTCTGCCGTGACCTGTCTATTGGGTGGCCCTACACAGCAGAGCTCACGACTTCATCGAGTTTCGCAAGCCCCTCCGCCACGACAAGGCAGTGATCCATGAAGGGGAAACACAACGTAAAAACATTCCTACCGTATCTCGCTATTAAATATGGCCTACGATTTTTTGGAGAGAAACCGGTTAACGAAATGAAGCCAACTACTTTGCTTAAAAGAGTGAGCCGGGGAGCAAAACGAGGCGTGGTAGCAGGTGCTATATTTGGAAGACAACGTGTGTTATGAAGTTATGAAGAACTTGAAGAAAGTCAGTTATTTATTTCAATTTATTTATTTATTTTGTTTATTCAATACTGCAGACCTTTACTACCCAACCAGAAGAGACATACAAAAAACATCAGTACAGAATAAAAATAGCTAATAATAACTTCGAAACACTTATTGTGAAGGCAACACGAAATAAGTACACGCATTAAAGGAAACGAAAACCGAATTCTCAGCTTGTAAAAGCAAACAATATTAACAAGCAGGAGTAGGCCAAGTAACGAAGTATCTAAAAATGAAGAGGCAAACATGCAGCAAAAGCTACAAGAAGAGAAGGGCAAGGAAATAAAAGGAAGAAAAAAGGGATAAAAATATTAATTTGGGCAACAGAAAGTAAACGAGGAAAACATTTGACATCAGCAATTCAAGGTTTCAGTTGAATGATAGCTGCTTAGAATACGCAGAGGTAAGTTGTTCCGATCTGTCATCGTACGTGGTGAAAACGAATATTTAAAAACGTTAGCTCTGTCGATGTCGTGTTCACCGTGCATGAAGTGGCATTATGTAGGGTCAGGTGTGAGAGCAAAAAGGTTATTTTTAAAAAGGCACAAATTTTAAGCGCTGAATTTTTATTCTCATTTCCAAAGTCGGTATTCCGTGTAGTTTCATCGTGATACCACATAAAGCAGCTTTGTTAAAGTATCAAATACTACGATCTATTCGATATGAAGGTAGCTGTCTAGGAATGGGCCTGAATTCATAAACCTCTTTGTTCAAAACGAGCTGACTTTTGTTTCATAGTCGCTAAACCATTCGCATTTATATCATATGTTAATAATTGTACGATATGGGACAGCCCAAATCAAAATAAATTAAGAATCCTTGTCAACGTTTATACTAAGGGAAATGGTGTAGCATTCACAGCTAGTGTCACCACGGAGATTTCTCACGCCTTGACATCTGTTTATGAATAATTATTGCGAGAACATATACTGTACGCCCTCAGTCATCACATTTCATTATCGTGGTTGAAGTCTACTATAACTAGCAAAAAGAGAAAAAGGGACGAATTGGGTGCTGCTTAGTTATTTACAAAACAGTGAGCGCCTCTTTCTCTCTATAGACTATCGAAAGCTTCGATGACGTTTACACAAAGCCAAATGCGCCCGCTCCTACAAATATATTATATTTCGTGCTACCTAGTTACGTTATAACTAAGACACTGCTTTATGTGCATCATGACATTCCTCGTAGCCGCTGCCCTCACGTGAAGGGTGGCAAGAGTCTTGGTCTACATTGAGGGCGACCCAGACGCTGAGGTGACTCATTTTTGGCGCACCGCTTTCGTCATAGCTCGCCACCTATGGCTGTCTTCACTCACGGAGGTGGCGCTCTTAGCACAAAACATGGGGAAAAGCTCGTCCTTGTTGGCTATGGGCACATGCTTCATACGGTCAGCCTCTGTCATGAACACACGGAAGAAATTATGAAGGTCAATAACATCTTCTGTGTAACAGGAGAAGGTTTCACAAGTCTGCTGGGCGCAAGAAACAGGCTGCTGTTCAGTGCGAAGCTTGCGCACGGGTGAGCGGCGAAGGATCTTGGTGAAGCTGGTCTTGAAAGCAACCAGGGGATAAAGTCTGATTCATGTTTCTCAGACGGGAGGTTAGAAACACCGGTAAAGTAGAAGAGCACATTCATAAGTTTCATGCAGCCGTCCACCTAGTTATGAGCACTCACCCTTTTTGGAAGTACAGATACTCCGCATCTTGTTCGTCTGTACTACTGAAGGCAGAATCCCAAGGCAGGATCCGGGGAACAGCCAACTATTTGGTTGGCACTCAGTTGTAATCCGTGCGTTCACCAAACATATACCAGGTTTCTCGAAGGGGAAACTCGATTTCGTGGGCTAAGCAATGCAGAGACTCGTAGGTCCGAGTTCAGATATTTTGTTGTGTAGACACGCAATTGCGCACATGCCACATGTCATCTTAACAAGTATATAAATATACGAGAACTGCCTAGGATCTAATTCCCCACATTTTTTTATCAAACATCGTTTATTCAACTTTAGTGAAATTCCGACACATTGCAGCTTTATATCTGCTGTATGTATATTATTTTTCAATGTATCCTCGGTCTATTTGCATCACATTCAGCAACCACTGAACAAGAGGACAGATATCATTTATGTACCAGAATTGTTCCTTCACAGTGCCAACACAGCCAGGTTATAAATGAACCTCACAGCGGCCTGAAAAGTGGTTGCCAAATATAGCTCGACTTTGCCGTTCTATTCCCATTACAGTGATATCTTAGCGACGCTAGATCTTCTCTGCGCTTCGGTATCAAGATTTGGTTGGTTGGTTTGGTTTGTGGGGTTTAACGTCCCAAAGCAACTCAGGCTATGAGAGACGCCGTAGTGGAGGACTCCGGAAATTTTGACCACCTGGGGTTCTTTAACGTGCACTGACATCGCAAAGCACACGGGCGCCTTGCTTTTCGCCTCCATCGAAAAGCGGCCGCTGACGCCGGGATTCGATCCCGCGTCCTTGGGAACAGTAGTCGAGTGCCGTAACCACTGCGCCACCCCGGCGGGGCATCAAGATTTGATTGCAAGGATCGGGTCATTTCGACCACGATCACAATGCTGCAAAAGGAGGCATGGATGTAGGTTTCCCAGGTGGCACAAACGCATACAAATTGACCAGATGTCATTATGAAGTAATATAGCTGCCGCAGATATTCGGCTTTATGCTCTTCATTATCATTTCAGAAAATCTAAATGCACAGTTTCGGAGAAAATTGACGAGGGTGTTAATATTTCTATACCCGAACAGGTGGGAGCTTTTTTAGGAAATATTTGATATAAACTTTCTTTCATGAGCTCCGAATAACGTACGATGTAGAAAGTCTTTCTTGCTACTGATGGATACACCTTTATAGCTTTCTTCTACGGGTTAACACGTATATATAAATCTGTCATTGTTATATTTGTATGTCTGAATTCTACGTATTATATCGCTTTGTGCACACAATACGCTGTATTGCCGTACCAAGCACGCCAAAAAGGTTCCACTCATCAAGGATGCATTCCCCTTTAAAATAGGCTAACTTTACATCCTTCGTCTGTTCCTTATTATTTCCATCCTTCCTTCCTTCTGTTCTTACTCTCTTGCTTCCTTCCTTTACAACTTGCTTCTTTCGTTCTTTTCTTAATAGGCCGCACCAACTGCCACCTTTACGTGAGAAACGCAAAGCTGGCCGATACGCGCCCAAGAGAGTGCGAGAAAATATACGACAAGTTTTGCCAAGAGAAACACCTAATCTCCTACAGCGGCTGTGAAACTTAAGCCGAACATACAAATACTGCGAACTTCTCACAAATAATAAAGCGATATATGCGGTGCATACCGCAATCATTTTGTGAGTTGATTTCTTCGCTAATGGCTGCTGAGAAATATCGGCCTTTCAAAATAAGGTATGGCGAAGCCATAGGACGCTGCACATTAAGACTGGAGCCCCACTAGGCAAGGTAAGCTGAAGGCAGAGACCACGGAATTATCATGCACTAAGATATAAAACTTCCAAAGCAGCTCACCTCCAGAGTGCAGCCTGTCATCTACTGCCCATAATCCTTGCCGCTTCTAGAGAGACCCTACCCTTCCCAAAATTCCGGATGACCGTTTCGCTATCGCTAATTATGAAATTGGCTTCCGTTCAGACGCAAACCAGCGCTATTGCAACTTCTTCAGCCGTTTCCATGTTGCGGCTTATAAAGGTGGAGACCGATACCGGGGCACCTCGGCCGTCGACCACCGAGGCGACCGCCGCACCCGTTTTGCCACTTGCCGCATCCACGTACGCAACCGACTTGCTGTCCATCGAATCGAATCGTCTGATTAGTGCTTCTTCTCTCTTCTCCCTCCTCTCTGTGTTGAATATGGGATGCATGTTACGAAGAAGGGGGGAGGATGATTAGATTTTCTCAACAGTCCTGCGGGATGCATGATTTTTCTCGTAATGCCCTGTCTGTCTACAAGCCTACCACTTCGAGTATAATTCTGCCCGTGATCATTAGACTTAATATTTCCACCGGCGAAATTCTGAAATCCTCCGCTATTCTGTCCCAGCTATTGTGCACTCCTATAGAAAGCAGCCTCGCTATGGATGTGGTAATTGATAAACCCCGGGCCATCTTTATGCACCGGCGAATAAGAGAGTCTAATCTCCTCTTCTCCTCTGACCTGATAATTAGGAACGGCGTGGCATAGCTCACGCTGCTTATTATGTAACCTTGGGATAGTTTAAGCAAGTTTCTTTCCTTCAGGGCTCGTCCTTTCAGCGCGATCCTTCTAAATATGCTAATGGCTTGCGTGGCGAATCCCTCTAGCATTTTGATTGTCCCATCATTACATCCATCCATTCTCCTGAATGAATAGTCCTACGATTCTGATTTTATGTACGTTTGGAACTGATCTTCCATCTATTTTATTGTCGAATTCCGAGCTGAATTTGCATCAGATTGACTTTGGGTTATTAGTGAATAATTCCGATTTTTGCGGCGAGCTGGTAGACCCCTACTGGCAGCTACGACAGTGTCCGCCGCCGCCTGCAGGCGCTCCTCAATGCTCGCATCGCTGCCCTAGTTAATCCAGAGATTGATGTCATCAGCATATATACTGACATGCAGCCCCTTTATGATCCGAGAGCTTCTGAGAGGCTGATATCTCATTCTAACATCAACTGCCAATGGTTGCGAGACCAGAAAGCTGCTTTCGATATTTAGAATAAAATTAATTTTAAAACTATCTACTGCACCAAATGAGCTCTAATTTCGAGGATATATAATTCAATGTGTGTGGAGTAAAACTCAACACACAGTTTATACTCAAATGTTAGCTGTCATGAAACATTTGAAGTAAGCTTTTCTTATACACTGAAAGTCCATCCAAAGTCGACCGCGCATCGGGCATGCGTTTTCAGCTTTGGTCGTGAAGTCGTGTCGTGGTCTTCATTTCTACTAACAAAGTGGTTGTAAGGCAGCAGTGAAAAGCGACTCGCGCGTGGTGTCGAGCTGGCGTTCGAACCACCCACGCACCGAGACCAAGGAGCGAGCGCTGTTGTTTTTTCTTTTTTTCTCCCCTCTACTTGGGCGCTGGCTGCGCCCCGCGGGGCGCGCGGAAGGCTTGGTTTGTTTCGTCCCTTCGCCCCGAGGCGTCGCGAGGAAGCGACGGCAGACGCACCCTTATCAGCCGGGAACAACAGCGGCACGCTTCTGCGAAACACTTTACGACCGGCTCGCCCAGTGATCTCCCGCTGTGGTGCCAAACATCGGAGCAGGGAGACGCCGTTAATGAAGCCTTTTGCACTGCCACAAGCGCTAACTAATTGTCCTGCAGAAAGCGACAACAGGCGCGACCCTCGGACCCCAAGCAGCGACTCAGCCCAGTGGCCTCCTGCTGTGTCGCCAGGAATCAGTGCGAGCAACGTCGACTGTACACTTCTTTGGGACATTGCTGCCCTCCCCCCCCCCTCCCTTTCTCCAACGGGACGGCTGGGTGGCCTAGTCCCCAGATCCTCCGAGGCGTTTCTTTCAGAAAGGCGTCAGCTGCAAGGTCGCGTCGCAAGCACGCCAGGGAGGGGAAGAAAAAACAGGCGCCGTGTGAGAGGGTTTGGGGACCGGCGAGTTGAGAGAGAGTATGTTTTGAATGTTGTATCTTTATTTACCCTAATTAAGGACCTGGGTTCAAGATTATTCCCAATCCACTGGGGTTGTGGCATGTTTTTCAATAATTTGATTGGCTGCTTCATTTCCGGGCCGGATCACCTAAGGTGACGGCCCTCGGATTTTTGTTGATGTTTGTCATCAAAAAGCGGTCCTCGTACCATGTTCCGCAGTCAAAATTGAGGCTGCGTGCTTAGCACGTATCTACAGGCCCTAGGCCTTCAATCGAAATGCTCGGTAGGAAAGTAAGGGCTTATAGTGTGACTTCTCTGTGTGAGAGTCTATTTTCTTTTAAGTTACAGTTGTGTTGTGACTCTTGTTGCTGTAATTACCACGTTTGGAGAGGCGTCAGCCCCTCCGAAGGTTGGCAACGAACGAACATAAAATTACTGTGATATTACAGGCTTTAGTTACAGTTACTGCATGAAAGAAGCATGAGACGTTAAACTCAATAAAACAGCCTAACGTTGTAAGACATTAAATACCTAAGCTAATCTAAGTGAAACGTGCCTTAACGAGTGTTAAATATAGCTTCTATGGGTAGATTATTTCCGTGCTTAGCCAACCTAAACTGTGGTTTCATTTTTTTCCTCTCAGCGTAGAATCGCAGATGCCCAACAGCAGAATCATAGGACCCCCTGACAAGATTGGGAACCACTGCATTTGGGCTAAAACGGCAGCACCCAGTCGGAAAGACCTACATACATATTCTGTTGTTACGACATAATTTTTGTGCGGTATTCGACAGAAGACCAGTTGTGACAGCAGAACGTTCTGTAGCTATATCAAAAATTTCCGTAGTTACATCAGAAATTTCCGTAATTACATCAGAAAAGTGCTACAGAACTACCGACAACAGAAACATACTACATAAAGACTACAGAACAACAGAAAATATACTGCAGAACTACAGAAAATCTGACGCTTACGACAGAACTACAGAGTATTGTGTCTTATTTTTGGCATGGTTCTGTAGTTGCTTTTTTAAACTGGACAACGTTCTTATGGCAGGTTCCCAATCCAAAGCGCAGCTGTTCTATGTTTAAGCACGCTATAAAAAGATTTATGTATGCAGTACAGGTCAGTAACTAAACGAATAATGAAGGGAAAATATCGCCAGGTATTTGACTTTTAGTTCATCGAGCAAGCTTATGTTGTTAACTTGAAACCGCAAACATCGATGATAAGCCGAGTTCATACTATTCTCTGAATCGGCAATATGAACAACCATTCAACAAGTGCTGATTGGGAGGCTCAGTTCACAAGCCGAGCCAATGCTTCGACAAGGGGACTTGTTTTCGTCTCTGCAACGCGATAACCACTGGCAAAGTTTAATTAGGACGTTAAGACCCAGAAACCATACCAAACATTACCAAATACATTTTTGCTTCCGAAAAAGAACAGCGAAGGAGTGTGTGTGTGTGTGTGGGGGGGGGGGGGGGGACGATGGAGCAGAGAGCAGCAGGGCAAGAAATAAAAGAGTGTTTCCTCAAGTATGAATTTCTACGAACCTAGAACCAGTAGTCCCCCACCTGACATAGAAAATAAAGTGGTCGCAGTAGCAGGAAAAGTACAATGAAAAGGAGATGTGCCAGCATCTGAAGCAGGGTCAGTGATAGCAGGTGTTTTCTGAAAAGGCACAGTCCTTCCAAACGAACCTTATTAGGAGTTGTCAAGAGCTTTTCGGAAGTCGTTAAGTACCAGCATCGGCTCGGAATGTTAGAAAAAATAAATAAACGAAATAAGGAGGAAAGAAGGGCGACTGAAGAAAACATCAGAGAACAGTAGATCAGAGTAGCCAATACCTGCAAAGCCGGGAATTATCAAATGAAAAACGTTTAATCGGCAATGCGGTTCAAACTCCTAGTCGCTAAAAATACGCGACTGAAAACTCGTTTTGGCTTCCCGCGTCGGATATTCTTCAAAAATAGCTTGACTGCACATAGTATCATCATGAAAATAACTCAATTGCTTTACGCTACTAAATACACAAAGTAAAAATGTATTTGCTGCATAAGAAATGCGAGCGGTGTTGATCAAAAACTGAGCACTGCGAAAAAGCAAACTCAAGCTGCCTTCAAATTCCTTTTTCTTGACGGTCTATATTTTCGATGAACCACATAGTCGAATTCAAACAGAGTTCACCCTCGATGTAAAGGCCCTTTAATTTCTCACTACAGTTTTCTTCGGTGAAATAAATTATAACATACTACTGCTTATTTTATATATTATTTGTCAAAACTTTAGTTCCCTCAGTTGATCTCAAGTAAATTATGCTTGCCTTGCTATGCAACGTATTCCGACAGCCCGTCCCGCATGGACGTATCTGACATAGTTTGAAAATAAATACCAACAAATTAATTCACCCGGAGTGAAGCCATGCTTGTTCAATGTAGCAGAAAAGATAAACGCTGTAATAAAAGAATAATATTGATAATTATCCTGAAGAAGTCGAGCAAATGTTTTGAGAATTTTAACCCCCCACCTCTTCCTCCGAGCAACAGCAGCTCTCCAAAACCCAGTAAAATAATGTGTTTCTTGTATATTTGCGCTTTTTCAAAGAACAGTCTTTCGCCGAAATGATCCTTTATCGAGTAGCGCTTCACACCTCTAAATTATCTGCATACAACCACTATGATATGCATAAAGAAAAACAAAAGGCGGAGACATGATTTGCAAGCAACACGAAGGAAGGAAGGAGCTGCTTTACCGCTAGATGTCTTCGCGTCGAATCATCAGCTTCTTAGAAGTCCACGGTTTGATAAATAATACCCTCTCCTTGAAGCAGCCACCTGTTAAATAAAGTATACTGTAAGAGCTATTGAGCTCATACACGTTATCGGCGCTAATAATTCGAGCATTTGGATAACTGAACAGTTTACCTTGCTCCGCCTAAAAATAGAATATTGTGTGGTAAATCCAATAACCTGAATAGAAGCAAATGCAGAACAACGGGACAAGCACGTTCTTAAAGGTAAAAAGCTTAGCAAAAAATCGCTGTTTGATGTCCCATACGCATGACGCCGGCAACAATAATAGGCGACGCAGTCATAAAGACAAGAGGGCATCACTCTCACTATTTCGCTTGCTTTTACACTAGTGGAAAAATGTTATAAACCACTCTTTTTACACATTTGCTATGATAATTGTGAAAAGTGGTGAGGTCAAAGTGAAACTAAGACACTTTTCTTCCTCACAACATAGTCATCTGGAAGCAGCCGAGCGCAAAGCCAGGCGAAAGCTTGCACGCATTGTGTCACATGCGGTTACCTGATTGCACCGATGCTCTGGCCTCGTTTAATACGCATACTAAGTGGTAAAGTAAAGCACCAGACTACGGCGGCAGTGTTTTCGGGGAAGTGGTAGGCAAGAGGCTAACACATAACCATCTTTTCCTTCTCGAGTGAAATTGAGATGAAGCCCCGTAGCAAAGGAAACGCGTGGGCGCGACTGTCTTTCCCCAAGATTCCCCTTCGTTATCGTGGCACTTATCTGCTAGGAGGAGTATTTATCGGAAGTATCCATTCATTACTGAAACCCAAAGGCAGAAATCTTGTTGGCTTTTCCCAACCCGCATGCCGTCATAGCACATTCGACTTGGATTAATCGTTTCTACTTTCATGAGCTCTCGCGACAAATGCTGGAAGCGAAAAAAGTCATTGCATGTTCTTGAAGGAAGGCTCCTGATTTACAACTTAGGTGTTTTCAGCTTTTATTATAAATTTTTCTAACGCATAGCATGTAGTTATATGCACCAATGCATATCTACTTTGTGTGAACTTTAGTACTTGCTTCTAAAGCAACAATCTTCATGGCACTCGTATTCTCCTTATTCATATATCTTCCGAAAAAAATAGTTTGCCTTCGTCTACAATGAAGGTATTTATACAAGCTGTTATTGTGCGTTTTCAACGTTCTTAGCCATATAAATATTTTCTCATGGGAAATCAACTACAACTTTATGAAAACGTGCTTTGTAAGTAAAACCATATCGCTGGCGAGCTAAAACACGAAGCCAATTACATTGTAGAAGTACAGATGTTTTAAAATACATTGAAAGCTAACAAGGCTCTATTGGATGCATAAAATATCCCCCCCCCCCCCCCCGACCTATTACAAATCGCACGGCTGATAAACTGCTCGTTCATACGGTTTCTTGAAACCTTGTTTAGGTTCAGATCCTTGTAATTCAGAGATTATCTGTCATTCCATTCTAAAGTAAGATTGATCCCAATTTTATTACGAAGCGGCTGGTAATGTCTGATGGCAGTCGTTATATTTCCAGCAACGATAGTTAAGGTAACTGCGCCTAACTTGAAACCTAGACATTCTACATGTACGAATGGTATATGAGTTCTAAATATCCCAAAAGGGGCACGTGCACACTCAGCGACATCACCCTCTCTGAGCGAAAGGTGAGTTTCAAATGTCGACAGATAACCTTTCAGTTTAAACAATTTTTTACTTTACACTAGAACATTCCCTCTTTTAAGGTGTGCATCGCTTGCAAAATGTACGACACACTCAACGATAGTTATAAGCTTGTCCTAGTATATAATATAAAAGCAAATATAATATATTAATAATGTACTCCCAAGCCATGTCCTCGGAGGAGTGCGAGTAGAGACAAAATGTTCGCCGTCCTTTGATGCGTCGCCTCCGGTTTGTCATGGTGTGGCAATTGAAGTAAATTAAATAAATTGGAATGAAGAAAGCAGCGTCAATTAGCACACCCTAGCCATGGCAGCTTATACTAGATCAGGTCAAAAGTGCGCTAAAGATATGAAAACTCTTTCTGAGAAGTGTTATTGGACCTCGCCTGCCTTTCTTGATTATGATTTACGCTAGCATTTCAGTTCTTTTGTTGCTTTTAATAATTACTGAGAGTGTGCTCCCCCAGTGTTTGCCGCGAAGAATTACATGAGCTCTCAACTCTTTTGTAAGAAGTTTATCTAAGTTCCTTTCAAATAAATGCTATTAGGTAATTATTTATTTCTCTCCATCGATTTCCTAATTACCTGAAAATTAAGAAATTATAACTGTTCCAGACGAAGTTGTCTGATTTTTCTTTGAGGATGTGTAAATTTGTACTTGCGACAACGGAGGTTAAAACAGATGCTTGATTATGAAAATTTTGCAATATGCGCAGGGAGTTTACGAAAAGGAATCTTCGTGACCAAGAATATGAATTCTATTCCATTAAACCCGCCAGGGACAACACTTTGAAACTTTCATGAATACCTGTGTCGACAGCAAAACAATGCTCTCAGTTCTTTCAGAGTTGATACCACTGGTAGCACGTGACTGGTCTCCCAAGCTGTCATCCCCTACTGCATATACCCTGTGCTATACATATTGCTCTTTCTTTTGCAGGTTAAGGGGGAAAAATAACAGAATAAGAAACTTTTTCTGTAATGTTACTAATCGCAGCGACATATTTCTGCCCGTAAAGTGAATTTTGAGATTAAACAAAGGTAATATATTACTTCTGCGTATAGAAGTGTATGAACGGTACTTTTTTCTGTGCCTCATATAATACGATAGTGCACTTTAGCCAGTGAAACGAATATGGGTACTATAGCTTCTCTAGTGCATCGAATACGAATTGCATAGCGATAGCACCAAATCTTATACGAATTAAATGTTCGTACTAGTATCCACAACTTTTTTTTATTAATTGTAGAAAACGGGTAGGCTAATGACGTAAAACACTAGGCTACGATGAGTAGTGCTAACGTGTGGGATTATAACTATTTGCCGCTAAGACGCCTCCATAACCTCCACTAAAGGACCTGAACACAAACTCAGCACATTATTTCTCAGCAACAAGAAATACATGCAGAAAAATAACATTTCCCAATAGGCCATTTTGTCGCAACGTCAGAGGGGGACAGAAAGTGTGAGCTATGTTGCGCTTGTTGTTCTTCGCGAATAATGTCAGAAACTGTTGCGACCTGTGGCTGTAGTGGAATCAGCATGTATTTAGCCACCTCTTCCCGAACTATCGCCCGGATTGTATCACGCAACGATTCCGTCGAAAATTGTATGGCTTCACTTGCATCGGCGGCGATCATGAATACAGTAGTACGCTGATATATCCGGGCACGCATGTCAAGTGCCTTCTCGATGGTGGTCGCTTCCGTGATGAATTCGCCTACTGTTGTTGGTGGAATTCGCACTAGGCCGACAAATAACTGCTCTTTAACACCCTTCATCAAAGGGCGTACTTGCTTACCTTCCGACACGGTCGGGTGCGCCCGTCGGAAGAGTCACTTCATCTCATCGGTGTATACCGTCACACTTTCATTCGGATGTTGTACCCGGCTATTTAAAAGAAGTTCCGCTTTTTCTTTGCGAAATGTGCTGGTTAACGTACGCAAGAATTCTGCCTTGAATGTGTCATGTGTGGAGTCCGGCTTCGTAATTTTCAAACGATGTTCTCGCAGAATCTTCAAGCGCGAAGTGAACATAGCGCAGCTTAGGGTCAGCGTTCCAGGAGTTGGACAGCCACTCGGTCGAACTGCTCCGGCCAGTCTTCTTCGTCTACATGGGGCAGGTAGTAAAACGTGGTGGATCTCGCTGCTGATGGAGCAAGACCGGCGTCGTCGATACCGGCGGATTCATTGCACTTTCACCAATGTTCCTTGTTAGTTTGTGGTGAGAGGACCGCACTCGGGAGGAGGACCTTGCAGTCGGCGACCGCTCTGGTGTATTGAGGTCTCTATCTGAGAGGTGCGTCCTGGGCTTGGGTCCCGGCTTGTAGGGGGTGTCCGGTGCATGAAAGTCGTACTAGAAGCTGCACCAAATGTCGAGTAAATGAGGCCCCTCACAGTTGCGAATGGGGCAGTTAGGAGTCCAGAAACAGCGTTAGAGCTCTGTCTTAGAGATGGCGCATTTCTTCGTTCTCTCACAGCTCTGCGCTACTTCGTCGTCAGCGCATGCTACAATATAACAAACATCACGGCACCAAACATATCTGCGTACATTCTTTCTAAGAAAATAAAAAAATAACCAAAACATGTAATGTAGGAAAATATGAAAAGCGCCCTAAAAAATGCTGTGTGATTAATATGCGGCACATTGCTCACACCTTGTGAGAGCCAGCAAGCGAAACAAAGCTTGTTTAGAAGGCGATCATCGAATTGCTATCGTCCCTGGTACACTTGAAAAATATATATATATATATATATATATATATATATATATATGTATGTACGTGCGTGTGTGTGTGTGTGTGTGTGTGTGTGTGTGTGTGTGTGTGTGTGTGTGTGTGTGTGTGTGTGTGTGTGTGTGTGTGTGTGTGTGTGTGTGTGTGTGTGTGTGTGTGTGTGTGTGTGTGTGTGTGTGTGTGTGTGTGTGTGTGTGTGTGTGTGTGTGTGTGTGTGTGTGTGTGTGTGTGTGTGTGTGTGTGTGTGTGTGTGTGTGTGTGTGTGTGTGTGTGTGTGTGTGTGTGTGTGTGTGTGTGTGTGTGTGTGTGTGTGTGTGTGTGTGTGTGTGTGTGTGTGTGTGTGTGTGTGTGTGTGTGTGTGTGTGTGTGTGTGTGTGTGTGTGTGTGTGTGTGTGTGTGTGTGTGTGTGTGTGTGTGTGTGTGTGTGTGTGTGTGTGTGTGTGTGTGTGTGTGTGTGTGTGTGTGTGTGTGTGTGTGTGTGTGTGTGTGTGTGTGTGTGTGTGTGTGTGTGTGTGTGTGTGTGTGTGTGTGTGTGTGTGTGTGTGTGTGTGTGTGTGTGTGTGTGTGTGTGTGTGTGTGTGTGTGTGTGTGTGTGTGTGTGTGTGTGTGTGTGTGTGTGTGTGTGTGTGTGTGTGTGTGTGTGTGTGTGTGTGTGTGTGTGTGTGTGTGTGTGTGTGTGTGTGTGTGTGTGTGTGTGTGTGTGTGTGTGTGTGTGTGTGTGTGTGTGTGTGTGTGTGTGTGTGTGTGTGCATGCGCGCGCGCCAAGTGCAACACAGCAAAATAAAGCCAGGCAAGGAAGGATATTTCCCGAAATCACACCGTCTAGTATTCGGCTATTGGATAAGAACCCTCGAGCTGGCTGCCATATCTAAATGTGTGTGTCCCTCCTGTTATTTTGACATTTGTGATGGCGGTAAATTGGTTGGGTATGACGGGTTTGCATTATGCAGTGCGGTGACTTCAGGCACGAGCTATCGGGGTTTCTTCTTTTCAAACGTTTTCCAATGCGAGATAGAAAAAAGCCATAGAATGGTGGTTAGCGTGCTCGGTTTGGACACGGAAGAATGGTGGTTCGAATCCTGTCATGAACACAATTCTTTATTTTCATGTTTCTGTTCTTTTAAATGCAGCCATGTTACTCTAAAGCTCTGGTGATATTGAAGTCCCCGAGGACGCTTTTTTTTTCTCCATAAACCAGGCCCGATGACACGCACTGAGAAATATGGAATGAAAGATCTGCCCAGTTTCATGCCGATCTTGCCTGTACAGTAAACTCGTATAACGAACCGGGCAATAAATTAATACTTGAATTTCAACAAGGGATACGATCTCGCCTGCGAGGAAGCCGACCAAGGACCATATATTTATCGATCTAGCCAAACTCTATAGAAATTTTGCATTTTATTTTACATAGCCTCATCGGGACGGTAGTATCCCAAGCATGACGCCATCATATAAGCCACCATCTTGAGAAAACAGCATGCGGCCGAATACAAAAGTCATCAAGTAGGGATTCTCCACGTCAGTAGTCTTCGCCACCCGCCGCATTCTCCTTTTGTCTTTGCATTATCTGCAATATGCAGCCAAAGGCGAAGTGCCGTCACTTCTCACGGACACTCCACTACCACTACTACGTCACCAAGGAGAAATAGATCTGAACTAGTCAGTGGAAAAGGAGTGCTTATAGGATAGGCCACAACTAGGCGACCTCGGTGCGCTTAGGCATTAAAAACTGTACAAGAACGTTCTTCAATCAGGAGCGTAAATCACTTGTCCAATTAAACTCCCGACCTACACCTGCATCCGACAGTACCTCTCACTCATCCATCCTCCGGAGGTAAAAAAATATGGGGAGAAGAACACACATCTCTCCAAGTTCCCAGCCGCCAGACAATCCTGGCGTCACTTTAGAACTTTCCTGGAAGAAAAAGGGTTTTAATTATTCTTTGTTTCTATATTTGTTAAGTTCTGGGGTTTGCTTCGGCTCTATTTTCGCACTCAAAGGTGTTTTGCAGGCATTTGTTTGGACATTGTCTGCCCTCAGTAACACGATCCCTATTTTTCTCAACGCGCTCCCATGGACGACTTCTAAAACAAATGACAGTTGTTAAAGCATAGTTGAGCGCGTGCCGTAGTTTTATATACAAAAGCGCATAAACATTTTGGGCTTAGATAGGCCTATAGGCTTAGTCCAACAAGCACGCTCAGTTATGGGTAGGAGAGCGTAATTACAGCAATGTGTGTTCACCTTGTCTTGGAATCATTCCCTATACTGCGCTTGATTAGGCCTACATGGGGCTAGTTAGTAATGGCAGTCGTATCTGTCGTAGCAATCGCAGCATCTCATAGTATATTCATGTTTGACGAAGCTGGGCGTTCTGTTAGTATATATGAACGATCGGTTACTCCTAATAAAGAGTGCAACTGACAGATTACAAATGGCCAAATCACGGCAAGTACAGCCGCCAATGGGATGATAGGTTGGTAATAACTATTGGATATTAAAGTGACTGAAGAAGCGGCGCTGCGTTTTAATGAAAGCGAACGCAATGCGAGGGGCTGATTCTACGCTTCGCAGGAGGCAATCAAAGATAGCCACTGAATATCCTACTTTAATTATTGGTGTTGCTACGTCATTGTGCAGTGAATGAAACTGGCTTTTGATCATGCTGACTATTTTGTTTTTCACAGTGCCTGTAGTGAGAAGCAAAATTCACTAAGGAATATTATAGTTCCAATCGTTATAACAAGGCGACACATGTCTCCGCCTACGTATTCCACGACCTTTACAGCTTTCTCGTCTGGTGTCGCTCCACCGGCGCATCTGGGTCTGCACTTTGGTTGTTTCTTTCAAGCTAACACACACGCGCACATGAAGAAAAAAACTCATGCTCAATAATACCCACGCGAATTTGCTAGAATGTCTTGATAAGTATCGGCGCAGTTCCAGCAGTATTCTTAATTGAAACGTATTCCTAATCCAGGGTGTTTGTCTCACTAATATTATTCTTTATACGAATGCAAACCAGAACGCTCAGTAGCTTTTGGGCATAATAGCAGCCGAGGCTCTCTTATGCTGCCTATAGCGCTACTGTAAAGGCACACAAATTAATCAAACGCTTTCTTTCGCACCCACAGGCAGTATATGGCCGTAGTACAGTTGGAGCCACTGCTCTAAATTTCTACTTGGCTTGTTGCGCCTATGCATGAGTTGAATTTCAACGAACTGCGAGATATCCCTTCTCGCTTTGCTTGTCGCGCCTATTCAAATTGTTGCTTGTAAGAAATAACTGACACGGGCATACCGTGGCGCATCTTCAAAACTTGTCATTCAACGTTTTGAAACCGGACTGTAGTTTCAAAGTCTACATCCTTCATAAAGCATTTGAGGAGATGTTTTAAGCATTCTCAAAAAGTGTCAACACTTAAGCGATTAAGAATAACTGAGTATGTGAATTCCAGATTGTAGTTTTAAAGTTTAGCTGTTACGTGAACCATCTGAGGTAGTATTTTAAGCTCGCACAAATAATATCAACGGTAGAACGATCATTAACGCATGGCGCCCGAGTATAATTTTTAACCGAGTCCGCCGTAGCGGCTCAGTGGTAAAAGCGCTCGATTGCTGAGCCAAAGGGCGCATGATCAAATCCAGGTCTCGGCGGATCCTTCTCATCGGAGGCGAAAAACAAGTCCCCCTTGTACCGTACGATATCTGGCATTTGCCAAGTTATCATTACTCTTTTATCGATCAGCCCAAATCTCAATTCAATACTACCACTCGGGCTTCCGCGTCATCTAGAAAAAATTGATCATCGTATGTGTCTTAATGCTGCCTTAACGGACAGTCTACGATACCTTTTCAAACAAGCAGACAATCCGTAATGGGACAACTGCGGCTCAATTGAGACTGTACTTCATATTCTCCTTGAATGTACAGTGCACGCCAGCGAACGTGCGCACTATGAACAACGCATGCTGTCTGTCACCCAAGTGTCACTCAAAGTGGACGCTATGTTAGGTCATTCAAGCTGTAACAGACAGCCACGACGTGCAATGACAGTCATATTTGCCTATTTAGATGCTATTGGTGTTTAAGAGAAACCCTAAATTGCTCATTTATTTGATCACCCGCTGCAAATGCACAGCACCAGACTTCTGACTCATCCTAAAAGACATCATGCAAAGGACTATTATGGTACAACCATCTTCAATGACCATACTCTTTTCTAACCTTGCTTCCATCTTTATCCACCAATTCATCCCCCCCACTCAAAGTATTTATTTATTTATTTATTTATTTATTTATTTATTTATTTATTTATTTATTTATTTATTTATTTATTTTTTTTTTTATTTATTTATTTATTTATTTATTTATTTATTTATTTATTTATTTATTTATTTATCCTTTTATGCAAATACCCTAAAGGCCCGAGCGGGCATTACATAGGGGGGGGGGGGGGGGGCAAATGTTGGAACAAGAGTACAAACAATACATCCAAAATTGCGATAAGTATACAGTCGTTAACAAGGCCACCACCGATAGTTACATAACGTTGAAAACCTAGTGCTTCAACACTCAAAAGAAAATACAGATGGCAGCAAACATTCAAGTTTTTCGAAGAGCAGCCATTTAATACGAACAATAAAAAGCAATGCAAAGATTAAGGTTGCAAATCGAAGTGATTTTTTAGTTCGGTTACAAACGTTTCGTAATCACTGGAAGTTGCAAGACGGATGGCGAGGAGGAGAGGATATCAGCGAATAGTCACGCTGGCAAAAATATCTGTATTTCATTAAAGAGCTCTCCCTCTCTCTCGAAATTTTCAGATACCTCCACTCAGGCAGACCTGATTGCCTGAGTCGACGCTTTGGGAAGTTAAACCCGATTAGCCAAGCCATTCTTATTCACGCTACCATGTTCAATAATGACGGTGTTATGACGATTTCGCCACATCGACACTTTGCTTTATAGATGTATGAGGCATCTCAGCGTGAAAATAAGACGCACAGCTGTCTTAGTTTAGCTTATTTCTAATACAGATGACTACTTCGCCTAGCACAGAGTATTGAAGATTCGCGGCTATATATGCATGGCTTCTGTTGGTGCCGAAGAAACTGGCTGCCTTTCGCCTACTCTAAACATACTGTTCAAATTCTTAACAACCCGTGCCACCAGCAATAACACGAACAGTTTTCTCTTAGACGGCCCAGGATAAACTTGGGAAAGCTCTGCCCATCGGCAGTAATTTTGGCAAAACCCTTCCATGGCTCACAAGAAGGATAATCCGTCGCCAGAAATGTCCGCAAAATTTGCTGCGGGAAGTAATGATCTCAAACAGTCACGTGACGTCTTACGCAAGCGAATATTGTCTCATCAGTCACATGAAATCGTTAAACTTTTAATGTTGTCATACAGCCCAGTATTGTCTCCTATGACGTAATATCAATTAGTGTAATAGAAACTCATAATGTGATATCAGGAAATGTGAGACACAAACAATGAAGCTTATGTGGCATCCCGTCAGATTTATGCATCTTCTTACTAACCATGGGACGTCATGCCTGTCAGGATAGTACGTCGACCCGTGATTTAAGATGTCTTGCAAAAAGTATGACGCCATTGAAGTTCCGTGACAATGGAGCGCCAGGGGATTCAGGGTGGCTTAAAAAGAATGGTGACATCACCCCGAAAAACGAGAAAAAGAAGCGTCACGCGAATAGAATAACTTGCAAAAAAGTACTGACTTCGCGCTAGAGTCTCGTTACACAGAAGCGTGACGTAATTTAGGATCATCAACAGCAACAGTTCAGCGCTAATGTTTTCCTATTTCTCCCCTAAAGCAGACTTCACTACGGTCGCAGTTTTTCGCAGCATAACAACGTTAAAGGCGCCATTCACCAGGCGTTGGAGTTTTCGGCGTTATAGTCAGCTTTTCAGAGTTGTGAGCGAAAAATCAAGATCATACCTCTTGTAGGTAGTAGCTGGCGGGTGACATCGTAAGGCCAGTCGGTTGTGTGACGTCATGAAACTACATGACATCGCAGTGGCGGTAGAAGCTGCCCACTCTGATAACATCTTTGAAATGAGAAGGGGAGAGGGAAGTCGAAACTGGGAGCTGTAGAATCAAAGTCATGTGCGATTCCCCTATGTCAACGTGGCTAATCATGAAGCTTTGGTAAGGCGGGTGTTTGTCTATGGGAGGTGGTTTTTCATACAAACTTGTCGCTTAGGACTGCATATATATGTTTTATATAATAGAAGCACGAAATAAGAAATTAGGGATTAATGGGGTTTCTAAATACGTCCGCAATGTCAGCCGCATAATGAAGTCAAAAGGGACATAGTATCATATCCGTAGAAGGGAAGATTAACTTTTTTTTTTTCTGAAAAGTATAGTTTAACGGGAAGACCTCTGCAAATTTAAATACTAGGTGCGGACATAGTGCATCACAGAACATAAAGTCTATCATGTTCATTCTATCTTTTACTATATATTAGTACATTTTTCGCAAATGTTTGTCCCAACACTTTAAATTCCAGAATATTTTCTTTGCTAAGGAACCATAGTCGGGTTTCAAAAACATCGCCACAAAAAAAAAAAACATTCTGTTAGCTACACTCTGATGTATTTGATAAAAAAAAATTTAGATTCATAAGCGAAACATTTTCACACGCCTCACCCAGGAGTTGCCTTATTTACCTCGCAGATGAAGGAAATAAATCTGCAAATTAAACCTACATGGCTTATTATCTATCGGACATATAAAGCACGTAATTCTTCAATATATCTTACCAACTCGGAGCGCAGTGTTATTTTATTTTCTGCCTTGGTACTTCTTTCGTTTAATGATACAAACGTCTTATTAATCAATACACGGGGAAGAGACCAAATGCAATTTAGTTCGCATTAGCAAACTGGGATACCTACGGTGGTGAAAGCTTAGAAAATGCGGTGTATCAAGAAGCATTGTCTTTTCTAGAAAATATAGTCCTAAATTTTTATTCTGATCCAAAGGTGCCGTAGTTTACAATTGTTATGATTTCATATTAGAGCTTCAGAGAATACCTTTACTTCAAACCGACAACAACTTTCGTTAGCGTAAAAAGTAATTATAATTGAATTGGTTAGCTTCGAGCTCACTGCAGTGAAAGATTGTTGCAAAACGTAAGGAATAGCTTACCTCTTAGCTGTTGCCAGCCTATTCGGTGGTCATGGCAAGACTTTCTAATGGCGAAATTAGGAAGTCATGTAAAAATGTCCTGTCTATAGAGCGGCGTAGATCGAATTCATCATCATCATCATCATCATCATCAGCCTGATTATACCCACTGCAGGGCGAAGGCCTCTCCCATATTTCTCCACTTAACCCGTTTCTGTGCCAGCTGCATCCACTTGACCCCTGCGAACTTCTTAATCTCAGCCGCCCACCTAACTTTCTGCCGCCCCCTGCTACGCTTTCCTTCGCTTGGAATCCAGTTTGTTACCTTCAGCGACCATCGGTTATCCTCTCTTCGCACTACATGTCCTGCCCGTGTCCATTTCTTCTTCTTAATTTCTACTAGAATGTCGGTAACTTGAGTTATTTCTCTGACCCACTCTGCACGCTTTCTATCTCTTAATGTTACCCCTACCATTTTTCGTTCCATAGCCCTCTGGGTTGTCTTCAACTTAAGTAGAACTTTCTTGGTTAGCCTCCATGTTTCAGCCCCATAGGTGAGTACAGGCAAGATGCAACTGTTGTATACTTTCCTCTTGAGCGATACCGGTAAGCTGCTAGTCATAGTCTGCGAGTACTTGCCAAATGCGCTCCATCCCAATCTTATTCTTCTTGTTATTTCCTTTTCATGGTCCGGATCTGCGGTTACTACCTGTCCTAAGTAGACATATTCGCCTACTATTTCCAGTATTTCGCTACCTAACTTAAACTGCTGTTCCTTCCCGAGGCTGTTGAACATTACCTTAGTCTTCTGCATATTGATTTTCAAGCCTACCTTTCTACTTTTCCTGTCTAGGTCATCAATCATTGTTTGCAGTTCATCCCCCGAATTGCTTAGCAAGGCAATGTCATCGGCAAATCGCAGATTACTGAGGTATTCTCCATCTACCCTTATCCCTAACTGCTCCCATTCCAAGTATCTGAATACTTCTTCTAAACAAGCTGTGAATAGTACTGGGGAGATTGTGTCTCCTTGCCTAACATCTTTCTTTATGGGAATTTTGTTACTTGCTTTATGCAGAACTATGGTTGCTGTGCAGCCACTATATATATCTTCCAGTAGATCGAATTAGGTATATCAAACACG
Source organism: Amblyomma maculatum (assembly GCF_055883805.1). Taxonomy (NCBI): domain Eukaryota; kingdom Metazoa; phylum Arthropoda; class Arachnida; order Ixodida; family Ixodidae; genus Amblyomma; species Amblyomma maculatum. The sequence goes on from NC_139344.1 coordinate 411,150,323, forward strand.
ACTTCATGAATAGCCGTGCCTTTGCATTGCCAGCTGTATGCGTCATCACCACTTCAAGTCATGTTTATTGGTTACTTGCTTTGGTTTCTTTACTTTTATCTAAATTATTATTGCTTACGACAATAATTTGTTACAAAACGCTGTGCGATTGGTTCGACCTGCTGAGTCTGAACAACTCAGGCAGTAGTTACCCTCTTTGTAAATATACTGCCTAATGCGCCCGAACGTATTATCTCATTCATTGAAGGTATTCGAGGCGAGCAGATTTTGGTTATTGACAAAGTTAATTTAATCAAAATGTGTGCTCTCTCCTACTGGAACATAGAGCCGCCACAGAAATGTTCCGTAAGCACAAATCTATCGGTTCTTTTGGTAGTCGCAACCTTCCCCAAAGGCAACTACTACTTGCAAATGCAGTCCAAACTGTGCTAAACTGATATGCATACTGACGAAGACGAAAAAGACAGCTCAAAAAGAACTGAAAGTTTAATTAACAACTGCGATACTTTTGCAAGCCTTTACTTAGGTCCCTTATTGCAGCGCTGTTTTCTATGGCCTGCTGTGCCTCACATTTTCGCGCTGTTTTTCTTTCAAAGAATATTTAAAAATTTTCTACGATATCATCATAGTGCAGCTAACGACAAGTCTAAGTAATTTCCCTTTTGTTCTAATTTGAACTGTGTTTTCACTTCTTTGTTTCGATCGCACGTCATTATTTCCGTGTAATCCTCCCACAACAGCTGTTCCCTTGCTCTACCTCCAATAATTGATCACCACGTACAACTGCTCTTCTAAGCGCTAACAGGACGAACACGCATTCCGACAATATTTTCTACTTTTTATCCTTCAGTAACAATGTGCGACGCAATTCCATCCATCTTCATACATCTTCGTACCCCTTCACACGCCGCCTCCCCCATTTGTCTATAGCCGCCTGTCGTGAATATTTTTGTATTGATTTTTGTCTGCTATTAACGCTTTATCTCGGCTTTTGCCGGCCTTTTCATGCCAAATATAAAAAGGGTGAGCTAACAGCACTTCGCACCACACGAGTTTCGAGGAAGCGCGGAGGAAACAAAATGCTGCTTTTTCTGCTTCCTTTTCTCATTTGCAGTGTGCTCGCTACCTCTGATGATGTCCAAGACCGGAAGAGCATGTACACTGAAAGCCTCAGTGAACTAATCACTGTAAGAAAATCTTTTCTTCCTTTATCACCTAATTGTCCGAACTTAATCACTTGATCACTTAATTGTCCGAACTATTGATTTCAGACTCCTATTGACGCCAAAAAACGTGACCTTCTCTCTGCGCAGCAATCATGTCCTGGCGCTTGACGATTCGACTTCAGAATTTGATTTGTGCATCAGGAGTCATCTAACGTGCTTGCTCTTTAAACATTACCTGTTATCTTCAAGGTTTTGTTACTCGCATTTCTGCAGCAAACCGCTAAAATTGTATCAATCCTTCGAAGAAGCATTTCCTCCTTCAATGCATTGCACGCTTTCTGATTGAAGCTTCCAAGGTGGAAACGCCTATAACGCCTATTTAAACACCTATATATCTATATCACAAGTATCCGCTCAAAAATATCAAATGACGTTGAGGAGCTGCGCATTTGCAAACCTTGAAATTGATTTTACCCTCGTACATGCTGCTAAAGAGCTTTAGGCAAACAGTTCTGCGTCACACTCACTATCCTTACCCGTTAGCTATATTCTACTTTTGCGTCACTGGTAGCACACCTTGGAAGCCCACTGACGGGTACCCACCAGCGAAAATTCAAATGTAGCACCTGCTACACACAAGAACAGGGTATGCCCTAATCTCCTCCACCTTCAGTAACTGCCCACATATGAAATGAATGCACTTACAATTATGGCAGCGCTGTGGTAGCCTGGTGGTTAGTACATCCACATTAATATATTACCTTTGGTTGGAATCACTAATCATCTTACGCAGGAAAATTCGGGTTACCAACTCATAACCATCCCGGGACTTATCTCCTCTCAAAAGAATACATGTAGTACTTTCTATGGCTTGTTGCCGCAGCTTACCTGCATGCTATGCAAGTATTTATTCTATGATGATCAGCTGAAATCTGACATATTTTAGCCTTATGAAAACAGCACGTAGCAAAAAGAGAAGTCATCATGCCGTTAAAGCTTTGGCGTCTCCTGGTCGCCTTCTATGTGCATGTTCGATTACTTGAACAATAATCGATTGAAAGTGATCGATTACTTGCTCTCTCCTGCATGTTTCTATCAGAAAGAAACTAACTGACTACTTTTTCAACAGTATCTTCCCGGGTATATCATTGACCTCTTACTTTAATCTATTCCTAGCAATTAGCTAATTTTTTAGCAGATCCTCAACTCGGCGACAAACAATAGTACTAGCGGAGCTTTTTTTTCTTGCGACAGAGCAACTGACCGCCAACGGAGAAGCATAGCGCCTGATTATGTCTGTGCCGTGACCGTGTCCCCGCTGCTCCTACACCAGTTCCTGTCCCTAGGGTTCGCTCTATAGGAATCTCTGTCTACTCCGTTGGGGCCATGTTTTACCTGCCACTAGCACCCCATGTCATGCGCGGAGTATTGAGCGGGCATTGCAAAGCCGTTGGTGGAGTCTGCACTGCTTGTAGTAAATATTCGTGCGAAAAACTTCTAACTGGTTGCAATGGTTATGACGTCACAACTGCATGACTTTATGCGGGAATTCCAGATACCCCGCACTCAAATTAAAGCTATATAACGAATAGCGGCAGCCTCCAAATTGACCATAAATTGGCCTCGATGTTAGTCTAATCAAGGTATTTCAGAAAAAGCAGCAATTCAATTAAATAAATTTTTCACCATTCGGATTCGAACCGAGGTCTTCTATATGTCTGCTGGCAATACAACGCATAGATTATGAAGGGATTGTTGTTGTTTTTTCGTTTTTCTTGGCCAATAATGGTCGCCGAAACCAACCGTGTTAGATAGGCCCATGGTGTAATGCGCTGTGATGTTTATGACTACTAATGTGTGGTTCGGCGTGTACACTGAAGTGATTTTAATGAAAAAATTGTTAAATTTCGTCAATGTAAAATCTGTACCAAATGCGCTTCGCGTCTAATCCTAAGCTGAAGTGTATATATTCCCCTTTTGTTGTTCCTTCAACATTGATCAACAAACCTTCTCATTTTTTTTTTCGTTTTTTTTAGGCATCTACGTTATAGGTTTTTCCTGCTTTTAGAGGAATGCAAAATTCTATTCGCGTAATGTTGCACTACTGCGCGGCAGGGGATAAATCGTTTATGCTCCACTTTACAAGCTCGTTGAAGCACTATAAATGTCAGTGAGAACTTTGGGAACTTGGCACAATTAAAATGTCACCCACAGCATAATGATCGATGTTCCTCCGTGCCTGTCGACCATGGCACAAGAATGCGGTAGGGAAAAAAACACGTTGTACATGATGTCTTGATTGTTCCAGCTCGCGCTCACTTTTCGTAAGGCTGTGTTTGTTGTTTTTGTTGTGAGACGGGGTATATAGTGTAGGACAACGCCAGCAGCTTCAAAAGCGGTTGACTAATGAAATGAACTGTCCAGGCTATGGTTTCGCACCACGGGCACAATCTAATCTTTCGAAAGAGTGCCCACATACACTTCTTTTTTCAGCGGTTTTCATACCTTACCAACCGCGGCTTTGCAAAACTACCAATGCAGCGAAGTTAAGAAGTTCGCTGAGGTCAAGTGGATGCAGCTAGCACAAGACCGGGTTAGTTGAAGGAATATGGGAAAAGCTTTCGCCCTGCAGTGGGTATAATTTGGGTTATGATAATAATGTTGATGATGATAATTACAAACGCAATGCCGTGCTTTGGAGATTAGCATCGAAGCACTTCGGAACCAACAGCTGACACGCTAGTTGTTTTATATAGTAAAAGGTTTTAGAGAAACAGCTCTTTGGCGCCAATTCTTCCATTTCGCGCCGTCGTCGCCGTCGGCCTCGTGCCTCGTAATCCGCTTCCGGCCCCCCCAGCTCAGCCCCCCTCTTCCTCCGTGGCGGCGAACGCGCGTATTCTCCGATTGCTGCGCGCGCTCCTGCCACCACCGTTCGCTGTGTGTACTCCTCCCCCCGCCCCCTCCCCTTCCGACTCTTCTTCCCGCGTGGCGTCTGCAATGTTTTCCAGTTGCCGAAACGCCAGCTAGCTATCAGTGGATTACGGTGGTGCATCTAAAGCCGAAACGCAGAGCCACGTTGTCTTGACTCGCTAGCGGCGTCAGCGGCATCAGTCAGTCGCTACTACCACTTTGCCATGCAACGTTCCTATGGGCCCACGCGCTGCCTCCCGGTATTTCCCGATAACTCAATTGCTCTCTTCATTGCTCCGACCACAAAGATTCCTTCATGGCAGTCGAGAACTGTTGTTTGATTGTTTCTTCAAAGAACACGTGCGAAAAATTAAAAAGTTGTCTGTAATTGTACATACATGTCTGGCTCGAAATATTTGTCGCAATCTATTGAAAAGGTGAAAGAGCTGATGAGCTGCGCTTAAATTTTCTATTAGGAAGTAGCGTAATCATTGGCAAATTTTCTTTTGGTCATTCCTAGCGTAGATCGCTCAGTGAAGCTGCGGTTGTCTTGACGACAATTATCTACAGCAAACTATTCATTGATTCTCTTACTGCTTAACATTACATCAAGTCTCTGGCAACGCTAACGGGGAGATACGTTTTCCTCCGACTGTCTAAAAAAATCTAATTTTCACTGAAATTCCTTACCTCTGTAAAGTGCCTGTATCTATGGTAAACCTGGAGGTTACTAGTGCACCATTACTAAACATAACTAGTGCAAAAACCACAGACTGGTTATTACCATTCGCATGTTATTTCAAGCATACTTAAACTTCACCTATTTCAGATAGCCGTTCTATTTTGTTTAAAATTAATGTTTTGTCCACTGGCTTTCTTCCCAAGCTGCTTCGAATACTTTCGGAATTTCTCGTAAGCATGGCAGAAACAGTCAGGAGGTGATGTTTTCCTGCCGAGCATTCTTCCCAATTAGGACTTGACACTTTCTGTACTCAGGACTTTAGTCCTTCGGCTGTGCATGAATAAACTTTCCTGGTTAGGCAACACGCGCAAGGCTTTTGAACCTGATCAAATTATTCCTACAAGCATTAGGAAGGAGGGATTTTTTTAGTGAAAGCATTAGCTGTAAGGTGGTATAGATGCTGTACAACAAATGATACCATCCTCTGTAAGCACTGCTTCATTATCTAAAGCGCACTGGAAGCACCGAAAATTGCAACATAGAATAGTTAATAAGAAAAAAAATGTTGAAAGCTGAAACTTGAGGCATCCATATTATCGGCTTACAGAAGGCTATCAATTTTCCATGGTTACTGCTAAGAGAGTCATAAGAACGTAAGATGGTATTAATCTGCCATAGCTCTTGTTTTTGAGAAGGTGTATTCCAAAACAGATAGCATTCAAGTCACTCAGTGCATTGCGAACATTTCAAAATATAACCAATCCAACTTAATTACATATATTAGTACTGTAATGACATTTATTTCAGTGAAATAATTAGCGGCCTACTGGTATGAAGACGACGCTGACCTGGGGGAAAAGAACAAATTTTAAACAATTTCAGACGGTGTAAATAGTTCTATGTAATTAGCACTATGTTGAACCATATTTAACGACAAGAAGAAAAGGCGCATTAGCAGAGGAGACAAAAAGGGATTCAAGATGAAGAAACTGTCTAATTATGGCGTGCGTGAATTGTAACACACTATAAAAACATGGCTGTCAAAGTCATTTAAAACTTCAATGCCAATTTAGACTAACCTCATTAAACGAAGAGTGTTCGTTTCAAACTCGCCAGGGTGTAAGGTGGCGGCTCGGCTCCCCTCCAGAAACCTTTAGCTGATGAAAACACCCCGCTTACTCTTGAATATACTAGCAGCCTACGTTTACCACCTTTGCAACCTCTACACTTACACATTTTGAAGTCGACTTTATCCTGCCAGACGTTAACTAAGAATAAAAATAATGTTTATTTAACATATTGAGGATGTTGAGTGCGCCGGCAAAAAGCCAGTAGAAAGGCTTGACGAGGCAGACGCACCCTACAGAGGCATTGCAGTGGTACATAGCATAATATCACTTTTAGAAACAAGAACAAACATAAAACAATCGATTTTTCATTATCTATACATTCGTTCAGACTGTTTATTTAATTCATGCGGGAGAGTGTAGCTCAGCATTTGGTAACCATAATATGTTCGGATCTTAGGTGCACGCCATTTGGCTGTCGTTCGTGTAGTGTATATTGACTCTTTGCGTTGCAATCCTGACAGCTTTATTACCAGGCAGTTGTTATTGTGAACACCGATTTCATACCGCCGCAAGAGTAAAGTTTCGTATAATTGTGGCCAGCGGATAATTCGAAGTTCATTGAAAATTGGTTCAGTGTGTCCAAGTCGGGGAGCATTCATAACATTTCGAACGGCTTTCTTTTGAAGGAGGTATAAGCGATTAATATTAGTAAACGTCGTGGTACCCCCCACGAAAAAGCAGTACTTAACAACAGAAGAAAACAAAGCATTATACAATATTTCCTTAATACACTTTGGCATAAAATATTACAATCGACACAAGATACCGACAACTTTTGACAGCTTGTTCACCACCATATCAACATGATCATTCCAACTCAAATTCTCGTTGAAAATTTGGATGCATGATGCACCGTTTGGATGCATGATGCACCGATCTTTAAACACAGTGGTGGCATATTTGTCAACTTGTTTCGAGGCCTGAAGAGCACAGTTTTGTTTTTTCAGTGTTTATGCTTAAAAGATTATTTTGAGACCATTCTAGAAGCGACTGTAGACATTTTGAGGCTTGTTTCTCAAGATCTACAAATTGGGCAGCTTTGAAAAATAAACTGGTGTCGTCAGCATATATAACAAAAGTTGGTAAATTACTGATACGGACGTCATTGATGTAAACAAAAAACAGCAACGGTCCCAATGTACTACCTTGCGGAACACCAGAAACCACGTGCTTGACATCTGATAAGTCATTGTTTATTTTTACTTGTTGTGATCGAGAACTTGAATAGGACTGTAATATATAAAAAAAACTGTCTGCGGAAACCGTAGTGTTCGAGTTTAGCCAACATTATTTTGTGATTGATGTGATCGAATGCTTTTGAAAAATCAACGAATATGCCAAAAGTTTGAATTTTGTGCTCAAAAGACTCTAAAATTAGCTCTTTTTGTGTTAGGAATCCAGTTTCTGTTGAAAAATTCTTTCTGAAACCATGCTGACTCGGCGTTATTATGTTGTAAATGTCACAAAAACGTAATATTTGTGTGAACAAGATCTTTTCAAAACACTTTGAGAAAACAGGTAGAACAGACAGATTGACAGATTATTCCGGTCTCCACCTTTGTGAATGACTGTGACTCTGGCAAACTGCGTTCTCTTAGGGAATACTGCTTGTTCAGTTCTGTTCAGTTCAGTTCAGTCGTTCAGTCGTGTCCGACTCTTCGTGACCCTATAGACCATTTCACGCCACGCTTTCCGGTCTCTCACTATCTTCATAACATAACATGACTTCATCTGCAGTGCCTCGAGGATGCCATCTAACCATCGCGTTCGCTGCCTACCCTCTACCCCTTCTCCGGCGAACCTCAACCTTTCCCAAAATCATATCTTTCTCCAGCGACCCCTCTCTTCTCATCAGATGACCAAAGTAGCTGAGCTTTAACTTTAGAATTTGACCCTCCAATGAGCAGTCAGGGTTTATGGTCGACAATATCGACTGATTTGATCTTCTGGCAGTCCAAGGAACTCTCAAGAGTCTTCGTCAACACCACAATTCAAACACGTCAATTCTTCGGCGGTCAGCCTTTTTCACAGTCCAACTCTCGCATCCATACATCACAACTGGAAAGACCATAGCACGAGTTATACTGATCTTGGTTGGCAGAATAATGTCTCTGCTCTTTACTAGGCGGTCAAGGCTAACCATTGCTATCTTTCCCAGAAGCAGGCGTCTCCTCATTTCATGGCTGCAGTCTCCTTCCGAGGTAATCTTGGAGCCCAAGAAGATAAAATCTGTCACAGCTTCCACTTCTTGTCCATTGATGCTCCAGAATTTGATAGGGCAAGACCCCATGATCTTTGTCTTTAATGTTCAGTTTAAGCCCGAACTTCTTACTCTCTTCTTGTACGCGCATCAGAAGTATCTTGAGTTCCACTTCACTTTCTGCCATTAAAGTGGTATCGTCCGCATATCTAAGGTTGTTGATACGTTTTCCAGCAATCTTCACTCCAGCTGAAGACTCGTCCAGACCGGCCTTCCTCATGATGCACTCTGCATATAGGTTAAATGGGCAGGGCGACAGTATGCAGCCTTGCCTCACCCCTTTCTCAATCGGAAACCAATCAGTAAGACCACGTCCAGTTCTGACTGTGGCCTCTTGTCCTTCATAGATTCCTAAGGAGACAGATGAGGTGAATTAGAAAGACTAAAAACAGCTAATAATAACTTTGTAACACTTATTCTGAAGGCAATACGAAATAAGTACAAGCATTAAAGGAAACAAAAACTGAATTCTCAGCTTGCAAAAGCGAACAATATTAACAAGCAGGAGTAGGCCAAGTAACGAAGTATCTAAAAATGAAGGGGCAAACATGCAGCAAAACGCCATGAGAAGGAAAGGGCAAGGAAATAAAAGGAAGAAAAAAGGGATGAAAATGTTAATTTGGGCAACAGAAAGTAGAGAAGAAAAACATTTGACATCAGCAATTCAAGGTTTCAGTTGAATGAATGCTGCTTAGAAGATGCAGAGGTAAGTTGTTCCGCTCTGTTCTCGTACGCGGTGAAAAAATATATTTAAAAACGTCAGTTCTGGTGCTATATGGTGTTAAGAGTCATCGTGTCGATGTCGTGTTCACCGTGCAATAAATGGCGTTATGTAGGGTCAGGTGTGAGAGCAAAAATGTTCTTTTTAAAAAGGAACATAAAATTTAAGCGCTGAATTTTTATTCTCATTTCCAGAGTCGGTATTCCGTGTTGTTTCATCGTGATAACACAAACAGCAGCTTTGTTAAAGTATCCCATACTACGACCTAATCGGTATAAAGGCAGCTGTCTAGGAATGGGCCTGAATTCATAAATCTCTTTGTTTAAAACGAGCTGCCTTTTTGTTTCATAGACCTGTATCGCTAAAGAGGAAAGTATATAACAGTTGCATCTTGCATGTACTCACCTATGGGGCTGAAACGTGGAGGCTAACCAAGCGACTTCTACTTACGTTGAGAACAACCCATAGGGCAATGGAACGAAAAATGGTAGGGGTAACATTAAGACATAGGAAGCGTGTAGAGTGGGTCAGAGAAATAACTCAAGTTACCGACATTCTAGTGGAAATTAAGAAGAAGAAATGGCCATGGGCAGGACATTTACTGCGAAGAGAGGATAACCGACGGTCGCTTAGGGTAACAAACTGGATTCCAAGGGAAGGAAAGCGTAGCAGGGGGCGGCAGAACGTTAGGTGGGCGGATGAGGTTAAGAAGTTCACAGGGGTCAAGTGGATGCAGCTAGCACAGAACCGGGTCAAGTGGAGAATAATGGGAGAGGCATTCGCCCTGGAGTGGGTATAGTCAGGCTGATTATGATGATGATGAAACCATTCATATTTATGTCACATGTTAATAATTGTACAATATGGGGCAGCCGGAATGAAAATAAATTACGAATCCTTGTCAATATTTATACTAAGGGAAATGGTGTAGCATTCACAGCTAGTGTCACCAAGGATATTGCTCACGCCTTGACATCTGTTAACGAATATTAAGTGCGCGAACATATACGGTACGCCTTCAGTCATCACATTTCATTATCGTGGTTGAAGTCTCCTATAACTAGCAAAAAGGAGAAAAAAGGGACGAATTGGGTGCTGCTTAGTTATTTATAAAACAATGAGCGCCTGTTTCTCTCCATAGACTATCGAAAGCTTCGATGACGTTTACACAAAGCGAAATGCGCCTGCTCCTACAAATATAGTATAATATTTCGTGCTACCTAGTTACGTTATAACTAAGACACTGCTTCATGTGCATCATGAGAATCCTCGTGGCCGCTGTCATCACGTGGAGGGTGGCAAGAGTCTCCGTCTACATTGAGGGCGACCCAGACGCTGTGGTGGCGCATTGTTGGCGCACCGCTTTCGTCATAGCTCGCCACATATGGTTGTCTTCACTCACGGAGGTGGCGCTCTTAGCACAAAACATGGGGAAAAGCTATGGGCACATGCTTCATGCGGTCAGCCTCCGTCATGAACACAAGGAAGAACTTATGAAGGTCAATAACATCTTCTGTGTAACAGGGGAAGGTTTCGCAAGCCTGCTGGGTGCAAGAAAGAGGCTGCTGTTCAGTGCGAAGCTTGCGCACGGGTGAGCGGCGAAGAATTTCAGCGAAGCTGGTCTTGAAAGCAACCAGAGGATAATGTCTGATAAATGTTTTTTAGACCGGTAAACACCGGTAAAGTAGAAAAACACATTCATAAGTTTCATGCAGCCGTCCACCTGGTTATGAGCACTCACCCATTTTGAAAGTACAGCCACTACTCCGCATCTTGTTCGTCTGTACTACTGAAGGCAGAACTCCAAGGCAGGATCCGGGGAACAGCCAACTAGTTGGTTGGCACTCAGTTGTAATCCGTGCGTTCACCAAACATGTACGAGGGGAAGCTCGATTTCATGGGCTAAGAACTCGTGGGTCCGAGTTCGGATATTTGGTTGTATAGATCTCGTAATGGCGCACATGCACCATGTCCTCTTAACAAGTATATAAATATACGACAACAGCTAAGATCCAATTCCCCACCTTTCTTTATCAAACATCGTTTATTCAACTTCCGACACATTGCAGCTTGATATCTGCTGTATGTATATTATTTTTCAATGTATCCGCGGTCTATTTGCTTCACATTCAGCAACCACTGAACAAGAGGACAGATATCATTTGTGTACCAGAATTGTTCCTTCACAGTGCCAACACAGCCAGGTTTTAAATGAACCTCACAGCGGCCTGAAAAGTGGTTGCCAAAAATAGCTGGAGTTTGCCGTTCTATTCCCATTTCAGTGATATCTTAGCGACGCTAGATCTTCTCTGCGCGTCGGTATAGAGATTTGATTGCAAGGATCGGGTCATTTCGACCACGATCACAATGCTGCAAAGGAAGGCATGGATGTAGGTGTCCCAGGAGGCACAAACGCATACAAATTGACCAGATTTCATTATGAAGTAATATAGGTGCCGCAGATATTCGGCTTTATGCTCTTCTTTATTATTTCAGAAATTCTAATTGCATAGTTTCGGAGAAAATTGACGAGGGTGTTAATATTTCTATACCCGAACAGGTGGGAGCTTTTTCAGGAAATATTTGATATAAACTTTTTTTCATGAGCTCCGACTAAAGTACGATGTAGAAAGTCTTTCTTGCTACTGATGGATACACCTTTATAGCTTTCCTCTACGGGTTAACACTATATATAAATCTGTCATTGTTATATTTGTATGTCTGACTTCTACGTATTATATCGCTTTGTGCACACAATACGCTGTATTGCCGTACCAAGCACGCCAAAAAGGTTCCACTCATCAATGATGCATTCCCCTTTAAAATAGGCTAACTTTACATCCTTCGTCTGTTCCTTCTTTCCTGCCTTTCGCCCTTTATTATTTCCATCTTTCCTTCCTTCTGTTCTTACTCTCTTGCTTCCTTCCTTTAAAACTTGCTTCTTTCATTCTTTTCTTAATAGGCCGCACCAACTGCCACCTTTACGTGAGAAGCGCAAAGCTGGCCGATACGCGCCCAAGAGAGTGTGAGAAAATATACGACAAGTTTTGCCAAGAGAAACACCTAATCTCCTACAGCGGCTGTGAAACTTAAGCCGAGCATACAAATACTGAGAACTTCTCACAAATAATAAAGCGATATATGCGGTGCATACCACAGTCGTTTTGTGAGTTCATTTTTTCGCTAATATCTGCTGAGAAAAATCGGCCTTTCAAAATAAGGTATGGCGAGCCCATAGGATGCTGCACTTTAAGACCGGAGCCCCACTACGCAAGGTAAGCTGAAGGCAGACACCAGGGCATCATCATGCACTAAGATAGAAAGCTTCCAAAGCAGTACTGCCCATAATCCTTGCCGCTTCTGGAGAGACTCTACCGTTTCCAAACCTCCGCATGGCCGTTTTGCTATCGCTAATTATGAAATTGGCTTCCGTTCCGACGCAAACGAGTGCTAATGCAACTTCTTCAGCCGTTTCCGTGTTGCGGCTTATAAAGGTGGAGACCGATACCGGGCCACCTCGGCCGTCGACCACAGAAGCGACCGCCGCCCCCGTTTGGCCACTTGCCACGTCTACGTAAGCAACCGACTTGCTGTTCACCAAATCGAAGCGTCTCGTTAGTGTTTCTGCTCTCTTCTTCCTTCTCTCTGTGTTCAATATGGGGTGCATGTTACGAAGGAGGGGAGGGGGGTGGATGATTAGATTTTCTCGACAGTCCTGCGGGATGCTTGATTTTTCTCGTAGTACCTTGTCTGTCTACAGGCCTATACCACTTCGAGTATAATTCTGCCCGTGGTCGTTCGACTTAATATTTCCAACTGCGAAATTCTGAAATTCTTCGCTATTCTGTCCCAAATATTGTGCAGTCCCACAGAAAAGAGCTTCTCTATGGATGTCGTAATTGATAAGATCAGGGTCCTCTTTATACACCGTCGAATAAGTCTAATCTCCTCTTCTTCTCCGACCTAATAATTAGGAACGGCGTGACATAGCTCACGCTGCTTATTACGTAAGCTTGGGATAGTTTAAGCAAGCTTCTTTCCTTCAGGGCTCGTCCTTTTAGCGCGATCCTTCTAAATATGCCAATGGCTTGAGTGGCGAATCCCTCTAGCTTTTTTATTTTCCCATCGTTATATCCATCCATTCTCCTGAATGAACATTCCTAAGATTCTGATTTTATGTACCTTTGGAACTGATCTTCCTTCTACTTAAATTCTGAGCTGAATTTGCATCGGTTTGACTTTGGGTTATTAGTGAATAATTCCGATTTTTGCGGGGAGCTGGTAGACCCCTACAGGCTGCATAGTCTACGACAGTGTCCGCCGCTGCCTGCAGGCGCTCCTCAATGCTCGCATCACTGCCTTAGTTAATCCAGAGATTGATGTCATTAGCATATATATTGACATGTAGCCCCTTTATGATCCTCAGAGCTTCTGAGGGGCTGAGATCTCATTCTGACATCAGCTGCCAATGGTTGAACGGGACAAGCACGTTCTTAAAGGTAAAAAGCTTAGAAAAAAATTGCTGTTTGATGTCCCATACGCATGACGCCGGCAACAATGATAGGCGACGCAGTGATAAAGAAGAGAGGGCATCACTCTCACTATTTCGCTTGCTTAGACACTAGTGGAAAAATGTTATAAACCACTCTTTTTACACATTTGTTACGATAATTGTGAAAAGTGGTGAGGTCGAAGTGAAACTAAGACACTTTTCTTCCTCACACCATAGTCATCTGGAAGCAGCCGAGCGCAAGGCCAGGTGAAAGCTTGCACGCATTGTGTCACCTGCGGTTACCTGATTGCACTGATGCTCTAATCCCGTTTAATACGCATACGAAGAGGTAACGCAAAGCACCAGACTACCGCGGCAGTGTCTTCATTGTTTTTGGGGAAGTGGTAGGCAAGAGGCTCACCCACAACCCTCTTTTCCTTCTCGAGCAAAATTGAGATGAAGCCGCGTACCAAAGGAAACGCGGGGGCGTGACTGTCTTTCCGCAAGATTCCCCTTCGTTATCGTGGCACTTATCTGCTAGGAGGAGAATTCATCGGAAGTATCCATTCATTACTGAAACCCAATGCCAGAAACCTTGTTGACTTTTCCCATGCCGCATGCCATCATAGCACATTCGACTTGGATTATTCGTTTCTACTTTCATGAGCTCTCGCGACAAATGCCTGAAGCGAACAAAGCCATTACATTTTCTTGAAGAAAGGCTCATGATTTACAACTGAGATGTTTCAGCTTTCATTATAAATTTTTCTAACGCGTAGCCTGTAATTATATGCACCAATGCATATCTACTTTGTGTGAACGTTAGTACTTGCTTCTAAAGCAACAATCTTCATGGCACTCGTATTCTCCTTATTCATATATCTTCCGAAAAAAATAGTTTGCCCTCGTCTACAATGAAGGTATTGATACAAGCCGTTATTGTGCGTTTTCTAAGTTCTTCGCCATACAAATATTTTCTCGTGGGAAACCAACTACAAATTTATGAAAGCGTGCTTTGTAAGTTAAACCATTTCGTTGCCTAGCTAAAAGACGAAGCCAATTACAGCCGTTTTAAAATGTATTGAAAGCTAATAGGGCTCTATTGGATGCATGAAGTACCCCCCCCCCCCCCCCCCCACTTCCGCGCCATTGAAAATTGCGCAGTTGCTAGGCTGCTCATTTATACGGTTTCTTAAAAGCTTGTTTATGTTCAGATCCTTGTAATTCAGAGATTATCTGTCGTTCCATTCTGTAGTAAGATTGATCCCAATTTTATTACGAAGCGACTGGTAATGTCTGATGGCAGTCGTTAAATTTCCAGCAACGATAGTGAAGTTAACTTTGCGCCGAACGTGAGACCTAGATATTCTACATGTACGAATGGTATATGAGTTCTAAATATCCCAAAAGCAGCACGTGCACACTTAGCGAGATCACCCTCTCTGAGCGAAAGATGAGTTTCAAATGTCGACAGATAACATTTCAGTTTAAACAATTTTATACTTTACACTAGAGCATTCCCTCTTTTACAGTGTATATCGCTTGCAAAATGTACGACACACTTAACGATAGTTGTAAGCTTGTCCTAGTATATATTATTCCTTAACGTACTCCCAAGCCATGTCCTTTGATACGTCGCCTGGCCGGAAGTAAATGAAATAAATTGGAATGAAGAAAGCAGCACCAATTAGCACACCCTAGCCATGGCAGCTTATACTGCTCAGGTCAAAAGTGCGCTAAAGGCATGAAACCTCTTTCTGAGAAGTGTTATTGGACCTCGCCTGCCTTTGGTAATTATGATTTATGCTGGAATTTCAGTTCGGTTGTTCCTTTTATTAATTACTGAGAGTGTGCTTCATCAGAGTTTGCCGCGAAGAATTAAACGAGCTCTCAACTCTTTTGTAAGAAGTTTACCTAAATTCCTTTCAAATTAAATGCTATTAGGTAATTGGTAATTTCTCTCCGTCGATTTCCTAATTACCTGAAAATTAAGCAATTATAATTGTTCCAGACCAAGTTGTCGGATTTTTCTTTTGCGGATATGAAAATTTGTACTCGCGACAACGTAGGTTAAACAGATGCTTTATTATGAAAACTTTGCAATATGCGCAGGGAGTTTACGAAAAGGAATCTTCGTGACCAAGATTATGAATTCTATTCCATTAAACCCGCCAGGGACAATACTTTGAGACTTTTATGAATACCTGTGTCGACAGCAAAACAATGCTCTCAGTTTTTTCAGAGTTGATACCACTGGTAGCACGTGACTGGTCTCCCAAGCTGCCATCCCCTCATGCCCTGTGCTATACATATTGCTCTTTTTTTTTGCAGGTTAAGGGGGCAAAATAACAGAATAAGATAACTTTTTCTGTAATGTTACTGATCGAAGCGATATATTTCTGCCCCGTAATGTAAATTTTGAGATTAAACAAAGGTAGTATATTACTTCTGCGTATAGAAGTGTATTAACGGTACTTTTTTCTGTGCCTCATATAATACGATACTGCACTTTAGCAAACCAATATGGTACTATAGCTTCTCTAGTGCGTCAAGTACAAAATGCATAGCGATAGCACCAAATCTTATACGAACTAAATGTTCGTACTAGTATCCACAACTTTTTTTTATTAATTGTAGAAAACGGGCAGGCTAATGATGTAAAACACTAGACTATGATGATTAGTGCTAACGTGTGGGCTTATAACTATTTACGGCTAAAACGCCTTCAAAACCTCCACTAAAGAACCCGAACACAAATTCAGCACATTATTTCTCAGCAGCAAGAAATAGACGCAGAAAAATAATATTTCCCAATAAGCCATTCTGTCGTAACGTGAGACGGGGACAGAAAGTGTGAGCTATGTTGCGATTGTTGATCTTCGCGAATAATGTCACAAACTGTTGCGACCTGTGGCTGTAGTGGAATCAGCATGTATTTAGCCACCTCTTCCCGAACTATCGCCCGGATTGTATCACGCAACGATTCCGTCGAAAATTGTATGGCTTCACTTGCATCGGCGGCGATCATGAATACAGTAGTACGCTGATATTGCCGGGCACGCATGTCAAGTGCCTTCTCGATGGTGGTCGCTTCCGTGATGAATTCGCCTACTGTTGTTGGTGGAATTCGCACTAGGCCGACAAATAACTGCTCTTTAACACCCTTTATCAAAGGGCGTACTTGCTTATCTTCCGACACGGTCGGGTCTGCACGTCGAAAGAGTCACTTCATCTCTTCGGTGTATACCGTCACACTTTCATTCGGATGTTGTACCCGACTATTTAAAATAAGTTCCGCTTTTTCTTTGGGAAATGTGCTGGTTAACGTACGCAAGAGTTCTGCTTTGAATGTGTCATGTGCGGAGTCCGGCTTCGTGATTTTCAAACGATGTTCTCGCAGAATCTTCAAGCGCGAAGCGAACATAGCGCAGCTTGGGGTCAAGCGTTCCAGGAGTTGGACAGCCACTAGGTCGAACTTCTAGTTTTCTTCGTCTACATGGAGCAGGTCGTAAAACGTGGTGGATCTCGCTACTGGTGGAACAAGACCGGGGTTGTCAATACTGGCGGATTCATTGCACTTTCACCAATGTTCCTTGTTAGTTTGTGGTGAGAGGACCGCACTCGGGAGGAGGACCTTGCAGTCGGGGACTGCTCTGATGTATTTGAGTCTCTACCTGAGGGGTGCGTCCTGGGCTTGGGTCCCGGCTTGTAGGGGGTGTCCGGTGCATGAACGTCGTACTAGAAGCTGCACCAAAAGTCGAGTAAATGAGCCCCCTCACAGTTGCGAACGGGGCAGACTCGGAGTCCAGAAACAGCGTTAGAGCTCAGTCTTGGATCTGGCGCATTTCTTCGTTCTCTCACAGCTCTGCGCTACTTCGTCGTCAGCGCATGCTATAATATAACAAACATCACGGCACCAAATATATCTGCGTACATTCTATCTAAGAAAATAAAAAATAACCAAAACTTGTAATGTAGGAAAATATGAAAAGCGCCCTAAAAAATGCTGTGTGATTAATATGCGGCACATTGCTCACACCTTGTGAGAGCCAGCAAATGAAACAAAGCTTCTTTAAAAGGCGATCACCGAATTACTACCGTCCCTGGTACACTTGAAAATATATATATATATATACGCCAAGTGCAACACAGCAAAATAACGCCAGGCAAGGAAGGATATTTTCCGAAATCACACCGTCTAGTATTCGGCTATTGGATAAGAACCCTCGAGCTGGCTGCCATATCTAAATGTGTGTGTCCCTCCTGTTATTTTGACATTTGTGATGGCGGTAAATTGGTAGGGTATGACGGGTTTGCATTATGCAGTGCGGTGACTTCAGGCACGAGCTGTCGGGGTTTCTCCTTTTCAAACGTTTTCCCATGCGAGATAGAAAAAAGCCATAGAATGGTGGTTAGCGTGCTCGGTTTGGACACGGAAGAGTGGTGGTTAGAATCCTGTCATGAACACAATTCTTTATTTTCATGTTTCTGTTCTTTTAAATGCAGCCATGTTACTCTAAAGCTCTGGTGATATTGAAGTCCCCGAGGACGCTTTTTTTTTCTCCATAAACCAGGCCCCATGACACGCACTGAGAAATATGAAATGAAAGATCCGCCCAGTTTCCTGCCGATCTTGCCTGTACAGTAAACCCGTATAACGAACCGGGCATTAAATTAATACTTGAATTTCAACAAGGGATACGATCTCGCCTGCGAGGAAGGCGACCAAGGACCATATATTTATCTATCTAGCCAAACTCTATAGAAATTTTGCATTTTATTTTACATAGCCTCATCGGGACGGTAGTATCCCAAGCATGACGTCCTCATATATGCAACCATCGTGAGAAAAGAGCATGCGGCTGAATACAAAAGTCATCAAGTTGGGATTCTCCACGTCAATGGTAGTCTTCGCCACCCGCCGCATTCTCCTTTTCTCCTTGCATTAGCTGCGATATGCAGCCGAAGGCGAAGTCCAGTCATTTTCACGGACACTTCACTACCACTACTACGTCACCAAGGAGAAATAGATCTGAACTAGTCAGTGGAAAATGAGTGCTTAAAGAATAGGCCACAACTAGGTGACCTCGGTGCGCTTCGGCATTAAAAGCTGTACAAGAACATTCTACAATCAGGAGCGCAAATCACTTAGCCAATTAACCTCCCGACCTACACCTGCATCCGACAGTACCTCTCACTCACCCATCTTCCGGAGGTAAAAAAACATGGGGAGAAGAACACACATCTCTCCAAGTTCCCAGCCGCCAGACAATGCTGGCGTCACATTAGAACTTTCCTGGAAGAAAAAGGGTTCTAATTTTTCTTTGTTTCTATATTTGTTAAGTTCTGGGGTTTGCTTCGGCACTCAAAGGTGTTTTGCAGGCATTTGTTTGGACATTGTCTGCCCTCAGTAACACGATCCCTATTTTTCTCAAAGCGCTCCCATGGACGACTTCTAAAACAAATGACAGTTGTTAAAGCATAGTTGAGCGCGTGCCGTAGTTTTATATACAAAAGCGCATAAACATTTTGGGCTTAGATAGGCCTATAGGCTTAGTCCAACAAGCACGCTCAGTTATGGGTAGGAGAGCGTAATTACACCAATGTGTGTTCACCTTGTCTTGGAATCATTCCCTATACTGCGCTTGATTAGGCCTACATGGGGCTATAGTTAGTAATGGCAGTCGTATCTGTCGTAGCAATCGCAGCATATCATAGTATATTCATGTTTGACGAAGCTAGGCGTTCTGTTAGTATATATGAACGATCGGTTACTCCTAATAAAGAGTGCAACTGACAGAGTACAAATGGCCAAATCACGGCAAGTACAGCCACCAATGGGATGATAGGTTGGTAATAACTATTGGATATTAAAGTGACTGAAGAAGCGGCGCTGCGTTTTAATGAAAGCGAACGCAATGCGAGGGGCTGATTCTACGCTTCGCAGGAGGCAATCAAAGATAGCCACTGAATATCCTACTTTAATTAATTGGTGTTGCTACGTCATTGTGCAGTGAATGAAACTGGCTTTTGATCATGCTGACTATTTTGTTTTTCACAGTGCCTGTAGTGAGAAGCAAAATTCACTAAGGAATATTATAGTTCCAATCGTTATAACAAGGCGACACATGTCTCCGCCTACGTATTCCACGACCTTTACAGCTTTCTCATTTGGTGTCGCTCCACCGGCGCATCTGGGTCTGCACTTTGGTTGTTTCTTTCAAGCTAACACAGACGCGCACATGAAGAAAAAAACTCATGCTCAATAATACCCACGCGAATTTGCTAGAATGTCTTGATAAGTATCGGCGCAGTTCCAGCAGTATTCCTAATTGAAACGTATTCCTGATCCAGGGTGTTTGTCTCACTAATATAATTGTTTATCCGAATGCAAACCAGAACGCTCAGTAGAGTTTGGGCATAATAGCAGCCGAGGCTCTCTTATGCTGCCTCTCTCGCACGCTTTCTCTCGCACCCACAGGCAGTATATGGCCGTTGTACAGTTGGAGCCACCGCTCTAAATTTCTACTTGGCTTGTTGCGCCTATGCATGAGTTGAATTTCAACGAACTGCGAGATATCCCTTCTCTCTTTGCTTGTCGCGCCTATTCAAATTGTTGCTTGTAAAAAATAACTGACACGGGCATTTCGTGGAGCATCTTTCGTGGCGCATTCAAAGTTTTGAAACCGGATTGTAGTTTTAAAGTCTACATCCCTCGTAAGGCATTTGAGTAGATGTCTTAAGCTTTCACGAAAAATGTCAACACTTGGGCGATTGCGAATCATTCAGTATGTGAAACCCAGATTGTAGTTTTAAAGTTTAGCTGTTACGTCAACCATTTGAGGTAGTATTTTAAGCTCGCACAAATAATATCAACGATAGAACGATCATTAACGCATGGCGCCCGAGTAGAATGTTTAACCATGTCCGCCGTGGAGGCTCAGTGGTAAAAGCGCTCCGTTGCTGAACCAAAGGGCGCATGATCAAATCCAGGTCTCGGCGGCTCCTTCTCAATGGAGATGAAAAACAAATCCCCTTTGCACTGTATGATATCTGGCATTTTCCAAGTCATCATTACCCCTTTATTCGATCGACCCAAATCTCAAATCAATACTACCACTCGAGATTCCGCGTCATCTAGAAACAATTGATCATCGTATGAGTCTTAACGCTGCCTTAACGGACAGTCTTCGATACCTTTTCAAGCAAGCAGACAATCTGTAATGGGACAACTGCGGCTCAATTGAGACTGTACTTCATATTCTCCTCGAATGTACAGTGCACGCCAGCGAACGTGCGCACTATGATCAACGTATGCTGTCTGTCACCCAAGTGTCACTCAAAACGGACGCTATATTAGGTCGTTCAAGCTGTAACACACAGCCACGACGTGCAATGACAGTCATATTTGCCTATTTAGACGCTATTGGTGTTTTAGGGAAACCCTAAATTGCTCATTTATTTGATCACCCGCTGCAAATGCACAGTACCAGACTTCTGACTCATCCAAAAAGTCATCATGCAAAGAACTATTATGTTACAACCATCTTCAATGACCATACTCTTTTCTAACCCTGCTTCCATCTTTATCCACCAATTCATCCCCCCACTCAAAGTATTTATTTATTTATTTATTTATTTATTTATTTATTTATTTATTTATTTATTTATTTATTTATTTATTTTTATTTATTTATTTATTTATTTATTTATTTATTTATTTATTTATTTATTTATTTATTTATTTATTTATTTATTTATTTATTTATACAAATACGCTAAAGGCCCGAGCGGGCATTACATGGGGGGGGGGGGGGGGCAAATGTTGGAACAAGAGTACAAACAATGCATCCAAACTTGCGATAAGTATACAGTCGTTAACAAGGACACCGCCGATAGTTACATAACGTTGAAAACCTAGTGCTTCAACACTCAAAATAAAAATACAGATGGCACCAAACATTCAAGTTTTTCGAAGAGCAGCCATTTAATACGAACAATAAAAAGCAATGCAAAGATTAAGGTTGCAACTCGAAGTGATTTTTTAGTTCGGTTACAAACGTTTCGTAATCACTGGAAGTTGCAAGACGGATGGCGAGGAGGAGAGGATATCAGCGAATAGTCACGCTGGCAAAAATATCTGTATTTCATTAAAGAGCTCTCCCTCTCTCTCGAAATTTTCAGATACTTCCACTCAGGCAGACCTGATTGCCTGAGTCGACGCTTTGGGAAGTTAAACCCGATTAGCCAAGCCATTCTTATTCACGCTACCGTGTTCAATAATGACGGTGTTATGACGATTTCGCCACATCGACACTTTGCTTTATAGATGTACGAGGCATCTCAGCGTGAAAATAAGACGCACAGTTGTCTTAGTTTAGCTTATTTATAATACAGATGACTACTTCGCTTAGCCCAGATTATTGAAGATTCGCGGTTATATATGCATGGCTTCTGTTGGTGCCGAAGAAACTGGTTGCCTTTCGCCTACTCTAAACATACTGTTCAAATACTTAACAACCCGTGCCACCAGCAATATAACGAACAGTTTTCTCTTAGACGGCCCAGGATAAACTTGAGAAAGCTCTGCACATCGGCAGTAATTATGGAAAAACCCTTGCATTGCTCACAAGAAGGATAGTCCGTTGCCAGAAATGTCCTCAAAATTTGTTGCGGGAAGTATTGATCTCAAACGGTCACGTGACGTCTTACGCAAGCGCATATTGTCTCATCAGTAACATGAAATCGTTAAACTTTTAATGTTGTCATACAGCCCAGTATTGTCTCCTATGACGTAATATCAATTAGTGTAATAGAAACTCATAATGTGATATCAGAAAATATGAGACACAAACAATACAGCTTATGTGGCATCCCGTAAGATATATGCATCTTCTTACTAACCATGGGAGGTCATGGCTATCGGGATAGTACGTGGACCCGTGATTTAAGATGTCTTGCAAAAAGTATGACGTCACTGAAGTTGCGTGACAATGAAGCGTCAGGGGATTCAGGGTGGCTTAAAAAGAGCGGTTACATCACCCCGAAAAACGAGAAAAAGAAGCGTCACGCGACTTAGAATAACTTGCAAAAAAGTACTGTCTTCGCGCTAGAGTCACGTAACACAGAAGCGTGACGTAATTCAGGGTCGTCAGCAGCAACAGTTCAGCGCTAATGTTTTCCTATTTCTCCTCCAAAGCAGACTTCACTACGGTCGCAATTTTTCGCAGCATAACAACGTTAAAGGCGCCATTCACCAGGCGTTGGAGTTTTCGGCGTTATAGTCAGCTTTTCAGAGTTGTGAGCGAAAAATCAAGATCATACCTCTTGTAGGTAGTAGCTGGCGGGTGACATCGTAAGGCCAGTCGGTTGTGTGACGTCATGAAACTACATGACATCGCGGTGGCAGTAGAAGCTGCCCACTCTGATAACATCTTTGAAATGAGAAGGGGAGAGGGAAGTCGAAACTGAGATCTGTGTAATCAAAGTAATACGTGATACCCCTATGTCAACCTGGCTAATCATGAAGCTTTGGTAAGGCGGGTGTTTGTCTATGGGAGGTGGTCTTTCATACAATGTGGTCGCTTATGACTGCATATATATGTTTTATATAATAGAGGCACGAAATAAGAGATTAGTGATTATTGGATTCCTAAATGCGTGCGTGCGTCTGCAATATCAGCCGCATAATGATGTCAAAAGGGACATGTATAGTTTATCTTGAAGAGCTCTGCAAGTTTAAATACTAGATGCGGACATAGTGCATCCAGAACACAAATTCTACCATGTTCATTCTATCTTTTACTATATATTAGTACTTTTTCGCAAATGTTTGTCCCAACACTTTAAATTCCCGAATATTTTCGTTGCTAAGGAACCATAGTCAGGATTTCAATTATATCGCCACAAAAAAAAAAACATTCTGCTAGCTACACTCTGATGTATTTGATAAAAAAAAATTTAGATTCATAAGCGAAACATTTTCACACGCCTCACCCAGGAGTTGCCTTATTTACCTCGTATATGAAGGAAAAAAATCTGCAAATTAAACCTACATGGCTTATTATCTATCGGACACATACAGCACGTAATTCTTCAGTATGTCTTACCCACTCGGAGTGCAGTGGTATTTTATTTTCTGCCTTGGTACTTCCTTCGTTTAATGATACCAACGTCTTATTAATCAATACATGGGGAAGAGACCAAATGCAACTTAGTTCGCCTTAGCAAGGTCGCTGGGATACCTACGGTGGTGAAAGCTTAGAAAATGCGGTGTAGCAAGAAGCATTGTCTTTTCTAGACAATATAGTCCTAAATTTTCATTCTGATCCAAAGGTGCCGTAGTTTACAATTGTTACGCTTTCATATTAGAGCTTCAAAGAATACCTTTACTTTCAACCGACAACTTTCGTTAGCGTAAAAAGAAATTTTGTTTAAATTGGTTAGCTTCAAGTTCACTGCCGTGAAAGATTGTTCAGGAAGAGACCAAATGCAATTTAGTTCGCCTTAGCAAGGTCGCTGGGATACCTACGGTGGTGAAAGCTTAGAAAATGCGGTGTAGCAAGAAGCATTGTCTTTTCTAGACAATATAGTCCTAAATTTTCATTCTGATCCAAAGGTGCCGTAGTTTACAATTGTTACGCTTTCATATTAGAGCTTCAAAGAATACCTTTACTTTCAACCGACAGCTTTCGCTAGCGTAAAAAGAAATTATGTTTAAATTGGTTAGCTTCAAGTTCACTGCCGTGAAAGATTATTCCAAAGGAGCTTCAAAGAATACCTTTACTTTCAACCGACAACTTTCGTTAGCGTAAAAAGAAATTGTGTTTAAATTGGTTAGCTTCGAGTTCACTGCCGTGAAAGATTGTTCTAAAGGTAAGGAATAGCTTACCTCTTAGCTATTACCAGCCTGTTCGGTGGTCATGGCAAGACTTTCTAATGGCGAAATTAGGAAGTCATGTAAAAATGTCCTGTCTATAGAGCGGCGTAGATCGAATTAGGTATGTCAAACACGACTTCATGAATAGGCGTGCCTTCGCATTGCCAGCTGTATGCGCCATCGCCACTTCGTCATATTTATTGGTTACTTGCTTTGGTTTCTTTACTTTTATCTAAATTATTATTGCTTACGACATTAATGTGTTACAAAACGCTATGCAATTGGTTCGACCTGCTGAGTCTGAACAGCTCAGGCAGTAGGTATCCTCTTTGTAAATATAATGCCTAATGCGTACAAACGTATTATGTCAGTCATCGAAGGTATTCGAGGCTAGCAGATTTTGTTATTGGGAAAGCTAATTAAATCAAAATGTGCGCTCTCTCCTACTGTAACATTGTCGCCGCCAAAGAAATGTTCCGTTAGCACAAATCTATCGTTCTTTTGCCGGACAGACTTGGTAGTCACAGCCTTCCCCAAAGGCAACTACTGCTTGCAAATGCAGTCCAAACTGCGCTAAAACTGATATGCATACTGACGAAGACGAAAAAGATAGCTCAAAAAGAACTGAAAGTTTAATTAAACCATTCGATACTTTTCCAAGTCTTTACTTAGGTCCCTTATTGCAGCGCTGTTTTCTATGGCCTGCTGTGCCTCACATTTTCTCGCTCTTTTCCTTTCCAAGAATATTTAAAATTTTCTACGACATCATCATAGTGCAGCTGACAACAAGTCTAAGTAATTTTCCTTTTGTTCTAATTTCGACTGTGTTTTCACTTCTTTGTTTTGATCGCACGTCATTATTTCCGTGTAATCCACCCACCACACCTGTTCCCTTGCTCTACCTCCAATAATTGATCACCGCGTACAACTGCTCTCCTAAGCGCTAACATCAGGAACACGCATTACGACAATATTTTCTGCTTTTTATCCTTCAGTAACAATGTGCGACGCAATTCCATTCATCTTCATACATCTTCGTACCCCTTCACACGCCGCCTCCCCTATTTGTCTATAGCCGCCTGTCGTGAATATTTTTGTATTGATTTTTGTCTCCTATTAACGCTTTATCTCGGCTTTTGCCGGCGTTTTCATGCCAAATATAAAAAGGGTGAGCTAACAGCACTTCGCACCACACGAGTTTCGAGAAAGTGCGGAGGAAACAAAATGCTGCTTTTTCTGCTTCTGTTTCTCATTTGCAGTGTGCTCGCTACCTCTGATGACGTCCAAGACCCGAAGAGCATGTACACTGAGGACCTCAGTGAACTAATCACTGTAAGAAAATATTTTCTTCCTTCATTCGTATAGAGCTCTGTGCATTCACTTAATGGCCCGAACTATTGATTTCAGACTCCTATTGACGCCAAAAAACTTGACCTTCTCTCTGCGTAGCAATCATGTCCTGGCGCTTGATGATTCGATTTCAGAATTTAATGTGTGCATGAGGATCGAGTCATCTAACGTGCTTGCTCTTTAAACATTGCCTGTTATCTGCAAGGTTTTGTTACTCGCATTTCTGCAGCAAACAGCTAAAATTGTATCAATCCTTCGAAGGAGCATTTCCTCCTTCAGTGCATTGCACGCTTTCTGATTTAAGCTTCCAAGGTGGAACAGCCTATAGCACCTATATAAACACCTATATATCTATATCGCAAGCATCCGCTCAAAAATATCAAATAACGTTGAGAAGCTGCTCATTTGCAAACCTTGAAATTCATTTTACCCTCGTACATGTTGCTAAAGAGCTTTAGGCAAACAGTTCTGCGTCACACTCACCATCCTTACCCGTAAGCTATATTCTACTTTTGCGTCACTGGTAGCACACCTTGGAAGCCCACTGACGGATACCCACCAGCTAAAATTCTCAACGTAGCACCTGCTACACACAAGAACAGGGTATGCCCTAATCTCCTCCACCTTCAGACACTGCCCACATATGAAATGAATGCACTTAGAACTATGGCAGCGCTGTAGTAGCCTAGTGGTTAGTGCATCCACATTAATATATTACCTTTGGTTGGAATCACCAATCATCTTACGCAGGAAAATTCGGGTTACAAACCCATAACCATCCCGGGGCTTTTCTCTTTTCAAGAGAATACATGTAGTACTTTACATGGCCTATTGGCGCAGCTTACCTGCATGCTATGTAAGTATCTATTCTATGATGATCAGCTGAAATCTGACATATTTTAGCCTTATGAAAACAGCACGTAGAAAAAAGAGAAGTCATCATGCCGTTAAAGCTTTGGCGTCTCCTGGTCGCCTTTTATGTGCATGTTCGATTACTTGAACAATAATCGATATAAGGTGATTGATTACTTGCTCTCTCCTGCATGTTTCTATCACAAAGTAAATAACTGACTACTTTTTCAACAGTATCTTCCCGGGTATATCATTGACCTCTTACTTTAATCTATTGCTGGCAATTAGCTAATTTTTTAACAGATCCTCAACTCGGCGGCAAACATTAGTACTAGCGGAGCTTTTTTTTTTTTTTTTTCGCGACAGAGCAACTGACCGCCAACGGAGAAGCATAGAGCCTGATTGTGTCTGGGCCGTGACCATGTCCCCGCTGCTCTTACACCAGTTCTTGTCTCTAGGGTTCGCTCTATAGGAATCCCTGTCTACTCCGTTGGGACCTCGTCTTGCCTGCCACTAACACTCTATGTCATGCACGGAGTATTAAGCGTGCACTGCAAAGTCGTCGGTGGAGTCAGCACTGCTTGAAGTCATTATTCGTGCGAAAAACTTCTAACTGGTTGCAATGGTTATGACGTCACAACCGCATGACTTTATGCGGGAATTCCAGATACCCCGCACTCAAAATAAAGCTATATAACGAATAGCGGCAGCCTCCAAATGAACCATAAATTGGCCTGCATGTTACTGTAATCAAGGTATTTCAGAAAAAGCAGCAATTCAATTAAATAAATTTTTCACCATTCGGATTCGAACCGAGGTCTTCTATATGTCTGCTGGCAATACAACGCATAGATTATGAAGGAATTGTTGTTGGTTTTTCATTTTTGTTGGCCAGTAATTGTCGCCGATACCACCCGTGTTGTATAGGCTCCTAGTGTAATGCTCTGTGGCGTTTATGACTACTAACGTGTGGTTCGGCGTGTACACTGAAGTGATTTTAATAAAAAAATTATTAAATTTCGTCAATGTAAAATCTGTACCAAATGCGCTTGGCGTCTAATCCTAAGCTGAAGTGTATATATTCCCCTTTTGTTGTTCCTTCAACATTGATCAACAAACCTTCTCATTTTCTTTTTCGTTTTTTTAGGTATCTACGTTATAGGTTTTTTCTGATTTTAGAGGAATGCAAAATTCTATTCGCGTAATGTTGCACTTCAGCGCGGCAGGGGTTAAATCGTTTATGCTCTACTTTACAAGCTCGTTGAAGCACTATAAATGTAAGTGAGAACTTTGGGAACTTGGAACAATTAAAATGTCACCCACAGCATAATGATCGATGTTCCTCCGTGCCTGTCAACCATGGCACAAGAATGCGGTAGGGAAAAAAACACGTTGTACATGACGTCTTGATTGTTCCAGCTCGCGCTCACTTTTAGTAAGACTGTGCTTGTTGTTTTTGTTGTGAGACGGGGTATATAGTGTAGGACAACGCCAGCAGCTTCAAAAGCGGTTGACTAATGAAATGAACTGTCCAGGCTATGGTTTCGCACCACGGGCACAATCTAAACCTTCGTAAACGTGCCCATATACACTTCTCTTTTTCAGCGGTTTTCATACACGTACCAACCGCGGCTTTGCAAAACTACCAATGTAGCGAAGTTAAGAAGTCCACTGAGGTCAAGTGGATGCAGCTAGCACAAGACTGGGTTAGTTGAAGGAATATAGTAAAAGCCTTCGCCCTGCAGTGGGTATAATTTAGGTTATGATAATGATTATGATGATGATAATTACAAACGCAACACCTTGCTTTGGACATTGGCATCGAAGCAGTGCACTACCTACAGCTGTCACGCTATATTTTTATATGGTAAAAAGATTTAGAGGAAACGCTCTTTGGCGCCCGTTCCTCCATTTCGCATCGTCGTCGCCGTCGCTGTCGAGCCTCGTAATCCGCTCCGCCCCCCTTTCGGCCCCCCAGCTCAGCCCCCCTCCTCCTCCGTTACGGCGAACGCGCGTGTTCTCGGATTGCGGCGCGCGCTGCTGGTACCACAGGTCATTCCTTGCATAGATCGCTGAGAGCACCTGCGGGTGTCTTAACGACAATTACCTACAGCAAACTATTCATTGATTTCCTTACTGCTTAACATTACATCAGCTCCCTGACAACGCTAACGGGGAGATTCTTTTTCCTCCCACTGTCCAAAAAATGTAATTTTCTCTGAAATTCCTTACCTCTGTAAAGTGTCAGTTGCTATGTTAAACCTGGAGGTTACTAGCGCGCCCTTGCTAGACTTAACCAGGGCGAAAACCAGAGACTGGTTATTACCATTCGCCGGTTATTTCAAGTATAATTCAATTGCAAATCTTTCAGATAGCCGTTCAATTTGGTTTAAAATTAATGTTTTGTCCACTGGCTTCCTTCCTAAGCTGCTCCGAATACTTTCGGAATTCCTCTCTTAAACATGGTGGAAACAATCGAGAGATGGAGTTTTCCTGCTGAGCATTCTTCCCAATTAGGACCTCACACTTTCTGTGTTCAGGACTTTAGTCAATCGGCTGTGCATGAATAAATTTTCCTCGTTAGGCAATACGCGCAAGGCTTTTGAACCTGATCAAATTAGTCCTACAAGCATTAGGAAGAATGCACTTTTTAGTGAAAGCATTAGCTGTAAGGTGGTAGAGATGCTGTACAACAAATGATAACACCCTCTGTAAGCACTGCTTCATTACCTAGAGCACACTGGAAGCACCTAATAATCCAACATAGATTAGTTAATAAGAAAAAAAATGTTGAAAGCTGAAACTTTAGGCATCCATATTACGGCTTACAGAAGGCTATCAATTTTCCATGGTTACTGCTAAGA
Source organism: Amblyomma maculatum (assembly GCF_055883805.1). Lineage (NCBI taxonomy): Eukaryota > Metazoa > Arthropoda > Arachnida > Ixodida > Ixodidae > Amblyomma > Amblyomma maculatum. The sequence continues at coordinate 411,179,629 of NC_139344.1, forward strand.
GAGTCATAAGAACGTCAGATGGTATTAATCTGCCATAGCTCTTGTTTTTGAGAAGCTGTACTCCAAAACAGATAGCATTCAAGTCACTCAGTGCATTGTGAACATTTCAAAACATAACCAATCCAACTTAATTGCATTTATTAGTACTGTAATGACATTTATTTCAGTGAAATAATTATCGGCCTACTAGTAATCAAGACGACGCTGACCTGGGTGAAAAGAACAAATTTTAAACAATTTCAGATGGTGTAAATAGTGCTATGTAATTAGTGCTATGTTAAACCATATTTAACGACAAGAAGAAAAGGCGCATTAGCAGAGGAGACAAAAAGGGATTCAAGATAAAGAAACTGTCTAATCATGGCGTGCGTGAATTGTAACACACTATAAAAACATGGCTGTCAAAGTCATTTAAAACTTCAATGCCAATTTAGACTAACCTCATTCAACGAAGAGTGTTCGTTTCAAACTCGCCAGAGGGCAGGGCCGCGGCTCGGCTCCCCTCCAGAAACCTTTTTTAGCTGATGAAAACACCCCGCTCACTCTTGAATATACTAGTAACCTACATGTTTACCACTTTTGCAACCTCTACACTAGGACACAGTCGACCTCTACTGAAGTCGACTGTGTCCTACCAGACGTTAGCTATGCAAGTGGATTCGTGGTAGTTTTGCCGCTGACATTTAGCATTTCAGGCTTATTTATTTTTTTCTTGCCAAGCGCACCGCTGCCAAATCTTATCTGAACATACTGAAAACAATCTGCACTAAACACATTAAGCAAGTTAACCAGAGGACTCTAGTTTGTATTTGCTGGCTAAAACAGCTAAAACATTTTACTGGCCTATACAATTACCGTAACCTCATCATTCTGATGAGATTTGCACCGAAGCTGTGATTGAAAAGTTATTTGCCTCTTCAGCGACGCATATGGTGTGCGTCGGTGAATGAACGGAAACAAGGCTTCAAACCGTAGTGTAAAATTTGCATGCTTCATATTTTTGTATTACTATGATTGCAGCACAAACTCTTACCATAATAGCGTCATTGTAATACTTGAGACATCAAATTCTGTCATACGAGGAAGTTCTGACCTCGTAAATTCTAACTCTTTTTTTTTTGCAGTTATAAATTATAAATAACATACCTATCCTATCGGCTGTCGAAAGTCTGCGTGTGTTTGGAATGATGGGGAGAAGTAAACTAAGCATCCCATTTTTAATGCGTAAGCATTACTACCTGCATTCTTGGGCCTCGCCTAGGGGGCCGTGAAGCCTCATTTGAGCAACCAGTCCACCCCCAGTGAGTTTCAAGCTCAGGCCGAAATGTAAAATCTGCTTCGATGGCAACTGCTTTAGAACACTGTGCCTTCTCGGTAGCCGTTTTTTTACACCTCCCAATCTGTCAGCTCACGCTGCACTTCGGATGGCATAGCCTTTATTGTCTCCATCTTCTGTACATAAAGTTGCCCTAAAGGACTTGATCAACCCTCCTTGATCCTAATAACAAGCTAGGAACACCTTTCTATTACTTAGCTAAACATGAAATACGTACACTCTTAATCTGGTTTCGCATACGTTTCGCTTATAAGTGGAACTTTTAAAACTTTCCACTTATTAAACGGAACTTTTTTTAAAGTTCCACTTATAACTGGAACCTATGTGTAATAAGATTAAGAGTGTACCATAGCAATAACAATGCTTAACGAATCAAAACGTTGCTGCATCTGAGCTAAATTCCGCTCCTGCACGTATATATGTGCTTATACAAGCTGAATCATCGCTTAATATTTCATTCTAGACAAGCTCTGTTGACTGCGATTCCTAATTGACCAAAGACGACATATTTAAGAGTTTCAAAATAACCGAAATTGGAATATTGAAGTTTCGACTTTGTCTCTTTTGAACTTTTTTCAATTCAAAAATATTATCCTACAATACATAATTTTACGATATGCAAGGCCCAGTTACGGAGTATAATCATTTGTACCTTGTGTTTGTTTCGCAAGAATTTTGCAAGGCAACGCTTTCTAAATATAAAAAACAAGAAAAAAACCTTACAGTTAACCCAATCGAGACCACACAGAAAGGCAAGAAGTGCTTTAAAATGTCCCTGATATTCAGGAATCGTCTCCGCAAAGCATTTTCTGCAACCCTCACTGCGCTACACCGGTGATAAAACTCAGGGCTCTTTAGAAATTCTGACGACAACATGTTCAGGATCAAGTATGCACCAAAAATAATTTTCTTTTTAAAGTGAACACGGCGAAGCAACTTATTATATCGACCTTTTATGCCTTTGTGATGTTGAGGGGTACACAATGTGAATTATATGATTCTCTTTAAAGTAGTGACATCATTAATCTAACGAACGTAGTAATTGTTTTCTTTTGGGTATGCTGTTCACTATTCTTGTGGCCCATTCAAAGTAAATTATGCGATGGGCATACTGTTATGATAAATAATCATGTGGGGACCGTAAAGGCATTCAAGTTTTTTTATTGGGATCGAAACATTATTTGCAGTACCTCGACACCGATGACAAAATTTGGCTGGTCCTCAAAAGCACACAAGACCGATCGGAAGTATGTGTGAATAACAAAAAAGTTAAACTGGAAAAAGACAACTATGACTTTACGCAGAGTTTTGTCAACATATATGGCACGTGAGTTACCTCTCATTTTAAAGCCTCTTCAGTAAGCCCATTTTTGAAAAACTAACATCTCCTGTGCATGCACTGCGTGTTAAGAGCGAGCTCGATCTGCGCGAAAAAGAGAGCGAAGCGACGAGACAACGCAGCGAAGACGACTGTCGTTTGTTCCATAGCTTAGTAGGCAATCCAGTAAAAACGAATGCCACAGCGACGTTCGCAGCCGGTTCACAGCCTGCATCACTCCGCGACTTCGTAAGCACTTGCTTAAATTATGTACTGTCTCAAATTTTTGCGAGCAAAGGAAAAATATTTTTCTTACCTCAGCGGTGTACAGCGGCGAGGCCAAGCCGGCAAGCTTGAGGAGGCGAATACAGATAATGAATTCACCAGGTAGGTACACGGCCTCGACTGCGGTACCGCCGTGGTGCGCTGGCGCATAGCCCGCACCAATTGATGAGCCCTCCGCTACTAACAAGTAAACTGTTCCTTTCGTTTTGAAGTTCGATAATACTGCACAGCTAATGAAAAATTTCAACGGATGTGGTGCAGCAGAAACAACGATCGCCAAGACGACGAAATTCCTGAAACCGGAAAAGACAAACCTGAAAAGGCCAGCGAGAGTCTGATTGGCTCATCGCGCGTGGACTTACTGGCGGCAAGCGATATTTTCTCTTTAGCTGATCCGAGAAAACGTGCCAAGCAACACGCGCATTTCTCTTCGCGCTACGGCTTAGCGTGAAGTTTGCCGCCGTCAGGTCCGCGTTCGCACGTGTTTTCGCGTACACGGAGCTCAGCCGTTAACGTTTTGTCCCCTTTCGCCTTGCTAGCACAGCCGTCAGACCCGTGGCAGAGCGAGCTGTCTTTTTACATCCTTAGTCTTGCTGCCCTCGCCATTTAGGCTCTCAAGAAATTATGTGGCTGTGAATTTTCTAAGAAAACAAACCACGAAGCAGTTCTTAAGGACATACGTTACAAGAACGGCAATTTTCAGGACGATCACAGGACAATTACAATAAAGGCCTGACACTGAAACATTTCTTCGGATTTTATGTCAACTTTTACTACGCCGGGTGAACTGGATAATTGAAGGCTCGCATGTTTTCTTAGTTGTGCATTTACAGCGGATGGATTGCAGAATTTTCCATTTTTCCAAATTGTGATTGGCAATTAAAAAAAAAAGCAACTTTCCATACTTTCCACTTAAATATTCGTCGGAGACCTTCAGTACCTAACAGATTTACATCCGACTAAGTGCATTTCTTTGGTTTCAGTAATGAAATAAATGTGAAATACAGATCATAACTATTTAAACTACCAATGCAGATGTGGTTCGTTTGAGATCGCACAAGTCTGGGATCCGGCTTCTGACCGCATTGGTTTCATTTTAATAAGCATGAGAATGAACATTCGCATGCTGTTTTCGAATCTTAGTATGCTGTTACGCCAGTTTTTCATTACGTTTCAACAGTAGTAGATTTCCTATTTTGCATACATTCCCCCTGTATGAAACAAAGCAGCTAACCGATATTCTGTCATTCTTCTCATATCTAAATGCATTGTAACATTGTTTCAATGTTTTGTGCGAACAATTTTATGTGACAAATTATATTTATTTAATGTGGGGCACAATACCTCTATGTAAGCGGCAGTCTTAGCAGTAAGTCAACTCAGGTTGTGGAAAAAGCTATAACGAACTCGTACAGCCAGATATATTACATTACGCAGTTTGTACATGCTAAAATGTTTTGTTCAGCCAGGGGTCATTCAGGGTAGGTTTGGGAGGAGCACATGCTCTAATTACCTAATTTTTCATAAAGCAAACGATGAATAATACCTCTCGAATGCCTGAGAATTAATTTGATGTTTTTAAAGCTTTCGTTGTATGTTTCAAGTTAAGTATAATAGTTTTAGTAATGTAAATATCGCATAGCACACCACATTTAACAAAAAACTGTTTCATATGGAATCGGCATAGATATTAACAAGCCACCAACCTCGGGACAAATGTGTTCATATTTTTGCTTTATTACGAAGCTGACGCGATTACAAATACTGTCACGTTTTTACACTATTCAGGCGTACTCATGGAGACAGATAGCTCTAATCTTAATACAGATGCCATTTTATCGAAGGAACATGTTAAGATTGCTTACGATTTGTTATCCACTGTCATGAATTCGGTAAACTTTTTCTTAAAATTAATAAATTATTTATTGTTTCTTGTTTCACTTTTCAGACAGGAAGGACAGTTGCATGCAAGGCTTCAAGAAGAAAATGGCACGGGAACAATGGATGTCAGCGCACAGAAAGGTATAAATGTAGAATTTTAATATTTTTATGCTCTTATAATTCCCCTTTGAATACTCAAGCCCCTAAACGCCCAATTCTACTTGCCTATTCTTCCACGTCTTCAATAGCGTTATAAATGCTACTAAGACTTCGTGAAGTAAGCGCCGTCGTTATGGATAACTAACCATATTAAATCCATAATAAAATTTAATAGAATTGGTCATGTGCATCAAAATCCTTTGAATTGGGATTATTTGGCTAACGTAAACAAAATACGAATATTTAGGGCCGCTTCCGATCCAGAAAGTAGAGTTTTGGCAAAATTGACAAAACATCAATTTGTCCCCGTGCAAACCCCATTGAAAATCTGGGACAAGTACATTCCAAAGCTACCACCATTAGCTTTTTATACGCATGAAGTCTTTATCCTCTCCGTCACCACCATTCACAACGTAACAGTGGCTAAAATTGTTTTCAGCTGCGCCTATGTTCCGCGTGCTTCTCCAGACATCTGATGCCACTGAACATCATTGCTTAAAGTCTGATTTGACTGCGGCCGATACCTGTACTTTGTAGTTTCCCGCCCTAATGTGTATCTGGCAGTGAGCGTGAAACTTCTTTGAGATTCAAATTAAATCGCCGCGGCATCTGGTAACATACCTATCGTGGTTCTACTTGCCTTCTAGATGATTTCACTTGTCGAAATTATACGCCATGTAAACAAAGTATTTAGTACAAAGCTAGAGTCTTTCATTTTATTTTTTTTATCTAAGCAGGGCTTTCTATTGCTTGTATCTCTTGATAGACTGAAGATAGATGGAGCGTAGGGTGTGGGTAGGTTGCGCAGTGTTTTATTGCATGTAAATTGTGCTCTCTTATCTATGTGAAAAATTTTCGCTTTGCAATATCACTTGAGCGGACGAGAAAACAGCTCGGTGGTAAGGCCTGCCGTCGGATGGGCAACAGGCCCTGGACTCAATATCAGGAAATCAACGTCAGCACAGTAGACCGAGCCACATATACCGTGTTCGACCGTCGTGAAGACTTGGGTCCACGTCGCCGAAGTAGTGCAATTGAAGATCAGGAGTAGTTTTTCTTGATATGAATTGAATCTTGAAATTATTGTTGAAGAATTCTCCCTCTTACAGATGAAAAACTCAGTAGCAATTTCAGCATGGCTGCAGCATTTTTTTCAGTAAGATCTGGCTTCCTGACGACATTTCAGATGCAAACAACTCAGGCGAAGAATTTCAACGCATGACGGGAGACCGAGGCAGTTGAAGTAAAAACAATTGTTAAGAAAACAGAATTATTACTCTTCAATGTTTAGATAAATCAAAAGAATAAGAGATTTAAAATGACGAGCTTTGCAATTTGACAAGTGAAAACGCCCTTAATTGGCAGGCAACAAGCCGCGAAGAAAAGCTTTAAGCCATATATTTTGCAAACCATATGCCAGAGCCTGAGCTATACATGATCCCCAGCACAGGAAACAGAGGAGGAGTGCAGCTCAGATGCATTGGAGTAGCAATGTGGCCAAGACGTAGTAAGCCTTTAGCCTCAGGGTATTTTAACGCGACTACGACAAAGGCCTTATTGAGCAGAAACATCCACCATTGGCGTTTTTGTCTGCACGGAAAGCGCTAGCTTTGAGTGAAAATCGCAGAGATGCCTCCGGCACACACTGCAGCACAGATGACGTAGTCGGCCAATGGTTCGTAGGCGTATTGAGTGAAGTCACTATTCCACGTGACAAGCCCCAGTACAGCGATGTTAAGAGCGTCCACCTAGAAGTTCACCTAGGAGTACGGGATGGGAATCAATCTGGACTCTCATATTCTCAGTAAAATGCTCTCCCCCATATCAACGAACTCACGTTTGTGTGAGTTTGCTTAAAGTAGAGCTTTACATCTATGTCGAGTGGCCTTTTTCCATAATGAGGTAGCTTACGGCTTTATGTTAATGAACATGTATCAATGAGTAGAGGTACAATTATTACTCTATTGTAGCAAAATGAACTTTGCAAATTATGTTCCGCAATAGATGCCACAGAAAGGAGCATTACGCTCTCACGCTATACCATTGAAAGGGGTGTTTATGTTGCCTGTATTTTTTGCTATGTGCATTGCCTCAGGGCATAAAAAGAATGTTTTGAAGGTTGAAGGGGGAGGTTAAATAAACTTAAAAAGGTTGGCTAATATAATGAACTCGGGGACGGAACGATGAGGAGGTCCTTGCGTCCAAGCGACATATGACGACGGATTATGGGGCGAGAGGTCAGCTGCCACCAGGTGCGGGATCCGCGTCGGCTTCAGCGCTGGACATTTCAACAGCAGGTGGTGGATACCGTTTCTGTATTTCTGGACTTAAAGACGGTGCACCCAAGGGGGGGATACACATCTCTAAACTGAGGCCACTTTCGAATCACTGCAGGTGTTAGAGCCACCCCAACTCGAATCCTCCGAAGCACGACCTCCTCTGCACGGGTTAGACCGGGGGGGGGGGGGGGGGGGGATGCTTACCGTACATGGAGATATGAGAGCGCGTGTACGGCATCGGTGGTGCTCCTTTCTTGTTAAAAGTAGGGCAGTATTATCTAATCTAGGAGGGTTGACGATGACGACGTTGAGGTGAAAAGGCGGGTCGCAGCATCCGCATGGCTTTGAGCACTTAAAAGGTCACGCGGAGTCCATTCAGTACCAATTTCCTACGGTATCCGTGGCGCTAGACTGTGTACGTTTTGGCAGATTTCTGTGCTGCTGATGACGCGTCTAAGTAGCTTTATCACCTGGAGGGAATCAGTACGTATGACAATACGGGCCGTGGGAAGCATGGGAATGGCAGTCACGGAGTGAAGCGCTTTTTGCACCGCAAGCAGTTCCGCACAAAACGAAGATGAAGGTTCCGGTAATTGAAAAGTTGATGTCTTGTTCAGTGAACACTTGCTAGGGCAATAAGCTGCAGTTGTCACTTCGCAGGCTTTGATGCTTGCGTCGCGTAAATTATGATGGAACATTGTGGCAAGCGGGCGTCTTGTTCCATAATTCGGTCGCGAAGTTACGACGCCGATTTATGTGTTGTTGGTCGTCGTAAATCAGTTGGTTTGTTATCAGTCAGGTGTACAAAACGCCCAAGAGGAAGAACTGGCAGTGGCGGTAGTAGAATTAAATGTGACTAAGCATAAGCCCTCAGAGCGCACGTTGCGTGAAAGAGGGTGGCCTTAAGCCTTCGTGCATCACATCGTTGCTGCACCAGTTCATCTACTGCGTTTAGCTGCGCGCTTTCTTGGAGCGTCACGATTGGTGTGATGCGAGGAAGACAGGTTATGACCCTCATTGCCTCTTGATTTATAGTTTCAAGGTGCTCCCATTGTGCCCTTCTCTAATACTGAAATTGGGCTTGATAAACAAGGTGCGGTTGCACAGCTGTCCGCACCAACTGTCGTACTGTAGTGCAACATCTGTGTGGGCGCCGCCCGCTTTTGGAGCAATACGTCTGAGCAGACCCAGAGTCTGTACTGTAACGCCTGCTTTTTAGCGCGAGATAGCCATGAAGTTCTAGTTCCCGACTCATGAAACGTTAAATCCAATATTTTTACTGCCCTGAAGTGGCGTTCCGGACAGATGTAGACGAATAGGCGTTACAGCTAGTTTATGGCGCCCCAGCGGTTGGCGACTGATATGAACGTAATTTTGCTGGCAGAAAGTTCAAGCCCAACGGAAGAAGCATATTTAGACGCACTATCTGAAGTTGATTGCAGAACAATCATTTCTTTTCACTTTTCTTGGCAGATGTTTATTTCCTTGAGCGGTTTTACAATAGCTATGCAGCTCACGCATGTGCTTTTTACGTATGACGTTTCCAGGACAATCGGGGACCAAATATTCTTTTCGGCACTACAATGTCAATGAAGAGTGTGCCCTTATGACTTATGAAGGAAACGGTGAGCGGCATTGCAATATTATTTGCACTTCATTCACAATTACGGCACATAAATTAAAATATCGATATGATTTAAGAGCGCACTGTAACAAAAGACAAGGGACACTTACAGCGCTTGTATCTCTTCTATATATGGTAAACTGTTTATTTCAGCTGTTACGCTCTTAAATGCAATACCACGCCGTTCATTGTGCTATGTATGATATGATCCTATACGGTAAAAACCAGAAACAGCAGCCGTCAGCCATTGCATTTTCAAACTTGAAATTCATAAAAAACAACACAGATGACCTAGAAATATTTCTGGAGTCTTATACGCGTTAAATTTGGCCTTTGAGTTTCAACTAAATACTGGTTAACAAAAGAAGCAGACCGCATTATCTCAGTTGCTTCAAGTGTAAAAGTACGAGCAGCGAAGCGTGACGATATGCAGTAGCAGTTTTATCTGGAAGAGAATATGCGTTCTGACGTTCTAAAAACCTTAATGAAAAGCGACAAAAAAAACACAACCTTTTAGTTGGAGAAGCCAATACTGCCACCCAACTATGTAAAAGTAGCCAGTTTGCAACGTAATTGCATTTAGACACTCTTTTTTAGAGAGTGCTGTGCGATGTCAGTGCACGTTAAAGAACCCCAGGTGGTCGAAATTTCCGCAGTCCTGCACTACGGCGCCTCTCATAGCCCGAGTTGCTTTGGGACGTTAAACGCCACAAACCAAACCAAATCTTTTTTAGAAAACGCGCTGCGTTTTTTTATTTTTTCAGATCTGGGACAGAGTCATTTTTGATTATCCCAGGTCTTTGCACTTGCCCAATATGGCACAGGTCGAATGAAAAGTAATTAATAATCGTGGTCCACGTCTGGGCAGAGGCAAACGGTGTAACACTCGCAGCTAGAGTATTCACGGGTGTAGCTGCGCGTCTGGGCATCCGTTGCCAGGAGGACATTGTACCTAACATAATATTTGTACCATGGTTACGTAGACTCGGACGCGGCGGTTCCTTAGAAAACATATTTGAAACATTAATTGGTGCTTTAATATATATTTCTCCTTCGCAAACGCTAAGCAAAGCTACGAAGAAGAAATAAAGCATTTCATGACCGTGAAATTTCACATTACAACGAGCCGCAAAGTGGATAAGCGCATTGGAAGAAGACAAAGGGAGTGGTGTGCGCGCGCAGAGCCAAAGAGGACTGACTGCTGACATGGTGCCTCTGACATAACGTTTTTCGCGAAGGGCTTCAGCGTATCAAGATTATGCAACACAGAAGTTTCTGTTAAAAGCTGTGATAGACGCGCTGTAAGGTATTGTCAAGTTCATTGCCTTATTGATGGACATCATTTGCGTAACAATATTCAATAAACAGGAAAGTAAAATTAATTAATCAACTGTTTGCTGCTTAGCTTTAAGGTAGAGCCTTTGTCAAAAGTTTAGAGCCCAGACGGCTTGATTTTATGCCGTATATTATGACTTCCTTAGCAATCGTGGAAGTACTAACCATTGGAGAGGGTAGGAAGAAAAATCTTCTTGCCTTCAGAAAGTTTAGAAACATGGGAATGCGCTACGAGCCACATAGTATAGCTCAGAAATAGACCGCCGGGCTCGAAAGGTTTGACAAAGGCTGTATATTACATTGTGAAATCGAAAGTCGTCAACAGCGAAAGTGAACATTCGATATTTCTTAATCGACATTAGAGTTTTAAATGCCGAATATCTACAGTATGCTTTTATAGCACGCTGCTTTGACTTTCCTGCAGTAGACAATGCAAAAACGTAATCCCTGCGCGCTATATTGCGACGGGAAATACGTATAAGGTTTCTAAGTCACAGAGACCGTTAAGAGCGTTTCTATTTCAGTTAAGTGGCGCTATTTTGTCTATGTGTACCATCTGAAATAGAACATGAAGAGCATTCAAACTGTATTTTTCGCTTCCAATATTATGAATTATAATCTCACTCAGACATTTTATGCATTGAACTCGCCATAAAATATTGCAAGGCTTCAATTTTTCAATATATTATTGTACTCTAAAAGTAACACATGGAAAGAAGATTACTTATTTTATGTAATTGCCATCTTTTTATTGCATCTTAGAGTACAGTCACACAATTGATCATAACAGACCGCATCGGCGTGCTTTCGCGGCTTTGCAATGAAAAATCTGTATTTTATGATTTCAGCGATGAAGCATACGACTAATCAAAATATATTAAAAGACTGATTTGTTTTATTATTATCATGATTAACAATAACACGTCGTGATTTATTCGTTCGGAAATAAATTAAAGTCTGACCTTAAGGAAGTGAAAATCATGTACTTTCAGATAGAGTATGCGCCTGTTTCAAATTGCCGTTAAATACTCAGGAGGCGAGAAATAAATTCATAAACGGAAGACGCTCGAGCCATTTCGCAAAAGAATTCTATTCGGCCATCAAGTCTCCGTGAGGCCAAGCTTGAAGATGAAATCAATGTTAACATATTAGCTCATGCAAGCACACAGGCTTGCTGACATGAAAACATTGCGCAGAAAAGCACTCACTCATTGCTATTTCGCTCTGTCCTAGTTATTCCTATGAAATATAGACAATAATTTACTATTTAAATAATTACGTTGCAGTGAACCCCTAAGCTCAAGATACGTTTATAATTGGGCCAATCTCAATCATGATTAGCCAGTGTTCAATACATCGGGTGCTCAGCTAATGGTGACCAAGATTATAACAAAATGCTGCAGGCAAGACCACACTCTTTTGAGCAGTCCTCGAATCGCTTCACTGGACTCGCACACTTTGTCTTCTTAAATGTTTCATTAGATTTACCTGAGATATCTAATTATTAAAACAGGCGCCTCTAAATGGAGACTTTTTAACTGCGAGTAAATTTTATGGCCGTCTATGTTCCCAAACTACTTTAGTGATTTCTAAACGGCACAGTGACCAACGTGTGCATAAGTCTGAAATGGTAGATTTTTCTTCGTTCGCTATCATGTTGAGACGACTAGTGAGCGAACTCTTGTTTGCATAAGAAATTAAAATTATGAATTTTGTAAAACAGACGGCTTGCACTCGGTGTACTTACAGATCCCAAGAAAACAGTCGGCACTGTATAAAAAATATATTGTTACAAGCTCTACACAAAAGCTAAATTTGTGGTGAGGAGCATAGGTTCCTTACTACCTAAGTCAAAAGCTTATTTCGATATGTGATCAAAAATATCAACTTGTCCAAGTAAAATAGAAGTACATCATGGCTTCTAGCGAGACCTACTCGTAGAGCCTTTTTGTGGCCTAAATATCAGGACAATATAATAGCGATAACAGGGATCCCTCCCTCATCTAATTCTTCATTCAGACTGCAATTAGATGACATAGCTACAAAACAATGTTTTTAAATGCTTGAAGAACTAGCTGATAAAATGTTCAAGATAAGTAAAAGCCAATAGCATTACTCTAATAAAATCTAGATGTCTAGATTTATAAATCACAGCAGCAGCCAAGAAACTGAGGGAAGCCTACAGGAAAACGCGAAAAAAAAATATTTTTTTAGCTATGTTTTAGCAATTATCTTTACGGGTAATTTCCGTTAAGAACCTTTTCAGATTTGTCGTTGCCACCTGGCTGTCAATAAAGAATGAACTTCGCTGCTTTCGCGGATACAGATTTCAAAAACCACCAGCGTGTCAGTCATGCCGTGGGCACAATCCTGCAGGAGAAATCAAAATCCTAAAAAAAAAAAAAAAGGCGTGGACATCATTTTTCATTGGTAACCCAGGCGCATACAAGTTTCGCGGCGCGGCAGGTGTACGGCTGTATTTTTGATCTACTTCATAAATTTTGAATGCACACTGTTCGCGAACAATGAGAGGGGTATTATTTTCCATATGCTAATAAATGAGCCCTTATTTAAGAAATATTTAAACGAAATGCTCTTCCGTGAACCTTGATAAATGCACTACGCTGAAATTGTTCCTTGTTACTGCTGAATATACAAACCTGGTATTATAAAACTTCAATTGCCACTGTGTTGCTAGTTTAAGCGCACTAAGAAAAATGGGCCTCTTAAGTAGGTACTAGCGCTGCAAATTAAACAACCATTATTTTTTCTTCGTTCCTTCTCCCTTCCTGCCTTCCTTGCTTCCTTTTCGCCTTCTTTCTATTCTTTGTTCCTTAACAGGCCGCACCGAATGCCATCTGTACGTGCGAAACGCAAAGCTTGCTGATGATCAACAAAGAGAATGTGAAAAAGTATATGACAAATTTTGCCAAGAGAAGCACGAAATCTCCAACAGCGCCTGCGAAACCTATAGGGCGACCATACGGGCATAGACTCGACTGATTGCAGGGACTGAGAACTTCCCCGAATAAAATATCTGCGGTGCACGCCACAATGGGTTCGTCGGCTCTTTTTTTTTTTTTTGTAACTGCCTACTCAGGAACGCCAGCTTTTCAAAATCAGGCATTGTGAAGCCATAGAGCACTGCCCATAAACACCAGAGCCCCACTACGCAAGGCGAGCTGACAAAACAAGAGAGAAGCATTAACACGAAGGTCTCTACTGGTCTCTTTTACACGGCAAAACCTCCAAATTACCTCCCCTCCCGCGTGCAGCTTGAAGTAGCCTTATTAAAGGGGTTATGAAGTGCCTAAAATGAGGTAAAGCGAATCGGTCGAGAGATAGGTACTCCCTTACAAGTCAATTAATCGCAAGAATTTTTCAGCTAGCTTCATTAACACCGGAGATATCGGTACTCCCTCACAAGGCAATTAATCGCAAGAATTTTTCAGCTAGCTTCATTAACACCGGAGATATCGGTACTCCCTCACAAGGCAATTAATCGCAAGAATTTTTCAGCTAGCTTCATTAACACCGGAGATATCGGTAATCCCTCACAAGGCAATTAATCGCAAGAATTTTTCAGCTAGCTTCATTAACACCGGAGATATCGGTACTCCCTCACAAGGCAATTAATCGCAAGAATTTTTCAGCTAGCTTCATTAACACCGGAGATATCGGTACTCCCTCACAAGGCAATTAATCGCAAGAATTTTTCAGCTAGCTTCATTAACACCGGAGATATCGGTACTCCCTCACAAGGCAATTAATCGCAAGAATTTTTCAGCTAGCTTCATTAACACCGGAGATATCGGTACTCCCTCACAAGGCAATTAATCGCAAGAATTTTTCAGCTAGCTTCATTAACACCGGAGATATCGGTACTCCCTCACAAGGCAATTAATCGCAAGAATTTTTCAGCTAGCTTCATTAAAACCGGAGATATCGGTACTCCCTCACAAGGCAATTAATCGCAAGAATTTTTCAGCTAGCTTCATTAACACCGGAGATATCGGTACTCCCTCACAAGGCAATTAATCGCAAGAATTTTCAGCTAGCTTCATTAACACCGGAGATATCGGTACTCCCTCACAAGGCAATTAATCGCAAGAATTTTTCAGCTAGCTTCATTAACACCGGAGATATCGGTACTCCCTCACAAGGCAATTAATCGCAAGAATTTTTCAGCTAGCTTCATTAACACCGGAGATATCGGTACTCCCTCACAAGGCAATTAATCGCAAGAATTTTTCAGCTAGCTTCATTAACACCGGAGATATCGGTACTCCCTCACAAGGCAATTAATCGCAAGAATTTTTCAGCTAGCTTCATTAACACCGGAGATATCGGTACTCCCTCACAAGGCAATTAATCGCAAGAATTTTTCAGCTAGCTTCATTAACACCGGAGATATCGGTACTCCCTCACAAGGCAATTAATCGCAAGAATTTTTCAGCTAGCTTCATTAACACCGGAGATATCGGTACTCCCTCACAAGGCAATTAATCGCAAGAATTTTTCAGCTAGCTTCATTAACACCGGAGATATCGGTACTCCCTCACAAGGCAATTAATCGCAAGAATTTTTCAGCTAGCTTCATTAACACCGGAGATATCGGTACTCCCTCACAAGGCAATTGATCGCAAGAATTGTTCACCTAGCTTCATTAACACCGGAGATATCGGTACTCCCTCACAAGGCAATTAATCGCAAGAATTTTTCAGCTATCTTCATCAACACCGGAGATATCGGTACTCCCTCACAAGGCAATTAATCGCAAGAATTTTTCAGCTAGCTTCATTAACACCGGAGATATCGGTACTCCCTCACAAGGCAATTAATCGCAAGAATTTTTCAGCTAGCTTCATTAACACCGGAGATATCGGTACTCCCTCACAAGGCAATTAATCGCAAGAATTCTTCAGCTAGCTTCATCAACGCCGGAGATATCGGCGATTAAAAATGGCGCTCTTCTCTCCCCCCTCAGCTCAACACTCGGAAACACCAGAGAAAAATTAAGAAAACAGCTCGGGAACTCCATCCCGCCCACGAAGCCTCATCGGGTGACTCTCGGTTCTCAGACTTCCGGTTGTCGCGCCTGTTTTTGCGAGTGTCGCCCACGCATTCATCGGTCTCTGTCTTTCCCGTCCCGTCTGCGTTTGCATAGCTTTCAACCTTTTCTCGTGTCTTCCTCGGTCGCCGGTGTCTTCAGTTTCTTGACCTTTCGGAACTGTGTGCGACAGCAGCCTGAACAACTCGGGTCGTTAGTGAACGTATGTCTGCAGGTGGGCCGGCTGCTGTCCATACACACCTGCGGCCGCTGCGGAAGCGCACTTTTCTTCATATTCCTGTACCATTCAGCGCAAATTAGCGTGCACTCCTGCCGAGTATGGCTTTCTACAAGACACCTTTCTTCCCTCGCACTTCCGAGGTCATTCTCCGGTGTCCCTAGCTTTGGTACCGTCTTCTGCCGTTTGACCAGCAGCGGCCGGTCTCCTCGCGGAGTTGACGCGATAACATCGGCTCTGCATAGATGCTGGCAGACGAGCGTGCGAATTGCACACGTGCAAACATGTCGTCATTTTACGGCAGGAGCGCTTTCATGACAGTCGGTGAGAGACATCTCTTGTGGTGCATAACGAATGGAATGTATACACGTATCATCGGAGAGAGCACGGACTGATGATCGCTACAAAGTTTGGATATGGGATTGCAGGTGAGGACGAAGTGTTCATCCGCGGATCTGAAGAATTGAGATTAACAAAAAAGATAGTGTGGTGTTGTTGTTATGTTTTTTTTTTTTTTTGAAGTCCTATCACACATCGTTTAGAAAATGCCAATGCGTACCGTGCACGCGTGTTTTTTTCACACGTGCACGCATCGTCCAAGCCAAAATCGACACCGCAAAACATCAGCAATGCAGCTCGGCACATGCAGTTCGGCAGCGCAGGTTGTCGCCGACTTCCGCAGCTACACGCAAGAATCTCGCACAGGAGCATTCGAGCGGCTACGCAGCGAAGCAGGCGATTCCAAAACGTCGTCCGCTGTGGCTTTGATGCAAAGGAAACAAGACCTAGTAACGACCAGGGAGCAGCGCACGACCGGATTGACGCCGGCCGCAGCGCTTGAGGACGGCATCTCTGCAGTAACCTGGCGACATCCGGTGTTGCACTTAAGCGATGCGAATTTGTGTCCTTTCGCGATAAAGCCGAGGCCAGACCTTTTCTGACGCACGTTCTATTTAATTATCAACACGCTGTACGAATGGTCGATGCTGCAAAGACGAGACGGGACTACAGTACGCTGTTGCTGCGCCGTCAGTCGGTACACGAAGGCTGAGGCTGCCTATTTTATCCGCTGTTCCTGAAATATGATCTGAATCAGAAGTATACAATTGGTACGGTGTTGAATCGGACTAACTCGTGCTATTTTTGTACTCCGGCGCCGACGTGCACTTACACTCAGATGCCACCACCTTCTCGGTTAACATCGCGAACATTCTCGGTTAACATTGCTTGGAGTTGGAGGCCAAGAATTCGGATGGTGTTGACCGTTGGCACGGGAAGGTTAATAATAGTGAGGCGGATATCTGGAAATATGGGGGGGTTCCGGGTGCCGGGATAACGCACAAAGAAGAGTTCAGATTTTGCTGCTGAGCACTTAAGTCATTTGTCCAACAAATAGTCTTCAACTGCTTTGATCGCAGCCTAGATAGTCTCTTCGATGTGTCCGTCACTGCCGCCAATCACCCAGAGGGTGACGTCATCCGCGTAAATGAAGGCCCTCGTGGCAGGCGAGCCGAGCCGGAAGGCCCATCATAGTGATGTTGAAAAGTAGAAGAGAGAGAACGGAGCTCTGTGGCGTGCTCGTGTTGCGCAGGGAAATATTATCGAGGGAGTGGGGACCGGCAACGAGCGTGGCAGTGCAATCAGTTAGGAAAGCACGGATATAGTTGTATAGAGTTTCGCTCGCCGGCAGATTGTGGAGGTTGGACAGAATAGCAGTGTGTTGAATTTTGTCGAAAGCTTTAGCGATGTCGAGGCCCAGGATGAACTGAGTGTGTCGAGTCTTGTGGCCCAGAAGTTCATGCTTGCGTTGGAGAATAACATCACACGTGGATAGATGGGGCCGAAAGCCAATCGTGCACGGCGGGAAGAGATCGCGATCCTCTATGTATGTCAAGAGCCGCGCCAATATAACGTGCTCCATGGCCTTACCCCGCAGTACGCGAGTGAGATCGGACAGAGCTTGTCGAGGCCCGGGGACTTACCTGCCTTGATAATTAGAATGATTTTTGCATGTTTCCATTCTTTTGGGAGAACGCCGGACTCCCAGTATTGCTGCATGTAGGATGTGAGTGCATGAATAGAGCGGTCGTCGAGGTACAGTTAATCTTGTCATTGATGTGGTTTGGGCCGGCTGCCGAGCTCGGACGTAACGTAGCTAGCGCATTCCGCACCTCTACCGCTGTGATCGGGGCACTGAGAGAAAGGTTGCCGGTTGTCGGGACCCCAATAGTCTGGGACCAGAATACTACAAGGCAAGGGAACGACTTTCGTGCTGGACTAGAGGTCAGCAGCTACACTCGGCGTGAATGGCGCATGCTAGTTGTGCCGTTTGGGGTTTGGGGCGGCGAAAGATGGCGTGCGATAGTGGTCAGTGCTAAAGCCCCTCGATAGACGACGCTAAAGCCCCTTCTTTTATTCAATGCGCGGCTGTGGCCTGCCACGCTTCCTCCTCCCCCGTCATCGTCGCGCGTTCACTAGTTCGTTTAGTTAGTTTAGTTCGGTTAGTGCCGTTATGGCGGACAATTTCTGCGCACAGAATCTGATCACGCACCTCATGACCCAAGGAAAGCTTTCGCTTAATGCTAACCTAGGCTCGCCATTTCAAATTCATGAAAGAGGAGAGAAGGTACGCGCAAGCATGTGTCACGTTTCACATAATTGGATTGTTAGCTGATCCTCAGGCACATATACCACGTGCGCACCTACCTCCAGATAGGCGTGGGCAGTTGAGACGGCGCTTGTGACTGGGGGTATTACGGCTTCTATTCGCTAGCTTTGTTGTTTATTACAACAGCGCTAATCGGATTTTGCTGCGGACAAAAATGCGAACATAATGGTGGAAAAGTAGAATTAAATTCGGCCCATTGTCGTCAGAAATGAGATCTTTTTTCATCATCATCATCATCAGCAGCAGCAGCAGCAGCAGCAGCAGCAGCAGCAGCAGCAGCAGCCTGACTATACCCCCCGCAGGGCGAAGACCCCTCCCATATTTCTCCAATTAACCCGGTTCTGTGCTAGCTGCATCCACTTGACCCCTTCGAACTTCTTTGACCTCATCCGCCCACCTAACTTTCTGCCGCCCCCTGCTACGCTTTCCTTCCCTTGGAATCCAGTTTGTTGCCCTAAACGACCATCGGTTATCCTCTCTTCGCACTGCATGTCCGGCCCATGCCCATGCCCATTTCTTCGTCTTAATTTCCACTAGAATGTCAGTAACTTCAGTTATTTCTCTGACCCACTCTGCACGCTTTCTATCTCTTAATGTTACCCCTACCATTTTCCGCTCCATCCATAGGCCACTGCATTGTCCTCAACTTAAGTAGAACTCTCTTAGTTAGCCTCCCCATTTCAGCCCCATAGGTGAGTACAGGTAAGATGCAACTGCTATATATTTCCTCTTGAGCGATACCGGTAAGCTGCTAGTCATAATCTGCGAGTGCTTACCAAATGCGTTCCATCCTAATCTTATTCTTCTTGTTATTTCCTTTTCATGGTCCGGATCTGCGGTTACTACCTGTCCTAAGTAGACATATTCGCCTACTACTTCCAGTACATTGCTACCTAACGTAAACTGCTGTTCCTTCCCTAGGCTATTGAACATTAACCTTAGTCTTCTGCATATTGATTTTTAAGCCTACTTTTTTACTTTTCCTGTCTAGGTTATCAATAATTATTTGAAGTTCGTCCCCCGAGTTACTTAGCAAGGCAATGCCTAAGAGAACTTCTTGTTGGGCAAATCATCAGCATCAGCAAATCGCAAATTACTGAGGTATTCTCCATCTGCCCTGATCCGTAACTGCTCTCATTCCATGTCTCTGAATACTTCCTCTAAGCAAGCTGTGAATAGTTCTGGGGAGATCGTGTCTCCTTGCCTAACACCTTTCTTTATGGAATTTTTTTTTCACTTTCTTTATGCAGAACTATGGTTGCTGTGCAGCCACTATATATATATATATATATATATATATATATATATATATATATCTTCCAGCACTTTCACGTACGGCTCGTCTACCCCCTCATTTCGCAATGCCTGCATCACCGCCAAGGTTTCAACTGAGTCAAATGCTTTTTCGTAATCAATGAATTCTATGTATAAGGGCTGGTTATATTCCGAGCATTTTTCTATAACCTGGTTGATGGTATGGATATGATCGATAGTAGAGTACCGTTTCCGAAAACCTGCTTGATCCTTTGCTTGATTGCAGCCTAAGGTTGTCCTGATCCTATTAGCGTATACATTAGTAAATACCTTATACGTAACAGAGAGTAAGCTGATTGGTCTGTAATTTTTATGTCCTTAGAGCCCCCTTTCTTATGAATGAGGATAATGTTTGCATTCTTCCATGGTTCCGGTACCGTCGATGACACCAGGCACTGCGTATACAGGGTAGTCAGTTTTTCTAGCACAATATCCCCCCCATCCTTCAACAAATCTGTAGTTATCTGATCCCCTCCAGCTGATTTCAGCCTTTTGCATAGTTTTTAATGCTTTATTGACCTCGTCGTTCGTCAGTGGTGGAACGTCTGACTGTTTTCCCTACCACCAATCTCATTACGGTCCAGACTACTTTGGCTACTGTAGAGATCTGTATAGGTTTGGTTTTGGTTTTGTGGGATTTAACGTCCCAAAGCAACTCAGGCTATGAGAGGCGCCGTAGTGGAGGGCTCCGGAAATTTCGACCACCTGGGGTTCTTTAACGTGCACTGACATCGCACAGCACATGAGTGCCTTGCTTTTCGCCTTCAGCGGAAAGCGGCTGCCGAGGCCAAGATTTGATCCCGCATCCTTGGGAAGAGTAGTCGAGCGCCCTAACAACTGCGCCACCCCGGCGGGACGTAGAGATCTGTATAGAACTCCTCGGCTACTTTGACTATCTTGTCCATTACCGTGCTGACGTTGCCCGCCTTGTCCCTTATCGCACACATTTGGTTTGTGCCTATGCCCAATTTCTTATTTACTGTTTTAAGGCTTCCCCCGTTCTTTACAGCATGCTCAATTTTCGCCATGTTATACTTCCTTATATCGGCCACCTTGCGCTTATTGATTAGCTTTGATATCTCGGCCAATTCAACCTGATCTGTTTGGTTGAAAGCTTCCAAAAGAAAGCTCCAAATCATACCGAATCAAAATCGATAGCCAAAGTATTGGCATCAATTTTCAGTCTTCCGGGCATCGAAACGGGAGAACCCGGACACAAACAAGATGTATCGAGATGAGGTTTGTGCCCTCTGAGCCCTCGTACAAATAACATGTGTCATATAAGGAGTATGTCCATACATCACCCTTTGGCCGTCTGGACCTAATAATTTTTACTTCGTCTTAATTCGGTTCAACTTCGTGTCCAACATAGTATCTTTAGCGTGGCCAATTCATTACCGACATCCTAAGTTAGGTTGATCACCCCCCAAACCTAGCCCATCAGACCGCTGTATCACAGGTCTGATTATCACCGCAGTAACCTCCTTCGCAGCCTCTGGAGACCGAATGTCGCGGTTTAATTGGTATAATGAAATAAAAACGGGATGCTATGTACTATATCAAGGTGTTCAAACCCAGAACCATTTAATGAGAACGTTGCAAGTTTTAGCCATTTGAAATTTCATTCATGTGCGCATTTTTCTCCTGTGGGGACTTTCATACCACATCCGGACTCGGACCACAATCATTTGCATGCTACACGGATCAAGAGGCTGCACTGAAAGATTTATCAGCATATGGCCTATGACCTCTCCAGAGGTGCCGCAGATCGCAAGTCGTCACTATCCTCCAAGAAGAGGAAACAGCGTACTTTCATCCGCCCACCTGGCAATAGGCACTGCAGTGCACCAAGAGCGTGTGAGTAATTTAGTGCTTGCGCTCCATCTAATAAGACTTTGGTAGTTGTTATCTATAAGATTTAATTTTCTGCTGCCCGAGCATGCACTTAAACTTGTTGCTCATGCAAGAAGCCATGAAGCCGTCGTAAAGGAACGATGATTATCCTTGGTAGTAATGCGACATTCGACCCAGGGCCTACGTTTCAGCCTCCTGAAATTATAGCTGTTCAGGTTTCTTTATTGCTTCAGGCACCACGTTTGCCGCGACATTGTTTTTCTAAGAATAAGATTGGGATGGAGCGCGTTTGGCAAGCACTCGCAGATTATGACTAGCAGCTTACCGGTATCGCTCAAGAGGAAAGTATACAACAGTTGCATCTTGCCTGTACTCACCTATGGGGCTGAAACGTGGAGGCTAACCAAGAGAGTTCTACTTAAGTTGAGGACAACCCAGAGGGCTATGGAACGAAAAATGGTAGGGGTAACATTAAGAGATAGAAAGCGTGCAGAGTGGGTCAGAGAAATAACTCAAGTTAACGACATTCTAGTGGAAATTAAGAAGAAGAAATGGACATGGGCAGGACATGTAGTGCGAAGAGAGGATAACCGATGGTCGCTGAGGGTAACAAACTGGATTCCAAGGGAAGGAAAGCGTAGCAGGGGGCGGCAGAAAGTTAGGTGGGCGGATGAGATTAAGAAGTTCGCAGGGGTCAAGTGGATGCAGCTAGCACAGAACCGGGTTAAGTGGAGAGATATGGGAGAGGCCTTCGCCCTGCAGTGGGTATAATCAGGCTGATGATGATGATGATGATGATGTTTTTCTAACGACCGCTGAGTGTGTCTCTTCTTTTGCTGCCGCCAGCTTCTTTTTTTCTCTCTTTAGGGGCAGAAGCCAACCGAATGAACAGTCCCCCGCGGATGTCTTCGTTTGTTTCTTCAGTATCATCGCCAGTCCGTCACAAGTGCACTTTTTGTTCGGGAAGACACCTACCATGAAGGTTTTTTTAGCTCACTCTGTTTGTTGCGGTATCTTCGTTTTACAATGTCAGAACTCATGAACACTATTTTTCTTTAAATTACCTGTGAACTTTAAATAGTCATTGTGAAACACTTTTGCTGCTTTGAAACAACTCAACATATTTCAAATCTGCGTCGATGCCAGCGCCGTGCACAATGCTGCGAAATACGGAGCGTGAATCTGCCAGCAGATCTGTCACACTGCCGTGCTCCAGCACCCGACCATCGCCCATGACCACCACTCTGAAATGAAACAGGAAAAGAACTTTGATTCGTACATACA
Organism: Amblyomma maculatum; assembly: GCF_055883805.1. Classification (NCBI taxonomy): domain Eukaryota; kingdom Metazoa; phylum Arthropoda; class Arachnida; order Ixodida; family Ixodidae; genus Amblyomma; species Amblyomma maculatum. Next base: position 411,202,254 of record NC_139344.1, read on the forward strand.
AAACATGATCAGTCTGATGCACTCGACCTATGTGAGTGCGTGCGCGCGCGCTTGTGTGTGAGTGAGGCAGGGGAGGGGGGAGGGATGAGAGAGAGAAAGAAACTCCTTGTGTGGGCTCCTGCTCCGCACAAAGCTGTGACTATTATCTCAGCACGAAACGTCGCAAATAATGTGCCCCGATTCGTGTCTACTTCAACTATGCCAAACTGGTCGAACTGTAAAGGCCGATATTTTTCAAAAAAAAAAAAAAGCGAAACATTCTTGCGAATTGAAATAAAAAAATGTGTATAGAAGTCATATCAAGTACTACCTACCGGTATTTTTTCTTTCTGCCTGCTTAAACAATCAGGTTGTATCAGCTGATTAATATCTGAAACCTCGCTTTAAACATCAAGGAAAGTTGGTTAGCTCTACAAAATAGTCCGACTCCGGTGTTTTCGACGAGGTAACCATAGCGTAGCCCTTGTCGGAATTCAACACTCCCTCTTTCACGGGTAGCTCTTTTCTTTCCCCTTCTGGCCTCCTTCCCCCAAAGCGGTTGCGGAGATGGCGAGGGTGAGAGAACTGCCGTAGCGCTCCGGACGGCCCTTTCTTTCCCCTCCCCTCTCACCTCTGGGGACAGCATCTGCATACTCGGATAGACGACGCCGCGATACCGGAGTACGCTGATAATGCTGCTAGGAGGAAGACGAAGAACGGTGGGAGCTCCCAATAAACAGCCTGGCCCGCTGGCTGTGTCACGGTGTGTCGTTCTTCACTGTCATGGCTGTAGCCTGAGCTAGCGGCGATGTGTTTGGCTATTAGAGCAGAGCCCGAGCCCCGTTTCAATCCTCACACCCTTTATACTGGGCAAAGATGAAAGCGAGTAAAGTAGAAGAATATTAGATGAGGCCGTGCTCTGTACGTCCGAATCCACCGCGATTACAGTACTTTCATCGGCATCCGGTTAAAACTGACAAATGTGCAACATCTATGACGCCCACATCAGAGCTTTTTCGTAGTCGCTGGATCGGATATAAGCTGATGCGCGGCCGCCAACGAACTCAAATGGCCGGTTCTCAGCCCCCATTTATGCTTTTCTCAGTACCAGCATCAAAGCAAACTTTCGTAATGAGCAGCGCTGCAGGGGTGAATTTGGCACCATTTAATTTAGTCGCGGATGAGAGAACTGTAATCGCCGTGCATTTATGATCACGTATTTTGCTGTCACCGTTTTTTTTTTAAATTTTCGTAGTTTTATTGCAGCAGAATAATGGAATAAAAAGTTCCACGATGCAGCTACATCGTCAGAAACAATCCGGGTTAAACCATTTTCATGATACATAACTTTTCCATTCACACCTTAGAATTTACGGCGATATTTGAAAAGCTCGTTAGCTACTGCCGACAATTTAGTCAAGTTGCCGGAACAAATGGATACCAGTGGGTACATTACGTGGCATGTAGCAACCGTTACTTGATTTCAGCTTGGAGGGACGCTAAGGTATTGTTTCTTGTCATGGTTCCTCTCAGCGGAGAAGCCCTGTATATATACTTTTTCAAGAGGCACCTTTCATAACCTTCTACAGATAACAGTTGAAGAAAGTAGGCAATTCTTTAAAATAATTTCTATTGACGCTTCGGCTGGAGTTCGGGCTTTGTCAAGTCTTGACAAAGTCAAGTGAAGCCAAAGTCAAGTCTTCCCGAAGCCCGGGTTTTGTATCTTATGCTTGGCAGACAGAAAAACCTTGCCTTATGTAAGCCACAATGGGATAAACCTCATTGTGTAATGCTTGAGAAGCAGCGTCCTATGCTTGCCTTTGCGCATCTCCAGCCGCAGTATACGCCGTCTTTCTAGTGAGCGAATAGTGCGACGGCCACTATGTGATGCCAGTGTTAAGCAGAAAAATCCCCCCGAGGTTCTTACACCCTTGCTAAGATCATAAGATAGCAAGACAAGCATTGGTTAGGTTTTGCTGCATCAGTGGGTAAGAGCAGATGGGGGGGGAGGGGGGGGAGAGAAACTGGCACTGCCATTTTCTAAGTCTACACGCCGCCTCTAGATCGTGAAGAGAGACACCTTCATACAAGCACCTAAGTATCAAAGAGAATGAAATTTTGTGGGGACGAAGACGTCTTTGACTGCAAAGATGCCGACATTTTGACACAATTCTGTGCATAGAGCTCAATACAAGATTATAGATATGCATAATATATAGCACCTTGTTACCCGTCAGTGAGAATTTGTGCAATAAGCTTGTCAGCGCCGTGAAGACATTCTCCTAGAGGCTCCTCCAACAAGCGAGTTTGGAAGGTATTGTTGATCAGCGTCCGATCTCTTAAGTAATTGCCGTCAACAAGGTATATTTTCCTATTTTCGTTACTGAAAAGCACTAGCCGACCACGCAGTCTTATTGTAATGTGCACCAGAGAAAATAGCACGTCCAATTACTTTATGTGGCTAAGGCTTTTCCAGGAACTTCCGATGTAGATTGGATTCGGGGAAGACTACGTTTGGACCTACCTTAGAAATTATGAAACTGCGTTATTTTTATACCGCATTAGGTTATTTGTTATCGGCATACTTGAAGTGAAGATTCATACCAGATAAATTTGTTTCCATTCCCCTGTCATAGTCCACTCACCTGTCATAGCCGAGTATTGTTTCTATGCGATGAGCTATTGTGATTACGGTGCAGTGAGCAAAGCTCTCTTTCAGAGTGGCCTGCACCTTCTGCTCCGTGTCTGCGTCCATCTGCGATGTGGCCTCGTCCAGAACCAGGATCTTCGTAGCTCTCAGAAGTGCGCGAGCGAGGGCCAACAGCTGACACTGGCCGGCGCTGTGTGTTCATTAAAATAATAATGGTTCAGACACTGCCACGTAATACGTAGAAGCATCCACCGCGATGACGCCGGCTGTTTCGTGAAAAGCAGTTTCGTGAATATAGATTTCGGCTGTCTAAAAATGCCTTAATGAAATGTATAACAAAACTAATATCAATTCAAAGGAATTTGGCGTTTCTAGTGCGCAGGTTGTCAATGAAGGTTCGCAGAAAGATACTGTTCTTCTCAGGTTTCCCCGAGGGAAGGAGGTATGTAAGGCGCTCTGAGAGGCATGTTGCACTCGGCGTCTGGATCCAACACCGCATACTGATAAATGCTTTAGACCGTTTTCGCGGCGATGAGGAAAATAGCCTCGAACTCTGAGCGCGCACGACCACTCCTCCTATCTGGTATGTGGAGACGCGGTGGTATCCGAAAGCGCGCGCGCAGTGCAGTTTTTCCACACACAATGTCCTGAGTAGCCGGAAAACGTCGACGATACTCCATTGATACAATAGCAGGCGATCAGCGCACTATATTTACTGTTTACTATATTTTGTGTGCTATTATAGATACCCTATACACCGTGCTTCTTTGTTTCTATCCCCTTTTTTTCCGCCCTCTCTCTGTCCTCCCTGTTAGTTTCATTTCCTCCGGCCGCATCTCAGATTCAAACAAGTGCCGCAGTAAGTAGAATGTTTTTATTTACTTTGTTGTTCGAAATAAAAGGAAAATAACAACGGAAGACTGATAATTAACTTAAGATAAAAATATTACTAGCGATTGTATGCAGGCGTTTCACTGTGAGCCTTTCCATTTCGAACTTTCAATCAGGCAAGCACGGGCGACCTCTAAATTTCAGGCACCAACAGCCTGAAGTTTCTTGTAGCCTTGGTAGCATTTCTTGCGAGTTGCGAACGTTTTGTTGCTGTACAAGAGAAACTGAAATGATATTACTTGTGGCAAAAAACATTTACGATATTTTATCTGCTGAAAAAAAGCCACCAGAAATTTATCAAAGTATGAAAGACCATGCATGTCCCGCTTGAACACAACTGTTTCTAATTTAATAGTTGTAAACTTATTCAGTGAAACAGTTTTTTTTTTTTCTTTTTTTTTTCAAAACACGAATTCCGCGAGCTTTTGCACCCAGTAATATATATGAATGTGGTCATAAGAATAACAACTCTTCATTAATATAAGCAAACTTTGTGAAAACTATGGGTTATAAAAAATTGTTCGTAGAAGCACATAAATTTTGCTTTGGTCATCATGTGTCATTATATCCATAAAGATCAACTGATCATTTTCTGTTCAATCTCTCCGAACGTCAGCACGACAGCAAAATCTGACGAATTCAGCTAGAGGCCAGTCACAGAAATTCCAGAAGAGAAGCTCCAGCCGTCGACGACAGTCATCGCGACTCGCCGCGCGCACTGGCAAACCGGTGCCTGAGCCATGCAGTCAATGCTGAAATCCGCTCGCGAAATAGACTATGCTACAGACTCTTCAACGTAGCGGCTTTGTTACGAAACATCATTGACCTTGGGCAGTATAAATGATTATAAAATGGATACTGTATTCATATAGAATACAACCCCAATAAAGTTGTAAAAATTCTACTCAGCAGCCGCTCAAGCAGTAAATTGAATATATTCATCATAGTTGCTTCAACGAATGTAGCGCGATTAGCATTGTAGCGAAATATCTCATGAAACGTCTGCATTTGCTTGCTCTCACTGTTCAGACTGTTAAAGGGACACTAAAGACACCCAAATATACTATCACAATCAAATTAACGGCTAATAAAATTTAATAAAATAATAATAATCTAATAAAATAATAAAATGACGATACCAGAACACTTATGTTGGACTTACCAGCCAAGAGCGAACAAGCAGTTTCTTCCGTATACATCCCAACATTCAAAGACAGTAAAAAGAGGTGTTGCGAAGGCTGCATTGACGTCGGCTCTCAACAAATCATGCCACCACCATGTTAAAAAAAGTTTTCTAAGCCAGACTGAGAAGCTTCTGGAGGCAGGGTATTCTGAGTATTCGCTGTGTAGCATATTAGAAAGCATTGCCCTGCCGATCAAGTGGAGTATTCGAAAAGGAAACCTTACTCGAACAGATAAGTGGTCAGTGGTACCATATACGCATGAATTCACCCATAATCTAATGAAGATTGGTCAAAGACATGGCATCCGGGGTATCCCAACGGCACCAAACAGAGATAAAGGGATGTGTGTGTAGGTTAACAACCAGGACTTAACTCTGAATGCAGAACGTCACACCGGACTAGGTACTCTAAGCGTATTCAGGGGGTTGTTTATGAGATTGCCTTGCATTGTGGAAAGAAATATATTGCACAGACAGGAAGATGTCTCAATGACAGGATTAGAGAGCACGCTTTGGCAATATCGGGCAAGTCTGGTACTAATCTCGCGGTGCACTGCAGACTGCATTGGTTGTAGAGACCAAAAATGTCCGACTGACCTTCACAATGTTAAGCTGATGAAAAGGATGAAGTATAAGTTAGAAAGGAAAATTTATGAAGCATATGCAATCTGTGACTTGGGAGACCAATGTGTCAGTATGCCTTCAGTGGTTTTGTTGAAGAAGGAATTAGAATTTCTGCGCAAACCGGCAGGATGTTAAAGACAAGGAAGAAGTTGGCTGCAGACGTGAAGTGAGGGGAGAAGATGTGCGGTTTCTTGTCAATATAGTCAGTGCAGCGTTGTCCCTGTGATTGTGTGTGCTTCCTATGCTTTGTGTTGTTCCCTGCTCTGCTGCTGTCTTCCAAGAGATAATAAGCGGCATTTCATGACATTGTTGCCACATATTCGGCAGCCAAAAATCAAATTACTGCTGAGATATAGTAATAAGAAGCTGAGGTTTTTTTTGTTTGTTTGTTTGTTTCCACCGGTCGAATTCAACCTGTTTTCTCCTACTACGTAGTAGGGCAGAATGACGCACACCATGACGCAGCAGGGGCCTCCATGATTGCTGACGAGCCGGCACGGCCTGCGGCGTCAACCGGTTAGCATCCCTCAAGGGAAAACAAGCCAACAGCGTACTCGAAATCGACCATTGGCTCACAGTAAGTGACGGCCACAGCCGAAATAAATAAAACGATGAGGAGAGTAATTTACCGAGCAATGGGCCTTTAAACGAAGAAAAAAAAACATAGAGCTCTTGTAATGCATAATATTTTACGTGTTTCTCAAGCTTTTGCGCTCCTCCTTGCACTGTGTATAACCAAACCGAGCCCTCGGTCATCGCACCGCTTCCCGAAATGTTTACATACAAATAAGATTAGGTTAACACCAAAATAGTGGCATCACTGCTGCGCTTGCCAGTTTTGAAGCTTCGTCGCACTTTTTTCTTTTCGGGTTTGTGCTACAGTTCTGTATTCAGCGAACATTACGTCCAAGGTAGCAGAGCATGACCGAAAAGCCGGCGCTCCTAAATTTTCCAGCGCTGTGAAATTCCACATGTTAAAATGGTTCTAGTGCACAATATTGTGCGCATAGGCATCCAGAACATTATTTGCAAGGCGTGAGAGCAGGCAGCATGCTCCGACGGTCACGAAGCTGTAATTTGTATACGGGTAGCAATGGCCTGTGCACCTCGAAACATGCAGTTTGCAGCCGTGACGTAATATGCACAAATGTTTCCCAACGTCCTACAAATCGGGCTTTGCACTCTAAACCTCCTACGCGACAAGCTCTACTTGATGAGCACCGTAATGCTACGGCCAAATTGATACCGGGAATGATGTCGAATGGCACCGTAGTAACGAAAACGTGTGACATCATCTCTGTGTTTGTGAGCTTTTACACGACACTGTTCAGTGACATTTCTACTACTTCTAATTCGGATCTACTAGCTAACTTTAAAGCTCTTACAACACCTTTATCAGATGAAGACTGTGCTCTTTTCAATGGTCATTTCACGTTGGAAGAAATAGAACACGCAATTGACCAATTACTCCTCTCTAAAACACCTGGCCCTGATGGCATATCATGCGAGTTTTACAAAACTTTTAAACCTTTGCTGATCCCTGTCTTGCTGCAGAACTTCGCTTTAAGTTTTGATGTGGGGGTCCTTCCTCAGTCCTTTACTAGGAATCACACAGTCTTAATTCTAAAGAGTACGGATAAAGAAAAATTGTTCTCAGTGGATGGCTACAGGCCAATCACGTTGGCAAATGTAGACTACAAAATTTTTGCGAAAGTACTATCAAATCGTTTACAGTATGCCATGACGGTTCTCATTGGCCCTCATCAGACGTGTGGCTTGAGGGGACGCTCCATACAAAATAAGATACATATTGCACGTACAATTATCGAATCTTGCTCTGGCCCTTATGAGCAGCTTGCCCTACTACAGATTGACCTTGCGAAGGCATTTGATTGTGTCCGGAATTCGTTTCTATTTTCTCTTCACGAGCGTGCAAATGTTGGATCAGCTGTACTGAACAGGGTGCAACTTTGTTACGACAACTGTTCCACTCGCTTGATTGTTAACGGTCACCTCTCAGAGCCTGCGCCAATTGGATCATCCGTGAAGCAGGGCTGTCCTATGTCACCGCTACTCTTTGCCCTCTACATAGAGCCACTTTGTTTGAGTGTACTGCAAAACCACAGTATCCGTGGTTATGCTGCCTTCAGTAATGAAGTCAAAGTACTTGCGTACGCCGACGACGTGGCGTTTTTCTGCACAGACAAACCCAGCATTGACAAAATTATAACCGCCATTGAGCAGTTTAGTACTGTATCTGGCGCTCAAATGAATAAGTCTAAAAGTTCGGGTCTGTGGTTCGGTTCATGGGGAGCAATGCAGACTCATTATGCTGGAATTTAATGGTCTCGAGTTCCCCCTAAATACCTTCATGTTTTCAAGTTTAGTGGCGTTACTGGAAAGAGCGGGTCACGGCACTCAAAAGCCATGCTCAGACTTTTGTCCCGCACCGCCTATCAATTTTTGGCCGAGCACAGGCATGTAACATGTTTCTGGCTACAAAACTTTATTATGTTTTACAGGTACTCCATTGCGCGAGACATTACATCCACAGTTTTCACCGAACGTTTGCGACGTTCATATGGTCGTCCAGTTTTGAGCCTATGCGGCGCGATAACTTATTCAGGCCTGTTTCTGCTGGCGGACTAGGTTTGACACATCTCTATGTCAGACAGTCAGTTGCTCGTTTCTTCTTTTTTCGTAATAGCTCCCATCCAATTACCAGAGCATCCCTGCAAACTAACCTAGTGAACCTTCTTCCAAACTTAGTGGTCTCTTCCAATTTTACCGATCGGCCCTTATTATTTGATTTTATGAAAGAAAGTAAAGTGCGTTTTCTGGCAGTTCGCTTCTCTTATAAGTACTTATTCTCTGTTTCACGGAAACATTTATACCAAGATTTGATATCTATTTTGTTCTTGCCTCCCTTATATCGTTCACTCTATTCCATTTATATGGGGCATGATGTGTTAAAAAGGGTGCGTAAAATGCCGATCTTGCCTTCTTCTAAAACGTTTTTCTTTAAACTTCATGCCGAGGTTTTGCCTGTTAAACTGTGGCTTCAGAAAAAAATATATTTTCGTTTCTTCTGTTAATTGCCGGTTATGTGATATACCTGAAACCATCGAACACTGTTTTATTGCCTGAAAAGATGCAATATTATTTTGGGACGTTCTGCAAAGAACATTGAAAAAAGACTTTATTTTAAATTCCCACAGTGTGCGTTACTTGATAACAACCGAGCATTACCATGAACCATTTGACATGATTTTCCTCTTTGGACTGCGCAGCCTGTGGAAAACGCGTATGTTGGACCGGAATGCTGAACCTCTAGTCTCTCCTGCTACTCATTTCGGCCAGATGGTACACCAGCTTTCAGACGCTTACGAAGATAATGACTATCAACCGGACTGGCTGCCATCGTTGATGTATTGTCTTTCCTTGCCACCGTTTTAGTGAAGTTGTGCTAAGTCGTATTCTAGTTGTGTGGTGTTGTGTTGTATGTTCCAATTGGACTTTTCGCCTACAGGCTGATTACTCTGTAAATATAGTTTTTAACTCTACGCTGAATTTAAAAGCATGTAATAAATACCATGCTCAAAAAAAAAAAGTCTCGGCGTGGCAAAGCGGTTAGCGCGGAACGTTACGGAGCAAGCAGTAGTGAGTTCGAGTCCCACTGGTGGTGTCGCTTTTTTCTTTTTTGTGTGTGTGTGTGTTGCTTCGTTATTTCTTACTTTATATCCGAGTCCCTTTTTTCGCCGGGCGATCAGCGCAATAGGCAAGGATGCAATAGAGGAACAATGGCATTTGGAATATGATCGCCGCTCCCCTTGGTATGAGTGGCAAGTATGACCCTTTTGTTTACGATGACTGCAAATAGCACGTTGAAGCTCTTGTTGACACAGTATGGTTGTCACATGTACCATGGTTTAGTGAGCAATTGAATGATAATAATGTTTTCCTTCGGCACTAAGCACATGTATGCCTTTTGTGGCGTACGTAGCTGCAGTCGAGCGGTTAGGTCAGGGTCAATGGGAGCTCGCAGTCGAAGCGGCGACGGCGGCGATATGTTTGCTCAGAATTGTGAACGAAGGAGCGTGTCGGCGGCAGCGGATTTCGCTCGCTCGCGCCTCCGAATGCTCAAAAGTGAGCGAGCCAGGCGCATCTGCTTCTCCAATCTCGTATTTCAGGCGCCGCTTGTCCAAAACGAAACTATCTGACCACGCACGAAGTGTCTGAGCCGGAACATAACCGAAACTGAAATGAACGACTGCGGCGCCTCCAAGTACATTTTTGTATTTGCCTTACAACGTTTCCGTTGTCTTTTTGCCGTTGTTTATGTATAATAAAAGCATGTCATCATATTCAAAACAAAGCATACTACCGCATTCAAACGGGCAACGTAATTCGCATTTGTCACCCTCCGGAATCTCTAGCGCGTCACGTGATTTACAGTTGAGAGTCTCGGCCGTGTTGGCTGTGGCGGCGATACCTGTATTTCTGTTCTTCGTCTTTACTACCTCATAACAGCTCTGTTTTCAGTGAGAGTGATTTTTTTTTTTTTTTTGGGGGGGGGGGGGGAATCAGGAATTGGCATTCTATCGATGCAATACCCCTTCATTTTTCTCTTTTGTGCCTCATTAAGGCAGCCCTTCTCTAGAAATCATTCAAGGATAAAACGTACACCGAAAACTGCCCTGCATTGCCTGCTTCAACGCCCTTCCGGCCAATTGTAGGTAACCGCCTCTTTGTGCCACATAGCAGCCACACATTATTTTTAATCAGGCTTGTACTTCTCGCCCAACCCGATCAAGCGCTTCAGTTACAGCCGTTTCTGTCCGATTTCGTTCACTCAGGTACTTTCAGAACGCGAAAATGTGAAAGCGAAAGCTCAGGAATGCCCATGTGCGCTACCTACCACTTGTCCCGCGGATGCGATCGCACATACCAGCGTCGCAATTATTCTCAACTTAACCGCTAGATGGTTCCACTTACAGAAACCGGCGGCGCCCAAATCAGGTATCGCATCTGCGGTACACCTTCTACGCGGATGGCATCACTATTTGGACCACAGCCTATTCCACCGCGGATATTGAGGACCGCCTTCAAGAGACCGTAACCATCGTGTAAGCCTACGCCGCTAACTGCGGCCTCACTAGCTCCCTTGAAACGTCGGAGTTTCTTGTACTACACAGCTCCCGCCAACGCACACCCACTCTTGAAGTCAACCTCAATGGAGACTCAATACCTCAGAAGGACACGAACAGGGTTCTACGCCTTTACGTCAAAGACAGGGGCAGAAATGGTTATGCCCTCACTCGGCTCAAAACCACCAGCCTACAAGTTGCGCATATGATAGCCTGGTTCACTACCAACAACAAGTGCATGTTCGAACAAGACACGCTGCGCCTGGTTCAAGCATTCATCATTAACAGAATTGTGTATTCGGCACCCTATTTGCACCTCAACATGGGAGACTATACGAAAATTGACGTCTTGATACAAAGCGCTTTTAAAAAAGGCGCTGGGCCTGCCCCAAAGCACTTCCTAAGAGCCCTTTTTGCAATTAGGGGTGCACAATACAGCCGAAGAGCTCCTTGCGCCCAACGCGCCACCCAGATTAATCCATTAGCAGCAACCCGCGCGGGTCAGACCGTTCTTACAGACATTAACCGGACTAGCCAGCTAGCAAAAACAGGCTATACCGAAAGGGTGGTCGAACTAGTTTATCGCCAATCCCCCACATCGCAGTATACATCATCTGTTCCGCCAAGGGCCAAAAACCTCCAGGAAAAATACTGGAAAGACACTGCGTCCTACTACTTAGACGCAGCAAAGTCAGAATCGGGGTACACGGTAGCGGTTGTGATTCACCAACTGCAATTGGTTGATGCTCTCACCGTCTGTGATGACAATATAGAAACGACGGAGGATGTGGTCATTGCTGTAGCCGCCATGCATACCACATGTGCCTATATATTCACTTATTGTATGGCTGCCTACCGCAACAACATCAAAGGAAGAATTTGTCGCCAGACTGCCAGAATATTAAAAAATCATGGACACCCCCAACAAGCGAACAAGACAAATGCCTCGTCTGGACACCCAGACATCGAGACATTGAAGAGAACGAGTGCGCCCATGTCGTTGTCCGAGGTCTCCTCCCTCATGTGTCGACCCCTTAATCTCCCACACCCCCTTATCCCGGCCCTCTCGTGACGTGCGCGGAGAGGTTACAGCACTGCAGACTCTCTTGCAGAAAATATCTACCACCAGCAAGGTGATGTCCAAAGCGGAGGAAGTCGGATGGCGACGCCTACAGACAGGTACATATAACACACCAGCCAGTTTAAACACAATACACCCCGGGTTCTGCGACCCCAAATGTAAATATTGCGGGGAGAAGGCAGGCCTGCATCACGTGGTGTGTACCTGCCCACACAATCCTCCAGATGACCCAAATGCAGTGCCAACAATTCAGGGGTGGGAGGCTGCCCTATCCAGCTCTGGACTAGAGGCCCAACGGGCCATCGTGACACGTGCACGGATAGCAGCGGCAGTCCTGGAGTCCTGGAATAGGGACCCCACCCACACATCCCCCTCCCTTATCTCTGCTCAATAAAGTTTTTCAGTTTGTCAAGTCACCCATGATAACACGGTCTTAGCTCGTTCAGTCGAAAAGCTATCGCCGTGTACATATATTGAGACAAAGGGTTTCTTAAAAACCGGAAATGACTTCGTACTAAAATCACGATGCAACCATATTCTTTCTTGGACCTCACCAATGGTCTGCAGTATGTACACAATAAACAAATAAATAAATAAATATTTTGCGCAGTGGTATCACATCATTTCGCCTCCGATTTAGCACCATCCTTCTATACTCAACTTCAAGGCTAGTTTGCGATAGGAATTCAAAATGACGCCAACGGCCCTGGGAGAACTGTAGGCGTCTACTGTGAAATGAAACAGGTGCTGCGTATTCCTTCCCTAAAAACCAAAATAAACATGTTTTCAGCGCAATATTTTTAAGCAAACAGTGCTGCCCAGACGTGATGGCGCAGTGTTTAAGATGTGTAACTACTGTTCCAAAGTGCTCGGGTTCTATCCGATCTTCGGCTGCCGAGTTTGGATGGAGGTGAGCAGGAGAACGTTAAAGGGGGTCTAAATTACTCCGCCCCCAACCAGGCTTCCACCTATGGCACTTTTTTCTGTATTTTCGATTTGGCTCCCGCCTTCCTCTCTAGCCTTACGGTGCGGATCATGTATCCACGATAGAACTGTGACAGGTACTGAACCTATCTTTGCCTATGACCAATTATTATTACTATTAAACAAAAAGTGTAAAATTATTCGTTGAATCAAACGGTGATAATAAAAGCGCTTCGCGTCTACTTTTATCACGAAGCTTGAACATTCCCCTAATTTAATTCACTGACAGAAGGCTACACCACTAAAGCAGTAAAAGCTCAAGAACGCCTTTATAAGGTTATATTCATTCAAAAAGGCTCTTCGCAGTTCTTTTGCAGTCCCCTCATTTGAAACATATCAGAAACCTTCAATACTCGTGGATGTCTGCATACTACTCCGTCGGTATGTTGTTAATGGCGCCCTTGTGTAAACCTATCATAGCATTGTCTAATTTAAAAACTATGCAAGTAACCGACACTTATACTTGTGGCGTTCCTTGACAGTCACAACTCAGCGTCATGCTAGATCGTTGCATGCTATACACCTCTAATGTTTTGTGTTGTAACATTAAGAAACAAACCTGAGGTTTCCTCCTTTCTCAGAGATGGCGAATGAAAGAGCTTCTTGGGTACGTTCGACGAATTCGCTCATGCGCACGCTACGGAGGACTTTCCAGAGCTGCTCGTCTGAGTAGCAGCCTTGTGGGTCCAAATTCTCGCGAAGTGTACCAGAGAACATAGAGGAGTCCTAAAAAAGGGTGAGAAAAAATTCACATCACTGCAGTGTGCAGACGAAAGTTGCAACGTTAACGGAGGCACACATGCAAATGTTCACCGTCTAAACGAATAAAGGTGCCCTTTAGAACAACTAAAATTATAGAAAACTATTTCCACGTTCGTGACACGCGATTGTGCATTACATCAACTTATAAATGTTACAAATAGTAGTCAGAAAAAGATACAATTGTAATATTGCGTTGTTCATAGGTAAGTTCAGTTCAGGCGTTCAGTCGTGTCCGACTCTTCGTGACCCTATGGACCATGTCACGCCACGCTTTCCGGTCTCTCACTATCTTCCTAATATCACATAACTTCATCTGCAGTGCCTCGAGGATGCCATCTAACCATCGCGTTCGCTGCCTACCCCTTCTCCGGCGACCCTCAAGCTTTCCCAACATCAAATCTTTCTCCAGCGACTCCTTTCTTCTCATCAGATGCCCAAAGTAGCTGAGCTTTAACTTTAGAATTTGACCCTCCAATGAGCAGTCAGGGCTTATGGTCGACAATATCGACTGATTTGATCTTCTGGCAGCCCAAGGAACTCTCAAGAGTCTTCGCCAGCACCACAATTCAAACGCGTCAATTCTTCTGCGGTCAGCCTTTTTCACAGTCCAACTCTCGCATCCATACATCACAACTGGAAAGACCATAGCACGAGTTATACGGATCTTGGTTGGCAGACTAATGTCTCTGCTCTTTACTAGGCGGTCAAGGCTAACCATTGCTCTCTTTCCCAGAAGCAGGCGTCTCCTAATTTCATGGCTGCAGTCTCCTTCCGAGGTAATCTTGGAGCCCAAGAACAGAAAATCTGTCACAGCTTCCACTTCTTGTCCCTTCATGCTCCAGGACTTGATAGGGCAAGACGCCATGATCTTTGTCTTTTTAATGTTCAGTTTAAGCCCAAACTTCTCACTCTCTTCTTGTACGCGCATCAGAAGTCTCTTGAGTTCCACTTCACTTTCTGCCATTAAAGTGGTATCATCCGCATATCTAAGGTTGCTGATACGTTTTCCAGCAATCTTCACTCCAGCTGAAGACTCGTCCAGACCGGCCTTCCTTATGATGCACTCTGCATATAGGTTAAATAGGCAGGGCGACAGTATGCAGCCTTGCCTCACTCCTTTCTCAATCGGAAAGCAATCAGTAAGACCATGCCCAGTTCTGACTGTGGCCTCTTGCCCTTCATACAGGTTCCTGAGGAGACAGATGAGGTGAATTGGAACTCCCATCTCTTGGTGAGCTTGCCACAATCTGCTGTCATCTACGCAGTCAAACGCTTTCGCATAATCAATAAAGCAGAAGTAGATGGGTTTCTGGAACTCTCTTGCTTTTTCCATGATCCAGCGAAGGTTGGCAACTTGGTCTCTAGTTCCTCTGCCCTTGCGAAACCCAGCTTGCACGTCCGGAAGCTCCCGGTCCACATACTGCTGCAGCCTACCTTGGAGGATTTTTAACATCACCTTGCTAGCATGCGAAATAAGCGCGATCGTGCGGTAGTTGGAACAATCTTTGACACTGCCTTTCTTTGGAATGGGGATGTAAACTGACCTCCTCCAATCCTGTGGCCACTGCAGGGTTGTCCAAATCTTCTGACATAATGTATGTAGAATGATAACAGCGTCATGGTTGAGGTTTTGAAGCAACTCAGCTGGAATGCCATCGATTCCGCTGGCTTTGTTCTTAGCAAGGCTGGCTAAGGCCCATTCAACTTCACTCTTCAGGATGCCTGGCTCAAAATCAGCAATCACAACTGTCTTATGTTGGGTTTGCACATTCGGGTCCTTCTTGTACAGTTCTTCTGTGTATTCCTGCCACCTCTTCTTTATCTCTGAGGCTTCAGTGAGGTCCTCGCCTCGTTTGTCCTTTATCACGCCCAGCTTAGCACAGAAGCTTCCTTTGATATCTTTGATTGTCTTATACAGAGCTCTTGCGTTCCTTAATTGGCTGTTGTCCTCAACTGCTTGGCACTGTATGTTCAAAAAGCCATTCTTATCTCTCCTTGCTATTTTCTGAAAATCCGCATTGAGAACCTTGTATCTTTCTCTTTCCCCCATAACTTTTGCCGTCCTCCTTTCCTCAGCTATTTGCAAAGCCTCTTCAGATAACCAGATTGCTTTCTTGCATTTCTTTTGCTTTGGAACTACCTTAGTAGTAACTTCTTGTATTATATCACGAATATCAGTCCACATTTCTTCGGGCTCTTTGTCTTCTAGATCAAATTCTTGAAATCGATTCCTCACTTCCACAGCATATTCTAATGGAATCTGATCCAGATCATACCTGAAAGGCCTTCTAGTTTTCTGCGTTTTCCTCAATCGAAGCTTAATTTTGGCAACAAGAAGCTGATGATCGGTGCCACAATCGGCCCCAGGCCTTGTTTTTACTGCTTGTATAGTGCTTCTCCATCTCTGCCGGCAAATAATATAATCGATCTGATTCCTGTACAGACCGTCGGGTGAAGTCCATGTGTACAGGCGCCTCTTGTGCTGTTGAAAATGAGTATTCGCTATGGTCAGGTGGTTTTCTTGATAAAACTCTACTAGCCTCTGCCCAGCTTCATTTGGCTCACCAAGACCGAAATTGCCTGTAATTCCGGATATTTCTTCACTCCCTCACTCACTTAGCATTCCAGTCTCCTATGAGAAAAACGACGTCTGATGATGGGGTGCGGTCTAAAAGGCATTGTAGGTCCGCATAAAATCTCTCAACGTCAGCTTCTTCAGCAGTAGTGGTCGGTGCATAGACTTGGATAACTGTTATGTTCAAAGGGTGACCTTGGATCCGAAGTGACATCATTCGGTCGTTTTTGGGGTTGTACCCTAGCACTGCTTTGCCCATTCTTCTGTTTACTATGAGAGCGACCCCATTCCTTCTCTTGGATTCGTGCCCACAATAAAAGACATAATGGTCGCCGGAGTTAAATTCTCCCATTCCGGTCCACTTGAGCTCGCTGATACCCAAGATATCAATGTTCAATCTGTCCATTTCTCGCTTGACGACATCCAGTTTACCTTGCGTCATAGATCTTACATTCCATGTTGCTATGTGATATATCTCCTTGCAACATCGGACTTTCTGGTCGCTTCCCGACACATCCACAACTGAGCGTCCTTTTGGTTTTAGCCCAGCCGCTTCATTCGTCCTGGAGCTACTAGGAATCGCCCTTTGTTCATCCCCAGTAGCATGTGGGACGCCTTCCAGCCTGGGGGGCTCATCTTCCGGCGCCATATCATTAATGGTATTGTGACTGGCCATAGGGTTTTCTTGGCAGGAAATACTGGAGTGGGTTGCCATTACCTTCTCCAGTGAATCACATTTTGTCAGAACTCTCTGCCGTGACCTGTCTATCTTGGGTGGCCCTACACAGCAGAGCTCACGACTTCATCGAGTTTCGCAAGCCCCTCCGCCACGACAAGGCAGTGATCCATGAATGGGGTTCATAGGTAAACGCACATCAAAATTGTGTTTTTATAATCCTCTCATGTGGTCTAAGGCTGCCTGCGCTAACTGAATATTGCACTCTGTTGCTGAACATGAATTCTGCAATGGCTAGGCTGTAGGTTATTGCCTATATCTGCCACAAAAACTAGCACATGCAGCACAGGGCGCCGATGGCGCATGCCTATTAGTGTGGCATCGAGATGAAGGTTGTTGTTAGCTAAAGGAGGGGTTAGACTTGCTGATTCTTCCGGTATCTGCCCCGCCGCAGCAACACATAAATGTTAACCATACCCACAAATCAGGCATATGCTTGATCAGACTTATCTACAACGTTAGAAGCACCCGCCTCGCCACATTTTTAGAATTCTAAGATGTCTCATTTCTACATAACCATACCTAAGAAGCATTGAAGTAGTTACAAAGCTATTGCTATTGAACCCGTCTTATATATTTGTGGTGTCCATCAGAAAACACAATATGATCAATACAAATCGCAATTTTTTATTTAAAACTCATTATGTTTAAGTAACAACAGTTAGCGAAACCACCAAAATAAAATATAGTGTTCTACAACTATATCGGGTGCATTTTGAAATTTCCTCCCGCCCCAAACGGGGCTCAGTTTGCGCTAAAACCACCCACTAAAACCACTAAACCACCCAGAAAGCTTGCGCGCTTTTGTCCATTTTGTTGTGTAGTAAGTCCTTACAGCGGTTCTTATCTTGCTTGGTTCCATATGATGCAGAACCAGAACCGTCTGTGACGAGACCGAAGTAGCAAAAGGCGCAAACGCCAATTTTCCGCGAAGAGCAGCAGTGGCGCCATCTAGTATCATTACAGGAACTTGCCATGCTTGCCACGACGCTTTTGAAACACGGCGCTTTCCTCCAGCGATGCCATTTGACGCCATAGCTGCCTTTTGCTGGAAACTCTGCGGTGACGACTTTTCCTCCTTAGACTCGTCGCAGACGGTTCTAGTTTATCATCATGCGCGGCTAAACCAAGTGAGCACCCCGGCCAAAACTCGTAAAGAACAGGACAACAACGCACAATCTTTGTGCGCGGTTTTAGATCGAATGAACCTCCGGTTGAGGCGGAACAACACTGTATGTGAGCAGAAGTAGGTAATACGGGATAAATGATACTATTTAAAATAGCAGCGAGAAGAGTAGTACAGACGTATGCGAGATACGCCTCCTACAGTCTCACTGGTCCTACATCTCTATCCGCTAGGTAGGGCAATTCTGTTTCGTCTCACAGCACGAGTCAGGTGACTGCGAAATGTGCCGCTACGCAGCTGCAAAAAAAAAAAAAAAAAAGGATGCTAAAACACGAGCATTGTAGCTCTGTCTACCGTCTTTCCAGAAATGTCTTAGAAAGTATTGGTTGTCGACCTGTTAAGCAGCAGAAATGAGCTACTCGTGTGCTCTCTTACTTACAGTTCATGCTCGTATAACTAAAATTACGACATGAAAACTTATCACATCCTTCTGCCTAGGTTCTGCACAGCACCGTTACGAAGACGCTACAAAGTATATATGGCACCTGTTGGGTGCGATTCTGTTCGGCCATGCCGTTTATTTGTTTTATAATAAGGAAGTAAGTGCTCACTGACATACACCCAAGCACACTCATACGGCTACAAAGGAAAGCTATGCTTAATGAGAAACTCCTCAGTTAAAGAAAACTTTGTCCTACTTTTGGGATCTAAATCGGAATCACTGCCTTTCTGGGGTAGTTTCTCTACCAACTCAGCTAGCCAGGACAGTAAGCAGAACAAAGTGTAGGGCGAGACCGAATTGATCAATAGATAGAAATGGGAGCTGTGTTGATCGAACATTAGGGGAATCCCCCAAGGTGTAGTAGATTTGTAATAAGGCAGTAATTACTACCAGGCATCCACTCAAGTTTTAGGCGATTTTCTTTATTAATGTTTGCGCCCTGACGATTAACTTCGGACAAAACTTCGCATTTTAGATGAACATTTCAACATTTCAGTTGCCATAAAATAGCCTTTATAAATTTTCCCCGCGCCCCTCATACCTGGGGTATAATACTGATAGCAGAACGTAGACGATGTAGGGGTACAGTACATATGTCGACACCGTCAATTTTGATGGATCCAGACGTTCGCTCAATCATACGGAGCAGGGCTAACACCAGCGACGATTTGCCTGCGCCCGTCCTTCCCACGACAGCCAACTGTAAGTGAGTGCATTTAAAGAAGTTTTCATAATTAGCACACACATATGCGTAAAAGATCGCCATATTATGACTTGTATAAATAGGGCAACTATACCAGAAAACACGGTCAAACGAAGGAGAAAAAACAGGACCTATGAAGAATGGGTAAGCGGCAACTAGCCCAGCCTACCAATCTACTTTAGGGCTGCAGGTATACAAGCCTATAAGCTTTCATTCTGTCTTTTTTTATGTTTCCTTGTACGCGGCTGTGAAATATTCGCCTTAGTGGCTGAATTGTAAGAAGCAGGCTACCGCTAGTTCAATAAGTAGCTCACACAAAGTATCATTCATATAATTACTAAGCAATGTTGAGTCCCGCACTTTCGCAGGCAATAAATCTTCAGTTAAGTAAGTATCATACAAGGAAACAGGAAGGAACACTTATCAAGTGCAAAAATGGCTTGGGTTCAACCCGGCTTAACATACGTTATGAAGTAGAAGTTAAAATGAGCATGATCAGACACAGTTTTCTGTACTTTAGCTCCTCCATGGCTGCCTGAGAACCTCAAAACTTATGAGGAACCCTTAAGCTCCGCTTTAGGAGTATGACGAGATAGCGTAGGCTACCACCCCCAAGCATAAATCCCCGCTGTAACCAAGCCTTATGAACTTCACTGCGTGGTCTAGGCAACGGTACTGGCAGGCTGATTCTGATATCATCCTCATACATTAATGAAAAGGCAACAGTTGGCAGCTCCTGTCAAATGCAATGTCAGGCAAGTTCATATGTCTAGTTACAGCTGGGACATGTCAGCTGGCACCCAGCGGCACGCTAGCTGTTTTTCGCTCACAACGCCAATGCTGACGCCGGATTTTTGTTGGAGGGGTTCTGTAACGCGATAGCGTTACAATATCGCAGCTGGGTCTAGACAACGAGACCTTGAGGGCATTTTGGAGGAGTAAACCCCAGGAAGCCAGCCAAATGGGCGGCGATAGCAATGGGGGAATACATAGGCAGGAGACTGGACGGTTGTACAGCTTTGTCAGACAGTGTTGTATATTTGTGGACATATGTACCGACACAAATAAAGTTTGGCAGGTATATAAAGAAGAAGAAGAAGAAGGTGTGAGAAGTAGAAGCGAAGGAGAAGAATGAGTGGCACCGATTCCGCACACCGACCGTGCGAAAAAGACAAAGAGAGCTGCGCTGGCTCCTCGAGCCGCACATAAGGTCACTTCTCGGAAAGACCACTTCCAGGTTTAGCTGGAAGAAGTAGAGCTTTCGCGCCAAAAGCATTTGCAGAGTTACCAAATCAAGCTGTCTCATGGTAGTACGAAGCTGCGACCACACTCACGCGTACCTTTTGTCCTGCATGCGCTTCAAAGGAGACGTCTTTCAGGATGTCCTCAGCAATGCCAGGTCGATAGGACGCGTAAAAGTGGTCAAACCTTATGACGCCTCTGCATGGCCACATGTCGTCGTAAGGCTGAAGGAATAGCCGAGCACTTGACGGGTCGTTGAGCTGAGTGGATACTGACTGAAAAGAAGCACAACGTATTTACTTTCCATTTATAGTGACATTTATACTTCAACTGACTTGGTTGATGGCTGCGAATTGACTCGGTGCTGCTCTAATCTAGAGCAAGCATCTAGTTTTGCTGTCAAATTCCAACTGTCTCGATGCGGTAACTCGCCGTTGTGCGACATTCGATGGTATTAAAACGTGAACGCATAATCATGGACATAAAAGAATAGAATGGATGCATAGCTACCTGGCATAATGTGTTTTCACAACAATCTATGCCTTGCTACTTCCTGCGAAGCATTCATTGTCTTTGCAGATGAATATTGGATGGACTGGCGGCACTGATTGTTTCTAGTTAGCTTATTTATCTGTTTCAGTGCATGATTCTGTATTTATCTGCAGTAACCTACTAATAACTAATTGTTTAGGTGCCATTGGGGCCAGCCTTCTAGGTTCATTCAACGTGATCATCCAATGAGGCATGTAGAGCTGCTTTACTCCTACCAGCAGTTCTTAACAATAAATAAGTGTGCCCTTTCCTGGTAACTATATGCCGTTAAACGAATGAAGGAAATACAGAAGCGGCAAAAGCCAGGATAAACTGACAGGCACACTAACAGCGCTAGCCGTTATTTACGTGAGGCCACACCACCGCACGAGGTCATTTACCCGTGACCAGCCCACTCAAGAGAGCGAATGTGTGGAATAAAAGAACCCGGTCTGTAAAGTACAGCTTATGTAATATATTGGAATACACACCGTGGTGTACAAAGTGCACCTTATGTAATGGCCAGTCTGCAATGTAAAAGCAGCCCATGGACGCGGAACGTGGTGCCCAACGAAATTTATTCACCGGGGAAACCAAATCTAGAGCAGCATTCTCAATCACCATATTTTCGTGATACAGTATAAAAAATGAATTACAGTGGTGTCTTGTTCATCTGTAGCCCCGTGAATATTTTGTGTTTTATGTTCTAAGAGTGAAGATGTGGCAAACCATCGTTGCGACGAAAATTAGACACCAGTTTAGCGTTAATGAAAGCCTATTTACCAGCTATCTGGACGAATCCAGGAGCTCAAAAGCAGCCGTCATTGAACCACCTAAGAAAGGTTTGGTGCAAGGGACCCCTTCTTCAAGCATTTCACCACAAAAGCGCAGGGAGCCATTCGAGCTTGTCCCACTCAATAGAAATCCCGTAGATCCCCGGTGCCATTAAGGAATCGAGCTCACCGTATCTCTCACGTGGGGCGAGTGCCCATTCACTTGGCAAAAGCAAGGGCTTTTGGTCTTTTGAAATTTTTCGTACTACATATAGACAAACTTTTCTGAGCAATGGTATAATAAACCCAACGGTAAAAAGAATCTTGAGAACATTGCTAATTTCCATGTGGTACTTACCGCGTGCATGGCACTATTCTAAACCTCTGCCACAAGGCTTCACCACAAATACTTTTGGTCGAATGGAAATCGACGAATTGACTGCTAGCATTGTTCACCTCTGATATCAGCAAGACCTGGCAGCAGGTAACGAACAAATAACGATTTTCATAAAATTACAAGTAACAAGTACATGCACGCTTTTCACGAACACTTCGCAAATGTAAATACTCGACAATAGTAGCAAAAAAAAATCTGACCTGTCACATTCTTGATTCAATATCGAAGGAAACACAATCGGCAAAGCAAGCAAAGAACATAACAAAATCTGCACGTACAAGACCTGCATCGGAGAACTTTCCCGATCGAAACAGTTCTTGGTACCATGCCCAGCACGGCAATTGCGACGCAACACCCCAAGGCCACAAGGGCTACGAACTGAACTATCTACTGAATAAATATATTGCGGACAAAATGTAAAAGAGTAAGCCTCGCATGTTCTTTCTTAATCAATTCTCGACATCCTATTAGAACTTAAAAGCTGTTAAGCTTTCTTGAAGATACCATTTTCTTGCTGAACTCATGAATTATTTTCACATTTTATTATAGTTGACAACAGCAGCAGGCTGTAACCATAACATGGCGAAACGTAACAAAGCTTGGTTGTTTTCTTACATATTCTAAGAATAAACTATGTATATTTATCAAAAAATCTTCAGCACTACGATGGTTACCTAGCAGCTAGCTGCACAAAGAAGTCAAAGAACATTGCAGACTTGCCTGTTCCACGGGTAGCTCTGTGTACTCTAAAACACGTTGGAAAGCCGCGTCTCCTTGTGCTATCCAAAAGGCGCTCAAGTAGACCGTAGTCATGGCGAACAGCACCTGCACAAATATTCGCTGCAACCATAAACCCCTTCGCCAGAGTGACGTGCTTCATAGGAATTTCAATACACTAAGTTCATTTTTGTGGTCATTTTTTTGCCCGTCCTTTGGTAGTGAAGTTGATGAAAGGGATTTCTCCCCAGGTGAAAGCCTTGCAAACCACCGGAGGGGGTCACCAGTGATAAAAAGGCAAGAGATGGATATTATAAATATCAGAGTAGAGCCAACGGCACTCACGATTACATAATTATGCAAATTCACAGCGTCGTTCAGGCAAATAGTGCGTGTGTCATTTACAGCCTGATTTTAAATAGCCTGTACTATACTCTGTCATCTGAGAACTAAAGGGTGTTAAAATCACCAGGAAGTAAACAATGCAAGCATGGCGGGTAGAGAGTGGAGCTTCTTCAGAAATCTATTTATATTAAATCAAGTTATTGCTCTCGTCAGAAAACATTTGTATTTTTTGTGGGCGTGCGCTTTAGCTCATCGGTTTGAGCATCTGTGAATAATCGCAAAATATTCATCTTTCAGGCATTCATTACACTAATAACATACTAAACGCCCAGGAGACGGGCAATAGTAGGATCAGTGCATACAAGAAAAACTATCGAGACTCTTCACAATGCCTGCGAGAGAGTGTACTCACGGTGACCAGAGTGATGAGCTTAAAGAGAACGCTTTGCAAAGTATTACTAATTTGCCTATGTCACATTTCTTAAAAAAAACGTTTGTTTTGTCGGGCTATCTATAGCGTTAAACGCCTCTGCTGAGTACGTCGAGCGTACATCGAAACTAACTAGTCCATAGGACCGCTTTCTCGTCCTCATTTGAGTTCAATCAGATATATGACGTATTCTATGCTCTGTGGAAACAAGTTCAAAATGTGCCTCCCAGTGCACGGCACAGTTAACGACACCCGTGGTGACCATCGGCTAGGTTTCGGATGATACGGTCCTGCTCTTCGTCCGTCTCCTTCTCGCGGCGCGGCGCTTTGATTCAACTAGGTTTACGAACGAGCAAACTTCGTAATGGTGCACGCAAGTATCGGCGCTTTTATTATACTCTGCTTGGTTGCACGATTTCCACACAATTCCGTTGGTGTGACGTGCACCCTCTTCGCGTAAAAACTGCAACTACCAACATTTTCTACTACAGCGTAGTACGCTATAACTGCCGTTGCCACACATACATGCCCAGCGTACCGTGATGGACGACACCAGAGAGATGCCACTTGCAGCTGCGGACCCAGGAATGCTGTGAGTAGGGCCAACTACGATGACAACCGTCAGTAGAACGACCACAATTCCGCCGCAGGTGATGAGAAAGCGGCTGAATATGAAGCAGTAAGTAAAAAGGTTGAAAGCCCGTAAGTAATCGCTGTGGAGGCGTCGGAACCGGGTGCAGAAGCGGTCCATTACGCCGTAGCAGCGTATCAGGCACACGGAGCCCAGGGTCTCCGTCAGATGCTGCAGCACCTTGGACAACCTCGTGCTCTCGTACAGCCGGCCCAACATTGTCGCGGGGAGAACGTAGCGCTGCAGTAATATGACGGACGAGGCATTAAGTGTCAGTTATCAAATAATAAATAGCAGAATACATTCAGTGTAACTATTTAGCAGGCATTTCAAGCGGGATGAGTTACCACCGCTGCGTGCGTGCTGACTGACTGAAAAACGCGCGCACAACATGTGTCATTCGCACACAAAAACAGTGTGGTCATACTAACAACGAAAGAGGAGACCAAAGCCACGTGTAACATGCATTTCCTATCAAAGCATGGCTGCTTTTTTGGCTTCAAGGCACCTATTAGACGAGAGTTGCGGAGGATCCTTATTGTATTTTCTTCTGTTCGCTCTCACAATTTACGCCTCATTCCTCACCCTTGCATGTCGATCATGCGATCACCACTTTCAACCTGTTCTTGTCACAGTCAGCAATTCCACTGTCACATCGGCCGCCCTTTTTTCATCGCTACTAACATAGACCTGTCCATCACCGTCTCTATCCCTGCAGACGTCTGCTTCCGCTTTACTTATGTGGGCGTCCAGTATGCAAATCGACGCCTCTGACCCTATTTATTGCAACGACGTGATAGAGATAGGGGCCTCGGCGTCTAAACATGTCTGAAACTTAGCGCCTGCGGTGGCTTTGTCGTCGGCTTAGAGAGCAAAAATCACGCGCATGCTTCTGGCAAGTAGTAATAGGCACGTGGCATGGTCGTATACTGAATGGTGGGAGAGTTCTATGATGAAGCCATATGTCATGACAGAGTGGCAATTTCTCCAATGGCAAGGGGGGAGGGAGTGGAAGGTTGGATTGTGATCGAACCTAGCGGGACCTTTGGATACCGAGAGAGACACGGTACTCCGAAACCACGATAGCATGGTCATATGGGTTGGCCAAGGAGGTGCTTTATATCTGTCAGTTGATAACTCACTTAGCATGGTTAGGTTAAGACTGGTAATACGAGCCTAGAATGGTAATATGTATGTGTGAGATAAGCCACCAGTCAAAGGATCAGTGAGTAGCAAGACGCATATACTTGAAGAAGAATCTGTCGGGGGAGCCACAGGCCGGATCCATTAAGGAAGGAGCTTAAATGTACCCCATAATGTTGCATTTTATCTTCCCCTTCCTGTGCTTCTCAGCAGTATTTCGATGAAAGTCTTTGTCCACGCCCTGCTTGTCTTGTCCCTTAAATCTCTATTTTATCATCCACATATTTGCGTATGAAAGACTAATTTCCATCCAGAAATCCATGACGCTTTTGAATGTCTTCGATAGTCCCGGCAATCATCAAGTGTACTTTTTTGCAAGTATGGCTATTTGCCTAATGTGAACGCAAACGTATTTTCAAGCCATTCCCGTTTAAGTTATACAGACGTGCCGATGTTTACGGTCCTCGACAAACGAATCTGTTTCTCCTGTTTCACGGAAGCTTATTTTTCGGCATGTTATCCGCATTTGGTATTTTTATTGACAATTGTTATCTCTATTGAAGGCGCCTACAAATGCGAATTTCTTGCGTAGAGCGGCTCCCCAGTAACAGAAGGAACTGTTCTCCGGCAAAAGTACACCTACCTGGACCTTAGCGACGATTTTCAAAATATGCCCTTCAAAGCCTCAACATAAAAAAAAAAAATAACGCTCTCAAAAATGGACTCTCAGCTGCGGTTGACGTAAGTTATTGTGAAATCTCGTCTAAATGTGAACGAAGCTCATTAAATAACCTTTTTGATTATCAAAGTCTGCTGGCCTCTCTCATAGCCTCAGTCGCTACGTTAAACCCCATAAATCAAACCGGATCAAAGCTTTCTGGTTCGACGAAAAGTGAGCTCACTTCGTGGAAAAGCCGATGCTACATTACGTTTGAAAGTAGTAAAAGCTAATGTATTGAAGCACAATGAAGTCTCTCCCTTTTGTTCGCATAAAATAGAACACGGGCTCATTAGCTAACAGGAAACCAGGCGGAAACGTGACGAGCACTGATCGCCTCTTTCAGTGACTACAGTGCCAAATTGCAACTCTTCCACGTCATAGGCATTCCTTCGCATCGCGGTTTAGTACTAGAAAATATAGGTCACTGCGAATCGTATTTGAGGTGAGGGCCTAAATTAAGTGCATGACTTGGCACAGTAAAGCAGGTAGTTCGAATAAGAAGCCGCGTAGCCACTGCGACAAGCCATAAGAATTATGACAGGTCATAAGCTCCCCCTCCACCTAGTGCGCTATGTTTCGGTTTAGCGCCGAGAAAAGTGTCAGATTTGGCTGCCGTGAATGCACAGCTGCGAACTCCTCATCGGCACTTACCACCGAATTTGATTCATTCAATATTTAAATAGCTACACAATTAAGGCCTCTTGCTGTAAACTACGTCTGCAGCGACAGGTAGTTCGTTCATGGAATAGTATCTTTTTTTCTAACATTCCATTGTTATCATGCATGAAAGTGTCCGCTGAAGTACACGGCATATGCGTTCTTATGCGCATATGAAACTAGTGAAAAGTTTTATATAATTTCTCCGAGCAGGAAACAATTTATAATCTGAAAATACTCTTCCAGATTTTATATCTGATGAAGACGCACCCGACCAATAATGGCGAAAGCGACTTGTATGCTTAAACATTACTATCTCTATTTCAGTATTGTAGTCGACAACACCATCAAACTGGCAGCTACGCGCTTAATTTTTTCTAGCTTTCTCCGGCGCCTGCTTGGCACAGATTGGGAGATACCACGTGGTCTCCTGCCGTTCCGCTCCCTATCGATCTATCAGTGCTCTGTAATATCATGTAATATAGGAACGTTATTATCCTCACGGCCAATTAAATAGTTTTGTAAAAGTTTAGTAAGTGACGATTTGCAGGTAGAACTACTGTACACTGATATGTTGCTAAGATATGACGTCACAGACCACATGATACTGCCGATTTCGCAAGTGTCGGACAGTTGGCAGATTCACTAATCACGTGACGTGTCCGAGAGAGGTTACTATAGGCTACATCACCAATCTCCTACAGTTACTAAATATAACAAAGATTATAAATAACACTTTCAAGCTTGAAATCAGAGAGCCTTGTAGCCGCGACGTTGGTTATAACTATCGCATTTCACTTTCTAAATGACTGAAATGATCCTATAATATTTCTCATACAAGCTTACCGTAATCTTTAGTGTCATCACTCACATCTGAGACTTCATGCTCGACATTTTTCAGAAAATATATTGACTACGTCAAAATCTGAGTCATCGTTCACCCCTAGAAAGCATAAACCGCAATTTGCGGAAAATACCATCCCAAACGTCGCAACCGCAAAGAAAAAAAAAAGACCTCGAAAAAGAAAGAGGAGAGAGAAAAAATATGTTTTGGTCATGCATCAACCTGAATTGTAGCTGCCCCAATGTCAAAGGACTGTCATGCAGGAGAAGGAAACAATGCAGATTGCACCGGTAAGCGCTATTTGGTTCGGAAGCGCCAGCACGTCTGTTTAGAGTGATATGCAGTGGCGACACAGAATTTGTCGCAGTTCGATTCCCGGAAGACCCCTACATAATAAAGCCGGACCTAGTTGCTCTATTGTGTAGTGGATTTAGGATACTATAAGACGCTGTTCTATCAGTCTTGAGAGAAAATTACAGCCCCTGGTTAAACTGAAATGTATCGCTTGTCAAAATATGCTAAAGGAAACGACGCATATTGTCTAGCTTCTTCGATGTTGTGTTTGATCCCAGAGAAATTTCCCACTCCACTAGTTCCATGAATTCTCGATGACAGAGGGATGGCAATATTTTAGAATATTGCAGTAATATTGCAGTAATATTTCTTCGCATTGTAAGAAGAGCTGGTGAGCTAACAACTGCTAACGAAACTCACCATTACAAAAATCAGGACCATCTCTGCAGCGCAAGCGATTCCAAACACCAAGGGTGCCTGGGCTCCTATTACGGCGAGGCGCGCCACAACGAAAAAAAGATTCTCAAAAAGCTGTTTGTAGTAAACAAACACACGACTGTCGTTCATTTCCAGGTCCACGGAGAAACGGTTGAAGATCCTGCCCCGTGGAGACGCGTCGAAGAAGGTAAGCGGGCTGCCGGCGATCTTCTCCAGCATTTTAGCATGAAGCTTCAGGGAACGGTGTCGATTTGCCCGGGCTAGCACGATGCCGCCGACAAGCCGGAGAAGAACTGCGGTTTTTATAGCAACAGTCAGTGAATGGGAAGGGTATGTTGCTGGGCGAGTTGGTTATTCATTGTCAGAGAAAGAGCACTATAGCAGACGACAGACCAGGAGCGCTATAGCAGACGACAAACCAGGAAGAGGAGGACCTGGTCTGTCGTCTGCTATAGCGCTCTTTCTCCGACAGTGAATGGAAAAATGCATATGATGAAAAACATTTAAAAACGTTTTCGTGGTATTACCTTCGTGCATAGCATTCAAGAGGCATTTTATATTTATCTCTCACCTTCTCCACCCCATTCTCCCTGACCGCACATGCAGCATTTGTCTCGGTTTCGTATACAATTCAAGTACGGATGCGATACTCGAAATTCCCTAGCTTTAGGGTCACAAATTCAAAAAGCAACGCGTCGGTGGTGCAGTGGTTAGAGCACTCGACTGTTGTCCTCAAAGAGGTTAGACGGAATCCTGGCCGCGACGACCGCTTTTTGCTGTAATTAAAAAGCAAGGCTCTGTGTTCTGTGCAATGTCAGTGCCAATTAATAGAGAACCTCAGGTGGACGAAATCTCGGGACCTCTAAAAATAGCGCCCTCTCCGGTTTTAGTACATAAAGTGTGCATCGCCCATGCTAGCTGCTGAAATGTACCTCTCCTTCTACGTTTCCCTCGTGCCATTTTGTTCATATTAATGCGTCAAAGTTTTCTTTTAGCTTCCGCTAGCAGGCTTTTCCACGTCAACAGGTCGCTAACAGCGCTGAAAGTATGAATTTTTTTTTTAACTAAAAGGTTTAAATCACTGCCGGACGACAATGTTATTCAAATCAAGCAAGCGATAACCAGAAATCATTTGAAAATTTGCCTATTGCTCGTCCTCATCCTGCCCACCTCATGTTATGCGTACACATTCAATACTGCGCCAACATAATCATAATAGCATGTCAAAATTAGGAGGCTTCGCGACCCACTGACCCAGGCAGATATAACGACCGGAAAAGCTTGTTTAGTTAGTGAATATATCCTACTCACCATCTCCAATGCAGAACAGAGCCAGCCATTCAACAATTTCTTGACCAGAAGATCCTTTCTCAGCGGTGCTGTCTATATGCATCAGAGCCCATGCTTTGAGGGAAAGCAGCTGACCGACAACGAACATGGCACTGCCTCCGAAGCACAACAACGCAAGCGGTGCCCACACGCCTGAGTATCTGAAGTATGCGATGATGACCTCCAGAAAGTCCTGCAGAATGCGCTATGTTAAGGTCATGGCAGAAATTCGGGAACGTGAACTGTAAGTTCTAAAAAACCTGTTTGCTACCGTGTTTGAGGATAGGGCAATTGTTTCCTCATTTATTAATGGCAATTTTTTACCCATCAGGAAGTGAAAAGCTGCAGACAGCAGCTTTTTTATTGAAGACATAGGTCCCAGCAATTGCACTCAGACGTTTGCTCAACTTACGATCACCATGAATTGTGCTTTCGTCCCTAACTGCTCTACTATATTCCGACACGTGGCTATCGCTGACAGCGTTAAAGAATGTTTCAAGACAGTAAATTGCCCACTTATTAGTGACGAGCTCGACCCTGACATCGAGGCTTCCCTCCCGCACAGAGAGGCATGACACTTTACAGCAGCTTGCAGGACCATTGTGAAATGGAATAGCTCTTCCCATGCTCCTTCCCGAACTGCGCTTTGTCATTTCTTTTGCTAATTGCAAGCGGTCTAATTTCCTGAAAAAGCGTTCCCCAGAACACAGCAAAATCAGAGGAAGCAGTACAGGTACACCAGAATCTTCTGTATTTTCTTCACAATCCCGAGTATACCGTAAAGAAAGCGCAAAATTGTTTCTTTACTTGCACAACATCTGCTCCACAGTATGCCCAAGCAACATAGAGCTTTTTTTTTCAATATCTAGGTACATCCTATTCCTATTACAATTATCTTATCAAAAATTCTCAATCAGCCGTGATGATGATGATGATTTTATTTCGCAACGACATCTACCGAAATCCACCAAGAAAACCAAGGTGGAATCAAGGACTCATATTCAGCCTAGAAGTTCACGCTAGTTAAGACGTGCACTGGGCCAGGGAAGCCGAATGTTTTACCAATGGCCAACCAGCTGCGCAGGAGACCAAACACCGTCTTTCCAGCATGCGAGGCCAACGCAACGGTAAAGCAGCAGCTGATAAAGCTCAACGCCAACCCGATAAATTGTTATCCGTAGTAAACTTTGAGCATATGCGGGACTCACACGAACAGCGCTCTGTTTATTTTCCTTGGCAAATGCTTTATACCGAGTTCTTTTTAACATAAAAGAAGGTTTTTAATTGCAACTTATTATCATTTTGGCAGTATTTAAGACAAGCGAAGTCTTTGTCGAAGGTAAATTGCCTAATGGGTTTCCTTCTAAACACTCTAGCAGTGCCAACTGCACATTGTCAGCTCTCGCAATCTCGCACGTGACAGAACATTTTGTCTTCACCCTTCTCGAGCTTGGGTATTTCAGAAATGCTTGAATAGGACCTGTTGAAGGGCTTACAAGCAGACATCCTGTGCTGTACATTTTTGACCGAGACGTTTCTTTATGTTGTAAGGTGTTTCTTGGGGTACCAAGACCGTAAGCAACGTCCGCAAACCAAGGCGACGAGGGCAGCGTTCGAATCAACGGTGCAGTGCTAACAAGGCTCCGGCTCCACTTCGTCTACCTCTTCGGGTTGGCGCGCGAGCTGATGGCGATCGGGATTACTACAATACCCCCCGGTGGAAAAGGAGCCATCCTGGCGACTCATGGTGAGGAAAGGGTAGGGGGATCATAATACGGCTTGAGGCGGTCGACATATACAGTTTCTCGGCCGCGGCGGCGATGATCTGGAGATGGGTTCAAGGGCTCTACTACGTAATTTACGGGAGAAGATTGTTCGAGAATGCGGTAAGGTCCATGATAGCGCGATAAGAGTTTGGATGAGAGGCCGGGTGCAGAGGAAGGCACCCAGAGCCAAACGAGGGCACCTGAGGGATATGAAGGCGCTGGATTTGTAGGGTCCCGGTTATGCTTTTGTTGAGCCTGGTTCCCCGTTGTGAAGGAGCGCGCCAATTGTCGGCATTCTTCGGCAAATGTGTGCGCTTCAGACAGTAGAGTGGTCTCTGAAGCGTCGGGGTGGTAGGGCAGGATGGTATCCATGGTGGACGTGGGTTCACGACCATATAAAAGAAAGAAGGGGGAGAACCCAGTCGTAGTCTGCGTAGCCGTATTGTAGGCGTACGTTACGAAAGGCAGCACTTGGTCCCAATTAGAGTGAGCGCTATCAACGTACATGGCTAGCATGTCACTGAGAGTGCGATTAAATCGCTCAGTCATGCCGTTCGTTTGGGGGTGATACGCTGTGGTGCTCCGGTGAATGATCTGGCACTGTTTGAGGAGGGCTTCTACAGTGTCGGAAAGAAACGCACGTCCGCGGTCACTGATCAATTCTTTCGGTGCGCCGTGACGAAGAACGAGGCGATGCAGAATGAACGAAGCAACATCCCGTGCGGTGGCAGACTGCAAGGCCGATGTTTCCACGTAACGGGTTAGGTGGTCAACGGCTACGATGACCCAGCGGTTGTTAGCCGACGTTGTCGGAAGCGGACCATACAGATCGATACCGACACGGTCAAAAGGGCGGCTGGGGCAAGGCAATGGCTGCAACGGAGCGGCTGGCTGAGGGGATGGATTCTTGCGACGTTGGCAGGCGGTACAGGATCGGATGTACTGACGAATGAAGCGGTACATGCCGCGCCAGTAATATCTCATACGTAGTCGAGAATAGGTTTTCATGACACCTGCATGGCCGCATTGGGGATCGGCGTGGAAAGAGGCGCAGATTTCAGCACGGAGATGTCGCGGAATCACGAGAAGCCACTTTCGCCCTGTAGGATGGTAATTGCGGCGGTATAAAAGTCCATCACGAGTGGCGAAGTGGAGGGCCTGACGACGAAGTGCACGTGACGGAGACAGCTCTGCGGGCGTAGACAGGTATTTTAAGAGGGAGGATATCCATGGATCCTTCTGCTGCTCAGATTTCATGTTGGTAATGTTGAGCGGCGACATATCGTAGGCACAAACGAAGCCAGCCGTCGAGTCGTTAGGAAGCGGTGAACGGGAAAGGGCATCAGCGTCGGTGTGCTTGCGTCCAGATCGATAGATGACGTGGATATCGTACTCCTGAAGACGTAACGCCCAGCGGGCGAGGCGGCCGGAGGGGTCTTTGAGGGAGGATAGCCAACAGAGCGCGTGATGGTCGGTAACAACGTAGAATGGGCGACCGTAAATATAAGGACGAAACTTGGTAATGGCCCATATGATGGCCAGACACTTTTTCGGTCACAGAATAGTTCGATTCCGCTTTCGTGAGGGTACGGCTAGCGTACGCGACGACATACTCGGTATATCCAGGTTTCCGTTGAGCAAGAACAGCGCCCAGACCTACGCCACTTGCATCAGTGTGTATTTCGGTCGAGCAGGCAGGGTCAAAATGGCGGAGTATAGGGGGAGAGACCAGTAGACGGCGTAGTGTACTGAACGCAGCATCACAGGCTGGTGACCAAGAGGAGAGGTTCGGGCCTCCGGCGAGAAGTTGCGTTAAAGGGGCGATGATACTGGCGAAGTTGCGGATAAAACGGCGGAAATACGAACATAGACCGAGAAAACTGCGAAGTTCTTTCAAGGTTGTGGGCTTGGGGAAGTCTGCGACGGCACGAAGTTTGGTAGGATCCGGTAGAACGCCATCCTTGGATATGACATGACCAAGTATTGTGAGCTTGGTAGCGGCAAAGTGACATTTCTTCAAGTTGAGCTGTAGGCCGGCTTCAGTAAGGCACGTAAGCACACGCTGAAGGCGCAGAAGGTGGGAAGGGAAATCTTTCGAGAAAACGACAATGTCGTCTAGATAACAAAGACACGTTTCCCATTTGAGCCCACTGAGAATGTTATCCATCATTCTCTCGAAGGTGGCGGGGGCGTTGCACAGTCCGAACGGCATCACATTGAATTCATACAAGCCATCGGGAGTGATGAAGGCTGTTTTCGGGCGGTCAGCAGAAGCCAGCGGTACTTGCCAATAGCCAGAGCGCAAATCTAGCGACGAAAAGAACTCCGCTCCTTGCAAACAATCTAGCGAGTCATCAATTCGTGGTAGTGGGTAAACATCTTTGCGGGTTATCTTATTCAGACGCCGGTAGTCCACACAGAAGCGGATCGTGCCATCTTTCTTCGTCACCAACACTACGGGGGAGGCCCAAGGGCTATGAGATGGTCGTATGATGCCCCGTTGAAGCATATCGGCGACATTGTCACGAATGACGCGGCGCTCAGTGGGCGACACGCGATATGGTCGCTGCCGCATGGGAGCATGAGGACCAGTGTCAATTGCATGAGAAACGGTCAAGGCGCGGCCCAAGGAAGGCTGGGACACATCAAAAGATGCACTGAAGCGCTGAAGGAGGGCGACTATTTGGTCCCGTTGGGCGGACGGAAGGTCGGTCGCGATAGCTCGATGAAGGGCGTCGACAGGAAGCTCATCACTCGTAGCAGCACAAGACGTCAGGGCAGCGACGTGAGGAAAAACTTCAGGTTCGGAGAACATGTAAGTGCGATCAGGGTCCAGCTCGCCGCGAAGAAGAGCCGTTGGGCAGGAAAAAGGGTTGGAAGCATAGATGACACAGCTGCCATCAGAAATCGTTAGAACGGCGAAAGGAAGAAGGAGGCGGTTATGGTGGGCGGAGGCGACTTTGGGCGTAAAGAGAACAGGACTAGGGAGGGTAGATGTCGAAATAAGGGGAACGAGAACAGAAGAAAAGGGAGGAATGTCGGTGTCTGCAGCTACAAGGAGTTTAGCAGGGCGCACAGGCGGGTCACACAGGGAAACATTACACACAGGGGAAAGCTCAACTTCAGCACGGGCACAATCAATCACAGCACTGTGAGTCGACAGAAAGTCGTAGCCGAGGATGATGTCGTGGGAGCAGTCGTAAAGCACCACCATCTCGACGAGATACGTAATGTCTTTGATGCAAACTCGTACCGTGCACGCTGCCACTGGGGTGATGCGCTCAGAACTGGCAGTACGAAGCGAAAAGGCAGAAAGCGGCGTCGTGACCTTGCGAATTTTGCGGCGAAGGGCATCACTAATTACGGAAACGGCAGCAGCTGTATCCACCAGCGCAAGAACGGGAAAACCTTCTACGAACACTTCAATGACGTTGGCGGGAGGAGGCGGAGGACTTAACGAGTTCGTCAAACGCGCAGTTCTTGCCTCCGGAACTGCGGCATTTAGTTTTCCCCTTGTGTAGTGCCCTGTCGCCGGAGCATTGGCGAAATGGAACGTCGGCGAGGCGAAGGCGAACGGCGTGTTGAGTACTGAGCCCGAGGTGGAGATGATCCAGAAGAGACGTTGCTCAAGGGCGGCTCGGGATCGTAGTGGTACTGACGGGCTGTGTTCTCAGGATGAAGCGGGCGCTGACGGCAAAGGCGAGCGACGTGACCCGGGAGCCCGCAAGCATAGCAAATTGGGCGATTGTCGGCGGTTCGCCATGGGTTCGTAATGCGGCGTCGCTGTCGAGGGATTGGAGACTGAAGGGCCATGAAACGAGGTGGAACATAAAATGTAGGGCCGTTCTGGTAAGACGATGTAGGAAGCGGACCGCGCGTTCCAGCGGTTACTTGAGCGTAAGTGAGTGGGGCTTGCACAGGAGCGATGGGAACACTAGAAGGCAGCGCTTCGGCGACTTTCTCCTCGATAACATGGCGGATAGCCGGCGAGATGGATGGCGCGTTGGCTGGTGCTAATTGCGAAGTGCAGACGGTCGGCTGAACTGGATGGAGGAGGGACAGCTGGCGTGCAACTTCTTCGCGGATGAAGTCTTGGATATTCTGCATTAATTGAGACTTTTCCGGAGACGGCGTAGCCAGTGCCAAGCCAGCAATGCCGGCAGGTGCGGCAGCCCGCCGCGTAGAAGCGCGTTGCTTTCGTAGCTCGTCAAACCTCTGGCACAGGGTTATAATGTCGGATACGGAAGTAGGGTCCCTGGCCGACATCATATAGTACGCATCATCAGTGAGACCTTTTAGAACATGGGTGACTCTTTCGTGCTCGGGCATAGACGGATTGACCCGCTTGCAGAGGTCAACCACGTTCTCAATGTAGCTGGTAAACGTTTCCTCGGGAAGTTGAAGCCGTGCATGGAGGCGTTGTTCGGCACGGAGTTTACGTACCGCAGGACGGCCGAAGACATCCGCGAAGTTCTTCTTGAAGATAGACCATGTCGGAAGATCGGCTTCGTGGTTTCGAAACCACAGATTCGCCACGTCCGTGAGGTAGAAGAGGACGTTGCTCAGTTTGATGGAATCGTCCCACCGGTTGTAAGTGCTGACGCGCTCGAAAGAGGCCAGCCAGTCGTCGACGTCATGGTCGTCGGTACCACTGAAGAAAGGTGGGTCACGGGGGCGTTGTGCCCCGGGACAGAAGATGGCGGTAGGAGTGGCAGGGATGGGCGCCGATGGTTGGCTGGAAGCGTCCTGCATGGTTGTGACCGAAGGCGGTAGCGTGCGGTCTCGAAGTTCCAGGGTGAAATTTGCGAGGAGGACTGGGGTGACGACCGAGATACCTCCACCAAGTGTAAGGTGTTTCTTGGGGTACCAAGACCGTAAGCAACGTCCGCAAACCAAGGCGACGAGGGCAGCGTTCGAATCAACGGTGCAGTGCTAACAAGGCTCCGGCTCCACTTCGTCTACCTCTTCGGGTTGGCGCGCGAGCTGATGGCGATCGGGATTACTACAGTGTATTTTTGATAGGTATGCTTGCGTCTAAGTAACGCTTGGACGCGCGGCTTGCCGTACATGATAGGCGATATCTTCAATCAAACATCTGGAAGTGCAGCTCATGTGGCTGGTCATTCCAAGGCGTTTCAGTAGAATAACTGAGGAGCAGAGTGGTACAAAGGAGAGGCCGTCACCCTCGGAAACGTTTCATCG
Organism: Amblyomma maculatum; assembly: GCF_055883805.1. Taxonomy (NCBI): domain Eukaryota; kingdom Metazoa; phylum Arthropoda; class Arachnida; order Ixodida; family Ixodidae; genus Amblyomma; species Amblyomma maculatum. The sequence goes on from NC_139344.1 coordinate 411,238,657, forward strand.
GAACGACTGGGTCTTCTTAGAGGTATTCGCCTGCTAGCTGGAATTTCCGCGAATCGCACAGTTAGGAAGAATATCATTCCATCACCGAATGAAAGCCCCCATACTATGCCTTGATATTTCTCACCTTCTTTGGTGTCATTCCTTCTTCCTTGACTACCCGTAAGGATTCATCATCCTCCATCAAGAGCTGCTCGCCATGTCTGAAAAGTACAGCGAGGCACCAGCGACACTGGATCATTTTCAGAAATAATACTTACAGACGTCATGCGCTTATCTCTGTTCAAATCACCAGGTCTTGAAGCTTCTCGAATATAATTACACCAGTCGCAGCCATGGAAAGCAATCCGTGCACATTACAAATTTTAATTGATGACACTGTCTGTTCTTCGACTGCCGCGGCTGATTGGATACACACCAGTTTTCTCAACGAAGTGAAAGCTGCTGCCTGGCATTGTGCACGAATTTCTAGGGGGCATAACATTGAAAAAACCTTCGCCTTCATATCCCGTAACCCCGGACTTCAAACTGGCCAAAGTGGTCTTTACCGAACAGGGCGGATGTCGGTCCTCCGTGGATGGATTTTCAATTGAAGAAAGGGTTTGGTGCAAAACCTCTTTCTTAAATATTTAACTCAAAACGGGTAAAATATTATGCAGTGGGAAAGTTGCTCGGATTCAAACCCCTGTCGGTATCTTGTGACACTGGGTCTTCAATCAAGTGTTCCGAATGCGAGTCGGACTCCCTACCACAAGGCCAACGTTTCGTTTCAGTAGAAGAATTTTTCTCCGGGACCGTTGCCCCAAATATATCCCTGCAAAAGAGCCGATCACCAAACCATGGGAAATCATTTTACTGGAAAGCCGGTGGCTACCCGATTGTACCTGGGACCAAGCTCAGCACCTTGCAAACGCGAAAAGGATGTTCTATAAAAAGGCCACCAATTCGTCCCTTATTCACTCTGCCGGCTCTATGTCTAACCTTAAGCTCTTCCTTCTTTTAGGCGAGCGTGAAGGACTTTTCTCCTCGAACAACTTCATAGGGGCTTCAGGATGTTCTTTCAGTTCGCTCAGGTCACGAAAAGAGAGGGCCGTCTTTTCGTGCATCAGTACCCACTGGTCGATGCATAGTGGCAGCCGTGTGTTGTTTGTAACCAGTATCCGAGTCTGGAAAGCCGAAAATGCAAGCGGAAAACATTAGCATGAAGAATACTATGTGAACGTAGTAGACACAGTGAAGGAACCGATAAAAAGACTCATAATTATTCTCAAATAAGCACAAAATGTTTGGTAGCATCAGTAACGAGGCAATGCGCTCTTTTTCTAAGAATATGATCAATCGTTTATGTCTGCGTGTCACCCTAAAGTACAAATCTGTATAGTAAGGAATCATTCAATCACAGATTAGAGCTTGAAGTAGGGGAGGATAATCTCACCTGTCGGTGCAAAACTCCATGCGTTACGCAGAGTGCATATTGTGATACTTCTGTCTATGCGATTATTTATTCAGGTTCTTTATACTTCCCCCAAACTAGCAAATTTCAAGGGAATGCTGTCGATTATAGACGCCCAACATTTAGCTGCACATGTTGGTCTCCTTTTAAAGTTTTCTCAAGGCAGCTAGTAAAACAAGAAATGACAAAGAAAGTCAGTCACCGTGAATAAAGGTGCCAGCTAATGACCCTTTTACAGAGAGAGAAGGTGACCGTTCTGCGACGTCCCACAAGCCGAGTAAATAAATTAGTTCAGCCAACCGCCACTTCGAAATATTATATATGCACAACTTCATCCATACTCGCTTCAACTGCACTGTGCTGCTACGTACAAGGTAAGCTATGAGCGGTGAAATTACCCTGGTCGGTTGAAAAGACAGTCAGAGAATTAGACATATGCAGCTCTCCTAAGCTCTAATGCATTCTGGAAGTGTATATAATTTTAATAGTAAACCGCACTGAACAGCACTCGGCCGTTGTTACTGTTTGTCAGGGCGCCAACATAGCAAACCTCTGTGACAGCAGATACGAGACCTGATTTTTAATTAGTCTTGGTTTTGAAGGTGCATATCCGGCTGCGATCAAATTTGTCATTACATAAGAGCAATTTTCAGTGTATCTTGAAAGAATTTAATGCTAGCGTGCTAAACCCAGTAAAGCAGGTAGAGAAGACACTCTGTCAATAGCGGTACGACATTTCTCCCCATTAAAACTGCAAGAAATACAAACACTATTACCCACTAACCTCTATCCCAACTTGCATCCACTCAAGTCTACATTACATAAAAACTCCTGCTCTGTGAATGGTGCTGAAAAAGTGCCAAATGGAGATAAGAGGCCGACTTCGCTTATGCGACTATCTCCGATCGACATAGAGGCACAATGATTGCACATGTGTTGGCGTGATTTGCTAACAATGCTGCTATCAATCAAGTTTTTCAAGCTTAAGAAAAAAAAACAGCTAATTTGTGAAGCGTACATTGGCTAAATTGTGCCTTTGTTCTTAAAACTAAGCGCCGAGCTAACTTACGTTAAGGTTCTGCGGGGCATTCAAACTGTCGCAGCAATCATCCGTGATATTGCTCAATTGTGTATGAATGTACAAAGAATCTGCAACTTAGACTCTATGTTACTAGCTTTTCGCCCTCGTTTACTGAGCCGCACAACTCCGGGTTTTTATTTAACTACTGCTTCCCCAGTCATAGCTGTTCAGAAAGGTGTTTTTGCCAGCATCATATATGCGCACTTCACGACCAGTCATTGGCATCAGGATAGATTCCTGATTCGAGCCCAGCAAGTTCCATTCTGAAATGTACCGCATTTTCTGTTTTCGTAATGAGTACACTTACTCACAAGAGGAACACAAGCCAGTCACACTCGACATGCGCATCTTCTTGTGTGCTTAGCTTTTGTATGCCTTTCATTACACTAGCCTTCATGCGAGAAGAATAATCGGAAACTATTAAAGAAACATATTTCGCATGTTAAACAAGATTCGCTTTTCACTTTTGGCAAGGCCTCTGCTTACATCTGTGAATTGTGAAACCAAAAAAAAAAAAAAAACGCTTTCACTGTGTTTGATACATACTTAGGTCTAAATCGGCACCTGGGAATAATATACAGCTTGAAAGGAGATAAAAATAACCACGCATAAATGTATCTGTCCAGCTCCTAGGACAGGCCTTTAGACATATAAATATTGCTAACCATGTACCAAAGCAAATACATTTCCTGATATATTTACACACGTGCTTGGCACTGTACGGTAATGTGCAAGTATGTTCTACACGTTTTCATCGTATAGGCATAAGCTCATTGAACGTCGTGCAGTCGGTATCATAAAAGAAATTTGTATGCGCGTCTATCGAAACACACATTTTTGCCAGAACATGTTTTACCTTGTCATTAAGCATGCCGGCACGGCCGACGACATTTTCGAAGATGCTTAGGGCCACCCGACTGTCTTGCGAGCTGGTAGGGTCGTCCAGCAGGTAAATGTCGCTTCGAGAGTACACAGCTCGTGCAAGGGCAACGCGCTGCTTCTGTCCTCCACTCAACATTTCACCCTGTATATTTGCAACAAAAATTATGTTTAATATATTCCCTTCAGAAAATGTTATTTTGATCGCCATGCAAAGCGAAGCTATAAATCACGATTGCTTGATATTTTCGTTCACATCAATGAAGTCCCTCCTCTATTTGAATCTCTATTCGCCACAAACGTTCGAATATTTGGCTGTAACGAAAAGATTATCAAAAGCCTGTCTCCATCCAGTGTAGGGCAAAAGCCTATCTCATACTTCTTCAGTTAACATCTGTCATCTACCATCGCCGGCTACCTTATTCCCAAAAATTACCGGCATTCTTGATGGGCCTGCTACGCTCGCTTTCTCTTCGAATCCAGGCAGTTACCGCTAGCAACCAAAGCTTACCTAGGCTTGGAACTGCATGTTCTGCCCGAACCAATTCTTGACCATTCAGTTAGAGTGTCATTATCTCGAGCTGATTTCTTGACCCATTCAGTTCTCTCTCCGTCTCATAATACTGCAGCTATTGCTTCGCTTTCTATAGTTTTCAGCGTTGACCTCGATTTACCGACATACTGAGTTAAAAGAATTATCATTTTATGGATTTTGCTAAACGTCGTTTCAAAGGTACCCTAGAGATAATTCGGCAGGTAGAGGCAAGTAAATACACTGATCTCGATTTGTTGAAACATTACACATAATGCAGGAAAGTTGTTATGTCGGCACTTGGGGTGAACAAGCACTGAATACCAAGCGCTTCTGCTCGAACATACACAGGAAAGCATGTTAACAACTACATTATTGTTATGAACGGTTATCTGCAACGTTGAGGTCACCTCAAACCCTAGTAAGGTTGACTTTCGGCACAATGAATGTCTCTGGAAAGACAGTTCATGTCGAACTCACCGCTGTTCATTATTCTGTCTTGTACGAGTGGGTGCGCTGTTTACTGGTATCGAAAATCACGTAGGATTTTGAATTTTAGTTTCGTGTGTAGCTTACTTTAAAACTGCCAAGCACATTCAGGGTGCATAATCAATTTTTCTTTAAATGGTTATACCGGTTCCTGTTAGGACACTGAGATGAGGAGCTGCGCATGCGTACAAGGCGATTTTTGGGCCTTTCAGAGCTCTGATGCAAGTCGCTATTGAGAGCAACTTACACTTCCATTACCTCCGAAACAACATATCGACTATTTAGTTTTTGAGTTTGCCTTCGCTTCGAGAAATTTGATGTCAAATAAGATAAACTTGTTAGCTCAGTGCACTCTGGGAGACTCCCCAGATCCAGTATAAAATCATTTGAATAGGAGCTAGCATGGCATCCTATTATCTCAGAAAAACATGTGAAGAAGTTGGTAACCGACTTAAATAAGGCAAGAGCACGAGCAGCTTGATTTCCTATGGCGCTTTATTTCGACACGACGTGGTATGCAAGGTGTAAACTCGTGCGGGCACGTTTCCACATTTTTCAGCGTCAAGTTCGGATGCCGCCAACGATTAAGGATTGCGATTCGGCTTCCGCACGAGCGTGAATTCCTGATGGAGAAAACGGGAATCGCACCATACGTCTCTAACCCACTTAATGAAACCAAGCCGCAATAGCTAGCCTTTTTTTTTTGTTGTTGTTGTTCAGTAGAGGGACGTAGAGGGGGTCTAAATATAGCAGATACGTAAGCGTCCCGAAATAATGTGCTTCACTATGATTGCCAGAGTTATAGGGTTCCTTCTTTTATCATCCTCCAATCTATCTTGTTTGTTGAAATGCGGCAGGTGCACTTGGTTTTGAGGATGATATACATTTTCTGTATTTTTGCGCTTTTATGTTTTGTCATATTTGTCAAGTGATTGTTTTTGAAATATTTATCAAGAGATTGTTTCTATACTATATTTCGATTTCTGTAGATGTTTTTTTTTACATTCATGTCAGTTCAGGTATAGGGAAGGTAAAAACAAACAATGTAAAAATATGCTTAAGACGTCTCATAAGCTCATAGTTCTCGTCTTTCATGGCACTACAGCAATTAAGAAACCTTCAAACTAGTCTAGTAACAAATATTTCAGGAATTGTTCAGCGTGCAGCGTCATAATACGAGGTCAACACTTTAGTCAAGAATGAGGTATTCCATAAAGGCAATTTCACGACAAACTAAGTTAATAAAGACAGGATAACAAACAGCGTACTCCCTTCACTGCGCACTCCGGCGCAGATACATCCAAGTGGTATCTGTAAGAGCCATAAGAGCGAAAACTAGTAACGCCTGAAAACTACAAACGAATACTATTTAAGCCTATATACCAAGTTAATATAACCACATACCACGAACCATAATATTACCAATATTACCTCAAACGAAGAGTAGTGTTTGTGGGAAGGCACATATCCCCGCTCATTCCCCTCCTGGCTACGGCGCGACGGCGAGGGTGAGGCGCGGCTTCTCCTCTCCACATCACGTGGCAGCCTCCTTCGATGTGGGAAGGCACATATCACCGCTCCCCCCCCCCCCCCCCCCCCCCCGTGAACCACCCCATATGTTATATCCAATTTTGCAGCGTCCTAAACATCACTTACACTTAAGCTGGTATTGGTAATCGGCATCTACGATTCAGCCGCTAAGGCGGCAGGCGCATCATTGTGCCTCCGGCACGAAGGTGTAAAATACCCAATACACGTTGTTCAGATTGTACTAATAACATGTTCCGTGAGTGGTGTTGTATAGCGACAGCAGAAGAAACATTGCTTAGAAATAACGTAGTTGTGCATATAAAAATCTGTATAAATTGTTTTGGCTTTCTCATATTTCGAACATAACACCGTTGTCTTTCAGCCCCTATTTCAATAGAAAAGAATACTTATTGAATGTTACATTGTGAACTTTCTCCCCATTTCGACCCGTGGCTTAACGTACCTTGTCTCCTGCTTCAGTGAGGTCACCGGCTGGCATTCTGCTGATGTCGCGAGCCAGTTGGCAAGCGTTCAAAACATTGTCGTAATACACCTCATCAAATTTTTTTCCGAATGTTATGTTGTCCCTTATAGTCATGTTCATTACATTGTTTCCTTGTGGTACCACACCTATAGTGCCCTGGAACAAGAAAACAGCGATGAGCGACGTCACAAGTGTGAGACAGTAATAAGTGAGATGTAGTGTGCGCAACATCTTTTCAGCCTTAAACAGCATTTCAATGATGGGCCCTTCGCGGCCGTGTACTTACTAAGAAGGGAGGGGGGGGGGGGGAGAGAGAGAGAGAGAGAGAGAGAGAGAGAGAGCTACGTCACGACGATCCTCCTCCTCTTCAGCGCAAATGTTTGAGAGAGGAGGCTGTCCTGTGCAGGCCGCACATTCTTTCCTAGCCCCAAAAACGAGATGCGAGCCCTTCCACCGAAACACCTACGAGTTGTACCTTCGTGTGAAAGCCCAGCGACTATTTCTATCGGCTTAAGAATGCGCGGGCACCCTTAAACAACCCAGCTTTCTGGCAGCCAAGGGCGGCCTCACCGAAACACATCCTGTTCTTAACCTGCTTTGCCCAGCCACCTGCTCCTGTTTACTTACTGTGAGCTAAAGGTCGAAGGCACCGTTGGGTTTTAAAACTAAGAGTTTCACCCTGAACTCGCTTTATTGAAATTTGGGAGCCATAACTTGAAACCGAACCTAAGGAACATACGCCCATGCGTGGGTTTTATTAAAAAAACTTCCTTTCTGAAGGTTAGCCGAGGATTTCCGTACCGCATGTCATCGACAAAATTTACTGATTTGTTGCGGGCATTTCCCCTTAATGCAATGTTTCGCTGTAATCGTTCCTGATTAGTTAAATAATTATTTAGACAAATGTTTTAATGTTTTACAAGCTCTGTAAATGTGTGCTCTGCGGGGATCCACCGGTCCTCACAAAAGATGCCAAATTTCCTAATTACGAAGCATTTTGTAATGAAAAGACTCGGTTTCAATCTTGGGAGTTTTATTACGTAGCTGATTGAAATGTATCCGAACCTCTCCGCTGTAACGTGTCTAGTAGCATGATGCTGCTTTAGCGTCCAAAAATTGTACATGAGATTTTTATCTTTCAATTTCGTCCATGTTGGGCTCTTGTTCGAACGTTTCCCTCCTTTCGTGTGTCAGAATATCACTTGCCGTAAATGTCTTTTCTCTTCTTGCTGACCACGAAAATATTTTTCTTGTTTTTTTTTTTATCAAAGCCGTTTCACACGTTCCCCTATAATATTCGTGACATCTCCACTACACTAATTAGAGCCAAATTCTCCGTTGCGGAAAGCTATTTGTTAAGCTTCTGATTCTAACTCTCCTCCTGCCTGATACTTCAAGAAGCCCTTCCGGAACTAAGGTAACCTCGACAAAATAAGATAAGAACATACTGAAATCTACAAAAAAACTTCGAAACGTCTTTTAATGGTTATGCTCTAACTAGGTCTAGTGAACGAAGAGGCGAGGCGTAATACAAGGAATGTGAGTCTGTCGAAACAATCCGCTTTAACTGTCCTGCAGCATCACAACATACTTTTTGCAACAGTGTAAAATGCTGCACAAATCCCATGGGGGACACTTAAGCTCCGCCTTTAATAGTATAACGCGATAGCGTAGTGCTGCCAGCCCACATTCATAGCCCGACTGAGGGGTAACATGAATTACGTGAATTGAGGTGACCTGGCAGCCTGATTCTGATATCTCCTACCTATATGAAAAGGAAGGCCGGACTTAGGTGCTTCTGCCAAACGCCAAGTCAGGCAACACTACATGCACTCAGTGCGCGGAGACGTCAGCTGCAAGCTATCGCCTGTTTTTCCATGCAAGTGATTTTTCGCTCACAACGCCGGTATTAAGGCGAAAGCCTTTAATGGCTCATCGTTGTCGTCACCAAAAGTGTCACGCTTTTGCGGCGCTGTGATTGGCTGAGGTGAGGATGCCGTCATAGAGGTCTCGGCCAATCACAGGGCACTATCGTTTCACAGGCGCTGCCAACTGAGCCTCTCCTTTTACATGGGTGGATGTTATCAGAATCAGCCTGCCAAGACCGTTGCATTCAATTAACCCCTAGGCCACGTAAACACGCTTAATAAGGCTTGTTAAAGCGGGGCTTTATATTTTGGCTGGTAGCTTACGCTATCTAGTCATACCGATTCAGGTGTCCGTGTGGTGCGTTTCATTTGGCGCTTCCTCGAACACCGCACCACACAGCCTTAGAAGCAGATGCAGTAAACCCAGGAATCAGCGAAATTTCAAACAGAGGCTTTCGCCTTATCGCACTTTAGTGGCCCAAATCGTCCCACACATTTTGTTGTGAACGAGCCCTTTAATGCTATCACGTGAAAACATTTTGATCAAGTGAAATTATCATCGAATGATCAAGTGGAAGCCAAGAAAAGTTTTGTGCAGCTGAGCCAGACAAATGTTTTGACATAAGCTTCCAAATGCTTTGCTCAACAATCTGTACTACATAAGACTCGTCATCCGTGAAGGCGACTCTGGCTGTCGGGTTCCGATGCAAACCAAAATTATTTTTCAATGTTGTGTTAGCCCGCTATACCAACTGGATACTCACGCTGCGTGTCAAACAGCCGCCTAAGCGCCTCATGTCTCCGACAATAGCCGAAAGGAGCGAAGACTTTCCGCTTCCCACGGTGCCGACGACTCCCACCAGGGAACCGCTCTTAATAGACAGATTAATGTCAGCCAAGACCGGACTGTCCGCGTCACTATTCCTGTTGGCCCAGGCGAAAGAGCAGTCCTTTATTCTGATCTCGCCAACTGTGCAGGAAGAGTAGTTCCAAAGCATATAGATGACGCAAAAAACAACAAAGGCGCCTTGTTAAGGCTAAGAATCTGATATTGTGCGTTGTTTCTTTCTTCAAAAAAGTTTTCTGATGAACATTTTAGATTACAATCAGAAAACCTATTGTTGACTATCACTTTTATTCCATCTTCAGTTATGTATTTTTCTCTGCCTCACATTCCGGTGCAAAGAATCTTGACAAAGTTGCTCAACTCCATGTACGCGTATTAAAGCATGTCTTCATCGACTATATGCGTGCTCAATCTTCTTTTCTTTTCTTTTCTTTTTTTTTCTTTTTCCTTTTTCTTTTCTTTTCTTTTTCTTTTTTTTTTCTGAAGGATTGCAAATATGATCGGCATGAGCCATGCTCTGCCCAAGCGCGATATTCCACAAAGCGATAGTCTATGCAGCCAGCAATGATATGTCATTCTTAGATGCTATGGTTTGCAAAATTAGCTTTTGACTGTCTGGAAACAGCATCAGCCTTAACCACCTTCCACAGCACACCATCTTCCTAATCAAATCGGGTTACATCCGCACTTAACGAATTGCTACCGAATGGCGCAACCAGCTTCCGCCCACCTCTGACTTCCAACGGTCTGCCTACGATTTGTTCTGGCGGCTTCTTAAAGCTACAGTTCTCTTCAGGTCGGCCACTCTGTGGTCCGAGATCAGGAGACAAAACCTCCTACGAAAACAAGCTGCCATGGTTATGTAGGCCATGCATTCCCCCAAATAAATATGTTTGTTGTTTCGGTGCTACCATGATACTGCTAGGACACAATAAATAAACGTGGTGCCCACGGCTTGACTCTTTCAACCGCCGGCGCAATAAGCGACCACCCAGGATACATTAAGCAGTGTGGACAGCTCAAGGCGGCTAGGGTTTGTTACGGCGCTAGGCGTAGGCTTTGTCCTGAGCAAATGAAAAAAAAAATGAAAATGTTTGGGGACGTTTTTGCGGCGAACGTCTTTGATATCAGTGTTGGCCTGCCCACAAACCACTAATAATACTCGGCGTAGGCCTTGTAGAATCGAATGAGCAAAGTGTTTAATTTTTTCCCCCTATTTCTATTTTCATCGTGTAGCCCGCCTTCCGCCTGACGCGAAATCAGCAGTACCTAAAATTACTGCCCGCTTCAAAGTAGGGCACTTGTATCTTTTGGTAAGTGATGAAAGACATCGTGGTGCCTGCTGGACGGATAGAAGTGCAGGGTAGTCGACATTTTTACTTAACCAACTGTAGGTAAAATATCAACACACTACACAAGTGAAACCTTACAAATTCTATGCATAGGTTAGGGCCGCTTAATTTGAGTGCGAAATTGAAAGCTTTCAGCACTGAACATCACCTCGGGTTTTAAAGTTTTTTTTTTTTTTTTTTTTTTTTTTTTTTTTTTTTTTGACGAACCAATACAGCAGACTTTGAAAGCTCCGTTGGTTTGGTCTTTCGCAATGCACACTAAATAAATAGTGTCTCTTGAGTTGTTTTTGTACGCAGGAAATAGTTTTTGCAGTCTATGCGTCCTATAACGTAGATGTGGCGTCGTTGTCCACGCGCAGTTAAGGTTTATATCGACTTGGCCAACCACTTAAAGCAGGTCAGAGGTATCCTTTGCATTTCCGATATAAGAACCCACGTTGGGGATTCATAAATTTTATTGTCAATCACTTCTTTAGAATATGGCTTTCAATAACCTTTAGCCATAAAATAAAAAAAATAAACGTACCTGCATGTCCATTTAAGATATTTACCCGACTATATTTTGCACTCTATTTTGTCAATAATGCCTACCTTGTATAAAAGAGAACTGAACAAGGGTTGAGGGGGAGCCTCAGTTCGCCAGTCAAGCTTTGGATTGCAAACTGAGTCTCCCTTGCTCAGTTCTCGTTCATATTGCGGATCCATGCTCTTTCTCTCATCTTACCCTAATGCCTCTTACGTCTTTCAATTAATTTGCATACACCGCATCAAACTTTTTCCCCAGCTTTTAAAATAAACTTCCGTATCCAATATCTTGAAACAGCCGGTACACATCGCAGTACCAAGAGGTACGTAACTACTGCGAGATAGCTAGTGTGTCGCCAGCGACCGAAATAAAAGACATGGTCTAAGTAAGTGAACCCCGCTTTTTCAAAACTGAATTAAAGCTCCATAATTAATGGTAGTATTGTCTTTTCAACGTCCATGATCTTTGTGATGTCTTAAAGAGAACACTGATATTTCTCGTACCGGGTATTCAGAGCATAATAAACTGTATTTTGCAACAGAATAGTGATGGCAGTGCAAACTGGGCGCCGAAGGCATCATAACACAACACTGTCAGATAATATTCAAGCTTCACTGACATTTTGCACACCTCATGCGCTCGACACCTGTTTTGTGCGGGAACAGTAAAAAGATACATTGGGCCGCTAGGCTTTACGGGAAGGCTTTGACGTAATTTCACAAAATAATTTGGCACAAGTTTTTGTGCGTGGCTACTGACTAGCAATTTCCATTACCCGAATATTTATTAAAAGTCAATTCGTTAATTACTACGTTATTTACTTTGCATAGGTTTCGATACAACGCACATCCCCTGCGACTAGAAAACAATATTGTCTAATTCGGCGTATTACATTTTGCACTTTTCTAGCGCTTATCGAAGCACTCAGTACAAATTTTACGACCCTTACTTGGAACTTTAGGATCGTACAGTCTTTCATCTTCCTCCGAGCAATGTTCCTCTTCTTCAAAAAATGAAGCCAATCTTCTGCAGCTTCGAAATGCCTTGGAAGAACACAAAGACAACGAAACGGAATATGCATTGATGCAGGTAATTCTGCCTATTTGCAGCTGTGTCCACCTATTTTATTTTATTGTTTGAAATATATGCTAAAATATATTGATGTTTACAGCAGATTTGATGGCTTGTGATGACGACTTCAGTTAGTTTATGCAGACAATAAATTCTTGAATGCTCTTGAACGGTCAAAGAGCTGGACACGTGTAAGTACTAAAACTAAGCGACAGCAGAATTCAGCCTAAAATAGGTGGTCGAAATCTTGGCTTGGGACTTGTCAACGCAACTCTAGATTTCTGAAAACTGGTCTGAATTGAGAATTAATCTTCCTGCACATGGTCCTCTACCTCTATATCGATTGTATATGGACGATGTTTATTACAAATATCAAGTATAAACGTTTCTGCTTTCACGGCTGCACCAAGGTCTCGCGGGAATACAAAAAGTTCAGTATACACAGTGGGGTTCTAATTCACACTCGTGTTTAACTACACGCTGATAGGGTGAACATTAAGGGTGCTTTCACTAGCAGTATCGATCAGTAACCAAAAACGATGTTCTGATGCGGTATTCCTCAAGTCGCGTCTTGAATGTTTCTAACTCAAAAACACAAGCCTTAAAGAGCGCATATACGAGGTGATCACAGGGATTGAAATATTATTCAAAACAGTTACATTTTCAGATGCCGTTAAACGCAGTTGCGACATAGAAACCATGAAAAAAAAAAACATCTTTCTAAAGTCCCTTGGATTGAAATGGTGCACGGCACGCAGCGTAATTGGAAGCGCATTATTTGTATTTTAGCGCGTCCTCCTCATTTTTTTTACCTTAACGCGTGCATTAAGCGAATTAAGCAATTATAGATAATAAAAGAGAGGGGTCTTGCTCAGAACGTTTTCATCTTTGGAATATACCTTAATGAAATTATGCATCTGAACAATTTGCCATTGAGACAAAACTTTCAGGAGGTCTCTCCCTCCCCCTCAAGACCGCTTCAGTTTTCAAAAAGCTGGTCATTACCAGCGACTGCCTACTTCCACTGCCAGTGAAGTATGCTCTCTGCATTCTAAATAAATAGCGTAGTGTGCCTCCCGACAACGCCTAAATTTCACTCTAAACGCCACTTCATTGCCAGCCGCAAAGCATTTCTCTCGACATACTCTTTGTGTCACCGCCGAACAAGCAACCTTGGGACGGTGCAATAATTGAGCTTTGCGATGGGTGAGACAGACCATATTGTAGAACTGTCCCTCTCGTTACTGAGAGAGAGGCATTTACAGAGGCATGTACAGAGATTGGTGAAGTGGATCGCTGCTCATGGAAAAAATGTTACGGAAGGATATGCGCTTCTACGATGGAACCTGTTTCAGTTATTACAGAAGTTTCGGCCATGTTGCAATGATTGTTATGTAGCTATCCGTGCAATCAAGAAAAAGTTATAAAGCTATGCAAGTTTCAAGCTTTCTCCATTCGCATTGCAACTGCAGAAGCCATGACACCGAATTATGTCATGGATAGGCTTCGAGCCGTAGATAATATCATTAGCGTAGATGCGCTGGCATATGTTAATCTCAAAACTGCCCTCTACGACGGCCTAAAGATACCTGTGGCATGCATTTTGTGCTTTGCCGCTGCAGTACCTCTTGTCCCTCTTGTCCTAAAGACGCCCATAATAAAAGGCAATTCCAATCCTCGAACATCACTAGGGGCGTTTGGGGCGTAACGAAAATTTAGTTGATCAGGTTATAAGCATTATTATTCTTTTTGCTGTCATCTGAATAGATGTGTGATAAGGGAGTTGTGAGTGTTAGCGCACTTTTTGCCAGCATGGTGTCAAGCTAGAGCCATGAAAAGCAACGCAGCGTAGCATTGTTCCTAGAATATTTTCTCTATCTCACGTTAGGCCCAGTTTACTTACCTGACTCTTCATCCTAAGGACATGTGGCACGCTTGTCCCTAGGGAATCCATTATCGTGAGCATGTAGACGCAAGAAAACATAGTAGCAGGGCTGAAAGTTGCATCAGGGTTTATGAAGCTCACGGTGCCAAAAGCAGCAATTATCATCTGAAAGCAAAAAAAAAACAAAAAAAAACACTGACTTTACGTGGTTAAGTCAAATGCGAATTAGGTGCGCCACCGCTTCGGTTTTAACTTTGCTTTCAGGTCGCGCATATTCAGCAATAGCACACAGTAGTAACATACTACATTATGCGAAAGTCCGTACACATAGGCACGAAGCCCCGCTTTAACTGAGACGTATAAACGTGCCCACATGGCCTAGGAGTAGGGTGTCCAACTCGAAGTCCAAGAGTCCCGTGAATTCGATGCTTATTTCAATACGCTGCCCCAGTTAACAGCTGCTGTTACAGCCGTATTCAGGAAAACCTCGGCGAAATAGGTGAACGGGTGCTCTAAAGCTAGCCTACTAAATCAGATTCATTAATTTGATAAATAGTTTATGTAGTTTCCTATACGATCGTTTTCAAAGGACAGTGAAAATAAGGTTCCCGTTATTTTGGCCCTAACTTATAGTGTGCACAAGACTAAAACTCGCTCATCAAAGCAACGCCGGCGGAGTCGAATGACGGCAAAGACGAACTGTTGCATAACGCAAAATAAAAAAAAAACGTTCTGCTTACTGCAGCAATTGATTATGAAGTGAGCAAGCATACACTCCAGAATACAATTAGCAAGCACCGAAGTATTAAACCAATGCTCATTAGACATTGTACCGTTAATCAGACACGCAACAACGGAAACTCGTATCTGAGAATCGCCGTTTCTACGGCTGTCACCAATGCTGGTCACGCGTTTTGCAGCATCTACAGATGTGTTATTCCACACTTCGGGCAAGCTATGGACACTGGTGGAACCTACTGAGTCCTCTGGCCTCCAGTCAGGTGAATATACCGGAACTGAACGTGCGCTTTATGCCGCTTTACATAAGCTAATACGATGTGTTGACGAGCTGCACAACGAAACCTTCAATTGCAATCCGCGCAGTGCTAAGTAAAAAATCAAGCTAATAAAAAGAGGCACAATAAACCAATTTTAATATAAGTGGTCCTGTAATACTTTATCAAATTAGTACCTCTAATAATGTTTTTTCGTAGCTATTGCAATAAAAGTACAAGTTTGCTCGTAGTTCAGTGGTAAAAAGTCCTCACGTGTTGATGCATAAAAAAGATGATGGGTCATCTGCTGTCAACATGCGCGCGCTGCTAAGCAGCAAAAACGCTATGCCTCCATTGTTTTCTCTCATTATACACATTACCAATAGATAAACAGGCGCAGACCTATCAATGTCAGCTGCCTGATATTTATATTGTAATTTTAGTATCCACGCAAGTACAACACTAAAAATCGCCGACGTGACATTTTGTTCTGCCAGCTTTGGTTGGTCTTGCATCCATTCGATAGTGTCGCAACAAAGTTTGAGGATCACAACTCAGATCTGTCGTTTTTTTTTTTTTTTTTTTTTGTTCTAGGCTGGTTTTCTAATTGCCGCTACAAGCACTTTGTGCATGTATTATGGACGAACGACCCAGATAACTCGCACTACCACCTCACTTGTATGGCGTGACACATGGCAGCTGTGATGCCAATTTTTCTTTGTATTGCAAAAGCAAGTTATATTTGCAATGCTTTTTTATGCGTGATGCCTGAATCAAGGCCTTAACGCGCATGATTGTGCCCAATGTTTGTGGCTTCTTTCAGGTATGTTCTCACAAACAGATGAAAGGCAAGAACAGGTGCGATATTAAGATGCATATTGCAACACAAAAACTTTATCAGCAGCTGAATACTTACCAAAGAACTAGATGCGCCGAAGAGCGTTTCAAGAATTGTCTCCAATATGTTGAAGCGGTACGCCTGGTCGATTTCCTTCGTGCGGAGCTGAAGGAGGTTCTTTTGAAAGACGTTCTCCAAAGCTGACATTTTTATAGGACGTATGGACGATAGAAAGTCAGTGAACTTCCTCAGTCGCTCATCTCGAAACTTGTACAGTATTCTCTGTGAAGAAAAAGTAAAAGAGCCCGTCTGATTCTAATATCATCATTACAGGTTACTTCAGCCTCTTAACGAACCAATAATTTAAGGAATGCTCAAGCATACATAATAGTTGATGTGATGAAATTACCATGTGAATATATGCATTGTTGCTAAGTGATCTTAATTAGCTTCCAATTAGTAGACCTCATTTTTAGCCCAGTACTAAAAAGCAGGACTATGTATAGTAGAGCTAGTCAGTAGATCTATCTAGAAGGACGGTTTCGTATTGCCAATTGGTGACTTTGCTTTGAATTCAGGGTGGATATATGCTACTGGATACAAGAAGGTCACCTAAAGGCTCTAAACTATCACACATAATAAGCACCCCTTCCGGGGTAGAAGTTCCATTCCACATGATCACTTTCTTCGTTTCCAACGAAAGTGCTTTTCTTGCTTCTGCGACCCTCTGTAAGGCTGACTGGCTGAGGTGCGCCTATGGATGTCGTCACAGTGCTGCAGCATAACATCCACACACTCATAATCTTGTTCCACGTAACTTCCACTATAAGTGGAACTTTTTATAAACGTCTGTGGAATCAGGTTAAAAATGTACTAACACCAGCTAACTCAGAAATATCTGATATGGTCTTCTGACGTAGAACACCCTGCCGGTCATAAGTGTTCGGCCATACAAGCTGCCAATTAACATCTGCCAGAGCACTTTCCAATACGGCTACGAAACTTCCTAAACTGATGAACACGTTACTGCCATCACAAGGTCACGTGACCCTGTGCGATGTCATGAGATTATGTGACTCCTAACAGAAATCCGACCTTTTCGTGACACGCAATAACGCCTACTTTTCTGCTCAATGCGGAATACACTGCTATCGCACTATAAGCTCCTGCTACTCCGAACAACAGGCTTTCAAGCATGCTACCAATTCCGGTTTTCACATATAAATTCCTCTCTAAATCAAGCAGCTCTTAATCTGATCCCTATAGTGCGCAGCTATTCCGGCGAACACCAGGATGCGCCGTTGATGAATCCTTTAACATTTGGAGACTGTCTTTAAAGCAATTGTAGTGTTGTAATAATTTTTCTAATTTGCTAAATATTAACTTTAGACCGTAAATGTCAAATGGAAAGCTGGAGAGCACCTTCGAACACCCCCATTGCATTAATTGCGGTAAAGAAAGCGTCACCTGTATGTTTTCTTCAGGCTCAAAAGAATGTCCGCGAAATACAATTAAAATCACGTAACAAGCGCATCGGCGCGCCACAATTGTGGTGCTCGCAGTCATAGTTTGAGTGTAAGAAATCAGCGGCGATCGTGTCTCTTCGGCCCTGTTATAGCGGCAGGCCGATATACCTGGAATGGTTTCTTCGCCCGCATCAGCCAACTGGCGCACGTGCCGGTGCAAGTAGCAGCGAGCGGGTGAGCGAGCCCCAACCATCACATGTTAGCCTGCCGCTGCAATGGACTGTCGAATCACAGCCGCAGCTTATTTTGTTCGTTCAAATCACGATTCAGAGAACCACCATCCTGGTGCTCAATGCGCTAGTGACGTGATCTAATTTGTATTTCGCGGGTTTTCTGTTGAGCCTGAAAAAAAGGATACGCTTGAGACTTTCTTTATCGCAGTTGATGGAACGGTGGTTTCTAAAGGTGCTCTCCAACTTTCCCATCCACATTCATGGTCTAAAATGAACATTTATTAAAATTAGAAAAATACCAAAGTTCGCTAATTGGGCAATTTCAAAACAAAGCATAGCATGTGGTGCGGAAGGCGTTCGGCAGTTGTATGCAACTGGTGTCCCTGGTTTACCTCACATAATTTATTTTTTAACCCATGGTTCAATTTAGCTGGGATAACACTTCTTCTTTCAAGGCTCTAATCAAAAAGCAGCCAATTAGGTTTTACGATTTAGTTAATCTCGGTGCACAAAAAATGCAGCATATTAACATAGGTGACACTGACAAGCTCTGAATGGGTTTTACTGGGCTCGGCCTCGCATTATTTTCTAAAACCTTGTTTACGTTTAGCTGGGACACCCGGTGTACGGCAAGCGAGCTTAAAGTAGAAAATTCGCTAAGCACTCTAAGCTGAGGTAAAATTCAGTGGCTTACATGAACCTTCAAGGCAGAAAGCTTAGCCTGATGCCGCGAATGGCGCTAATATCTAAAACTAACAACGACGTTCAAGAACACATCTTCAAGCCTTGAAGAGGCACTACTAGTGCTATCGCTCGTCAGCCTCGGTTGAAGAGGCGAAGAAAAAGATCCCCGAGCAGTTAATAAAGTTCACTCACTCACTCACTCACTCACTCGCTCACTCACTCACTCACTCACTCACTCACTCACTCACTCACTCACTCACTCACTCACTCACTCACTCACTCACTCACTCACTCACTCACTCACTCACTCACTAACTCACTGTTCCGAAGAGTTTGAAAAAGAATAAAAGGGGTTCTGAAGAGAATGTACAAAGGCAGCAGATTGACTAGCATGAACGCCGTCATTAATTAGAATAACGAAAAACCTGAGGCACAGTTCCGCATGAAATGCAGTACTGCGGGCAGGGAGGCTAAACCGAAGGTCTACAGATGAAATGGCGACGGGAAGTGAGCAACACACAAACCTTTATTTCATTTAGTGCAGGTTCATGTTGAAGCTCCTGGAGGCTAATGATGAGTGCTTACGTTAGACTACCTGAACTAGCACACTTAAAAAAGCTTGATGGGTATAAATGCATAAACTTCTGCTGAGTGTGCTGGTATTTATTGTGAGCGAGCAGCATTTTTTTTTTCAATTCAATACACAGGAAAATAAAACGTGCTGTTTCATTAAAAGTACCCCAGATATCGTTACTGCGGTACGAACAGCTGACTATTACGTGAAGTGTCATACAAAACAACAAATAAGTACTATTATCAGCACTTATAAACCGGTGCATGAACCACTAGGCAAATAGTCAAGCAAAACACGCACATTAAAATAGCAGCAGGAAAATCTTGTAGCTAACTGCGCTGGCTTGATAACCATGAAAATAAAGTGCGAATGCATATGAAGGGTCAGAAGAAGGCCTGAAAGTATTTTAAGCAGAAAGCTATATTTAAAAAAAAAATTCAGTGTTTTGTTCGAACGTATTCAATAAAGTGGATAAAAACATCTTTACTGCAAGCGAAATTTGATATGAACTACACGACAGTAATTTCACTCAATGACATCTCCGTACATAATAATAGAACTGGAAGGCCTATCATAAGATAACGACTAGTACAAAAATAGACATTTTCTTAATGACCAGATAATCATTTGTTACAGTGCCATGGTTTGCCATAGAGAACTTCGACGTTAACAGCTGCAGCGGATGTAATCATAAAAGAAACGTCCCAAATACGGCGCCTGGAGTCTCACATCCATGCGCTGCCCAAGAGATTCAGTACGAAAGCTATCGATTACCTCTGAACAAAGATAGAGCACCAACATAAAAACGAGAAATTGAATGCAAGTAGGAAAGGCTTTATCCAAAGCGTGAAACACGTTTATGTATGTGTGCAATGTGACGCGACCGAACAAAAACTAGATCTCTATGATTAGTCATTATGAAAATACGGCTGCATGTGAAACAGTATAACCTTTTCTAGCAACATTAATTAACATTAACACCAAAGACAATATCTTAAAGTAATAAAAGGTCATCCCAAATAAATATCTAACAGCTTTAAGAGGGTTGACACATTCATGCGGAGCTTGAAATACGATGTGTGTCCTGTGTTTCACGAGTGCGAGCAAGGGGAATAACGACACCTACAAACATAGGTGAGCAATTGCTCTTTCATGTCCTTTTTTGTGCTGTCGCAAGCGAGCTTTTGTACCGAGGACAGTCTTCTTTGTGGCGCATTGTTGTGATAGACGACAAAACGTTCGTGCAGCATGTGACAAGCTAGCAGCTGTGTTGTTGGTGTCAGACCTGCCGTGCTGTTCATTATGTTGCACACAACGCACGAAATTAATACTGTGCTTTCTTTTCTTTATTGCAAGGTATGCTTTCTGGCTCCCTTGCAATAACACTAACACGAATGTCTCACTTTAATATGCCCTGAACACCTGCTCAGACCACAATGTGCCAATCTGCCCAGTACGCCATCTGGTTCGCGTGGTGGTTGTCAGCTTATCAAAGAAAGAAAAATAAACAAGCTCTTAAAAAGCCTCCTATTTACCCAAAGGACTCAGCAAAACGGCCACAGATACGACATGGTTGCAGGGAAAACTGAGTAGCGTTAAAACTCAGCGCGTTCAAAATACAAAAACATGTTCCCTGGAACACACTGTATAGACTGAATTGGCGGCGGCTTTCTGTCGCAGCTGGGTCTGGATTCACGCAGTGGTAATTCGTGGATACCCAGCTTGCTGTGAGCGTCATATGGATGCTTGATGTCACCCTATTTTTTAGCCGCAGTAGCTGTAACCTTTAGGAAACCCGAGAGCAGCGACATCTAAACCGTCATTTTTTTCTCGTTGTGGGACAAGTCACGGTTTGGTTTGGTTTGGTTTCTAGGGCTTAACGTCCCAAAGCGACACAGGCTATGAGACGCCGTAGTGGAGGAGTCCAGAGACTTCAACCACCTGGGGTTCTTTAACGTGCACTGACATCGCACAGCACACGAGCGGTTTCATATAAAAGCTAAATTCGATTAAACTGCCCAGAGTTGTCCAATGCGCCAAGTCGATTTGATACCTGAAAGGCCACAAGTGTGCGCACGTGACAGGGGGACAGAAGGATAGAAAAATATAGATATGTTGAAGCGAATAAGCCGTGAATATCTTTTTCAACCGCTAAATTACGACACAGGTTTGTGGCAGTACTAAAAAGGGAAGACGCGCAACAACTTAAGTACTAACCATGCCTCATAGGCAGACGAGCGCTGTGAACTGACTCGTTAATTATGACATGGTTATGACGGACGACACTATAATGCAAAGGATCTAGTTGTCGCATCTGTGAAGTTCTCGCTTCGCATTTCCAATTTAGTAACCAAGTATTTCTACGCTAGTCATAATGTAACAGTGCAATCGTTTTCAATGCAAAGCACATAATGCAAGCGAAGCAGCAGAATGTTAGTGCAGCATATTCAATGTTGAAAACTTTATTCCCAGTCTTGAGGGATTCGTTCCTTAGGATAAACACTGACCTAAAACGTCTACTGCTACCAAATTAAAATCATCATGAACTGTCGAGAACCAAACAGAAATGCTCTTAGTCGCCACCCAGCTAAAGTACAGCTTCAGGAGCACTGAACGGTCCCACATGATTCTCATAGCAAAGTTTTCGGTGCCATCCTTCGCTAGTGAAATGTTCTTCCCGATTTACAGTTCCTATTTCCTTACGCATATAGGGCACCGAAGCCTTATATACTACAAGTACCCCGTAATAATTTCCACTTCACGAATTATTTGCAATTGCAAACTGCAAAATGTTGCACTCACGCAGCTCTTGTCCAGTAGCGGCTCTATAAATGAGTAGGCAGTTCCGAGGACGAGCAGCCAGGCAATGCAAGCTAGCATGGGCGCATAGCCTATCTCGCGAGCCAGAGCACCCAGGACGATGGGCACGCACAGCAGCCCGATCAAAGCATTCTCGAGGAAACTCGTGACGATAGATACCGCCCATGCGTCAACGGCCAGCAGTGAAGACACGAACCCCGCAGTGTTGGCGGAAACAGCGGCAGCAGACAGACAGGTTACCTGTGCGCACCAGTGTTATGTACAAGCCAGTCTCCGCGTCTTGCCGGCATTGTACATCACAATCATTCCCTGTATGTCTACTATAGGATGAAAGGCTCGACCACTGCCCTCCTAGCAGCCCTCTCCAACGCAACCCCAGATATTGTGGACACACGCGTCATTTCATTTATTTTAATCATTTCATTTAATTTATCGTATTACCCTCAAGCGCATACGCACTATAGAGGGAAGTGTTACATTGCCAATAGTGATAAATCATAAAACACGCATTTAACAAAGCGCAATAATGGTTAAACTGAACAAGGCAATACAAAACACCTAATGTAAGTGCGAAATACAGAAAATAATACAACTAGAATAAACTAAGAACAGTTAAAAGTGGTGAGAACACATTATACAGTAAAACAAACAACCATAACATGGAAAACCATGTAAAGAACACGAGAAACTGAAACCAATATAACTGAAAAGTATTGAAAAAGGCAATTTTTTTCTCCTAGCGTAAGTCTTCATCATGAGGATGAATATATCCACAAGTCATCTCTACAAACCGTTCTACTGTTTTGAAATTTATAGTGAAACGCTCATTCTATTGCTACTCTACAAAAGTTTAAACAACTCTGTGCGAACACAAAACAAGATATGAGATATTTTCGTAGTCATTGGATGATTAGACAGTACTCACAAAAGGTTGCTAACAGCATCTTGCAAATTTGTACAGTCGTCTCGCATTTATAAGTGCTGTCTGAGAAAGCTGAAAGTCACCAGCTGCAGCAAGTCCATCGATGCTTACACTGCAATTTCGTTCAATCACCTAATTCTCTCACGCACCCCCCCCCCCCAGTCCCCCCTCCCCACTTTACTTTTGTCCGCACTGGTAATCTACTCGGCAATTCTAAGGGACAATTGGTCTTCACTTCCACTCCCATTGTTCATATGCAAATGTGGTCACAGTGCAAGCCTAACTATACGATATCAACGACATGACTGACACAAAATCACCTTTATATCTTAGGGTTTGACATTCAATCTAAAGCGCGAACAGATCAATTTCCACACACACACACACATATTTATATAAACTGACGCAGGCAAGCCAAAGAAGCTTCAGATATTCAGAAGTAGCATTTCTCCATGTTTTGTGTACAGGTTTAAAGAGCCGCAGCGTTCAAATAAATACTACTATGTTAGCTTGGAGGCATAAGAAAAGTCGTACTTTTTAAGATATTCGTAAGTTTTCTCTTCCGAACTGACACCACTGAGTTGGTACAAGAGACACACTTCTTGTTTAGTTGGAGAACATTTCAGTTCCTTTTTTCTATCGCCAATATAAGTTATTTATTAACTCGCCCTTCCAGAAACAGTGAAAATTCTGTGTCTTAGGGTCAATAATGATTGGAAATTAAAGACATCCAGGTGTCGGCGAATGTATATCATCAAAGACGAATAAAATAAAATGCTACAAAATAAAAATATGTTTAAAAATAATAAATATAAGCTCAGATTATTTATCACACTGGAAATATAGCAAAACTCTTTAGAAAGGAATAATTGCTACCGCCAAAAGGTTACCTTCAAGAACTTAAATCATCCGCTTAGCTCTCACAGTTAAAAGTTTACTGTGTGATGTGCTATTCAATGTATTTTTTGAGTTCTTTTTTGTCAAATACTATTCTTTTGATGACACGCGCTTTACTACATGTATCACAAAATTATGTGTCCTAATCACCACGAACGTTTAGTTTGCTTTTATCGTTGTATATATATTTACTTCTAATCTATCGCAGGTGCCAATACTTTTGGAAACTCACCTTCTGTGCATTTTGTAACCAATTCTAATATTGACGAAATAAACTTGGATTCAATTGTCCCGTTCGCTTTCATTGGTTGCAAGAAGTAATGCAGTAATAGTAATAGCAAAGGGTGTATTGCACTCGACCTACAGCGAGCCTACATTTTTGCGCAACTCTCCGAAAGCCTCGGCTATGTTTCAAGAAGGTGACCCTGCTATTTCTATACAAAGGGCCGTCAATAAAGCTTGTTGCTGGGCTAGTTGGCGACACATTCCACGCCCCTTCCTCTGTCCTCGTCCTTTAGCGCTATCTTTTTATTTTAAGAAAGGGCCGTCAGTTGACTCTTTTTGATCCGCAAAGCTACTGCTTGGCGAAGGTGCCCAAAACCGTCGTAAAAACCCCGAACCGCCCTGTGACACGTTGTGCACACAACTTTCGCTGCCAATAGTGCACAATGTGTGCATCGCTGGGAAAGGTGGCAGTTCCTGGCCCTATGGGGCTGGGACGGTATGCCAACGCCGCTTGCGGCGGCGGCTATAGCCAGCCACCGAATTTTTGTCTGTTGTAGGCCGTCATTGCACCCGCCACCGCTTAGGTGGTGGACGACCGCTGTTGTTGCGGCGCGCGTCTTCCTCTCCCTCTTCCTTTTCTTTCTTCTCTATTTTCTCTTCTGTCCGCACGAAACAGCGGAGGTGGCTCAGCAACAGAGCCAATAGCAGGCCCGTACATTTTCTTTTCCTTCTTCCTACAGGCACAACTACAGTGAGAGCATTGCCGAAGTCCAGGAGGGAACAGCTATGCGGTGCAAGCAGCCAGCGACTACAAACTGCAGGGACGCATTGGTGAAGGTGCACTGTGCACTTGTTGCACTTTGTTCGAGCGATACATCCCAATACACTCCATAGTAACATTGCCGCAACACGTCGCACTAACTTCTGTGAGCCAACAGAGCTGTCAGCAGCGGTGTACGCAGGAGGCATAAGCTCGAGACCACCGCACTCGCAGTGTCTTGGAGAAAGTTACCTTCTTGAAGACTGCCATCTGGAGCAGCATTTGAGCCCTAAACTGGCTGCGCACGGTAAAGTTGGTGTAGGCACTGGACACGAGACACTCAGCGACACAGGAGGCGGTGAGCAAGAGGACACTGTGGCTGAAGGAGAGCCCATCACTGCCTGCCAGCAGGCCGCTGTGCACGAGACAAGGCAGAAAACGAATATGAAACAAGCAATGCACGAAACAAGCAGAAATGTGCAATGCAGGCAAACTCATCTTTTAGCCGCGAATTACGAGGAATTACGGATGGACGCATGCACCTCGAAGATAGGAATATGCTATTCGGATTCTTTCTCTGGAAATTATTAACGTGGGTGAGAAAGTAACTCCGTTGGACAACGGCACATTCTTTGTTAGGCAGCGAAGGGTTTTACAAACGTTTTTTAACCATGCGGGCGCACTCAAGTAATTTTCCATTTTTGTAATACATACAGTTTACAGTACACTTTACATGTGAAACACATCGAATAGAGATACACTCTAGCAGTAGGTTTAATAACCACAGCGTTTTCAAAAGGCAAGGATGATCAAAATACGAGCACACTCGCCTTTACAACATGAGTTTACGAACGCCGCAGCTGTATTGTAAACAAATTTCAATCAAGGGACTACAGTCAAAACAAAACTGTGCACTCACTGAAATAAGGGTATTCGTATAAGGATGGCGGAATAATAAATCACGGTAACAGCGTTCGACCACAGATGTTCCCTCCAACCATGACATATGACTAGCCACATAAACAGGTAAGGGTTGCGTCCACACCTGCAAAAATAAATGAACAGCAATTATTTTCATAAAGCAAAACCTCAGGAGTGTGCAAACGGCGTCACTTGTCACAGCGTTTTCGTTTCGTAAGTAAGTATGCGTTCTATCAAAAAATTATTGTCGTATATAATATATATCAACAGTGCTAAGTGCAAAAGGGGCCGCTGGTTTGCTTTCAGAGCTGGCATGAAATACGGATATTTCAATTTCTATTTATCTCGAGCCTCATCGCTTACGCCACAAATTTGCATCACCTGGTGATATTATGAAAGGAAAAGTAAAAATTGCATAATAGTGATAAAAATAAAGGTTGTCGAACCCGCATACTTCCTTTTTAGTACTACAGACAGCAATGCCGCAGCGCAAGAGAGGTATTCTCACCGAACACCTTATTCGCATTTAAACAGAGATGTCAGCACATTTAGCTACGGATTCAGGCTATCCATTCCATTAAACAATGATGTCCCGGCGACGGCGTACTGCTTGTGAGAAACCGACTCGTGGCAACATTTAAAGAAAAAATATGGCAAAAATATTATTCGGCTTGTAATCTTATATGGATATGGAATTTGGGCGGCTGGCTTCTCGCGCGTGCAGTACGTATGTATATATGCCTGTGCATATGTTACCTTTCTTGTTGCTTGTATCCACCAGACAGACCTTACCTGTCGGAAACGCGATAGCATTGGTGACCGCAGCCAGAATAATGGCGGGTATGCATGCCTACAGTAAGAAGCCAACAGGGCCCGGCTGCTCAAGACGTCTGGCCGCTGACACCAACCAGCTTTCAGTGATCAATGCGCTAAGCCAGTAGGGTAAGCTCTACTAATTTTTGTTTTTTTTTTCTTACAAAAAAATGTATTTTCCTATGCTGCTATTACATGTGCAATAATGGCTTGAACTCTTCTGCCGTAGTATTATTGTACCGCAGCTATCGGTGCTTCTCTTGGGCTAAGTGTGAAATTAACATTTTATCCTCCGCTGAGGCCATCGCTTTCTAATTATGCCTAAAGCTTAGTATTTTCACTCCCAATTCTGCGAGCTATCATACGTGAATCATTGTTCAGATGAATCCAGAATTCTTTATCTGAGTAACTGGTGCACGAGACTGTTGTTCTGGTGGCACAAGTTGGGACACTCGCTTCCTTGAGTACACAAGGGCCCCTCTGCACCACCGACGAAAGTGTGACGTTTATTAACATTTATAAAGTTTGCCTGTGACCGACAAATGAAGACTTAGATAGATGGAGAACTAAACGAGCTTGCTGGGTTCCGATAGACTTAGGGTAGGCCTTCTAGACAACATTCGTACCATCATTTGCTCACATCAGTTCGTTGACAATGTAAAACGTTTCCTGTTATTGTGAACATGTATTTTTCAATTTTCCCCACCTTATGTAACACCCCTTTAAATGGCTTTTCAGGTAATGATATTTTATAACAAAAGCATTACCTGCACCGTTAGCGGAAAAGTCGATGGCGGCGTCCCTGTGATGCAAATCCCAAGCGTACCTTTGACACGTCATTTTTGTCGAAAGCATTTGTCCTGAGTCCTGACTAATTATAATGCATGACTATGCGTAACGTTTGTACAGCTCTATATGTTCCGATTTTCGACTTCAGTATAAAAATGACCAATCATTTTGGTCTTCTTATGCAAACTCATCGCTCCATTTCGTATTCAGCATATATTCTGGTTAGGGTGCTCGACTACCGAGCTGATAGACTCAAGTTCAACCACTGCTGCGGCGGTACAGACAAAAAACACGGCACCCGGATACTGTACGATTCCAGTGCACGTTAAAAACACCAATCCATCTAAAACACCAATTGTCTGCAGCCTTCTACATTTCTCACCGCCTGTATCGCTTTGGAAGGTTAAACCATGGTATTTCCACGGGGACACTGGTTGAAGCCTGCAAACCAAACCAAATCAAACCATTTACAACTGCCTCTTTCTTGCTTCATTCGAAGCTCCATGAATAAGCTCTGCTTCTAATCGTCTGCGCGAAGTTCTTATTCATTTGGTTTGACTACAGATTGTTCAGTTAAAATACTTGCGCCTTCTTCATGAACTCTCGGGATTCTTTTTCACTTTCAAAACAGCATCGAAGTCGTGACGGCAGCCTCGGCATATCTTCCAAGATTACTTTTGACTTGGTAACCATGTTTTTGATATGCCTGCAAAAAACAAAAGCGTAACAACGTGAAAACGATGACAAGATTGATCGCCGACGGAAAACGAAATAGCATTCAAGTAATTACATATTTGGTGCGCTTGCGCTACATCCTTCCCCGGTGAGGTCATAGTGGCGACGTGGCAACTAATGGCTGCTTGATGAGTGCACGTCAAATAATGCATCTCTGTGCTAACAAAATAGACGTCGTGGTCACATCTATGGAATGTGAAATTCCGTGATAGCCGCAGGTGTGCCGCAGCGGTGTCTATTATTGCTGGATCGCGCTGCTCAGCTGGCTTATTCCACTGTACAGACATCAAACATTCTATCGGAAGGTGTGGGCCGGGGCTGTTTCTCCTCTGTCCAGATACCGCGGTGTGTCGCGACATATTTCCCTCTCCCTAGCGGGTCCCGTATCTGGCACCCCTCTAATACCCAGCCTACTCCTTACTTCAGCGTATAACGAAGAAAAATTCCGATGAAGGCTTCCTCTCCCAAGCGCCTACATTAGTGTATAAAAAATTATAGACATGCTACTCTTTACTGAGAAGTGTCAGGAAAGCGTCAGCCTACACCTGTGTTTCTCATATGTGTGCGTAGACATTTGTCGCGGAGTGTGGCCAAAACTGCTACCGCAATGTCGCGAAAAATCCTGATAGAAGCTGCTGCTGTAAAACTTCAAAACATTTGTTACTGGTGTTACGTGAACACGATTCAATGTACATTTGAAGAGAGAGAGAGATTTATTAAAAGGAAAGGCAGAGAGGTTAGCCGAAATGATTAAAATCTTCTCCTGCTACTCTGCACTGGGGAAGGGG
The DNA here is from genome assembly GCF_055883805.1 of Amblyomma maculatum. Lineage (NCBI taxonomy): Eukaryota > Metazoa > Arthropoda > Arachnida > Ixodida > Ixodidae > Amblyomma > Amblyomma maculatum. The sequence continues at coordinate 411,267,111 of NC_139344.1, forward strand.
AGAAGAAAGAGGATCATGAAAGATGACGATGTGGGAGAAGGTATATGAAAACATATACAGGCACGGCAACTTAGTTTACTAGCGCGAATCAAGTACAGTGGCGTACAAACAACGACAAAGAGCTCGCACAGCCTGGACGCCCTTCCCCTTGTCCTGCCAAGCGCCCACCAGCAGTTTCTCCTACAGAGGGCTCTTGCCCAAAAGCTTCAAAAAACAGCTAGCACATTTCTTTCTCGCGCATGCATTGGACATGCCAACACATGTTCCAGTTTCAGGAATGCCACATGTTGGACACTCCAGGCAGTCCACCTGTTCAATTAAATGCAAGTACTTGCGCGTGAAAACCAAGTTTAAACGAAGTTTATGTAGCAAGCATACCGGAATTTTACGTGGAACATAAAATGTCAATGTTCGACGGAGCCTTTTTAGATGGATGTGTCGGGCGTCTGGCTAGGTCCTGTAAGCTGCCGTAGCATTCTTCATATTATGCGTAAGAAGACACGTCGTATCTGTTCTTGAAAAAGGCACGGCTGTTTGGAGGCCCTTGCTGAGGGCCCGTTTTGCTTCAACATCAGCCTGCTTACTTCCATGGAGCCCGCAATGGGCAGTGATCCATTGTGAAATTATCATGTAGCCTTGCAGTCGGGCAGATGTATAGAGCTTCATGACGACTAGTGCTAGAGACTGGTAGGTGGTGTGGCGTAAGAAATTTTATAAAATTTGCAATGCAGTCTTTGAGTCTATGAATATAGAACATTTTTGAGGTGGTTCTCCACATATGGTGCGAATAGATTCTAGAAGGGTTACAAGTTCAGCTGCAGTGGACGTAGACGTATGTCCCAAAAGGAAATGGACAGTATATTTCGAGTGGTTCAAATGGTGAATCCCTTATTTATCATCCTATTGAATCTGCGCAACTGAATATTGCGCAGCGTGTTAAGCTTCAAAGACCACAAAACCTTCAAGCGTTGCTCAAGACACCTGAAACATTAAACAATTTTCGGTGCAACTTTTGTCTCCGAATCTAGCACAAGGACTCAGAAAAAATTTCTTCACATGCGTGTTAGATACGCCCAGGTTTACTTACCTGTATATAACTGTCACCAATATTCTTGAAAATGGGCAGCAGGACTCCAAATCACGAGATTTTCGCTGCGGTAAAAAATGAAAATGACGCTTGAAGTGAAAACCCTTTGGTTTCGACGCAGAGCCGCTCAGATCTTAACTACGCGCGCGATGGCCTCCTTTACTGTGATTTTGTGCTTTAGGGCGAATACAACTTTCCGGAAGGTAAGATTATGCAAGGAATTGGTGAGCCCTCACTTATAATTGGACGTGTTGCAGGTTACCTCTTCTGAAACACTCAGAATCCCAGAAAATGTTGCGTCACGTACGCCAGGTAAAGATTTTGGCGGCTGTATATCTGCGCGTCTAAACCAACTTTGCAAAGGTATCCCTGCTCGCAGATTAACTGAGCAGTATCCCGTTGGTCCAGACCTAAATGTTTCGCAAGGCAATAAAATGTGAAATGATAATAAAAATGGGGTACAATGGTTCCAAGTAGCGTAGAGTTTCTGGGCTCGTTAAGACAGAAAGAAATAGGAATAACCGAGGTGGAGATGTTAACAGTAGGGTTTTTTTTTTTCGGTTGGCTACCGTGTGCCGAGAAAGATAGCCGGGGGGGGGGGGGGGGGCAGAGGAGAGAGAGGTGAATAGAGAAAGAGCGAGGAGCACAATCACAATTTGTGGCTAAAGGCAGTCGCCCATAGGTAGCATAACAGCGCAAATTTACATGCCTGAGATTAGTCGAATGCTACGGCTCGCAGTTTTGGGACGTAGTAAGGTTGGTTGGTTTGTAAGGTTAACGTCCCAAAGCGGCTCAGGCTATGAGAGATGCCGTAGTGAAGGACTCCGGAAATTTCGACCACCTGGGGTTCTTTAACGTGCACTGACATCGCACAGCACATGGATGCCCCTCCGTTTCGCCTCCACCAAAACGCAGCCACCGAGGCAGAGATTCAATCTCGCTTCCTTGGGCACAGTAGTCGAGCGCCGTAACCACTGCGCCACCCCGCGGGGCAGAACGCAGTAAGCGTTGATCCAGTTCACAACTGAAAAGTACATACATGTTTCGATCCCAAAAACAAGGTGCTCATAGAGGAGATGCGCGATTGCCTCCTCGCTGCATATGTTCTACAATCATTGCTTTCGGCCCTTCCTATTCAGAATACTTGTTGATTTCTAAAAGTGATATCAAGTCATAGACAGCGTAACAATGTTGCCTCTAATAGCGCCATATTATGGAGATGACAAAGCAGCAAGTCCCTGTCTCTGAGCCCAGTGCCCTAAGGAGCCGCCAAAACTGTCGTCCGTATTCTATGCACAAACTAGGCAGAGTTCGCTGCATACGTCCGCTTATAAAAGTCTCATTTGCTTCGAAATACAGTTCGATTTCTTCCTTTATCCTCTGTCGCTCACTCTGGGTATGAAGGAGCCCTGAACAAAGGTAGAGGGGGGAAGCCTCAGTTCGCCGGTCTAGCCAACGTTTCGGCAAGTCAAAACGTTGGCTCTACCTTCATCTTCTTCCTCTCGTTCTACCTCACTCTGGGTATGTCACGACTACTTCTCAGTAATTAGTTCAATAACAAGAGAGGAAGTAATCACTGCTGCAAGAAGAATGAATAAAAACGTAACACAATGCGGACAACGACAGGAGTGAGGCACCACAAACACGAACGCTAATAAAGCCTAAACACAAGAATGAAACTTAAGTTATCGGTGGGTAGATATGGCATTCCGATTTTCCTCCTGCAAATATGTTATGCATTACTAGCGCCTATTCTAGCGTTTATATACATTCAATATATCGCTGCATAATGTTTTCCGCATTCTCTGAAAAAGACTGAAATTTTGCGACTCTGCATGTATTGGGTGGTCCTCATTACACTAACAACTCATCGCTCTGTCAAATTATTTATCCAGCGTTTTCGAAACGGTCATGTGCGAACAGTCCTGCTTTCACCTAAAGCAGTCTTAATCTAATAGAGTACGGTTTCTATGAGGAAAGGTAACAGACGCGAACCTGCGCTGCTTTTTTTGCGATTTTGTCACAGTGTAATACATGGCAGAAAGCGTATTTTTTTTTATAGCTGTAACTTTTAACAATCGGGCTCGTCGTGATCAGGTGACGGTCAAAACGACTTCAGTGTTATGTTTCTATGATTGGGTTGATCCCTACCCGCCCAATTGTAGACAAAGCGTTCGCGTCGCAAACGACGCTTGAGCCATGCATCAGTGACGTTGGAGCCCCACAGGGATCAAAAGTGAAAACAAAAATCTTTTTCTTATGGTTTCTTTAGATCACAGAAATATTCAATTGCTTTAATTCCCGCTGGCAGTGCATCGGTGTTTCGACCGGTGAGCAGTGATACTCACTGTCCACTTTTGCAAAATGGTGTCTGTGCTGTTGGCGAATGACGGGCAGTCAAACGCCTTGTTTGTAATGCGATGTGACAAAAGATGGGAAAAACGCTAGGGGATCGAAATTATCTCAGGCCTCCACAGCGTCGTCCTACAATGTCTGAGTCATTTTCTGATGTTGAACCCTTCCAACCAAAACTTGAATTGAGAGAACGGAGTTTTTCACAAGCAAGCGCTGAAACCTGACCTGTTACTATTTGTTACCATTCGATGCAATCAATCGAATTTCATGTAATCGATACGTTGGCGTCATTACTGAATCATCAGATTACACATGTTTCTTACGCATGTTTCTTCTATCGAGGGTCTACATTCCACTTCATGTATTGAGTGCTCTTTTGGCTGAAATGCCACAAAAATGTTTCGAGGGTCATCTGCCCACTTTGAAGGATAAGACGCTACCGCTGTAATGGGATCTGAAAGCGGCACCTCTTGTGGATCCTCATTTGCGTACGTGCGTCCTTATCAACGTCCGCTTTCTTCGGCGCCTAATCAGTATTTGCTCAATTAGATATCTTTAATCTAACAAATATTCATTAGCATGCAGGCGTATGCTACCACATAATATGAAAGACCACACGACGTACAAAACCCCAAAACCCCACTGTAACCAATACCGGACGACATGCCTGCGCGTCTGATTGGTATCCAAGGGCTCCTGGTTCGATTTCTCATAAATTTTCATTTCTGAGAAGTTTCATTTCATTCATATTCCGCTGTTCTTCATGTGACGGCACGCACGTTTTTGCATAGCTGAATGATGGCCTTAATATTGGCATGTTAAAAGGCGCAATTCTGCTCTAAACTACTATTATGACAGACACATATTCAAGCGAAGACTTTTTTCTTTTTGATTTGCTCCTATGCCATCTGCTACTTCTTTGCCCATTCTCAATGAAATGATGGGCTTATGTTCATTGTTTAAGGAGCTTCAGGGTAACACTAACTGCGCTAAAATACAATTAGCAGTATTATTCTTAGTGTGCTGTCAGCTCTGACGTAAAAACTACTTTTCACCTTAGATATTGTGGATATAATTCTATCAGCTGCCGTTTCGGTTTGTACAGCTGGGAGATCGTGAACGGATGGTGATATTTTTTTTTTACCCATTCCTGATGATTTTGCTCCTGCCAGCACTCGTATTTGCATTACCCATGTGCCTGACCATTGTGGGATGCCTCTGATACACTTGCTGTTCTATCGGCATCTGTCCTTACTCTGCACACAATGTGTTTTCATTTTTTCGTGCGATACAGCATCTTGTAGTTGAAGCATATATGCCTGTAGCACATTGCCGCAAAGATAATGCTCCAATGTAAAGTCTTGTTAGGTTCCCAAATGCATTATTTTCTCTCTTCGTCCCATGTACCATCCAGGTAGGCTACCACATGCTGTTGGCAGGTGCGTTAAAAACGAAAAATAAGACTAAAATTAATGAACAAGTAGTCGCCGCCTAGCATTTCCAGAAAAGCAGGCTTCATAAAGTGCGGTGGTCTTAAACCCAAGCGGAGGCTGCATGCACTTGCACTCACTCGGCATCGACAGTTGGTTTAAAACGAGCCCCTCCATCTATACAACCTCGGTACATGCATGTGTGCCGTATTACTATTAATCAGAACAAGTCGTATTACTATTAATCTCGACCTCTCGGTCACGGACAATATTAACGTTTGTTTGGGCCTCGAACTTGACGGCGTCGCAAAAAGATCACGATATTACTGTCTGTGGGGAAACGCTTGATGAAAAAGCAAAAATAATGCCGCATAATAGCAGACTGGTCGATGTGACAAATTATGCCTCTTCATATTGCTTTACCCCATACAGTACTGCTCAATGATAAACGGAGACAGCTATTTTTGCTAATATATAACGAGTAGTATGATAGCGCAGTCTTGTGATGATAACTTATACTAATGGCAATACACCAACAAGCTTAATTTAAATTCGTACAATGACACACTCTCTGCAGTGATACTCATTCACCGCCTCGCTGAATTATACTTGTTATTTCATGGGCAGCGTCTGTTTTGAAATTGGTTTATTTGAAGTTTGCATTCATATATTTCATGTAGCATGCTATGACTCCAGATGGAGAGGAGTGTTTTGATGTGTCTTGAAGGATAGCAAAAGGTTTTAGCAATGAAAAGGCAGCGAGAGAAAATTCCTCCAATTTCTAGCAGTTTACAAGGCTTATGGTATTGCATAGCCTTTCGGTCGTTTATTAATATTGTGCGAGCGTCCATTTCTAGATGCAGTGGAGCCGAATCAAATCAGAGCTTAAATCGGGTGAGGGAATGAGCATGCCCATCAGACATATGCTTCTGCTGAGAGTGGAGAGTACAGTGTGCTTGACTGTTCTGCTTCGTGTGACGAAATATCCGCAAAGTTTTATCGCTAAATCTTCAGACGCTTTTTTTGTGTTCTGTCTGCTGCCTGCTGATGGCTCAGTATTTGCACGAACGCACAACATTGCAAGCATGATACCAAACTTCGTTTCCGTTTCCCAGTGACGTCTCTAGGACATTTGTTTATTCTTTTGAAGTAATTAATCTTTGGTTATAAATCTACCTCGCCTTGGTGGATCCCCCTATACCTTGGAGCAACACGATTACCTCTTCGAGTCACTGGTAAACTAGCTGTCGCAATACAATTCACCTGCTCTCCTTCCGAGTTAGCTCTATCGGTAAAGCGGCTTCCAGCAATAGGTAATGGCCCCGGGTACATCAGGGCGATTTTGGCTTCAACTAAGAATTTACTGTGAATAATTTTATTTGCAGACGTATGGTTAAGCATGCGTTAACGTCGCTAATTAATGAACTTTAGCTCACAACTAAATGCACCAATACCGAGAGTTGTGTGCTATTTGTTTTTCGTACGTATGCATCGCAAGTCATTTCTCGAGCATTCTAGGCAACTTACTGCAAATACACGCTGTATCACTCGCTTTACACTCGAAGGATAAAACAATCAGTCACTGTGACTTGAGGCACCGATGCTTAACAGCACATTATTGGAAGATGTTTATCCGCAATAATCAGGACATCCTGCCATATTACGCGCACTTCATCAACAGGAACTCCGGTCACGCCCTTGCCCTTGCATGATGTCACCTCTCCTTTGTCCGCAGCAGCACGGGACAGCCGACGCATACGCGATATTATTGAAAATGAGGAAAACTGCACAGCAACCGAAAAGTATTAACGTCCAATAGCTGAACCGAACTTCCCGTCAGAAGGGGATTTACGTGCTGGCCTTTTCCCATGTATTACGTGCACTGAATCATGGAAGTTAACCATAAAAAGTTTTCACAAATGTAAGACGTGAACAACTCTTACCGTACCTTAAGTGTTGCGCCCGGTACTGTTGGGCGATCGGCAAATCCAACTGTGAGGAAATTTCCAAGGACCAAAAATGCAGAGCCACACAGTAGTATTAACCTATTCAGTACTCCAAGATTTCGTAAGCTGTCGTACTCCTCCTGCTGGAATACATGAGAGAAACATTAAATCAAGTACACTTACTTCCCCATGCCGTCATCAAAGCAGTGAATTGCGCTTACCACATTGCCCCATTTAGCTTCCACAGTGTCCAGTACGTCGCTGATCAGAGCGGTCAGGATCAAACCATGCACCGTACAGGCAATACCTGGCGCCCCTTCACCGTGCAGCCTCTTCGCAATAAATATCATGCACATGAACACCTGCAACAAATGAAATATATCTAGCTTTGGGGGGGTAAGACAAGTTACGCCATCATGGATCACGACCTCCACGCTATCAGGAAGGTCAAGCATTGCGCTTACAATGTTTAGAAAGTAACGCACCTGCTAACTAGCAAGCAAAAGAATGTCAACTGCCTTAACGTAACAGCCTATAGCATCTTGTCCTGCATAACAGCCCATGCAAGAAAGAGGATCAGGAAGAGAAAAACGCGTTGTTTTCACACGTACGACCATGTGGACACGAAGTGACAGGGTAATGTGAGCAACTTAACTGCGGTCAATTATATTCGAGCTGTCCACTGCAGCTGGCATACTTGTTTATATTGGAAGCTCAATACTCGACCACAGCAAGCCCAATTATAACGACCACCCTAGAACGAACATTAACTAATTACAATTGACAGCGGTTCAACAGTGAAGACAAAAGAAAGAGCGGAAAGGCAAAGAGATCAGCTAGGCGATGTCCAGCTGCCAACGCTACCCGTTTAAAAGATATAAAAAAGAAAGTAAGAAAATGAAAAGGAGAATTATCAATAAGTTTTGCAAGTTTCTGTACGTCATCACTAGAGGGTTAGAAAGTCGCACACTGAACGTCCATAGCCTTGAACTCTGCCATAAGCCCATACTTTCAATAGTGCCTTCACTGCTTCACCCACAATAGTACGGTGTATGTGAGCCCCATATAAAAGGAGGAATAGAGTTATTGTAACTGGTTTATCACAAATTAAGATGTTCCGTAAAAAAATCCCCGTAACCGAAAAACTACCACTTCCAACAAGCGCGGAGATTGAAGAGTATCTGCGGGCGTCCGTTAGACGGGCGCACGGAAAGAACACCGCGAGAACACCGTGAAAACGCAATAAACAAATACTACGCACTGCCGACAAAACGGCACAGTTTTACTGAATGCTGGCGTCAAACGCGCAAGCCGTAAAAGGCAGCACCTGCGGCAGGTACAGGTTGCCTTATGTCAGCGTCCTTCGCATGAGCACTGACGTCAGCTACCACAAGCCTCGAGAGCTGCAATGCGTTGCAAGCTACGCTTTGATGCGTTGCAGGCAAAAAGCGCAAAAGGCTTCGATAACGCGTGATGTTAAGTTTCTATCCGAAGAGCGTAAAACCAGGCAAATGTTTTAATCAGGCTATGGGTATGCCCAACCTTGTGCTGGCGAGTGTTTGCCGAGATTGGGGTGATGACATTGGCCAAAAATGCATGCTTGACATATTTACTTCACACAAAGTGTTACCCTCGATTACTGTGATGAAAACGCTGTTTTCACCTCCCAGTGCAAATTGCTGGATCCTTTCACCGGACGTGATGTCATTCAAGCGCTGAAGGTGATCAATTATAGGTGGCTCACACTGCGAACCTGGTTGTGATCGCCAGCTGCGAACGTCTGTTTTGGATGTTTGTTCGCCGCAATTGAAGTGACTAAGGCAGTGCAGATGGGTCTCACTGCGGACTGCTTCGGCAAGGGCTTCCGTAAAGCATGGCTCATTTGCCAAGAAACAAATAAGGACACTGTTCAATATTTGCGTGATTAGATGCATCTGGATTTGTTGACACGCATCGCTGAAGCATATACGGAGGGACATAACTACGCCTCGAACGACTTCATTGGTGTGGATTATGTCGGATTATCACAATGAAACCTTTCTACACTAAGAACGGTCACTCATCTCGTGACCAGAATATTAAGACGACGACAGGAAGGCCGACTTGTCGCGCTACCGTGAACACTCCATTCGTGATTAGTTATATCGATTCGCTTTTTGTTGCACCTAGGGCTTTTTCGAGAAGCATATTTGGGACCACATCTCTTCTTTTGTGCCCGTGTCTTCTTTGCGCTACTTTCCCATAATGCAAATGCACCAACTCACCCAATTTAGCATTATTTGCATTGTATAGTGTGTTTCTCGGATACGCCCAAGCGCCTAACGAGCTTTTGAAATAAATGTGCTCACATTTCATTGGAATTTTCATTCTTTATTATAAAATAGCAAATTTTTCTATTACCTATCCTTGATACAACGGGCACCACATTCCCATCAGCCAATACGCTCCTTTTTGTATTCAGTTTGCTAGCATCCCCGCGACACGTGTATTTCGATATAATTGCGCACAATCTCTATCATGGTGTCAAAAGATCTACGCAAAACGATGGTTGCCGACCCCGTATTGTCCCTATTTTAACCAAGATTTTGTGTAGGGCATTCTTTACCTTGGGAGGATTGAGATTTATGGAGAAACAGTTTAAAGCTTCGTCTGTTGTCCTGCTTGTCGAACTTCATAAGACGTTGCGCCATGTGAAAAGCGCCACAGCATTGCATGTGAAGTTAAGCGGATACGATGGAAATTGGAAATATCTCGAAACTCGTGCGTGCTGGAGGTATCCAGTGAAACAAAGTTATATGTAGATTGCGACCATCTAAAAGCTTCTAATAAAATCATGTATGCTAGTTTCAATGAGCAAAGCTATTCTAACTTGCTTTCAACTAATTGGTAAACTGAGATAAACAATAAAAGTCTCACTCTGTGTTCTGTAGTATTGCTTAAAAAGAACAGCAATGTACAGCCACCATCCATTGTTCAAACAAAACCTTGAATTTCTCACTCTGAATTCCCTGCATACACAGTCAAGGTGTTCCCACTTCTTAACCACACAAAAGAAATCACAATGCTGTATGGATCGAACAGATTTCTATGTGACCTTCCTCTATGCTTCTACGCCACGCAGCGAGTGGCTATGTGTTTCGAACGATTGACTGCTGACCTGAATGCCACGTCCACCATACCTGCCGCTGCGGCCGCGTTTCGATGGAGACGAAATGGCAATTGCACTCTGGGGTGTCAGTAGACATTAAACAATATCAGGTGGTCAAAATTACTGAAGACTTCCGCTACTACGTTCCTCAGAGCCGACGTCGCTTCGGGATTAGTAAGCCGCATATAAAGTACAAAATAATCTCGCAGTGATGCGACACGAACATTGGAGCTTTACTACCTCATAAGGACGTTAGCAAATGTGTCCGCACTTCGGGTGCATGCCTTATGCATATGCCAATCACCACTGAATCCATGTTTAATCGATTGCAATCGGATGATATCGGAATATGGTTTAGGACATTTTCAAGATTATTTCATCATAACTTACGAATAATCATAAAATAGTTAAGCAGATGCCCATAGGAACCCATCCATTTGGAGATCATGATAACTATCACTAACCATCGCTTACTAGTTAAGAGGTGTTTAACAAACACTAACCAGACATTAACAAGTAATCAGAAAGTCCAGGTGATGATAGAGACGTCCATAGCCGTCAGATGGTGACGTCATAGGCAGTAACGTCATGACCGTCAATAATCAGAAGTGATATTGACGTCGCCTTAGGTCATGACGTCATACATGGTGATGACATCAGGAGATTCACGCATATGCAAAGCTGACCCCACCTTACGTTCGACAAGCATCTCTGCGGCGTCTTTCATTTGGAGCTTCCTCGAACGCCGCACCACAGATAATATATAGAAATATACGCAGTAAAGCAGGCATCACTGGTGTTTAAAATTGGTTGGCAGCAAAGAGAAAGCGCAGTATCTATCACAATTCTAGTCAACCACAAACAGTCTCGCCGCCAGCGCCTAAGCAGCACAGCGGGGAAGGCTTCCGCCTTGAAGCACTTTAGTGAGCCAAAGTGCCCCTGAATATTTTGGCGCTAGAAAACCTAACTGGTAGGCCAACTAAGCCGGCTCCTTGAAAAAATAACATCAGCATAAAAAGAGATCAGAGGGAATTGATTTTTACGGAGTTCCAAAACAGAATCTGTAAAAAATCAAGCTGCACCTCTAAGGGTATGACCCGACAGAGTCAATGTCTACCATGTGCGAATCTCCTTGGGATCCTCCTTTATGCGTAAGCACTTTGGCACTCACTTAATCAACAACAGCTTATTACTAACCACTATTATCCCACATATACTCATTAGAACGCAATCGTAAGATACCACATTATGTGTAAGACCATCACTTTAGTCAACCTTGAACCGAGCCGTACAATAGTGCCTCTGGGACCTAGAAGCAGCATGTCTGACCTGTCATTGACGTTCCCCTTGCCCTCTTATCTGAACGAAGGAACACGAGTTCACAGCTTCTGCGATCTCGGACATGTCACATGAGGTGACGTGAAAAAATCGGTCAGCTAATCAATTCCCTGTTATTGACGTTCACCTTACCCTCTCATCTGAGAGAAGGAGCGCGAGTTGGCAGCTTCTGCCACCTCGGACATACCAAATGACATGATGTGAAAAAATCAGTCGCCTAATCGATTCCCTGTTATTGACGTTTTCCTTACCCTCTCATCTGAGAGAAGGAGCGCGAGTTGGCAGCTTCTGCTATCTCTAACATGCCACATGACGTGACGTGAAAAAAAACGGTCGGCTAATCAGTTCCCTGTTATTGACGCTCCCTTTCTCTCTCATCTGAGAGAAGGAACACGGGTTGGCAGCTTCTGCCATCTCGGACATGCCACATGACGTGACGTAAAAAAATCGGTCGGCTGATCAGTTCCCTGTTATTGACGTTCCCCTTACCCTCTCATCTGAGAGAAGGAGCGCGAGTTGGCAGCTTATGTCATCTCAGACATGCCACATGACGTGACGTGAAAAATCGATTGACTAATCGGTTCCCTGTTGTTGGCGTGACCCTTACCCTCTCATCTGAGAGAAGGAACAAGAGTTGGTAGCTTCCATATCGGACATGCCACACAGCGTGACATGAAAAAACAATCGGCTAATCAGCTCCCTTTATTGACGTTCCCCTCAGCCTCTCACCTCAGAGAAGGAGCGCGAGTTGGCAGCTTCTGCTATCTCGAACATGCCACATGACGCGACGTGAAAAAAGCGGTCGGCTAATCAGTTCCCTGTTATTGACGCTCCCCTTTCCTCTCATCTGAGAGAAGGAACACGGGTTGGCAGCTTCTGCCATTTCGGACATGCCACATGACGTGACGTAAAAAAGTTGGTCGGCTAATAAGTTCCCTGGTATTGGCGTTCCCCTTACCCTCTCATCTGAGAGAAGGAGCGCGAGTTGGCAGCTTATGTCATCTATGCCACATGGCGTGACGTGAAAAAACGGTCGTTTAATAATATTCACGTTCCCCTTACCTTCTCATCTGAGAGAAGGAGCGCGAGGTGGCAGCTTATGTCATCTCAAACATGCCACATGACGTGACGTGAAAAAATCTATTGACAAATCAGTTCCCTGTTATTGGCGTGCCCCTTACCCTCTCAGCTGAAAGAAGGAGCACAAGTTGGCAGCTTCGATCTCGGACATGCAAGACGACGTGAAGCGAAAAAATTGGTCGGCTGATCAGTTCATTGTTATTGACGTTGCCCTTACCCTCTCATCTGAGAGAAGAAACATGAGTTGGCAGCTTCTGCCATCCCGGACATGCCACATGGCGTTACGTGAAAAAGACTGTCGGCTATTCAGTTCCCTGTTATTGACGTTCCCCTTACCCCCTCATGAGAGAAGGAACACGAATTGGCAGCTTCTGCCACCTCGGACATGCCACATGACGTGACGTGAAAAACTCGGTTCCGGGCCATGTCACCTGCCAGCTTCCGGTCGGAACAAAAGCTACAAAAGCTTCTCTGTACAACATGAGCTGTTGGGCGAACAGGTCCTTTATGCGTAAGCACTTTGGCACTCACTTAATCAACAACAGCTTATTACTAACCACTATTATCCCACATATACTCATTAGAACGCAATCGTAAGATACCACATTATGTGTAAGACCATCACTTTAGTCAACCTTGAACCGAGCCGTACAATAGTGCCTCTGGGACCTAGAAGCAGCATGTCTGACCTGTCATTGACGTTCCCCTTGCCCTCTTATCTGAACGAAGGAACACGAGTTCACAGCTTCTGCGATCTCGGACATGTCACATGAGGTGACGTGAAAAAATCGGTCAGCTAATCAATTCCCTGTTATTGACGTTCACCTTACCCTCTCATCTGAGAGAAGGAGCGCGAGTTGGCAGCTTCTGTCACCTCGGACATACCAAATGACATGATGTGAAAAAATCAGTCGCCTAATCGGTTCCCTGTTATTGACGTTTTCCTTACCCTCTCATCTGAGAGAAGGAGCGCGAGTTGGCAGCTTCTGCTATCTCGAACATGCCACATGACGTGACGTGAAAAAAAACGGTCGGCTAATCAGTTCCCTGTTATTGACGCTCCCCTTCTCTCTCATCTGAGAGAAGGAACACGGGTTGGCAGCTTCTGCCATCTCGGACATGCCACATGACGTGACGTAAAAAAATCGGTCGGCTGATCAGTTCCCTGTTATTGACGTTCCCCTTACCCTCTCATCTGAGAGAAGGAGCGCGAGTTGGCAGCTTATGTCATCTCAGACATGCCACATGACGTGACGTGAAAAATCGATTGACTAATCGGTTCCCTGTTGTTGGCGTGACCCTTACCCTCTCATCTGAGAGAAGGAACAAGAGTTGGTAGCTTCCATATCGGACATGCCACACAGCGTGACATGAAAAAACAATCGGCTAATCAGCTCCCTTTATTGACGTTCCCCTCAGCCTCTCACCTCAGAGAAGGAGCGCGAGTTGGCAGCTTCTGCTATCTCGAACATGCCACATGACGCGACGTGAAAAAAGCGGTCGGCTAATCAGTTCCCTGTTATTGACGCTCCCCTTTCCTCTCATCTGAGAGAAGGAACACGGGTTGGCAGCTTCTGCCATTTCGGACATGCCACATGACGTGACGTAAAAAAGTTGGTCGGCTAATAAGTTCCCTGGTATTGGCGTTCCCCTTACCCTCTCATCTGAGAGAAGGAGCGCGAGTTGGCAGCTTATGTCATCTATGCCACATGGCGTGACGTGAAAAAACGGTCGTTTAATAATATTCACGTTCCCCTTACCTTCTCATCTGAGAGAAGGAGCGCGAGGTGGCAGCTTATGTCATCTCAAACATGCCACATGACGTGACGTGAAAAAATCTATTGACAAATCAGTTCCCTGTTATTGGCGTGCCCCTTACCCTCTCAGCTGAAAGAAGGAGCACAAGTTGGCAGCTTCGATCTCGGACATGCAAGACGACGTGAAGCGAAAAAATTGGTCGGCTGATCAGTTCATTGTTATTGACGTTGCCCTTACCCTCTCATCTGAGAGAAGAAACATGAGTTGGCAGCTTCTGCCATCCCGGACATGCCACATGGCGTTACGTGAAAAAGACTGTCGGCTATTCAGTTCCCTGTTATTGACGTTCCCCTTACCCCCTCATGAGAGAAGGAACACGAATTGGCAGCTTCTGCCACCTCGGACATGCCACATGACGTGACGTGAAAAACTCGGTTCCGGGCCATGTCACCTGCCAGCTTCCGGTCGGAACAAAAGCTACAAAAGCTTCTCTGTACAACATGAGCTGTTGGGCGAACAGGTCAGACACAGCTTCAAGTGAATCTCTGCAAAGGCACCAGGCCACGAGGACGCGATGAGAAAAGCACAACGCTGAACTGACAACGAAAGTTTACTTAGAATGCTATTCGGATAAAAATTCCAGTACTGTAGAATAGACAAAGCGAAGATATAGACAAGTTGCAAGTAGGTGAACCTATACCACTACGACATTAAGGTACTTCGTCAGTTCTGCGATAAAAAGCAGTAGATACTGTGCTTTTTGATGAGATGACAACATATGGTGTGCCGATGCAAACCGCGCCCTGGTTCATAATTGTGGATCTCTCTAGTTATTTGTTATTTGTAATTTGCGACAGCCGGGCTAATTTTTGGCAAAGAAAGACAAGAAAAGTGGCGGCAATGAATTCCTACATTATGGGCAGCCTCGCAACGAAAGAACTGAAATATCTACTTCCTTAAAATCGCCCAACTCGCGAAACGCCTGGCTGCCAGTGTGGCACTGTATCCCTAACTTTAAATTTCTCGCTATTGTCCGTTTCTCCTGCACTGCTGGATTCATATGATGACAGCATCCTGAATGAATTTTTGTTTTCAGCTCTGCCTTATGCTTGTCCCTTCGTCTCCTGGAAATGTTTCTGTTTTCACAACCAAATTTGTGTGCCGTTTTTAACTGCGAGAATGCTGTAGCAACAGAAATTTCTCTGATGACTTTAAAGCTGTGTATAGTTGAAACAGAAAAGAATTGCAAAACTACAGAAATGCGGAACCGAAAAAGTAGAGAGATTTAGCACACCGTGATCCGCGATCCGCTAACGTGAGCCGCCACCGTGCGTTCCATTGCGCATGCCCAGATCACTTTGATGCCAATAGATGGCGCCACGTACTTGATGTCGGCACATTGACCTGCCGCATCGGAACCAATCAGCTTGTGCGTCCCGCCCTCGAGCGGTAGAGGGTCACGGTGGCGGATCGCGGATCACGGTATGCTAAATCTCTCTAATAGAGGACTGAAGAATGTAGCGCAGGGAAACCTGACGTTACGATAGAACTAAAAATATTTTGTTGTATTGTTACACTCTTCTGCACAATACATTGCTGAATAGAACAACGTTTATTCAACATATTAGGAATGTTCGGGGCACGGCCGAAAAGACAAAAGGCTTGACTAGGCAGATACTCCAATATATGACAGGCAAACGCTACGCATAGGCGTGGAGAAAAAACCACAGCACGATGACTTCCACAGAATGATGGGCAGCTATATGCCGCAGTGGTAAAAATAGATAAAATTAATAACATGGGCACCAGGTAAAGCATTACATAACAGGAGACAGACGTCAAACATGAACATGCAGTATTTTTTTGTAGCCATAACCTGTCTGAATCATGCTCACAATTTTTTGTTCACAAAGCCGACAGGCCGGACTTTGTGGAGAGCGGAAACTTCAAGTGCATTGCTTAAAACCTAGCTTCAGTTGAGCTCTGTATCTATTTACCCGACGCGCCTGTGAGACCGACCCGGAAGACGATGAAAAAAAAATTACCTGCGGTTTAACTAAGGTTAAGCCTAATTGTGTAGCGAAAGCTACGGCCCCCTGCCTACGCTAATTTCCGCTTATAGGGGAGCACACAAACTAGGTAACGGCTTAAGCTTTATTTATCCCAACGAAGACGCTCCGATGACCAGTAAAGTAGGGAGACTTTGTTTTCACCCGTTCAATTACATGGTTTTAATCTGCAGTGCTTCGCAGTAGTACCAAGTCCAGGGTTCTTCCCCACTGCGTTATAGTGGCTGATTGTTGATCGCTCAACTCATACGAGCAAGATGTTATCGAATTCTATGTGTCTTCAGATAGCGAACGAGCCCGTCTTTCCGCGTCTTGCCGTCGCCGATTTTCCATCAGTCGGCACGCTGTTCTTCTGTCTCCTCAGACCGCCTTTCCGCAATGCTTCATTTCGGCGGTGCCACTTGGCTGCTCTGCAGCCTCCTGCTCCAACCCCCTACTGCCAGAGCCTCTGCTGTCTACCCGTATATTATATACTTTCCCTCATCACGTGATTATCGAATAGCGCGACGCGCCGCGGCCCAGCTCGCGGTCAGTTGTTAAGCAACGGCGCGACGCGCCGCTAAGCGTACGGCATACCGCACACGGTGCCATGCCGACGGCTTGAAAACCTAGCGCAGTGTATCTTCCGCTGCAATCCATGTACACGGTAGGGCTAAACATGAGGGGGTAAAGCTGAGACTGAAAAAATGTTCCCGCAAGTAGTGTAGCCATTATCAGACTAGTCACTATGAGCCCCCCCCCCCCCCCCCCCCCAGCATAGGATTTCCTCGCTAAGTTGAAAATGAGCAAAATTCCAACTGGAGTTTTAAAAACTACGATAGATAACGTAGCTTTACAAAATTTTTACGCATTTCTTTTTTCAAATTTCAACACTTTTCAGGCACTGTTTGGGGCATAAGGAATTGATGTAGGACGATTGTGAACCATGCTCGCAAGCAGACGCTGCTTGAGTTCCTATCTGAAATTTCAGTTTCGAGTGTCGCTTCAGCTTCCAGTTGCAAGATGAAAACATTTAAAATTAGAAGCATTTAGTAACAAAGAGCCGCTAGAGTTCGCATACATCGTGATGGAAACTTCAAAAACTCCAAAGAATTCCACATATCGCCTCACGCGCGTGTGAGCAAACGCCCTACTTTGCACTTACATTTATATATTTCATGACTGGCTTCAGCTTCCATGACGAGAGCTTCGCGTGAATTATGGACTGCAAGGCATGTCAGCGAAAACATTTCTGAAACATACCTAGCGAACTGAACCTTTTAATTTCCTCACAGTAACAGCTGCGCAAGGCGTTCAGCGCCACGGATTTACCACAGTCGCAGACCAGAACTCGCTCCTCTGCTAGCAGCATTTTCAACCGCCAGTTATGAAAGAACGCGGGGCAAATAAAGTGAACCGCACACAACCGCGCGGGCACCCATTAGCACTTGCTGTGCGAAACGCTGGCTATCCAGAATACCTCAAGCAGGCCCGTAGGCAATCGGGAACAGATATTATGCGCGTGTGCTCGAATGACGAAATTAACGCGAAGCACGTAGCAATCGCAGGGCTTGCTAGCCTTCGGATAAAAACCCAGAAGAAGCTTGACATCTATATAAGGTTACAGCAGATACGCAGCGCAACGTGCCATCAGAAACAGTCCAGACGCGACTATTTTGCCGTTGTTTACAGCATTACTATAGAGCAGCCACCAGTTTAAGGCACACCACCATCTCCCCATGCCCTACATTGTCAGGTTCAAACCTTGTTCATCGGCCACATTTATATTTAGCAATATTATTCACCTGGCAACCATCAAACAGTATGATGATGGCGACAATCGCGGTCACAACTGTAATGCATTGGCTTAACGGGCAGCTTTTCCTCTAAAGGTTTATTGGCTCGCGTCCAGGAAGCTTGCATTTCTGTCGTGACAGGCCGCAGGACTCGCGGAGTACAAATATTTGCTATAGGTCTATGACTGAATTTACGAGAAACAGAACACTGACGAATACGGCGAGATACATAGGCGCTTTGCTTGCTGCCATGATTGGTCTGCACTTTGCGCGCACAAACCGCGTGCTCAACTGCTTACACTGACGCTGCCGTATGTCGGGTTCTAATATAAGCGCATCCGTTTCATTTACCAGGTCAATCACCTAGCCTTTAAACAGTGGTCTCGGTGACTGACAAACATGGCATGTTCATTTTATCTGCGGAGAGAGCGTGTTTGTAGTAGAAGGGTTGCACACTATATTACTAGCCTCAGCAACGTTAAGAAAAGCCAGCTGGGACAGCTTGTTCAGTTGACGTTCGCCTGTTCTATCAATGTAGAGGTACATGCTGTCAACCGCACTTCCTGCAGTGCACGGCACACCACACCTCACAAAACAAAAAGTCAGGTATACAGGAAATAAGTACATAAACCAGATAGGTCCGAGCACTCTACCCGCTCCCCCGCCGCTTCCCGTGGCCTTCTCTGCGAGGATTTGCGTCACTTGTAATCCGCGATGTGTGACATGACGTAATGCAAAAACTTTTTATCGAACGTAGATGATGGTGCCTTGTGCCAGGTGCGCCTTTTTAACCACCTTTCCTACGGTCTCTGAAAAAACTTCCCTTACCGTTCTATTGCAATGAAGCCTTGTGGGTGGTATAGAGAGCCGGAA
This sequence comes from Amblyomma maculatum, assembly GCF_055883805.1. Classification (NCBI taxonomy): domain Eukaryota; kingdom Metazoa; phylum Arthropoda; class Arachnida; order Ixodida; family Ixodidae; genus Amblyomma; species Amblyomma maculatum. The sequence goes on from NC_139344.1 coordinate 411,285,970, forward strand.
ACTATATGCAACTAAATACAAAAGACTATCATGAAGCCAGACCCGACCCTCACGCTCCGTTAATAACAAACAGCTTCTCCTAAATTGTCAGTTTGTTCTGCCATGCAGAGGGTCGAATCAGGCTTTCTTGGATTGGTACTATTCTGATATTTCTCGCCTGCACAAGTGTCCGACAAAAAGCTGACGTGTTGATTTCAAAAACCCACCACTTTCAACAAACTTAAAAAGCACGAGGCAAAAAACTGCTGATTGACATGTAACACACTATAGAAAAAACTGCATGGAGAAAGTACCGCGCCTCCAATTTCCTGTAACCACATTATTTGGGTCGAGCTGGTGCGTCGTCTGGTACACAGGTGGTCTGTTAAGCATGTCTTCTTGGTAGTTGCGAAGTCTTTCTAGGCTGCCTGTCGTTACCATATGCACCTTTTTATAGTTGGTCAGCGCCAATAATCCATTACTGCTTCTCGCAAGTTTACAGCTTTGCTTGAAGCTTGGCACACTGGCTTAAGACGGCTAGAGTCGGCACTGAGAAATCCGATAGAATGTCAGCATTCATGACGCTGTCAGGGGTAGAAAAATCTCGCTAGTTTCGGTTTCAATTACTTCAGCGCACCGAAGAAAACTGATGTTTATAAAGGAATGGCCCCCTGTGCACACATGCGCGGTAACGTAAGATTCGGCAACGGCCGACTTGTCTAAGGGGCCGGCATGGGGAAGTAATCATGTTTCACCAGCAGTGGTTCCAACTGCGCTCGAAGACGAGATTCTTTCTTTGCAATACTTCAATAGGCTTTCCTCCAGGCTCTTTAAAAGTAATTGGCACTATACTTTGAATTGGAGGACAATCCCTAGCTAAAAACCGTATGAGACACAATCCCCTCATACAGATCTTTCATACTAAACTCATACTAAACACATACAAATCTCATATAATCTCATATATTTCTCATACGTTGAATGATATTTGTATGAGATGATATGAGATTTGTACGAGTTTAGTATGAGTTTAGTATGAGAAATCTGCATGAGGTTACTGTGACTCAGGGTTTTTCACTAGGGATGGATTATATGGAAGTTTCCTACTCCTGACTGTCCTTGAAACGTGCAGATTCATGCATGTGCTCAGCACTGCGCATTATCACCCCTGTTTTTTGTTTTTTTTTTAAGCGGATGAAAATTCATCTGGTAGATTGTCGCAAGTAGGCCAGTATGTTCGCCCATTCGTTCACCTGGCTGTTTTTCGCCATGCGATTTTGTTTACAGCGCTGAGCCTGAGCAAGCCAGATGCAAATGAAACATCCGTGCGCGCAGGCATCAGCAGCTGCTTGCTGTATAGTGTAACCACACACGACTTTTAGGCAGCTGCGTTGCTATCCCGTTCAACACGTATTGCATGGTGATCGCTGTCTGTATCCACGCATTTTCAAGCAAGCGTTACAAATCCCAGCGTTGCTCTCAGTGTCAGATATTCTGCTTTTATAGGGCGTTTTGGTTTAAAATTCTAGGGTCACTTAGGCAGCATTAGTAGTCTAATGTGCTTCGAGATAATCCCATGCAGCCCGTAAACTATCACACTCAGCAAACGTATCTCAGTAGCAAGAGATAGTGGGTTCAACTCATCCCCCAAGGGGCCATGGTTAGAGTCCCGGCTAGATTATTTTTATTTCCAGCGCCGTTGCTTACTTCCTTCACAGTCACTACCTAGGTGTGTTGAAATAACGGCATTTCATATTCATTTTATTACCGTAAAGAGCCAAGTGGGCATTACATGGGGAGGTAGGAAGGCACCACCAAAACATCGTCAAAACTTTGCACATTGTGATGGCATGTCAACAATACAACTAAAATAAGAGGAAACGTGATGAAAAAAAAAAAACTAACATAAGCGATAATATATATACAAGTCAATGGCAACAAGAGCACAAATCATAGAAAAAGAAAGTAAACCAGCGGAAACACGAAAAGGAGGCGGCGCTCTCCTTTCGTTGTGCAATTTTGACTAAGCAATCAATAGCGTTTGATTCAAACAATTTGTTTGTTAAGATCGTTCCATTCATTAATTGCCAGACGAAGGAATAAAACTTTTTAATAAGTTTGTTCACGCAAAAGTTGTTTCCACTTTATGATCACGGTCGCGGCGAGAAAAGATTTGAGTGGCCTGTTTTATTTCCTCGGTACTGTGATTTGACTGGTTTGGTTTTGGTTATCGGGGTTTAACCTCCCAAAGCGACTCAGGTTATGAGAGATGCCGCAGTTGAAGGCTCGGAAAATATCAACCACCTGGGGTTGCGTGCACTGACATCGCACAGCCCATGGGCGCCTTGCGTATCGCCTCCATCAGAAAGCGGCCGCCGCGGCAGCATCTTTTTACACAGTTGTCGAGCGCTCTAACCGCTGCACCACCACGACGGGGCATGCTGTAATGTGAAGAGCTATATTGAAGCTTGTGGAAGAACGTCACACGATGAATTTTTCGTCTGGTTTCTCAAAAGGTCACTATTATGAACTAGCGTGACGACTAACCTGCTCTCGAAAAAATGCGAATTCGTGGTCTTCCGTCAGCACAAAATTCAGGCCACCATCAACGTCCACGTTGACAACTCACCCATCAAGGAAGTTCAAACTCTCAAGATACTGCGCCTGTACATAAATGATAAGGGCAACGACCTCCTCACGATGCAGAAACTCCGCCACGTGAGCCAGCAGGTCGCCTTGTGCAGGCTTTCGTCGTAAGCCGCATCATTTATGCAGCAACCTACCTCCGCCTCAAGACGCTTGGCTTCAAGAACCTCGACGTCATAATCAGAGCAGCCTACAAGAGGGCCCTGGGCCTTTCTCATACGACATCGATTAACGAGATTTTACGTCTGGGCTTCCACAACACGGTAGACGAGCTGTTAAAGGCACACCTTATGGCGCAGGTGGTACGGCTCTCCACGACTCGGACTAAGTGAGAAGACTTCAACGATTTGAACATAAATTACCCTTGACAGCTAGACCCCAAGAAAGAGATCTCAGTCTTATAGAGAGAACAATTCAAGGCAACCCCATTTTCGGGGAATATGCACCTCGATTTTCACCCATCAAGATGACAAGCACGATAGGAGGCTATAAAAAGGAACTACGGCGGGCGCGAGGGTGTGTTCTATGTCGATACTGTGCTTCCCGAGAAGGGAATGAGGGCCGTCGTGGTAGTGCACCAGAATCAAACAGTGGACGGGATAATATTGCGTAATCATGACACACTGACTGCGGAAGCAGCGACCATTGCCCTAGCTGCAACACACACCACCCCAGGATACTTTCGTACAGATTCATTGACAGCGGATCGCAATTACCTCAAAAGCAGGATTGTACCACTCGCAGCTAAAATCCTGCAAGATAGTTACGCCCGTGGCTACCAACCCACATTAAGCACTTAATATGGGTACCATATGTCACCAGGGCATCCCATGGAATGAAAGCGCACACGCCTCAACCCGAGCATTTCTCCCCCAGACTCCTACCCCATACTAACTTACACTGAATTACTTTAGCACTTAAGATTATCTCGCCGGTCCACCTTCCATCGCCTAAGACGCTAGACAAAGGGGAGGAGCTACAGCTCCGCAAGCTACAGACCAGCTCTTTCAACAACCCAAGAAGATTGCACGCAATAGATGCAGATCCATATTACTCACAATGTAAGTTCTGCGGGGAGTTGGTGGACCTGTACCATGTGGTGTGGGCATGCTAAAAAAATCAGGCTGTCACTATAAATAACCAGCCAATGCAGGAGGGGTGGGAAGTAGCTCTGACAAGCTCGGACAAAAGGAGTCGAAAAGAACTAGTCAAAAGAGTGCGGACAGAAGCCTATGCCAATTAGGTTCTGGACTGAGGATTCGAACCGCCACTATAAACATTTTTGATTAAAATATTTTCACCACTACCACCAAATACAAGTTCAAGACTTAACTCGTACTTAATTATAAAATAATAATAGTAATTGGTTCACAGGAAAGGAAACGCGGAGTATCTGTCGCACTTGCTCTGTGGACAACTGAACCTCGCCGCAAGAGAGAAAGGGGGTGTGAAAGTGGAAAGAGAGAAAGAAAGACCGTAGTGGAGGGCTACGGAGAAATTAGGAACACCTAGGGATCTTTAACGTGCACTGACATCGCACAGCACACGAACGTCTCTCCGTTTCGATGGAAATGCTCGAATACTGAAATTTTGGAATGGTGCGCGTTTTATTGCATGCAATAAGACACGCAGATTTGTGTTGCACAGATTCTAGTTTGGCTGTTAGATATGATTGATGAACGTTCCAGATGGTTTAAAAGAACTTTTAGACGGGCTAGATGGTTTTCAGCTTCAGACGGCATTCTTAGCGCAAAAAAAAAAGCACACACACGCACACGAGAGAAAAGGAGGGACACGGGACAAGCGCTACTACATCTGGTTTATTGCACTGAAAAGACCTGCAATATATAGGAAAAACCACACATGCGTAGATCAGCCAACACAGCCCCCTTCACCGAAACCGCTCAAGAAATCGCATTTCTGCCCCCAACAGAGCAACAGACGTGTCACTAACACACCCTTCCCCCCCTCTTTCTTATATGAAAAGCTTCAGGGATTCTGGGCAGAAGCGTAAATAAGAAGGCGCGTGAACTCCTTGAAGCTTTTCATATAAGAAAGAGGGGGGAAGGGTGTGTTAGTGACACGTCTGTTGCTCTGTTGGGGGCAGAAATGCGATTTCTTGAGCGGTTTCGGTGAAGGGGGCTGTGTTGGTTTATCTGCGCATGTGTGGTCTTTCCTATATATTGCAGGTCTTTTCAGTGCAATAAACCAGATGTGGTAGCGCTTGTCCCGTGTCCCTCCTTTTCTCTCGTGTGCGTGTGTGTTTTTTTTTTTTTGCTCTAAGAATGCCGTCTGAAGGTTCCAGATAATCGAGGCATATTCGAGTTTCTGCCGTTTCACGGTGTTATAAAGATTTTAGTGTCTTTATTGCATTGACGTAGTGACTGTCGCATGAAACCCAGGGTTTTGTAAGTGTTCGCTAATATGTAGTCAATATGCCTGTTCGAAGAAAGGTTCGCTAAGAGTTATACTCCAAAGTGTCTGTGACCGGGTGTGCTCTCAATAGCTACATTATTGATGGAATATTTGTAATAATTTGCCTGATTGCGTGATGTGTAATGAACAAGTTTTTTTTTTAAATAATAATAGTCATTTGTCATTCAGAGCCCCATTTGGTAGGTCATTTTCGGGTAGCAATTTTCAATGAGGTTAGTCGCAAAGCAATAAATAACTCAGTCATCTGTAAACAACCTAAGCGAAGAAGTAAGTTTAAGAGACATCATTTATGTATATCAAAAATAATGTGGTCCCCAAGACGGAGCCCTGGGGTACTCCAGATTTTGTTCCTTGAAATGAAGATAAGGCATGCTCTATTTTAACGGCATGTTGCTTGTTAATTAAGTAGCCCTTCGCCTAGCTAAGTATTGTGCTATTAAAGTTATTTTGTCTCATTTTAAGTAACAGTCGTTCATGTGCTACGCAGTCAAATGCTTTTTTGTAGTCAAGAAATATGGCGTAAGTCTGTTATAAATTGCATACACTGTAGTACATGTCTATGATTAGAGAGTTCATGTCACAGTCCTCCAATACATTACAGTCGTGTAGTCTGGCAGATGATACTGAATCTTATTATATTATTTCCTAAATTTCAGCGCCCTAGAAGCATTTTTATTTCACAATAAGCGACTGAAGTTGAGACTGCGAAGCTCCATCCACTGAGAGCAATCGCCATGTTAAGATGATTGGTGACGTCACAGATTGACCGTGAGTCCCCTGCTGCTGTGCCGGCGCCGATAAGCCGCCGTACACTACTGTGCTCTCGCTTGCTCAAAGACCAGCATGACTCCGAATACGCGTACTGTAGTATTTTGGAATAGGATTTAGAAAAAAATAGATGAAGAGGAATGAAAAAGTAAGTACAATAAAATTAACGAATACAATAAAATAATAAAAATAGAAAGTCTCGTTTCCAGATAGCATCTTCCCATTCTTCGCGGAAAAAAAATGTGGTGAGTTCTTTTTTTTTTTTTTTTCATCTACCTTAACACCTCACCGGCACCACTTTAGCTGGCTCCGAGAGGACTACGGCAAAGATGCAGCGGACGCTAGATGCCATCATCACTTATCCTCAAGAAGCGAAATGTAGACCGTAAGATAAAAGAGATGGCGGGTTGACCGGCGCCGCGGTCTTTAACGAAGCCGACTTCCGTACGAAGGTCACGCAGATTAAGGGGTCACTACCTCGTTTCAATTCTACAAATAAGGCATACCACCTGGAGACAAGGTAATTTATTTGAATTTAGGCACCGAGCACCCTGATAAAGACGATTGATCAATTTAGCACGTACGTTTGGATAAAAGGCTGAAATGGCTGAAGCTGGCGTGTGGTAACGCACTGCTCCAAGTGCTTGAGAACACTGGGTGTTTCTTACGAGAAAAAGCAAAAGGTTGTTACCGCGTGATGGGAAGGAGGCTTACCGCGCAAACGGCAAGGTATGCTAGACAGCATTTAAGCTGCAATCTGAGATCAGCAGCACAAGTATATCTCATTTCCAGCCGTTCTCTACGTTCGGTGTGGTAGTTGCAGTTAAAAACTGACAGCGATGTTCTCTAACTACATCACAAATGCGTCACTTTCCAAAATTTTACCATAGTAGATTGTGAAATTAGGGAACCCCCAGCAATCGTTGAAAATCTCGTTGCGCAGAGGTAAACTTCCTGCGAGAATTTTTATTTTCATTTCACTCATAAAGACTATAAGTGCCTGCAGTTAAAAAGCACTAGAAACTTTCCTCTAGCAGCGGACGGTGGCGAAATAAAATCACCGCGAAAAAGGCAGAAAGGTGCACTAAAAAAAAATCTCAGACAGTGCAGACTCAGTTTGAGATTGGTTCAAATGTCCACGCTAAAGAGACAAAAAACAGTAAAATTTCGTAAGTCGCATTTGCGGAGACACAGAGTCTGTCCCAGACAACTCCAGTCGATGAATTCAACCTTTTCGTCGGCCATTTATAATACGGTGGGGATCGAGCGCGCCTGCGACCTAGTTTCGTACAGCATGCAAGCAATTTTATGTGAACCAGTTGGTGTCAGGTAATGTACAATAAACAAAGCGGCCGAGCGACCTCCGCCCATTTATCCTGTCTTCATGAGCAGCGGTTCATTGCATGTTCCGTCTCGTCTGTTGTTGCATCTCTATGTCCCTCTTTCATATAACAGCCCGACCCGCTGCAAACGCGTCGCCTTCTGCTCAAAAGCACGACTCGCGCTATTCTGTATGGCGACAAGAATTGCAGGCTGAAAATGTCAAAAATATAAATATTACCGCATTGGGGTAACAGAGGCACTACTTTCACAGACAACGCAACTTTTATAGGCCACAGATGGATAAAAAATAATGAACCATTTCACCATCAGCGCCCATCTTCAAAAGAAAGTTTCTGTGATGCTAGTGATTTAGCTGCCATTACGAAATGCTCAATAATGTAATGCGCAATTTTATTACAATCTGCCAAAAGAGCTAGAGCATGAGCTAGCTGATATGCTCTCGCAGTTTCGCAACGTTAACTTGAGCACGTATGAGAGGACGAGTGGAATGAACACAAATCAGAAGAGCGTATTGATCACGCAATAATTGTCATCAGTCACATCACAAATCCAAATGCAGGGACTGAAAAAGTTAATATTTTAAATGAAATCCTCCGAGCCATAACCGAAAAAAGAATTGTGTAGCCATATTAAGCCAGCACAGTGATTCTACGAAGAAGGAATTTGGGATGAATTTGGCCTCAGCTCTTCTTCTTTGTTTAACTTTCCAGCACATAACTACTAGGTCATCTGTTTACCGCCAGTAGCCAAAGCCACGAAATTTAATGGAAGAATTTTTAACATGTAATTTTGCACCAAACTAGGGAACCCCAAGAGATTATGCTCGAGGGGCGCGATAATCATAGCCAGATCCAGTTTCTCTTCGAAAATTTTCACTTAAAGAGCTCATTCGCGTGACGTCAGTTGAACAGCCGGCTATGCTAGTAGCCATGACACGCAACATCCGAGAGAGAGAGAGAGAGAGAGAGACAGCGACTACGGCGCTTGTTGATTCTGGCGTGGGTGAGACCCGCGCATTGTCTACACAGCGGGATAGGAATGCAAATCGTCTCGGACGTCCGACGAGCGAGCGGCGCGGAGCTGTGAGGAGCCAAACCCTGGCAGATCATGTAGCGGCCCGCATACCGGCGCTGACACCTATGTCGTCTGCATGCAGGGACGCTTCCCTCGCGCGTCCTCTACAACCGTAATTCCGGGTCGTCATGTGTGATGGTTTGAAGAAATATGTGTGTTCTTAGAGCCAGTCTCGATTCCGTCGTCAACGCGACAGATTTTACCACTTAAACGTAATTTGAAGCATCTCTCAGTAGGTTATAAAAGTGTTACGTACCTACTATTGAACTTTTTGAGTGGATTCCAATTCGCGAGTACTTGCCCAAATACGGCAGGGGAGGCTGTGCCGGCGCTGTAGTGCGCAGTGCGAAGTTCCTATGACCTTTGCTGTCGTGGTCATTTCGTTTTTGAAGACATGTCTACATACTACCTATCATCAACTGCGTGCGTGCGTGCGTGCGTGTGTGTGCGTGTGTGTGTGTGTGTGTGTGTGTGTGTGTGTGTGTGTGTGTGCGTGTGCGTGTGCGTGTGCGTGTGCGTGTGTGTGTGTGTGTGTGTGTGTGTGTGTGTGTGTGTGTGTGTGTGTGTGTGTGTGTGTGTGTGTGTGTGTGTGTGTGATACGGCGCAGCGTTATGGCGGCTGCTGCAGTATAGTGTTGCCGAACCTGCTCCCTATTAAATACGGTGAAGGAGGTCTATAAAGGGTTTCGTGTGCCTATAAACAAAATATTTCCGACAGTCGCAGCACATTAAGCCGATATATCCGTCGTTTGAATTCCCGACGTCATTTCAGTTTTAAGCGCCAAGCGGCAGGCGTTGATAGTCTTACATACTGGAACCGTTTGTGTAAAGTGCTTTAAGTATTGATTTTGTTCCGAAACATACTGCCGCTCGCCTAGACCGAGCTCAGCAGCGTTCCTTCGGTTATTTGCAATTGGTGCTTTCTTCACTGTCGCGAAACAAGATTTACATTATCTGTAAAACTGTTTCTACTGAGAATATTGATGTGTCATCCCTAATGTTCTCGCTGCCCTTTTACTTTTGGTTGCTTTCTAGCTGTGGAAGTCGCGCTTTTATGAGATTTTTGTTCCTTGCTTGGGATACTGGTCAGTCTCTTTCTATCATCTGTTCTTAACTTTATCTCTGTAGCCTACGCACTTTTTTCTTCTAATATTGCATTATGTGTCCTCCCTATATCATTTTTTCTTCAGTAAGGATGATAACATGAGCTGTATAACAGTGTGAAAAGGCAGTGGTGACTCATTCGGAATTGCGCATTAGGTAAATGACCTGTCACTGGCGCCTGAAATAGCGGCTCTGCAGCCCACTACTGTTGAACTGCATTGCAATAAAACGTTTTCCTTTTTTATTCGTAAACTTATTTGTAAATATCGGCAATTTGCACGGCCCGCATGCTTGGTGCATAAAATGACGAAATAATGCCGTTGAGTAAATCACCGACAGGGATTTATGGGGTACGATGGGGCCGCTCGAAAAACTCAGCAACCGTGAAAACTGGTACTTGGTGGCGTTATACGATCGAAGCCCCTTGAGATCTGGCAAATGTTGATGGCGGCACTCAATTCATGCAAATAACCCCACATGCTGTTCTTTCAGTTTGATTTGGCTGTGCTAACGTCATCACTAATATGGACAAAATAGTCGAAGTAGGCGAGGAACTCTATACCGCCCTACACAGTAGACGGAGTAGCGAGGACAGTAATGAGATTCTCAGTAATAAAGAGCACTCTGACGTTCAGCTAGCGACGAAAGTGAAGGCTAAGAAACCTTTAGAAGTTCTGAAAAGGGGGAAAGCAGCTTGGGATGCTCCGTTAATTACAGATTTGTTGAAGGACGGGGGTAGGGGAATATCGTGTTCGAAAAACTTGCCATCCTTAATACGCAATGCCTGATGACATCGACGGTACCAGAATCATGAAAGAACGCTAACATCATCTTAATTTATAAGAAAGGGAATGCTTAAGACTTGAAAAATTACAGATTAATCAGGTTCCTATCCATCAGGTGGAATGTATTTACCAAGGTAATCACCAACAGAATCAGGCCAATCATATACTTCAATCAAACAAAACATCAAGCAAATTTTCAGAAAGGGTACTCGACTATCGATCATATCCATATCATCAACCATGAGATAGAAAAATGCTCCTAGTAGAATCAGCCTCTATACGTAGCGTTCATTGATTACTAAAAGCATTTGACTCAGTGGAAACATCGGCAGTCATACAGGCATTGCAAAATCAGGGCTTAGATTAGCAGTATGTGGAAGCACTGGAAGGTATATATGGTGGCTGCACAGCAACCATAGTCCTGCATTAAAAAGTAATAAAATTCTCATAAAAACGTATTAGGCAAGGAGACACGATCTCCACAGTACTATTCACAGTTTGCTTAGAGGAAGTATACAGAGACATAGAATTGGAGCAGTTAAGGGTAAAAGTAGATGGAGAATATACCTCAGTAATCTGCTATTCGTTGACAACATTGCCTTGCTAAGAGGCATAATGGATGAATTTCAAGGAATGATTGATTGCCTAGATAGGAAAAACAGGACGGTAGTCTAAAAATGAATATTCAAAAGACAGGTTATTTTTAACAACCACGTGAAGGAACAGCAGTTTACAAGAGGTAGCGAAGCACTGAAAGTGGTATGCGTATATGTCTGTTTAGGATAAGTAGTAACCACAGATCCTGACCATGAAATGGAAACCGATAGGAGAATAAGATTAAGATGCTTCTTGGCGAGTACTCGTAGATTATGACTACCATCTTACCGCTATGGCTCTAAAGTAAAATATATAAGAATCGCTTCTTGACTGTATTCACCTATGTGGTTGAAAGCCCCGCCGTGGTAGTGAAGTGGTTACGGCGCTAGACTGCTGCTCCCATGGATGCAGGATAGAATCCCGGCCATGGCGGCAGCTTTTCGATGAAGGCGAAAAGCTAAACACCCGTGTGCTGTGCGATGTCGGCGCATGCTAAATAACCACAGGGGGTCGAAATGTCTGAAGCCCTGCCCTACGGCGTCTTCCATAGAGTAGCTTTGAGAAGTTAAACTCCATAAACTAACCAAGATACTTTGTTGGGCGAGTTGGTACTTATTCATTATTGATATAAACAGCGCGAAAACGAAAACAAGGGACAAGAAACAAGAAAGTCACAGTACATGCGCTGACTCACAACTAAGCCTAAGCCGTTTACTCCAAGGCCCAGAAAAACAAACATGAAGAAAACGAAACAGTCACGTGAAAAACCCCTGGGATCACCTGCTGCATAAAAATTACTTTAAAAAATCACTTAAAAAAGACACCTCTTTGCTTGAAAGAGCAAGAGACGGCTTGCTGACACACTTATTGTTCGTTGAAATAAAATACGCTTCCACTATCTCTCTCGTTATCTTCTGTTTGTGGCGATATAAAATCCTAACACTGTCAAACTTAGGAGTGCACTTCTTCTTCTCCTTCTTCATTATTTCACATGACTGGCAATGGGATACTAGAAACGTTTTTTCCTTTCCAATTTCCAAGTTGTTACAGTGTTCCTGTAGTCTCTTATTTATACACCGTCCGGTTTCTCCTATATAACTGGCTCCACAAGAGAGTGGAAGCCTATACACAACACCTGCCTTGCATCCAACATAGGGGTTTCTATGTTTCACCCCACATTCTTGCTTCTTCTCTTCTCTTTCCCTTTGAACAGCCGGGCAGATCCTCTTCATCTTGAGCGGGGCGGTCAGTGCGACGTCCACATTATACCTCTTGCCTACATTTTTGAGGCCATGCGAAATCCTGTGCACATACGGTACCACGGCAACCTTCCTCTTCCTCTCACCCATGCTGGGCAGGGATTTCAGTCTGTGCGTTCTTTTAAGGTTCTTCAGTACCCGGCAACTGGCCTCAATAATAACTGACTCGCGATAACCGGCCTTTGCAATTCTCTTCACTTGTCATTCAAAACTCTTGCCCATGCCGTGGTAAGAAGATTTCGTCAACGCACTTAATAAGCAAGTGTTTATCATCCCATTCTTCACTAATTTGGAATGTCCTGAATTGGAGCCTAGCAACGGCTTCATCGATCTCGGGTTGTATTCCCAACAAACATGATCATCACCGAATTGAATCAAAATATCTAAATACTGTAACTGATCGTCCACTGGTTTCTCAACAGTAAATTCCAGGCCGGATCCACACTCAGTAAAAACATCCATAATGTCCTTCATTCTTTGATTGAATCCCTCACGGTCTGTTAATACTAAAAAGTCGTCCACATACCTGAAGGTGGAATAATGCAAGCCCTCCAAGTTATCCTTCAGGTGTCTGTCCACGTACATTAAGAAGATGTCACTCAAGACCGGTGCAACACTCGATCCAATGCATACTCCAGCCTTCTGCGTATATAGCTTGTTCTTCCATCCTATGAAGGTGGATTCCAGGTAGAACCTCAAAAGTTCAAGGAAACTTTCAACACTAACACCTGAGGCGTCAATGAAGTCACATTCATTATTGTCTTCTGTAATGCATATTTGTACTCGCTTAAGGAGGCAGTCATGGGGAAGGCTATAATATAAATCCTTGACATCCATGCTGAAGCCGACACAATTTATTGGGTTGTGTTCTTTGAGGAACACGACAAGGGCTTCAGAGTTAGGTAGCCTTAGAGGGTCTGATAAAGTCAACGAGGAAAGGTGCTTCTGCAAATACTTGGACACCAGGTGCTGCCACGTGCTCTTCTCAGATACGATGGCTCTGAACGGAACATCTGGTTTATGGGTTTTTGCCGAAAAGAATACTTCCAAATGTAGTTGCTTGCATTTCTTCACCTGTTCACGTATCCGTTCAAGCCCCAGATTATCTAGAAGAGCCATAGCCCTCTCTTTTATCTTGGTCGCTTCCATAGGAAACCTTTTGAAATTCTTCTCAACAGCAGCCTCGGCTTTTTCTTGAAACTGATTCTCAGAAAAAATAGTAAAATACCCTTCTTTATCTGATGGTATAACTCTGAGGTCTCTTGAGGCCATCCATTTAGCAATATAGTTAATAGGGCACCGTTTCCCCTTTAATCCTTCTTTTGTGTGCTCTAGCACTTCCATGCACTCATGGATGCACCGCGACCTTACAGAATCTTCAACTCTATTTGCAATACAGCGTGACATGGTCACCTGTTCAGCCTCATCAACTCTAGGTTCAAAAGCATGTTTAGGACCCAGCCTCAGCATCTTATCAATACCTAGAGGTATATCTTCATCAGCGAAATTCAATACCTTGCCTTGCTGATCTTTGTTCGCTGATGAAGATATACCTCTAGGTATTGATAAGATGCTGAGGCTGGGTCCTAAACATGCTTTTGAACCTAGAGTTGATGAGGCTGAACAGGTGACCATGTCACGCTGTATTGCAAATAGAGTTGAAGATTCTGAAAGGTCGCGGTGCATCCATGAGTGCATGGAAGTGCTAGAGCACACAAAAGAAGGATTAAAGGGGAGACGGTGCCCTATTAACTATATTGCTAAATGGATGGCCTCAAGAGACCTCAGAGTTATACTATCAGATAAAGAAGGGTATTTTACTATTTTTTCTGAGAATCAGTTTCAAGAAAAAGCCGAGGCTGCTGTTGAGAAGAATTTCAAAAGGTTTCCTATGGAAGCGACCAAGATAAAAGAGAGGGCTATGGCTCTTCTAGATAATCTGGGGCTTGAACGGATACGTGAACAGGTGAAGAAATGCAAGCAACTACATTTGGAAGTATTCTTTTCGGCAAAAACCCATAAACCAGATGTTCCGTTCAGAGCCATCGTATCTGAGAAGAGCACGTGGCAGCACCTGCTGTCCAAGTATTTGCAGAAGCACCTTTTCTCGTTGACTTTATCAGACCCTCTAAGGCTACCTAACTCTGAAGCCCTTGTCGTGTTCCTCAAAGAACACAACCCAAGAAATTGTGTCGGCTTCAGCATGGATGTCAAGGATTTATATTATAGCCTTCCCCATGACTGCCTCCTTAAGCGAGTACAAATATGCATTACAGAAGACAATAATGAATGTGACTTCATTGACGCCTCAGGTGTTAGTGTTGAAAGTTTCCTTGAACTTTTGAGGTTCTACCTGGAATCCACCTTCATAAAATGGAAGAACAAGCTATATACGCAGAAGGCTGGAGTATGCATTGGATCGAATGTTGCACCGGTCTTGAGTGACATCTTCTTAATGTACGTGGACAGACACCAGAAAGATAACTTGGAGGGCTTGCATTATTCCACCTTCAGGTATGTGGACGACTTTTTAGTATTAACAGACCGTGAGGGATTCAATCAAAGAATGAAGGACATTATGGATGTTTTTACTGAGTGTGGATCCGGCCTGGAATTTACTGTTGAGAAACCAGTGGACGATCAGTTACAGTATTTAGATATTTTGATTCAATTCGGTGATGATCATGTTTGTTGGGAATACAACCCGAGATCGATGAAGCCGTTGCTAGGCTCCAATTCAGGACATTCCAAATTAGTGAAGAATGGGATGATAAACACTTGCTTATTAAGTGCGTTGACGAAATCTTCTTACCACGGCATGGGCAAGAGTTTTGAATGACAAGTGAAGAGAATTGCAAAGGCCGGTTATCGCGAGTCAGTTATTATTGAGGCCAGTTGCCGGGTACTGAAGAACCTTAAAAGAACGCACAGACTGAAATCCCTGCCCAGCATGGGTGAGAGGAACAGGAAGGTTGCCGTGGTACCGTATGTGCACAGGATTACGCATGGCCTCAAAAATGTAGGCAAGAGGTATAATGTGGACGTCGCACTGACCGCCCCGCTCAAGATGAAGAGGATCTGCCCGGCTGTTCAAAGGGAAAGAGAAGAGAAGAAGCAAGAATGTGGGGTGAAACATAGAAACCCCTATGTTGGATGCAAGACAGGTGTTGTGTATAGGCTTCCACTCTCTTGTGGAGCCAGTTATATAGGACAAACCGGACGGTGTATAAATAAGAGACTACAGGAACACTGTAACAACTTGGAAATTGGAAAGGACAAAACGTTTCTAGTATCCCATTGCCAGTCATGTGAAATAATGAAGAAGGAGAAGAAGTGCACTCCTAAGTTTGACAGTGTTAAGATTTTATATCGCCACAAACAGAAGATAAAGAGAGAGATAGTGGAAGCGTATTTTATTTCAACGGACAATAAGTGTGTCAGCAAGCCGTCTCTTGCTCTTTCAAGCAAAGAGGTGTCTTTTTTAAGTGATTTTTTAAAGTAATTTTTATGCAGCAGGTGAACCCAGGGGTTTTTCACGTGACTGTTTCGTTTTCTTCATGTTATGTTTTTCTGGGCCTTGGAGTAAACGGCTTAGGCTTAGTTGTGAGTCAGCGCATGTACTGTGGCTTTCTTGTTTCTTGTCCCTCGTTTTCGTTTTCGCGCTGTTTATATCAATAATCCATAAACTAAACCAAACCTATGAGACTGAAACGCGGAGGCTTAATTTAAAGGGCTCTTATTTAGTGTAGGACAACGCAGAGAACTATGGAAGGGAAATAGCGAGGTGTAACGTTGAGATTTCGGAAGCGGGAAGAGTGGGTAAGAGATTGATTGATGGATTGAAAACTTCATTGAGTGCATGGGAATTCTCGGAGTTGTGGGTGGTCCGCCTATTCCAGCAGCCAGTGGCCTTCGCCGCAGCGTGGGCCCTGCGAACCGGTCCTCGTTGTTGGTCGGGGTACTCGCTGTGCATAACGGCCTCCCACTGCTCCAAATTGGAATTAGGAAGTTTATCGATGAGGGAATTTAGTCGGCATGCCCATTCCATGTGAAAAGCCATAGCTATTTCTCCACAGTGTGGGCACTCTGGTGTGTACAGTGAGGGGTACCATTGGTGGAGTTTAAATGATGTAACGAGAGTGTCTGTTTGTAGCCGGCGGAGGGTCAGAGAAATACCTAGGTTTAATGATATTCTAGTGAAAATCAAGAAGAAATGGGCATGAGCAGGGCATGCAGAGAGAAAAAAGGATAACCGCTGGTCACTTGGGGTAACAAGTTAGATTCCAAGGGAAGGAAAGCATAGCAGGGAACGGCAGAGTTAGTTGGGTGGTTAAGGAGGTCGCAGGGTCCGAATGGATGCAGCTACCACAGGATTGGGTTAATTGAAGAAATATGGGAGGGGCCGTCACCCAGCAGTGGGCTGAGAATGATGATGATGATGATGATGATGATGATGATGATGATGATGATGATGATGATGATGATGATGATGATGATGATGATGATGATGATAATGCGGCTATGGTCTGCGTATCGTCAAATTTGTGATAATGCTAGCAGTGATAAAATGCCAATTTTATAATAACCATATTTATATTGTTTCAATATTTCTGATATAGCAGCGCAAGGTCTGCAGTGCTCCAAACAGTATAATAGCAAAACCTTATAGTGCATCGTTGTCTTTGCTATATCTCTGAAGACATATCGTCCTATGAACGCTGCAATGGCGCCCATTTTATGAGACACTTAATCCGTATTATCTTAGAGGACGAATACAAAATATGTACACAGGGAAATTAGCAAATCATAGAGAAGCGCTGACCAATAGGACAGACGCAGAGAATGGCAACCCTTGCTCTCGTCCAGCTAGCTATTATAAAATGTTACGGAGCACTTTTAAGGCTACTCCATTCCTGGGAAAGTATTTACTGCTTCTTGTCCCCCCCCCCCCCCCCCCCAGTAATCGAGTGTGCTCTGGCCTAATTCAATTCGCCCAATCTAACCCATCACACTCGGACCACTAAAATCTAACAAACTCGTTTTATGCCCCTTTAATCTGGTGAGAAGAGAGGAGTCACTCGAGAAATATTTGATGTTGAGAAAGGTTGAGGGTCACTGGAGAAGGGGTAGGCAGCGAACGCGATGGTTAGATGGCATCCTCGAGGCGCTGCAGATGAAGTTATGTGATGTTAGGAAGATAGTGAAAGACCGGAAAGCGTGGCGTGATATGGTCCATAGGGTCACGAAGATTCGGACACGACTGAACGACTGAACTGAACTGAATCTACCTTAATCCAGATTAATTTAACACAGCACCACAGATCCCTTAATCCATTGTTATTCATCCTGTTCAAACCTAATTCAACGTAACCCACACTTAGCCAAGTGCAGTGTACCGGAATCCCCCCTTAACCTATAACTATACCTGTCACTACTAATCACCACATTGCGTGTTCGCTAGATACACGTTTGTTTCACTTGGACAAACAAGCGGGCCTTGTGAAAAGAGTACCTTTCTTGTAACAACCCAAAGGTAATATGCTCGGGTTTACAGTGACCCTATCCTAAATAAGTGGGTTTTCTTTTCAGGTTAATTTCTTTCCCTTGGTGAAACGAACCGCCCTGATTTGGTGGCAATCCGAATCGTTTAACCTGCTCCTGATTTTTCTTCGCCATCGTCCCACACTTAGATCACCACGCCGTATTTCTCTGCTAATGGACCATAAACGGTTTTTTTCTAAAAGATTATGAGCACTTCGATTAAATACCAACAGTGGATTCGACAGAGCCCTGATCCTGGTATAGCAATGCGAACTTAATCAAACCAAAGCAAGTAAACTTCAGTTGAATGCAAAATATCACCTGTTCCGTCCATAATACAGTTTTAAAACAAAACAAGAAAACTTACGGTTGAGATGCAGAACAAGCAAACGTAGAACAGATCCAGGCACAGCTTTAGAGTCCAGCCAGTATAACAGCTTCCGATACGGACGATATTGCATCCCTCCGTTATCAAAGCCGCACATGTCCCAGCACACGTAATCTGTGGTGCGATGAAAGATTCCAAAATATTTGAACGTGAGTCACAAGTTCATCTTTCACCATTGCTTTGCCTTACCACAATTTTAATTTATTAGCCGTGTTGCTGTAGTCTTAGGCGTTACTTTGAAACATCAAAGGCGCCCCCAATACAAGGGCTTAAATTTCTTTTTGCCTGCTCCGCACAATGCCCAAGTTATGTCAAATGTTTACAGCCCATGTTATTTGCTTCTACGTTCTACGCTGGGACACGGCAAACAATTTCCAAGTCCTATCCATTGGAGGAGGCAGGGCAGAATATCTGCCTAACTTCAGGAACATTAAACAGTGACGATTGATCATGAGCCACACAGTTTCTCTCAAAAACCGAACCCCTTAGGATCCAAACCTTTGGCAAAATGTGTAAGCACAGAGCAATGCGACGGCATACTTTTTAAAGGTCACTCAAAATATCCGAATAATGTAGTACATATCAACTTATTTTCGCATTATTTGTTACATAATATTTTGGAGCATATATGCACACTGCCTCGCATATTTCTCACTCGATGTCTCTAAAATGAAAGTGGTGTCACACTTCCTGCACAAGTACAAAACGCCTCATTTTTAACGTGCTCAAAAACATTGGGCCACTTCAAACTGCACAATTATGTCGAAATTCAACGTAAGTTTGTTTTCGCACTAATCAGTTCAGTTCAGTCGTTCAGTCGTATCCGACTCTTCGTGACCCTATGGAACATATCACGCCACGCTTTCCGGTCTCTCACTATCTTCCTAACATAACATAACTTCCTCTGCAGCGCCATGAGAATGCCATCTAACCATCGCGTTCGCCGCTGCCTACCCCTTCTCCGGTGACCCTCAACCTTTCCCAACGTCAAGTCTTTCTCCAGCGACTCCTCTCTTCTCATCAGATGACCAAAGTAGCTGAGCTTTAACTTTAGAATTTTACCCTCCAATGAGCAGTCAGGGTTTATGGTCGACAATATCGACTGATTTGATCTTCTGGCAGTACAAGGAACTTTCAAGAGCTTCCGCCAGCACCACAATTCAAACGCATCAGTTCTTCGGCGGTCAGCCTTCTTCATAGTCCAACTCTCGCATCCATACATCACAACTGGAAAGACCATAACACGAGTTATACGGATCTTGGTTAGCAGACTAATGTCTCTGCTCTTTCCTAGGCGGTGAAGGCTAACCATGACTTTCTTTCCCAGTAGCAGACGTCTCCTAATTTCATGGCTGCAGTCTCCTTCCTGGGTAATCTTGGAGTCCAAGAAGAGAAAATCTGTCACAGCTTCCACTTCTTGTCCCTTGATACTCCAGGACTTGATAGGGCAAGACGCCATGATCTTTGTCTTTTTAATGTTCAGTTTAAGCCCAAACTTCTCACTCTCTTCTTGTACGCGCATCAGAAGTCTCTTGAGTTCCACTTCACAATCTGCCATCAAAGTGGTATCATCCGCATATCTAAGGTTGTTGGTACGTTTCCCAATAATCTTCACTCCAGCTGCACTCGTCCCGACCGGCCTTCCTCATGATGCACTCAGCATATAGGTTAAATAGGCAGGACGGCAGTATGCAGCCTTGTCTCAATCCTTTCTCAATCTGAAACCAATCAATAAGACCATGCCCAGTTCTGACTGTGGCCTCTTGCCCTTCATACAGGTTCCTGGGGAGACAGATGAGGTAAATTGGAACTCCCATCTCTTGGAGAGCTTGCCACTAATATCTGTTTCTAAAAGCACGGTTGTTCACCCCTGCTAATGTGCACTCTCAAATCAAGCGCCCCACAGCGGTAGCTCAGTGGTCATGGCGCGCGGCAGCTGACCCAGACGATTCGAGATTAAATCCTAGAAGCAGCGGTGAGTATTCGATACAGTAAAACAAGTCTCCCGTGTGCTATGCGTTGTGAGCACCCGTTAATGAGCCTCAGATGGTTTAAAATTCCCCTGCCGTCCACTACGGCTTCTCTAATAGCCTGAGTTGCCTTGGGACTTTACACCCCGTACACACACAGTATTGTTCCTGCTCAACAAATGCGATGGTGCATTGGTGTGTCGTGAAACTCCGAATTAGTAGAAACGTTTTGATGCAGCACGTGAAGTTCAGAACTTAAAGTGATTAAAATATTTAAAAAATTGGGACTACAAGGCAGCAACAAGGATTAGACGCGTCACTTGGAAATGTAGGTATATGACGTAAATGAACCTCGGTAAAGAAGTAGAGGTATAGTCAGCAAATGAAAACCCTTTGGCCAGGTAATTTGTACGACAGGCTTGAAGCGGGGCTTTGTATACTTCGCGAGGTGTTTCGAGAAGTGTGGCAGCGTACGATTGTATTCAAATGACCGTGTGCGTATATAGCGGCACAAATGAAGGGAATGGAGAATAAACGGACAAAAAATGGTTGTGGGTAAGAGGTTAGCGTACGCATACAAGGATCCACAGGGGAGCCGCTTACTGGGTCCTTGAACGTGGTGTCTTCGTACCGGTAAATACTATACATTGTTACTGGGTGGAAAACCGATGAACACAAAGAACATAAAACAGAGTGATTATGTTCGATGGTCATGAGATATTTAATGAATCGCGGCAGGCCTAGCGCGAGCGCCCCTGCCCACGCCACTGCCCACTTCTTCTTTGTCCCTAACAATATACTTAAGTTTCCTTAGAATTTTATAGCGCATGAGCAGATTGCGTGTAATCTCGTAGTTACACAATGCTATCATACTACTGCACAAAAGATCTCAGATATGGAGAATTATTCTTTATATCGGACTCTCACATATGCTCTAGAAAACCACATGCGAAAGCACAGCAGCGGTGTTCTGGTTTATCGAACCTCCGTTCAGTGGAGCATTCGATATATCGAACAGCGCACCATGCGCATACAAGAGGCATGGTTCAAGACGAAGAAATCAACTTTACCTTACAGACTCAGACCTTTTAAGATCAGCAACGGCTTCTCCTGAAGCACTGTCCTCAGCAGCTTTCATGGGAGCTCTTCCCACAACAGAACTTGCGCCACGAGGCGCCAGGTGAGAGCAGCGCGATATCCGACGCTCCGATCTCTCTCTCTCTCTAACACATATTTTGGTGTGCGATGTCACTTGCACTCCGCCGGGGTGGTGCAGTGGTAAGACACCCGACTACTGTGCCGGAGCATACAGGATAAGCGTCAACTTATTCGCTTACACGACGGCCTGGAGCCCTAGGACCCGGGCGGCATGTTCGGCCAGTCGGATTACTCCTAGCTGAGTCTCAGGGTGTGAGCTCAACAGTAGTCTCCCAAAATTCTTACGTTTTTGTCTGTTCACTTATACTTTTATTTCTGGTCATGTCCATATCATATGTACCAGACATGCCTTACCCTGCATAGTTTACACCTATCTGAGAATTGCTCCGGGTACCACTTACTTGGGGTAGCTGGGTTCGGTAAAGTCCTTGTTTGTAAGAGCCTCCAAATGCTTCCTTGGATCTTATTTAGTGTCCTATCTGGCGGTGGGTATTCTATCCTAACAGGCTATAGCCAATAGCGCTATGTAATCTCTTTGTAACCTAGCCTGATCCTGCTAAGAGTGTACTGAGGATCAGAGCCTACCCGGAAGGTGAGACCACGGGCAAGCTTATAAGCTCCCTCATTTCCCTAAAACTGGGAGGGCGCCAATATTAGCCAGATTATTCTCTCATCTTGACATGTTCTCAGTATCTGTGGAGATACCCTTCCTTTGAGAAAACTGCAGTAGCCATTGTCACTGCTATTGTAAGGGCAATCGTCACCTCTTCAGCCGTGTGAGCTAAGCTCGTCCTAACCGAGCCTCTTATTCTTAGATTTCGGTCTAACTCAACAATAACTTGCCTGTCCTCATACTCGGCGGCGTCGACATAGACCACGTCCTGTCTTCCTTGATATATCTTCTGCAGCGTTTCCGCCCATTTCTTCCGTCTTTACTGGTAATACTCTGAATACATATTTCGTGGTGGCGGGGGGATATTGAGTCGTTTCCTGACTTCCATCGGGACATCCGTCTTCTGGTCCCCTTGGCTTTTGTATCGAATACCTAGTTTTAGCAGTATGCTTCTTCCTGTCCGGGTCTTTGCCAGTATTTCGTACTGAGAGATTTGGTTGGCCTCCATCACTCCTTCCAGCGTGTGCACCCTAAGCTTCATTAGCCGCTTCGTAGACGCACTGGTGGGGAGACCAAGGGCTGTTTTTATGCTCTGCCTGATGATTGCTTCAATCTTAGCCTTCTTGCAGTTGCCAAGGTGTAAGTACGGGACTGCGTAGGCGATCTTGCTGATGCCAAAGGCATGCACAAGTCTTAGAAGGTTTGCTTCTCTCATGCCCGACTTGCTATTTTTAATTGGACGCATTAAAAAATTATAGCGGTACACTTAATTCTCCGTAAGTGCGGAAATGTGAAAAAATTGCAGCTTCCATGCCTAGTTCCGTTATGAGGTCCGTCTGTGTTCCGTTGCTTTTCCGACGTGTATAACTTTTACCTTACTTGCTTAATTCGTTTCACTCAGACCATGCGAACGCGTCCATAAATCTCGTCTAGTGTAACGACGCTGGAGGGCGTTGAGGGGAAGGACAAAAGATAACACTTATATAATTAAAGGAAGGTAAGCGAAAATGAAAGAACCAAAACGAAAATGAAACCGAAGAACTAAAAGAAAATTAACTCATACAATCAGAGGAATACACAATAGGAAAAATTTATAGCACCGAAAACAAAGCAAAGAAACTTGTACATGCCACAAAAGCAACAGAACACAGAACGACCTCATAGGGGAGCATAACCAGGAGCTCAACTAAATGATAATCGCGGCTCCTGGCCACCAGGGTTTACGAAGCAGTGAGAACGCTGATGCGGCCGCTCGAGCGTTTACACACCGGGTTCCTCATCCTATCACTCCTGGCTCACAGGCTCATCAGCCGCTTCTGCGCTTTCCGAAACATCATGAACAAACACTGCGACAGGCATCGCTCCTGGCCCCTTCCAAGGGGCTGAATAAGGCGGATGAGCGAACTCTACACCAACTCTAGACAAGAGCTCATCTCTGCCCTGCCATCCTCAAATATTTTTATCTTAACATCTTTGGGATTTGGCGGCACTGCGGAGAGATCTGCGGTATCGATCACAAGGTGTAGGCGTGTGCTCAGAATCCTCACTTTCACCGTTACCCTAATCGAAAGGCATGGTAAACTGCCCTCCTCAACTGCTCCACTCTGGAGGTCCAGACCTAGTAAAGGGCGTGTGAGACGGGGTCTCCTCGTCGTATTCTGAAACAATACTGTTTGAAAATGACCAAATAATAACAAACTTACTGGTCGTTCACAAGCAGTCAATTACATTTCACGCGCTGCGTAAACGGATTTCATTTATGTAATCGTCACTCATTGTATTTGTGCGACTCATGAGCACAGAAACTGTGGCCTGCGAGCGCGTTCTATTAATAGTAGGGTCTACTTCCCTGCACTCGAGCTCCTCCTAATAGTTACATTACACTGATAATCGCTCCTGACTGGGCAGCCTTCATGGTCGGAACCACTATGTACCACTCTCCGCTAGAATCAATAACTCTAGGAAACACTACGCTTTAACCCGTCGTTTTCCGGCTCCCTAATAAAGTTATGCATACATACATTATTTTTCAAACGATTCATTTTAGAGCCCTAAATGAGACCTGGTTTTATAATGGCAAATAGGGTCGGTCACAAGCTTCTCGCTAACGGTTATGTGATTTCGTTCCCAGAGTAAACTTAAACAGGTGAAATTCTTCCTCTGTGTGAAGCTTTTTTGTTCATTTTTATTAGTGAGATGAACATAGAGTAAGCACTTGTAAAATAGAAAGTAAATATTTGCTCTTGTCGCACAAGATAAGCACGCACGCTGCCGTGCTCCGCATTTTTAGTCTTTGAGGCGTTACTCCATAAAGACAGCGCATGTGCCTACAGTGTTCGCACTGGCCTAGAATGAGGCATATAATGTGTTTTGTTAGTTCACAATATAAACAAAGTGCAGTAAAGGAATAACGAGAGCAATAATCTTATCTCCTTGAAAGTCACGATGTTGTCTTGTAAGAGGCCACCGTGTGTCTCCGGTGTGTATTATGTGATTTTACATGTGTGGCATATTCAAATGGCTCATTTCGTTCCTATTCACGCATGACGTGTAGCCCAACAAACTATTCTGTCGCCTCCATTTACAACTTCGTTAGAGAAACGTTTTCGTGTCTGAGGGCACTGCTGTAATGACCATAATACTGCAACCGTGGCTAATCATACAATTTTTTATTCGACATTAACGTTCCTCTCCACTGTGATGCAGGCACTGTGTACAGCCTTGCCCACGTGAAGCCGTCGGGGCTGAATTTAGCAGTCGTACTCCTAATGCCGTACGACAGTGCTGCCTTTGCGGAGTTCCAGGTACTCCACTCATCTGTACTGTACACAGCGTAGCCACGATAGTGTTCAAGCACTTCCAGAAAAGCGGTCTGTGTCGTTCGATGTGAACTGTTTCATTTGTTGCAATTTGTCGTTAAATTGCGCGAGATTTGCTCCCGTTCTCAAGAGTTGATAACCTGGAAAAACGCAACAAACATCCACATCCAAAGGTTCCAGCTTACAAGCTTGAAAGGTAGTTTCGCTACGTAGCAATGTCGAATTTCAGTGTTATTGTTAATGGAGTGTTTTTTTCACGTAGCAGAAAGTGACAGAAATATAATAACTACGTAGGATATGTTAAAAACTGTACCCGCCTATATTGTGGAGGCTGTAAAAAGTCGGCACCAAGGTGTTGAAGGTAATAGGCACCGAAAGTATCGCAAGCGCGTGTACTGATTACAGGACTCTGCGCACAAATATGAAGCACAATAACAAGGAGAACGACAGGATGATGCACTTCGGCCTGTTGCCCTTCTTGTTCTTGCGTTTCGTGTTTTGTGCGCTGAGTGCTGCATGCATGGAGGCAAACCAACTAGCCCAACAGCAAATATGCCTCATGTGTACTGGCCGAATCCATCCTCTTCTGTTATTCGAGCTCAAAAGTACACACGGTCTCCCTGGCTGCTTTTGCGCCTTCTCTTTTCTCTCATAATTACATTGCGAACAGCGTATCGCATGGCATTCGATGCTTTACAATCTGCCGCATTAAGCCTCTTTTACGTAATGGTGATGCTCTCAGGGATCGCTTTCCTCGTAGCTTCATGCTCTGCAGCGTTGAGCGCGTTTTCTTCGCTTGAGCCAGACATTCTGCCAACTTAACCGCGTTCTACCATTTGCGTGCGATTAAAAAAAAAACTAAAAGCTGCGTTTCCGGCATACGTTCTTTCTATGTTGCTGTCAAATCCGCTCATCATCCCCAACCTCGAATGTGCTGTCTGTATTCTTACTAAACCGCCAGCATATGATTCAATCACCAGCATTTAGTGCCGTCAGTGCATGCAATGATTACGGCACACGTAGTGCGAGCAGTTGCAGCGATGTCCAGGTGGCTTGCGGCTTCAGGAAATAAAGTTGTGGGCTTCACGGAAGCGTTGGGTGGAATTGTGTTGGGTATGTTGCTTAATGAATAACTGCCTTGTCTATCCGATGCACATATGTAAGAGTTGAACATATTGCGCCTTCGGCCTTGGATGAGCTGCAACTCAGACATTTCGCGTCTGACGCGCAGCTCGGATTAATGTCTCTTAGCAGAGCGTGCCAGTACCACTACAATACCTGGAGCGGTGTTACCGCCATAAACCTTAAAGCGTATCTCATCCAATGTCAGGAAGATAATATACGCGCCAGCATTCCATCTGTCACTATAGTAGACAATGAAATCATGGCTTGTGATAGCAGTAAGCGCAAGGACTTTTTTCACCCGGCATGTGGAGGTCTGAATATCGTTTGCTGTTTTTTCATGCCCCCAGTCACATATTTCTTCACTAAACTAGTGGTTGCCCCTTTTACTGTGCATTGTTTGCAGTCGTATATATCAAAATAAGGGCAGTGCTGTGTTCTTTGTTAATCGTCATCTACGTTGTGTTACTCGTTTTTCCCGTGTTCCGTTTAATTAGCCCCGATGGTATGCATCAATGTAAAAACACGATTACCAAGAGAGCCTTAGGTAGGTCAGATTATCAATTCTGATGCCGGGAGAATGTTGGATATGGTGTGCGGAAAAAGCGAGTTTATCGCCGTATAAACTAAAATAATGCAACTACAGTATAGGGAGAAACTAGCTTAGAGTGGCAAAAGGGACCGAAATGATTTAATAAAATACATAGTGCCATAGCCACAAATTTAGCATAAACATAATATTTTATCGAGAAGATGGTTATTAACTCAATCATTTCAGATATCCGTAGAGTGCGCCTAAAATTCAATACATCCCCTGGTTCATTTCTTAAGGTGCATGTCGTTTTATGCTATTGATGTCAAACACATACTTATTTCTTTCTCTGTGGAAGTCTCAACTACTCGGTGCGATTTTTGAGCAACGATTAAACTAAATATTTGGCGACGCATCGAAAGCATAGATTATGTTCATCGACACGCTGGTAAGAGCATCTAATATTCCAGTTTCTTCACAATGAAACGTGATGTCCAAGGATGTTAGACTCGAATAAGCTGGGGAATTGCTCACAAAAGAGAGATAAATAAGTTACAATACCTTAAATCTGAGAATGGTAGCATCAGGGACGTTCTCACGAGTTAAATATTAGATAAAATATTTATTCTCATCTACTCTGCAAGCAGACCTAGTCATGAACTTGTGAATACTAAACCTGTTAGGCATGGTGGTGTTTCCAGCCATTCATCCGATTCGAAGGCGGCGCCAGTAAGCTCCACCTATCCAGTCAAAGCGTTTGATTGTAATTTAGCACATTATAAAGAGCTGATTGGCGATTGACTGGGAGGACTGCTTCCAACAGTGTGCTTTGCCCGTCTCATACGTGACGATACTTATGATTGGTTATCTTTCGTCAATTTTCATTCCTTACTGCAAACATATCCGCGCCATCTGCCCAGGCCTGAGGAGCGCTAAACACATCAGAACACTTCAGAGTTGAATCATCACAGTAGCACTCCTATTCTTGCTTCAACACGAAGCGGCACTTGCTTATTTCTGTGTGAGTGACTCGCTCTTACCCGACTGTTAATCTGAAAGCCGAGCAACAGAATGGTAATTCTTATATTCACTGCTGTTAGAAAAAATGTAAAGGCATGTACAGAGTAACAACGACGGGAATTCGTTGAACTTTACTGCTGTCGACGCACATTGCGGCGGTGAGCCACGTGGCATGAAACCAGTCCGGCAGCTCTATGACAGTGCTCAAACTGCAGAGAACACTATGCCGGCAGTGGTGTTCCGGTGTCAAAGACACGAAACACTGCAGCTGCAGTAAACGTTTTATCGAAGCTTTAGTTCTGCTCTCTTGAACCTGAGGAGAACACAACCGCTAGCATGCGCAGTTGCGCATAAATAGACACAGAATAGTAGGCAAACGAAAAGAAATCTCCATGACTAGTTCCCGTAACCAGAGATTTTTGTCGATACTAAGGGAATGCGTTAAATAAGCTTCATTTTGGCTAATTTAATGTGATCAAGCCGGCCTCGGTTAGACAGTCGTTAAACCAAAAAGCTACCTCCATTTTAAAGCTGATTGTGAATACTTCGCATAAGGCTCATGCTCTCAAATCCAGCACTCGGATTAGCCGAAAACTCGGACATTAGTAGGGTACTCTGAGGTCCATGGGCGGTAATATAAACTGCGTACAAGTTACTGTAACTTGCTGAAAATCAGTATGGAGTGTAGCAACAAGGCCGCTCTCATATCTGTAGCCCTCAAACAGCGGCTTTGAGCCAATGATGACAGAGGACAGCTGGTGTTCACCGCTCCTAACTAGCGTTCCTACTGGCAAGCCAGGTTTCGAAACGGAGTTTCGCAACTTGCACAGTCAAAGCACACGAGTCAAATCCTACATGACGCAGGCGTCAGTATGCGAGTTGCGAATCTTATCACGGGAGAACACTATGAGCGATTGGGTCCTAAATTGGCCTGCTTACCTTGATACCTGCTTACCATGCATGGTTTGAGCCACCCCGAAATAGAGTATGGGAAAAGGAATAATTGCACCTCTTAATGGCTCTGAGGCTGAAAGTCTAAAACAGGCTTGCTTGAATGAAGCCGAGTATTGCGTTAATATTCTTCTGTCGAAACATATCAGCACGCGTGCCTAACAATTAATGCTTGTACTAAAAATTCTCACTTTTCGTCTCGAAGAAATCCTCTCATAAAATGCACATCTAGACACCGTATATTTGCCAACGTTTCACTATCACACTGCTGATAGGAGTAAGACAACAATGCTTCTAGACGTGCTTCATCACAGGTAGAGAGGAAAGAATGCGTACTACTTCATCTGCGTCGCGACCTCTCGATTTTTTACTTCACTCAAATGGTCTTCACCTTATTTTTATTCGTAGTTTCATTTCTTTTTTAGTTTGTGTGGCGGTGAACGTTTCTTTCACGTTGATAATGCAGCTGCCATTCTCAACCCATTCGCAAACTCTTACCAGATATGCTATGTCCATGAGACTGTAGACGGCTGACTTTCTTGATGGCGACGTCTTCGACTTTAACAGTTCCACGCTGCCCAGAAGCGTGCAACCAAGAGTTGCGAACTTCAGGGTGTCTGATATGTAGAGGAATTCCATTGTGTCTCACTAAAACAAAAAAGGGGCATTTGTTAGGGTATCAAGCGCTGTCCCGAGTAGTCAGCCTACGACAATGACTGCATGAAGCTTAGCGAAGAATACTACCGAAAAGTATAACAGTACAAATGTGTTACCAATTTTGTTGTACTGGACGTGATGAAATTAATAGTAAGCAGATACCTAGCAGCTGTAATCAACCTAATATCCATATTCTGAATAAGTAGCCGTCCTAGGAGCGCGTCGCAGGGGAAAGAAAAACGCACAGTATAATAAATACCTAATCCTCAAAGTTTTCCTTGAAACATTTGGCTGATGGGCAGGTGCGTTACATACTTTAGGCGCACAAGAAAGCTACAGGCAATGCAAAGATGCAGTCTTTCAGAGTCGATGTCAGTGAATGCATGATGATTTCTGTAATGCTCACGAAAACTACATTGCACAGCGGGGGTGCCTCCGCGGTGCAGTGCAGTCCTCGCTACAAATGCGACATCAGGGGAAACGATATCCGCCTGTAAACCCATACGCTGCATCCGAGTGCCATACAGCCGCTCATCCACAACGAAAAGTATTAAACAACCAACCTTGCGTTGTATGTCGTGCGTATATTAACACTGGACAACATGTGCAGGTGTTGCGTACGAGTATGTTACTAGCTGCTAAGCCTCGTGCAGTCTAAACGTTCTGAGTCATTGCGTTTCTACTCGCTCTCTCTTCTTCCTTTCAGCTCTACTAACCAGTATCCACGCCGTACATATGAAGTCCCGAATAATGTCACTATTCGGTTTGTTGTATTTCTTTTGTTTCCGCTACTGGTGATCGGCATAGGCAGCGACACGACGCTGAATCACTCTGCGAAACTGCGCAAGGCCAGAAACATGTCACTTTTTTAATCAAACACAACTACCGAGAAAACATTGTTGGAAATAAAAATTGCGATGTAATAGAGGCCCATCTGTTCGGAGGGAGAAGGTAACTGTTTTTTTTTCTCACGGCGTATCGACTCGGGTTATTATGACATGTTGAGCTATACGCTGTGGAGAGCCCCCTCCCCCCCCCCCCCCCAGCTTGCACTTAACATAAAAAAAAAGTTCTGCGGCTTAGTTCGGCTAAGCCCGCTATGCAAGCAAAAGCTTTATTGTCCTTGGTTACACTGTGTTGCTAAGCCAGGCTACAACCGTATAGCAACCTAGTTTATAGAGCGAAAGCTCGATTAAGCATGGTCAGAGACGGTTTGCTGTTGTTTAACCTCTCCATTGCTGTCCGTGAACATAAAGGAAACGCTTCCGAAGCACTGGTTCCAGCACGCGACTCCTCCGCGGCAGTCTGCCAACTTCAGAGACACCACAGGAGTGTCGGCGACACCAAGGTGTCGAGAAGGCGAGCCAGGTGAGCATTGGTGACGATCAAGGGCAAGGGTAGACAGGTGACTGGAAATTTCTGTGGATTGTGCCAGGCAGTGTCGTATATTTGTGGATATATGTATCGGTGAAAATAAAGTTTGCCAGGCATCTGAAGAAGAGGCAGCAGGTGTGCGAAGTAGAAGCGAGGCAGCAGGAGAGAAAGTGAGCGCTGCTGGATCTGCGCACCGCAAGTTTGAAGAATTACACGAAGCGCGGCACCAGCTCACGCCGCTCCTGAGGTCAAATCGGGAGCCTATTCCCCTGCCTCGACAAGACGGGTGAAGCAATGCGCTTTCAAAAGTATTCAACAGAGCTCTTTTTGGGACCACCCAAGTGGCGACGCCAAGAGCCAGACGTAAAGCATTGTTTGAAGAGGAAATAGACGACAGTGCGGCGAAACAAAACAATCGAAGATGGCCGAGATTTCGTCAAGTCGTTTGTGAAAAACTGTTTTTGCTGCAGTTGTGATATGTGGGAGTGACTACTAAATTAACTGCTACAACGGCTACTACCATTATGAGTATTACTACTACTACTTCCATACTACTACTACCATAGATGAGCACTTCCAAAATGCAGGCCCGGCATTCTCGCCTCAAAAGTCCAGCTACATTCATCTTGCAAAACAAGAATAGAAGAAAACCATAGGCAACGGAAAGATCACCCTACAGATTGGAAATCAGTCATTGCAAGAGGTGGACGAGTTGAGAATTTTTGGCCTAGAAATTCACAAATCCGGCAAAGGAACACAATGACTCCATAAGCTGAAAAAAGAAGTTGCGGCTTCCTTAAACTTGATAAAACGCATTTCGTCTAGGGAAGGAGGAGCTCGAGAAGACATGGCAAGACGTCTTGTACAATCGGTGTTACAGCCGAGGATACTATACCAGGCCCGATTTCAAAGACTCACGAGGCGCCAGTGGGCAAAATTGGAAACAATAAATAGAAACGCAATGTGCACTATCGCGGCCTTACCGAAACTTACCCCTATTCCTATTCTCCAAGAGTTTGCACAGATAAATACGTTGACAGAATTAATTGAAAAACGAGAGGCAACAAGGAATATGAAGCGAAAGTACGTTACGCCCATAGCATCCTTGTATGACGAAGTGACGGTGCAAACATCAGCAATGGCTGACGCCCCTCCATAGGAATTCACGACTATTACGGCAAGCAAGACTACTTGGCTTCGTCGCAAAGAAAAGCTGGCATCTCGACCTCTGGTTGACGTACTTCCAATTACCTGTATAGCATATACGGACGCACCTATTATAGAAAATGGCAATAGAACAGCACCTACTAGCCCAACCCACAGTGAACTAAATGTACATGATGAATATGTATCAGAATACCTGGACCCGCTTGCAATGGAACTTTATGCACCGCGATGCTATGGAGGCCATAAATAAAATAGATTCCATAACAGAAGCCCCACATCTATACAGACTTCTTAGTCGCCATAAAAAAAACTGAAGAAAGTGACAAAAACGCTATGTATAACCCAGGAAATCCAGGCACTCAATAAAAAAAAAGATATGCATCCAGATACATTGGACACAAGACGATGCTGAGAACACTGAGCAAAGAAAAGTTTCCCACCTCACACACGAACTTCCAAACACTAATGCACACCCCACCAGGCTCCCTTCATCCTCTTCTTGGAAAAGTACACGTGCCCTCATTCTTCCTTGTACTTTACCCTCCCTCATAACTTAACGAGATTGGAGGAGGTTTGCCTTAGAAGGATAACAGCTGGGTCGGCCCTTACCTCGCCGGTAACGTGCCGATGGGAATCTCAAGAAGACATCGAACCCACAACATGTCCGAAGAGTTCCACACCAGCTGCAGAAGTGGATGTTCGCCACCTGCTGTGGACTTGTGCAGGGACAAGGGCATCAAGGATAAAGATTCTGCAGGAAGTGGGACTAACCGCAACAAGGGAAGAGGACTTCTCCAAATCGCTTACCGACAAATATAAGAGCAGGAGCCTTCTCCGGTTTCTTGCGGAAAATAATTTACATGTCTTTCTTTTATAATATGTCTTATGGCAAGCTTGCGTAATAAAAAAAACGGCTTCTACGAGGGAAGCCTGCACGAAGTGCCTGATCAAGAAAACGACCCCTTCCAGAAAATATATCCAGACCGAGACACCGAAACACTTCGTCAAGACGCCCGAAATTTACTGGAATCTCAAAGACAAAGCATGCATTCCTGCAAATGCTTAAAATTGGCGAAGTCCCAAGAAGACTTTTCATCGCTAAGCAGTGTTCATGTCTCCTGCTTGATGTCCCCCAATATGTCCCTTGACGCATATATTTCGAAACGCGTTCGATTAGTTTGGTTCAGTTTAATGAGTTTATTGCCCCAAATCGACGCAGGCTATGAGAGACACCCTATTGGATGAGTCAGGAAATTTCGACCACGTGCGGTTCTCTAACATGTACTGAAATCGCACAGCCCGTGGGTGCCTCACTTTTCGCCTACATCGAAAAGCGACCGCCGCGGTCGGAATCAGGTCCCACATTCTTGGGTTCTGCAGTCGAGCGCCCGAACTACTGAGGCACCGCAGCGGGGAGAAAAGTATTTGGAAAACGGAGGCATGGAAAAAGTTGCGCGCACACACACACACACACACACACACACACACACACACACACACACACACACGCATCCCCTCTCGCGCGCGTTCACATTCTGCATTCTCGCTAAAATATTTAATAGCAAGATTCGCTATAATTTTGTTTTCTCTGATAAACACGTATCGTTGACCGCTGCTGATATGCCGAGGCATCGCAGCATAACAGATGAAAAATTTTGGAAAGAAGCACGTTTCTGCAAACCGGTTATTACTTCCTGCTCCGGCCTGAGCAATGGAAGCAATGCGTAGTCCGCCATCGTGGCAGCTGTTACGTCATGTGCTAATGGTATATAAGTAGACAAAATTTGCAACCTGAAACTTCTTTCTGCGTTGTGTAAATGAAACTATTTTTTTTTTAATTTAGACATTTTGGAAACTGTAGCAACTGACTAATTCTTAACTCAGACATTTTGGAAACTGTAGCAACAGAGCGAACGCTCACACTCCAACTCCCAAAGCGTCACGCGCAGAAATGGGTATCAACAATGCGTGCTATCGATTGTTGCTAAAGGTGGCCGACTAGATTCCATGAAAATGCAAGGCTGCAAGCATAGCAAAAGGCGGAAGAGAGTTTGGTGAGTCCATGAGTAGGGTAATAATACGTAATTATAACTACCAGAGCTTAGGATCAATGGGAAGCATATACCAGAGGAATTTGTAAAAATATAAATGTAAATTGGCTTATGCGAAAGGAAAGGCGCAGCATCTGTCCCACTTTCTCCGTGGACAACTCAACCGCGCTATAAGCGAAACGAAGAAAGTGGGAGTGAACGCAGAAAGTGAGAAATAGGTGCCGCTGTGAATGACAACGGAGTAATTTCGGCCACCTGGAGATCTTTAATGTGCACAGAGAATATGACAAACCAACGAGCATCGATCAACACGCCCAGCAAAAAGTGCTTACAAATTATCATGATACGCTCTGTGATTCAATTGGGCCTTGAGGAAGGGAAACAATAAATGTTAAAAAAGGAAATAAAAATAAGATACAGTGTGAAATTGGCGGGAAAAGAAGTGGAAAAAAAAAAAGAAAGGGCAAGAAACGTATAATAATAAATGCTGCACACCCCGCCGGGGTGGCGCAGTGGTTACGGCGCTCGACTACTGTTCCCAAGGACGCGGGATCGAATCCCGGCCTCGGCGGCAACTTTTCGATGGCGGCGAAAAGCAAGGCGCCCGTGTGCTGTGCGATGTCAGTGCACGTTAAAGAACCCCAGGTGGTCGAAATTTCCGGAGTCCTCCACTACGGCGTCTCTCATAGCCTGATTTTCTATTTGTTGCATATATTTTTTTGCTTTGCATATTTTACACCACAAGTACTCTAGAAACATGCCTGAGCAAAAAACAAGTCATTTGTGTTATTATTTGCCGATTTACAATCATGTCGTCAATACCGCACACCAGGGCTCAGTGGTTGCGAAAGGCAGTGAAAAGAAAATTTATTCAGAGGTCGAAAACACAATCATTGCAGACACAAACTTCACTAATTGTTCATGTGGAAGCCTCTAAAGCAGTTTCGAGCCTTGGTAAGACACAGGTGGACATTGCATTTTTCGCACATGATACGGGTTTGTCCTGTGCATCCCTCGAGCTTACAACGCTGTTCCCTGCTGTCGGTACGAAGAGGCCAGTGTCCCACGTTATCAAACCTGACGTCTTGTACAGGCCTATTTTCAGCATACCTTGCTTTTTTCGAAGTCACCAGAGGGGAGAGTGATGGCCTTCCTCGCTTTTGCATCTTTGGCAGACTGTCGGCTCGTGCAAGTGCTTCACTAATATGGAGGGTGAAGTCAAGTAAGTCCAGCTGCTTGGCAGGCATCAGCCCTCGTGCAACTGCATCACTGCAATTTGTGCTAACAGATTTGCCTTCTTGCAGTAGAGAATACTGGTTCGTCTTTTCGGCTAGTTCAATGAATATGCTCTTCGGGATGTAGCGACAGAAATACTCCCACGGTGAGTGCATTTCTCCGTCAGCATTCAATGAAGGAAATTCTTCGCACTCAAAAGTTGTGTCCGGTTTTATGAACTCTTCCTTGTCCATGCAGCTGTCGATGGTTGGAAATCATCGTCCGAGCTTTCATCCTCGCTTTCCAGCTGTTCTGGCTCAGGCTGCTCA
The DNA here is from genome assembly GCF_055883805.1 of Amblyomma maculatum. Classification (NCBI taxonomy): domain Eukaryota; kingdom Metazoa; phylum Arthropoda; class Arachnida; order Ixodida; family Ixodidae; genus Amblyomma; species Amblyomma maculatum. The sequence goes on from NC_139344.1 coordinate 411,320,868, forward strand.
AACTCGTCACCGCTGTCGGAAGATCCGTCGATTTCTCCCTCCACATCATACAAGTTTCCATTATCAAGTTCATGGAAAATTGCATCCGTGCATTCTTCCAGATGCCTAGAATGCAAGTTATGGCGGGAGTAGAATGAATCTGTCGATATACACGGCATAGGCGTGCCTGAAAAACGAAAGAAAGACTCACTGAAATCGGACGCAATGGCAAGCCGACGGCACGCCATATACAACCACAAAGCCCTGCTGTCGTCAAAACCGCACACGGAAAAAACTTCTTCTTACAAGTAATAGCACAATGCAATGAGGCTTATTCAAGTACACGCGTTCTCCGCAATCTGTTTAGACACTATAAAAAAAATCGCAACGTAAACTAAGCAGGGGTTATTCAATTATAAAAGAAAAAAAAGCGCACGTACCTGACGGCGTGTCTGCCATGTTGGTTGTTGTGATTTCTTCTTCCTCGTTCGGCTACAGTGCCTAGAATATACGGCACGGCGCTGTAGAGTCACGTGACTAACCATGGCGATGGCACTAGTACTTCCGATAGTACAGTGAGGGAAAAATACAAGCAGTTTCGGTTCTTTTTTCATGCTGAAAATTTCGATTGTAAGTCCTGTCGTCATTTGACGACGCCAGGGCTGAAAGGGTTCCCACAAACCAACCAACCAAACCAACCAACCAATAAATGCTGCACGAAACATCAAACACTAAAAGATTAACATTTCGTTGCTCAAAGACGGATAGAAAACAAGAGGTAAAAAACATAACAATGTATTACATGCGGGTGGGAAAGCAATCCAGAAAACTTTAGGCGGGTACCACAACAACAGTCATTATCAGAATCACCATCTAGACTTAAAAGCAGCCTATCGCCTCCTTCAAAGCAAAAAGTGCGCACAAGTAGCGTAGATTGAGATCGCTCGAAACGGAGTCGCTAGGGACCCAACCGGGAAAAAAAAAAGCAAAAAAAAAACACTTCTTATTGCAACGTACTGAAATAAAGCGAGATAAATGAAGCGTTAAAGAGAGTTCGCACTCGTTTCCAGCGAAACTTACTCTAAACTGCAGCGCGAAGTTCAACTGCCTCGGCGAGATGGGGAACGTCAGTCGCAGCAGTGGTGTTCAGTAAGCTCCGGGAGAGCACAAGCTATTCTCTTCGGAGCACGGCGATAGCAGGCGCAAACGGTTTACGCCATGTGTGCCAGTACGGCCCTGTCCTCAGTTCAAATGCGTATGCCTCTGGGGTCGCGCCGGTGCCCGACTCTAGCTGCGTATCACGCAGAGTGGCCACAGGTGCGTGCTCGTTCATGTAGTACTGATTCCGCCCGACCGTTTGTGCGTTAGTGCGAGTGTGCGTACGTCCTGGCGACCCTGAATCATTTCCTCTGTCTGCCGCCTCCACGCCCTCTAGCGTGCGATGTCGTTCAGACGGGCAGGCCGTAGTTGTGTGAATGTGGTATCGAGTAAACAGGACCTGCACAACAATGTGCGTCACTGCAGAATGAACGCGAGGCTGCGCAATTTAAACCAGAAGAGGAAATAGTTTTAAAAGTTGTTGAGCGCGTTCGTATCCTAAAAACTCTGGCAAATGCATTAGCCTTGTGTGTCCCGTTGTTTTCAAGGAATAATACCGGCACTGGGGAGGAATGCACGATAGTTTCATTATACGCCGCATAAAAAGCGTTACAATGTTCCGGATGAAAAAAAAAAAATTACCGACGATTACGTTACTTCCTAACGCGAAATTTGAGCGCAGCAAATAAGCTGTTTCACCTTTTCGATAGATTGAGGCAAAGAAATCGAGCAACACATGTATGCGCTATCACAGAATTTTTTTCTTATTTTTCACACGTATTCCTTTAACAAAGACTCCACTAACAGTTCTTGACAGTCATGAAGGAAGCTTTGTGGTCGGAGAAATAGACTGATATATGTTCGACTTGGTACACCAATGCTTGATTCTCAAAGACGAGATCTATACAAGTGCCTCGCGAGGTTGTCACAGCCGTGGGACGCGTTACGAGCGAGAGGAACGGGATACGAAGAGGCGTCCGTGTGCTGTACGATGTCAGCGCGCGTTAAAGATCCCCAGGTGGTCGAAATTATTCCGTAGCCCTCCACTACGACTCCTCTTTCTCTCTTTCCACTTTAACTCCCACCTTCCTCCCTTCCCTTACGGCGCGGTTCAGGTGTCCACAAACTCGTGTGACAGATACTGCTCCTTTCCCTTCCTGTGAACCAATTATTATTTACGCGGTCATGTTGTCTTGACTCGCTAGCGGCGGCAGCGGCATCAGACAGTCGCTGCTAGCGCTTCCTCCGGCGACCCCTCCCCCCCCCAAACCCCCTCCCTTTCCTTGTGTTCTCCGGCTGCTCCGCGCTTCCTGCGAGGCTTCGGTTGCCAAGCGCCGGCTCGAACTGGGGGGATGAAAGTGGGGAGGCGCTGGTTACGAGGCCGACGCGACGCCGACGCGAAACCCAGGAACGAGCGCCAAAGAGCTGCGCTCTAAAAAATGATATAATTGGCTTGACATCAATTTCGTTTTCGAAATTGATGTCAAGCCAATGATATAATTGTCACCTATTTCTCACTTTCCGCCTTCACTCCCACTTTCTTCCTTTCCCTTATAGCGCGGTTGAGTTGTCCACGGAGAAAGTGGGACAGATACTACGCCTTTTGTATAAAAGCGCCACTTTGAAACAAGGATCTGAGATGAATGGCTGCAATAAGTAGTACAATACACAACGCATACATACATACATACATACATACATGCATACATACATACATACATACATACATACATACATACATACATACATGCATACATACATACATACATACATACATACATACATACATACATACATACATACATACATACATACATACATACATACATACATACATACATACATACATACATACATACATACATACATACATACATACATACATGCATACATACATACATACATACATACAGCTACGGGGTTGCGTTCTCTTGAAAAATTTTTGTTTCGCCAATGTAGCTAGCTACATTGGCGAAACAAAAACCTGAAAGAAAGAATTCGGCAAACAAGAACGATGTACGAGCTGAACATTCAGAAGATTCCGACCACAGAATAAATTTCGAAGAAACGTTCATCCTGGAGACCGAGACCAATTACCGCAAAAGACGCCTCCTCGAGTCATGGCACATACAGTCGACCGCAAATAACATCAACCGGACAATAGGCAACCTCCCTGCTGTATACTTGCAAGGTCTTCGCTCTCTCCTGGCCACTTCACAGAAGAAAAGAAAAAAGTCGCCAGCGAGCACACCTGCACCTGCGGCACCCTCACTTGTCTAAACCCCCCTCCTTCCTTCCTTCTCATTTCTTTCACACACTTCCCACCACCTCCCCATTCCCCCCCCCCCCACCTTCTTCTCCCCCTCGACCATTCCTTTACTTATAGCTGCACGCAGCCCCGCGTCATGCACCCCTGAAGAAGGAGCCGAGCCGGCTCCGAAACGTCGGGTTTTATAAAATAAAAGTGTTGGTTGGAGAAATTTCAAGTTTTATTTAGTTATCAACCCAACCAGACAGGCAAATCTGTCGAAATGTTTAGCTTTCGAAATGTACTTAATGACAAAATATACGGTACAAAATATTTACAAGGTTTGCAGGCCGCTTGCCGGCCGCGAACAATGCAGTCGTTTCATTTGTGCAAGATTTCTAATCACCACCTCGATTTGAGCATCCCATTCTGTATCTTTTAAGATGTATTTTCACAATACTCTCAGCAAAACATTCATACACGGATCTGGCAGCAGTGTCACAGTGACGATAATCCATAGCACTGAGCCACACAGAATGCAGGCCCAGCAGGAATATGGCATCGTATGGTATCGCATCGTCGTGATTTGGCAGAAACCTGATACCTTGAGGTGTAAGTGGAAGATCCTGCTGAATAGTATACACGTCCCAAAAAAAAGATGACGTTGTTACACTCAAGGAACATATGTTCGATTGTTTCTGTTTTGTTACACAGAAAACAGTTTGTCCCCCATGGTACATATATGCCTTTTTCGCATAACCAAGCTTTAACGGGTAGGGTACCAGTGTGTAGATGGCAAAAGAAGGTCGCGGTTGCGGGCATGACCCACATCCTTCTCATCCTCTTCAATACATCTTGACCAGCAGTACCTTTGAACATTTGTCAGTACAATGGAACTGGAAACATCATGTCAATCAGATTTTTCGTTAGTTACTTTCCTTTTACCTTGTGCAAGTATTCCCTAGTGAATAAAAATGGCATGGCTGCTGCCTTAAAAATGGTATTCACGGAGTCCTTCGAGCGCAAGACATTGCCGCCATCGTTCACCCATGTACACACAGTTTTAATACCCAAAGGTAAAGATGAAGTTACACTTCGCACTCTTACGGGACATAGACCCATCACATTGAAAAATCTAGACTACAAGGTTCCCATGAAGGTATTCGCGAGAAAGCTCCAATCAGTAATTAAGGATTTAATCGAACCCCACCAGACGCACGGGGTAAATGACAGCACTATATGCACCAATATCCACGTCGCCAGAAGCGTGTTAGAGCTTAGTGACAGCGAATACATTAGGGTTGCCAAGCTCCAGATTGATTTGGCGAAGGCCTTCGATAGGGTGCCGCATGAAACACTTTTCCTTTTGATGAAGCAAGTAGGTTTGGATTCGGCGAAGGAGTAAAAATGGGCTATATGAATTGCACCATGAGCTTTATCGTAAATCGAGAATTAACGAGACGTATAAATGCACTCCCTTCGGTTCGCCAAATTTGACCACTGTCACCATGACTTTTTGCGCTCTTTTTGGAGCTATTGTGTCGACAGGTTTTGCAGGCTCTTAAGAACGTTGGATACCCTGTATGCTGTTGTTATTGCTGTGGCTGTACGAAAAATGAAAAGAAAGTGCACGGACCTGCTACTGGCTCTGCCACCTCCGCTGCCTCGTGCGCACAGAAGAGAAAATAAAGGAAAAAGAAGAGGGAAATACGCGCGCCGCAACAACAGCCGTCGTCCACAACCGAAGCAGTGGCGGGTGCAATGGCGACCTACAACAGAGAAATTTCGGAACTGCCAACACCACCTAGATGAACTTAAGGCCTCAGTGCTCTTCCAGTGACGTCACAGGGATGGGGTCACCGTTTTTCCGAGGAGCATGCATGTTTCTTTTTTACTGCGCGAGGATATGAGGCAGCAGCACAGTTGGCTGCAAAAGATTGTTTTTACTCAAGTTGAGACATCAGTGGAGAGATTTACTCGTACAAAACATTTATTTACATTTCGACTATTGTAGCACTGTTCTTGACGCGGAATAAAATATACATTTAAAAGTCACCAGCAACAAACAAACAACTTTTCACTTCCTTGAAAGCATTGCAGCTTTTCTTTCCTTAGCTTTCGCATTTGCATCGGCTACATCATCGTTGAGCTTGCGGCAGAAGTTTTTGAGCAGAATGTTTGTACTGCTCCACAACACATGCTTCAACAGAAGCTCAGCTGTGTGCCCATCTTCGCAGGTGTCAAAATCTGATGACTCTTGATCTGCAAGCAGCTGTAATGTGTGTTCGGTGACTAGACGGCGCTGGTTCGGGCTCCTCAAGAACTCCGCTTTCTCTGGCACTTGTTCAACAACAACATAGTTGTGGGTAACAGCATTTACAGCAAACAATGCTGGGAAAATGAGGCCACCTCGATCTATACCTTTCACCAAGTGATAGTATTTTTGAGCTGCAGAGACAGTGATAGTCTTGTCGACTGTCAATGCTGTCCGACATTTCGTGCAGTTTAGTTTCTTGAGAGTCGCGTAGACTGCAGATCCTGCCACGTATACCAGGACGGGGATAATGTCTTCTATTTTTGACAAGGCATCTCTCGTAACTACAACGTTGCAGTTAGGATGCGGTGTTTCTATCTGCTTTCGCAGATCTTCCCATTGCTCATCGAAGGAACTATTCGTTCCGCAAGCACTTGCGATTGTGGGCAAAGCATTTTGCAGCCGTAATTTAGTTTCGCTCTCGTAAACTTGCCTAATAGAAACATGATATTGGGAGCCAGCAAGTTGCCTGTATTTCCCAAAGCGATCTTCTAAGCTGTCCGTCTGGAATTTGCCGAGCAGGACGTATGGAAACTGCAGTTCAACGAAGCAATACCTGCTCACTTCCACCAGTGCATGGGCTGTTTGATGCAGAGAAGCAGGAGTTTCCTTTGTGAGCACACCGCTGTCCAGATTCTTCTCTTTCCAAGAATCAAGCCAGTCCAAAATTTTGTAGAGAAAAGCCACATGTCATCCTCCGAAAGAAAAACTGGCTCTTGAAATCGGTCATTCAGTCGTTTTCCTTTCCATGGGGTTTTAACATTTACAACCTTCCACCATTTCGCTATAACTTCAATGAAACTCGCTGTATCTTCAGGAAAGAGTAAGTTGTGTCTTTCTCCAAGAGCACGAAGCGCTGGTGGCAGGGAGTCATTAAAAATCTGCAAGGCGAACTTTACATTCTGCCGCTCAAGACTAGACGGGTACAAGGCTTTTCTAGAGAGCGAGTAACCGTACCTCAAAAGCTGATCACTCTCCAACTTGTAAGCTTCTCTGATTGTAGCAAACGATGCTGTGCACATGCGTGGAGGCTGGTTGGAATTTTCATTGAAGTCAGGAAAATAAAAGCATAATTGGTCGTTTTTTCTTTTTTTGTTGACCCAATTATTTCGAACGCATTTGAGTATATGCACTGAGAGACCGGAAAGCGTGGCGTGACATGGTCCATAGGGTCACGAAGAGTCGGACACGACTGAACGCCTGAACTGAACTGAACTGGATCAATTACAAAAAAGAGAGGCCTTGATGGGTCAGAGGGATGCGGATATAAAATTGCATTTGTTGGTGGCGTTGCAAACTGAGACATTGCCTTTCTGTTCACTGGATGATTGTCACTGACTACACATAAAACTCTGTAGCCAATGTTTTCTAGCCCACATATCACATCTTTCAGTAAATTGTGCAGAAACTCCCCATCGGCTTTGTGCACTGGGACGATGTGGGCCACTTCCTTGAAATGGCATACGATGCTCTGTACCATGAAGACGAAAGCACTGGTAGCGACTTCCGATGAATCCAGTGCTGCACCAGTTATATTGCCCCCTTTGTAATCAAAATATGGTTTAATATGGGCTTCATCGACCATCAAGGTAATGAAGCGCTGGCGATCATCGAGTTCCGAGATCCTCTTTGTAACATAATTCAGGAATGTAGGACCATGATGTTCCAGCCTTGGGTTCATACCGAATGACGAACATATCGACCGAATGGTCATAGGGTGGGGCAGGATGACATATCCATAGCTGCGGATGTACTTATATGCGTGCGGTGATACCGTAAAAAGAATGCAGCAATAAACCATGAATTCAACGGAGTATCGTCTCCGTTCTTTCTTCAAAAAAAGCAGGTTCAGCTACTCGCTCAGGAATTCTATCGCTTTGGCTTTGTCGTCAGCTGGTGTCGTGGAAAACTTGTTCAGCAGCAGACGAATAGTGTGCCCGATGTTTTCGTTCGCATCGGCAGAATTTGAATTTAAACTCTTGTCCCAATTCTCAACGTTTTGGAGGAGTTCTATTATTTCTCTTTTGCTTCTGGCTGCACTCGGAATGAGCAAGTTAGGGCCCAGTCTTGTGAGCGGCTTCTTCACAAAGAACAGTGTGATACTGAGGTCTGATTTGATTACAATTGAATATTTAATCCACGGAGCTTCGTCCTCTACGATGTGCACCAACATGAGACGCTCACTGGCCTCAATTATATGCCAGAACTCTGACTTATGGCTTCTGACTTAGCTAGCAAGATCCCTTAAGGAGTTGTTTTTGTCCGCTTCCTCGGCATTGCGAAATGTCTGAATTGACTCGGAAATTGCTCTTTGCATTGAAGCAGCTTCCAGGCGTGTTCGCTTCGCCTCCGGCTCCTCTTTTACAGTCTTTGTGCTTGATAGGCAACTAGGGCAGCCTGGTAATAATGATGGAATTGCACCTGACCGAAGGCGCAGATGCGACAACTCTGCTGTCGTCACTCGACCTGTAGCATCGTCGACATATGACGCCTCTCGTACGATGTCGTCGTCTGTGAAGTGATGCTCACAGACCTAAAAAAGAAAGATTTGTCTAATATAAGTAACAGCCTGCTACAAATAAGAACAAGTGATCAAATATTAAATACACATTTAGAAGGTACCCAAAACGTTTTGAAAGTTTGGTGGTGCTACATTTTCAAGCTACAAAAGAGAACGAATGGAAAAATTATTCATCTCTTACCCTGGAATGCTCAGAAGGGACGAATTTTTTCAGTTGAATGGCACGTATCCACGATTGCTGCAGCACTTTATCTTGCGGGAAATTTAAGCACGTGAACCTTTGGTCCCGTTTTATAGTTACCTCGGCACTGAGGCACACAACATTTGTTCGGCATTTTTGAGTTAATGTCGAAGCGTCATCACAGCACTCGCGCACAGAAGAAATAGACGGCAGCCAAATAAGCCGTGAGCACACCATCGGACACGAAGGGCGACTGACCGCTCCTGCCGAGGCCACGTGCAGTGGCTTCCCGGATTCCCCTCTAGGAATTCAAGGAAGGCATGCTTGAAGCAGACCGGTTTCTCGCGCCCTGTCGCTACTTCCACGGCAGAGGAGCAGAGCAACACCTTCTCGACTTTTACACGGCCTGCTCCAACACCACCTAGACGAACTTCTCCCAGCCGTCTACGTCACACTAGTTGTCCTGCTCTCCCAACAGCATTGGCGTTTGGACGCAACATCGCTCCTGTCGCGTGGCGTTCCTTGGCGAGCGTTCCAGTGTGTAATTGCAGATGGCAGGAACGCTCCTGTCGCGTGGCGTTCCTTGGCGAACGTTCCAGTGTGTAATTGCAGATGGCAGGAACGCTCCTATCGCGTGGCCTTCTTTGGCGCGCGGTGGTGTTGGTTGAGCAGAGCCGCGTCGCGACACCACGCCTCATCCTTGTGACGTTGCTGTGACGTCAGCTCTCAGCGCAGAGGGCCTAAGTTCGTCTCGGTGGTGTTGGAACTGCCACCCTTCCCCCTCACCCATACATGCTGTCATTCCGCTACATATTCCGCTACATATATGCCAGCCGGACGGGCGCCGAGATTGGGCCACTTAGAGCTAGCATTGCTGTCGAAAATTCCGGCCCTCGCATTTCAGCAGAGAGTTCGGAGCGGTGGCATAAGATTTGATACAATGTAGAGCACAGAGGTACTAGTACAGTTGAAGCCCAGAATGTGTGAGGTATTCGCACCGACGGCCTTTCCTCCACGAAACCGTAATGGGGCGACTTTCGGAGCGCCGTGACGACCAAACCAGTGGTCGAAGAGAGACGTCACTTCGTCGCAGACCTTCGCAACGCCGCGCCAGCCGAACAAGTTGTCGCGCAAGGATGCCACTTCATCGCCTTGAAGAAAGTCAAGAAACGGGTGCAACGAGCGCGCCATCACGTGCACGGCAATGAAAGCGGACGGATGGGTAATGGTGCGTAAATAAAGTATGATTAGGCAACGAAACGAATTTTGCCTCAGTGTTGAAATGGTATCGGATGTCATTGTAGGCCAGAGCGGAGATATGAGGGTCGTAACAAGTTTAGTAACATCGTTTAATAAGGTGTATGTAACGTGTGAGTTAAATGAGCTCACGCGATTCCCTCGAACGTCAAATTGGAGGTGCGCTCTAATGTTTTTTTTTAAAGCGAAAGCTTTACTAGTCTTACTACGCGAACCTTCGGTCGCTGGCGTGTGGACTCGATGGTATACCCCCAAAAAAGACTTCAGGTGTACACAGAATCAAGTGTGACAGATACTGCGCCTTTGCCTTCCTCTGTTGTTGTTGTTGCTGTGGCTGTAGGAGGAAAGAAAAGAAAATGCACGGGCCTGCTACTGGCTCTGTAGTTGAGCCACCTCCGCTGCCTCGTGCGGACAGAAGAGAAAAATAGACAAGAAAGAAAAAAGAAGAGGGCGAGAAAGACGCGCGCCGCAACAACAGCCGTCGTCCACCACCACCGAAGTGGTAACGGGTGCAATGACGGCCTACAACAGATAAAAATCAGTGGCTGGCTAGCCACCGCCGCAAGCGGCGTTGACCTACCGTCCCAGCCCCGTAGGGCAAGGAACTGCCACCTGTTCCTGTAAACCAATTATAGGCCCCATCTCGGTGATGCCGTGGCAAGACGCCCGACTATTGGCCGGAGTACCCGGGTTTGATCCCGACACCCGGCGGCTGCGTTTCGATGAAGGCGAAACGCAGTGGCTTCCGCATGCTGTGCGGATTCAGTGCACGTTAAAGAAACACCCATATTACAAATTATTTACGCCTCTGCAGGAGGGCACTCCCGGAACCCGCCAAAGGTCTCGACAGATCAGAAGACTGCCACCTTGAATGTCTCCAAACCGGGTGTTTTCTGAATCCCGCCCTACTAACACGCGGACCTGACATTCACGGGTAGGTACAAATTCTGCGGGCAGTATGCTGACCTATGCTGCCAGCAAAACACAACAATCAGTTATAAAACAGCCAACTAGAAAGGGCTGGGAGGCGGTCCTGTCCAGCTCGGACCTGGGGGAAAGCGTGCCCTGGGCGGCTGCGTTTCGATGGAGGCGAAACGAAGTGGCGTCCGTGTGCTGTGCGATGTCAGCGCACGTTAAAGATCCCCAGGTGGTCGAAATTACTCCATAGCCCTCCACTACGGCTCCCCCTTTTCTCTTTTCACTTTCAGCTCCCACCTTCCTCCCTTCCGTTACGGCGTGGTTCAGGTGTCCACAGAGAAAGTGTGACAGATACTGCGCCGTTCCCTTCCTGAGAACCAATTATTATTATTATTATCCAGAGAGCTCGGGCAGCGGCGGCGGCCAATGGCGTCCCGGAATAGGGTCTGCCACTTAGCTCCACGACCATACGTACCTCCCTTCCCAATTCATTTCATTGTCAAGTTTTCTCCTCGTCCTCCTCCAGAGGTGTTCGAAATTACTCCAGAGCCCCCCCTCCCCCCCCCCGCCCCCTATTGCACCCCTTTATCCGCTTTCACTCCCACCTTCCATCCTTTCCTTACGGCGTGCTACAGGTGTCCAAAAACAGATGCAGATACTGCGCCTTTTCTTTCCTGTGAACCAATTATTATTATTATTATTATTATTATTATTATTATTATTATTATTATTATTATTATTATTATTATTATTATTATTATTATTATTATTATTATATAAAAGGACGCTGGTAAACAATTCTGCCTTCAATGGTTTTTTCTTTATTACCGACTTTAGGAAGGGGCAGGCACAAAAAGTAATAGCAATAAGACACGTTGGCAACACATTTACTGAAGTGACAGGTTTCCAAATTTTTTGAACAGCAGCAGTTCATCAAGCACTTGTTGCACTTCACTTCAGTCCATGTTGATTGGTCAGGAAGTACTCGATGCGCTTATTATTTTTTGAACCGTATGACACTCAATGAAGTAATCAAGCACAGATCGCACTTGCACGGCATCCTCGTTTTCCACAAGCTGTGAAGGTTCAGGAGCATAAATAATACCATTAAAAGGAATGTCATGTGTATGTTGTACAGGAAAGAACAAAACGCCGGTTGTGTTCGAAAAGGAGCGCCCAATATGCCGCGTGCAGCAGAAACACAGGCTTTTGCATTTCACCACTACAGATTCTGCAATTTTCTCGATCGTATTTGTGATCAAACCTGAAAAGGGAAAATTTCCACATTTTTCGAGGTTGCGGCAAAAGAATGGCAGAGCCGTTTTAAGGTGAAAGGCTCTCTATCCTATTCAATAAAGGACGTTCAATCAATCAATTATTCTCGTAGCTGCAAGCACAAATCTTCAGCCTTAGTCACAGCTCAGAAGCATTGGGGCTACTGCTCTCGCCTTAAAAGACGCAACTCATAAGCATAGATGGCAAGAATTCCACAAACGCCAAAAAGAAGATAGCACTGCATCATGCGCAACACAACACCACGTCTGCAAATTGGCCGACAAAACTCTTGGGGGCACAGATTTCTAGTTGCAGCAGTCTTCGTAAATGGACTCGTACATTGCAACGTAACTGGACTCCGATGCTGCATATGATTGGCCGGATTTCAAAAAAGTACGGTGGAGCCCGGCAAAAACGTGCCAAACACTGTCTAGAGCGGTTGCTGCCGGCAGGATCCTGTACGGGGCACCTGTGTATGAGTTCTCTGATCGCGACCTTAAAGACATCGAAAAGCTATACGGGGCGACTCTTGCACCATTACTGGGCTTCCTAAGCACACCAGGAATGAAGAGCTGCTTAAGCTCGTCAGCACACCGCCCATACAAGACATTATAAGAGAAGCAAACATAAAAATGCAATCCCGACTAGAAAACACGACGCAAAGGCAGCAGATCATGGCATGGGATAACCGAATCAACACTGCTCCAAAGCCCTTGGAGGCAGACACTTCAACCCCGCAGGAGGCGCCGGTAATCGCACTAAGGCCACAACGACCTATTAGTAGGCGAAAAGGGGTGGCTGGGCACCTTTTAAAACAGAGAACGGCCCTCACAAGACCGCTGAATAAACTAGACATCTACACTGACGCTGCAATTAAAAATGAAAGGGTGAGTGTGGCATGGGTGGTGCCAGAACCCCAACACAGCGGACAGCACACGTGCCACCTTCCTGGAGGAACACTTTTACACGCCGAGTTGCTTGCCTAATGGGAGCCATAAACACCATTACGACAGCTGCAGCCAGAAAAGATAATTTCAATGGATATCGAATTTTAACCGACTTATATGCAGCGATTGCAGAGCTGACGGTACCAACTACAGAAGATGCAGTGGCCAAGGACACCAGAAAGAGCCTGAAGCGAATGCGGGAAGTTGAAAAAGAAATTCAAATTATATGGACACCAGGACATACTAGGCACGGACGGGGTAAACGTAGTCGCGCAAGCGGCCGCCGCGCATGCGGATGGGGTTGCTGAAAGGTAAAATGCTCTACACCCCGAACACCATGCCCAACCGGATAGACTGAAATCCTTACTAAACAATGCTAACTAAAAGCTCCCCAGGCAGATCGATGATGCTCTACGTACGCACCAAAATAAAACACAACAAGCTTAGATTATATGAAGCAACACTAACGCAGTGTTTGACAACACGAAAGGGCTCACTCGACCACAAGAGTTATTTCTCAACAAAATTAACAAACGCACCTTACACGCCACACATACTAGACAAGTGGTTTCTCGGAAGACACGAAACACTCAAACACAACATATGCATGCATATGTAGGTGACTGTAGATGCACCCACTGTCAGGAACAGTGTACAGCAGACCTAAAACACCTTATTTGGCAATTTCCATCGTTTTCATGAGGAAGAAACACAATTACCCGTATTCTACACGACGACATGTCCACCCTAGCAAATCAGCTTTTATCAAGCACCGCAATACAACATTCCATTACTACATACGGCAGTCAGAGCGGCCTGCTTCGAGTACTTACAGCGCGAAGAACGGCAGCATGGCAAGCAACAAGCAACCGCTTGACGAACCGTGAAGAAGCTACACTCCCATCCCTCCTAACTCCCTAATTACCCAAACAGAGGCCAAGACCCATCCCTTCCTTCAAATAAAGGCTTCATTTATTCATTCTCGTAGCGCCTGTACTGTGGGCACGACAGTTTGTTTTCGTTGACTGTCATAATTAACAGTAGCTAAATTAAGATGAGTCCTCTCACCATCTTAGAGTGAGAGTCAAGTGAAGGGCGCACGGACATTGCGCATGGCCTCCTATGAACACTCCAAAAAACCCCTGGCCATCAGTCCCCAGCCGCTACGGAGTAACTGACTACGGTGGCGATCACACCTGTGACTCAGCGAGCGGTGCTTAAGCCTCTGACTCCGGATAGGCCGCAATTGGAAACTGATCCTAACAACGTTAATTCTGGAACCTTAGCTAGTAAGGCTAGTTTAGCAGTGCTCTTCGATGAACTGGCATGCATGAAATTGCACATCATAGGGCTTGGTGAGGTAAGGAGGCCAAATGAGGCATATACTGCACTGAAGGACGGGCGTGTATTCTGTTATTGAGGTTTACCGCAGAGACGAGAATTGGGATTAGGGTTCTTTACCAATATGAGAGAGTGGCAGGCATCGTAGTAAGGCTTAATAAGCGCTATAAATTGAAGATTGTACAGGCCTGCGCACCTACATGTAGTCATGACCAGGCAGTCGAAAGCTTCTATGAATATGCATAATTGGCAGTGCGAAATGTAAATACGAATTATACTGTACTAATGAGCGACTTCAATACCAAGGTAGGGAAAAAGCAGGCTGGGGACCAGGCAGTGGGTGTCTACGGCATTGGTATAAAATTAGAAATTGGGAGCTTATGCTAACTTTGCAAAACGCAATAACTTAGGGGCTATGAAAAGTAACATGGAAAAGTCCTAACGGGAAGACTAAAAATAAAATTGACTTCGTAATGTGTTCTAACCCCGCAATTGTGCAGGACGTATAGAGGTAATCGGAAATGTACGATACAGTGACCGCGGGATAGTAAGGTCTCCAATTAGTCTAAACTGAAGAGGGAACGAAACAGATTAGTAAGAAAGAAGTCCATCAACGACTTAGCAGTGTGGGAGAGGGCAGAAGAGTTCAAGATTTCACTACGGAATAGATATTTCGCTCTAAGCGAGGATAACGACATTCATCTAGAAGCAATGAACAGTAATATCCAATCCAACAGCCCAGATAGAATTTGCAGAGATATCAAAGCTACTCAATATGCGCAAAGTGATTTATATAAGGAAGTATAACATGGAGAAAATTGAGCATGCTCTAGAGAACGGTGGCAGCCTTAAAGCGGTGAAGAGGAAATTAGACGTAGGCAAAAATCACATGTATGCTCTAAGGGACAAGGCGGGCAACGTCATCACGAATATGGATGTCACCCGTTAATAATTAGGGGGATTATTAACGATGCGCCCTTAACGGTGCGCACACTCCCAGACACCTTTAGAGTGAGTGGGGGCAGCTGTTCCGGTCGCAAAGGAGATGCCCTCGACCTGCGTGGCAAGCTCAGCCGGAATTCAACTACCTTGTAGTGACAGAACGGGGTGGCCGTTTGGTTCCCAGCTGTCGCCGGTTCAAGCCAGAGTAAGGTTCGGGGTCAGAAGTAACAAACAAAACAAACTTTATACACAGCAAGAGACGATACAGAGGAATACACAAACGCTAAAATTGCACAGACGAGAGGTTCACAGAATAACAAACGCTAAGCATGCAATTACAGAGGTATTCAATAACACAGAGGATTTACAATAGATCAACACGAGAGAGTCACAAAAACAAACACCAAATTGTTCACCGGGCACTGTTGCAGTCCGACGCCTCGAGAGTCACGATGGGGCAGCCATGAAAGACGAGCGCCGCTTCCTCGCAGGACCGTGGGCTTGCCATCAGCCTGACTATACCTACTGCAGGGTGAAGGCCTCCCATATTTCTCCACTTAACCCGATTTGGTGCTAGCTGCATCCACATGACCCCAGCGAACTTCTTAACCTCATCCGCCCACCTAACTTTCTCTCGCCCCCTGCTACGCTTTCCTTCCTTTGGAATATACTTTGTTACCCTCAGCGACCATCGGTTATCCTCTCTTCGCACTACATGTCCTGCCCATGTCCATTTCTTCTTCTTAATTTCCACTAGAATGTTGGTAACCTGAGTTATTTCTCTGACCCACTCTGCACGCTTCCTATCTCTTAATGTTACCCCTACCATTTTTCGTTCCACAGCCCTCTGGGTTGTCCTCAACTTAAGTAGACCTCTCTTGGTTAGTCTCCACGTTTCAGCCCCATAGATGAGTACAGGTAAGATGCAACTGTTATATACTTTCCCCTTTAGCGATACCGGTAAGCTGCTAGTCAATCTGTGTGTGCTTGCCAAATGCGCTCCATTCCAATCTTATTCTTCTTGTTATTTCCTTTTCATGGTCCGGATCTGCGGTTACTACCTGTCCTAAGTAGACATATTCGCCTACTACTTCCAGTACTTCGTCACCTGTCTGTCTGTTAAGGCGCGCTAAAGCTGGCGCACACACACACTTGGCTTCGCTGGTTAAAGCGCTCCATTTTCCTCCCGTCGAACCGCGCGTCGTCATTGGCTAGGACCCGTAGAAATTTCTGGATGGTTCTGGCGTATTCCAGACTGGTGAGTCACCTTCATCGCCGGGTGGTGAGAAAGAGGGCGACGGCGACGCGTACAAAGCTACGCGCGCTCTCGCGCGGGGAAGGAGGTTTTTCTCGAATCTTGTGGAAGTTATCACGCGTCGACGCGCGGGCCTCGCGCCGCGCCGGCTTAATGTTGGATTGGTAAAACGTTTATTCGGGGCCTGCAGTAGAACGCGCGCGCTCCGGACGGGGCCTACGTCGTCCTCTGGGCACCGGCCGCGCGGCCTGGGTCCCCGTTCGCCGTGGCCGGCTGGCTGGTTCCCTGCCGGGCCAGCGCCTTGATGACCTGCTGGACGGCCCAGAGTTGCTCCTCTTGAATGTCGCTCTCTGCGGCTGCTTCCAGTCGCGGCGGGATCCTCCCAGACTTAGCTTCTTCCTGGTACTGGGTACAATTCCACAGCATGTGTGCGAAGCCGGCAGTCTCCGTTCGGCAGACTCTGCATTTGTCTGTCGGGTGCGTCTCGGGATACATTCTATGCATCAGCAACGGACTGGGGAGTGAGCCCGTCTGTAGCTGTCTGAATAAAACGGCTTGCTCTCGACTGAGCCCCGAGCAAGGGGGTGGAAGAGTTCTACGAGCTAGGCGGAACACCTTGGTTATTTCGTTGTAGTCCGTCATGCGGTCTTTGGTGCTGAACCACAGCGGCCAGTCGACCGAGACGCGGTCCGTTAGCGCGCGCGCCTCGGCGTGTGCCGTCTCGTTGTGGTTGGCGTTGCGGTCTGACGCCTCGCCCGCGTGCACTGGGAACCACTTGATTCTCACTTGTCTGCTGCCATTGTCGTTTTTTGGTTGCCTGCAGTATGCGCACAGCTTCTTTCGCTATCCTGCCTTTGGCGTAATTTCTCACCGCCTGCCTCGAGTCGCATAGCACTGTGTGGCAGTCGCGGTCGGCGATGGCCAGGGCGATGGCCACCTCCTCCGCTTGCTCTGCCTTGGTGCATCTCGTGCTGGCGGTCGTGCGAACGGTACCGGTCGCGTCGACGACGACCGTCGTGAACCCGTGTATCTTGGCATACTCAGCCGCGTCAACGTAGCGTGCGTGTGTCGGCCGCGTGCTGGTCTATCAGCGCCTTGGCTCTCGCTGCTCTCCTCCCTTTGTTATACTACGGGTGCATGTTCTTCGGTACCGAGTCCACTCTGATGTTGCACCTGATCTCATCGGGGACGGAGAGTTGCGTCTGCTCCCTGCCTTGATATCCAATTCCCAGGTTGTCCAGGATTTTCCGGCCGGCCTTGGTCGTAGACAGTCTTTCGAGCTGTGCGGCACGTTGGGCCTCCGCTATCTCCTCCAGCGTGTTGTGCACCCCTAGCTGCAGGAGGCGTTTGGTGCTAGTTGTTTCGAACAGTCCCAGTGCCGTCTTGTAGGCTCTGCGGATAAGTATATCTATCTTGTTTCTCTCGCTCTTGTTCCACTTGTGGTAGGCCGCCACGTACGCTACGTGACATATGACGAACGAGTGGATCATTCTGATCAGGCTCTCTTCCTTCATTCCACTTTTCTTGTTCGTGACTCGTTTGAGTAGTCTCGTGGCGTTCGCCGCTTTCGCAATGAGCCGGGTGGCGGTCTCGCCGTTTCTGCCGTGCGTCTCGATCGTCATCCCCAACACTCTGATCTTGTTGACTCTTGGGATCGCGTTTCCCTCTCTGGTCTTGACTTTGATTGCCTCGTACTCTCTCGGGCTGCTCTTAGGTTTGCGATGCTTGACAGGCGGGTAGACGAGGAGCTCCGACTTGCTCGACGAGCATCCGAGCCCCGTTCCGTCGAGTTGGTCTTCGATCGCATCAACGGCCGCCTGTAAGGTGGATTCGATGTGGGCATTGCTGCCCCCTTCCACCCACAGCGTTATGTCGTCCTAGTATATCGTATGTCGGACTTCCGTGATGTTCCTGAGCCTTTCGGCCACTCCTATCATCACGAGATTGAAAAGCACCGGCGAGATGACCGATCCCTGAGGTGTGCCTGTGCTTCCCAGCTTCTTCTCCTGTGCTTGGAGGTCCCCCGCTCTGAGCTCGGCCATTCTGTCCGTGAGGAAGTCTTTGATGTAATTGTATGATCTCTCTCCCATGTTGAGTTTCGAGACTTGGGATAGAATCGCTGAGTGCTTCACCTTGTCGAAGGCGCTCTGTAGGTCGAATCCCAGTACTGCTTTGTTGTCGCCAGTTTTGCCGTCGATGAGCTTGAGCTGTATCATGGCGTCTTGGGTACTTAGATGCTGCCTGAAGCCAATGATCGTTTCCGGGTAGAGATCTTCTTTCTCGAGGTATTCTTGCCACCTGTTGAGCAGGACGTGCTCCAACACCTTGCCCACGCAAGATGTGAGCGATATGGATCGGAGGTTATCCGTGTCGGATGGCTTGCCCGGCTTGGGGATTAGGATGATCTTGGCCTTCTTCCACTGCGTCGGCAGCGTTCCCGTTTTCCAGCATTTGTTGTAATAACTCGTGAGGCTTTCTATGGATTTGTCGTCGAGGTTCTTAAGCGCCTTGTTGGTGATGCGGTCCAGCCCGGCCGCCGACCTGCTGTTGAGGTCCTGCAGTGCCGTGCGAACTTCTTCTACGTCTATATCTCTGTCGAGACGGGCGTTGGGCAGCACCCCGTACGGCCCATGGCACTCCGTGGGCGTAGTCGGCAGGTATCTGTCGCTGATGCGTTTCGTCACCTTATCGGCGCCGTGTTTAGTGACTTCTCGATGGATGAGTTTCGCCAGTCTGTCCCTTTGGTGTGACTTAGTCTTGGTTTCGTCGAGCAGATGCTTCAGCAAGTTCTATGTTTTCCCGTTGTGCATCTGGCCGTCGGCAGCGTTGCATATCTCGTTCCACTGTTGCGCACATAGCGTTCGACAGTGGTCCTCGATTGCTCTGTTGAGTTCTGCGACTTTCTTTCGTAGCCTACGATTAAGGCGTTGTTGTTTCCATCTGTTGAGAATGGACTGCTTGGCCTCGATAAGGTGAGCCAGTCGGCTATCCATTCTGTTCGTTTCGAAGTCTGTTACTATGTCTTTGGTTGAGTTTCGAACATCTTGGAGGATCTTGTTGGTCCACGCGTCGATGTCGTCGATTTCGGTCTCTTCCGCTTCCTGATTTCTGTTATCTCTGAAAACAGACCAATCGATCCACGTATGTTTCCCGACTTTGGTACTGCTCTGCTCCGGTATGACGATTTCCAATATCATGTGGTCGCTACCGAGGTCCACCCCCGTGTTCCTCCACGTGATCGTGATCGGTTCGTTGTTCTTGATGAACGTGAGGTCGGGGCTGGTATCTCGGGACACGGAGTTGCCAATTCTCGTTGGGTAAGCCGGGTCGGTTATGAGGGTATAGTCGAGTTCCGCCGCGTCTTGGGATAGGTTTCTGACTTTTGCATTACTTTTGACGTAGGCCCACGCCGGATCCATCACATTAAAGTCGCCGCATGCGATCAGCGTGCTCTGGCCGGCCGTCGTGCTTGCCTTGTTAAGAATGGCTTTGAACCTCTGGAGTATCCGCGATGGGTTACTGTAGATGTTCAACATGAAGATGCTGTTTTTTCTTTGCTTGGTCGGTATGAGTTCGGTGAGCGTGTGTTCAATCCTGACATTGCTTAGCCGGTGTTCGACGAAGGTGAGTCCCTTCCTGACCAGGGTGCACAGGCCTCTGCCGTCGGGCGGGCCCGCGTGCACCCTGTAGCCGGGGAGGGACGGCTTGTCCACTAGTGTTTCTTGAAGGAGGAGCACGTCGGGCTTGCGAGCCGCGTGCTCGATGTACTGCTGGACGACTGCCTTCTTCTTGACGAAGCCGCGGCAGTTCCACTGCTACACTGTTATGCCTGTGGAGTTGGAGGCCATGATTGTCCGATTCGGAATTCTCCGTGTTGCTGCGCTTGGTTGACTTGATGCTGTACTGGCGCGAACGTTGGGTTGCTTAGTATTAGTTGCACGCTTCTTTCCAGATTGCTGAGTCTATTGACGTTCTCCGTTTGGAAGGCTTCGATGGCTTGCTTCATCGATTTGATCATATCCTCGAGGCTGTTGAGTTTGGCCTCGACGTTGTTGTTGCTGCTGTCGGTGCTGCAGTTGCTCATGTTGTTCTTGGTCTTGCGCGATTCGACGGCCCTCTTCTTCGTTGCCGGCTCCTTGTCTGCGTCGGCCGTAGTTGCTTCGGCCTTGTTGTTGCCGCTCGGGCTGGATCTTTGCTGTGCGACGTTGCGGAAGGCATTGCGGGTCTCCGCGATTTCCTTGGTGAGGTTGTTGATGGTGGCTCGGCGGGTCGCGTCCTCCTTTTTTAGGGCCTCGTTGATCTCTCGTTCCTTGGTTGAAGCGTTGTCTTCTGTCTTGGCGTTGTAGCTCGGATTTATCTTCATGATACCTTGTGCGGCGTTGCCCCAACCGACTCTCTCACGCGACAGTGATCCTTGGGTTTTCGTTTTTCGCGCGTCTCTGCTCTGGCCCCTGCAGCTGCTATTTCTCGACTGCGCGCGGTCTCTCGATGGCGTTCTTGACTTATGGGCAGCTGGCTTGTCGAGTGGTGGGAAATCGCTCAAATGTGCGCCGATTTCGTGACAATGGCCGAGATAGTCAAAGTTGCCAAGGAATTCTATACTGATCCATACAATAACCGAAGTGGTGAGGACAATAAAGAGATTGAGAGTAGGGAAAAGCAGACATTCCGCCAGTGACGAAGGCCCGAGGTTAAGAAACCTTTATAAATTATGAAAAGGGGAAAAACAGCTTGGAAAGATCAGGTAACTGCAGATTTTTTTAAGGACGGGGGAGATAATAGGAAAACTGGCTACCTTGTATATGCAATATGCCTGGTGTCATCGACGGTACCGAAATCATGAAATAACGCTAACATTATCCTAATTCATAAGAAAGGGGATACAACGTGCTTGAAAAATTACAGACTAATCTGCTTACTATTCGTTACGTAAAAGGTATTTACTAAGGTAATCGCTAAGGAACAAGGACAACCATAGAATTCAAACACGCAGGTTTTAGGAACGGGTACTCAACTATCGATCTTATCTGCACCATAAACCAGGTGATACAAAAATAATGTAAATATAAACAGGCCTTATACATAGCATTCATTGATTACGAAAAAGCATTTGACTTCGTAGAAATATTGGCAGTCATGCAGGCATTGCGAAATCAGGGTATACACGAGCCGTATGTGAAGGTACTGAAAGGTATGTATAGTGGCTGCACAGCAACCATTGTTCTGCATAAAGACAGTAATGAAATTCCTATAAAGAAAGGTGTCAAGCAAGGAGGCACGATCTCCTCAGTACTGTCATAGCTTGCTTAGAGGAAGTAGTCAGACTTGGAATGGGAGCAGTTAGGGATAAGGGTAGATGAGAATACCTCAGTAATCTACGATTTGCTGATGGCATTGTCTTCATAAGTAACTCAGGGGATGAATAGCGACGAATTATTGATGACCTAGACGGTAAAAGCAAAAAGGTGGATTAAAAAATTATTAAGCAGAAGAACACGATAATGTTCAACAGCCAGGGAAGCAAAAGCAGTTTGCGATAGGTAGACAAGCACTGGAAGTCGTAGATAAATATCTCTACTTAGGACAGGTACTAACCACAGATCCGTATCATGAAAAAGAAATAACTAAAGAAATAAGATTGGGACTCATCAATTCCACTGCGCCTTGAAGTCGACGACGCTACCCTCCATTTATCAAGAAAAGAAGACCTCCGGCGCCGCACACCTGCTCTTATCCCTCCATGTGCGGTATCCGGCCCTCCCCCCGCAGTCTCACCCGTGCAGACGAGGTAGCGCTTAGGAGGATCCGGGTCACTGTTGCCTTGACACCAGCTGTCACTAGGACGTGGTCTCATTTCTGACACCTATATCCCCGCCAAGGGTGTCCGATCTGTACAAACGAAAATATTGAAGCCGACATTCACCACTTCTTGTGGGTCTGCCCAGCACTGAAATCGTCTCTAATTCGACACCTGACGATAGCTGACCTTTCAGGAAGCCATCCTGCCTCGTATATCACTTGGACGAAGGGACCTCATTTTCCATTCATTTATTCGTTTATTCATTCTTCATCTCATACCCTACTGATGCCCTGAGGCAAGAAATATCGTTACAAAAAAGAAATGTTGGGGTGGATTGCATTTGGTAAATACTCGCAGATTATGACTAGCAGTTTACCGGTATCGTTCAAGAGGAAAGTATATTGTAACGGGGCCAGGTCTAGCAGACATCACACAGCGACAGCAAGCTAGGTCAGACCAGCGGCTCAACACCAAACCTTCGGCTTCGTCTCGAGAAGCCCAAGCGCTCGCGAAAGCCGAAAATGACGACGAGGAATGTTCCGTGTCATTGGCCCCCTTGGTAAATAAGCACCGTCCTGATGCCGGGAGGTTGAGCTTGAGAGAAAAAAAAAAGTAGCATGGAAGGCAGTTGCTGGGCTCACATACGTGCACGCACACAAACAAAAATGTCAACTGTCTCGGCCATAATATTGTTTCAGGCGCACCACGTGGAGAACCTCTGGGAGCGCGGAGCATCGAGACTTTTGGAACCCATCCGGAATTACTTCGTTATTTAGGTCCCCAACTGGTCTTAGCACTTTGTACGGTCCAAAGTATCGACAGAGGAGTTTTTCACTGAGGCCCCATCGGCGTATCGAAAACAAGACCCACACACGGTCTCCAAATGCGTACCGAGCATCACGGCATCGGAAGTTGTATCTTTTGGGCATCTCGGCGTTGCTGGTTCTGAATTCGCAGCCTGGCTAGCTGACGGGCCTCTTCGGCGAGGTGTAGAAAGGTATGAACATCATCGTGCTGATTGTCATCGTCCAGATGTGGCAACATAGCGTCAAGCATTGTGGTCATTTCGAGGTAGTGGACTAGGCGGAAAGGGGGCATGTTCGTTCTTTCCTGGACCGCCATATTGTAAGCGAAAGTGACGTACGGTAGCACTTCATCCCATGTTTTGTGCTCCGCGTCGACGTACAGTAAGAGCATGTCAGCGAGTGTTTTGTTCAGCCGTTCAGTCAAGCCGTTCGTCTGAGGATGGATGGTATAGTGTCGCCTTCCTGTGTTCTGCATGACTTTGAATCATAATTTGCTGCAGCAATTCGGCTGTGAATGCGGCACCTCTGTCAAATATTCCGGTGCGCCGTGACGCAGGACAACGCAATGGATGAAAAACTTAACATCTAGGGCAGTACAGTTGGGTAAAGCGGAGATTTCCGCGTATCGTGAGGTAATCCGTAGCAATGGTAACCCTCCCGTTACCGGTGTGTGAAAGGGAAAATGGTCCCAACATGTCCATGACAATCTGCCGGAAGGGCCTCAATGGCGGGTCTATTGGCTTTAAGAATCCGGTGGATTTGGTCGGCGGCACCTTACGATGCTGACAGCTGCAACTCGTTTTGATATAGTGTGAAGCGTCTGAATAAGGACGAGGCCACTAGTACATTTTCTTGAGCCTTGCAAGCGTGCAGGTGATTCCAAATGTCCAGAAGTTGGTTCACTGCGGCAAGCTTGTAAAATTTGTCACGTAGACACATAGGTACAACAATCAGGTAAGGCGTTTGGCTGGCGGCAAAGTTTTTCTTCATGAGAACACCATCGTGAACACATTACGATGACGGAACACGCTTGAAAGCTATCAGAGTAGTTGCACATGCATCGTTTAGATAGTCCATAATGTGATGATGTTCGGGATCTGCAGATTCTCTTCCAGCGAAGCATTCTGCGCTGATGACATTTAACAGTATGGCGGCACCAGGAATTTCATCTGTGAGGGTATCTACAGGGGCAGGTGAGACGCACTCGGCGTCCGAATGCTGGCGGCCAGACTTGTACGTGACAGTTATGGCGAATTCCTGTAGTCGGAGACTGCATCTTACAAGGCGGGCTGACGGGTCCCTAAGTTTCGTGAACCAACGTAGGGCATGGTGGTCAGTAACTACTTTGAACGGTTTCCCATAACAATATGGCCGGATTTCGGCATCGCCCCCACAATGGCTAGACATTCTTTCTCTGTTGCAGAATATTTCGATTCCGCTTTAGACAGACAGCGACCGGCGTAAGCAATCACACGTTCTTGGTCGCCCTAGATTTGATAGAACGGCGCCCAGACCTACGTCGCTTGCATCGGTGTGAAGCGCCGTGTCGGCGTTTTCGTCGAAGTGAGTCAACTTGTAGGCGGCGTTGAAGCTCTTGGAATGCTTGTATCTGTGGTGTGACCCAAGTAAAAGGCGTGTCTGTCTTCGTCAGACGTGTTAGAGGCTCGGCGAGTCGAACGAAATCTTTCACGTAGAGCTAGTAATAAGCACATAAGCCAAGAAATCGTCGCACAGCTTTCTGGTTTTGGAGCGGGGGAAAGTTATCAGTAGCTGTCATTTTCTCGGGATCCGGCAGGACACCAGCGTGGCTTACGACGTGCCCTAAGAACTTGAGCTCGGTGCAAGCAAAATGACACTTCTCGTTCCAGAGGATGTTATGGCTTGCGAAACAGTTTCAAGGCGCCGAATGTGCTCCTCGAACGTTGGAGCGAAGACCAAAATGTCGTCAAGGTAAACGAGACATGTCTGACACTTGAGATCTGCAAGTACGGTGTCCATAAGCCGTTGGAAAGTAGTCGACGTAGAACAGAGACCAAAGAGCATAGCCTTAAACTCGAAGATCCCATACGGAGTAATAAACGCCGATTTCTCTCGGTCCCTCTCACCTACCTCTATTTTCCAGTATCCGGTTTTCAGCTCCATTGAAGAGAAATATTTCGCGAAGAAGAGGCCATCTAGAGCATCGTCGACGTGGCAGGGGATCGAAGTCTTTCTTCGTAACTTTGTTTAGCCGGCGGTAATCCACATAAAACCTCAGCGTACCATCCTTTTTCTTTACTGGCCACGGACTCCGCGAGGGCTGGATGACATCATAGCGAAGCACCTCTCACTTGTCGGGTGATAGCGGCGCGTTTAATCGGAGACACTCGATAAGGTGACTCTCTAAGAGGTGGCACGGTATCATCCGTAATAATGTGGTGCTTGGCGAGATCGGTTTTGCCAACACGTGAAGAATTGGAGAAGGTCGTCCGATAGCGCTGGAGGAGCCCGTTCACTTTGCGATGCTGCAGTTGAGAACGCGCAGGGTTAATACCGAAGTGTAAATCAGTGGTGTAGGCCTCTACACCTCGGTCAATGACAGCGTCGCAAGTCCAGAGGCGTTTCGAAAGCAAACGTGAGCCACTACAGTCTCAACGCCTAAATGCTGGTGCTCACCTCCGAAATTCGCCAGCAGAACATCTGCTTTGCAGTCTTCGCGGTGAACACGGCGGTGAACAACTCCCCTGGCGACAGCAAGACTCCGCTAAAGTGAACTAGAATATCCCAATATTCTAGTTCACTGTAACTCCGCTCAAAAACCAGAATCGTTTTGCTTTCCACGACACCTTCGAAGTTTCGTAGTGTCTTCGCGGCGACAGACGTCATGATGGAACCGGGCGGGATGACGACGTAATCATCGAGAATGTGATCATCGATGTCAGTGCACGTTAAAGATCCCCAGGTGGTCGAAATTACTCCGTAGCCCTCCACTACGGCTCCTCTTTCCATTTTCACTCCCACCTTCCTCCCACCAGGGGCCGCCCCCGATCCCGAACAAGAAGCCGTTCAAGAGGTCGCTCGAGCTCTACAGACTACCAACCCATGGAAGAGCGCCAGCGAGGAACGCAGGGCCGCGAGTTTTGTAAACGGGGTCTCTCGGACTAAGAAAGCAAATATGAAGGATGAGGAAATTGAGAGTTTAAAGAAAATAGTTGAAAAGTTAATGGGCATTGTCGAATCATTAAGAACTGAGAATCAGAATTAGAGAAATCCGAAGCAGCAGCAGCCGCGCCCCATGCAGCAACCGTCAGTCATTAAGCAGACACCCCCGTGCAACAACCGCAACAGGGAGAGAGGATAAAATGGCCACTGAGGCGCCCCTATCGCCTCCGGTTAAACGCAAAATAATGTAGATCCCATATGAACGAATTCATGAACCACATGAATGTTCAAATGCAGGCGATACTCGGGGCTGTGCAGAAGCAGGCCGAGGAAATGCAGACTTAGGAACGAAATGGTAACCATAAACGCATGGCAGCAAAATATCTAGCAAGCGATTACGCAGCTTCAAAATGTCCAGGCGCGCGCGTAAACATGAAATTTGGTAGTGGAATTGTCACGGGTTTCAGCAAAAGCGAGCTATCCTGCAACAGTATCTTCCTCTATTAAATGAGACTCCATTGGCAATTGCCCTCCATGGAACTGAGAAAGGCGCAAAATTAAGAGAGATCCTCTGTAACGACCTTTGTTAAGCGCAACATTGCGGCCATAGAGCACGACCTAGAGTCGCGGGAAATTCAGAATGTATTTCTAGAAATTTTAACGGGGAAGCAAAGGTATCCAAGTCTATTTCTATTAAACGTGCACAGCTCATCGAAGCAAAAGAAGGTTAGATTCAGGGCACTCATACGTAAGGCCCTTAAATTGGCAAAGGATCAGCCGTTGGTAATTGTCGGAGACTTCAATGCCCATCACAGAGAAGGGCAACTGTGGGAAGATGCACACGATCTCGGGCTCACTCTCCACACGGGCCCGATCAGGTGACGAGGATAGAGAACAGCGTCTTTGCAAACACATCCTCAGACCTGACATTTCAGTATTCAGTATCTACTCGGATGACATTAACCTTTGGGTAAACCAGGGCAGCGATGTGAAAGTCTAGAACTTATTGAGATCTGCTACTGGCATCATTGTCTAGTATGCAGCAGAGAGGGGGCTCGCGTGCTCACTGAAAAAATCAGAACTCTGTGTATAATTCAAAACACCTGCGATGCAAAACATCGACGGACATAAAGATTGAGGTGGCAGGTAAAGAAGTACCGAAGGTGGAACAGATTAGAATATTAGGATTGATTCTCCAGGCCAATGGGTACAATGGAGAGGTCATAAAGAATCTATAGCGTCATGAGATGCACACTCTGGGCCTTATTAGACGCATAGCAGTTAAGGGCAGAGGACTTAAAGAGAGAAACCTCTTGAAGCTAGTACAAGCGTACGTGATTAGCAGAATTAGCTACGCGACGCCATACTTGGACATCAAAGCGGCGGAGAGAAACAGGATAGACAACCTCATACGCAAATGCATAAAGAGAGCACTGTTCGCTTTGGGAGTACATAATACGTAGAGGGAGTTAGCAAAAGCAGTTAGTCTCTCAGATAGCAGGATGTGCGTCACTAGCATGGATACACTTTATTCACACTTCTAGGCATGTCTCATATATCAAATTATTGATATATCATATTTCAAGATTCCCTTTCAGGTTCGATATATCTGGGCAGACTGCAACCGCTGCCCTTCTCTTAAAACGTACACTTTTAAAATTCAGTGTCCCTGTACAGTGCCTCAAACCCACGCTTCCCAACATGCTCCTCTTCCGAATGTGGGGAATCACTCTCACAGTGGCATGCAAAAAACCTGTTTCCAGGCACTTCTAAGAAGCATGATGCAGAGAAGGGACTGGATGATGACAAAGGTGAACACATAGGTCGAGGAGTTCAAAATGGCACTATTTCTGATGCAGATCTCTGAAGATGAGCACACTGTGCAAGATAAAAAACACAGCTGCTATACCAGTTTTGAAACTTACTGCCCAGTAGATTCTGCAGCACAACCAGTACTTGCGAGAGGTTCATAAATTTAACTTAATGCTTCATAAATTCAACTTAGTGGCCAGTTAGAGCCATTTCCCACTTTTTCTTTTGTGCAGCGCAAGAGCTGAATAGAATATCCGAGATGAGTGTGCTAAAAAGCTAGCACAGAAAAGTACTTCAACTTCGGACAAGATGGCCTTTAAACAGACATTCTCAACAACCCAATCGCACGCAGCAGAGCACCTCCAAAAAAAAAGCACGGTCAGCTAAACAGTGAGCTCCCAGAGCCTGTTGCGAAGACTGGTCCTCGTTTACTACCGGCCACAACATTCGGGTACAGTGGCTATAATTACCGGCCAGAATGTGCCAGCACGGCGAACTCTCAGTGCCACCGCTGTGAAGATCCACAGCGAAATGCCAGATTCTCCGCCAAAACTTCCATTGTTTCTGTCAGCTTGGAACTGCCTTTACGCTTTTCACACCAAGCAGAATCTAATTACCTTCCTTTATTAAAATATGAACCAATAGCCCATGAATTTTGATTTGTTTCCCCATGTTTCGCTAAGAATTCTATCTAACATTCTGTTCAAAGTGTGCATGACTTTTACAATACTGAAGCACACGGTCACCAAATAGGCAGCACAATAGATGCAATGAAAGAATATTAATTCAAACGCATAATAATATGCATATATTTCTTCATTGAAAAGGTTTTTATCACACCTGAAGGGGATAATTAACAAATACAACACTATAGCAGCCGTAGACCCCCAAAGGAGTTTGCGACGGTAAGGCGGATGGAATGGAGGATTGGCCCCGTGACTGCCTGCGTTCAGCTCCTCCTCCAGGGCACCTAAACAGTGCCTGACATAACCTGCAAGAGCAGTCAAAGGTTTGGTCAACCTGGTGAAAGAAATAAGGAAAACAAAGCAAAGTATAATTAGTGTCACACAAAACCTATTAAACAAAGAGGCAGGTGACCAACAAAGAAGGCCTTTCACTCAATTGAAGGTGTAAACTTATTGTGATCGCAGCAACCCTTTTCGCTTGCTATGGCCACTATAACGAAATAAATGAGTGGCTGGGCAAGATATAGTACTCTGACAACAGGCAGAAATTATTAGTCGAAGGCCCTCAAATAGGAAGCAGTTAATGATTTCATAATAATTGTATCCAGCTGTATATGCCAGGTACTATGGCACCTTGTTCGGCCAACTTCATGTCGCATTCACACTGCGCGAGCCTCCTAACTCGCATTCCAGCTCGAAAGCATTGATTACGTATAATGTGACTAACCTTGAATAAACGTAAACAAAATGCTATTTCAAGTCTTCCTCTCAGTACTGAAGGAAGAGATGTTTCGTATAGAAATTATATTAAGCAAAACAATATATCTTAAATAAAAGATATTACTTCATTGCCTAGCATACAAATGTATAGTTTGGCCAGAGAGAGGATAGATTTTGAATGTATGCTTTAGCTGTTTTTGGCAAGAATCTTTTCTCAGTCTCGCTTTCAGGTCTTGAAAAGACTACATCTTTTCTGGGCCTGCTAACTGGTCTTAGACAGCTTTAATTTTTATATTAAACTTAAAGCAAGAATTCTCCCCTCAATTTCATCAGTTTTAGAACGAATAATTGTTTTAAGGGAGTAATTACTCACAGACAGCTACCCAAGCGCAGCCAATGATTACAAAGGAAAGCTTTACAGATATTCTTTCACTACAAAGTTACTGAGAAAGCTCACCATTTCTGTGTTAGCTATATCTCGTACATCAAAATATGAGTACACCAATTACCCATGGCTGGTGCTACTTTCTCCTTGATGCCTTTGCACTGAAAAAAAATCGAACACCAAATCACTAATTTTATCTACTTCTGAGTAACATCACTGAAGAATTAAAAAAACAATGTTATAAAATACAAACACTGATGAATGATGCAACAAGGAACACCCCGCTGCGGTGGGGTACTGGTTAGGGTGCATAATGTCTGTGCCCAAGGATGCGGGGTCGAATCCCGGCCCAACAGCAGCTTTTCAATGGAGGCAAAAAGCAAGGCACACCTGTGTGCTGTGCGATGTCAGTGCACGGCAAAGAACTGCAGGTGGTCGAAATTTCCGCGTCCCTCCACTAGCGTCTCTTATAGCCTGAGTGCTTTGGCATGTTAAACCCCACAAACCAACCAACCATTACATAAACCACACGAAGACTTCCTTGATGAGGCATTCTGACTCCCCTTTCTTGGCTTCCCGGTGTCATTTTTTCTCCAACTGCACTTCGCCCACTTCTTGAAACAGGAGCTCCACTTCTCGCATGCAAAGATTAAGGTGATACCGAATCTTACCGGTGACCTCGAAAGCATGTGCCTAACTGTGTGACTCGCGACTCACCAGCTACGCCCATGTAACTCGCCCGCTCGGCAGCTGTGCCTAACGATGTGATTTGATGCTGGCTCGCTGCTTGACTGCTCAGTGGGTGTGCCTAAATGTGCAACTTGCTCGCTCTGTGCTTTGCAGAGCTATGAAAAAAACTGGTTGCACACGCTAGTCACTGGGCTGTCAACTGAAGGGCCCCATGCAGATGCTGAGAACAATTTAACATTTGGACACATTAAGGAAACCACGAAACAAAAAGGTGGTGTGATATTGAACTAATACGAGTAGCAGTCCAACCAAATGTGAAACAGATACTGCACATTTCTTTCTCCAAAGACTAACTTCAGAAAAAAATATCTTAAAAAATCGCAGAATGAAAAGGTACCGCTACAGCGACTATCCCATCAACTCCTAATGCAAAACTTCACCATCCCCCTAACTTAAACTGTCAAACCGTATACAACCTTGCTAAACCATGCACAGCAAAGCTAAATACAAATTTTGCTAGTATCATTAGGTTCAAGCCATGCTTACATCTCCCATTTTTTTTTTTTGCCATTAAATGATCCTTTCAAGCATTTTGACATTACACTGTAGGACAGAAAGGGCACTCCTGTAAGTACCATATACACTATCATCAAGAATCGATACAATGCTACCATGCGTTTAAAAACTTCACATCTACAGTCATGTAATCTGGTCATCTGAACAATATCACACTAATGGGTTGCAAGGCAGACTTTTCCCTCTAAGAACACACACCCTGTAAACTTTTGACCACAATAATAGTCTTTGTAAAAAGTTGAGCCCAGAAGGCTTTGCTTCTACGCCATGTAGTCAGCCTCTTCATGCACTCATGAAAGTCCAAACCATTGTAGGAGGCAGGGCCAAAATCTTACTATCAAGATTCACATTACTGAGGATGCATACAAGCAGCCACCACATGGAGTAGCTCTGAGGCAAGCCCCTTGGGCTCTAACCTTTAGACCTAGGCAGCTCATTAATGTGTACGCACCAAATAAAGTCATGGAAGCCGTACAAAATAACAAAAGTCCAAACAATCAGACCAATGGATAACAAAATAAACGACCATCGCTTTTTCTTGCTTTTTCTAGCCAGTCGCAGGTCTGCCATTCTTGAAGCTGTGCAGCGACAGCTATTCCGTTAAAGTAAGTACTGTATTTACACAAATAACGCAACTACAAAAACAATCCAAGGGCAGAGTGTGAAATCACATGAAAAAGAAATCTTAAAATTACAGTGCAATCACAGACTGCTCAAGCAAACGGGTTCCGAGGTGCCAAGATCTTGGTCAAAAGAATGATGATGGCTCACAAAAGCAGCACCACAATGAATATGGCGACTCTGTTTGAAAGGCAGTACTGCAGAAATGCTGCCGACTTTGATGCAACAAAGCCTCCAACATGTTTACACGCCTCCCACACAGCACCAGCCACATTCATCACTGCGCTACTGCTGTCAAAAGTTTCATGCTTTCCAGTCTTATGCCTACTAGCCATTCTCTTCATAACTTGCTTTCTTATCTGTTTTAATGCCTGTTTCTCAATGGCATGAGCGGAGTTTTTACCCACATGCACCATGCGGGCCAAGGGTATTTAAAGGTTGGGTTTTCCAGGGTGTCAAGCGAACCAAAATCCCCAACTTTTCCAGGTTTTCCCTGATTACCTCAGTTCAAATTCCCTGAAAAGTGAAGAGGCTCAAAAATGTAGCTGCTGATGATAATGAGCATAAACAAAAAATTCACAATGAAAACCTGTTTATTATTCATAGTCTGCAATTTACAATAGTGAAAGGGCTGTCATTAGTATTAATGGCCGTTAAGAATGTCAAAAGCTTAATGAATATTAAAAGCACACTGATACCAGCCTCAGAGCACATGAGCCTATTGTTTGCGAGCCACCCACCCCGCAATCAGCCAAGCCAATCCAATCCAATATGGTTGCACGCACACAGCAGAACACGTTTGGCAGCATAGCCCACTGATCGTTTTCGCGCTGGCGGCGCGGCTATTCCTACTTTTTGTCGTGTACTGTTCTCACGCAGTGCTTCCACATATTTTATTGAGTACCCACCTAACGTGTGTATTGCTTCTTCTATTGTGGCAGCGCAGCCATGCACTGGCGTCAAAGTAATAAAGTAAAACCTCGTTAATTTGGATCTCACAGGAGTTAAAAAAATGTCCGAATTATCCGAATGTCAAATTATGAAATGAGCAACAAAAACCGCATGTGATTCTTTTTTTTTATTGCACACTTCTACTTCATGAAGAAGTCAGAAATGCTCGTTCACTTTTTCGCAGAAAGCTGGGCAGTGAGGACCAGTTTGTGAACATGGGACAACCCTTTTAGGGTAAGCATGTTACCAGGAGCATCATAACAGAAGTCCTCTAAAACTGCGAGAGCATCCGCAACTGTAGCGGTACAATGCACCAGGGGCTCATCTTTATCAAGCAAGCCCTCTTTGCCAGACGCCTCATTTGCAACATCGAGGGCATCGCTGATTATCTCATCATCGCTTACGTGTTTACACGATTGTAAGTGGACCCCCTTTTTAAAATTCGAAAATCCGAAGTTGAGGTGTCGATTTACAATCAAAACCCAAGCATGGCACTGAGAGCAGGAACAAGACAATAACCATATCAGGGAGGCTACGGCGAATTTGTTTGCTCTACGGCTTTAAGTGCAGCATTCAGTTACTAAGCGCGCTTCTCGGGAAGCATTTTTTAACTTTTACTGCGCAGCACAAACTGCAGCTGTGGGAGTGTCGATGGTTTACGGAAGAGCCGCTGTTCGAATCGTGGCGACACTCCCTTTTTGTAAGTCAGTTTCGTCAGGTCACATGACACGGTGACACTTCCAGGGAGTGCTGATGGAAAAGCCAACACCGATCACTCATTGAGTTCGGGCTCATTGCATGTTCGCACTTCTTTACGACCAGCTACGTGCTTCGTCACGAGCTCTCCAGTCCAAAAACCATTCGGCACTTGTTTCGTACAGCGTTCAAGGAGGCGGCTATCATTTATGCCGAAGAAACAACTGCACTGTGGACCGCAAGTTCGAAGCCTCGAAACGGGTTATGCGGGAGTGGCAGTAGTAACGGATGCAGCGAGACAAAATTTTTAACTTCGATGCAAAGCGAAGAGGCTTCCAAGGGATACAGATAGATGATAAGCTATCCAGAGCTTGGAGTCCAAGCTTGCCATGTATATCGCTGAAATATGCGATTCGAAATGGAGACGAGTTGTACAGCCAGGCAATAAATTTTCGTTGTCGAGAGCATCCACCGCGGTACTTTTTTTTTTTTTTTCCAGGACATGCGATTTGGGGGGGTCGACTTACAATCGTGTAAATACAGTCTCTGGCCAGCGACAACAACGCCGTCATTGATGGAAGTGTAGTTGGCGAAATTCACTTCGGTGGGGAGCAGCTACTGGCGCTGCAGGCTCCAAGCTTGTGGCAGACTGCACAAATCCACAGTGCCTGGCGGCATGTTTCACACACGTGAGCCAGAATTTGAATGGCACTCAGAAGCGTGATGATGCACGCCTGCTTCCGATCCATGCAAAGAAGCATACGCTCCAGCCCTTGCCTACGATACTTTTTTTTTTTTTTACATATTGGATAACACCTTGATCGATAGGGTGAAGTGCGGCGGTAGTGTTAGGAGGAAGAAGCACGAGCCGGATCTTCGGCACAGCAGCAGGGTTGCGGATGGATAGATGATGGCTGTAGCGGTGGGCATTATGCACGCTCCTAGTGTAAGGGTGTTTGTGCGTGTAGAGCAGCGCCGCCTCCCGTACGTTTTTGAAATAGTGGTTTCCGGTGTTTCCGGTCCTTACATGTGTTTGTGTATTAGCTCTATGCTTACATGGTCCTTAGGGAATGATGGCCGTAGCGATGTGTGCTCCGAAGACTAATTTCCGTAGCAGCCTCGACCCGTCCCCCACCTAAATTAACCGGTGCACACGTAGTGCCGAATTAATGAGAGTTTGCTGCCATAGACCTATGCATATTTTTGAAGGCAGGGAGTATGCAGGCTGAATTATCTGAATTTCTGAATTAACGGGGGCCAAATTAACGAGGTTTTACTGTATATGTGCCTCGCCTTGCGGCGCAGCTGCCACGTGCTGGAGGAGACAGCTTAAAAAAAAAAAATCTGCATGAAATACATACTTGCTGTGCACCAGCTCGAACTGAAAATGCAATGCAGAATATATAGTGCCGTTTTCCCTAACTTGGCTAAATTTTTGCTGGTTTTTCTAGTTTCGCTAATTATTTCCAGTGCATAAAATTTCCCTGACAATTACCGGTTTTCCCAGTCGCTAGACACCCTGTTCTAGCAGCTCAGCAGCCAGGTGGTGAAGGACGTGTAGCTATCTATCTTGAGCAATGAGAAAATGTTCATACTACATTCCTACTTTGGTTGCGAATATTAGTAACGGATGCATTCCAAAGCTGATGAAGAGCGAGAGAAACGAATTCCATCATATTTGTGTACCTACAGTATTCAGTGACAAGGCAGAGATGTCCAAAGGAGATGAAAAGAGAAAACTTGTGGGTGATATTGTTGCCTTAGAGTTGAAGCGAGGCACTTTCCACAATCAACTGTGCTCAGAAATATTTGGAACGATTCACTGCTTGCACAATATAAAACGTAAATACCTTGCAGAAAGCTGGAAACAAGCAGTGCTGTAACCAGTCACAAGTCCTCCTGAGCCTAGCATTTCGAAAAAAATGTATGGCCCGTATCGGACTACAGCCAGTAAGAGAATGCTGCTACTGCTGTCGAGGCCGTTTTGCCAGACTATATCGCTTCGCTTGGGCTGGCTGAATAACGTACACACGTGATCAACTTGGCATATGGAGGTGATGACTCCCGGTGAGCTAGACATCTGGAAACGAAAAATGCGTTCAATGCCAGATTCTTCCACTCCTCCGGCTATTTGTTTATACCAACACTATTGCTGCAAACTAAGAGCTAATTTCGAAATCAAATTCTCAAGAAATACACCTTTTTTTTTTTTTTTTTTTTTTTTGCACAGCCTGGGGGCTTTAGAAGCTTTGTAGCAATACGCATTCAGTACAGGTCTCTATAGATATTTGTGCCCACCACATTTTGTGCTTTCGGAGGTTGATTTGGTCAATGGGGTTAATGCCCCAAATTGACTCAGGCTGGCCTCGCACAGCATACTGGCACCTTACATTTCACCTCCATGCAATTGAAATTGAAAATGCATTAAAACAAACCCAGGTCTGCCGGCTTAGTAGTCGAGCACCCTAACCCCTGAGCCACCGCAGCAGGGCTCCCTAAAGGAACTGGTGATGCGTGCCATTTGGTTACGCTGTCAAACCACATCAATTCACCAACATGAAACTCAGCCTGGCATTCTGTAAAGGTAATTATGTAGTAAACATCCATTTAATCACAAAGAGCCAAGTGGCTGAGGACGTTTGGAGCTGAGCACAAGATTACAGGTCGAATAGAGAGCAAAGAAGGCCCATTTTGATGGCAGTAGAATGAGGGAAAAAAGAAACCTGGATTGATATAAGAGTGCATGTCATCTTTTAGAGTGCAGCTCTTTGGCGCCTGTTCCTGGGCTTGGTCAGCGTTGTCCCTCGTAACCATGCTCCACTTTCAAAACTCCTACCTTCCTTCCTTCCCTTACCGCGTGATTCAGGTGTCCACAGAAACAAGTGTGACAGATACTGCGCCTTTCCATTCACGCGAACAAATTAAGAAAGGCACGCTTCAGAACTGAAGTGGACTTTCGAAAAGGTGGCTGATCCTGGCCCTGGTGGGGCTGAGACAGGTAGGTCACCGCCATTTGTGGCAGGGGCTAGCCTGCTACCGAATTTTATCTGTTGTAGGCCGTCATTGCCCCTGCCACTGCTTTGGTGGTGGACAACAGCTGTTGTTGCAGCGCACCTCTTTCTCTCCCTCTTCTTTTTCTTTCTTCTATTCTCCTCTTCTTCTTTCTTTCTTTCTTCTTTTTCTTTCTTTCTTCTATTTCTTTCTTCTTTTTCTTCTTTCTTCTATTTTTCTCTTCTGTCCGCACGAGGCAGCGGAGGTGGCTCAGTTACAGAGCTGTAGCAGGCCCGTGCATTTTCTTTTCCTGCTTCCTGCAGCCATAACAAGCGGCCTTTCACTCCCGCCTTCCTTTCTTCCTTCCCTTATGACGCGATTCAGGCGTCCACAGAAACAAGTGTGACAAATACTGCACCTTTCCATTCCTGTGAACTAATAATGGAAGGCACCTTCACAGCCCAAGTGGAAGACGTGACCACACATGGTACACACTGCAAAGATAATTCATGAATAATGCGAGCGCCCACACCGAACTACAGGGTAACATGTGCAGTAACCGAAAATTCACACGCTCACGGAGAAAAGCATCATATTTTGATGTAGCTTGCATATATACGCCTGGTTCACTACGGTAAAAAAAAACAAAAAACAAAATAAAACTTCGCCTTTCAAGAAATGTCTTGAATGGCATCTTTTCAGCATTGAGCTCCTTGGTGCCTGTTTCTGGCTGTCGCGCCGTCGCCGTTGTCCCTCGTAACCAGTTCTGTCTTGCTCGAATTCTTTGCCTCAATGTATCGAAAAGCTGAAACAGCTGACGAGCTGCGCTCAATTTCGCATTAGGAAGTACTGTAATCGTCGCCAATTGTTTATTACCCACCAGATAGCTCAACTTTAGAGAACAGGGTGAGATACTCTATGAATCATTCCAAGAAGCATATATACGGCTTTTCTTCGCAGACGATGCAGTGGCATTGCAGGCAAAAATGGGTAGCATCAATACACACCTGTCTCCATTTTCCCATCCTCCGTTTGTGTGCAAAGCGACCTTGTTCTTGGTTTCAGATCTGCTTGTGTCGACTTCACTGCAACTTGAATGCTGAATTGTATGCCTTCATCGTTCCTTTCCACAGACCGACTTGGGCTTGGTGCGGTTACATCTGCAGTACCAATGCACATAAAAAAAGCTACTTTAGTGTGAGCACCAGAATTCAACACTAAAAGGACCCTGTTCACAAGTCACTTAATAAAACCTCACAATGCTGTCTTCCCATGCGACAAGCCCTAAAAATCATCCTAGAGATGTCGTACCTGAGTGCCATCTAGGAAATGCAACACGCCTACACAATTCTAGTTTTCGGGCCAGTGCATGTCGGTGTGGCTGCAAGTTAGAGGTCCACGGACAAACATTTTAAAGCTATCGTTTTGTACGCAATAGGCTTCGTAGCTGGAAATGGACCAACCATCTCAAATGCACGGTTTGTGTCAGGTGCCCACGAGGGCAACAAGGAAATAAGCTTTGCACATTAGAAAAATCCTACAGCCGTAGCAAAAGGAAAGCTTAGAGGAGGCCCTCACTATCAATAACAAAAAACATAGAAGTCACATGCTTGCGCAAGGACTACTGGGATTCCCTGGTCACACGTCAGCATAAATGCCAATATCGACTATGCTATTGACAACGCCAATCGGGTAAAAAAGGGAATTTGAATATCTATGCAATTGCTGCGTTTCACAGATGACGCAAGGTTATGGAGACCTAGAGTGAGTGTTGGCCTTCAACATTGAGCCATTTTAGTCCATGGAGCATGTCGTGGTATGCATTTCGGAAGCCCACAACAGCTGGCAGCAGCTCAATATAAAGCAAGATTATCTGCTTGCCCTGACCTTCCCGATGACGCTGCCACAAGCTGAAACAGTGACACAAAGCAGACTTGTAGCCAACTCGTGACGGAGGGCCCTCATGTCCAGCTTGAACAAATGTGATGCAATGGCTTCTTCTGAATTCTTTCCTTCCTCGTTGCCTACAGCACTCGTATGCAAGCCAAGCCACATGCACTTACAACGAATCAAATGCTTTCAACAACAGCACACGTACCAACACTTGTAGACTCTGGCCCCAGGCTGCCATGACTGTCAGCTTGTAAACTTCGGCTCGTACACTCAGACTTGATGCTCAACTGCAGTATTAAATTAAAATGGTAGCAAATCGCAATACAAAACAAGCACAATTGCAGGTTAATATACAGACCTTGTTTCTTTGCCGCTTCGGCACTCTTGCAGCATTTTGTGCAGCACTGGACGTGGTTTTCAAGCGCCGCCGGTCCTGGAGACGTTTGTACCTAAAAAACAAATATTTGTAATTAGAATGGATAAGTGGAGGCACTATTGAGCATGTGCATAAAGCTGAAGTGGCCAATTGCTTTACAAGGCATCATTTAAGCCCTTAAGCTTACTAGGTAGCTCTTCCCTTAGAAGCATGTTGACAATT
Organism: Amblyomma maculatum; assembly: GCF_055883805.1. Taxonomy (NCBI): domain Eukaryota; kingdom Metazoa; phylum Arthropoda; class Arachnida; order Ixodida; family Ixodidae; genus Amblyomma; species Amblyomma maculatum. Next base: position 411,359,510 of record NC_139344.1, read on the forward strand.
TTCAATTTTCATGAAACAAGCGCCACACTGCAGTGGTGCCATGATCTAACCTAAGAAGGACGGGCAACATGGAACTGTTGGCTCCTTCCCAAGTGCTTCTTGATACATTCAGTCATTGCTGTCATAAGTTTATTAAAAAAAAAATGCAGCTTTTATGACACAACCCTGCAGTTGCACCATCATCCCATCAAAAGCGAGCTCACTGGGAAAATTCGTGCTGCAGGCAACTGGCGCTCGTAAAAGCTTTTACGGATGTTATCCAAAGAGCGTCATGGCAAAAAGAACTCTCCAGCTCTGCTTCATGCATTTTTGTACGTCAAAAAAATGAAACAGTCAGGAGTATCATTTCATTGCCTTGTCATCGCCACCAGCTCAAAGAGAATGTATGTACGTTATGTACGTATATATGGCGTCAGGACTATAATCCATATCGCAGACTAGCTTTCAACTTGTCTAGCAAATGGATACTAAGTGGGAAGCAAAATGGTATGACATCACCTGAACACTACCCCCTTCCTGCCCCCAAATAAAAAAAGACTGCGGCACAGTTTCTTTACGTTATCACATCTATGTAACTGAGTTCGATTAAATGGGTCTGCAAGGCTATTTTGATTGATTTTTTGCTACCCGCTGATTTTCGCGTTAAAACCCCGCAAACGCCGACACCGAATTTTCTGTGACACGGGGCCCTTACTTTACTGCGTAAAAAAAGGTGGATGTTTATGCAATAGCACCACAACGAACGCCGCGATTGTCTGATCGGCCCTCGTAGCCGCGTGCCGCGCATACCGGCGGCGGGCCGGCATCTGCTCCAGGAGTCAACGCCAGCGCCATGTCGCAGCAACCACCTAAAAAGCCTCACCCGGAGGGCGCTGCTTTTGCCACTACAAAGTTTATAGAACACTATACTCAAGGTGTGAGCTCAGCAGTAGAGTCTCCAAAAATTATTCCGTTTTTGTCTGTTCATTTATATTTTTTATTTCTGGACACGTCCATATCATATTGTCACGCACGTCCCACGGTGGTCCTGTATTGTACCAGATCCACTTTATCCTGGCATAGTTTGCACCTATCTGAGAATTGTTCTGGGTACCACTGACTAAAAAGTACTGGATTTGGAAAAGTTCTTGTCTGTAAGCACCTCCAAACGCTTTCTCGAATCCTATTTAGTGTCCTATCTGCCGGTGGGTATTCTAACCTGTTAAGCCGATAGTGCTCTGTAATCTCTTTGAAGCTGACTAGTGTGTCCCTGCTAAGAGTGCACTGAGGATCAGTGCCTACCCAGAAGATAAGAATGCGGGCAGACTTATGAGCTCCCTCATTTCCCTGAAGCAGGGAGTGAGCTGGTGCCCATATTAGCCGGATTATTCTGTCAACCTGACATGTTCTCAGTATCCTTTTTGCCTGTGGAGAGACCCTTCCCTTGAGAAAATTGCATCTTGCTGTTTTCAAATCACTTATAATTGTAGTAGCCATTGTCCCTGTTATTGCAAGAGCAATCACCACCTCTTCCCTCGTGTGGACTAAACTCATCCTAACTGAGCCGCTTATTCTTAGATTTTCATCTTACATTACTGCAACCATAACATGCCTGTCCTCATGCTCGGTGGCGTCGACAGACCACGTCCTGTCTTCCTTGATATATCTTCTGCAGCGTTTCTGCCCTTTTTTTTTTTTTTTTTTTTCTGGTGATGCTCTGGATGCATATTTCGTGGCAGCGGGGGGATTTTGAGTCGCTTCCTGACTTCCATCGGGACATCCGTCTTCTGGTCTTCTTGGCTTTCGTATCGAATACCTAGTTTTAGCAGTATGCTTCTTCCTGTCCGAGTCTTTGCCAGTCTTTCGTAATGTGAGATTTGGTTGGCCTCTCAAATGGGCTCACAGAATGACTAAACAAAAGCAGACATGCTGGCAATATACGTTGATGTACAACACAAGACGTGGGATGAAGTTCTCCCGTATGTGACGTTTTACTTTAACACGGCTGTACAGGAAACCACTCGCTTTGCGCCTCGTCTATGGCAGTGACGTACAAACCATGTTGGATGCCATGCTCTCATGTGCAACCGACGACCGGCTGCTCACACTGTAAGCCGAGGAATTTAGTCAGTATGCAGAGGATGCCTGCCAACTTGCCTGCATGCACATCAAGCGAGAATAGGTGACCAATGCACTTCACCATAAACAACAACACCAAGATGTCGAGTACCACCCCGATGACCAAGTGTGGCCGTGGACCGCTACATTGGGCCCTACAAAGTGCTTCACCATCTCTGATGTGATTTATGAAGTCCTTCCCAATGGCACTGTGCATCCACGTCGTCAGCCTCAACCCGAAGTAGTGCACGTGATCCGTATGCAGCCCTACTTCATGCAAAAATGAGACAGTCATTTTTCGAGGCATGAGAGCATCACCAAACTTGCCTTGAGCATTAACTGTGCGGAAGGTGGTGGAAGATGGGCCAAAGAAGTGTACAAGCTACACTATTCTGCACTACACAAGCACAAGATGGAAAGACAGCACTATGTTCCTGTAAATTCAGCAGCAGCGCACTGCCGGAAAGATTGCTCACGAATGCCTTCTCAAAATGTTCTCTCTCCTTTTTTTTTTTTTTTTTTTTTTTTTTCAGCAAGAGCCGTGGCTTGAACCTGAGCCAACCAGTGCTTGCACTGAAGTGAAGCTGGATACAAATCAAAAGAAGTTCCGAGCCCATTACCTTCACACAAACACTCGCGCGCTATGACTTCTCGCGCAGCACAAGACTCAAGCGCGGCTCCGCTCACACGACGAACTACAAAAGCTAACGATCGCCCAAACGGTCACCAGTTTTTTTTTTTTCTTTTTTTTTTTTGTTCGCACCGCTGCGCAAAACCTGCTTGCGAGTAAAAGAGAAGCCTGGATGAGACACGAAGGCCTCTGTCTGCGCGATTAAATTTACCGAGGTCACTGTCAATATGAAGCGCGCGGTATTGATATCAGCGTCAAAAAGTGAGTTCCTCACCGTGTATCGCCGCCAAACACTTCCAGGCACAATAGATCAGTTATCTCGGACCATTTCAATTGAGAGAGGAGTAGCGGGTCCTCAAGTATGCTCTTCTGCATCGCGCAGCAATGGTAGTGGTGCGAGCAAGATAAAGGCGGTAAAGCATGCGGTAAAGCTTGCTAGTGGCACTGGCTCGACTTCGCAACGTCATATTTGTTATATATATATAACTCAATGTCTACTAAATTCAATAGAAACAATGTCTACTAAGTTCAATGGAAAGAAACGCCACCATTATGAAATACTGTGCTGAAGACTAAAAATCTATACTTATTTAGTAGTTCAAGCACATGTAAGTACGGGCAGCAAAGAACTTTTCGCTGGGTCGCCTACCAACAGTTCCCACCATGGGGTTTCCACTACCACCGCTACAAGGGCAGCGAAACGCCAACCCAATCCGCTGAATTACAATGAACTATACAGTAGGTCGTGTGAACTACAGCTGAATTAAAAGCCTCTCAACAAAGCACAAATTTCTTCCGCACCTCTCATATGAGCGTTGTCCGCTGAAAGAAAGCTCGTAGCCCAAATTGAGGGTCGGTGCCCAGTCGGGATTTGTTTCATCCATCACGTAAGCCGGACGTCCTGAAAACAAAACTAGACTATGACACCTAGTCCCCAACAAAAGACTGGTGCTCAAAACTAGCCATAAGATGCCTCCCCTGCTCACCTGTAATAAAATGCGCAGAGCAAACCCGATGATAATTCGACGACTCGTCGAGACCTTTACGGCGAATCCGTTTGAACCAAAGGGCTCTGCGTTTCGCCGACAGTTCCGCTGTCTTCGGGCACTGGCCATATATTACTTTTGGCACCGAATAGAAACCGATTCGCTGGTAATTTGTATCACCGGTCTTCTTCTTGCTTCGGTTTGAGCAGCCGTGCACAACGCAGTTTACCATGTCGATAGCGGCCCGGCTCGTAGTGGGCCTGTCTCACGCTATTTCTGTACTGTACGAAAACGCCAAAAGAGCTTACTGTGCGTGACACGTGCAAAGCTACAACCGATGTCTACGAACACACAGCCGGGCATGCTCATGGCTTTAAAGAGCCAGTAGCGGGCCCGTGCATTTTCTTTTCCTTCTGCCTACAGCCACAACCACCACCGCTACGCTGTTAAAAAAAAAAAAAAAAAAAAAAAAAAAAATGAAACGAGCGAGGCAAGCGAGGCACCGCAACACCGCGTCGCGGCAGGAGTCAACACAAAACCGAAACTCTTGAGTCTGGCGGGAAATGGAGGTAGAAAAGTGCAGCCCATCGTTTCATGATGTTTAATCAAAACCATAAAAACCATCATGCCCCAACTGCCCTTCCCCTTATGGCAACCTTTTACACTGCCTATTTTCATGTCCGGTTGCATTGCAATCGGGATTCTTTCCCACCTCCTCCCATACTATCTGGGTGGACTGGCTTAGTGCTGAGGGCGAAGAACAGCGCCTGCTCGTCCAGCAGGCCATCAATGTATTAGACACCTAAGTGTTGTGCCTCAATAAAGTCTGTTACTACTACTACTATCATTACAACAAACTGAGCACGCAACAAGGTCGCCTGAATTACCAGAGCAAGTCAATCCACTCAGGCTCTCACACGAATCGTGGGTACGATTGATCGTGGCCGTGATTTTTCTTTTTTTTTTATTTTTTTTTATATCCCCACGTAGCCCTCGGGGCAAATGATCTCCTAATTAGCTGCACAACATAAGCAGCTACCTAGCACTTTACCAGTGCGTTTGCGTTGATGTGGTGCCCACGGTCCCGAAGATATCTTTATAAAGCAGTAACATACGTACACTGCGGGCTCCACCGCGCAGACCTCCTATGCCCATTTACTTTGGCAATGTACTGCAGAAACCGGGTGAGTGGCTCCAAAACAACCGTACCGCGTGCCGACTAAAGCCCCTGTGATCGGGTCCAGCCATGCATAGACTCTGAGCTCGAGATGTGAATGACGTTCTTTCCCTATTTTCTACCATAACGGCCTTGTGTCTTCCTCTCACAATAAAGTATTTTCAATCAACTAATCAATATAGCCCTCAAAGTTTGATGCATAATGGAAAAAATGACGGAAACTCAAGAACTCTTCATACAAAGTGAACACCGCAATTGTTATATGATGTGTCTGGACTATTGGAAAATTACATGCAGCTAGTAGCTTTTGCAGTATGCAATATTGCAATTCCTGCTCTTGCTATGCAAAAGCTTCTGTTGGATGCAATCCAGTAGCCTGAAATGAAAAGCCTCTTGATAAAAGCAACAATCCGGAACCAAGGTTCAATCAATGCAAGCGTGTAGGAAATGCCTGTTTTATCTCGTGTGAAATATTAATATATATATTCCTCGTTTTTGCAAGGACTGAGTCAATATGTAACAACTCTGGAACTTGTCACAATATATATATATATATTGCAAAGACTGGCAAAGTATGCTTTTTATTCTTCGACACCCCACACCTCCTATAATGCACAAGTAACAATTTGAGAAAACAAACTGACAATTGTCTCTAAGGTTGCTGACTGATCACACAATGCAAACTTGCATAAAAAGCTCATAGCAGAGGTCAGGCATTTAATACAGCAACTGAAAATCTTAAAAGCAGAATTTTTTAGGCACAGAATAGCATTACTGAGATGCCTCATTCTAGAGAGAGAAAGAGAACTTAATTTTCATCAGTTCAGTAAAAGTTGTTGAATTCACAATTGACTGGGTTGCTTGTCGTTGGCCATGCGAGATGGACAAGAGCCCTCGACTCTTGGCGACCTTCAAAGCCCAGATTACGGTCCTAAGTTGTATCGCAAGGTCCGGGCCGAACACTACAGCCTCCCAGACAAAGTGAGGTTTAGGAGTTCCGCCCTAGCTTTTCGCCCAGGGCAGTCCCTCAGTATGCAAGAGCGTTGCAAATTTTGCATCCACAAACATCTTTTCTACACAAGCATGTGAAGTGTGCACCGAAGTACCGTTTCAGTAAATGTGGATATAGGAGCTGCCCTTGGGGAACCACACAGAAAATTTCTTCTCAGTTATAATTAAGGGTTGCAGTTTTCGGGTTTTATTTTCATGGGCATTCGGCTGACTTTTTCCGGTGTTTATTTGCATACACAACTCCCGTTCTTTTTTTTTTTTTTTTTCAGTTATTAATATTTTCTCCAGAAGAAATATCGATTTTTTTTCTGTGAAATAAGAGGCATCTGTGTACAGTTAAAAGTCAAATAGTGTTCATTTTGGCTTTTTCTTCTTGCATGTTATTTTATGCACTTTCATTTAATGTACAGTTGATCATATATACAGCTAAGCTCTTCAAAGAAAATGCTATTGCCTTGAAGAACATTAGCGTTATGACAAATTGCATTTATAAAACATAAATTCACACATTAGACAAAGGAGTAACTGAAATATTATTTAATACGATCAAATTTTTGTGTAAACGAAATCACGTTAAAAACAGATGCGCTTCTCTCAGCTTGTGTCTCAGAAGTGTCGCATGGCAAGAAACTGCTTTGGTCTTCCAAACTTCCTGGAAGCACTTGCGCTGCAAATGCTTTGCCCTTACGTTCGCCCCTCGAAGTGCCTGCCTTGCCACAGTTGCCCCTCCCCGGACGCTTGACATGTTTAGAAGGGTTGGGAAGCACGGCTGCCATTCCTTCCCCATTCGTGAGGCCATGAATAATGCTTCAAAACCCTAAGCCGCTGTGCTTAAACCAACGATCCCACTGTCTCACATCATGCTCCTGGATTGGACAGTGTTGCAATGGTCATCGAGAGTTCGCAGTGTGCATGAAAAAGTACCAACCTTTTTCGGTATAAACTGAACCTTTTAAAACACTTTCGGCGTACCTTTATCGGTGTTTTTCGGTTTAAACCGAACAGTCCAACCCCTAGTTATAATTAAGAGGAATCGGCAGACGATAAGCATACGGCTGCGGCTGATTTCTAAACTTTTATCGGCATGTTTAACTTCAGTGTGGGTCAGAAAAGGTTGCATATGTGTCAGTGGCTGCAATAAATGTTGATGATGCATGAACAAAATGTATTTTACAAATTTAAGGTACACTGACAAGCTCCATTTATGCTACCCACCGGATTCGAAGCCAGGCGGTGGTTGCATATTACATATGGAAAAGCGACTTCATGAATGAATTTATGGGATATATTTGCATTCTGTGCCTGTCAACAAGGAGATGCCCATCAGCAGGTTTCCACTCATTTCGTGTTTTTTCATGCAAAGTTCATATATGCAGCATCAGGACATAGTAAGAACTGAAAACTGGTGCATGCAGACAACTTTCTCAAAGCTCGAACATGATGTATAAAAACCATAGCAAAACAGTTTCTTGCGGTTTAGCTCTGGTTAACCCTAGTTGAAATGCGAAAGCAACGGCGGAAGCTTCCTTTGCCTGCTGCATTATTTCCCTACGTGCCTGCGTGTCATAAGGGTAACGAGAATGCAAATGGTTCTGGCAGGCTGATTTTGATACTACCGTCCCGTATGAAAGAAGCGACCCGAGTTGGCCGCTCCTGCCTGTTGCATAGGGGTAACATACATGAATTCAAACGTCATGGCAGGCCAATTTCTTTACGAGAGACTACGGACACAGCACACAGCGACGAGCAGTTAGAACTGGCGTAGTATTGCTTCCGCAATAAAACCCACCAGCAGACAATACCAATGGTTTCCGTTTTCAAAAATTCCAATAAACAAGCACTTAGGCGCCTGAGCAATATCTTATTGCAAAAGCAATACTACGACAGGTCTAACCGCTCATCGCTGTGTGCCGTGTCCATGACCGTGGTCCCCTGGCAGGAGCTGCCAACTTGGGTCTCTCGTTTCACATGGGACGGTTATGTCAGAATAGGCCTGACCCTGGCATTCACGTTACCCCTATAGGCCACTAAGGCACGTTCATACAACTTGGTTGAAGCGGGGCTTTATGTCTGGGCGGCAGGAGCTGCCAACTTGGGTCTCTCGTTTCACATGGGACGGTTATGTCAGAATCAGCCTGCCAGGACTCTGGCATTCATGTTATAAGGAACGTTCATGCGACTTGGTTAAAGAGGGGCTATATATGCGGACTGGGGAAGAACGCTGTCACCCACAGCTAATGTTTTCATTCCATATTCAGTTCAGCAGCGTTGAACCCTTTCAATTTTGTTATTGCGAAAGCAATACTATGCCAGGTCTAACCGCTCGTCACTGTGTGCTGTGTGCGTGGTCCCTCATAAAAAAATCAGCCTGCCATGACACTTGAATTCACGTTACCCCTATGCCATGGGCAGGAGCTGCCCAACTCGGGTCGCTCCTTTCGTACGGGAGGGTGATATCAGAATCAGTCTGCCAGAACCGTTTGCATTCTCGTTACCTCTACGACACGCAGGCAGGTAAGGGAATAATGTAGCAGGCAAAAGAAGCTTCCACCGTTAACTGGGGCTAACCAGAGCTAAACCAAAACTAATTTTTTTAATATTTGCACTCAAAAGTATGCCTGTTTAGCCCAACAAATTAGTTTCAACAATGTGCTGTATTTGGTGAATAGCTGAGAAGGCCAGCTATCATTTTGGGCAAATCTTATATTTACATGCATTTCTATTCATTTGCTACAATTTACAGCCAGCATATCGAATGTTAGGTCATTTGTGGTTGCAAAAACAATGTTTATTTTTAGCCAAAAGTTCAATCAGTGCGAACCAGCTTGTGATGCTTACAGCACCCATGATGGCTGAAGTCGTCTTCAAGAAATTTCATGGAAAAATAGTGCCTCCACCTTCCTCTTGAGGTAATAAAAACTCTGTGACTGCATCTATGCAAGTGTCACCCTAGTGCTTACATGCTTTGCTCGCCCTACTAGCTATTGCTTTTAATTGTTTAAGAAGCAAGTAACTATTCACAGCTTGCTTAGAAGAAGTATTCAGACTTGGAATAGAGGAGTTAGGGATAATGGTAGATGGAGAGTACTTCAGTAATCTGCGATTTGCTGTTGACATTGCCTTGTTTAAATAACTCTGGGGATGAACTGCAAAGAATGATTGACGACCTAGAGTGGAAAAGTAGAACGGTAACCTTGAAAATCAATATGCAAAAGACTAAGGTAATGCTTAACAGCCTCGGGAAGGAACAGCCGTTTACGTTAGATAGCGAAGCACTGGAAGTAGTAGGCGAATATGTCTACTTAGGACAGGTAGTAACTGCAGATCCAGAGCATGAAAGAGAAATAACAAGGAGAATAAGATTGGGATGGAACGCATTTGGCAAGCACTCGCAGATGATGACTAGCAGCTTACCGGTATCGCTCAAGAGGAAAGTAAAAAACAGTTGCATCTTACCTGTACTCACCTATGAGGCTGAAATGTGGAGGCTAACAAAAAGGATTTTATTTAGGTTGAGGACAACATAAAGGGCTATGGAACGAAAAGGTAGGGGTAATGTTAAGAGATAGGAATTAAACGTGCAGAGCGGGTCAGAGAAATAACTCAAGTTACTGACGTTCAGTGGAATCAAGAAGAAGAAATGGGCATGGGCAGGGCATGTAATGCGAAGAGATGATAAGAAATGGTCGCATAGAGTAACAACTGGATTCCAATTGGAGGAAAGTGCAGCAGGGGGCAGTAGAAAGTAGGCGGGCGGACAAGGTTAAGAAGTTCCCAGGGGTCAAGTGGATGCTGCAAGCACAGAACCAGGTTAATTGGAGAAATATGGGAGAGGCCTTAGCCTTGCAATGGGTATAGTCTGGCTGATGATGATGAACTTTTCATTAGGCTTAGCGTGAGTCAAGTTATCCACTGAACACCAGTGCTGTGTCGTTTTGACGGTGGCAGTTCCGTAGTGCAGATGCACAACTCGCAACACGCCACTGGCCTGGCACAGTGGTCCAACGCAGTGGCCAGTGAAGCAGGGGCAATATTTACATAACGATCACATCCCAAAGCCTGCCAATTAGCTGTGCTCTTATTGCCCGATATGTTCACCAATCAGAATCGACCAATAGCAAAGGGACTGATCTTGTTTCGCAACAGGTTTATGACAGATTTCGTGATTCCTTGATCTCTACCTTGGCCTGGCTTCAAAGCCCATTGGTAGCGATTTTCTTATTTGCTGAACGGCTGCTGAAAAGGGCTGACTGCAATATCAAGAATGTGGATAGTAATGCTTCTGCATCACAAGCGAAAAATGTAAGCAGAGTAACTGCAGTGTGAGTTCGAGAATGTAGAAATACTCCTGAACAGAATATTCAAGTGGGGTTCTGTACCATTTGCAACTCCACAGACGAAATCTTACCCGCTAAAATGTTTGCCCTATATATACAAGAATACGAACTCTCTTCTTTTTGCCCATTCACAGCCTGATTTATCATTTCTTACACACAGCTTGTCTTTAGGGTAGAAACGCTAACTTACGCCAGGTTCAATCTCATACTTCCAGCATTGTAGCCCTGAACCAGTAACAGATCATGACAATTTAGATAAACTGCAGACGTTCCAGTATTGCTGCATGATCGGAATGCACTTGCTAACAAACAAAAGTACAAACAGCAACGCCTCCGGCTTTTAGAATGCATAAATTCAGTCGAGCACTCGCCTCAGCAACATCATGAGAAGCCACATGATCCCACTTTAAGATCAACTCTTTTCACTGCTCACTCCAGTGGTGCAGTAGTGGCATTACTGAAGACCAAAAGGTCTCGAAAGGTGTGCAAAAGTGCCTATGTACACCATAAACCACGAATGAAAGTTTGTACTTTGCACTGCTGGCATATGCCGGATACACCTCTCCTGCGGCAGGTGAGGAAGTCTGGACACTGCCTAAATGAACAGCTATGAGAGCACCCAACGCAAGTGGATTCATTAGCGAGGGGTGGCCAGTTGGCGCTGACGTTTGATGCCACGTGTGCACTTGGTAGGGGAGGCACAAGGTTAGGACGAGAGATATGTGAGGCCTATCACATTAGCAGGGAAGGAGACAATTGTGTCAGCCAGCCTTCATTTGCATTATCAAGAAAAAGATATATCTAGGGAACAATTTGCCGCACTTAGATTAGCTTTTCATTTGCCTTATGTAAACTATAGTGTGCTTGCAGCAGTAAACTGTATTTGTGTACCTTCTGCCAAAGTAAAACCTTCAGGTTATCACTAGTTCTTTTTCCATCTTTGTTTTTGTTATTATATGCACTAGCCTTTTTAATTATGACCCACGAAATAGCCCACCTTTCTGCCTTGAACAGTCACAGGACTTACCCTGCTCGACTGCGAAGTTGAGCCATTTATTTCCCTTTAGTCTCAGTTTACAGAAAAATTTAATTTAAAATTTGAAGGTTCATACTGTGTCCAAGACTCCAGCAGAGCAAGTTAGAGCAATTTCACCACTTCTGGACTTCTGACACTCTCATGACCCGCAGGCAACAAAGTCCATTGCTGCTGCGCGCATTTCCACTTAGGATGGTCTCTTCACAAAAAAACTTGAGCAAGAAAACATTTAAAGGACAGAAGAAGGCCAGCACACCTCTGTGTTTGTTCCAACAAACATCAAGCTTATCTTTAATGAGCTACAAAAGTAATATGTAAAAGTGAATTTAGTGGCTCACAACTTTGGCCATTTGACAGCGATTTGATTGAAAATGACAAGACACAAATTGTAGTTTCCTTGCTGTATGCTTCAGATTGCGAAATTCAAAGCCACCCATCTTTTAAACACTTAGTTTCGACAAGGTGGTCAACAATCTGCGGAAAGTAGCCCTAAACGCACTGTGCAGTGTTTTACTAAGAGGGTCACATTCTCCCACTTTTGGAATCTAGCAAGCTTATTATCAGGAACCCACAGCACGGGCTCGGCACTATTGCATTTGGCTGTTGATGTCACGGCTGCGGGACTGTGAAGAACGTGTGTGAGTGGGGAGAATTTGATAAAAGACGAAGAAGGGAAACTACATTTGGAGAAAGAAGAGGAAAACGTGGAGGTTGGCTCGAGGAGCGCGAGGCACTAGCAGGGGAGAACAGGCGAGCAGCGAAGCCGATTGGTTGTGCACGGAGCTCGGAGCGGGGCGTCTTCTGCCAGGCCTGACCCGGGGATCCAGACCTGGGGCCTACCGACCGCATCCTGTCCTGTTCCTCCTGCTGTCCCAGGCGATCGGGCCTAGGAGCACCACAGCTTCAGCTCATCGCCGCTGCTTTAAAGGCAGTTCGTCACAGGCACGGGTGTTCGGCGCCGTGCTGGACCCAGGCACGTCGGGGAGACTTGCCTCATCGGCCGTGGAACGGCAACCCGAGGCCTCGTGCCTCCACTGGGCCCCGTCCGGTGGCCTAGTCTTTCGCTACGCCAGTCGAGGCCCTACGTCAGAGACCCAACAACGCTTGACCAACCGGAGCGTATACACCGACTTTCCTGCCTACCCAACGAACTGGTGACTGTAGACAATTTTGTGTTTAGTCTTCGTCCTACTTGCTCGTCCTACTTTCGTCCTGTCCATGTGTGTCAACAGTATCACGAGGAGCGCGAGATACTGTCCGAGGAGCGCGAGATACGAGATACTCTCGTCCTGTCCATGTGTGTACATAAAATTATTTGTCGTTAAATTGGTCGGTCTGGTCATCTATTTAAATTGCTGTCTCTGAATAAGCCACAGAACAAGGTGGCCAGAAGATTTAAAGAAAAGAACCTCGGAGGGACTCAACCCTAGCCATGTGCTGCATGATGTCAGCACATGTAAAACCCCAGATGGTCTAAATTAAACCAGAGCCCTACACACAGCAGCATCCCTCCTATTGATGTGCTGTTTCAGAGTTAAACCCATGTACCACCACAGTGTATACAGGGGCCTCCCTCCAGGAAAAGAAGTGATGTCTCCTACTTGGTACACTGAAATAAAAACTCTGAAGTTCACTGGCTGTCCACTGAGAATGTCTAGTTAGGCATGACCTTGCCATAAATTAGTAGTCCTGTAAATCAAAGCAAAAGCATGTCATTTGCTCTATTAGCTTTATCTTCGCCCTCTTTTTCTTTCTGCACCAGGGTAGATGTTACCTGCCTGTGTATTATTAGGCATTGGTTTGAGAGTACCACACCACGAGTGCATAAGCTAAGCCTGTGATGAACATAGGTCCTTTGCTTGCTTAGGATTGTGAGCTCCTGTAATTACGCGCAGCAGTTACGTCTAGCACATGTGGTGTGTGCTAGACGTGCTAGTGCAGTGCTAGACAGCTAGCCCTTGCAAGATGACGGGAACAGACACTGCACAATAGTGCACCGGCTAGCATGAGATTGCAACAGTTGCCTTGCAACTTCTGTAACAGAAGAGTTGTGCCGTCAAATATACCGGCACGGCAAAAGGTCATGAGTTCCAGTAAACTTTAGCACTTGTTACTTCACAAAATGAAGAAAGCCAGCAAGCCAGCACTTTGTCTATTTGAAGGTGTCTTGCATTCACCACTGGCTTCAGCATCACAAGGAACTGCTGATCTATATCTGGGAGATTATGCCCTGCAGAGCTTTAGTCCAGTAACAAGAGATCGAATTTTGAACACTGAGACGCAATAGAATACACAATAGGAACACCATTTCCACACAATGAGAGTTGCTAGGAGAGTCGTCGTTTCTGGTGGGTTTGTTGACACTAAAGAAGTTCCCTGTAGATATTAACTTGCCAAGTGGAATGAACCTGTAGCCTTTCGTCACCAAGCTTGGCAAGCTTTGAAGTCCACTTTTCTATGGAAGGCCACTTTCATTTGTACACTATAGCTTTGCGGGCTGCAGTTAAAGTATGTGACAAAGCCGCACATCGCTCTTTACTAACGTCTCTGACAGCCAGTAGACATAACCTGAAAAGAAAAAAAAAATTTACAGACAATTAATAAGATGCATACGGCATTAAACATGTGAGCTTGTTTCCTACAGCAGGCTGCATCATTACGTTACCACCTAGGTAAAGAAATGGGAGAGACATTACTGCGTGTTTTGGAATAATTACCTGTGCTCGATGCCACTGCCATTGGAAAATATTTCCCCGCATGGGGGTACCGATGTTTCCGTGTTAAAAGCCTGACAAAGGCGTGCTTATGAATTTTTCAAAGCTGCAAGGCATCAAATGTTCAACGCCACCAGAAATTTTCTTTTTGACATGGAGATAGTAATGGGCTCACGTTAAAAAAAAAATAAATGAAATAATATGTTCCTTCCTTTAGGCTCTCATCAGCCTTCGAAGGGTAGTGAAGACGTAGTTTACTTCGCACGAACATTGCTCTTGTCCGAGTAAACCGAAAGGATGTTTAGTTAGCACCATAGAATTTCTTAGTCCTACCTAGAGAGAAAGCTGTGCTGCCATCTATGGAAACTTGCATGGAGATTCTCGACGACCAGTTTAGCCACCATGGGCGCCCAAAGCATCATGGGCCGGAGAACTACCGAGTGCAGAACTACAACTTTTGGCCCAAAATAATGCAAATATAAACGTTGTTCTACAGTTAAAAATCTCTCATCGTTCAATACTGTGACTATAGATTGCAAAAAGAGAGTGGAACAGCATGCCAGTGTGAAAGTTGCTTAATATAAGCGATAACTCTTTCTCCTATTGGCTAAGTATTGAGCACAAATAACAATATTCTGCACTTAATAGGCACACTTCGAAAGAAAAAAAGCATTCCGGAAATATTTATGCTTGCTCAATCACTTTAGAAAGTTTTTTATTCGCATTTCGAAAAAGAGAAACCATTTTTTGGTGTCGTCTGCTTTTGCGCCTTCGCTACTATGGCTATTGCGGTCTACGTCCGCACCTCGAGATGACGGTGATGATGAAAAGGAGACATGGTAGTAATGCCACTCTGTGTTCTCGAAAAAATGCAACTATCCCGCACCAAGTAGGACACCTGGACACCGGCCCATGACTCTCGGCACGCCCATGGTGGCTGAAGTGCAGCGCCTTCAGCTTTCTCTCTAGGTAAGAGTAAGAACTCTATGGTTACCACACTTCTCAGCCACGCAGTCAAAGCTGGCTGTGTAGACTGCACATGGTATGTGTTGTTTTGCAAGAATGCAAAGAGGATATTTTTAAGGAGGCCAAGAAATGTATTGTTTCTTTTCAGAAGAAATGTCCTCTAGCTTGAGATTCAATGCTTTTCTTCAGATGAGGCTTCCGACTTTCTGCTGCCTCCTCTCCCGATTGGGACATTGTAGGCGATTATTTGCCAGCACGCAGAAAATTTCCAACAGAACAGCTGCATCCAGATGTTACAGATCAGAGAGACATGCATTTAGCTCTTCAGGGGACTTTCCAGTGCCCATTCTCCCGCTATCACCACCTACAATAGTCAACATGCTCGAACCAGGCAGGCTGGTGGAATTGCATTTTTCATCGAGGGCAGCGTTTTAATTCACACTGCACAACTCAAAGACTTGGGCGACGCTTAATCTCTGCCTTTGTGATATGACAGTGTTTAAGGGCCCCTCGACAACAACTGCGATAATATTCGAATCCTAGAAATCCACAGAGGTGGTCCTTGTGAGTATTTGAATAAAATTCCAAAGATTTGCTTAAAGCCTACAATTTACGAATAATTTTTAAAAAGTGTTCCAGGCAACTGCTCACCTCCCTCTCCAACAACTCTTTGCGCTCCTCCAAGAAAATGGACCTCAGAAAAGAGCCAGTGTAGCATATTTTTCATGGCCCGAATAATTTTCATTGTTGTCCTTTATATTGTTGTCCATACATTTTTAACAATGTTTTTCCCTCGTACAACACATAAACCTAAACAAAACTAATTGTATGTATACTTGACAGACGGTCAGCAGCATATATTATAGCAGAATTGTTTTATTACCCGTAACTTTTTTGTTGTTGTTGCTTGTTTTATTGTATGGCTCTGAAGCAGTTAACTATCCAATCTACACCAGAATCGTAGAAATGTTTCACTTAATACAATGTTTTTTTCAAACCCTTTAAGAGGTGCCTGTTTTATTGCACGGTTCAGAAAGAGTTAACACCAAAAAGAGAAACTTAAATATGCATGAGACATATTTTCAAAAGCAAAAGAAAAGAGACACTGTGCTCATTTTGTGTATCCCGAGAATGTTTTTTATAGTTTCATGTTTTCAAATCCAAGCTATCATAATTTGTAAATTGCCCAAAAGTTTGCAATAAGAAACTCTTTTTTCCACACAAGTATAATGCTGGCATAAAGCGGATGCAGCTAGGAAAGGGTTGAGTTAATTAGAAGAGTATGGAAGAAGCCTTTGCCCTGAAGTGGGTATAGTTTTGCTGATGATGATGATAATGTTTAGGGTAAATAATATTTACCTGAATGAAAGAGCATCAAACAGCTAGAGTTTAATATATGTTGCACCAGGGTTGTTCAAATACTGCATGTATAAAAAAATTATGGGGTACCCTTAAGCTCCGCCTTCAAGGGCATGACGCGATAGCGTAGGCTACCAGCCCCCATATAAATTCCTGTCCTAATTAACCAATCAGTGGCCAGGGGTAACGTGAATGCAAGAGTCCTGGCAGACTGATTCTAATATCACCATCAGCAGCTCATGCCACATGTAATGCCAGACAACCCTACGTCCAGTCAGTTCCCAACCATGTCAGCTGCCAGCATCCTGCTCGATTATTAGCTCACAACGCTGACACCGGATCTCTCATGAAGAAGGCCTTTAATGCTATCGCACTAAAAAAGCTTTTTTTTTAAGGCCCTCAGGATGAAGAAGTTAGCCACGAGCCCGCAAGCGAATGCTTGCACAAGAGAGAATGGCCCAGCAACTGAACCAAGCAGCAGCACCATGTCACCGGCCCACATTCCTCACTCAGCCTGCGCGCCTACAAAAATGACGAACAAGGATGCCTGCTTCTACAAAAACAACGCCGCAACTGCCTACTCTGCACAACTGGGTTGTCCTTGCATCGCCCTGGACGCAACCAGTCTGTCGGCGCCGAATGCTCTACGTACCACCCAGCCTTTGCCCCGAGCTGTTCCCACACCTCCAAACATGCTGTTTCCTGTCAGCATGACGGAGTGTTCGCGCAAACACTGTGCGCCTTTCACTTCTTGTCGCGGCCTGACACACCCCTGGATACCGAACCTGCCGGCTTTCAGCTTCAAGGATCCCTATATTGCGGACGACCCTATTGAACTCGCATTTCTACATCCACAATGTCTCCTGTCAGCTTACAATTTACCATCACGCCAGCTGCGAGCTCCCAACTGGTCTCCTAGGCAGGCTTCGGTTGCTGCTGTGTGGTCCTAACATCTATTGATTTAAAAAAAGCCGTCGCTGCCCATTTAGGCCTGCAAGCATCGGGCCTCCTTCCTCACCTAACCTGCATGCCTACAGGGTCTTACTAGGGATAAAATGTCCCACAACAAGCAGAATGATATGGCACTATTTACTTGCTCGATGACTTTACAACCAGCACAAATGAAGTGTTGAAAATAGGGCAGCACATCTCAGAGGTAAGAGTGGACAACCGGGAGGGGGTCAAGAAAACAAGCCTCGTGAAAAATTCTCAAGGAAATGATGCATTTTCAAGAGGTTCTGCAAGATTTGTTGATTCACAACAGTTTTCATGAACCATAGGGAAGTCTAGGGTAAGAAGAAAACGCATACAGAAGAGGGAAGAGGACCAGGAAGTGCGATTCATGGTCTTTTAGAAAAAGGCAGAGAGCGGGCCTTTTGTGACCTTTGTTCAGCCGACCAACTGTCACTTTAAAATTTTTCCCCTCCTTTGGTTTCTTCCTTTGAGCAACACCCTCAGCAACTGTGTAGCCTAGCTTTTAAGATAAAACTGTGGTCATTTAAAGAGTGCATCTAAGTTTAGTGAGCTTCAAGACCCTTAGAAGGAGTATTGAAGGATTGCAAGGGCTTGTGTAAATCTTGACGAGGAGGTTCCTTCTCCTCGCCCTGACTGCACAACTAAAGCATCTTGATTATGTTTGCCTCAAATAGACAAGTGTAGGAAATGAAGGAACTACGAGAAACTTCTCAGGTCAATTCAAATCTCGCACTCTGAACCAATGGTGGGTTTTGGGACAGGACATCTGGATGGCTTCGACCGGAATGCTAAGAACTTTACAAACTGCTCACCAGGGTGGTATCTGTTAACGCAGACAGTTAAGGCTGTTCAACTTTGAATGTAGGGCACCTCACAGTGAAATCTACTTTGCATGCTTGTTATGCAGAAAACTAAGCTACTGAGTCCTCTAAATAAGGTGGTGTTAGAAATAAGGGAGGCTTTAGGTTACTGACAGTACGCGAGTCCCAGTTCAAATAACAGAAAAGTTAGAATTCATAAGAGTGGATCAGGATTATTCGCTAGGTAAAAAAAAGATATGTTCAATTAAAGTAACTTAGCGTTTTAATTTTCCATAACTCCAAGTCATTTTCTGACCAATACAGCATTCCAACATGTGCTATGGTTTGCCGACTTGATGCCAATATGTGGTCGAATTTACCTCATCAAACATTAACCGAAGCACTGCTCATTAATTTGATAAATGAAAAAAAAAAAAAGAGGTGAACAAGATGATCAGATATTATGAATAATGTTTTGATGATATACGCTTAGAATTACATCCATTTATGCACCAGTTCTTCAATTACCCATCTTTGTAAACAAAAAGCAGTAATACTAACCCTTGGTTAAGCTTAAGCAGGCAACAGTGATAGCAAAACTTCCAGTTTTACTAGGATAAGCCAAAGCAGCATTAGAAATGGCACCATTCACACTGGAGACATTGACACAAAGATTGAAGAAAGCTTGTGTACCAAGGCAAAGTGCAGCAGAGTAAAATTTCAGAAAAAGAAATCGTAACAGGAACAAGTGTGTCACATATACCAGTTTACGTCTATTGGCCAGAACTGCATAAGCAATGACTAGTCATTGTCTAGACACAATGAATGGCAACTGTAATTGGTAACTGCACAAACCACGAAGCTAGACAGGCATACCAGCCATGGCACTGCATCTCTCTTGTGCCCTCATCTACTACAAGCATTGGCCTCGGGATCGAGCAGAGTCGCCACCTTGCGGCTCAGCGGCGAAACCTACTCAGTGTGGATTGCTTTTTCGCATCGCGTGCCAGCCCGCAGTGATTTACGCGTGCGTGCGGCGTGTACAGGAGTGTTTTTGTTTGTTTCGCGGTTCCAGAGAACTTTTGCTTACCTATATGCCTCTTGCAAAATAAATATAAACAGTCTATAACCCAACGCTTCATTAAAAAAAAAGATACTTGTCCGTATCGAGCATGTCATAAGGACATCATCCATCGCGGTCTTCGGCGCTTGAGATCCTTTGACACGCAATGTGTCAAACGAAGTGATACTGTCGTTAGCGCCGTGTCAAAGCAAAACAGGTCGCTGCCGTCAATAAAAGTTAATGCAAACGCTCAGAAATCGCATATTCCCGTTTCTGTTTGAAATACAGCAGCCACTGAAACACATGCCACCGCAGACTGCTTCATATAGCAGAATGCAGTTTGAACAGACCCCTCTATGCCTGCTATGCCTTCTGTATGCACAATAGAGTTGTGTGCGTACTCTTTTTTTTTTTTTCTTTTAAACCACTGTCACGGTGTCTGAATGGTAAGGACGCTCAACTGCTGATTTCGAGAACGGGGGATTCAATCACGACCGTTTCGAAAGGCGCTCCCCTGCTGTGGGATTTGACTGCACAATAAACAATCCCACGTGGTAAATGTGGTGTTAATAATGAAGAAAAAAAAAAAAAACGACACCACAGCCAGCCTCTGCAATCATCCGTCATAGCCGATGCCGCTTTTATGCGTTTAACCCGGGCCAATATGCATTTCTTTTTCTTTCTTTTTTTTGCTGTTGAAGGCTTCTGTGCATCCGTAAAAGTGGTAGCACATTTTGCTTTACAGAAATGCTCGAATGTTTGGGAAACATCTTCCTTGCACCTTATTGTTACACTAAATATTACATAATACACCTCTATTAATGTACTTTACTGGTAGCCTATTATAATCATTATAATCCCATTTCGTCCAAGTGCTGTCTTCCGAGCAAACTCGTTTCAGACAAGGGGAGTAAAACAGCTTCATGCAGGCTTAAATATCAGTGTTTAGTTCGGGAATAAATACATTTTTATAGTCGCATGATAAGATGACCTCCATTTCTTTCGAAATAGTTTTATATCCGGCACCTGTTATGGAAGCAACCCTAATATTTTACTTCGCATAAGATTTAGTCACTGCTAAATAATTAGTGATATAGAAATTTTCAGCCTGTAAAATTGCTTCTCAGAACGTGCCCATGCGCAGTTTAAAACGATGTCTTCGCAGCAAGTAATTCGTAGCTTGCACTTTAACGTTACTGAAAACTAATCGCTGATCATTGTCAATTCTGTCAAGTGTGTAAAAGCTCTCATACGGTGAAATTAATTGGCATTGCAAAACAAAAAACCTACACTACTAATTTACCGTTATATATTAACATCACACACATCAGAAATCCCTTATACTTTCCTCGGTGTCAGGAAATCATTTACAGTTAGTGGCGCATGCAGTAATACACTATCACATTCTATGACAGTGGCCGCAAAAAGCATCTCGGCAAATTCAATCCACTCAGCGCTGTACACGTGAACAATCAGCTTTCCTGTGTGGCGAAGTTTCCTGTAGAGTGTCGGTGTGATCTCATTTTTGGGGAATACTTGTGCGTGGTTGTCTGGGCCAGAGTTGATGTGCACTCAGTCTAAAGCAACTCGCCGTGCAGTGCGCTGCCAGTGCTACATTTAACCTGCTTAATTCTCGAGTCAAGTACGATATAATGAACCAGGCTTTTTCGATTCAATCTAAAGTATTGCAGGTATCTGCGTGGGCTTGACACTAAATTCGCCGGTCTCACTCGCATGAGACAGGCGCAAACTGTTTAAAAGTCAATAAGAAAAACAAAGCTGTCATTAGGTAGGCCCAAGCATTAGGCGCGTGAGCGCGGTACAGCGCAAGAAACGTGAAAAGTAAATCTGGAAGTCTGGTGGTTGCGTGCTTTGTTTTCCTATAATCCGCTCTTCTTCTGCTGCATTGGCGAAATCCTTGGATTATTTTCTGCAATATTGCAGAAATACTGCAGAAGGCACGTTTTGATCGCCAACAAACCCGCCGCAAACTCGGAAGCAGACCTATGCAGTGTGCGTTTGTGCGAGCGCCGCCGGCTGCCGATCCACACTACCGGAGTGACAGTGGCGCCACCTCTAGGTCGATCTCTCGGCGAATAGCAAATGAGTTCCAGGGTCGGGGCTGTTTTTATGAGGTGGAAGATTTTTTTTTTTTTTTTTTTGCCTTAATGCACATCAGCTGTCCAAATTTCACCATTATGTTGTTTCTTCACCGAAGGGCCTTTAACCTACCGATGTGAAATACACAACAGACTTGCTAAGAGAACACCGAGACCAGCTCCGTCCTGTTTTGCTGTCAGCAAAAATTGTTTAGCAGCAAAAGAAGCATTTATTGTCGAGATAAATAATATTTAATGAAAATAGAAACTCTTCCAACTACTCTTCAGAACAAGATGGCAATAATAAAAAGGACCCCTTGGTTGCCCTAGACTTGGAGGCCCACAACCCAGAAAGATGCAGAGACATTTATATGGGATAATTTTCTTTAAAAAAAGCAGAGACGGTCGGGATAATGGAACTCCTTTTTCTTTCCTTTCCTTTTCTTTTCTGGCTTATAAAAGCCCTGCATTCTGCAATGATAGGCTTTCTGCCATTAAAATGTGGTATCCCCTTTACATGAGCAGACTACCAGTTTGCTATTACTGTCCTTTTCAATTCCTGCTACCACCTCTTGTAAACATCATCACATATGCCACCAAACGCAATGCTGTAATTGGCCAGTACACAAGTCCACGAGCAAATTGGAATTTGTTTCTAGTACATACATCGCAAATGCATCCTGAAAAGATGCCCCACAGCAAAAGCAGTGGAATCCTACCGTGCGATTCGCCCAGCATAATTAGTGGGATCCCATGCGCGACGTACATGGACAGTGCAGGAGAGAACGTAGCCACCAGTCATCACAATGAGGGTGATGGTTGTTCGTCGTTCGTCGACACTGCGATAACTTCACCTTGCGACTCCAGCATTTGTGGCACAAGCCAATTCACGCACCTGGTGGCATATACGTACCTCTATGGCCTGGATGCCCCCATGTAATGCTCGACTGAAGATGTGCCGAGAATCACTCAAGCCCTGTAACACCCCAGAAAGTCATGGCTGCACAAACTAGACAAATTTGCATGCCCTACTCAAGTGCTCCATTCGCCAATGTTTGCTTGCTGCATGTCAACGGCAGCTGGATAAAGTTTTCAATTTCTGTTAGTGGCAGTAGGTGTGAGGAAGTCCCTTTCTGTGGCAAAGAGCACTGCTCTACATTGTCATCACAAATCTCCACAAGCTATTCCCATCTGAACCAAAGAGGATTGTGAGGAGCAAGTGCCGCACAAGAATGCCAAAGACGATGACGAGAAGTGGGAGGAATAAACGCGTGGCGCATCGAGAAAGTGCCACATGTAGAAAGCAGCAGGTGGAGACGAGAGCACAGGCAGAGTGGAGCAATCAGAAGGGAGGACACGAAGGGAGCAGTCAGAGATGGAAGCCTCTCTGCTGTGCCTGTTTGCTGGCAACCCAAGTGACCAGGCTTGGGCTTACACCACAGATGTCCGGGATTCCAGACTCGGATTGACCTCTATCCCGTCTCCAGATGCATCTGCCTGAGCTACCAGACTAAGGCGCAGCTGGACTACGCCCTTCCTAGTAGATGTGATGACGTGGCCACCAGCTGCCTGACCAAACGCAAGCTGCCCACGTCTCCATAAGATGCTGTTCCAGCCATCTGAGGTACAGGAAACGAGACGCATAGCTGTCGGATCAAGGCTGCACGTAGAGGCCTACTGTAGAGCGGCCATTGATCCGACTCATTTATTTGGGACACACCCAGAGCCATCGGCTCCACCAACGCTCAGCCACTCCAGTTCGTCGAAAGTACCACCACCTCGGAGGACACGAACGTGAGTAGACCTTTCCTTTTCTTTTGTAGCTTATTTTCCTGTTCGCTGCACACGTTTTATGTTTTTCGTTTTCTCGCTTGTATGTGAAGTATTTTTTTTTTCCAGTGTTAAATTAGAGTTGTTGCTTTTTCCAAATGGTACCGCCTCGTGTTTTGACTTCCGATATCTATATTCCCGAAAACCTTAACAAAGATGTTATTCATTGAGGCAGTGAAGAAGGTGCTTCTATGCCACTGCCATTGGCATTTGTATGACAACAGCATGGGTGAAAATGAGACCATAATGCATCATAAATCAGACTATCCACAATAAAGCTATTAAAGATGAGTACAAAAACGGGATTTAAGTTAAGGGTCAAGTTATTTTGGCACTAGAGACCGTCATCGACAGTAATCCACAAAGCAATTAAAGGCAATGAAAGAGAACAAAGTCACAAAGAAATAACATGGAATTTTTTTGTGTATGCATACCTGCCAGGTTCACAGAAAAGGCAGTAAGGAGATCTGATCGAACAGGGGGGGAGAGAAAAGAGTCACAAGAAATTTATAATTTTCTGAGTTATTTTTTATTTCGTTCGAAAGAGCAGGAATTGTGTTGTTTTTGTGTGCAAACCACTGCCAACGTGTGCCACATCACCGCTCACTGTTGGGGAATCTTCAATGTAGCAGATGCTGCCCTTTTCAGAAATCACTTAAAGTACTGCCGAGCATAACAATGTTCGCCCCTGCAACATTTTGCCAAAAGAATATCACCGAGGGTGGCGTAAGATATGGATTGAAACTAGGTCAGAAATTTTTATTTTTACACTATTGAACTACCTCTCATATTCAGCATTGCTGTGAGGTATATCGAGGATTCCGAACATTACTGCCGAGATAAGGCTAAATTTCTTTTCTGCGCCTTTCAGCCGGGAGATGGCGCTCCACTGCTTGTCAGCACGTTCCTGTTGTAGCACATCTTGAGGAATGTCAAGTGCTCAAGTTTGACAAATTTCATTTCGTGAGAATTCAAATCTTAGTCTTTCGACTCTTGCTGCTTTGGTGGCAGTAAGGCCAGAAATCGTTCCACAAAGAAAAGGACATCCTGAAACGACATAGTGTCATGTCGATGGAGTTCAGATCTGCGACTCGGATTAATTACTGCATTGTCAGCCAAAGGGAATTTGAGGCAGGCAGTGACCACGTGTTCCTGAACAGCCTCATAAAATTGTTCTTGCTCATTTGGCTTGAGTTTCGAAGCAATGCGTTTGGCTTCTAGTCCAACCCCGACGTCATAATCTTTCTGTCCATCGCTGTCCTGGTAATCAACTTTAAGTAGGTCTCAGTGTTCCTTTAGGAGACTTGGCCGCACGAACCTTGAAAGGAGGTCTACAAAATCCCAAAAAGTAAAAACTGTTGCACAAGAATTTGAGAAGCTTGTGACTGCAGCCGGCAGTTCAATGCCTCAAAGGTAGCAATGGTGTTAGCCAACAAAAGACAGCACGCTTTGTTGAGGCCGGTGCTCAAGAACTCAAAAAGCCTCTCTTCATGTGCTAGGCATGGTGCACTTTGCACTGACACCACAGGAGTTTTAAGGGTTAGGTAGCATGAGAGAAATTGCACATTTGTGGATTCTTTTTCTCACCTCCTGGAGGAAAAACTCAAAAGAAGTCCCCACTGATTTATTAACCTTTCCAGGCATTTCCCATGCGACAGCTATCGAGTTGGCGCATGCTTCAGAATTTTTAAACACTCAACATTGTACATTTCTTGAAAACGCTTAAGGCCAGCTTTTCTTTTTGCAGTACTTTCCAAATAAAAAAAAAATATGGGCGCACACACTTCTTCCTCTTCCTTCTTTCTTCCTCCGTGCTCTGTTTGAGAACAAGTCCGTAACAATATGTAGAAAGACTTCATCCCCCTTTGCTGGGAGACTAGACGCTGCTTTCTCTGCTGCAATGTTGATTAAATGGCATGGACAGCCAATTATAACCATGTTCTCATGGGCCTCCGTCAGCGGTGCTGCTACGCCATTTTTCTTTCCCAGCATCATGTTGCTGTTGTCAGAGCCAAAGGCTATGCGATTAGACAACGGTATGTCCAAGGAACTGAGAGTATCTATCAGCAATCTGCCAATATTGCACTCAGTTGGCTGGCCCTCTAGAGTGCTCAGCGCAAGAAGCTTGCACTCGATCAAGCCCAATTCTTCGACAAAATATGTGAACACGATTGGGTACAGCTGTGCTTGGGTATCGTTACTGCCATCTACAGCAACTGTAAACACTTTTTCAGGGCACTCACCATGCCCTCTTGTGAGTGGCGCGCCATTACATCGACAATTGCTTGCTCTCCGTCCTAGAACATGCCTAGCACTTCGCAACGCCGGACTTCGGGAACATTTTGTGCAACAGAGATCCTACGTGCTCAGAGGCTCTCGGCAGGATGTTACGCTCCAACAAGAAATCTGTAAACAAGCACTCTGCAGGAATGACATCGATGTCGTCTTGAGCACTGAAGAAATCTTGAAGACAGTGTCGTCTGTCTTGGCACTGAAGGCTGCTTCAGTACTTTTTCAACGAAATGTGCGTAGTTAAGTCTGTTCTGCCGCCGTGCAAGATGCTGATGTCACAATTGCAAACTGTGCAAAACGCATAATACTCGTCTTTCCACGTCGTAACAATACATCCAAACTCAGCAGTATACTGCCTTAGGAAGACTTGAAGATTTGCGCTTTTTGCGCCATGGCCGAAGACTGTGTTAACGCAGGCACTAGACAACACACAATGCACACCTCCTTAGACCACGCACCTGAGCTGCCAAAGGTAACAAATAATCAAAGAAAACACGAAGGTTATATGAAGCAAAAACCAGTATAAATGTAGAAACATTATCGGCAGAACTAAAGTCACTGGAACTCTAGACAAAACCCGATCTAAGCGCCACGCTTGAGCTGTCCCAGGCAGCGGAGGCACTACAGTCTCATAGACAGCCAAAATGTAAGTATTTTTGACAGGTTTAACTACTTTGCTTAGCCGACTGCTCTCTAGACTCT
Source organism: Amblyomma maculatum (assembly GCF_055883805.1). NCBI lineage: Eukaryota > Metazoa > Arthropoda > Arachnida > Ixodida > Ixodidae > Amblyomma > Amblyomma maculatum. The sequence goes on from NC_139344.1 coordinate 411,385,585, forward strand.
TCACTGATCATGATGTCGATCGGTGCCTCGATCGGTGCCATGCGGTAGGTAGCTTCAGAGCTGTATGGCCAGACTAGAAAGAGGATTTGACCAAGCATGGGAGCGTTTTCTGGAGATTTGTTTTAGTCGTACAATCGTACAAAAGCATCAAAATTCGGGAGTCTACAGGACAATTCGGGAGACCTGGCAGGTATGTGTATGGGATGTGCAGGCCATGCCGAGTGGGGAGTTGGGTACAACTACAATTTTCTCTCATTACTAAGAAATAATCTATATCAAACAAGCAGTTTATTCAAACCAACGCTTATACTTCATGAACACCATGCGCATTGAAACAGCTTCCGTTCAGATACAAATTACCGAAAGTCAACTGTAATACTGTCACCCTCTTCACTTCGGAAGACAAAAGGCACCAGAGCAATTTAATACACAGAGAATTGACTGGTTAACTGCAACGTACCTGTTTAAGGAGGATGCCACTAAAAGGTGCAATCAGAAGGCAGGAGGTTTGCAACACTGCTATTAAGTGCTCTCATCATCTTCTATTTCCACAATTGGAACTGCTGAGTTGTGGGCCGTCCTCGATCTTTGAAGCGACTTTGAAGAATGGGGTCGCTGAGCACGCTTCGATTTCACTTCTGATCTCGGCATGGTCGCCCCCTGTGTGGCTGCGAGATTTGGCAACATTGTACTGAAAACAGTAACCCGTGCATACGCCTGTTTTTCAATGCAATATGAAGCACATATTAATCACCATCTCCAGCCCTCTCCAGTAGGAACGAATTTCTTAGGAGTTACCAATTAAACATGCCCTGTAGCAGCTCTGACCAGTCCACCCCAGTAAGCATCTTACTCCCGATCACTATGCCTGAGACCTCAGCACCAGCCAACCGATGCAAATTTTCTTCGAAATTGTACCCCTTTGCCCTCAAGGACCAACAGTTGTCTGTTTACCATACTACACGCCCCACATAATTTTGCTCCTAAAATATCGCTAACTTCATTTGTTCTTTCACTTCCAGCCATTCAAGCTAACACTCCTATCTTTCCTCCTCATCAGAGTCTGCAGTTCAGCCTCAAAGGTGAGCACTGGCAGGATATAACAGTCACATGCTTTTCTTTCTCAAGGTATCCATGAGCTAACAGCTCTTTCATCCTCATTTATCTGCTCTTTGTAATGGCTTCACTCAATAGCAAATCTGTGCTTTTAGCATGTATCTACAGAGATCATAATCGCCATTTTGTATATTGTAGGAGTCCCACAAGGAACTTGCACTTAAACCCCCTCTGCAGCATCAGTACAAAATGTACAGACAGAGGAAAGAAATGCCTTATTCTAATACCCCTGCCACATGGACACAAAAAATGACATTAGGCCCCTAATGCCTTAAACTGCTTAATGCCATTACTTTCGTGGCCGGTGCTACACGCCGAGATCCAATGCCATTTAACTTTTTGATGATGATGATCTAAAGATATCATAAATATTTTGCAAAGAATACAAGACTTTTTTATTCGTTGTAATTGTTTTCAGTGTTAGAGAAATATAAGAATAAAGGTATTTGTTTAGCAAATGGTGATCATATTTAGCAAAATGAGGACTAGTACTAGCGGTACTAGCAAGGGCCGTATGTATGCCCAAATACAGACTGTAAACAAAATGGCGCTCGTGCTGTTGCGGTTGCAACTGACTCATGCCAGTTCTTTTAAACTATGTACACAACTATGTATTACAAATGCGTCAGTTTTTAGTTAAATATATAAATTTTTATATGCAAAATGTATGCTAACTGGCGTAAGCACTGGGCATGAGAGTATTCATTCCACCGTCGAATGCAGGTCGAATGAGTTATGGCGAACTCATTACGTTGCGAATTGCATTAAGAGGAATGCCATTAGTTTTCACATGTGTGGCACCATGCGAATGACATTAACACTTAAGGCATTAGGTGCTTAATGTCATTTTTCGTGCCCGTGTGGCAGCGGTATAAGTGTCAATTCCCACACCTATAGGTGTTCCCCTCCTTCCAGTATGGCTCAATTTAGCGCCACACTTTTCCTAAGCGCTGCTCCTTAGTCGTAATCCAGCGACTAAAAAAATGTGCTCTACAATATGCAGTGCACCAGGGATGGTCTGTGAAGGATATACGCTGCAACTGAACTCATATGACAATCTCCCTGTGCAAGCATAACGCGCACACCCTCTTTCAGCAAAACAAATCAGTGACTTGAAAGAACTGACTTGAGTAAAGAGCCTAGTTTATTAGACGGAAAAAAGTAAGAGAAACAGTGCCCACTGTTCCCAGAAAATATTATTGCAACCTCGATCCCTACCTTCAGTCACGGATAATTGTCGAGCAGAAAGAAATTTTCAGAATGTCCTGATTTTCAATTTATTGCAGTTTTCGAGAAGCCAATGGTACCACCTCGTGGCGGACATCACATGTGCGCTACAAAGCTAAAAGACAAAGTTCGCACAGGAGATCAGCATCAGACATTGCTGTAAGGCGAGAGAGTTCAAAAACTGCCTGCATGTTATCAGCTCACTTTTGAGAACTTGAACATGGCATGAAGGAACCTTTACCCTATCTAATGCAGGCATTTTATGGCTAACTGCACTAACAAATAACAGTAGTTCCCGTAGACATGGCCCTATGAGGCTTGTAGTAAATTATTCAAATTATAAGCTGCAGCCAAGATCAATATGGGAACCAACAGCCAACACTGATTATGCTACATGTAGTTGCAATCACTTTGTCTTGATAAGCGTTAGTAGAGGCCACACTGCTTCATGGACGCATGGCAGCACTGACAAGCTCACTGCATGAAAACAAAAGAAAGGGATTTTGACATTACAGCAATCGGCATCACCACCTCAATCGCCTGCTCATGAAACCACCAAACACGCATTTTATTGAAAGTGCAGGCTTCTCTGCTGTCATACTTTCTGTACAAGTGTCTCATATGACTCAGAGAGCACAAATAAAGTAGCTCAGTATAGCATATAGCCTGGTACAAGCTACAGCAATACTCCCTATGCATGCCTTGCGGAAGAATAAAATGACTTTCAGTGGCTGCGTAAAAAGTTTTTGTTAGCATTTTCTTTCTAATAAGGAAGGCTCGTTCAAGCTTATAAATTTCTACAGCTACTGAAATGAAGTTAGACGTAGTAGCTCGGGGCGCCATGAAATTGCAAAGGTTGCTGTGAATACATCTTTGCGGTTAAATTAATTTGCAGGCTTTCGTGCCCCGAAGAAACATAATAGGCAACAGTTGGTAATTTGTATCTATGTCTTCAGCTTCAGCCAAAAAGCAGGCAAGCTCATAAATGCCCTGGTATTTACAGCAGTAGTGACACCTTTGAACTGGGAAGAGCAGACGACACAGGGGAGATGCTGTTCATATTTAGAATTACAACATCTTTTACCTTCATTTTCAAGCATGTCACTTGTTGGCAGCACCACGTGCCCATAGAACACTATGGCCAACGCTTGCATTCCTCAAGCAATATCAAATGCAGTTCTTCAAGTGTGATGAATAAAGAGCAATGCTCACATGCATTCCTTGTGAAGAAGTCCGGATTTGTCTGCAAGCCGATCGTGCACCGAATTATCGCCGTCTGTCCGCCCACTGCACGTGTCTCTGGATGACGCCTTCCCACATACTTCTCCGTCTGAGTGGATGCCGTTCCCTTCTCCGGAAAGTAGTGCTTGACTGTCATAGTCCGGGCACAGCCCACACACCTCACACTAACACTATGCTCAAACCCTAGAGTCTGAGTGCCGATCGAAGTCTTTGGTGTAAGGCAGGTACACTTCCACAGTAACGGAGCCTGAAAAGAAGTCGAACCGCACTGATCTGAGCTATGCCCACTGGTTTTCATGCTGCAGTTAGCTTATATCACATTCTGATCTGGCAACACCCTGTGCAAAAAGGATTGACATTGGTTAAAAAAAAATTTGGAAACCGCTGCTTAGAAAGCCGCAACAAAATCTACATTAAATGCTCATTAGTTTACAATAAGTCGGTTCGAATCCCTATCGCGTAACTAGGCTAGCAGAGCGTTGCACGAGAAACAGTTGTGCCGTAATTTTGATCCGAAAGAGGAGAAATCTGGCGCCACATGGAGGTCAGTTAGTGACGCACCTTAGGAGCGAATCGCGGGCTAGAGGCAATAAGGGGGAAGAGGCCTGGTACAGAACGCAGGCCGGTGTCCGACCAAGTCGAACCAACACCACCTAGTTGGTCCAACTCGCCACTTCTGTGGTTCGACAACGGTTGGCGTCACAGTTGCTACGGCAAATTAGAGAAAGAGGGAAAAAGGGTTTGAGTCTCACAAAACGTCGTGGATTAGAATTCCTCTCTGGCGTCATATTTGCCGTAGCAACTGTGACGTCAGCCGTTGTCGAACCACAGAAGTGGCGAGTTGAACCAACTAGGTGGTGTTGGTTCGACTTGGTTGGACACCGGCCTGCGTTCTGTACTAGGCCACTTCCCCCTTATTGCCTCTAGCGCGCGATTCGCTCCTAAGGCGCGTCACTAACTGACCTCCATGTGGCGCCAGATTTGCATGCCCAAAAATATTGAGAAAAGTTATTCCCTGTAGATTTGACCGTACACACGATACATTAGTTACAAACAACGCTCACCTGTTGCAGCATCGGAGGCGAGCGTGACGCTGGCGGCACGACCGACTCTTGTGCTTGTGGCTGTACAGGAAGCATGTATAAAAAAATACATGAAGCACATTTTAACTCTCCACCTAGTTTATTGTTGCCACAACAACATCCTCGTGCCTCCAGTAGGACCAGGCTTACTTTTGTTCAGGTGCCTCCTCCAGCCCCTACCTCCTCCACCTAAATTTTTGCAATACATTTCTCGGTGCTTTGCTTTCATATGAACGTGTTTCTTATGGGCCCAAGTGGCTAGTCTTTGGCTAGTCCAAAAATAACATTTTTGTTTGTGCCAAGAAAATGGGGAAGGGAGGGGGTGGCAGCATTCAACATTTTAATAAGGAAGAAGCGGGGCTCAACGAAACTTTCAGGCAGTGAACGATGAGTCCTTTCACACAACCCTTGCAGTAGCCCACACTGCTATAGCTTCAAAAACAAAAATCCTTTCGAGTAGTCTTGCCCTAAGCAAGGTCCAGATTGGCGGCACTTCACCAGCAGATGTCGGAGACTAGGGTTGAACATTGAGAAGCGGAATTCAGTTCTAGTTACGGTTTCAATTAACCTCCGCTGTCATGAGGCACGCCGAGGTCATGCCCACACGTTGTGCTAAATGCAAAATGTTTGCCTCTTCTCGATGTCACGTAGCACGGACGTACAGGAGTATAATGCTGCAAAAATGTCTGCAAATATTTGTTGGTTTATGTTTTCATGACTAAATACACTAGAATTTTCACTTAACACTAGTTTCACACCACACAGCTGGCCTAGCCGACTTTAAGAAACGACGCAAGCGACTGCAACAGCCAACATGAAATGCAACGAGCCACGGAAACTTTGGCTTTAATCACCTGCTTAGCTAATGATGCAAATAGTGCTAGTGTAGCCACTGATGGTGATGTTAGCGATTACGATGCAGCTAAGGTTCTGCTGTTCCAAGGTTCTGCGGTTCCAAATTTGAAAAAAACCATTCCTATGTGGGCAGAGGCAACTCATCTGAAGATATAAGACTGACACAGTACAATCAGAATGTTATGTATAATATCGTGAGTGAGAATTAGAAACTTAAGCTGGCGGCATGCGTGTGTGAGCACTGCACAAAAAGCAAAACTGATACTTCCATGAGTAACAAATTGTACTGGAGGGTGTTACAATCGGCGAATTAACACGTGACCGAAATTCAGACGGGAGGGTATTTTGGCAGGTCATGAAAAAGCAAACACGTGACACGTCAGTGACGTAGCATACAAGTCATAACTATCTATCTCACTGTGTTTTTTGTTGTTCTTGCTTTCTTTCCCGTGTCAGCTGCCTATTCAAACGCCTCGTGAAGTCTGATGCATGAAAAGAATGACAGGCAAGGCTGGTACGCTGGCCTGGTGCCGCGAAGTATGACACAAGTTGTGGGGCTTGCTGAGGGAGTGCGTCATCTGCCAGCACCATGGAATAGTTTCGAACGACTTCCCAATGATGGATCTCAGGAAGCTCGCTTGTGTGGTGTATAACCTGCAAGCCAAGCACAGTGCAGAGAAGACACTGGGCAAAAAAGAAATATGAATGGCACGTTGCATGGGTGTGGAGTAAGACTTCTAAAAAGTGTCTCTAGCAGAAATGCTTGTGCGGGGCTATGACGCACCCAAAGTGCTGGCTTTGATGGAAACATCTTGGAATTTTTTCCGTTTCTGAGCTTCTATGTATTATGCTTAAAGTTTTTGGTATGTTGGTAATCACGAACCGCTCTTCGCCTCTGATGGCATTTTGGACCCTCACATATAGAATAGAGATGAGAGAAATTGAAAAATTTAAAGGTGCCCACCTAGCAGTGCCGGACTGATTTTCCTTGGCCGAGAGATGTGTACCATCAGCATGTAGCCAATACAGCAGGGCAAGGGCACCAGACACAAAGTCTACCAGGTGCTTTCTGACAGTGATATTGTGGCCAGCATTCGACTCCCTTGCTGGTATGTCAAACCCTCAGCAGCGCATTTTGCTAACTTAATTTATTGTTATGAAGAGGAATGCCATGGAATCAAACCTATAATTATTCCCCCTGTGCTTTTTGACACCACCATGCATGTCCAGTGTGCTGTAGAGAAGCACACTTCACGGCTCTCTCTGCCACCTCACACCACTGAGCACTTCTAGTCAACAGTCATAAAGAGAAAGGCAGAAGAAAAATTAATAAATGTGTGCTTACAAAGAACCAGCAAGGAGCCCCTCATGAAGACATTATACCATGTCATGCATTTGCTCGTTGAAGACCTGCAAAAATGCCCTCCCAGTGTGAACAAAAAAAAAGTAATTTTTTATGGAGTTGGTTTTCATCTTTGCAAATGGGCACCTGAAGTTCGGCATCCACTATGAACACCAAAAGTGATGCGAGCTATTTCGGCACTGCTGAGGCAACATGGATATGACTTTGCTGCTGATTGCTTGTAGGAAGGGAATGACCCAAATTAAGCAAGTATGCACAGGTAGACAAAACTTTGAGAGCAAACTTATCTCCTATCTAGCGCACTAAGCCATGTCTTTGCATCAGATATTAAGGCAAAAGCCTTACTGGCCTCTTCAGTGGCTCAAGCAGGAAGTGTGGACAGGAAGTGACGAATAAAATAAGCGTAATTGCGTATCAAAATTATGATGCAGCCATTCTTTGCACACCGTTCAGTATAGTGTCATAACAATTTGCTTCCCGTTTATCATCCATCGTTAATCAAGTTCAAGGCTAGTCTGTGACAGGGATTTGAGCCAATGACATATATACCTTCAATTGTATGCTGTGAATTGTAAGTGCACATAGAGAAGTGAGATAAACAGTGCAACTGTCCTTTTCCAGAAAAAGCGAGCCAAACAAATACTGAACCAAATTCAATACCTATTTCTCAACACAAAACAGCCAATTAAAATGATGCCAAGCGGCACTTTCGCATGTCTTAATCGGTTTAAGCCGAGTTAAACCTTGGCTAAATTCTTTGCTACTGCCCTTGCAATGCATTTGGATAAATATCTGAAATCCCAAATTGAACATTGAGCCAGTGAAATGTCTCCTTAAGAAGTCTGCATTAAATTCTACCCATGGCACTAGACGTGACACCATGCACCGGCGCATGTTATGTTGTCGCATATCACACACCAACACGATGTGCACATCATCAAACTTGATATCACAATGAACCTCAGTGTCGCCATAGCCATAATTGCTTCTAGAGTGCAGCATGTCTACCTACAGTAGCTTCAAAGCTATTATGTCACAATGCACGCACACTGACGGTTGCTAGGCTCACTCGTTTTGGAAGCTGCCATTGCGCTCTAGTACTGCGGCTCTTCCTGAACTGATGCTTACTGCACTGCTGCAGTGCTCTTGAGAACTAGAGCTGCTGGTGCAAGTCAAATCGAAGCAACCTTAAGGGATACTGTTAATGCGCCAGAAGCCGACCCAACGATGCCATCCAGCCCAGTCGTGAGACATATAATCTCCTACAGAACAAGAAGCCACAGATGGCAACGACTGTGTTTTGCCTGGGCACTAACCATCAATAAAGTGAGCAGTGAGCTAGTCACTCGTAACTAGATAACATAGTGTTAGAAGTGGGGCAGCAGTCAACAGCAGCAAGCGACCAAGTCCAGACTCCAACCACCGAAGGCAATCAAGGTGACTGCGAATGACAGAACTATGCGGGAAGACTGGCTACAGTCATGCAAGTGGTATGAAAGAGCCACACAGCTACAGCGGAAGCCTCCAGAAATGCAAGTAGCCAATTTTATGACAATAGGTTGAAAAAATGCACTGCACTAACAAAGATGACAACTAAACACGTAAAGAACAGGACAAACGCTTGTCCTGTTCTCTACGTGTTTAGTTGTCATTTTTAGCGCTGTGCATTTTTCAATCATGTCTATTATACCAACTCGCCAAATTTCTACCTTTATGTCAATAATAGGTATGGAGTTCAGGAAATACAAAGGATGTTCTTGCTAACCAAGTAAGAGAAAAAGAATGTGAGCATCATCAAAGAGAATTTCATTGCACATTTCGCAGTGTGCATCGACCATGCACAAGAAAGCTACAAGTTTACCCAAATGGTTGACAAGGAAGAATGATTGTTCACTGTGTAGGCAACAGCTATCACTATCGATAGTGATCTGTACAAAGGCTTAAGGTATATCGAGGGATTCATTTATGACACTGACCTCAAACATGACCACAGTGAAAACAACCCACTAAGAGAGTTACCATTTTCAAACAGCGAGGACATCAAAAAGGCATGGAGTAAAAAAATCAGCTGAAGTTTGATGAACCAACCAAATTTTACAGACATGGTTAACGGCTATCGTCAAGCAAAAGTCTTGTTTTCAATGTTGCTTTTTTTTCTATCACAGCACGATTTTTTGCATGCATTTCAAAGGCGCCTAAGTCAAAAACAAGGATGGAAAGCTCGAAAACCTTAAAAATCTCATGATATTGTCTAGTATGTGGTTAACTGTATCGACACCAAAGTTACCACAAATCTGAGCATGCTGCTCTTATGGTCTGAATTCAGTTATGACAGCGGCGACGGCGGAAATTAAATTAGAATTTAAGTTTTTTTGAAAGGCAGAGGCCAAAAAGAGGACAAGCATTTTATATATTGCAGAAAAACATCACCCTTTTTATTTTGGGTACAAGTGTATTTTTAAAACTTTGTTCAATTCTGGTAAAATCTTGTTTTTGGCAGTTAAAATGTTTTTTTTGCAGCACATATTTCATAGTTCGAATTTCTATACCTAAAGAACATGTTATTTAGCCTTAATTTTAAATGTTACAATAGTAAACCTAATAGCTTTTGCAGAGAGAAAAAAAAAGAAAGACTGCCAAAACCTACAAAAAATGACCCCCCCCCCCCCCCCTCAGTCTGGGAAAGAAAAACACATCTATGATCAGGCAGATCAGAAGGCAATTAACCAACCACAGTCATCAAGCAGAAACAATTCCACTTCCAGCTGAATACCCTCACGAGACTCCATAGCATAGCAGCATGCCTCCCCAACAGATCGACATACCACAGTAGGACATGCCCTTCCGTGCTTGCTGGTACTACTGTGGCACATGTGGGCTGCATACTCAAGCTTACGGTTAGGCTCAACATTTAGCAAACAGGGGGAGTCAAGTAAGGAGATTGTGATGGCAGCAGTCTAGATGATGCCTATCAGCACAGTCGTGATAGATTTCACCTACCACTGTACGACTTCCTTCTGGAAGCACATCGGTTGATACATACTATGTTAAATGATGCTATGTGTCCTCCTCGTGCTAAAAGCTAAAAACAAAAGGCCAAGGTTAAGATTGTCACAACTGCACAGGGACGCCATAGATTTCACTGAAGGAAAAAAAAGGAAATTCATATGCAGTAGGTAACATTCGCCGAAAAGAAACAAAGCTGAGCTCTGAAATACTGAAAAAAAAGCCCATAGAAATTTAGATGAGTGTTTGTACATGTGCCACGTCGTCTTCGACACTCGGGGGCTTGTAACAGACACGAAGTGGCCTGCAAGAGCGACTAAAAAGAGTCAGCTCGCGGAAGTCGAGAAGGATCGACTAATCCGACTCCCTATTGTAGCTTGTGATTAACGAACGTGGCACCTAAGAAATCCTTATTTACTTATTTAAATATACTTAGGGCCAGTAGGCATTACAGAGGAGAATGAGAATAAATGCATTGCATAGCACAACACAGAAAAAAAAAGAAAGAAATTACACTTCAGGTGACAAGAAAACATAAGCACACACTTCGTAGTGAAAAATATGAATAGTGAAAACAGAGGCAAAGAAAATTGGCAAGCATTTAGAAATAGAGATCACATACGACAGCCTTCAAATGATTAAAGTTAGCAATGTCAACCACATTCCTGGAAAGGTGGTTCCAGCTAAGAGAGGTAGGTCCATTCGATTCAGCTGCACTCTTTGCACCAGTGCCGCATAGTTCTGCGGCGATGCCAGCAAGCGTGCAGCGCCAGTTCCAGCAGTTCAGCTGCAGCATCGGCACCAGCTACTTCCAAACAAATGGCAGAGTGCAAGTCGGGCCATCTGCTAGCCTTGGCGTCACCAACAAGCTGTATTCGGCTGTGTGAAACTCGCGTCAGCCAACGCCCTGGTTAACTTGATGAATTTTCAAACCACACATGACAACGAAGTTTTTCCATTATCCAGCTGCGATGCTTTTGGCCTACGCGTTGTAATACATAAACGAAGAAAAGACCCGATATTAAAGGGACACTAAAGAGAAAAATGAAGTGGGCTTGCATCGACAGAATGCCATTTCCTGGTTACAAAAAAGTCACTCTTACTGAAAACAGAGCTGTTATAAGGTAGTAAAGAGGAAAAGCAGGAATGCAGGTATCGCTGCCACAGCCGAAACGGCCGAGGCTCGCAACTACAAATCACGTGGTGTGCAAGGGATCCCGATGGCTGACAAATGCCAATTACGTTGACCGTTTGAATGCGGTAGTCGGTTTTGTCTCTAATATGATAACATGCTTTTGTCACACGTAAACGACGGCGAAAAGACGAAAAGACAATGTAAATGTTGCAAGACAAATATAAAAATATACTCATTTCGTCCACTTGTTGGTAGATGCCGCTAGTCTCTCAGCTAAGCTAACACGGCGCTACAGACATCCACTTCAGTTTCGGTTATGTGTCGACTCAGGCACATTTTGCGTTTTCGGATAGTTTGGTTTGGGCCTGCGGCACCTGAAATACAAGCTTGGAGCAGCAGATGCGCCTACCCTAAGTGTGTATCGAATGAAAATCATGACTCGGCACGCACCTGCGAAGTATTCTCCGCTCCCCACGGCCAGCGGGAACAAAAAACCTCAACTTCTTATCGCAATATCTCAGCAATAATTCGACTTTTTGCTACCGGATATGCGGCGACAGTGTCACCAAATGCCGTTTATTAGATTTTGATAGCATATTTGGGTGTCTTTAGTGTCCCTTAAATTATTGCACTTGCCAACAAGAACACGATCGAGTCAGCCAAGGAAATGGCTACGCCTACTCACAAGAAGTAGACACACGCATGCGGTGTGATGCATGCCGATTACATACTTCGATCATGACCATGTGTGCTTTGATCACCGGCTGATGCAGAAGGTGCATATATATATATGCATTTGCACAAAACATACTTAATGTGAGGTGCTACTTGAAAATCTTCTTGCTTAGGATGATTAGCGCCGTTGATTTGAGCAGCATGTACACAAGCGATAGGGTTCATTCATTCAAGAATATGTGATGCATATATGCACATACAAAATCCAACCGCATTCAGGTGGTCGGCTAGCTGTGAATTATATTGCCACTAACATCAGCTGGTGCCAACATGCCGAATAAGATCAATTTTCAAATAGCACATCGCAATGAAATGTTGACTTGAACCATCCTCGAAGCATGTGCACCATGCGGCAGCTGGCATGAAGCACAAACAACTATGATCACGATTGAAGCCAGCATGAACCATAACAAATGCACGTGCTTACTTGTTAGACATGGTTTGAAGTATGCGTCGTTTCTTTGGCGAATACAGGCACCATTCTCTTTGACGAGTGGAATAACTAGAGTCGCTTCCCTGTTTATCACAATATGCAAGCCATCGTCACGCAACCTGTCTTCTGCTTTCATGCGGCGGCTACAGCTATACCATTTCGGCACTGACTGCTGAGGAAGCGCACAGTATTGCTAAATTTTTCGTGAACTCCACCTGCACGACGTCTGCACTTTTTGAAACTAACGGCGTGGTGCAGAGGGCGCCATGTTGCATCGCTGAAACGAATGGCGAAGTGCAGTACCACATGTACACGTAGTGCAGGTGAATCGAAGAAACCGCATGTTTTGTCTGACATAAAGGTATGTCTACTTTGTCGGGATGATCGATGCCGTCTGAAATATATGTAGGGGTAGTTAGTTAGTGGTTTTTTTTGAGGAGTGGATTGTTATAGCAGGTCTTGTGAAACAAACATACACGAGAAATTCTGCGTTGGAAAAGCAGCAGCAATAATGATGTGGCGGTAACACTGCAATTACAATGATAGTTTGAAAGTATAAAACGTGATGTCCGGTTTTGCACCAATTCAAGTTTGGATGATAAAAATTCAAGGCCAGGGTCCCAGACAGAAGCAGCATATTCAAATTTAGGTTGCAGAAGTGTTTTATAAAGTAGTAGTTAGAAAGCATTTTGTTCCAATTTCAGTACAGGCGCCCAGCAATATCCGGCAGTGAATCCGTCTGTCAACGTACCCTACAGGGTAGTCAGAAGTTTGCTTAATTCAACATGCTGGCATACGTAGTTAAAATTTGCGAACTTAAATTTAGCATCAAGCCTGACCATACCAGCCGAATCACTCTTTCCCAGCTTTGAACCATTGCTCGTTCTTACGTAAAAGAAAAAAAAAATCCGGGTGCATGCTCGAATCCGGTGAAGCTGCCAAAATAATTGGCCCAGAAGGAAACCATCACCGCGCAACTCTAGCCCGTTGCATCTGCCGAGGTAAGTGCAGCGTGAAAATGGTTTGGCGAACACGTTTGGCGCCAAATCACTCGATCATTTCATGAAGTCAGAGGGGTGTTTGATACGAGGTCTGAAACAGCTGGACAGAACTTACCGATCCGTTTGGAAGGAAAAGCGTCGGTAGGACGCCTCGCTTCAGCCGTCTTCTAACACCGAAGTTCATTAACTGGCTTACTCTTGGATTGTACAAGTAGTCATCTGGAGCGAAGTGTCTCCCGCAAACTATCACACGCTCCATTTGTTCTCTCACTCCGAGCTTGTCCATTCCGATGCGTTGAAGCCAGGCACGCCTCTGGGCATAATCGCTTGGCAAGTTGTGTCGCGTAGCGATTCGAGACCATTCGCTACGCGGGCATCCAACGACGGAGCAGCGATCCGAGTTTACCTGCGTGCTGAACGATCGAGACGCGATGAGCTGAATGAATGAAAGAGGCGCTGGCTCGATCGACGGACACAGCAGTCACAGCGCCGTGTTATATACTCACCGTTGAGTCGCGGGCGCTCTATTCTTGAAACGTGCTTTTTCGGCCATATTGTTTAATTCGTGTAGTAGATAGTGTTCTGCGATCTTGGTAGTACTATGAAGCGTGTGAAGGGAGCAAGCCTTAGCAAGGCACAATCTTTTGCAGCGCAGGAAAGACTTGCTAGTCTTCAGTCTCCGCGCGTCCGTTCTCGTAATATGCGGATATGCGTAAGTGCGTAATACATGCGGCGGTGGCGCTGCCCACAGTCGGGATGCAGTCACTTACGTGTTTTATTTTGCTTGTCGCGACGGGAGCGCTTGAAATTATGCTTCCGGTGCGTATATTTCTCAAGTCTATTACTGTCGACAACAAGGTGAATGTTGAATGGTTGAATACATGGTCCTTTCCGCAGCCGACCCAGCAGAAAAAAAAAATAATAATAATGTTCGACCACCTGCAGCGCGTCGTCTGCTGTAAACAGATGCCTTGGAAAATTAAAACAGCTGACGACATGAACGGCTTTAGAGAATGAGAAAAACCTGTGCGCACGTGTATGTGGCGACGAAAACAGGGAGGTTGGGAGAAGCGATGCATGCTGGGTTTTCCGCATAATGATGGCGCTGACAGCAGAGAGCGGCTAAAATTAGCGACGCTCTCCTCCGCGTTGCGCTTTCCTCCTCAATTTTCCTCGCGCGGCGGCGGCGAGCGCTGCGCACGACACGCTTTTTCTCCTTGGCGCCCGCCGGCCGGCCGCAGCAGTGAGTGAAGCACGAGCTTTTGGGCCAGGTCTGCGCTCCAGGAGTGCAAAAATTTTTTTGAAAAATTGCGAGAAAAGCATTGAGAATGCCGAAAGTAACGTTCATGAATTGATTGATTTCTTTTTAGAACTGTTTGAATGGGGAATACTGATAAACAAAGCTTTCAGGCGAGTTCTGTGCTGCAGACACTTTTTAAGTCACATGATAAGGTGTTTTACTTTGTGCACCTAATCTAGTACTGCCTCTGACTTTGTGTTTTTTTTTTAGAGTGTGAAATCTGTCACCGCGGTAAAACTTCGGAAAACGATCCAGGCTGATGCTTTGAACTTCAAGACCAGAGAAGGTCAAAGCAGGACTTAGTCTATTTCGCTACTGTCAAGCTATCTGTCTAAGCATAGTATATGTCACGTGATCAACACGAAGATTGAATTATTGGTTAATTGTACATGTATTTTGATCAATTACTGGGCCAAATTAATTGATAATTAGTAAATTGCAATTAAAATTTAAATTTTAGCTGCAACATCGAACCGTATACCGCCGAAAAGCTTAGGCCAAGTGTAATGGCACTGTGCTAGTTAGCGATCCGTAATAATCTGCGTTAATTAGTTAATTTTGTATAAAACCAAACCTTAAGCTATTCCTTGCCGCTTCGAGGCAAGGAACAGGTTTGCCACGGCTGTCTTGATATGATGCTGATGGAGGAATTAAATAATTTTATGAGTACGCGGCCACTCACTGACTTCGCGTGTGGTTAAAAGACAGCAGGGTACACTAGGAGAAGTGGTGGGCCCTATTGCCGACACACTGAACTTCTGGGGCAAGCATGCTGTGGCCTCATGCGCTATGTAAAAGAGCGTATTTTCATTGAACGCAACAATCAAATAAAAAACAGGGGGCACATAAGTCTTCAACGTGCGGAAATGAGAAAGCATATAACTGCCAATTAATTAACTATCGCTATCCTATCTATCACTATATCTACTAATGCCGTCAAGTGACCTATCATAACTGTCACTATTCTCAACGAACACTATCGCCTCACTATCCGGGCCTATTACTATCATTTACTATTAATATCCGTAACAGCCACCATCATTAGCTATCACTATTCATAACCATCACTATTTAATCTGATGCCGTCCCATGACCCATTGATATACTTCAATTTTCATTTACTTACATCCCAGTCGAAAAAAACTACAGAACTGTGTCAAAAATACAACAAAATATCCTATAGTTCTGTCGTAACCATCAGATTTTTCTGTAGTTCTGTAGTACTTTTCTGTAGTTCTGTAGTTTTTCTGTTGTATATTCCTGTTGTCTGTAGTTCTGTAGCACTTTTCTGTTGTAACTACAGAAATTTCTGATGTTACTACAGAATGTTCTGTTGTCGCAACAGGTTTCCCGTCAAAAACCGCACAGAAATTCTGTCGTAACATCAGAAAATGTTCTGTATTTGTTTCCGACTGGGATTGTCAGTCATATCTCTATTATCTCATAATATCTGACGAGACAATATACATTGACTTTTATTTCTTATACTTTCTTATTTTCTCATAAATGAAGGAGGGAAAAGAGCAAGCCACAGAAATAACTGACTACTATCAGCGCGAGTTTCATGTCTGTCGAGGAGGCTTCCTTTGCTTCAGGACAGGTAGGTGAGGGAAAACTGATGGAACTGCGTTGGACCTCAGTTTTTTTTCGAGTTCGTGTAATATTGGCGGCTCTAACCGGTCTTCAGTGAAATGTAGCTAGAACATAGAGCGAGGAGTTAATCACTCAGGCTAGGTGAAACAAAAATCTTGCATACAATTGAAATGAGTAATATGTTACAGTGCTAAGAATTGTTGCTCGCAAAATGGTCCCCTATTTTTACATCATAACTGTAATCATTATTGATTGTTTAGGTTTCGTAAATACAGAAAATTGATGCAATGATTCCGGCTGATTTGACATCGATGGGAAAACGTTTCTTGCAGTAAATGAATACGCGGAATCGCGGTTTTAGAGCTCCAGCTTTCAAAGCGAAGGTAACCTGCCAACGCCTAGTAGCCATGGTGAAAGTGAAGCGTGTGAACATGTGAACACCCCCTGCACATTGGCCGTATCCCTGATAAAACGAACGCATACTTTGTAACCCACGCGTGCGTCGAAGCATGGCAAGACACATTCAAGAATTGGAAAAAAAAAATGCCATACGCCCTAACTAGTGCAGATTACCCGCCATACCTCGGGTGTACTTGCCAGAGTTTTTCAGGGCCAGCATTCATTGCTCCTGAGTAACCGACGCAGACTACAAGTACAAGCTGGAAAGACTAGCTACAAGCCCCAATTTTGATTTTTAGTGAAGGAGGCCAGGGATCCTAGCATAATCGCGACAAAAGCAAACGAGAGATTGTACTTTTCCAGTTATCACTGACAGCAAAAAGCAGATTATAGTGCCGTATTTCTGACTACAGAAGTCGACAGCGTGTGAAATGATGGAGCCTTGGAGCCTCGCAGAATATTCATCATGCTGCGGAGGACAGCCTTATTTTTATACAATGAACATGTTGCCGCCGCAAACATACTGAGGAGCAAGCAGGAATAGAAAACGCAGCGTCAGGTGACGCGTTATTACTGTTATTACGGGGAGAAAGGCGTATTACGTCGCAAACAACCCTGCTCTTTCTAGGAATAAACTTCTTTCGACTAATCTTGTGAATCCATTGACTCTTGCGCAAGCCATCACGCTTGCCTTGAGGTATCATGAATACCGCATAACCATCTTCAGGCCGCTTGCTGCAGTTGTACGCGCAACAGCACGGCATAGAGCTTGCACGCTGCAATAAAAGAACAGCGCGCAATATTCGCTCGCCGAGAATAGGAGAAAAATGGCGCGAAGGAAAAAGAAAACACAAGGAAAACGCCGGACGCGCGTTGGTTTCCAAGGGCAACGGCAGGGAGACCAATCGTCGCTCAGGAAATCGGGCGGAGAGCCGGCCTTCAGCGAAGGGGCGCGCAAGGGGCGAGGAGGAGGCGAGGAGGTAGCGCGGCGGCGGCAAAGTGAAATCGTTGGTGTAACTTTCAAAGTATCAAGGGGTTTTAGGTGAATCTATACCACCTAAACTTCTGTTTTTCATTTATACACTATACTTCTGTCAATGCTGTCAAAGCCCAATTCCTATTCTCTTCATTTCCTTCAGCACTAATTCTTTTTCCCTTAACCATGCATGAGTTCCCTCTATTAAACCCGTGGACACACTGCCCCTGTTAAATAATCTAAGAATGACACGAATGGATTTTACAGATGTGCTCTTCCATACACATGAGTCGTTTGGAAACGCGACGCGCAGGCAATCCGGGTGGCTTGAGCGGCCAGATTACTTGTACCAGCATGCACCGCGGCAGCAGTGGCGTCGCGAAATCGGCCTCTGGGATGGGCCTATTGGGGGATCCTATCCTATTGGTTAGGGGAATAGGGTAATAGCGAGGTGCAAGTGCGTATTCTCTGAGTAATTGGCCCACCTCTCAGCCTTTCATCGCAGCATTCCGTGCGTGCGCGTTGTCGCTTCGCTATTGCCCTATACCCTTAACCGGTTGAGTCGCCCTATTCTAAATTTCCCTGTGGTTCCAAGAATTTTTGCTGGCTATTTGAAGTGCGCAACGAGGTGTGAAGGGCGAAGCAAGCTCAAATAAGCGCAGAAGGCAGCTGTAAGGAAACGAGTGCATGTCGAGTTAGATTAGTGGAGAACGTCAGCGCTAAATTTAAAAAATAATAATAACAAACTACTACAGGGAATTATATATATATATTTCAGCAAAGTGCAGCGAATTATTCCCCAAAACAGAAAATTTTCCGCCTAAATATATTTATTTTTGGTCGTAGTATTTAAATGAGCAATACTTTTCTAATTGTCCGTATTACGTTTGTCATAAAGACCTTTGAAAAAAAAATACGTTTAGGCGCACGCTGTAATATTATGTTAATATCTTCATTTATTTATATGTTGACGAAAAAGTCTTACAGGGGAAAAGGACAATTTTTTTCAGATGGCTGTGCAGATATACGCTTGCGCCAGTACGACCGCTTCGTGGCGCCCTTGTTTTTTCATATGTGTATGTATGTCTTGAGAGACACCAGTTTCAGTATTGTAGCCTATATATGGCGGGCGCACGACCCCTGCGCCCACACGCCACCGTCGAACAGACTGCGACGTACTTGACGGGTCACCTCACCGTCGCGGACGTGGAGCTTCCAGACTAGGCGGATGACTCCACAGTGATTGAGATCGATTCTGACAGCAGCTACACGCCTGTACAGTCGCGCCGCCTGTGAAAGAAGCTGCCCCGAACATCAACAACGAGTGAGTCACCAAAAAAGAATGCAAGCAAGGGATCTTTTCCGTGGTCTTCGTATACCGACAACGGCGACTGCAAATCTGAATGTTTTACCCAGACAGCACCTGACTCAGGTTTTCGACCAGCTGGTTCCCGGTGAAGTTGTCGAGGTCAGAATTATTCCTTGGAAGAATGTCCTCACCGTGAATGTCAAATTCCAGGCTACAGGCGACAAGCTGAAATGAATTTGTGCGCTTGGCAGTATGCCGGTTCGTTCCTTTCTTACACATGAAAAAAAAAAGACTACTGCAGGTGTAATCACCGACGTTGACCCCGAAATAAGTGAAAGCGACCTCTGCACGCTGATCAAATATACGGCGCGCATTGTGCATGTTCATCGTTTCGGCCGCTCAAAGTGCGTTAAATTAGTCTTTGAAACTAAATCCCTCCCACCCCACGTTAAAGTGGGCTATGTGAGACATCCAGTTCGGATGTATGTTCCAAGACCTGTTCAGTGCCACAAATGAAACAAGATCAGACATGTGAGTGCCGTTTGTCGAAACAAGGTATCCTGTCGTCGATGCGGCGGTACGCACACTCATGACACATGCCAGAGACTCAAGTGCTGCGTCTATTCGTCGCCGCAAGCACTGTTCCCGAAGCCGAAACAAGGAATCAGAAGGCAAGCCTAGTCTGGACAAGTCACCTTTAAGTTAATGTCAGCTCAGGTGCCACAAGTAGGCCTCAACCCAGACAGGGGAGTTCAAAAAAAAGTCACAATTAATAGTGAAATCAGGAATGCCTTGGTAGTCCCCCCCTTCCCTAGGAATATGCATCCAGAATTTAATGTCGAAAGAAGGGCCAAACGAGCTGAAGCTCTAGAGCGACGGTTCAAGAACATGGGAACAAAGGAAGTAGTCTATGTTGATGCGGCAAGTGGCAGAACAGGTGCGGCGGTAGCTTCGGTAGTCGATGGCCGAGGGGCACCGGTATCCGCGGCAGCCATCAGAGGCCGCAACACAGAGACTGCGGAGGAAGTTGCGATAGCGCTAGCTTGCGTAGGAACAGAAGCCAAGTTCATAATTAGCGACAGCAAAACTGCCATTCAAAATTTTGGGAAGGGGAGGATATCGCCGGAGGCGGCCAAAATCCTCACCCAAAGAACAATAAATAGGAAAATTCAGTTAATTTGGACACCCGCTCACGCTGCCGTCCCTGGTAACGAGGCGGCTCACGAGCTAGCCCGAGCTCTCTACTTCCGGGTAGCCGTCGAGCCCCCCGAACACTGGGCATACGACGAGCGTCTGCAAAATTATGGGGAAATCATCGACCACTATAAATTGGGACGTAGACTGGTACCCCCGCCAGATTTTAGACTAAATAATAGAGAAGCTGTCGCGTGGAGGCGGCTACAAGCTAATACGTTCATGAACCCGGTCTGGGCGTTTCACGCGCTACCAGACTTTAGGGACAATGATCTCTGCAAACACTGTGGGGCGAGAGGGACCCTCGACCACATAATTTGGGAGTGCCCACAATCTCCAGGGATAGGGCAAAATATTACAAGTAGAGAAGCCTGGGATACCCTGCTGCGAAGCGCGGACCCTGCGATCCAGCACCGCACCGTCCATCTGGCGGAAGAGGCCGCAAGAAGCCAAGGGCTACCTGCCAGCCTCTAATCCGCGGGCGCACGACTCCCCGTTTCCGATGGAAATAAAAGTTGTACAACCAACCAACCAACAACAGATTGAGCCTAATCCCGTTAAGAACACTCTGGCTGTAATGTCACAGGCAATGTCACAGGCCAAGTTACCTGCCGCCTCTGATGTTGAGTGGCCTGCTCTACCATCAAAGGCCATCGCAAGACCTCATCCCAGTTTGGTTGCCACGCATGCTGAAAATTCCGACAACCCCGACACTCAGCCGGTGAAAGAAATGCTGAAACAGCTTGTTCGTTCAATGCGGGTGCTGCTCTCTAGCATCAACACGCAAACAGCAAAGTTTGCTGTGTAGGTTTTGGACGCATTTGAGCCGCTCTTGGCGGCACTACAATAATTCACAATGGCGCAACAAACTAACGCCACCTCTGTGACGATGCACTTGCGCTGCTGTGTAGTGATGCAGTGTAATGCCCGAATCCTGCGTGGTCGGCTGAGTGACTTCCGACAGCGGGTACAGAAGTACCGCTATCCTGTGATTGTGATCTGTGAGCCCAACATGCCGGCTGCTTTCCGCTTTTCTGGATATGTTCTGCTATGGTCTCGAGAAGCAGACGAAACAAGCAAAGTACTGGTGTGTATACGCCAAGACATTGCATACGTCCGCCATGCTCTACAGCCCCACAACACGAATCACTATATTTGTTTGACATTAACCTTGAAAGGACGAGTATGTTCTGTAATTGGCACTTATATTCCACCGAGGGATCGTTTGGACAAGTCATATCTATTTTCAACAATCCAGTGTTGTGCAGCTTCTCGTATTATTGTGGGGGACTTTAATGCTCACCACCTTCAGTGGGGTAGTGCCATAATGAGCAATCGAGGAAGAGACCTGACAGACTTCATGCATACACAAGACCTCGTCAATATAAGCGGCGGCTCACCGACGTTTCTACGTGGAACAACCTACAGCAGCTGCTTGGATGTGGCGTTTGTTTCCAGAAGCCTCCATCCCACTGTTTCTTGGTGATGTGGAAACACATGGGAATGATCCCACACCAACGTGCATATGCATCAAGTGGTTCGCACCTGCCACTTCGCCTCGTGTGCAATACACAGACTGGCCCGCCTTTAGGGCATCGGTGGAGACATCCTGCGTGGACCTCCAGTCACCATATCAAATAGAGGGCTTCATTACTTCTTGTCTCAGTGAGAACACTCGCTATGTTTTTGTGCCGGCATCAGTGCCCAGCATCGACGTGGAATTCAAAGACTTCGCGTGATCCGTCGGCGGCTGAAAGGAAGTACAGAAGAACGAAATCTGCGCAAGATCTCGTTCTTTCTCGCCGAGCTAAACGAAAAGTTTTGCGCCACCTGGAGAGGTTCAGACAACAACATTGGAGACAGTTCTGCTCATCACTGGATCCCCGTAAGCCCTTGCCACGTATCTGGCATGTTGCGAGAAGCTTGGGCACACCACCGCAAGAAAGTCACCCTTTTCGTGTCCTGGCCCTTTATCAACGCCGCAATGAAGTTGACGTAGCTGAAGATTTTTGTATAATGGTTGTGGCACAAACCAGGCAAAGTTATCAATTTTAGAGGTGTTTGCGCCACCTTCGCCGAATGATCAATACGACGTGCCCTTTACAATAGCTGAATTAGATGCCACTCTTGCTTGTCGGCATTAATCTGCACCTGGTCCTGACGGGATTACATATTCAATCTTATCAAACCTAAGCAAGGATGGTAGAACTGCACTACTGAATTATTTCAATGATATATGGGCTTCTATTATTGTTCCTGAACACTGGAAGATTAGCCGCTTGGTTGCTCTTTTGAAGCCTGGAAAGCCCCCTCTCAAACTTACCTCATACCGGCCAGTTGCCCTAGCAAGCTGTGTTGGAAAAGTTATGGAGCGAATGGTGCTGGCAAGACTTGAGTAGTTTCTAGAGAGTAATGATCTTTATCCGAATATGATCACTGGATTTCGTCGCGGACGCTCTTCTACTGACAGCGTCATCGACCTTGTGGCGACCGTAGAACACGAAAGGCGTCATCGTCGACTAGTAGCTGCTGTCTTTTTAGATATAAAGGGAGCTTACGACAACGTCGTCCATGATGATATTCTTGATCGACTTGACGACGTAGGAGTTGGTGGCCAGCTGTACTTGTGGATTGTGAGCTATCTCGGTGGCCGCTCTGTTTTAGAAGAGACATCTGGGCGAGTTGGTATGGTGACATGATGTAAAAACAGCGCTACAGACGTGGACGGAGGTGAAGAACAAACGCATGCTCAGCGCCCGTCCTGTTGTTCTTCACCTCCGTCCACGTCTGTAGCGCTGTTTTTACATCATGCCGCTCTGTTTACATGACTACGCCTGAAGGAGATACTACCCGCTTTCAGGTCGGTCGTGGAGTTACACAGGGAGGAGTCCTCAGCCCAACTTTATTTAACGTTGCGCTAATTAGCTTGGTGCGTGAACTGCCAACTAACATCCACATAAGTGCATATGCTGACGACATCTGCATCTGGTTCGACGCGCCCACAACTACGTACGGGATTGCAATCATTTACGGGAAGATGTGTCAGCCGCTACCCGATTACTCTTCATGGAGTCGTAATACAGTACGTCGCCAGGCACAGATTCTTGGGAGTAACTATTGACCACCGACTATCTTGGTCGAAACATATTACTATGGTGAAGAGAAGGCTAATTAATATTTGCCATGTACTTCGTTTCATAGCTGGTATGAAATGGGGTCCAACTGAGCACTCCTTAATATGGCTTTAAGAGACTGTTTGTTGGCTACATCCGGTACAGTCTCCCAGTACTCTCTAGTATGAGCATTTCCTGCTTGCGGACTTTAGAGAGCGTGCAAGCGCAGGCACTGAAAATATGCCTTGGACTGCCCAGATGCACCTCTAACAAAGGCACAATTGAAGAGGCACATGCTCATCCAATATCCATATACTTGTCACACGAACCACTTCGTTTATATTTACGAGCACTTACAAGACACCGTTTTCACCCACAGCAAGATTCTGGATGAGCGGCCGAACAGCAGTTTTACAAGTGCACTCCGCTGCCATCAGTCGCAAGTACCGACAGTTTATGCCCTCCCATATCGTCCCGCTCAACCACCATGAACGATGGATATACCTTTGGTGCACCTTCGTGTTCCCGCAATACTAAAGAAATGAATGGTACCGATTAGTGGACTCAACTCACTCTGGCGCACATCTGGTCAAATATCCTAATTATATTCACGTATACACCGATGGATCTGTGTCAGCACAGACATTCTCTGCAACTGTGGTCACACCAGCTCAGAAAACGACTCTACATTTCGTTTTGGGAGGTAATTCTACATCAACCGCTGCTGAACTTGTAGCCATTCGGGAATCTATTCGCTAGATATGTGGGGAACCACCTCAAAAATGGTGTATATTCACGGACTCAAAGACTGCATTGCAAATTTTGGAAAACGTTTTACGCCCCACTGCCTACCAGTCCCTGGCTCTACATGCTCCTCACGTCTGCCCAGCTGCAAAGCCACAGGATACTGTTTCAATGGATCCATGCCCACTGCGGGCTCCATGAGAATGAACAGGCTGATGTTGAAGCGAAAAGCGCATTCATCGATGGCCTCCAGACAGCTGTGCCTTTTTCAAGAGCGGATACGACGTGCCTTCTTACGTGTTGTATGAAGAATGCTACAGCAGCTTACTGGGCCCAGCCAGACTCCCAACACATTCGTCTAAGAATGCTCGATCGAACATCGAAATTTTATGATCCGCGTGATATTCCGCGTCATCAAGCATGATTGCTACATAGACTTCGTTTAAACGTGGCTTTCACGCGCAAGTACTTACATTTAATTGGACAGGTGGACTCGCCGGAATGTTCAACTTGTGGCATCCCAGTGACTGTGGACCATATATTATTGGGGTGCCCAGCGTATGCGTGCGAAAGAAGTGTGCTAGCCGCTTCCTTGAAGCGTTTGGACAAGAGGCCTCTGTCGGAGGAACTGCTGCTGGGGCGCTTGGCAGGTCAGGGGGAAGGGTGTCCAGGCAGTGCGTGCTCTTTGCCGTTTTTTGTGCACCAGCGGACTTGATTTGCGCTTGTAAAGGAAGCCACTGTGCCTGTAGATATGTATTTCACATGCCTTCTCCCACATCGTCACCCATCATGATCTTCTTTCTTCGCTCCTTCCCCTTCCCCAGTGCAGAGTAGCAGGCCAGATCTGAATTATTCCGGCCAACCTCTGTGCCTTTTTCTTTCAATAAATCCATCTATCTATCTATCGCCCCTGAGGGTAAGGCGCACTTGTAATGTATTCAGGAGAACGCATGTTGGCGCTGTATATGTGTACGCTAACGCGTTGCCCGTGATTAATTATGCCTAGTAGTCGTGTGAGGCATCCGTCATGCTTAGCTCAATTTGTACCGTGTATGTGCCGTATAAGTATGCGTATCATACATGGAATATGGAAATGAGCTATACAGAAATGATACTGAAATTAAGCAGAAGCAGATGACAAATGTGTAAAGTTTAAATATCTTTTTAAATTTCAAGCTTCGTATTAGCAGAGTTCCGTATGTACAGTTCATATTGAATTTTCGCTCGGAAGAATATGTAAAAAAAAAAGCCAGCAGGCACTGAAAACATGCAAAGCACAAGGAAATGTTTTTTTTTCTTTTTTTTTCAGTTAGCAGTTCGACTAAATCGATATATAGGCAATTAGCAGTGTAATAGGTTTATGTCTGAACCAAAAGAAAGTGAATTATCTTCAGAAATGAAACGCTTACACTATTAACTTTCTAATGATAAACATCTGGAACTGAAAATGAAATAAAATAATAGAACAGTAATTATTCAATGCTTTCCTTGGTTCGGCAGCTTCGTTTTCTTGCACAGTTTGACAATTGGCGCCCTTCATATTTGTGCTATACCAGTGTGTCACCTCCGGGCTCTTATCTTCCTAATTATTTAAATTAACGAGGGCTCGTGCTTTGGCAGTCTCTATACTTTAGGTAGCATATCTGGGTTCTCACAGACCTGCCACCTTCGCTGTTAGATCCCATTTCATAGGTAAGTTGTATAATACAGAACGCCTTTACTGACGCACTGGCGTTGGTTGGTTGGTTGGTTGTACAACTTTTATTTCCATCGGAAACGGGGAGTCGTGCGCCCGCGGATTAGAGGCTGGCAGGTAGCCCTTGGCTTCTTGCGGCCTCTTCCGCCAGATGGACGGTGCGGTGCTGGATCGCAAGGTCCGCGCTTCGCAGCAGGGTATCCCAGGCTTCTCTACTTGTAATATTTTGCCCTATCCCTGGAGATTGTGGGCACTCCCAAATTATGTGGTCGAGGGTCCCTCTCGCCCCACAGTGTTTGCAGAGATCATTGTCCCTAAAGTCTGGTAGCGCGTGAAACGCCCAGACCGGGTTCATGAACGTATTAGTTTGTAGCCGCCTCCACGCGACAGCTTCTCTATTATTTAGCCTAACATCTGGCGGGGGTACCAGTCTACGTCCCAATTTATAATGGTCGATGATTTCCCCATAATTTTGCAGACGCTCGTCGTATGCCCAGTGTTCGGGGGGCTCGACGGCTACCCGGAAGTAGAGAGCTCGGGCTAGCTCGTGAGCCGCCTCGTTACCAGGGACGGCAGCGTGAGGGTAACTTGCAAGCGACATAAATACACTTAAATGTACAGATTTCAAACAGCCTTCGCGGAGCTCATTAAGTAGAGAACCGTATGCTAAATTCGAGGGTGTCTGCTTTGGATATCATTAATAACAGCGGTCGTCGTTTCAATTATACTTTTTCAAAAATTGTCTTTAGAAAATAATATTTACACTGTGGTTCAGCACCAAAGACCGAATGACCGACTACAACGAAATAACCAAGGTGTTCCGCCTAGCTCGCAGAACTCTTCCACCCCCTTGCTCGGGGCTCAGTCGAGAGCAAGCCGTTTTATTCAGACAGCTACAGACGGGCTCACTCCCCAGTCCGTCGCTGATGCATAGAATGTATCCCGAGACGCACCCGACAGACAAATGCAGAGTCTGCCGAACGGAGACGGCCGGCTTCGCACACATGCTGTGGAATTGTACCAAGTACCAGGAAGAAGCTAAGTCTGGGAGGATCCCGTCGCGATTGGAAGCAGCCGCAGGGAGCAACAATCAAGACGAACAACTCTGGGCCGTCCAGCAGGTCATCAAGGCGCTGGCCCGGCAGGGAACCAGCGAGCCGGCCACGGCGAGCGGGGACCCAGGCCGCGCGGCCTGTGCCCAGAGGACGACGTAGGCCCCGTCCGGAGCACGCGCACGCGAGCGCGCGTTCCACTGCAGGCCCCGAATAAACGTTTTACCAATCCAATACACTGTTAACACCACGAAGAAAAAAAAAGGAGTAGAAACAAAAACTGGGCTTTCTTCGGCTTCGATCGGTGTTAACTTCCTTCACATGCGTATCATAACCAGCCTCCCATTTCTGTATCATATCTATTAAGTAGGAAAGACATCCCAGAATGATCCATCCTGCTTTTTCCGCCCATATTTTGTTTGCTTGCACCGTGGCCTTACGGCGTTTATATCTGCTCTCAAACATGTATAGTGCAAACAACGAAGCAAGTTATTTGGTGAGCTTGTGTGATGCTCTCCTATAGATATAGCGCGACACACGGGACATAGCAGAGTAGAAACAACTTTGCTTTTTTTCACTCTAGCTGCCGACGATAGCAAACGAACGAATATAGATTTAAAATAAACAATCAGAAGTATTTCTCACATACCACCGCTGGACACTCGGCGCCTTTGGGCGGCTGTATCTAGGGCGGATATCCTCCCCTAAAGCGAAATAAACCAAAATAAGTATGATAGCAACGCTATCGTAATGAAGTGTATTGCATAGCGTGTGTATGTTTTTGCTAAAACTGCTGTGTACAATGGCAGTTGGCGTAGCGCTAGTCTTGTCATCTATAACTGCTTTTCGCAATAGAAAAAAAAAAAGTGAAAATTACGTACGTTCTCCCAGTTATCATTCAGTCGCGTCACGAATATTTCTATTCAAAGGCAAATCAAAACAAGAATAAAGCACTCGGCGATAGTTAAGTATCAACGAATAATATGTGTTGGGACGTTTACTCGGCAAATGCTAAGTGGTGGGTTGGTTGGTTGGTTTGTGGGGTTTAACGTCCCAAAGTAACGCAGACTATGAGAGACGCCGTAGCGGAGGACTCCAGAAATTTCGACCACCTGGGGTTCTTTAACGTGCACTGACATCGCACAGCACACGGGCACCTTGCTTTTCGCCTCCATCGAAAAGCGGCCAGTTACATTTTCTACTTATAGCACTGAGAAGCATGTGTCTCTGAATGGCTGATATGATGCAATGCTGTGCAATGATGTTCGCTAGAAACATATAGTGCGCAGTGCACCCGATAAAGCTTCAAAAACATCTCATTGTGATGAATGTTGTCGTGACAGTTTTATGCACGAAGTGTTTACTTTACAGGAAAGAACTGCTTTTACACCGTATAACTACTGGCATCAAAAGCACCCATAAAGTGCAAGTGCACTTACTCAGAAGAAACGAACAGTGTGGCCAACAAGAGTATATGCAGGCTATTAGTGGATTCATCTTGATCGTTTATGCTGCAGTTTAGAGAGTTGAAGTTCTAGAGCTGTCCGTTCTTTCTTCATTTATTTTGAAATCTGACAAAATTCCAAAGTATCAAAAAATGGACAACTTTGATTTGAAATTAAAAAAGAAACTATCCCAACATCGAATTTTATCGAAATCACCTAAAAACAATCCTAAGCACTTTATAGCTATCAGTCACTAAAACGTATCGCATTATGAAAAACTTATGTAAAAATAAATATAAAACTGAACGCACGGTTTTAATCAACAGAAGTGCTTATTGTTAGGCGTCAAAACTTCGATTTACTGGATTTAGCTATATTTTATCTCATGAAATATCCATAGCCTTCTCAATGCTTATAAAATATATTTACGCTTGTTGGCAGGGTTACCGAGAAATGAAACAATATTAGTAAGAACTGGATTGAATAGCACTGCACACCGCAGAAAAACAAATAACAGGATAGAAGTTCAAACGTCACTTGCGCTCTTCCATGAAAATGCAAGAAAACGAAAAATAAAGAAAAACAAAACGACTTCATACGAATTGTGATGGTTTTGGATATTGCAAATTATAAAATGTACCTAGATTCAGCAAATACCAAGTCCAAAGTTTGGCGCCTACTCCTCAAGGGGAAGCCATAACACTTCTATAAATTAAAATGCGTTCAGGTTTATATTTATTTCTATATTTTAATACAGATAATGCAATACCTTTAGTGGCCGATTTTTCTTATGTACTTAGGATTGTTTTTAGTTTATTTCGACAAAAATTGCAGCCGCAGTAGATTAAGAGGGTGGGAAGTTGGGGGTGCATGATCTTGTGGCTGAAAACAGCGCTGACACAAGACGAAGGGTAGAGAGGGGAGGCCGGCGCGGTAGTTTCTCAAATTTGAATCAAATTTGCCCAGTTTTTGATATATTTGGCCGATTGCAAAATAATATGGAGAAAACGGAAAACTCTAGCGCTTCAGGTTTTTCCCGAAATAAAGAACAAGGGCTAGATAAAATAGTCAGTTTCAGTGGCAATACTCTACTGAGTCGTACCAAAATCTAGGGCTAAATATTGGCAACTTTCAGGACAAGCCCTCAGTTTTATATTTATTTTTATAATTTTATGCAATATAATGCAACACGTTTTAGACCGTAATATTTCTGAGCTACAGAGAATTCTTGAGCGGGATTTTAATAAAGATCGAAGATGATGTTTTTACTTAAACTGGAATGAAAATTGCCCATTTCTTGATGTTTTCAAATTTCGGGCAATTTTAATGTGTTGTGGAGAACACAACTAGAAGTCTAGAGCTCCAAATGGTGTGTGAAATTAAGAATGTAACTTGCATAATAAACAAAAAAAAAACGTTTTAGTGCTAGCAGCTTAAGGCCAGTATGTAAGATTGAAAATGGTTTGGTTTGTTTGGTTTGTGGGGTTCAACGTCCCTAAGTGGCTCAGGCTATGGGAGACGCGTAAAACTGAAAACAAACATTTTTGCTGCGCGTCTTTTGAAGGAAAGTTTGAGATTTTTTTACTAAATCAGCTGCTATACAAAACGGGCTTCTAATAATTTTTGTGAAAGTGAAAGTCGCATAACAATTATCAGTGAACACAATAGATGACAATATTTTATTGCAGAATCAGCCTGCAACTTTTCGAAATAGCACAAAAAAAAAACGTTCTTCAGCTCTTGCGATATATACTTTTTTTTTCTCCGAGAAAAGTTTGCTCTATGGTGCAAAAGCAATGTTCATTCCTTTGTGTCGAGCATGGTGTCGAGACATTGGCCCACTACACATACAACAAATGGTCATGGGACCTAGATTACAATACTCACCTGAATGCATCCATCTCTCTCATATTATATATATATATATATATAATATATATATATATATATATATATATATTGTAAGAGTACGTTCGGTCTGGGGTCGGTGTTCTGGTCGAACGTTTTAACTAGCGCGTCAGTCTCTTGCGTCTTATTCTTTGTCTGCAGTCTTCTTCGTAGCACGCGCCTTTTTGATATACGCTCGTCGTTTTTGTCACCGTCGACAGTCACCGAGCGTTGGTGTGACACTACAATTATCCCCGGGAAAAAAAAGGAGGCATCCTGCCGACTCATGGCATAGACACAACAGGCGGGCGATAACAGGGCTTGAGGCGGTCAATGTGCACTGTTTCACGCCCGCGGTGACGCATATCCGGTGTCGGTGCAAGTGGTTCTATAACTAGTTCACCGGAGAGGTCTGGCAAATAACCCGATATGGGCCATGATATCTGGAAGTAAGTTTGGTAGAGAGGCCGGAGGGGGTGGCAGGAACCCAAAGCCACACGAAGGAGTCTTTGCTGTATGAAGGAGCTGGACAGGACGGTGCACGAATGAACTGCTGGTGACCTTGGTTCTGGGTTGTAAATGGCCGGGCCAACTGGCGAAAGTCTTCTGCATATGCTGCCGCTTGAGAGACGGCGGTCGATTCGGAAGTGTCAGGGCAATAAGGGAGTACTGTACAGTGCCGATAGTTGAGGTGGGTTCACGGCTGTATAGAAGGAAAAAGGGAGAGAAGCCGGTCGTGCTTTGTATGGCAGTATTATAAGCGTACGTGACAAAAGGGAGAATCCGGTCCCAGTTTGAGTGGTCGGACGAGATATACATGGCCAGCATGTCACTCAAGGTGCGGTTAAAACGTTCCGTCATGCCATTTGTTTGCGGATGGTAGGCCGAGGTAGAACGATGGACAATGCGGCACTGCTGAAGAAGGGCTTCAATGGTCTCGGAAAGAAAAACACGGCCACGGTCACTGAGCAATTCTTTAGGTGAACCGTGACGCAGAACGAGATGGTGCAGGACAAAAGACGCAACGTCCGGTGCGGACGCAGAAGGTAAAGAAGATGTTTCTGCGTAGCGGGTAAGGTGGTCAACAGCCACTATGACCCAACAGTTACCAGCTGGAGTGACTGGTAGTGGCCCGTAAAGATCAATACCCATACGGTCGAATGGCCGGCTGGGGCAGGGCAAGGGCTGCATCGGAACGGTAGAGTGATGTGGAGGGTTTTTGCGGCGTTGGCATTCCTGGCATGCGCGGACGTAATGGCGTACGAAGCGGTACATACCCTGCCAGTAATAGCGGAGGCGAAGACGAGTGTTCAACACTCCGGCGTGGGCACACTGAGGATCGGTGTGAAAAGCGGCGCATATTTTCGAACGGAGGTGCCGAGGAATGACAAGGAGCCACTTGCGTCCGTCGGAAGGGTAATTTCGGCGGTAAAGCATGCCGTCACGGATGGCAAAATGACGAGCTTGGCGGCGAAGCATTCGAGAAGCTGGGCGCAGAGAAGGTGTAGATAAAAGTGTGAGAAGAGAAGCGATCCAAGGGTCTTGCCTTTGTTCATTGGGCATGTCGGCAATTTCTAGTGAAGATGAGTCACCTATGGTGATAGCTGTCGAGTCAGAGCCGCATTGAAGAGGTGACCTAGACAGGGCGTCAACATCAGAATGCTTACGGCCAGACCGGTAGGTGACCTGAATGTCGTACTCTTGTAAGCGGAGGGCCCAACGAGCAAGACGGCCGGATGGGTCTTTAAGGGTGGACAACCAGCAAAGTGCGGGATGGTCCGTAACAACAGAAAAGGGACGACCGTAGAGATATGGGAGGAACTTTCCAATGACCCAAATGATGGCCAAGCACTCCTTTTCGGTTACAGAATATTTTTTTTCGGCCTTTGTGCGGCTGGCATAAACAACGTACTCTGGGTATCCGGGCTTGTGCAAGGACAGCGCCGAGACCTACACCGCTGGCATCAGTCGGACGCCCAAGACGAAAGAATGGCGTCACCGGCAAGGAGCTCAGTCAGCGGCGAGATGGTCGAAGCGAAATTGCGGACGAAGCGACGAAAATACGAGCACATCCCGATAAAAGTACGCAGTTTCTTTAGGGAAGTTGGGCGTGGAAACTCAGCTACTGCACGGAGTTTCGCAGGATCTGGACGAACACCGTCTTTCGAAACAACGTGTCCCAATATAGGAATCTGGCGAGCCTCGAAGCAGCACTTTTTCAGATTTAGTTGCAGGCCGGCATCAGTGAAACACTTTAGCACACGCTCGAGTCGGTGGTCCAAGTGTGACACAAAATTTTTTGAGAACACGACAACATCGTCCAGGTAACAAAGGCAGTCATGCCACTTGAGTCCGCAGAGAACTGTGTCCATCATGCGTTCGAAGGTGGCCGGCGCGTTGCACAATCCAAACGGCATGACGTTAAATTCATAGAGACCGTCAGGTGTCACAAAAGCGGTTTTTGGTCGATCTTCAGCTGCCATGGGTACCTGCCAGTAGCCCGAGCGCAGGTCCAGAGATGAAAAGAATTCGGCACCTTGAAGGCAATCGAGAGCGTCATCAATACGTGGAAGGGGGTACACGTCTTTTCTCGTTATCTTGTTCAGTCGCCTGTAATCAATGCAGAACCGGATAGAGCCATCCTTGTTCCTCACGAGAACAACTGGAGAAGCCCAAGGGCTGCGCGAAGGCTGGATGACGCCACGCTGAAGCATGTCATTAACGTGCTCGGTGATAACTTGACTTTCTGCAGCCGATACTCGATAAGGGCGCTGGCGTATCGGGGCGTGCGTACCGGTGTCGATGCAGTGAGTGACAATGGATGTACACCCCAAAGATGTCTGAAATCGAATAAGGAACGGAAGCGCCGAAGTAAGCTGACGAGCTGGTCGCGTTGATCTGATGAAAGGCTATCTTCAAGACAGGTAGAAAAAACTGCAGTGGAGTTGTCATTGTGTACAGAAGCAGGCAAGTCAATAGTGTTGAGCTGAAGTGGGGCTGGGTCTTCTGAGACGGGATATGTCATAGCGTCATCAAAGGACTCGGCATGACCAAGATGTTCTCCACGAAGAAGCGTTGACGGACAAGGGAACGGGTTAGAGACGTACATGGCGCTGTAGCCACCACAGAAGGTCAGAAGGGCGAAAGGCAGGACTAAGCAATGACGACGATTACCGGCATGAATCGGAGTGAAAAGAACAGTCGAATCGGAAAAGCAGGCGCAAGAAAATGGCACGAGGACGGTAGAGCAGGCGGGGATGTCAATATCTTCGGCCATGGTTATCTTATCGACGCGGAGCGGTGTGTCGGACGAGGCGGCAGGTGAAAGCGGAGACGATTCGATGCTGGCTCGGGCGCAATCAATAATCGCATGATGACTGGTGAGAAAGTCACAACCCAGAATCAGTGCGTGAGAGCAGTGAGACAGCACAAGAAATTCGGAGACGTAAAAAACACCCTGAATTCGAGCTGTGCACGCCGCAAGAGGTTGAATGCGATGCGAGCTGGAAGTTCGGAGAAAAAATTTAGTAACAGGCGTCGTAACTTTACGAAGTCGGCGGCAAAGGTTGGCACTTATAACAGACACAGCGGCGCCAGTGTCCACAAGCGCGAGAACGGCGACGCCATCAACACAAACACCTCGATAACGTTGGCAGGGGAAGACAGAGGACTTGCACAAGTAGAAGAAAACGCAGTTCTTGCCTCCGGAACTGCGGCTGTTAGTTTTCCTCCGGGCCAGCAGGAGAGCGACGGCGCAGCGGTGAGAGAGAACGACGGCGGAGAGACGGCAATCGACGAGAGGAGCGGTCAGGATAAAATGAGTCCGTAGAGGTGCCAGCAGCGACAGGGGGTGGGGGGAGGTTCATAGTTTGAACTGTAGTTGGAACTGTACAGGTGGGGCCCATTGCGGTATGACTGCGCGCGCTGGAGACAAAGCCGGGCGACGTGGCCAGGAGCGCCACATGAATAGCAGATTGGGCAGTTGTCGGAGGTCCGCCATGGATTGTTGAATGTTTCGTCAGGAAGCTGAGCGCAGGCTTCGAGGCGTTGTTCAGCGCGGAGTTTGCGCACGGTGGGGAGCCCGAACACCTCGTAAAAGCTCGTTTTGAAGGCTGACCAGGTGGGTAGGTCGGGTTCGTGGTTGCGGAACCGTAGATTGGCTATATCAGTGAGGTAAAAGAGGACGTTGGCCAACTTGGTGGAATCGTCCCACTTGTTGTAGGCGCTTACTCGTTCGTGGGAAGATAGCCAATCATCCACATCCTGGTCATCTGCGCCACTGAAAAAGCTGGGGTCACGCTGGCGAAGCCCACCAGAACACAGGATGGTGGGGGGAGCGGTGGGAGCAGTCGAGCATGGAGTGGCGGTCTGGCTTGTTGCTTCAGGCATAGCGGATGGCCGAGCGAGTGTGCGGCTGCGAAGCTCCAGCTTGAGAGGAGGGAACGAAGAGCAGCCTCCACCAAATGTAAGAGCACGTTTGGTCTGGGGTCGGTGTTCTGGTCGAACGTTTAACTAGCGCATCACTCTTGCGTCTTCTTGTTGTTGTTGTTCTCCTCTAATGTGATGGCACATACCCACATAGGGGGATCGGCCAAGAATTGGGGTGCAGAGTTGGCCAACGTCCTCTTTTACCTCACTGATATAGCCAATCTACGGTTCCGCAACCACGAACCCGACCTACCCACCTGGTCAGCCTTCAAAACGAGCTTTTACGAGGTGTTCGGGCTCCCCACCGTGCGCAAACTCCGCGCTGAACAACGCCTCGAAGCCTGCGCTCAGCTTCCTGACGAAACATTCAACAATCCATGGCGGACCTCCGACAACTGCCCAATCTGCTATTCATGTGGCGCTCCTGGCCACGTCGCCCGGCTTTGTCTCCAGCGCGCGCAGTCATACCGCATGTCTTCTTCTTTGCCGTTTTCTTCGTAGCACGCGCCTTTTTGATATACGCTCGTCGTCTTTGTTACCGTCGATAGTCACCGAGCGTTGTCAGACACCTTGCCTGCACAATGAAACCACGCTCACAATATGCGCATTGCACATTGAATAACTGCTTACAAATCAAGTTTATGTGATTCTAGGCACGCTGCGCAACCACTGTGCACTTTAGTATGTCACTCTGGTCGACTACTTTCCATTCAACATAAACTCATAGCCAGAGTCGTTTTGGGGCGTTGCCCTTAAACATGCCTACAAATTGTATCGAATATAGTATTGAAGGTACATGTATCATCGATACTGGCCGTGTCTCTATATTTCAATTAGGACCTTGGTCTGGGCTAGTTGGTTCATAACTATCACGAAATAAACACAGCGCGAAGAAACAGGACACAGGAAGAAGACACATACATGACGGGACTAGCGCTGTATGTGTCTTCATGTGTCCTTTTTCTTCGCGCTGTGTTTATTTCGTGATAGTTATGAACCAACCAGCCCAGACCAAGATCCTAATTGAAATACAGAGACACGGCCAGTATCGATGATACATGTACCTTCAATACTATATTTGATACAATTTGTAGGGATGTTTAAGGGCAACGCCCCAAAACGACTCTGGCTATGAGAGACGCCGCAGTGGAGGGCTCCGGAAATTTCTACCAGTTCTTTCGCGTGCGCTGGCATAGCAAAGCACACTAGAGCGCACATCGCGAGCACATGAGAACACAGAAGTGCGTGATAAACTTTACTGTGGCAAAATGAATTCTCTTGGCGTGTTTGAGGCCCTCAGTATAGGGCACCAGTGGCCTTTGCCGTCTTCCGCACTCTGCCGATCAGCTTGAGCTGGTCATCAGGCGTCAGATAGATTTAGAAATACATTTTCTGTCTCTTCTGGTCAACGAAGTGCTGAGGAAATGGCTGTTCGGCTTTTCCAAGCGCCAGGGAATACAGAAATACAGGAAATACAGAATGTCTTGTCGGCAACGGCAGCTAATTTTCACTTCAAATCATGCGAAACTATTGAATTCCCAAGAATTTAACCGAGGTTTTTATGCATTCCAATTGTCTTAAAATGCCTGCCGCAGCCTTTAAATGTCTCCTGCTTCTAACTGCACGTAACTTTGAGTTGAGCTGTTATTAGTAGTGTCTTTTCATTTTAACTATTTTGCATCCGCACCTCTCCTCTGCAATGTCTGTACTCTGAGGGTGTTTCAAATAAATTTAAAAAGTACAGAATTCTGTACATTTAGTGGTGCCGTGCCCCTAAAAGGGAGTGCGGTAGAGGACATTCCACCATATTTTTACTCCATTATGGGCTTATTCGTTCTTAGAGAATACATTATGGAGCAAGAAGTAGACGATGGCTCAAGTTGAAAGAAAAGCTGAAAGAAAAGCATTTTGAACGGCGTACCAAGTTAGTTGCTATAAATATTTGGTTACAAGAGAGGGATATACACACTCTTCCGATGGAAGACAACTTACCGGCTATGTAGAAACACCGGCATCGAACGTATGTTTGTGGATTACTAGGATGATTTTCTGGAACATATCGTTATGCGTACGTTTAAGAAATATGTTACGCATACGCCCAATGGCGCCAGCTTCTCGACGTAAAAGTGAGTCGTATCCTTACGATGTTTTTTTCTTTTTTTCTTTTTGCTGGCTGAGCTGCGGCGCATAGCTTTTAACAGGAACCTCGTGGGAGAACCGTAAGGTAAGTGGCACTGAGAGAGTGCGGACGTTGCGTCTTTAAGGTCACCCCGGTAACCAGAGGAGAGCTCCATCCATCACGCGGAAAGGGGTGAGCACGAGGACCAGGGGCAAGGAGATGAGATTCCCTCTGCGACCGACGCATAAAAGAAAATGGGACCGGGCACACTTAATCGCCGCCGTAATGAGCATAACATCAAAATATTGGTTCCCATTTGCCGGTTCACTTGCGGAACTTCTTTCGCGTCTATTCACTTCGGCACTCGCTTAATCAGTGGTCTTTTATGTTTGGTTTGGTTTGTGGGGTTTAACGTCCCAAAGCGACTTAGGCTATGAGAGACGCCGTATTGGAGGAGTCCGGAAATTCTGGGGTTCTTTAACCTGCATTGACATCGCACAGCACACGGGCGCCTTGCTTTTCGCCTCCATTGAAAAGCTGCTGCCAAGGACGGGATTCGTTCCCGCGTCCTTGGGAACAGTAGCCGAGCGCCCTAACCACTGCGTCACCCCGGCGGGGAGTGGTCTGAACATCATGACTGAACAGGGTTCGTACACCCGCAGTGGATGTCGCACCATCATTGTCGAGAAATGAATCGATTGAATTGAATAAGACCCACGGCGGCGGGACTCTGGGCGGCCGTTTAGACGCAGACGAAACGTAATGGCGTCTGTGAGCTACGATATGGCATTCCTATTAAGATACCGAGGCGGTCGAAATTATCCTGAAGCGCATGCCACTATGCCACCACTCATGTCCACCCTCGT
Organism: Amblyomma maculatum; assembly: GCF_055883805.1. NCBI lineage: Eukaryota > Metazoa > Arthropoda > Arachnida > Ixodida > Ixodidae > Amblyomma > Amblyomma maculatum. The sequence goes on from NC_139344.1 coordinate 411,422,901, forward strand.
TTTTCAGCGCGTCCTACTATAAAAATTATGATTCCTATAGCTTTGATAGTTTTATCAACCATTGCCTCTGTCTCCCTTACGGTGCGGTTCTGCGGTGAAACGTGTTCAGTTGTTTACTCTGGTGTTACACTAGTGAAGGAGCGGACACTATCGAAAATTGCAGTCGCGCTACTAAGTGTGGCAATTAAAGCCATGCAGGACATAGTATCAGGCTTGCAGCATTACTAGGTCACACCGGCTATACTATATGGCGGCCGCATTTAGACACCTCGTTGTCTTCGTCAGGCTTCCTGCAGAAAGCCAGAGCGAGTGGGAAGAAAGCTGCTGCATGATGTTACAGATCCAGAATAAACTAAACGGACGTAGCTCACGGAGAAAACTTTTATCAATAAAAGAAAACCCATTTATCAATAAAAGACATTGAAGAGCAATACGAAAAATATTGATCATGAAGAAACACTGGGCAAAAAAAAAAAAGATTTCTCTTGCACAACATTCGGCCTATGTTGCCTCAGTCACATCGTCGAAGTCTGCATCTTCAGCTGTAGCCTCCTGGTACTGCTGATACTCTGAAACCAGGTCGTTCATGTTCGACTCTGCCTCAGAAAACTCCATCTCGTCCATTCCTTCGCCGGTGTACCAGTGCAAGAAGGCCTTGCGACGGAACATAGCTGCAGAGGTATAATTTTGTATTGGTTATCACAGCACGGTTGTCATGTGCACCGTATAGCGATACTACTACTTACCAGTGAACTGTTCGGAGATGCGTTTAAAGAGCTCCTGAATCGCTGTGCTATTACCGATAAAGGTAGCAGACATCTTGAGGCCACGAGGAGGGATGTCGCAGACGGCAGTCTTGACGTTGTTCGGGATCCATTCGACGAACTGGCTGGCGTGCTTCATCTGCATATTCTTCATCTGGTCGTCCACTTCGCGCATGCTCATTCGGCCCCTGAACACAGCAGCCACTGTCAGGTAACGGCCTTGGCGCGGGTCGCAAGCCGCCATCATGTTCTTCGAGTCGAACATTTGTTGAGTTAGTTCCGGCACAGTCAGAGCCCGGTACTGCTGTCCGCCGCGAGCCGTGAGGGGAGCAAAGCCAGGCATGAAGAAGTGCAGGCGGGGAAAGGGCACCATATTGACTGCCAGTTTGCGAAGGTCAGCGTTTAGCTGTCCAGGAAACCTGGGATGGAATCGAACAAACGACCGTTGGTTGAAGTTCGTTTTAAACGTGAACTAGTTGAAGCAATTCTGAATGCCACCTGGTGAAATATCGGGGTCACGTGGTACGTGTCCCAGTAACGCTAATTTGAACTATGATACGCGGAATGAGCTATTTAGCACGCAGCCGACAGTCTCGCGTCACAGTAGGCAGCGGCGCTTTCGTTGTTTAAGGGCGAGCATGTCTTTCGGGCAAATAGTTCTTTTCAGTGAGTGCCCGTTTGTGCGACTGCAATTCTGCGGTAAAGTACCGCCAGAAAGTTTTAGAACAGAATGACTATATCGGCTAGGGGGATAGTGGTGGGATGTCAATGCGCGTGCATGACAGACACTGTAGGTGCTTGTTAACAGCCCCGCGTTCGCGTTTCGTCGCACAAGTAGACACAGACAGACTCACCGGAGACACGTAGTGACACCAGACATTGTTGCTGAAACCAAGTGGTTGAGGTCTCCGTAGGTTGGAGTTGTCAGCTTGAGGGTACGGAAGCAAATGTCATAGAGGGCTTCATTGTCAATGCAGAAGGTTTCGTCGGTATTCTCCACAAGCTGATGCACGGAGAGGGTCGCGTTGTAAGGCTCGACGACAGTGTCGGAAACCTAGAAAGAAGTATTAACACCATAAGCATCAATTAAGGGTCAATGAAGGCAGTTCAAATAAATGCTAGCCAGAAATGTCATTTCTTTAGTTCGACACTCAGGACTGAGTGACGTTCGCCTAGGCGGGTGACGCCAAGCGAACGAGCAGCACAGAGGAGGAAGAAGGTGCGCAGCAGCAAAGAACACCAGGAGCAGAGCCGAGGAGGAGGGTAGATTGGCAGCATGAGCAGGGAGGTGGAAAAGGAGGGCAAGGAGAAATCATGAGGAGGAAAGGCGGCAGAACACTTTACAGCACGGGAAAAGAAGTGTCGAGGGGCGATGATGGGCAGTGATAAAACAAACCTTAGGGGATGGGACAACGCTGTACGTGTTCATGATGCGATCCGGGTACTCTTCCCGGATTTTTGAGATGAGCAGTGTGCCCATGCCAGATCCCGTGCCACCACCCAAGGAGTGAATGAGCTGGAAACCTTGCAGGCAATCGCAATCTTCGGCTTCCTTGCGCACGATATCGAGCACCGAATCCACCATTTCAGCCCCCTCCGTGTAGTGACCCTTGGCCCAGTTGTTTCCAGCACCACCTTGGCCTGAAGAGGCAGGAGTGAAAGCGGTATCCGTTTAGTAACAAATGGACTGAAAGGTCAAATAAATCAGTACTGACAGGTACGAGAAACCAATCCATCGGGTGCCTCAAAAGAGCATTACTTCGCTATGTTCACAGATTTCTGTCCGCAGATCGTGTTTGCAAGCCGTTTCCGCAGAATCTGCGCGCAAAATCGTGTCCGCAGCAGTTGTAATATAGCAGTGGTAGAGGTTAATGAGTGGTGTCAATCGATAGAGGGTGACGTAATGCTATCGCAGTGAAAATAATTAGGCGAATAAGGTAATTAGGTAAATAGAATAAGGTAATTAGGATTGGCACGCAATTTGAAAGTACCAAACTAAAATGGGTAAACAAGAAGAGAATATGAGGTAGAGAATGTGACGTCACGCAACTGGAAGTATAGAGCCGAAAAAAGGGCATAGGAAGGGATTGGCGCGCAACTTGAAAGTACCAAAGACTAAAATGGGTAAACAAGAAGTGAATTAATGTGAGGTAGAGGATGTGACGTCACGCAACCGGAAGTAGAGCCGAAAAAGGGCACAGGAAGGGATTGGCGCGCAATTTGAAGACTAAAATGGGCAAACAAGACGTGAATTAAGCAACTAGAACAACCAGAAGCAACCAACAGCAGTATCCGTGCTTTCGCATTACACCAATGCAGACTATACAGTGCTCTAATTTTTAGTTGTGCTTACTGTTGCCTTTGTTCCCTATACACGCCATGGGCCCTCCAAAGCACCAGAACCTTTATTACCTTAATGTAATAGTATCAGACGTTTTCCAAGTCACTGCATTATCAGAACGGCTATTTCTGTTTCATATATCATAGTTGATAACGACCACTCAATACCATAACGCTAAGAAGATAGTTAAACATGTGAATGTGTCAAACGCACAGAGTAATCCTAAATGCTGAAACATTTCTACTTATGTACATTGTAGGGACTTCTGAAGGAAGCTTATTAAATCCAGAACAGCTTGAGTGTAAACCAAAGTAAACATAAAAATGTCATAAGTGAAAGGCGCACTCTTCTAGGATAGGCTACTATAATTTCGGCGCACCCAGTGCAACATGGGACAAATAGTGAGAGAAAATTCTACAGGACTCTGGAGCACTTAAGTGCGATGAGACAAAAGTCTCAGTTGCAGAGTGGTCCGGAGCCGTCCTCTACGGCACCTCTTTTCATCCCGCCTTCCTCATTTTCCTTACGATCCGGTAAAGGTGCCTGCTGAGAATTGTGACTAATACTAGGCATTCTCTTTCCTGTAAACCTATCGGGAACGCCGCTGATGACTGCTGTCTGGTGCGGCATTCGAGGGAGCGCCAAATGAAAGATGCCGCGCGGGCGATGCGTGAATCGCCTGGTAGCGTTATAACCGAATATGACGCCAATGACGTCAGTTCCGGTGACGACATAGTTTGTAATCCCGTCACGGTCTGTCATGACGTCACTAGGTAATGACGTCATAGTTAGTCACCGCTGTCATCAGAATCAGTGTCACTATCACTAATTAGCTATTTCTCTCGACGGCAACTGTGCTGGCATAACGCTAGGCAAAAGGAACCGTCCGTCCGTTTTAGGATGATTGACATCTATAGTGGGACAAGGCAGGACACCGGACCGCACTTAATCGCCATGCTGTTGAGTACTCTCACGGTCACCAGGCATTTATAGAGAGTTTTGGATTTGGAATGAAACATAATGCTTCGTACATACTTATTATGTTATTTTTCAGGCAACGGAACTTATGTAAACATTGAGCGAAGACTGGTGTAGTGCACAGTAGAAAAAAAAAATATCCAAAGGCCAAGCCTACAAGTAAGTAGAGGAACTAGCGTGAACCAAGAAGAGTATATATAAACGATAAAAACCCGATTCAACGGAAGTCGATTTAATGAAGATATTCCGATCCCCCGTAAGACGCCCATATGGTCAAATGATTTGTTTAACTCGAAATATCATGCTCCGCACATAGTGATTGTTTTACAAAACCAATTGTCCCGATATAACAAATTTCTGTCGAAAAATGTTAAAAAATTTTACTTGTGGCCTATTTTGTTTAAAATATTTTGATTAAGCCAAAGGTAACATCGTGGAGAAACTTCGTCCCATTTTTGCCGAACTGCGCGGAGCAAAACGGATTCAGGGGATTTTGCAAACGGTAAAATGCCTGCCCCTCGACCCGCTGTCGGCATGTGGCACCGCTGCCGACACCGGATCAAGGTTTGGACGCCCTTGATTTGTTGCGACAGCCTGCAGGAGGAACACACAAAAAGGCGTGCAGTTCTTGCTTACAAACTATAAGCAAGCAAATTTCAGCGACTTCTTTGCTAGGAAAAAAGTTTGTAGTCTCTCGGAACCATTCTTGCCGAAATACAATTTTCGTTGCTTTTCCTGCACGCTAACTATCAGTGTCGGTCGTCTACGCAGGCCGCAATTTCGATGTAGCAACATAGCACAGTGGGTAATTACTGCTATTACATTTCGGAAAACGTGCGGTACAACTTCCCTGTTTTTTTTTTGTATATAATTTGCTGGTTGCGTCTTTTGAAAACGCAATTTCATTTTCATCGAGTTTACGCTTGGAAATTATGATGGCGTGGTACTATCTTGAAACCGCTACACCGCATAATAATCGATTTTATCGGATTAAATGACTAAGGAATGTCTTCCCAGATTTAACAATCCCTATGACCTTTTTTCGGCTCTACTTCCGCTTGCGTGACGTCACATCCTTGACTACGGCACCCCTTTCTCTATAGTGAACTGTATTATAGTTCCACTGTACCTTTCGCTCTTTCCGCTTTCACTCCCACTTTCGCCCATTTCCTTACGACACGGGTCAGGTGTCCACAGAACAAGTGTGGAAGATACTGCGCCTTTTCTTTCCTGTGAACTAGTTATTCTAATTGATTGCCTAATTACCCTATTGGCATAACTATTTTTTCGGCCACAACATTACGTCACCCTCTATCGACTGATACCACTTATTAACCTCTACCACTTCTCAATTACTCACAACTGCTGCGGGCACATTCTGCGGGCACGGTCTGCGGACAGAAATTTGTGAACATAGCGAAGTAATGCTTCGTAAGTAATACACCTCCCCACCCCCCAAGAAAAAAAAAGGTCTCGTTCCTAGATATTTTATTGGTCGTAGGGCACTGTTATGACCGTGCATGGTCCGCACTTGCGCGCTCTATTGTTCGCCTGTGGGCATGGATATGTGCTGTTGGTGCAAGGGCTCTAAGTGAGCCTGTTTCCATGAATCCTTTTGTTTGAGCCTGTTTTGCTTTGTCGAGACCCTGCAAATGCCAAACTGGCCCTATTAAGGGAACGTCAAGAAAAATACAAAGAAACGTCGCCCTGTGAGAAATAGCCGGATGTGCTTTGGTTCAATTGTTCACCCTTCCCGTCGAGAAGCCCTATCGTCCAGTGAGGAATGCCTACTGTCCAAAGGAGACTACAGAGTGACACGTCCGCTGACGTGCAGGACAAGAAAGGAGCATGACGAATACGGCCATTAGAGGATTTCCCGGGAATGCAGGAAAGATTTGCAATTGTCCAAAAGGGACAATGCTGGGAGCAGTATGTGGCGCGCACGTGCAATTGGGTTTCTGAGAAGGAAATCCACTTGCCAAGGCCACCATAGCGGATCTTTGCTGAAGAATAGAAATGTACCTCCTCGCCGTTCCCAAGCTCTACCCGCCAACAAGTGACCACGCCCAACAAAACAATACCGGACCAGTCAGTGCCTCAGACCATCAGTGCAGTGATGTGTTCGATTGGATGCCGATATCTGAGGGGCGTGCCCTGGAACTGGTTGGTCAGCATCTTCAGAGAGGGGCTGGACATAGGGGGTTTTAAGGACGTTGCAGAGCACGAAATGAGGCTCTGAGCCCTGGGTAAACGGCTCATCCAGACGCCTCTCGCTATGAACTCTTAACGCTTGCCATTTTGCTGATATATCCTTCTTTTTCATGTAAATAAGTTTTCTCAAAGTGCCATTAATCCTGCTTGTATATATTTCACCAACTTTGAAGATTCAATCCTTCATCAACCCCGAGTCTCTGCACGCTACCAAGTGAAGGCCAGGTCAACTTAGTCCCAGCGTCACGACAGCACAATCGCATATTGTCGATCGCGGACGTCGCACGCTGGATATATGTTGATTTGGTTGCTTACAAAGCGCTCGCAAAGCAGGGAGAGAGCACAGATAATCGGCAAAGCAAGACACGCGGGGAGCGAAAAGCAGGATAATTCTCCACCCCCTTCACTTTGTATGCATGGTGTAGTGGAGTACTCCGGAGTACTCCATTGTAGTGGAGGACTCCGGAAATTTCGACCACCTGAGGTTCCTTAACGTGCACTGACATCGCACAGCACACGGGCACCTTGCTTTTCGCCTCCATCGAAAAGCGGCCGCCGAGGCCGGGTTTCGATCCCGCCTCCAGACAATGAGTCAACTACTTCTGGAGAGAGCGCAGAATCAGCACCAAGTGAAGCAACATCTGAACCATATTCTACTTCTCCAGTGGATGAAGCAAGTTAAACTCCTCCGCAAAGCAACGACACAGGACAAACGGTGAGTCAAAGAGCAAGAAAGCATCGCGCCACCTGACAGACTTCAATACCGACTTCACTGTTTCTGTTCTTTTGCATACTGCGATTTCGTGCTTGTTTCGTATTCAGCGAGAGGTGATAAATCCAGCACAAGTTTGAGTTTCATTTTTCCTTCGGGTCGTGCTGTCATCACCACTTTTCTCTGCTCTCGAATCGGCACGCTTACACTCTGTTGTAAATATTCGACTCTGAGCTCCGATCTGCGCCTGTTGGTTCTTTCTGTCCGGATATCGGACACTGCAAATCACGTTATCAGAAATGATAAGTTCGCCATGTCCACTGCGCACTGTGATCATGAGCTAAATAAAACAAAAATACTATTAAAATCGGAAAAACAATATGATGCCCTAGTTGAAGACTTCATTAGAGTAGTTCATACTCTTTCCAAAGGTCCAATATAGTCCTCATCAAAACCTTCGACCAGTTGATGTTGTCCTACGGTCAGCGGCTAAGGGAGCTGAAACCTGATAATGATCGCGCGTCGGTTTGTCCATCTGTCCCACTGGTATCTCGCGAAAAACAAGAAAAATGCAAAAGCACATATGAACACTTAGGGGCAGTAACTTACCAAACACGAAGTTGTCCGGGCGGAAGAGCTGCCCAAATGGTCCCGAGCGCACGGCGTCCATGGTTCCTGGTTCGAGGTCGACCAGGACGGCTCGAGGCACGTATTTACTCCCTAAAAAAAAAAAAAAAATAAAACAATCACTCATTGCCAGACCGTAATTTCTTGATGGCAGATTCCTTCATCCCCTGGTAGGTGGTGGCACAGGAAACATTACGAACATGAAATGAAGATGATAGAGCAAGAAAACTGAAAACAAAAAGCGTCAAAACAGCACTAGGGAACACATTAACGGCATCAAAGAATTAATGTGGAAGCATCATTTGTGTCAACGGCAACGAAGTCCGTAGGCGAGAAAGCATTCCCACGGGACTTCATCGAAATCACTGCTTTCACCCAAACTATCGAAACTATGTCAAGAGATTCGATAAACATAACAATTTTCACGCATTCTCTACTCCGTGGAGGCAAGACCACTGGCTTCATTCTCCTTGTATTCTGTGAGCAAAGAAGGATGCTGTGTGCAATGAACAAAGCGTGTTTCTGATGCCCATTGCTGCTATACATGAAAACGAGCTAACAAGTTATTGCACGAAACCATGTAGGGAGCCTGCGCACAAGTCTTTTTGTTAAATGGCCTGGCGTAGTTTTCAGAAGTTTCGTTTTCGGCTTGACCTCAAGTCGTCTGATTTGCGAAAACGCAGGAACCGCATGTCGGTTTGGTTGCGACCACTTTCAGTTCCGGCATTAGCACCGATCAGAGGAGGGCGAAAGCGGCGAAGACGACACTTCTGAACTGAAATCGAGAAGGAGAACGGACTATTATTGCTACGTTTTCGCGACGCCACTACTCGACCATATCCGACATCGCTTCCGTGCTTGAAGGTGGTTTCGCCAAATCTCTAGGTACGAGTACACTCCAGGCGGCAGAGCTCCATGTGATAGGGACCCCCGAAACGAGGATCTCTATCAGCCTGCGGCGCCTCTAACATCGCTTAATAGTTGTTTTGCTTTGAGCGCGACCCTACGGCTCTCGGGCTTAGTCTTAATGCGAAAGCATTATGCTATTGCTGAGACCAAACCATAGACGCAAAATATGGGCGTAAAAAGTTGGGGTAAGTTAGGGTTAACATTCCTAAGCGACCCAGGTTAAGAGAGCCGCCGTGTTAGTCTTAATGCGAAAGCATTATGATATTGCTGAGACCTAACCATAGACGCGAAATATGGGCGTAAAAAGTTAGGGTAAGTTAGGGTTAACATTCCTAAGCGACCCAGGTTAAGAGAGCCGCCGTGTTAGTCTTAATGCGAAAGCATTAGTATATTAAGAGACATTAAAGGTCCACAGAAACGGCCCCCAAGAAGCCACTGATAAACGTGTTCAGTGTGTAGAACACATCCTTTTGAGCATTAGCGCAAAGTATAACTCCTTGGAACAAAGCCAGCGATTTATTATTAATTTTTAAAAACAGCGTTTTTTGAAATTCGCGGGCAGAGAGAATGTCGCTTGGCGATGTCGCATGGAACTATTTCCTTGATCCGTGACATCACGGGTCAGTTGACTGGCAAGGCTTGCTAGAAGCTGCCATTCGCTGCGGTCACTGCAACCATGACGTCACGGACACACTTCCGGTAGCCGCGAAAGTAGTCTGCTCGTGCGCTGCTCGAACTCTGTGCAGGCTGTTACACAGCTCGCCGCCCTTATCGGTTAGGTGGCCATTGCCCATTAAGTGCAACAACCGAAGCGACGCAGGGATCGGCAGAACGAAGCTGCATTTACAAATATCTTATTTATATAACGTGGTTTCAGGAGTATCGGAGTGTCGTCCGACGAGGCGTCAACAGCACGGTCAAGCACCGCACGATGGCAGCATCTCCTCGACCGCCGTAAACACCGCCGCTGTGGCCCCTCCTCCCGCATACCGTTCGCGAACGACACGGCGGATCGTTAGCACCGATGTCCGAAATAAAGAGTGCTAAAATTTGTTGGCGTCTGGAATACTGAGCCGAATATCAAGTATGAAGCCCTCGTGAGGATCGCTGACCAGCAGCAAATTGCTGGTAACAGCGATAGCCGTGATACAAGCTAGTTTCTGCTCAAGCCAGCTGCCGCTGGTGCATTTCGGCTGATCCGATCTGCTCGTACTAGCTCTGCGATTAATGCGTCGGCAGAGTTAATCCTATAATTATTTTACTATGGCAGGATAGGAATCACTATAAGGCAGTCTCATAAGTAGACGATTTACGACAGCGTTGATCATGTTCCAAAGCGTCGACCGCCGCGGCTTCGAAGCGAAACAATTTAGGCCTAGCGACGACTAGGGACGGTAACGCACGGCACCGTCGTTCGCCGCGCTCGCACGTTCCACCCCCGCGGTAATTGTGTAACGTACCTCAGCCTGCTTGCGGCATCCCGTGCTGCAAGCGTTGCAAACTCGTGTGCTGTCATAGCTAAGGCCGCGTATTTTTTGACGTTCTGCTCAGCAACAAGCCGTTCAAACGGTACTGTAGGCAAGACAAGACTTCAGTACGCAGTCGCTGCGCTGTCGGCCGTAATCGAAGACGTCGGGCGGCACCATAATCTATACATCGCGTGATACAGTGGGCAAATGAATAACTTTGTGAAGCAGACCCGCTCGTACGTTTCGCGCACTCGGGCGCCGACGAGTAGCTTCCGTCAACAGACGCCGTCATAACCTCGATTAACGATGCAAACCGAGGTCGTCAAGCTCGGTTTGCGGTAACCGCGGTTAGTGGTGCAACCATGGTTTGGTCCGCCGTGTGACATAGGATAACCACAGGTTCGCGGTTACACTAACCGTCGCTGCGCGAACTGGCGAACTCCTCAGGCGTGCGCGAGCGCGCGGCAACCGGAAGTTCGTCGAAGTGACGTATGTCTGGGCGGAGCTTTGAACTTGCTTGTATTCTTTGTTTTTTTTTTTATAGCTCCATTCGGCGTCCGAGTTGAGAGGGAAAATTGGGTCATTTTTAATCGCCGATATCTGTGGTGTTGCAGAAGCTAGATCGAAAATTTTTGCGGGAGAATGATGGGTGGTTCAATAACTATCAGTGTTATGGCGTTGTTTACCCTTCTTTGTGACCCCTTTCAGGGGACCTTTAAGGACATTAAGAGATAGAAAGCGTGCAGAGTGGTTCAGAGAAATAACTCAAGTTACCGACATTCTAGTAGAAATTAAGAGGAAGAAATGGACTTGGGCAGGACATGTTGTGCGAAGAGGGGATAACCGATGGTCGCTGAGGGTAACAAACTGGATTCCAAGGGAAGGAAAGCGTAGCAGGGGGTGGCAGAAAGTTAGGTGGGCGGATGAGATTAAGCAGTTCGCAGGGGTCAAGTGATGCAGCTAGCACAGAAACGGGTTAAGTGGAGAAATATGGGAGAAGCCTTCGCCTTGCAGTGGGTATAATCAGGCTGATGATGATGATTATGATACTGCTGAAGCCTAACCATAGACGCAAAATATGGGCGTAAAAAGTTAGGGTAAGTTAGGGTTAACACTCCTAAGCGACCCAGGTTTAAGAGAGCCGCCGTAGTGGAGGGAGCACGTGTGATTGAGCTGATTCAATAAAGCGATGAAGCAATCAGCGGAGAAAGGAACTTACCGGATGCTTCGTTGTAATAGACATTTATGCGCTCCAGCTGCAGGTCGGAGTCTCCATAATACGAACCAGACGGATCGATTCCGTGCTCATCAGATATGACTTCCCAAAACTGCGAGAAGGGCAGATTTCATAGCTGGCATGACGTGACACAGAAAAACAATGACCACCACAAGCCGCTCCGCGCGTCGCAAAACGAAATGGAATGCATTACCGTCAGTGCACTAGTTTTTCCCGGTATGGCAATGAGTTCAGATGCGAAAAGGCGCTCGCATCTCACGAAGCGTTGACAGCAATAATATTTGATAATGTTATTGATGCAACGGTATCTGAGGCTAGAGAGCGCCAGAGACGGACATTGACGATTAATATGAATGGCGATATGTCATGAATACTATGTAAAAAAGAAACAAGGTAAGTGTAATATCTGGAAATATAATCGGAACTTCAAATATGACAGACGTAAAATGATGTGATGGCCTGATGACAGAATATGTAACATGTTTAAATTGAAGGAAGTTGCTCTATAGCAGCTAGCATATTACTTAGGTGAAAACACCGAAAGCGTCAATATTACCTCCTGTTCCAGAGCTGGCCTAACGCAAGCAGTCGTCAAAACACCTACAGAGAGCAGCGAACAAGCATGGGAGATGTAGCGCGCTTCGGCGTGACATCCACGCTCAAACAAGCCACGTCAATCACAACAATCACGTTTAGATCACAGCATTGCCATCGGTAGTTTGCAACGGCATTTCTGAAAATATTCCCACGCGTACACAACGCCAAAACGTAAGAGGAACCCTTAGGCGGCATAATCCTGCAGCAGGTAATCAACTCCGAAGAAATAGTTCGTGTTGCTACGGAACTGGTTCACACTTACTTTGGCGCCGATTTGGTTGCCACACTGGCCAACTTGAACGTGCACGATCTCCCGCATGACGTGGTACGTCGATGTCTCCGCACGAAAAGTAGACGACTCGCTTGCTCTTCCAACGCCGAATGCCAGCTCATTGCAGGAGCCGAATATTTATAGCCGCGCCGCAGCACCACTTTTTCACATTTCTTCCGCGCTCGCTAGCGTTGGATCCTGTACCAAATGGAGCCAAAATTGGTCTCCAGCTTGTTTTTCTGTATGTTAAACGCTATTGCGAACACGAACCCGAAATCTTTACTTCCCGTATAAGGAATGAAATACGAAGCGAATGCGTAACGGAATCCGAACTATTTTTTGTTTCAAAAAAGCATTTGGACGAATGGGGTGATCCCACGTACCTGCAAGGGACGAACGTGGTCTAGGCGCGTCTCAGTAGACGCTCCTTTTCTCTTTCGCTTTTCACTTTCTTCGCTTCTGTTTCTTTTTCGTGCTTCTTGCTATGGTGATGGCGCTAAATATTCTGCCTTTTCTGCGCCAAGAGCTCTAGGCTTGAGCATAGGTTGTAGAGCAACGCAACCCATCTACACCGCTGCGTGAGCTCTGCCCATGAGCCTGCAGCCATTTCTTGAGATTCGCCACGGTGGCTCATTGGCGAGAACGCTATTCATGAATAGAACACATGGACGCAGGTTTAATCCCGTCGTAGACCGCTATTCGAAGGATGTGAAAAGAAAGTCGCCCCTGTAGTACTGTGCGCTGACAGTTGAGTGCGATGGCACCTAAGGCCCACCCGTCATATAAAATCCCTTCACAGGGGCATTTGAGATATTGAAAAGAAAAATAAATAAGAAACATGGGCGGTAGAAATTTTCGGAGTCCTCAGCTACGGCCCCTCCCATAAGCTGAGCTGAGTCGTTTTTGACGTTGTATCTTATAAACCAGCCAACAGAATATTTAACTTATAGTTGAGATGTACTTCTATAGTAATTGTAGGTTCTGGTGGCGTTGCCGCAATACCACGTCATTTAAGGTTGGCTGCGCTCTCTATGGCTTCATCTTTGCAGTTCAGATTGGAAAGCGTGTGGAGCGTGCATTGCATTCACCATAGAGCTGTTGGTGAAAGTGTTTATGGGAAAATAGAGAACAGTTGTTGAAGACGGTGTGGGCCATTAGTTCGGGGCTCGAGTACTGGTTGCTGCTGCCTTGGCTTGGTATACAAAACGGTTGTTAACCAGTTGCGAGCTGACAGTTGCAGCTTCCCAAGTCTACTCCGAGAAGGGGGGAAGCATTAGTAGCAGTAAATCCAGGAAGTGGTCAAGAATTGCTTTGCTGAAGGAACGAGTCCATTGGAGATGGTCACTGTCTGGTTGCTCTCCACCAAATAGCGTTGAACTTCTGAGGTAAAAGCAGCATATCAAATACATATCTTTCCAGGTCTCTGAGAGGAATGGGAAAAGAAGATATGAAATAACGTGAATGTTCGGCTGAAGTCGCCAGGGTCGCATTACGTAGACGGTAATGGACTGTCGGATCACCCGCATTCAGCAGTCAATATTAGGTGGTTTCTACAGTGTAAGAAGCGTTAGCCATATCAGAATCGAGCCGAACGTGAAGCGGAACTCGAAGACGTTGCTAGCGCCTCGAAGAGATGACCAGAACAACGCTGGTGTTCTGGAATCGAGGGTCATTTGACCTCGCTCTTCCCTTCTCCGTGGTGCCTGGACAATTGACTGGGCCACTGACTGCTAAATGAGAGCAAATGGTTGAACAGCATGCTCGCCAAGACGGGCAGGAGTGGTAACATCGCCGCAGGGACAGCTTTTCACTGAATTGTTCTTGCTAAGCAATACCGTAGCCGTTATTCTACAGTTTATATTTTCTCTAGAATATACTTTCGAATAAATACGAGGTAAGAAATGATTCCAATGTGAAGGCTTTCATGTCTCAAATGGAGATGTGCATTGAGAGATGCCGTAACAGATCGTTGTATTACAACTGAAGGGAGGAAGAAAAAGAAGATACACAGGATTATTGACAAGCTCCCGCCGAGTCACAACCGCCTCGTGCGGGCAGTGGAGGAAGATTACTATTATATTACACATTTAAGTCGAAGGAAGCAGCAGGAGGAAAAAAACCAATAAAATGCAGCATAAGCGTCGAGACTGTCATGGTCCTGGGTAACCGAGGCCAACTGGTCCGTCGGCTTGTCTGAGGCTAGCCAAACCCTCCTCGTTTCCGGAGAAAACGCTATTCCTTTCTCCCAGCGGTAGGGTCCTCTGCGCAGTGTCACCTGGTGACAAATGATTCAAGATTCTTGAAATAAAGGCATCAAATTAGGCCCCGCCGCGATCGTGCAGTGGTAAAGATGACCAGCTACTGTGCCGGAGTCCTCCCCTGATAGGGCTGGGGCAGGTAGGACACCGCTGATTGCGGCGGGGGATTGCCTGCCACCGAATTTTTATCTGATATAGGCCGTCATTGCACCCGCCACAGCTTCGGTGGTGGACGACGGGTGCTGTTGCGGCGCGTCTTTCTCTCCCTCTCCCTTTTCTTTCTTCTCTATTTTCTCTTCTGTCTGCGCGTGGCAGCAGAGGTGGCTCAGCTACAGAGCCAGTAGCAGGTCCATGCATTTTCTTTTCATTCTTCTTACAGGCACAACAACAACAATTGTTCAAACAAGTGCTTCTCACAATCTACATTATCGCACTGTGTTGTGCACACTACAACGTTTCTTGCTCCCGTGTTCCTTTAGCGTTCACACGCACTGAGTATGTCGGTCAGTCAGCACACACATACACACACACACCAAACTGGCATTTTCACTTATCGTAGTGTAAGTCATTTTGGACTCCTTCAAATCGCTCTTCTGGCATGACACACCTGGATGAATGTCTCGATCTCCACCGCCGGCGGCTGCGTTTCGATGGAGGCGAAACGAAGAGTTGTCCATATGCTCCATCTACCTCTGTACCCCTTTCTCTCTTTCCGCTTTCACTCCCACCTTTCGCCCTTGGCTTGAGGAGCGGACAACGTTGGGCGCGGGTCAGGTGTCCACAGGACAAGCCTGACAGATACAGCGCCTTTTCTTTCCTCTGACTCAGTTACGTTTAATATATTATCAACTTAGGGGAGGATCCAAATGCAGTGAAACTTGACAATGAGGTTTCTTTAAAGGCAGTTCAGAAAATACGAATAAATCAGTGAAACAAAGCCGCGTAATTCTCGACGATATAGTATAGCGTGTGTGAGAGCCCTGCAGTGGAGTACAATGAAAGAAAAAAGGAGCAAAATAGCAAAAAGGCGCGTATTCATAATTTTATTTTCAAAGAAGTGAAGTGGAGCAGGTTGCTCACCTATGTCGCTGAACTCCTGGAGCTTGAGACGCGGAAACTATTCAAAATTGCACCGATCCCTAAGATTATGCACCCGATTCATGGCAAGGAACGAAGACAGCATAGAGCTAAATTTATTCACGACTAATAAACGACCCTCCTGAGGAATCAGCCTATTGCGATGCTGCCTGCGGGCTAGAAGTTGCCGCGGTCATAGCAATGGTAGATGGAAACCACTCCCAGAAAGTAAATGGATCCGTTAATACGCGTAAGGCTTTAATAGCTGAAGAGGCTGTGATAGAGCTAGCATGTACAGGCACTAAAGCCAGAACTATCTTTTCAGATAAGGCGGTTGTTAGGAACTTCGGCAACGGCCTAATTTCCAAGCAGGCGGTCAGTCTACTGAGTCCCGCTAAACCGGGAGGTTTCAGTCATCTGGGTTCCAGCTCACGAGGGTCTACCAGTCAATGAGGCTGCCCATCACCTCGCTCGAGATGTATACACCCGAGCGGATACCCCGCTACCCGAAGACAAAGACCCCTCATCACCTACAAGGAGCTCTCTGGGACTCCCAGACTAAACAGAAGGATCTATCCACCACCAGATATGTCCCTAATACCCTCAGAATGCAGGGCCTGGCGAAAAATTCAGGCCAATCGTTTCTTTCCTCGTGTTAATCTGCATAATGAGTTGACAGAGGACCCAGAGGCTTGCAATCTCTGCAACGTACTTCTGAGTCAAAATCGCCTAATCTGGCAATGCCTCGATTCTCCAGGAGCTAAAGAAACTCATCCCCTTGATCAAATTACCTGGGAGTCCTACATCCGCAGCCCAAATGTGGATGAACAAAAGATCGTCCTACGACTCGCGGAGGAGGCTTACTCAAAGACCTTATCTGCGGCCACGGCGCAGGAGAGCCGGCAAGGAGACCCTCCCCCTGTCTGAGCCCCTGCCTCGAGGTCCATCTCGGTGTAAATAAAGTCTTCTCACTCACTCAAGTGGAATAGGTTTTGAAGGGTCATTAGTCCAAGACTCCAAATGCTGGCACTTTTAACTACTATCTGTGAGTGCAGAAAAAACATAAGAAAATAAAATTTCCCACTTATTAAAAAGGGTCATCCGCATCAACACATGCGTAAAGGTATCTTGTAATATACTGCGCTTACCTCAAAATTGGTGTCCCAGAAGCCCCGACACACACAAAGGCTATCAAACTCAGACTCTCGAAGCTATAGTGAAGGCGCGGTTATAAACAAAACGAAAGCGACGAACTTGAGCTCGAAAGTAACACAGGCTGATCCCGGGTCTGGCAGCCGTTTTTCGATGGAGGCGAAATTATGCCAGCGCACGTGAGAGAACCAAACGTGGCCAAATTATCCTGGGTTCATAACTACGTACGGAGTCCATCGTGACCGATGTCGCTTTGAAGCATTAAACTCCATGAAACTGAACTGAAAAATACAGGTGATTTAACTCAGTTGATTACGAAATATCGTGCAGCAGCAGGGCATTTTGACGGGATTGTGTTTACTGTGTCTCAGGTATTAAGAGAGAGAGCAGAACTTTTTATTTATTCCAGCGGATGAAGAGGCTCCGGCCCTCCGTCGCTTGGGATGGATGGCGGGTGCCCCGCCTGAAACGCAGGCCGGCAGATGTTGTTGGCCGGCGGCGTCCCAGGCCAGCTGGAGCCCAGGGTCCGAGCAGCACAGCATGATCTCCTAGAGTTGCGGCGTCAGATTTAGACCCCTCCCGGGAAAAAAGGGGCAGTCCCAGAGGATGTGTTCGAGAATTCCTCTCGAGTCACAGTTTGCACAGAATTCAGATCTTTCTCCTGGGAGCATATGGCTCACCAGGAGCGGGTGTGGGAATGTCCCAGTCTGAAGGCGACGCCAGGAGACGGCTTGCCTGCAATTTAGGGTAGGGGCTGGCGCTGCAGCCACCCGTCTACTGAGTCTACAATGCTGCAGAATTTCTGCGTAAGATTTGGCACACTTTATGCTCCACGCTCCAAGCCCCCCCCCCCCCCCCCCCTTCTCTGCCGCCGGCTCGGTGGTAGAGCCCTCGAGCCATGGCATGGGCGAATTCGTTGCCGGGAACGCCAGTGTGCGCTGGAGTCCAAATCAGCTGCATAGTTCGCGAGATTGGTGACTGGTGTAATATTCGAATTGCCTGGGGAGCAATCAACCCACGACTGTAATTTCGTATCGGCAGCTTTGCTGTCGCAGATCACGAAACGCGCCTTTGTCTGGGCGTAGGCGAGAGCTACAGCCACTTCCTCAGCTGCCTGAGGAGATCTAGTTTTCAGGGTGACCGCGGTGATCGGTCTACCCGACCCATTCGATACCGCTGCAACCATAAAGGGGCTTGCCCCTCCGGCAGCATCTACAAAGGCTACTTCCTCCGGCGGCAAGCGGCTAAATTTCTTACTGAGCATTTGAGCTCTTTTTTCCCGACGCTCCATATGGTGTTCGGGATGCATGTTTTTTGGCAGCGGAGGTATCCATAGCCTGTTCCGTACAGCCATGTCTATTTCAGATTTTGTTTGAGCGCCTCCCCAAGTGTCGATGCCCAGTTTTTCTAGAATGGAGTTGCAGGAGGCTAGCGGTGGAAGTACAGCGCGGGAGTCCAAGGGCTCTTTTAATACTGGTGCTGATGAGGCTCTCTAATTTCTGTCGTTCTGCTGCCTTAAGGGGTAAGTATGGCGTAGAATAGCTGATTCGACTAATGATAAATGCCTGGATTATGCGCAGAAGATTCTTTTCCTTTAGCCCTCTGCCTTTACTCGAAACTCGGCGGATGAGGCTAACTGTTTGAGATACATGCCGCTCAATCCTCTTAATAGTTTCTCCGTTGTAGCCATTATCTTGGAGAAGGAGACCTAGTATACGGATCTGCGATACCTGGGGAACTTGATGTCCTTGTACCGGAATCTGTACATCCATTTTACGTTCATTCCGCAGGCACCATGGATTGTAAATGAAAAGTTGTGATTTTTCCGGCGAGCATGTAAGTTAACGTTCTGCTACAAACCGCACGATTGTGTCCACCGCCTCTTGTAGCGTGTGTTCAATTGCGGCATCGCTACCCCGGCTGATCCATAGTGTAATGTCGTCAGCATAAATACTAAAATTTAAATGTGGGTAACGTCGTAGTTGTATCAGTTATTAAACTATATTTTCTTGTGTTAATCAGGTGGCCATGCTTCCAGACAACGCATTGCATATGCTTTCAGTAAGGCCAAAGCCTTCCTAGTCTCATAAAACGAAATCCCGTGCGCGAGAGTTGGGCACGTGATTGGCCATATTACGCGAGATTCCATGAGATTAATTATTGTCGAGCATTCCTGACATCTACAATGTCACACTTAAAAGCACAAGGAACTCCATGCGACAGGAGCGATGGTGTGCCTTCGAAATTCACACTTGCCAGAAAAAGTGTGGCAGATACTGTACCTTTATTTTTCTGTAAACCAATTATATGTAGCACTGCAACAAATGCCGATAAGAGGCAAACGATGAGTGGCAAATTATGAGCGGAAGGGTAGGCTCTCGCCATTAGCCCATTAAGAGACATCTAAGAGATCATATTTTTTAGCGATAGCTTTAATTGATCGCGCGCCTCTTCAAGAACACCACCAGCATTCCGTTGAACACACCCAAGTTCACCGGCGTTAATAATAATAATTGGTTCACAGGAAGAGAAAGGCGCATGTCTGGACACCTGAACCGCGCCGTAAGGGAAGGGAGGGAGGTGGGAGTGAAAGTGAAAAAAGAGAAAGGGGAGCCGCAGTGGAGGGCTACGGAGTAATTTGACTATCTGGGGATCTTTAAAGGGCAACTCCGGAGGTTTTTTGACATTCGAATATTCTAATAAAAATTTTACTGTAGATTCTCCTCTCCGTCCTGACGCATTCTACAAAATTTGGGCGCAGTACAATAATCCGTTCACGCGCAACACGACTTTAAAATATGCTGTTTTCATGGCTTAAATTGAGACTATTTCTGCCGGCAACACTGAGTTTCTGACGTCACAAACAGTATACCGGCGTTACTGTCCACTTCCCGCATGATTATGAAATTTTGAGGCTTATATTGAACTACCTCAGACATTTTATGCAATGCTTCACGATTTCCATGCTTTATTTTCACCATCCAACGCACGTACGAGTGTTTCTCTAATACTGAGTGTGACGTCACCATTTCGTCACCTGGGACGTCATTTCTGGCCGTGAAAGCAGTTTCGGTTTCGATTTGCTGTTCTTTCTTTTTAAAAATACTTCTAATTGGAATTTCGAAAAACGGTTTTTTGTGTTCGAGTCAGGACGTGCCGAAGATTTTAATTCAACCAAAAACACAGAATGATGGAAAAACCACCGGAGTTGACCTTTAACGTACGCTGACATCGGCGTTCTGTAATTAGTTTGCAGGACAGAAAAAACACATTATTTGTCTCACTTGTTTTTGTGGACACTTGAAGTGCCTCAGAAGGGCTTTGAGACATGGGTTTCTGTGAGAATCCGGGTGATAGTGCTGCAGCACTAAACATTTCGAGAGCACTGCAAAATCTGCAGGCACCCGCCGCCGCTTCGGTGGCGGACTATGGCTATTGTTGTTGGCCTCTTGAAAAATTGCACGTACCCCCCATGGGGGATTGGACAAGGTGGGGTGTTGCCCACAAACTCAATTAAAAGCTTACGCTTGTCGCAAAGCGCGACTGTAAGGAATTATAAGAATGCAGATATGAAAATTGTGATATAAAATAAACAATCATTATTTTGATGAAAAAAAACCTGCAAGAATTTCAAAAAGGCTTAACAGGTTATCGCAACTCCGTTGGCACGAGGCATCTGTTACATACACAGATGCCTCCCACCACTCCCTTCGCCCCGCTATAGTTGTGGTCGCATTGACAACGCACAGAAACTGGCACAACGCCTGCAGCGTCCTCAACGCCGCAACTGTTGCCACTGCGGAAGAGGTTCGCGTTAGCTCTGACCGACCCCTCCACCAGGAAGTACTTTGCTTTGGGCTAGTTGGTTCATGGTTAAAGTGGATTATGAAGACGGCGCGAAAGGGACGAGGACAAGGTAGGAACACCAAAATGACAGGACAGGCGCCAGCTTTGGCGCCCTGTCATTTTGGTGTTCCTACCTTGTCCTCGTCCCTTTCGCACCGTCTTCATAATCCCCTCCACCAAAGTAGTCCTTAGCGATTCTCAACAAGTAATTCATAACTTCGATGCAGGTCGTATATCCCGACAGGTACACACTATCCTCGTCTTCTCATCTGGGCCCCCGCCCATGAGGCGCTCAAAGGGAACGCCCAGGCCACGGCTCAGGCGCATGCTCTAGCCCGAGAACTCAGCTACCGGAAGGAGCACCCTCTTCAGCCTTCTGCTTCCTATGACACTCCCTAAGACACTCATTTATGCCTTGTTACGTACACGAACATCCTCCAGAATTATCGGCTCGAACGGTGTCTATACCCCCCTGCACACCGGGAACTATCCCGGCGCGAGGCTGTCCATTGGAGCGAAATACAAACAGGAACCTTTCCATACCAATGGGTATAAGCAAACTTTTCCCAAATCTTATGGCACCTACGTGCAAACGCTGCTCACAACCGGCCACATTCATTCATATGATGTGGACGTACTACATGACACAACGCAGGCAATAGAGGCTTTACAAAAGTGAGCGCCATCTAGTGAAAGAAACAGAAACTGTGCGCGGCGGCCATGTTTTGCTCAGTCCGCCCGCGCCTCCCATCGAGTACGCTGTCAACGTGCGCCTTCGTAGAACCCGTGCATGCACCGAAAGGTGCATTGGAAGGCTCACAAGCGATTGTTTCATTTTTTAACATCACAGCAGTCGCTGTTAGCTCCAAGCTCTATTCGGAATGATGTCAGCATGCTGTTGTGTGCCTTTCTGCAGCCAGCGCACCGTCATAGACGCGCACGGAATCAAGGTATACGCGTGTATGCGACCGTTCGTTTGCAGTCCTAATCGGCTTTACAAGGGTCACTTGCATCATGTAAAGCATTACTGCACGTCCCTCTGACTGGGAGCTAGCTCACAGAATGTGCTATCACCTAAAACAGCAAGGTTCATTGTTTTGCGCGCTATGGAGCCTTGTGAACTTGAAGGATAAACTTATGCTGCGATGGCGGACACGGGAGAAGGAGCAATGCATGTAACGAATGCTATTGTGCAAATACGTTCTTTGAAAAATTTTGTACGTAGGTTACATTTACCATTGTGTATTTGATTTAAGACACGGGCATGATTACCGAAACTACTTTTTTACAGTCGTACGAAATGGTAGTGCTTGGTGCAGAGAGCAATACGGTTGTCTAGTGCGCCCGAGGTGCGTGTTTCACGCTGCAAAAGCAAGCGGCTGCCAAACCCGCGGCGTCTAGAAAAGCAGGAAACGATGACATCCCGCTAGTGTGTTGTAATATGCTCACGTACAGCCCGTTTCGACCGGTCCACGTCCAGAGCGCGCAGCTCAGGTTTTATACCTGCCAGCGCGGCCGATAAAATAATTAACGAAGCGTGCGCTTCACTTTTGTGTTTTTTCGAGTCACCCGATGGTTCGCTAATTCACAGCTACCTGAAATTCACTGGAATTTTTAAATATGTCGATTTCTTGTTTATTCCCTCTGTCAGAAAGTAAACATTTGAAGCCGTAACCTCATATGAAAGCGCTGACATTGGAAGCTTCGAGGAACTCGGGGGAGGAGGAACTCGGCTGAAACGAAAATAAATTTGAAAAGTCAACTCACATTACTGCGAAGTGTTTGTGCTTTGTGCAACTGGCTGTGTTCATAAAATCAGATTTATATTATATCATATCGTTATAGAAAAATTAGGGGGTCACTTAAGCTCCGCCGTTAAAGGTATAATGCGATAGTGCCTCTCTCTCATACACACACGCGCACGATGTTTTTTCTTCGCGTGTTATATTTTAGCTGTTTTATTTAATTACTTATTCATTTTATTTACCAAATACTGCAGGCCCTAACTGGGCCCTAGCAGGAGGGGCGAAAAGAATACAATGCAGCGAAATATGAATTCATCAAAAGTAACATACTACACACAAGTGTAGTATGTTGTTATGTATGTTATATTTCTATGTTATGTATGTTATGCTATATTTCTATCGTTTCTTTATTTATTTTTATTTTATTTGACGTTTTATATTTTTATGCACCAATACGCATGCGTCAGCAACAATCGGCTTTCCATTCTGAGCAATTTGGCACTTTTGAACACATTCTTCAATTATTTCAATTAATCAATTACACATTCTAAATTTTCCTCCTTAGCATCACAAAGCACTGGTTTTTCATTCTGACACCTTTAAACCCTTACTTTCCATTTTTTCCTTTTTTTCGTTTCTTTATTTCATCAATTGATCAATTAATTAAAAAGATTTTATTAACTCGTCATCGCCTATCGCACACCAATCAATATTCAATCACTGGAAGCACAAATTACCATGGCACTTTTTTTTTTACGCAGCCCCCGATTATTTCTGAGACTAATGCCAACTACTGCGTCGACGGCATGGGAAGGAAAGTGCTAAGCGCCAGTCCAACTTACGTCAAATTACGCATGATCCTTTTATCATAAAATAAAATGCATCCTCGCTCATTTCACCAATCTTCCAGTGGGATGAGCGACGGTGATTGCGCAAACCAAGCAAACAAACTCGCGATGATCTCTCATAGGTATTTAAGTAAACAGCAAACGCGCACAGACAAAAAAATCCACATTACAGAACTCTGGATACTGTACCTGGATAGGGATGACGCTGCGGATTGCCGAGTGAGGGGGGGGGGGGCATGCACGACTCGTAGAGCAATTTGTAACTGCGCTCGGCAGCGCAGCCGGTGGGCCCCGCCACGTCTCGGCTGTCAAAATACGCTTCTAGGCGTCTCTAACAAAAACCGCCAGGGACCGAACAGAGGTCCAAGCACAGCACACTAGGTTAAAACTTGAAAAGCGCGAACAGAACGGCGAGCGCTGACGGACGGACACGAAGCGAACGGATGGAGCGAACAAAACATGGCGGCCAGCGCGGGATCAGGGTGCCGCTCACGGTTGCCAGACGTACTTTTGTAAACCCTCTATTCCGCTACAGTGGATGCGTGGGAGTCCCTCCTGCGTATCAACGAGCTCGGCCAACAGCGCCAGCTCATTTTGCGCGCATTGGAGGCTGCAGAGTCCCAAGGGATCCCTGCTGACCACCTCTAAGCAGTGCAACCAGTCGTTCGGCTGGTTCCCCTATTTTGGGAGCAAATAAAGGGCTTATCATCATCATCGTGCCGAACGACAGTAAAACGGTAGGGACAAAGGGAGTGCTAAACTAGAGAGGGAGAGCTCCAGGTATGTCTTTCTCTGAAGTGTGAACCGCCGACAGGATCGACGAGCGTCTCCTTCTTCTACCTTGATAAATGGTACATGCCTACGAAGTCGAAGAAAGTGTGACAGATACTGCGCCTTTCTTCCAGAAGTCCCATCTTGTCTAGTGTTCCTGCAATCCCACACTTGAACGCGCGCCAAGGAACGCCCCGTGTCATGAGCGATGGCGCACCATCCAAACGCACACTTGTCGAAGAAAGTGTGACAGATACTGCGCCTTTCTTCCAGAAGTCCCATCTTGTCTAGTGTTCCTGCAATCCAACACTTGAACGCGCGCCAAGGAACGCCGCCGCGTTTCAGGAGCGATGGCGCACCATCCAAACGCACACTTGTCGGAGACAGTGTGACAGATACTGCGCCTTTCTTCCAGAAGTCCCATCTTGTCTAGTGTTCCTGCAATCCCACGCTTGAACGCGCGCCAAGGAAAGCTCCGTGTCAGGAGCGATGGCGCACCATCCAAACGCACACTTGTCGGAGAAAGTGTGACAGATACTGCGCCTTTCTTCCAGAAGTCCCATCTTGTCTAGTGTTCCTGCAATCCAACACTTGAACGCGCGCCAAGGAACGCCGCCCCGTTTCAGGAGCGATGGCGCACCATCCAAACGCACACTTGTCGGAGAAAGTGTGACAGATACTGCGCCTTTCTTCCAGAAGTCCCATCTTGTCTAGTGTTCCTGCAATCCAACACTTGAACGCGCGCCAAGGAACGCCGCCCCGTTTCAGGAGCGATGGCGCTCCATCCAAACGCACACTTGTCGGAGAAAGTGTGACAGATACTGCGCCTTTCTTCCAGAAGTCCCATCTTGTCTAGTGTTCCTGCAATCCCACACTTGAACGCGCGCCAAGGAACGCCCCGTTTCAGGAGCGATGGCGCACCATCCAAACGCACACTTGTCGGAGAAAGTGTGACAGATACTGCGCCTTTCTTCCAGAAGTCCCATCTTGTCTAGTGTTCCTGCAATCCAACACTTGAACGCGCGCCAAGGAACGCCGCCCCGTTTCAGGAGCGATGGCGCACCATCCAAACGCACACTTGTCGGAGAAAGTGTGACAGATACTGCGCCTTTCTTCCAGAAGTCCCATCTTGTCTAGTGTTCCTGCAATCCCACGCTTGAACGCGCGCCAAGAAAAGCTCCGTGTCAGGAGCGATGGCGCACCATCCAAACGCACACTTGTCGGAGAAAGTGTGACAGATACTGCGCCTTTCTTCGAGAAGTCCCATCTTGTCTAATGTTCCTGCAATCCAACACTTGAACGCGCGCCAAGGAACGCCGCCCCGTTTCAGGAGCGATGGCGCACCATCCAAACGCACACTTGTCGGAGAAAGTGTGACAGATACTGCGCCTTTCTTCCAGAAGTCCCATCTTGTCTAGTGTTCCTGCAATCCCACACTTGAACGCGCGCCAAGGAACGCCCCGTTTCAGGAGCGATGGCGCACCATCCAAACGCACACTTGTCGGAGAAAGTGTGACAGATACTGCGCCTTTCGTCCAGAAGTCCCATCTTGTCTAGTGTTCCTGCAATCCAACACTTGAACGCGCGCCAAGGAACGCCGCCCCGTTTCAGGAGCGATGGCGCACCATCCAAACGCACACTTGTCGGAGACAGTGTGACAGATACTGCGCCTTTCTTCCAGTTAAGTCCCATCTTGTCTAGTGTTCCTGCAATCCCACACTTGAACGCGCGCCAAGGAACGCCCAGTTTCAGGAGCGATGGCGCACCATCCAAACGCACACTTGTCGGAGAAAGTGTGACAGATACTGCGCCTTTCCTCCAGAAGTCTCATCTTGTATAGCGTTCATGCCATCTGCTATTCTACACTTGTACGCGCGCCAAGGTACGCCACGCGACAGTCGCCGCAAAAGCGGGACACTGTCCACGACAGTATGAGCCATTAAAGGCTTTCGCCGTAATAAAAAATTCATTTGTATGGTTTGTAGGATTCAATGTCAAAGACGGGTCCCGTATACTAGGGGTCTGGAAATTTAGACCGCCTGATATTCTTTAAAGTACACTGGCATCTCACATGGAGTACTACATAGGCGCCTTACTTTTCACCCCCTTAGAATAGAGGCCTACACTGGCGAAATCCAGCAGGCGTCCTTGTATTCCAGTTATGCGAGATGGGGCTGGGACAGGTAGGTCACTGCTGCTTGCGGCGGGGGCTAGCCTGTTTGAATTTGTACCTGTTGTAGGCCGTCATTGCACCCTCCACCTCTTCGGTGGTGGACGACGGCTGTTGTTGCGGCGCGCGGGCCCCGCCGGGGTGGTGCAGTGGTAAGACGCCCGACTACTGTGCCGGAGTACCCGGGTTCGAACCCGACATCGGCGGCTGCGTTTCGATGGAGGCGAAACGAAGAGGCGTCGTGTGCTGTGCGATGTCAGCGAACGTTAAAGATCCCCAGGTGGTCGAATTACTCCGTAGCCCTCCACTACGGCTCCTCTTTCTCTCTTTTCACTTTCACTGCCATCTTCCTCCCTTCCCTTACGGCGCGGTTGCGGTGTCCACAGAAAGCAAGTGAGATAGTTACCGCGCCTTTCCCTTCCTATAAATAAATCATTTTTTTTTCTTCTGTCTGCACGGGGCAGTGGAGGTGGCTCAGCTACAGAGCCAGTAGCAGGCCCGTGCATTTTCTTTTCCTTATTCCTATACAGGCACAACCTCTGCGTCTCGATGGAGGCGAAACCAAGTGGCGTCCGTGTGCTGTGCGATGTCAGCGCACGTTAAAGATCTCCAGGTGGTCGAAATTACTCCGCAGCCCTCCACTACGGCTCCTCTTTCTCTCTTTCCACTTTCATTCCCACCTTCCTCCCTTCCCTTACGGCGCGGTTCTGGTGTCCACAGAGCAAGTGTGACAGTTACTGCGCCTTTCCCTTCCTGTGAACCAATTTAATTTAATATGTGCTGTAGGCAAAGAGAATGACTGCCGGCTTACGAGGAGAGCACACGCTGCGTTGCAGACGGGGTTCTCCTACAACATACGCTGAAGCCTAGAGCTCTTGACGCAGAAAACGCAGTTAACATCGTCATCACCACAGCGTGAGCCAATTTTAGGTACGAAAAAGAAACAGAAACGAAGGAGAAAACTAGTCTGCTGAGACGCCCCTACACCACGCTCGCCCCTTGCAGACACGTAAGGTAGTAGTTTCGATTCCGTTACACATACCCTTTGCATTTCAGTACTTACGTGAAGTAAAGATTTCGTGTCCGTGATTGCATCAGCATTAAACATTGAACAAAAGTAAGCAGGATATATTTTATTGGCTCCAGTTGGTACAGGATCCAACGCTCGCGAGCGCGGAAGAAATGTGAAGTGGTGCAGCGGTGCGGCTATAAATATTCGGCTCCTGCAGCATGCTCGCATTCGACGTTGGAAGAGCTTCCTGGCGTGTACATTTTAGCTTGGTTCTTGAGCGGCGACATCGACGTACAACTACGTCATGCGGGAGATCGTGCACGTCCAAGTTGGCCAGTGTGGCAACCAGATCAGTGCCAAAGTAAGTAACCGCTTTGCGGTGTGGATCGTTTCGATGGCTGTTTCGTGACGACGCGAATTATTTGGTTGAAAAGTACGAACCTGCTGCATAAGTGTGCAGCATAAGTCGTTCATGTGGTGCTACGCTCACAGGAGGACTGCACCTTGTGCATCCCCCACCGGCAAGCGTGTCGCATAATGGCTTGCGTCTACGTTTGTTTTTGTGCTGTGTGCGCGTGGGAATATATTAGAGAATCTCGTCGCAAACTGCAGATGGCAGTTTTATAGCTGTTACCTAATCGTGATTGTTATTGACGTGGCTTGTTTGAACGAGGATGTCTGTCAACCCGAAGCGCGCGAGGCTGATTCGCTGCTCTTTGTACGGCAGTGTCTTGACGACTGTTTGCGTTAATAATAGCTCTGGAAAAGGAGGAGGAGGAAAAACTTTATTTAGCCCTATATTATTTGGCGGTTTTTGAACGTCTTCAGAGATGTCTGCTTGTTGTATCCACAAGAGTCTTCTCCGTCTTCTCCGTCGACTTCGTCCCCTTTTTCACAATGGTCGGTTGCCCTCAGTCCAGGGCTCCGCTGGCTGCTGCCGCCCGTTGGGCTCGCTGTACCAGACCTTCGCCATTTCATGTTAACCCTCAAATGTCAGTTTAAAGCACTCGTTGGCCTCAGATGCCCTTGCGCCAGTTATCAGCGCTTCGGGAGATGCGCGTTTCTTGTCGCATCTGACTCGTTAACCAGCTACTTCATTGACTTTATTGCGTAACATTTAATGTTTTGCGAGGCGCTGTGATGGTCTTCTTTCGGTGGGACGTATGCCAATTATGAAATCTGCTCTGCCCGCAGTTTTGGGAAGTCATATCGGAGGAGCACGGAATTGATCCTTCTGGCTACTATTATGGAGACTCCGACCTGCAGCTTGAACGCATAAATGTCTATTACAACGAAGCGTCCGGTAAGTTCCTTTCTGATCTGATTGTTTCACCGTGGTTCCGAATCACCTGTAGAGTTCATTGCATTTTCATTGCCCCCCACTAGGGTTCAGGTTTTGTCATTCTCGCAGTGCATGCATATATACCGCGGTTAGCATATGGGCAGTGGAGGGCGAAGTACTCAAACGCCACGATATCTTACAGACGTGTAACAGGAACGGTACACCCCGGTATGCATTCAAAGCACCAGAAAAAAATTCTAGGGGGTACTTCGGACCACGTAAGTGTGGTGAGGTGAAAACTTTTATGGTGAAAGTCATTTTATGCTGATTGAACGAAATCCTGTGCGCGAGATCTGTATGATTCTGTTTGATGTGTTCTTGTTTAGCATTCCTGCCATCTGCCACCCCACACTTGAACACGCACCAAGGAACGCCACGCGACAGGAGCGATGGTGTACCGTCCAAATACGCATTTCCCGGAGATTGATTGAATGTCCTGTATTGAATGGGAAGGCTCATGGCCATGGATGGGGGTAAATGGGAGTAGACAGAATCTTCATTGTTTAGGTCGTCACTTTAATCATATTGCTCTAACCAGGCCACTAAGGGAGCCATACTTGGCAAATATCATCTGTGTGTTCTCATCAGTTTCAAGAAGGGAACGGTTGTTCAGGTGGTAGGGTTTGATATCGGAGCGTCCAGTAGAAAAAGCAGGGTAATCCTAGAGTAGACGAGATATGCCGCCGCGCGCTAGAGTCGTACAGGGGGTGGGCACGTAATCATTTCCTCTGTGTACCGACGCCAGCGAGCCATAATACGTGGCGTGTAAGCCGCATGGGCGATGCGCTTATTCAAAAAGACTTCTTGACTTCGGGTTAGGTGGGTGTTTCGCTTAAAAGGTTGCGCTGGTGTGGCCATCTGCATGCGATTCTGACTGAGGCTACGAAGACTGGTCCGAGTATCGCCCCCACTGTACGACTCTAACTCGCGGCGGCATATCTCATCTACTCTGGGATTGCCCTGCTTTTTTCTACTGGACGCTCCGAGATCAAACCCTACCGTCTTAACTACCGTTCCCTTCTAGAATTTAATGCTAACATACAGATGATATTTGCCAAGTATGGCTCGCTTAGTGGCCTGGTTAGAGCAATATTATTTTGAGTGACGACCTAAACAATGAAGGTACTGTCTACTCCCCTTTATCCCCATCCATGACCATGAGCCTTCCCATTCAATAAAGGACATTCAATCAATCGACCGGAATCTCGCATTATCTCGCGGAATCTCTCGAGGAGGTGTGACACTTCACGCGGACGCACGCACGGACGGACACGCATGAGCCTATATAGCCATTCACCTTAAGACCTGCATATTAAAGTGAAAGCCTTTAATCGCTCACTCTGTCGTCGACAAAAGCTGTCTGCGCGAGCAGCGCACCTGAAAGTTAGGTGGGCGGATGAGGCTACGAAATTCGCAGAGGTCAAGTGGATGCAGCTAGCACAGGACCGGATTCATTGGAAGAATAAGAGGCCTTCGCCTTGCAGCGGTTGTAGTCAGGCTGATGATAGTGTGAAAAATAGTCTGTAACTGCGTACATGCATGTCTTGCTCGAATTCTTTGCCTCAATTTGTTGAAAAGCTGAAACTGCTGATCGGCAAAATTTTTCACCAATTATCTTTAACCTTTCAGGTATGTGTGGTTACCTTGAGGGTTATACGCAGTCATGAAACAGTTTTGCGTTCGTTGCGTTCGTATCACTTACTGCTAGGCATGTACATAGATGTGTACCCGGAACCTCTGCTGACAACCTGCTCTCTAAGACTCGTGCAATGCGCATCTCCTCATATAATATTTTACTCTGAGCTTCCCGTACTTCTAAAGATGCCCAGCCCATATCTCCCTGCACCGCTTCATTTGGGGTTTTGCCGTGGCCACCTAGTGCTAATCGTCCGACAGCTCTCCGATTTATTTCTAATGTCGACTGTACCTCTGTTTTTAGGCACAAAACCGCATTTCTGAAAGTAAGGAACTGTCTCTGGAGAAACTGCATTGGAATAACGCGAAAGCATCAGCGGTGCCACAACGTTTTTGTAATTTTTTACTTTTTATTCTTACTGTATTCCTATTTGTTTTTATTTCAGCCTGTTTATGCACCATTACCATTATTTAATTGTTATCTATGCATAATCACGAATCATCTTTTTTGCACGGTCTAATAATGATTTCGCATTATTAATCGTTTTAGAGTCGAGTCGGACAGGGGCGGTATTACATAACTGCGTTCAGTTGGCGTTCAGTTTCCGAACTCTCTGTGATTGCTTGGAAGCACTTCCGCTCAAAGCCTCGAAAGTGAACGCTTTTACCTCACGGCACCTTCTGAGAGGCTTTGAGCGGAAGTGCTTCCAACCAATCCAGAGCGTTCCGAAACAGCGCCAACTGAACGCAGTTTTGTAATACCGCAGGCGCTGTATCTGCCCCTCTTTCTCTGTGGGCATCTTACCCGCTCCGTGAGAAAGTGAATGGAATTTTGGTTTGCAGAAAAGGAAAGGCGCAGTATATTGCCATATTCTATACGGACATCCAATCTTCGAGAGCACTATAGCCGCACTAAGGATTGCATACTCGGTCGTGGCTCCACTTTCTGTCTCTCACCCCGCCTCGGTGGTGCAGTAGTTGGCGCTGGGTGGTGGTGGTGAAAACGTTTATTTCATATTGGGAGGTTTGACGCGGAGCCTTAAGGCCTTCGGCCTTATAATACTGGGTGGAGACCCTAGTCAGGGACCCCATTGGCGGTTGCCGCCGCCCGCGCACGCCGCGTTAAAGCCCTTTGGGCCTGAGGTCGCAGCTGCCGAGCACGGTCGCCTCCCAGTCCTCCCGGAAGGGTTAGGGATGGGGGGAAGGGATGGGTTTTGTTGGCAGGCCCATACCATGTGGTAGGTGTCAGCCACCTCCCCACAATACTGGCAATGTCCAGTGAATTGTGAGTCAAAATGTTTAAGTACTGCCGGGCACAGCATTCTGTTAGTGAAGAGGCGCAGGAGCAGCCTCTAGTTCGCTTTTCCTAACCCTTTGCAGGAGTTAGGGTATTTGCGATGAGAGTTTTGATAAAAAATCACAATATCTTTGAATGTGTAGGCCGGATTGGAATCGATGTCCTCAGCCGTTTCGAGTCCCGAGGAAACTGCCCGGAGAGAAAGCGCGCGGGCGGCTGCGTCAGCTGCCTCGTTCTCTGCAAGACCCTGATGGCTAGGAGCCCAGATGAGATATCGGCACGCGGGGTCCGTGTCCCGACAGCAATTTTGAAATATTCTATAGGCTAAGGGGTTGGTCCACCCTTGGACGACTTTCTGGCAATCCCCTCGTGAGTCGGTGATGATATATTTAGAAGTGTGGTCTGAGGCGGCGAGTGCAATGGCTACCTCTTCAGCGTGTGTTATAGATTTGGCCTTGAATGTAAGGCCACCGACTTTGTTCCCGTTGTGAACGACAGCGGCCGAGTACCAGCCCCCGGATGGGGGTCCGAGGCATCCACGTAGAATACACCTGATTTGTTGCCATAATGGCGGGCCAAGGCTTCCGCCCGCACCAGGCGCCGCCCATTATGGTCTTCTCGTGACATGTTGGCAGGGAGAGGCCGCACTCTGAGGGCGCGTCTCCAGAGTTCTGGGATGCGGAGCCTCTCCTCTGTGAATTGTTTATGTTGAATGTTCAGCCGGGCAAGAAGGCGGCGACCCGACACTGTCTGTATGAGGCGGGTATATTGGTTCATCAAATGTGCTTCCCGAAGCTCCCTGAAAGTGTTCACCACCCCTAGGGCCATGAGCCGACTGTTGGAGATGAGATTGGGAGGTCGAGGGCACGTTTCATGATTTTTTGGAGGATCACCTCAAGGGTATCCTCCTCGTGCTTCCGCAAGTGGAGGTAAGGAGTCGAATACAGGATTCGAATGGTTACGAAGGCGTTTGCCAGCCGCAAGGCATCCTTACTTCGCAACCCCCCGCGTTTTTTAGACACCCGGCGGACCATACGGCCCACCTCGTCCCCCACCTGGCGGAGCTTTGCTAGTGTTGTGTCAGGGCGTCTTTGGTGATGGATGAAGAGACCGAGTACTCTGATCTCTTTTGATTCATGAATTGGACCGCTCGCAAGCGACAGCGAGATTTGTGTACCGCTGCAGCGCCCAAGGATGCGGGACCGCATCACGGTTACAGCGGCCGCTTTTCGATGGAGGCGAAAAGCGCTGTGTAATGTTCAGTTCAGTTCAGTTCAGTCGTGTCCGACTCTTCGAGACTCTATGGACCATGTCACGCCACGCTTTCCGGTCTCTCACTATCTTCCTAATATCACATAACTTCATCTGCAGCGCCTCGAGGATGCAATCTAACCATCGCGTTCACTGCCTACGCCTTCTCCGGTGACCTTTCCCAACATCAAATCTTTCTCCAGCGACTCTCTTCTCATCAGATGACCAAAGTAGCTGAGCTTTAACTTTAGAATTTAGACGTGTGATGTTAATGCACGTCAAAGAACCCGAGGGGTTGAAAATTTTCGGAGCCTCATAGGATGTATCCAGGATGTATCTCAGGATGTACCTCATAGCCTAGTTGCTTTGGGACGCGAAACCTCGCAAACTTAACTTTTTGCGCGCTTTGGCCTAACCACCATAGCATGTTAGTGCTTTCGCATTAAAATATAGGCTCGTTGCGTCGAGCCTAAAGCGACCCAAATTTTCATCGATGTGATAGGCGCCGCAGGCTGATAATGATATTATAATAAGTTTCACGGGAAGGGATAGGAGCAGTATCTGTCACACTTGATCTGTGGACGCCTGAACCGCGCCGTAAGGCAAGAGAGTAAGGTGGGATTGAAAGTGGAAAGAGAGAAAAGGGAGTCGGTAGTGGATGGCTACGAAGTAATTTCGACCACCTGAGGATCTTCAACGTGCGCTGATATTGTACTAAAGTCCCTTGATAATTTGAAAGTAGCGACACTCTCCTCCGCGCCGCGCTTTCCTCCTCGATTCTCCTCGCGCGGCGGCGGCGGCGAGCGCTGCGCACGACACGCTTTTTCCCCTTGACGCCCGCCGGCCGGCCGCAGCAGTGAGTGAAGCGCGAGCTTTTGGGCCAGGTCTGCGCTCCAGGAGTGCACAAAATTTTTGAAAAATTGCGAGAAAAGCATTGAGAATGCCGAAAGTAAAGTTCATGAATTGATTGGTTTCTTCTTAGAACTGTTTGAATGGAGAATACTGATAAACAAAGCTTTCAGGCGAGTTCTGTGCTACAGACACTTTTTAAGTCTAATGATAAGGTTTTACTTTGTGCACTTAATCTAGTACTGCCTCTGACTTTGTGTTTGTTTTTTTTTTAGAGCGTGAAATCTGTCACCGCGGTAAAACTTCAGACAACGATCCAGGCTGGTGCTTTGAACTTCAAGATTAGAGAAGGTTAAAGCAGGACTTAGTCTATTTCGCTACTGTCAAGCTATCTCTCTAAGCATAGTATATGTCACGTGATCAACCATGAGATTGGATTATTGGTTAATTGTACATGTATTTCGATCAATTACTGGGCCAAATTAATTGATATTTAGTAAATTGCAATTAAAATCTAAATTTTAGCTGTAACATCGAACCGTATACCGTTGGAAAGCTTAGGCCAAGTGTAATGGCACTGTGCTAGTTAGCGATCCGCGATAATCTGCGTTCATTAGTTAATTTTGTATAAAACCAAATTTTGAGCTGTTCCTTGCTGCTTCTAGGCAAGCAACAGGTTTGCCACGGCAGTCTTGATATGATGCTGATGGAGGAACTAAATAATTTTATGAGTACGCGGCCCCTCACTGACTTCGCGTGTGGTTAAAAGACAGCAGGGTACACTGGGAGAAGTGGTGGGCCCTATTGCCGATACACTGAAGTTCTGGGGCAAGCATGCTGTGGTCTCATGAGCTGTGTAAAAGAGCTTGATTTCATTGAACGCAACAATCAAATAAAAAAATTACAAGGTGCACGTAGGTCTTCAACGTGCAGAAATGAGAAAGCATATAACTGCCAATTCATTAACTATCGCTATCCTATCTATCACTATATCTACTAATGCCAGAGACCTATCGTAACTGTCACTATCCGCAACGAACACTATCACCTCACTATCCGGGACTATTACTATAATTTGCAATTATTATCCGTAACAGTCACCATCATTACCTATCACTATTCATAACCATCACTATTTAATCTGATGCCGTCCCATGACCCATTGATATACATCAATTTTCATTGACTTACGTTGTCAGTCATATCTCTATTATCTCATAATATCTGACGAGACTATACATTGACTTTTAATTCTTATACTTTCTTGTTTTCTCATAAATGGAGGTGGGAA
This sequence comes from Amblyomma maculatum, assembly GCF_055883805.1. NCBI lineage: Eukaryota > Metazoa > Arthropoda > Arachnida > Ixodida > Ixodidae > Amblyomma > Amblyomma maculatum. Next base: position 411,457,561 of record NC_139344.1, read on the forward strand.
AAGAGCAAGCCACAGAAATAACTGACTACTATCAGCGCGAGGTTCATGTCTCTGTCGAGGAGGCTTCCTTTACTTCAGGACAGGTCGGTGAGAGAAAATTGATGGAACTGCGTTTGGCCTGTTTTTTTTTCGAGTTCCTGTAATATTGGCGGCTCAAACTGGTCTTCAATGAAATGTAGCTAGAACATAGAGCGATGAGATAATTACTCAGGCTAGGTGAAAAAAGAAATCTTCTTGCATACAATTGAAATGAGTAACATGTTACAGTGTTAAGAATTGTTGCTCGCAAAATGTTCCCCTATTTTTACATAATAACTATAATCACTACTGATTGTTTAAGTTTCGTAAATACAGAAAATTGATGCAATGATTCCGGCTGATTTGACATCGATGGGATAACTTTTCTCGCAATAAATGAATACGCGGAATCGCGCTTTTAGAGCTCCAGCTTTCAAAGTGAAGGTAACCTGCCAACGCCTAGTAGTCATGGTCAAAGTGAAGCGTGTGTGATCATATGAACACCTCCTGCACATTGGCCGTATCCCTGATAAAACGAACGCATATTTTTTTAACCCACGCGTGCGTCGAAGCATGACAAGACACATTCAAGAATTGAAAAAAAAAAATGCCGTACGACCTAACTAGTGCAAATTACCCGCAATAGCTCGGGTTTACTTGCCAAAGAGTTTTTCAGGGCAAGCATTCATTGCTCCCGAGTAACCGACGCACACTACAAGTACAAGCTGGAAAGACTAGCTCCTCTACAAGCCCGAATTTTGATTTTTAGTGAAGGAGGCCAGGGATCCTAGTATAATCGCGACAAATGCAATCGAGAGACTGTAATTTTCCAGTTATTTCTGACAGCAAAACGCAGATTAAAGCGCCCTGTTTCTGACTGTACAGAAGTCGAAGCGTGTTAAATGATGGAGCCTTGGAGCCTCGCAGAATATTCAGCATGCTGCAGAGGACAACCTTATTTTTATACAATGAACATGCTGCCGCCGCAAAAATATTGAGGAGCAAGCAGGAATAAAAAACGCAGCGTCAGGTGACGCGTTATTACGGGGAGTGAGAAAGGCACCCGACGTCGCAAACAACTCTGTTGTTTCTAGGAATAAACGTCTTTCGAATAATCTTGTGAATCTATTGACTCGTGCTCAAGCCGTCACGCTTGCCTTGAGATATCATGAATACCGCATAACCATCTTCAGGCCGCTTGCTGAAGTTGTACGCGCAACAGCACGGCATAGAGCTTGCACGCTGCAATAAAAGCGCAGCGCGCAATATTCGCTCGCCGAGACTAGGAGAAAAATGGCGCGAAGGAAAAAGAAAACACAAGGAAAACGCCGGACGCGCGTCGGTTTCCAATGGCAACGGCAGGGAGACCAATCGTCGCTGAGGAAATCGGGCGGAGAGCCGGCCTTCAGCGAAGGGGCGCGCAAGGGGCGAGGAGGAGGCGAGGAGGTAGCGCGGCGGCGGCAAAGTTCAATCGTTGGCGTAACTTTCAAAGTATCAAGGGGTTTTAATATTGTACAGCACACGGACGCCACTTCGTTTCGCCTCCATTGAAACGGAGCCGCCATGGTCGGGATCGAACCCGGGAACTCCGGCACAGTAGGCGGGCGTCTTACCACTGCACCACCACGGCGGGGCGCAGGCTGATCGCGTTTCTTTGCATTTTGGGGCTCTTTAAGCGGGCTCATCTTGGTTGTGCGGCCATGCCATTGGCAAGGTAGAGAGAGAGAGAGAGAAACAACTTTATTTGCCCCAGATGTCGTGAATTAGGGCAGGTGGGTTCTGTGTGGCCCCCAGATGGGAGCGACATTCTGGGCCCACGAAATAAGTACAAGTTGCGTGTTCTTGCCAAAGAAAGAAATGCTCCCTAACATGGTTTCGTATATTAAATTTGTTCGCTCGTTATACGCGCGGAACGTTGCTGGAGCATGGCTTCACGCTTGGTTCATTGCGTAGCTTGACGCACAACTTCCTTCTTTGCCTTTACAAGCCCTCTTTACATGGACTCGACCGCGGAGGGTTGAGTTGGGGAATGGAGTTGAGTGAACTCGACCCTACCCGGTCTACATGAACCCGACCCGACGATCGCAGAACCGACTCTCGACGAGCGGCAATTGCGATGGCACCTCGCGTTGAGGCGAAGAACTAGCAGACGGCACCCAATACCGGTTTTCGCCCCGCGCATCTCTACAGTATGGGGTGTACACGAACCCGGTAACAGATTTTCGACCCGATAACTCACCGCTCCTGTCGGGTCCATGTAAACGCCGCTACAGTATGCATGCAGAATCCATTGGAGCAGTCTTGCCTCGTCTTTCTTGCCTCCACGAAGCTGGTAATGCGTGAAAGTAGGAAATTTTATTACTTCTGATAACATTCCATGGGTGACTTCACTGATGCGATGAGGTTTTGTGTAAAGTTCCTTTGTCATCACGACGGGCTTGATAACGTTATTGTTGGGGCTGTAGGAAGAAGGAAAAGAAAATGCATGGGCCTGCTACTGCCTCTGTAGCTAAGCCACCTCCTCTTCCTCGTGCAAACAGAAGAGAGAACTGGGGCCGAATCCACGAAAGAGTTCGCTTTGGAACGCGTTCGCTTTCTCTCTCGCCGCCTCGCTCCATTGGTCGCGTGCCGCCACCACTGGCGGTGACGCCATTTCACGAAGGCGGGACCACGGATTTCGTTGACGTCACGAGACATGTCAATCAAATGAAGGCGAACGTGTTCGGTGGCTGTGTGTGGAACTCGGTAAGTGACGTTCGCTTCGGTGGCTGGCTTGCCGCCGCCGCAAGCGGTGTTGACCTACCGTCCCAGCCCCCTAGAGCCAGGAACAGCTACCCTACACCCCCCTTACTGGGTAGCGTTGATACAAGTAATGATCTCGCATTAATAAACGCGCCTTTATTCTTCAATGTCGTTTCGAGGCGTTTTCTGTTTGCCTGCTTTACTATTCTCATTTGTGTTGATAATGCTCTCTGTGCCAACACCTACCAGGCTGTAAAGGCATCTGCTATAAAAAGACAGAGTATGTTCTCGCAATAAATAATTCGGGTATTTTTCTTTAAGGGAGGAAATACGTGCCTCGAGCCATCCTGGTCGATCTCGAGCCAGGAACTATGGACGCCGTGCGCTCGGGCCCATTTGGGCAGCTCTTCTGCCCGGAAAACTTTGTGTTCGGTAAGGTACCGCTGTAAAGTTTTCATATGTGTTTTGCATTTTTCGTGCTTAACGCGCGAAACGAGCGGGAAAGAGCATACACCGATGGGAGATGAGACAGGTTTCAACTGCCTTAGCCGCAGGGCGTCATGAACTCGAAATGGATTAAACTTGCGCAAAAAGCTGAGGATGTGACGACGGGACATTGCGCTGTCCTGTCGTCACGTCTATTTCTGTATTTCTGTATAGTGTATTCCTGTTTCTAATAGGAAGCAACTCTCCCAGAAGAAAGTACTTCTTCAAATCGAAGTTTATAATGACAAAGATAACCGAACGGAACAGAGCGTGAATATTAACTTGTGGAAAGTGGGGGGGGGGGGGGGGGGGGCGTCTGTAAACCTTTCACACAGCGATTTCGGGACATTGAAAAGAGAATGAACTGCTACAACGTAGTCAACTGTAACATCATGTTCCTTTTCTGACTTCAATAGTATTTTCCGTGTCTTTGTTCATGTTCATAGTACTCAAAGTGGACATCCAGCTTTTTCTGAGAATGCGCAGCAGTTAGCAGTGAATTCGTTGTATTAAGTGGATTTAACCCTCTGCGTGTTTAAATCTGACCCTTTATAGACATAACTGTCCAGCGCATAAAAACTGAAGGCAATAAGCTTACAACATATCCTTCGACACGCTCCCAAACATAAACTGAAAGAAGTTATGTTGTCGCACCCGATATACTCCAGGAAGGGCGTGAGGACCAAACAGTTCAGAGGGTTACCGGACAGTGCTATGTTACAGCCATTGTACCTGCTCTTAATTAAACTTCCGTCTCCACCAGCATCCAGCTCGGGAATAGTCGCCGCCATCTTCGTTTTCTTTTACGCGGCTGTAGGAATTCGCAGTTTCCAGCGACAAGTGCATTCCCGAAAAAAGAAACGATTCCAGGTTGTAGCTGCAGCGTTTTGGTAATACTCGACACGTGTCGTCTGCATGCAAAGTGCTGTATGGAATATCCAGTGCTGTGCGAATCGAGGTAGCTGTAAAAATTCATTCTGCTGAAAAAGTACAGCCTTTGTCAAAAATATACGCCCCAAGGGGTTCGCTTCTAAACACTCTAAACTAAGCCCCTGGAAGCAATACTGGAATACATAGGTAAGCATACAGAAGAATGGGGACTAAATTTGTCTACTAGATATCAAACAGAGCAGATGCGTACCGAGCCCTGTTACGGGGCTTAGAAACAAAACCCTTGGGCTGTATATTTTTGACAAAGACTGTACATACAGACCTACTCCGACAGTTCGCGTTAATTTCAAGGGGCTGTGGGGTGATTGAAAGGACACACCATCACTCAGAACTGGCACTAATTTGGCGGTTCTTGGCGATACACTTTATCTCCCTGCTTGTTTTCCTCGCGACCATGTGATTGAGCATCCACTGCTGACTGCATCGAACAAAGACAAGTGTAGAACTTGTTTGCTGAGAGGCACAGCACACAAAAATTGCGCTTACGTTCGTCTTTGGCTTTCTTCCGCTATTGACTGTCTTGTTCTTGCAGTTATTTTTATTTTATTTTGATCAAGGGTTCAGTAGGAGTGCCAGTGCAAACGTTTCGATAGGAACGCCTGTCATCTGGACAATGCATCGTGGAGGAGGGCAATACGAGGGGGAAGCAACCCATTAAAATTATAATGTTACGATGGAAGGGCAGTGTAACGAGCACTGTGAACATGACAAAAATCTTTGTCGCAGACATGGAAAGTCTCAAGAAGCGGCATGGTCCATTTGAGCTGAAAAAGCCAAAACAAAAGCTACAGGGATTCAACGCTGCTCAGCCGAATATCGAGTGATACCTCTGTTGATATGAAACAATGCTGGTTTCAATGTTTTCATTCATGCTGTAACGGTTAGAAACGCAGGTTTTACACTGTAGTAAACTGCGGAGGTTTTTATGTTTATTAGTAAAATTGTGAATTAGTCTAGAGGAATTGAGTAGCTGATAGAGATCCCCATAATAATAATAATATTGGTTCATAGGAAGGGAAAGGCGCAGTATCTGTCACCCTTGATTCTGTGGACACCTGAACCGCGCCGTAAGGGAAGGCAGGAAGGTGGGAGTTAAAGTGGAAAGAGAGAAAGAGGAGCCGTAGTGGAGGGCTACGGAGTAATTTCGACCACCTGGGATCTTTAACGTGCGCTGACATCGCACAGCACACGGACGCCTCTTCGTTTCGCCTCCATCGAAACGCAGACGCCGAGGTCGGGTTCGGCCGCGCAGGGGTGGTGCAGTGGTAAGACGCCCGACTACTGTGCCGGAGTACCCGGGTTCGAACCCGACCTCGGCGTCTGCGTTTCGATGGAGGCGAAACGAAGAGGCGTCCGTGTGCTGTGCGATGTCAGCGCACGTTAAAGATCCCAGGTGGTCGAAATTACTCCGTAGCCCTCCACTACGGCTCCTCTTTCTCTCTTTCCACTTTAACTCCCAACAGTAGTCGGGCGTCTTACCACTGCACCACCCCTGCGCGGCGAGAGAGATCCCCACTTTATCAAAATTATTCCGGAGCTCTCCACTACGGCAGCTTTCTTCGTTGGCTCCTTCCTCCAATTGTGGAGCGGTTTAGGTATTCACACAGAAGTGTGACAGATTCTGCCTTTTGTTTGCGCCACCTTAACAGCTTGATTCATACTGACAGCGAAGAAGCCCAACACACAAAGAGAAGAAACACACAAAACACGGACGAAAGCTGCTGTTCCTTTGTGTTGTGTTTCTTCGAGACTTACCCTAACAGCGTTCGTGTGGGGACTCCCTAGACTGCCCTCTCTCTACTCCTGTCCACAGCAGCCGGCGTGCGCGCGACGTATGTGACAAACAGCCTGTTGCTCTTTATAGGTCATATTGCGCAGCCAGAGGTTATACGCTGAAAATTGCAGGAGGGGTGATAGTAATAGAGCTACCGCTCTATAAAAACACCAATAAAAAAACTTATTTATAGGAAAGGAAAGGCACGGTAACTGTGGACACCTCAACCGCGCCGTAAGGGAAGGAAGGTGGGAGTGAAAGTGGAAAGAGAGAAAGAGGAGCCGTAGTGGAGGGCTACGGAGTGATTTCGACCACCTGGGGATCTTTAACGTGCGCTGACATCGCACAGCACACGGACGCCTCTTCGTTTCACACCAATAATGAAATGATTTAGGTTAGTAGATATGCGGGACAGTTTTTTTTCCCTTCCTCATGGAGCACTTGGGTTGCGGCCCCTCTTCTATTTTATCGCCTCGCCGGAATGGTGCACTCGTAAGACGCCCAACTAATGTGCCGGTGTAACCGGGTTCGAACCCGATCTGGGCGGCTGCGTTTCGATGGAGGCGAAGCGAAGAGGCGTCCGTGTGCTGTACGATGTCAGTGCACGCTAATGTTGAGGCTGTAGGAAGAAGGAAAAGAAAATGCACGGCCCTGCTACTGGCCCTGTAGCTGAGCCACATGATTGATTGATTGATTGATTGATTGATTTATAGGAAGGGAAAGGCGCAGTAACTGTCTCACTTGTTTTCAGTGAACGCCTCAACCGCGTCGTAAGGGAAGGGAGGAAGGTGGGAGTGAAAGTGGAAAGAGAGAAAGAGGAGCCATAGTAGCCGAGCCACCTCTGCTGCCTAGTGCGGACAGAAGTAGAAAAGAAGTAAAAAGAAGAGGGAGAGAAGACGTGCACTGCAACAGCCGTTCACCACCTATGCGGTGGCGGTTCTGTCCGCACGAGGGGTAGACGCCCGACTATTGTCCGGAGTGCCCGGGTTCGAACCCGACCTTGGCGGCTGCGTTTCGATGGAGGCGAAACGAAGAGGCATCCGTGTGCTGTGCGTTGTCAGCGCACGTCCCCAGGTGGTCGAAGTTACTCCGTAGCCCTCCACTACGGCTCCTCTTTCCACTTTCACTCCCACCTTCCTTCCTTTCCTTACGGCGCGGTTCAACTTTCCACAGAAACAAGTGTGATAGATACTGCTCATTTGCCTTCCTATGAACCAACTATTAATTAGGCAGTGGAGGTGGCCCGACTACTGTGCTGGAGTACCCGGGTTCGAACCCTACCTCGGCGGCTGCGTTTTGATGGAGGTGAAATGAAGAGGCGTCCGTGTGCTGTGCGATGTCAGCGCACGTTTAAGATCCCAGATTTGGCTCAGCTGCAGAGCCAGTAGCAGGCCCGTGCATTTTGTTTTCCTTCTTCCTACAGCCACAATTGCGTTCGCTCTATCACTAGGTTCAAGCCATGCTTAAACCCCTACAATTTTTATCAGTAGCGCACTGGATATTGTGTTACTTTTAAAAGCATTTTAAAACCCTAGAGTATGAGACATGGACCATGGACCCGATGTGATACAAAATGGGCTGACATTGAAGCACCCTAGCAGGGAACGAACCTGAGTACTCTGAAATGGTAGCCGGACCTCTTAACTGCCCAGCTGCAGCAGGACACCTTTGAAACTCCCTTTTACATTTTTTCCCATTTTTAAAACGAAAGCTTTACTGGAAAACATGAGGCAAGGTCGTCGGTGGGCCAGTTGTGACCTTAAGCGAAGGAGCGGGGGGTTTGCTATGCAGCTCAGGTGCCCATGCACGCTGAAAATCCTTTCCTATAACTCGATAACAATGCCAGTCCTTGGCTAGCATCTACTATGCTGTCCGTTCCCCAAATCCTCATGCTTCTTGACCTCCAAAGGTCATGTGAGTGGGTGTCCAACATTCCTTGGTGACTTCCCAAAAGTATACTGTACCTTGCTTTCTCCAAAACCCGTCGGGGTGGTGCAGTGGTAAGACGCCCGACTACTGTGCCGGAGTTCCCGAGTTCGAACCCGACCACGGCGGCTGCGTTTCGATGGAGGCGAAACGAAGTGGCACCCGTGTGGTGTGCGATGTCAGCGCACGTTAAAGATCACCAGGTGGTCGAAATTACTCCGCAGCCCTCCAATACGGCTCCTATTTCTCTCTTTCCACTTTCACTCCCACCTTCCACCTCTTCCTTTACGGCGCGGTTGAGGTGTCCACAGAAAGCAAGTGAGACAGTTACCGCGCCTTTCCCTCCTTATAAATCAATCTTGAGGTGTTCACAGAAAACAAGTGAGACAGTTACCACGCCTTTCTCTTTCTATAAATCAATCAATCTTCTATTTTATTGCTCTGCAAGTCTGTCTACTGTTTTGGGCCGCGTTCGTGCGGCACAGAAATACTAGCGCGGCGCGGGCGTGTGTGTGTGTGTGGGGGGGGGGATAGTCTTCCTTTTTTAACTTTTAGGACTAGGCTTCAAGGTTATTGTCAGACGCTACTAGTGAAATCTTTGGGATACTCCCCTGATGGGGCTGGGGCAAGTAGGAGGTGTTGGGCTGGGGCAACACCTCCTATACTTGTCAAGGATATATAGGAGGTGTTGGCTGGGGCAGGTAGGTCACCGCAGCTTACGGCGGGGGCTAGCCTGCCGCCGAATTTATCTGTTGTAGGCCGTCATTGCACCCGCCACCGCTTCGGTGGTGGACGACGGCTGTTGTTGCGGCGCGCGTCTTTCTTTCCCTCTTCCTTTTCTTTCTTTATTTTCTCTTCTGTCTGCACGAGACAGCGGAGGTGGCCAGAGCCAGTAGCAGGCCCGTGCATTTTCTTTTCCTTCTTCCTACAGCCACAACAACAACAATAACGAAATCTTTGTAGTCATGTTCTTGTCGCGGATAGCCTCAGCTGCTTGTGCTCCATAATACCCCACATTATATGTCAATGAGCTTCAGAGCTCAAGTGTGTACGCGCGAACGTAGCTCTGCAATGGGAACCGTTGATGCACAACTCGACAAAGGTAAAACAAGCTGCTGTTAAGTTTGGGTCGCGTGCGCCTGGGTAGCGTACCACTGCCAGCAGTTATTACATGCGGCTCGCGTGCTCAGCCCACCGCTGACGCAAGTTGTTACGTGCGGCTCGCGGCCCCTCGGTAGCGCCTGGCGGCTCCGCGGACGGCGGACGGCATTAACGGTCCCAGCAAAGACGAGGCGTCTTCTAACGAAACAACCTTTACTAAAACATCATGAAGGAGCGGGCAGAGAAGCTGACCCGGAGAGAATACAAACACGTTCACACAGCTGGTGTCTAGCGTCGTCTCAACGGCGCGTCAAAGTAGTCTCTATCTCAGCGGTGGTGGTGGTGGTTGATAAGAAGATGAAGGGGGAGTGCACTGGCCGGTTGACTGCCGACGGTGTCGACACCGCCACTGCCGAGTGCAGACAGTTGGAGAAGGGGGAGGGGAAGAAAATTAAGGAAGAAAGAAACGCAGGCGCTACGCAAAAGCAATCATGCCCCCCAGGGCGTCTAGAGAAGGTCGGCGAGGCCGGTTGCCGCCAAGAAGGCGAGGAGCAGACGGAAGGGCTTGTCAGATGTCGGCCCACGAAGCCTCCAAGAAGGCGAGGAGCAGACGGAAGGGCTTGTCAGATGTCGGCCCACGAGGAAACAGAACCTCTTCTGAGGTGGAAGAGGGGAGGGAAAGGGAGCGATAGCCAGAAGAGAGGGCGGCACGCTGCAGTGCGAAGGCTGGGCACTCACACAGAAGATGATCGAGTGTCTCTTCCTGGTGTCCACACTGCAGACATGCCGGAGAGGGGGTGAGGCCGAACCGGTGGAGACGGGAAGACGTCCGAGCGGAGGCCCTTGGTGGGAAGCGGACGGGGGGGGGGGAGAGATCTGCCCGCAGCTCTGGAGTCCGGGTGTTCCAGGAGGAGATGGCGTCGGGGATAATGTCTCTCGCCACGTCCAGAGATCCCACCGCGGTGCTTAGCGGAGTCGGCCGCTGCTTTTTATAGGTTTTCCAGTTCACCGGGAAAGGGTAAACCCTCACAGGAAAGGAAGAGCCAAACACGTTTGTACACGACGGGATGACTCAATCGCAGGTGGTCCGACCTCATCTCCTCCACCCCCTGCAGACGGGCGAGGGCGGTGCACTCTCTCACGAGCTCCAGGCTTGGCCGGCGTTTGCACACACACGCACGCACACACATTTGGCGCGTGGCAGGATCACGCTGAGACTTGTCCGCGGGAGGAAGCGTTGCGCGGCCGATGAACGGCGCTGAAATGGCCGATCCGCTCGCGGTTCTGCCTGTTGCTATGCGGTGGCCGCGTCAGCTGTCCCACTTGTCGGTGGAGAACCGTAACACTGCTCAAAGCTAAGCAGAAGCAAACAGAGTTAACGCAACTAAATCGCATTTAGCTTAGTCGCGTATGTGCGGAACCGTTTTTTTTCTCGGTTCTTTTTCTCAGTGCTCGAGAATACACATATCCTTTATTGAAGTGCTTATACACTTGTTGGTTCGTCGTGCTAGTTCTTGTACTTGTTTGCATGCTCGGCTGGTGGATTTCTTAAATATTTTTTTACAATGCACTACTCCAGCTCTTCGTACCAAATGTGTAGGTAACTTCTATTGCTTCGAAAGTAAAGTCAACCACATGCGGAGCGTCATGTTTCATTGCAAATCCAAAACCCATGTGTAATCTTCTGGTGGCTGTTATGATATATTAATCACCATGGCGAGTACGTTTTCTTCCATTACTTGTCACGTTTTACACTGGGTGCATTGAAATAATGGAAGCCTGTTGTAGAGGAGTGCACCTGTCGCTTCTTGCACTTTAAAATCAGTTTTATTTTCACTTATGCTGTTCTGGATTTAATAATTTGTTTTATTCATAAGTTCCTAAATTCACTAAAATAATAATCTGTTTTTTTTTTTTTTTACACTCACGCAAGGTTATTTAACTAGCTTCCTTCTTTGTGTTGTGGTGGTTATCAACTCTAGTAGAGGTAAAACAAAATAAGCCGTTCTGTTCAAGCAGCGACTTGTTAAGCATCTGACAGTGACTATAACACCAAGGTACTAAATGTGCTGGTGCTTTAGAGTTCTTATGCCACCTGGAGAGAACGAAGGCACTCCACAGCTAATAACAGTACAGTAACAGAAGGTAAGCACAGCTAATAACAGTACTCAGTATAAAGGAAGTAACTTAGTCAGCTTTCTTGATGCCCTTGTTGGATTTGTTTCTCGCGCCTGTCAGTACTGATTTATTTAGTATTTAAATCGAATCAATTTGTTGCTACTAAATGTGCTGGTGCTTTAGAGTTCTTATGCCACCTGGAGAGAACGAAGGCACTCCACAGCTAATAACAGTACAGTAACAGAAGGTAAGCACAGCTAATAACAGTACTCAGTATAAAGGAAGTAACTTAGTCAGCTTTCTTGATGCCCTTGATGGATTTGTTTCTCGCGCCTGTCAGTATTGATTTATTTAGTATTTAAATCGAATCAATTTGTTGCTAAATGGATGCGCCTTTTACTCCTGCCCTTTCAGGTCAGAGTGGTGCAGGAAACAATTGGGCCAAGGGTCACTATACGGAGGGGGCCGAAATGGTGGACTCGGTGATCGATATCGTGCGCAAGGAAGCCGAAGACTGCGACTGCCTGCAGGGTTTCCAAATCACCCACTCCCTCGGCGGCGGCACTGGATCGGGCTTGGGCACACTGCTCATCTCGAAGATCCGGGAAGAGTACCCGGATATTATTATCAACTCGTTCAGCGTTGTCCCATCCCCTAAGGTGTTTTTTTTTTTTGTTACTACTATCCCCTCTATACTTCCTTATATCGGCTACCTAGCGCTTATTGATAACATGGGTAAAATTGAGCATGCTCTAAAGAACTGTCGTGCCTGAAAGTGGAAAAGGAAACAGTTAGTCATAGACAAACATCAGATATGTGTACCGAGGCACAAGGCGGGTGATGTCATTACTAAAATGGACAAGATGTAGACGAGGAGTTTATAGGAGCTCTACAGTAGTCATAATAGTAAGGACAAAAATGAAATTGGCTGTACTGAAAAGCAGAGTTCCGCCACTAACGAAAGAATAGGTTAAGAAAGCTTTAGACCTACAGATTTGTTGAACGACGGAGGGGGTATTGCGTAAGAAAAACTGGCCACCCTGTATACGCATTGCTTGATGACATCGAAAGTACCGGAATCATGGAAGAACAATACCTTATGGTGTTTCACAAGAAAGGGGCCCTTAAGGACTTGAAAGATTAGACAAATTAGCTTACTGGATTTCTACAATTAGCTTTTTACTAAGGTAATCGCTAACAGGATCAGGATCAGGACAATCGTATAATCTAATAAACCAAAGGATCAAGCAGAATTTTGAAAAGAGTACTATGCTATCGATCATATCCACACTATCTACCAGGTAGCAGAAAGTGTTTAGGATATAACCCGCCCCTATATACATAGCATTAATTGACTACGAGGAAGCATTTCACTCAGTCGAAACCTCAGCATTCATGCAGGCATTGCGAGATAAGTGTGTAGGTGAGTAATATGCGAAAGTACTCGAACTATGTTAGCAAAGAAAGTGGAGCCCCAAAGGATCAGATGGAGGCAAGTAAGGCTGGGGCAACCATCAAAATACCTGCATCGGTCCCCGATGTGGCAAAAGAGGGCAAGCCCTATTTGGGTTTACCGCTATTTGGGTCCCATAGCGGCGTTGCTCGGGCTAACGCAGAGCACATTCCTGCATAAGGGCCTCTTGTTGGATGTCTTAGGGCAGATCCGACCTAAATGTGGATTGTTGGGAAAGCCCTCACAGATCAGAAATGCGGCTGCCCACATGTTGCCCCACTCGGTCCCTTGTAGGTTATTTGAGGGCTGATGTAATATGAATGAGAGCTGAATTTGGCCAAGCACTTGTGAAGTTCAAATGAGGCTGCCTTAGCTAAACCGCTGTAGATCCCACATCGGTCGTATGAGGCTGCAAGGCGAGCTTGTCGGCCTGATAGCGAAATCGGTCCCTTGTGGGGAATTTGGAGCCAGTGCAACAGTAAGTGGGCTCTGGGTTACAACAAACACGTAGCCCATCTAGCCCTACCCACACAAAGCCGCTTCAGGTCCTACGTGGGTTTTGGTGGGGATAGAAACTCGCGCGTCCATATGTTCATCAGATATTTAAGAATGATTGCTCATGCAGCCTAAATGCGGGCTCTTGTGAAAATCGGCGCTAGTACAAATGGAGCTGCCAAACAAATGCCGCCGAGGGCCCTGCATTGGCTGAAAAGCGGGGCTGAAGCCAATGCGTGTCTGCATACTATTGTACAGGCATTCTTTTCATCATTTTTATTGCATTATACATTGCACTAAATTACTTTTATAGATTATTTGACAGTTGTCAGCCTCTTTAGTCGGTTAGAAAATTTTCTTTACTTTTGTTCTCGCGCTTATGTAAGTTGCGCTAAAAGACTGCAACATGCAAATTGCTAAATGTTCCTTTTTAAGGGGACACCCTAGACAGCCTGCAACTTTCCACACTATATTATCGTTCCGAACACACTTCGTCATCTGAACAAGGGGGAACATGAAGTCATGTAGGCTAGATTAATCTTATGAAATTATTGTCAAATGTCACGTTGTACCTGTTTATAAAGGGCAGACATGTATAAAATAACTGCTTAATTATGCCCAGAAATATCCAGTGGGAGAACAAGGACTAGGGCTACCCATCAATTATCTACATAGAAGCCCTGCGGAAATAATGTGGGCAAGCTCAAGTTGGGCTTGCTGCTGTAGCGCCCACATCGGTCGTGTCCATTATCCCAATGTTTGACCGAAATAAAATAAACCTTCATCCAGAGCGGCTGCCTAAATCAGTCCGAAAAAGGACCATTGGACAAGTGGGCGTGACGGGTTGCAAATGCGGTGGGAATGTGGGAAGCCCCATAAAGGAAGCCTGCATCATTCCGAAGTGGGGCCCATTGGGGCACTTGTCGGCAGCTCACTTAAGGCTTATGTTGGCTCCCATTGCAGCACCCTCACCCAGCCAATTAGGGCTGGCCGACTTTGCCCACACCGGATCTACCGAGGCCTCACTTCATAGCCCACTTTGTGCAGCATGAGAAGATACCTATAGTGACTGCACAGCTTGACTCTATTTCTGCGTAAAGTGATAAAATTCAAAATTAAGAAAGGTGTTGGGCAAGGAGACATGATCTTCCAGTGCTGTTTACAGCTTACCTAGAGGGTGTATTCCAATACAGAAAATAGGAGTTGTTAGACATCAGGCTCGATTGAAAATATCTCTGTAATCTGCGGTTCGCTGATGGCATTTCAGTAACTCAGGGGACCAATTGCATCTAATGACTAATGACCTTGACAGGAGAAGAAGAAAGGTAGATATAAAATTAATATGCAATGTATTGGGAATGGAACATCAGTTTAAAATAGGTAGCGAAGCGTTGGAAGTGGTATCCAATTATCAGGTGAGGTCAGGTGGTGACCGCAGATCCGGACCACGAAAGAGAAATAACTAGGAGAATCAGATCGAGATGGAGCGTATTTGGAAGTTATGACTTATGACATGAAGTTATGACATTATGGCTAGTAGCTTGCCGGTATCACTCAAAGAGGATAGTGGTAGCGGCAAGCTACTCGCCTATGGGGCTGAAAGGAAGAAGAGTAAAAGCTTTACCCTAGTGAACAAACCTTATGAGTCCCAATAACCTCATACAAATTCTCATACTAAACTCATACCTCATACAAATATATAATCTCATACTAATCTCATTCATCATATGAGAAATATATGAGAATAAATGAGATATGTATGAGTTTGATATGAGAAATCCGTATGAGGTTAATGTGACTCATATCGTGTTTTTCACTAGGGTATTTAATAAAAATTGTCACACTCCCAGGAGGGCCCATAGGTCCAGGAGCACTCTGGCCGTTCCCTCTAGCGTGGCCCGCTCTACCAGTCGTAGCTGATCGGCGGGTAGCATGGCGAGCAGAGCGGCCTCCCAGGAGCTGAAACGTGAAAGTGGTTGAAACTTGGAGGTTAAAGAAAAGGGTTCTACTTAAGGTGAGGACAACGCAGGGGGCTGTGGAACGAGAAATGGTAGTTCTAACGTTAAGAGACAGGAAGCGTGGAGAGCGGGTGAGAGAAATAGTTACTGACATTTTTGTTGAAATTAAGGAAGGGGAAAGGGCGGTACATGTAGCGCGAAGAGAGGACAACCGATGGTTTCTAAGAAGAACCGATTGGATTCCAAGGAAAGGTCTGCATAGGAAGGAGCGGTTAAGGGATGAGGTTAAGAAATTCGCAGAAGTGAAGTGGATGCAGCTATCACATGACCAGATTAATTGTAGGAATAAGGGAGAGGCCTTCGCTATGGAGTGCGCATAGACCGGCTTATGGTGATGACGACCCGCCGCCCTCTCCCGTTCCTTCCCCACTGAAGTACACTCTTCTGCCGCCTTTCCTCATCACGTTTTGCCATGCCCTCCTTCGCCTTTCTCCTCTCACGCTTCCAACGTACCCTCCTTCTCGGCTCTGCTCGGCGTTCTCTTTGCAGCCCACGTCGTCTGAGTGCCGTACTAAAGAAATTTCATTTCTGGCTTGCATTATTTGAGCTGCCTTCACTGACCTTTCACTGTTGCTTTGCGCATGTAGCCTTATGGTGTTTCGATCCTTCTCTCTATAGGTTTCCGACACCGTCGTCGAACCTTACAACGCGACCCTCTCCGTGCATCAGCTTGTGGAGAACGCCGACGAAACCTTTTGCATAGACAACGAGGCCCTCTTCGACATTTGCTTCCGTACCCTCAAGCTGACAACTCCAACCTACGGAGACCTCAACCACTTGGTTTCAGCAACAATGTCCGGTGTGACTACGTGTTTCCGGTGAGTGAGCAGTCCGCTTGGCTACTTGTGCAACGAAATGCGAACGCGACTGTTAACAAGCACGTATAGTACCTGTCACGCACGCGCACCGAAACACCGCTGCTCCACTATCCCCCTAACCGAGATAAGTGTGTAGGTGAGCCATATGTGAAAGTATTCGAACTCTGTTAGCAAATAATGTGGAACCCCAAAGAATCAGATGTAGGGTACTTTAGCAAAGGAATGCAGTCACGAAAGTGGGCACTCGTTTAAACAAACTATTTGGCCGAAAAACATGCACACCCAAAAAAAAATAAAACAAAACGCGGCTGCTGACTGTGACGCGACTGTCGACTGCGCGCGATTTCAATACAACACTGCGCATCTTTATATAAAGGTTGTGCAAAATAGCTCATTCCGCGAAGCATAGTTGAAACAGCGTTATTTGGACCCTGAATCTTCAACACGGGACTGATCCTTTAGCCTCGTAATTGCAAGTGGTTGACAAATGCTTGAACTAGTTCACGTTTTTACAAACTTCAGCCGATGTTTGTTTTTTCGATTCAATCCCAGGTTTCCCGGACAGCTAAACGCTGACCTTCGCAAACTGGCAGTCAATATGGTGCCCTTTCCCCGCCTACACTTCTTCATGCCTGGCTTTGCTCCACTTACGGCTCGCGGCTGCCAGCAGTACAGAGCTCTGAGTGTGCCGGAACTGACTCAGCAGATGTTCGACTCGAAAAACATGATGGCGGCTTGCGACCCACGCCAAGGCCGTTACCTGACAGTGGCTGCTGTGTTCAGGGGCCGAATGAGCATGCGCGAAGTGGACGACCAGATGAAGAATATGCAGATGAAGCACGCCAGCCAGTTCGTCGAATGGATCCCGAACAACGTCAAGACTGCCGTCTGCGACATCCCCCCTCGTGGTCTCAAGATGTCCGCTACCTTTATTGGTAATAGCACAGCCATCCAGGAGCTCTTCAAACGGATCTCTGAACAGTTCACTGGTAAGCAGTAATATCAGTGATACGTTGCACATGAAAGCAGTGTTGTAATAACCAATACAAAATTACACTTCTACAGCTATGTTCCGTCGCAAGGCCTTCTTGCACTGGTACACCGGCGAAGGAATGGACGAGATGGAGTTCATCGAGGCCGAGTCGAACATGAACGACCTTGCTTCAGAGTATCAGCAGTACCAGGAGGCTACAGCTGAGGACGCAGACTTCGACGATGTGTCCGAGGCAACATAGGCCGAATGGTTTGCGAGATAGATGTTTTATTTGTTCAATGTTTTTTTGTTGTTGCTCAATGTTGTTTTCTTCTTGATAATTTTTTTTTATTGTGGTGCTTAATGTTTTTTGTTGATCAGTGATTTTTCTTTTCTTGCTGAATAAAATTTTTTTCTCTGCGAGTTCATTTTTTTCCTGTACTGTCATGCAGCATCGTTCGCCCAAGTCGCTCTGCCTTTCTAAAGCACGTTGCTTCAGGTACATAACCAGTTCTCCACGTGCACTCGGCAACTAATGCCTCAAAACGCATCTTTTCACATAGTAACGACCACCTGGGGATCTTTAACGTGCGCTGACATCGCACAGCACACGGACGCCACTTCGTTTCGCCTCCATCGAAACGCAGCCGCCGAGGTCGGGTTCGAACCCGGGAACTCCGGCACAGTAGTCGGGCGTCTTACTACTGCGCCACCCCGACGGGGCACGTTACTATCGAAACGCATTCGCCGAGGTCGGGTTCGAACCCGGGAACTCCGGCACAGTAGTCGGGCGTCTTACCACGGCGCCACCCCGGCGGGGCACGTTACTATCTTTTCACATAGTAACGTGCCCCGCCGGGGTGGCGCAGTGGTAAGACGCCCGACTAGTAACGTGCCCCGCCGGGGTGGCGCAGTGGTAAGACGCCCGACTACTGTGCCGGAGTTCCCGGGCTCAAAGCCGACCTCGGCGGCTGCGTTGCGATGGAGGCGAAACGAAGTGGCGTCCGTGTGCTGTGCGATGTCAGCGCACGTTAAAGATCCTCAGGTGGTCGAAATTACTCGGTAGCCCTCCACTACGGCTCCCCTAGCTTTCTCTCTTTCCACTTTCACTCCCACCTTCCTCCCTTCTCTTACGGCGCGGTTCAGGTGTCCACAGAGCAAGTGTGACAGATACTGCGCCTTTCCCTTCCTGTGAACCTACCAACCAACCAACATAGTAACGCTGCAAATCTGCTATGTCTTTCTTGGCTTCATTTGCAACACTGTATCGCAACTGCGAACTTCGCTAGTATCATCTTATTCGCCAGTGTAGCACCAGAGTAGAAAGGTGAAATGGTTTTGAGTGAAGGAAATGTGCAGTAATGTTTCTCCGCACAAAGCACCTGAAGAAAGAGGAAATAGTTGATAAGAGTGTCTCATAGATAAATCTTGATCTTGGGTGAACACGAGAACGTGTCGCAACGGAGGAGGGTGGAAATGTGCCATAGCGGAGGGTGGTGGCAATCATTTTCTACACGCAGGCGTTTGCTGTCAAACCCAATTGACCCAGACCCTCACAAATTTTATTAGGTGGAGCGTGTATTCCGAAGCTTTTTATAGCGTCTAACGCCGCTCGTGCCCTAGCGAACAAGGTCCGCTGGGGTTATAGTGTAGGTACGGCAGCTGAGCAGCGCCGCCAAGGCCTCTGTAGAAGTGTGGCTAATGAAGGATTGGAACAGTTTGGATTAGATAGACAGGCCGGGACCACGTATTAAATGTCCGAGAAGGTCGCTCCATACGGATATACCTCATTCAAAGTCTGTATTGAAGTGTTCCAAGACTGCCGGGCGCAGCATTGTAATTAAAAAAATTTTGAGAGTAGCCGTCAGTCGTCGAGGCCATATGGTAGTGGGGCTGACGGCTAGAAATAGACATCGAAGCTGCAATCTCATTAGCCGGAACACATACAGATTCCATATATATCGTCACCGACTCCCGAACAGGCTACACAAATTACATGAGAGGCCGAGGTTCTCCGTTGGCCTGTAAAATATTACCCCAAGCCAGACACCAGAGATCAGAAAAATGTAATGTGGGCACCTGGTCAAGGGGTAGAGGGAAACGAGTGTGCACGCGTTGCAGCCCGAGTATTCCTCTATCGTTGATCCCTCATCATTCCCCTCACGTGACCACTCGTTGCCCCTCACTACACGTCCAATTAGCAAGACAAATATTCCCAACACCTGCTAAAAACCGGATAATTCAGAGGTGTATCACTTCAGACGTTTACAAACATTGTTTTACAAAAGCCTGGACAAACTATTCTGGATACTTTCTCAGCCCAATGCACACATTTTGGCCAGAAAGCAGCGCTTTACCATATGGTATTGGCTTGCCAAGAAAACCAAGCCATAGCTCGTGAAGAAAACCCAACAAGGGCGAATTAGGTGGCCCTGTCCAGCTCTCACCTTGCGGTACAAGGACCTTGCTTCCTCGGGCGGTGGTATCAGCAAGCGGAGTTCCAGACTCGGGACCCGATCAACCCCGCCCTCAACCCATAAGCCAATTTCCAAAATAAATGTCTTATACTACAAGCAGCCTTTCGTCCGCTCTCTGAAGACCCGTACAAAATCCCGGAAAGCCGCGCCGCCTGTTCGTATAAGTTAATTACTTTGGATGTGAGCAGATATTGGGCGGGCGCGGAGTAGACTTCGGACTGCAGGATAATTTCGACCGCCTGGGGATACTTAAAGTGCACTGCCATCTCGTAGCACACGGATGTCATTGCGTTACGATTGGAAAGCGTCAGCAGCGGTGGAGCTCAGTAACGGGAGAGCGAGTCACAGTTGTTGTTGCGACTGTAGGAAAAAATAAAAGCGCACGAGCCTGCTACTGCCTCTGTAGCTGAGCCACCTTCGCTGCGTCGTGCGAATAAAGGAGAGAATAGAGAACAATGGAAAGAAAAGGAGAGAGAGAGTGAAAGACGCTCGTCGCAACAGCTGTCATCCGCCACCGAAGCCGCCGCGGCGGGTTCAATGCTACTCGGGGCATGCATGCATGCATACATACATACATACATACATACATACATACATACATACATACATACATACATACATACATACATACATACATACATACATACATACATACATACATACATACATACATACATACATACATACATACATACATACATACATACATACATACATACATACATACATACATACATACATACATACATACATACATACACCCCGCCGGGGTGGCACAGTGGTTACGGCGCTCGACTACTGTTCCCAAGGATGCGGGATCGAATCCCGGCCTCGGCGGCCGCTTTTCGATGGAGGCGAAAAGCAAGGCGCCCGTGTGCTGTGCGATGTCAGTGCACGTTAAAGAACCCCAGGTGGTCGAAATTTCCGGAGTCCTCCACTACGGCGTCTCTCATAGCCTGAGTCGCTTTGGGACGTTAAACCCCACAAACCAACCAACCAACCAACCATACATACATACATACATACATACATACATACATACATACATACATACATACATACATACATACATACATACATACATACATACATACATACATACATACATACATACATACATACATACATACATACATACATACATACATACATACATACATACATACATACATACATACATAGCAAATGAGACGACATACCATCTACGTATGCGCGCTGACAAAGATCGAACCAGGCTCGACTCAGTTTGACCATTATTTGTTTTGTACATTTCTGTGTGTCTAAGCTAGCTTCACATACGCACGTGCACGCAAATATGGGTTTATCGTTGCGTTGACTGCCATGCTACTAAAGCTCTGAACAATGACGCACGATCGAATATTGTTAGGCCAAATCAGAATTATGTACGGGAACATTTCCGGTTTGATTTCGGTTTCGGTTCGAGGTTTAGTTTTCGAGGTCCGCCTAGCTTTTGCAGATGCAAGTGATGGAAAAGGCGGCCGATAAGTGCAAAACCTGCAGAGAGAGGGGCACCCTCACGGCAGACAAGGTGAATTATGATGTGCGTTTCACGATTCCAGGCATAGCATTTCCAAAACTCCGGGACCTGATGGTCTAGCAGGTGAATTTTACAAGAGAATAAAATCTGCTCTTTCCCTTGTCCTACTCCAAATTTTTGAGACTAGTAAGGATGTCGGGTTTCTGCCGCAGTCTCTTAACAAAAGTCATATTGTATTAATACCAAAAACTGATGATAAAGAAAAACTCCGGTTTATGAACGGCTACAGGCCTATCACTCTTTCAAAAGGTTACAAGATTTTCGCTAAAATCCTTTCAAAGCGGCTACAGATTGGAATGTCTGTTTTGATTGGACCGCATCAAACATGTGCCTTGAGAGGCCAGTTAATACAGTCTAAACTACATGAAGCGCGTACGATTTTGCAATATTGCAGTGACGCTCACGAGCTGTTGGCACTGCTGCAAATTGACCTGGCAAAGGCGTTTGGTAGTGTGTCTCATTCATTCCTTTTGTCTCTATTCGATCATGCCAATCTTCGTTCAGTTGTTTCTGCTGTGACACGGCTTTGTTACAAAGAATGTTCCGAGCGACTTATTGTAAATGGCTGTCTATCACAACCTGTTCCTATCGAGTCCTCTGTTAAACAAGGATGCCCCCGGTCCCCGCTCTTATTCGTTCTATAATTGTAGCCGCTGTGGAAAAGTATCATAAACAGCAGAAGCAGTATAGTGGTTTTCGCATTATGTGTCACGAACTGAAGGTTTTAGCATACGCAGATGACCTCGCATTTTTCTGCGCTGACATGCCACGTATTGATGAGGTTATTCGTTTAACGGAGGACTTCGGTTCAGTGTTAGGTACTCGAATCGACCGATCTGAGTTGCGCTATCTTGTTTGGAATGTGGGGATCGATGTCTGCTGAATATGCTGGTGTGGCGTGGACATCTAGGTCATTCGAGTACTTTGGAGTATTTTTGAGTGCCTATAAGAATAGAGCGCCTTACTAGAAAGACCTTGTGCCGACTTTTCAGCGCTACGCTCTGACCTTCGTCTCTCATGGCTTTGTGTTTGTTTTAGTAGGCTGGCCGCCTGTAATCTGTTTCTAGCTAGCCACTAAAATTTATTAAGTACTACAAATAATTTCCTGCGCAAGATTTTAACCCCAGCGTTTCCACGAAGTGTTCGCTACTTTTGTGTGGGATTCATAATTTTAATCAATGAGGCGTGATAACATTTTCCGGCCTGTCGCGTTTGGTCCCTTGCCGGACGCCGAGCGCGGCCGGGCAGCGGGCAGGAAGGAACTGAGACTGGCCCCGATCCCGGCACGATAACAACAACCCTTTATTTCACGCAAACAGCCTCTTTATATAGCAAGCACTCATGTGACCAGTGACGTCACGGACAGACAATGTTTCAGGCATCCGATAACGCAGACGTGTTTCATGTTTTTCCGTGAAGCTTCCCATCCGATACTACGTGCATTTTTGAAAGTTAATCTAGTTCATGTTTTACCAAATCATAGTCCGTGTTCTAACGTTTCTGATCGTCCATGCTTATGGGGTGTAACGCATGAAGTGTATTTATCTCTACGATTCCTACTTGTTCGTTTCTCCCCAGAGTTCCTGTTTTCTGTATCGCGGAAGCGTTTGTACAAATATTTATTTTTTACCTTCTTTCCTCCCCCCATGTACAGTTCTGTGTATTTTGGAAAATGCAGCTCTCAGCATGTACGAACACTTCCTTTTATAAGTACACACTGAGACCCTGCCTATTAAAACATGGTTAATGAAAAGGGACATTTTTGTATCTGCAGTAAATTGCCGCCTTCGTGATACTCCGCAAACCATTAAGCACTGCTTCATTGATTACAAAGATGCAATATTCTGGGATATTTTGCAACGGACACTGAAAAATCAAAAGACGATTTGACACCGCATTCTATTTGGTACCTCACTGCATTGCAATTTGTTGATAAGCCTTAAGATGTGTTCTTTCTAATTAGGTTGCACAGCCTCTGAAAACGCGCATGATGGACAGAAATTTCCCCTCCGCGCTGGTGCAGTGGTAAGACGTCCGGCTAGTGTGCCGGAGTACCCGGGCTGTACCCCACTGCCGGCGACTGAGTTTCGATGGAGGAGAAACTAAGAAGCGCCCGTGTTGTTGCAACTGAAGGAAGAAAGAAAAGAAAATGCACGGGCCTGCTACTGGCTCTGTAGCTAAGCCACCTCCGCTACCTCGATTATATCCTACGAATCACTCAAGACAAGCCTAAAACGGACTTTCACTATTTGTTAACCGGTTCAGCGCAGCGCCGTTGAGCCGCCATGTTAAGCCTAACAACTACGTCTCCCAGTGTACCACCCGGCACAGCCGGCTATCACATGCAGATCACCGTTTTTGTGGCTGTAGGAAGAAGGAAAAAAATTACCGACGACGTTACTTCCTAATGCGAAATTTGAGCGCAGCAAATAAGCTGTTTCACCTTTTCGATAGATTGAGGCAAATAAATCGAGCAACACATGTATGCGCTATCACAGAATTTTTTCGTCTCGCTCATGGCTCAGAAAGAACTGGCAGATAATTTCGCAGTGGCGAACGGCAGCGGCAATTTCGGCTCGGGCGGTGCACATATACAGTGCCGCTGCCACCGATCTGGCTCTCTGATTGCCACCGCACAGGGGTTGCATTGGAGGAGGAGCGAAGAAAGGAATTACGTTCGAGCCGGCGCTTTGACAACTGGAGACCCGCAGGAAGAGGGGGAGAGGGGCGGCGTGTACACCCAGCGGCAAACGATGGGGGCATAAGCGCGCGCAGCAAACGGACAACGCGATAAAGGGAGGAGGGAAGAGATAGCAGCGACTGACTGATGCTGCTGACGCCGATAGTGAGTCAACCCCAGCTGCGGAGTTGGTTTCAGGGACAACGCCGCCGATGCCGACGCAAACAATATGATACCCTCGCTTCCGCACCGGCAAGAACCAGGTCTAGCCGTGGGAAGGTGGTCACGTATTCGTCGACGTGCCGGGGCCTACGTGAAATAACCGGCGCGTCGGCAACTGAAGAGCACCCTATCCGCCACACAGGAACAGGGGGGGGGGGGGACCCTCCCTTCCTCTTTCTGCATGGCGGTGACGGTGTTCTATGCAGTCACGTTATCTTGACTCTCTAGCGGCGTCAGCGGCATCCAGCGGTATCAGTCGGTCGCTGCTAGCGCTGGGAGGATGAAAGGGGGGCGGAGCTGGTTACGAGGCCGACGACAACGCCGACGCGAAACCCAGGAACGGACGCCAAAGAGCTGCGCTCTAAAAAAATGCACTGGCCTGCTGTTGGCTCTGTAGCTGAGCCACCTCAGCTGCCTCGTGCAGACAGAAGAGATTGATTCTTTTTTGATAGATGGGGCTGGTGCAGGTGGGTCACCGCTGCTTGCGGCGGGGGCTTACCTGGCACCCAATGTTTATCTGTTGTAGGCCGTCATTGCACACGCCACCGCTGGTGGTGGACGACGGCTGTTGTTGCGGGGCGCGTCTTTCTTTCCCTCTTGCTTTTCTATCTTCTCTATATTCTCCTCTATCTGCACGAGGCAGCGGAGGTGGCTCAGCTACGGAGCCAGTAGCAGGCCTGTGCATTTTCTTTTCCTTCTTCCTACAACCACAACAACAACTTTATAGGAAGGGAAAGGCACGGTAACTGTCTCACTTGTTTCCTGTGGACACCTCAACCGCGCGTAGGGTAAGGGAGGAAGGTGGGAGTGGAAGTGAAAAGAGAGAAAGAGGAGCCATAGTGGAGGGCTACGGAGTAATTTCGACCACCTGGGGATCTTTAACGTGCGCTGACATCGCGCAGCACACGGACGAAGAGGCGTCCGTGTGCTGTGCGATGTCAGCGCACGTTAAAAGAAAGAAAAGGAAGAGGGAGAGAAAAACGCACGTCGCAACAACAGCCGTCGTCCACCACCGAAGCGGTGGCGGGTGTAATGACGGCCTACGACAGATAAAATTCGGTGACAGGCAAGACCCCGCCGCAAGCGGCGGTGACCTACCTCTCCCAGCCCCACCAGGGGAGTTTAATCACCGTGATGGGTCGTCATTTAGATCGCCGTGGAAGGACGACCCATCACGGAACAAGAAACGCATTCTAAGAAATGTCTCACAGCTCTCCATGACTCGTACAAGGCTCGTGCAGCTAAGAGAGCAGAAGCCCGACAAGTCCCCCCGCATCAGCTGCATAGCGTGACTGGAGACGCTCATCCTAGCACTCGGAACGCGTCGGCAAATGCATCCACACCGACGGGCGGCGCGGCTGTAACTCGTTCACCGCCCGCAACAACAACAGCGCGCATCGCAGCCCAACGCAGCAAACTCCCATCACTTCCTCCAGAAGCACTTCGTGGGATTTTTAGTCCTCGCGGTGAGCTTCAATTAGATCGAATCTCAGGCATCAACTACGAAACGCTATCCAGGAACAGCTGAAGGCTCCGCTTCCCTCAGACGCCGTCCTCCAGGTCCACCCTATCAACCACACATTCACGGTGGCCACCTCGCAGACCGAACTTGCTCTGCGTCTCTTTCAGATGACCTCCCTCAATTGATGACAAACAACATCCCAGTGTGGCGTACACAGCACCCCCTCCTGAAGCCACCCGTGGCGTCATCTCACAAGCTTACTGCCAAGAAACGCCTGCGGAATTCTACCACCCCATTGTGCCCCACCACCCCAGTTGGAGTTGCAAAGCAACTCCAACTGCAAGATCGTGGCCGCTAGGAGGATGGGAAGACTAGCTTTACGCTCATTTGACGAAGATTGCGTCTCAATCCGTCAACTACATGAGCACATTATACCGCTGCATGCCCTACAGAGGCAGCCCGGACGCCTGCACCAACTGCGGGCAACCTGTACACATATATGACGTCTGCTATCTGCCTAAAGCCAACCTCTGATCGCGATGCGGAAAAAATTTACCCCACTCAATACCCCCCTGCACTCCCAAATGCATCTTGTGTGAAGGCTCACATCTCACTGCACCGGCTCATGCAAGGCACTTAAATTTGCTACATCCCGCAAACCGGCTCAACAAAACAAAGTGTGCAATCGACCGACTCTCAGTTCACAGGACTGGCCCGCACTACCTTTCGCGCAAGGCCCTTACTTCCAGTCACAAACCTGGGTCCATGCAGCTATTCAATCCAACGCGTGGCCTTCGCCACCATCCGCCCACTTCGCAGTTCCGCCAAGCCAAGACAACCTCAGCGCAGAAAACGACCTGCTACGCCAACGGATTGCGCAGTTGGAAGCCCAGATAAATGCCACCTCTGGTATGACATATCCTTACCAATCCACCATCGCCGCACTGCCCACCACGGCTAACGCACCAAATGACCCCCCTTCATTCATTAGTGCTCTTAGCCCATCTGCGTCTTCTGATTCGGCTTGCATGGAAATCAGAATAGATTCACCACAATCTCACTGTTCGGTTAAAACAGCTCGCCCAAACTCACCCTTAACTGAAGCTGACCTACAAATCCTTGTTGAAAAGTTAGAACTTACGATAACAGAGAGGCTAGAAAGAAAGATAATCGAACGGTTTGACGTTAAGATATTAGAACGCTTAGAAGCTGTCTTATTCCAACTAGTGGGGGACATGCTAACGCATGTAGTCAATGAATTCAGCAGGCGCCTCAATGTCACAAAAGAACAAACAACGCGACGTTTTGAGAATCTAGAGGAGCGTATTACCACCCTCGATAGACACCAGTACGGTCGTCGAAAGGCAAAAGCTCCGGAGCATCATGACACATCTCCCACTCCTGCTGCACAAGAACATCCCATTCGCACCCAAGACATACTCCATATTCCCACTGTACAAGATCACCCCTTCCTGTTGTAGGTTCCATTATGACTAATAATCCATGATGGCGAAACAGTTCAATGATAACTGTATGGCAGTGGAACTGCCGGGGTTCGGCCAAAAACGCAAAGTACTTCAACTTCTTCACTTCGCAACTGGTCCTAGCGTCCTGGCTCTGCAGGAACCCACCAATCCTATAGCTCTCCCAGGTTATGATCCATTACTTACTCAACCAGCCACATTATCCAAAGTTGCCTTTCTAATTAGGTGCTCACTCCCTACTATAACTTATACGTTAGCTATACCAGACCTCCACCATCTCCTCCTGACATTAGTCCCTCAGCACTCATGGGCCAAGAGCCTTTTCATTCTCAATGTATATAGTCACCCAAAACATCTACATACTAACTTCGATGGTTTCTTCACTTTGGCTAAAAGAACTTCCAACAAGTGTCCTTTCCTGGTTGTGGGTGATTTTAACGGAGCGAATACAGCATGGGGAAACCTGCGTGATTCCTCAAAAGGTCGCTGAGTACAGGCAGGCCTCTCTCTGATCACTGACCTCACTTACCCAACACGCATCGGCAATAGTGTGTGTAAAGACACCACACCATATGTTACCTTCACTTACCGGCTCCCAGCAGCTACCTGGTGCAACACCAAAAGTGCTTAGGCACTGCATCCTAAAAATCCTTATCAACACTCAACTTCCTCACCATCCACCTAGGGGATCCACTCTCACCAAGTGCGATTCCTTTCGGAAATGCAGATCTACCATGAGAGCTGCTCCAATCACTGACATCACTGCTTGGACTACACAATTGCAGAAGGATGTCTAGGCAATGACACGAAATCTTCCTATTGACTGTCCCAGAGACACTGTTCATGCTCGCCTCCTACATCTCTGGGAAGCTAAAGCCAGTCTTGAAAGACGCTGGAAATGTCAGAGATGGAACAGGACCCTCAGCCGCAGGCTGGGCAGACTAAACAAAGATATCCAAAAACACGCAGCTATTCTTTCGAGGCAAAACTGGGAATCCCTATGCAACCGTCTTGATGGTAACATCAGCCTGCCTCAGACATGGAACCTCTTCCGACATCTCATAGACCCAACTCAATCTATGACACCACAGAGACATAACCTAACAAAACTAATTCACACTTTCCCCACACCGCCATCAGAGCTACTTGGCGACCTCAAGGATGCATACTTTAAACGTTACAAACCAATATCCCGTCCGGAATATAAAGGGCTCCCTAATGACCTTCTAAGTTTGCCTATCACTGAAGCAGAAGTAATGGCAGAACTTCAGAACCGAAATACCTCCTGAGCTCCCGGATTAGACGGTATAACCAATAAAACTCTGCGCAACTTAGACATCCCCTCCATAACTGCCTTAACCAATTACTTTAATGAATGCTGGCAACAAAGAACTTTGTCGGCCCAGTGGAAGGAAGTAAAAGTAAATTTAAACCAAAACGAGGCAAACCTCATCTACCCACCAATCTTCGACCTATTTCCCTCACTTCGTGCGTCGGAAAATTAATAGAGCATGTCATTTATACACAACTAAGCAGCTTTTTCGAGGAACGGGAGCTCCTGCCCAACTACATGTTTGGCTTCCGTCCGGGTGTCGCCACTCAAGATGTCTTCCTACATATCCTTGATTCGAAAAACAGCGACTCTCACACTGGGCCCTCATATGCTTCCAATCAAGCTCGGTGCTCGGGGAACACCTCAAGGAGCGGTCCTTTCACCGACACTCTAACATTGCCGTTATTTATCTCCCAAAACAACTTTCTGAGATTCCAGACATACATTTCTCCCTTTATGTGGTTGACATCACTGTCTGGGCATGTCGAGGCAGTGACGCCACCATAGAGACTCACCTTCAAACACTCTCAACACTATTGTCACCTATGTGAAGGAGAGAAGCCGATCATGCTCACCGTCTAAATAACAAATCTTCATTTACCGACCAAGATCCAGTCATCTTGATAGCCCACCTATCACTCTAACACTCGGTACACAATCGATTCACGTAGTAACCTGAATCAGAGACTAGGAATGACTCTCTACTCCCATGGAGCACACGGAGATGTAATCAGAGCAGTCCAGACTCATGCTCAACACAGTTCTCGGCTCATCCGTCGTGTAGCACCTCGGAAAACAGGCCTTCATGAAAGAAATACACTTGAGGTGTTTCTAGAGGTGTTCACTTCACCTTACACGAGCGTACGTTACCAGCAGAGTAGCATACGCTCTTCCATACCCCTCATTAGTAAGGAATGCGATCGAGTGAACGTTTTGCTCCACAGTTGTACAAAAACAGCCCTGCGCCTTCCTCCCAGCACCTCAATATTCCGCTTACTCAAACTGGGCCCCTAATACGTATGAAGAACTCCTTGAAGCCACGCTGACAGCCCAGATGGCCCGCCTTTCGAGTCCACCAGCAGGTCGCGCACTGCTCTTTTCTCTACACATATCCCCAATAGGACTCCCATCTGGAGGCACCATATTACCTCCTGCAATTCGCTCCAAAATTTTAGTACCCCCTGTCTAAAAATATGAGTTCAGAACGGGACGGGAAACGTAGAACAGCCAGTGCGCAAGCCTTACACAGACAATATGGAGAAGACTACAGTGTAGCACATGTAGATGCCGGCACCTATGCAAACACCCATCATAAGGTACTAGCAGTTACTAACAATTTTGCAAAACTTCTCTCTGCTTGCTCAATTCTGACACATTTTACAACAGAGGCAGAGGAGGCAGCCATTGCGTTAGCCATTACATCCACACCCGCCGCGAAAATAATTTCGGATTGTAAAACAGCTGTATTAAACTTTGCCAATAGTTTAGTGTCCCTCAAAATCCACCACCTTTTGCGTTTTTGGCAACCCAGACAATCTGTCACCCTTATTTGGACACCCATGCATGCGGGCCTTCACGTAATGAGGAGGCTCACTCCCTGGCCCGAGGTCTCACTTTCCGGGCTTGGGAGGAACGGTCTTCCTCAGAGGCCGGGGAGTGCCTGCTGTCCTTTCGTTACATTCTTACCTACCACCGAGAAAATAGGAGGACTTACGCACCCCCTGCCCCAAACCTCACAATAGCAAGCTAAAAACGCGCAAAAGCCTCATACCCCATCCTTCTCCACGCCCGCTTTCCTGACAAGTTTTCTTCTTCCTGCAAGCTCTGTGGCAAACCTGGCACCTTTCTAAACACGCTACTCACCTACCCCTCATTCCCTCATCCTTCTTCACCAGAGGAGGCCATAAATTACTGGGAGAAGCTACCCACCAGTGCCTCTTATAAAGACCAGCGCAAGATCATTACATGCGCTCCAGTTCGGATAGCCCTCCAAGAGCTTTCCTTTGCTTTGTAAGAGGGCCCTCCGTACATAGAGGGGGCTCTCAATTGTCATGTAGGGGGAAACGCCCCCACCCTCTGTAATATTTGCAGTAAATGGTCCTACCACCATCACCTCCATTGCCTCGTGTGGACAGAAAAGAAAATAGAGAAAAATATTGGCAGAGGCTTAGCTTGATTAAGCCCGGTAGATTGCGAAAGCAATATCAATGACTACGCCCAGGTTCAGCTAACGTTCGGCTGGTGGTGGTGCTTATGGATATGCTTGTTATGGTTAGACTGTGGTGGTTATACAATGATTCACTCTGGATACGATATGGCCTCACTTTATGTTTCAATTTTATTTAAGCCAATAAAGACGCTTTGGTGGTCTGTAAAGAAGTGGCTCTTTGTTTGCACTTCTCTTATTGCATAGCGATCCGCGTTTCTGTACATGACCAAGTCTAGACTGCTTCCCCATTGGGTTGTAGACTGGTTGCAGGGGGCACAGTTGAAGGTAATACTTGGTGTCTAGGGCCTCGATGAACTGAGGGTCTCTTCTGGGATCTTTGTTGAAATCGCCCGTGCAGACCAGCAGCCGTTTGTCGGTTCGCTTGGGCAGGCCGTTGGCGAGGGTGCTAAGAGCAGCATCGTCTCCTGTTTGCGGTGAGGTGTAAACACCAACCACAACTAAGTCCAAAGCATTCAGTTGTACACACACTGCTTCCCCCTCTCCCGTCGGCACTGGAGGTGTCACTACGGTTGCTACCAAAGGTTGCCTCACATATATGCCTACCACCGCATTTCTAGTTTGGTTATCACGCCTGGCTCGGGTTTCCTGGGCACGTCGCAGTCATTTTGTCAAGTTCCAGCGTTTATCACTGCTGAAACTACACCTGGCTTCTGCATCATTGTCCATGGCATTGAGCGAATCAGTAACATCCGTCACATCTTCCACTGTTTCCACTGAAGAGGTTGCACTTCCACGCAAAGCTGCATACTGAGCACGCCTCTTAGACAGTCTTCTCTCGCGCTGTTCCTCCGTCTCTGTAGCTCGCTGCTGTCTCTTACGCTCATTGCGACGAGCTTCCCTAGCGGTAGGTGACATTGTCGAAGCAGATGTTAAACCGCCGGCGGAGGCACCGCCACTACTCGCAGACGGCGCGAGATGGTCGCCCAGCTCTTCGGCGCGACGTCACAACACCTGCTGCGCTCCTGGCGGACAGCGCGGGAGTTAGGCCGCCGGTGGTGGCACCGCCACTACTCGCAGACGGCGCGAGATGGTCGCCCAGCTTTTCGGCGTGACGTCACACAGAGGTCACGCGAAAGGTCAATGGTGGCACCGCCACTGTACGGCAAAGGCTTGACAGTGCAAGTAGTATTGCTTTCGTAATAAAAGAAAAGGGGGAGAAAGACGCGCGTCGCAACAGCCGTCGTCCACCACCGAAACGATAGCGGGTGCAATGACGGCCTAGATCATAAAAATGGTGGCAGACTAGCCCCCGCCTGTAGTGAACTAGATACTCATCTAGTGGCACAAACGGAGGCGCGCGGCAGCGGAATGGCTGAAGCAAAACGCCTCTCCTCCCGCAAAGGGCGCTGTCGCGCCTTTCACTAGCCCCGCACCGCTGCCTCCGTGCTGCTGAGGGCAGTCCGAATGGCTCTCGGACCACGTGCTCCGGACGGTCACTCTGCGTTTCGGTGAGGCTTATGAGGACTCGGCCTGCAGACGCGGCCTGCGGACGCGGTTCACCATATGCGCAGGTAAAGAAATTTAACCTGAGAGATTTATGTAAATAACTGACATCCACCAGCAGGTCGAGCATTTCGCACAGCCCCTTGTTGGTAGCAGACAACACAGAACGACGCAAATTTTCACCACTGCTGAACTGATCAGAAAGCCAAGGTAAGAAAAAAATGATAATTACAGTGAAGGTAGTCAAAGTCAGTGGCCTGCAGGATTATTTACGAAAGAAGGATAGATGCACCACAACAGGGCAAGGACACGCAGAAGCACGCACAAGTGTCTCAAGGAACAGCAATGCCACCGCTAGAAGTTGCAGTGGCGCCACTCGTGGCTTCTACGCCAAGGAGTACGCCGCGCCTCTCCGTTCGCGCTATTAGGACAATATTCTAGTTCACTATACCCCCGTTACGAGCGACAGTGACCTACCAGTCCCAGTTCCGTAGGGCCAGGAACAACCACCCTCATGTGCGATGTGACATCGCACGTTAAACATCCCCAGGCGGCCGACATTACTCCGTAGCCCTCCCCTGAAGCTCCTCTTTCTCTCTATCCACTTTCACTTCCTCTTCCTACTTTTCCGTATGGTGCGGTTCAGGTGTTCACGGAACAAATGTTACAGATACTGCCCCTTTCCTTTCCCGTGAACCAATTAATATTATTATTATTTCCGATGGACCCTGGGGGGGGGGCGCCTCCGAATTGTCTCTAGAATGGGCATCATTCATTCATTCATTCATTCATTCATTCATTCATTCATTCATTCATTCATTCATTCATTCATTCATTTATTCATTCGTAATCGTTTATTCATAAGGATAACGTGAGGCCTAGAGAGGAAAGGGGTGGGTTAGGTGAAGTTGAGGGCGCCAGACTGACATAAAGTCTAGCAGGGCACTTAGCTTGCTCTTGGCGTTGATATTGGGGCTGTCCACTCTGTAAGTCTGAATGTGGTGAGCAGATGTGTGACGGGTGCGGAGGCTAGCCGTGCCAGGACGGTCCAGATCAAGTGCTACATGTCAACGTAGTCAGCAGGGCAGTTAGAACAGCTGATCTTGGTTCAGCGCCATTGACATAGGATGTGCGGTGTGTACGCTGCACCGGCTCGCACCTTGTGTGTTGGAACCTGGGTAGGGCGAGAGATGCCGGAAGGGAGCGTAGGAGTAATATTTGGAACAAGGTCCCGCAAAAACCCCTCCGCTCAAGTTTAAGCCGCATGATGGCAGTGTCCGGTATTATGAGCGAGACGGGAGAACAGTAAGGGTGGTCCGAGTTGAACGGGCCCACATCAAGGCTATGTTGCTGTCTTCCTCTAGCTGCGCGCCAGCGGCGTCGTGGGCCGTGCTGTTCCCGGTTCCGTGATGTCCAGGTGTCCAATGAATCCGTACCGAGACTTGTGGTCTCTCGCAGGTAGCGGCAGCGATGTTGATGCGGTGTCGCACTGAGGTCTTGCAAGAACGGGTTTGCAGAGTTTTTATAGCCTCTTGACTGTCGGTGTAGATGCGGATGAAATGATCGGTTCCTTTGGTGCAATGTTGAAGTGCCTCGTCGATGGCCGCTAACTCGAGTTCAGTTCCGGACCAGTACCTGCGACCACTGTGGCTAGCAGCGTGCCGCTGTGAACCCTCTTGGTACTCTTATTCATTTTGACGCCATTTCCGCTATTTGTCACCAGGTGACGCTGCTAAGAGGACTCTACTAGGGGCCTCGACCGCATCGAGGCACCCTAGACTCTACTGAGTCATTTATCAAGTGACTCTAGGCCCTACTGCCGGCTGAGCGAAATCGCGCTTCTCCGCCAATGTGGCAGCCTGGTTAGCCTCGGACCAGCTGACGGACCAGTTGGCCTCGGTTACCCTGGCCCATGACAGTCTCAACGATTTCGAGACATGAAAGCACCTCTATGCCACTATTGAGACATGAAAGCCTTCATGCTGAAATCGTCTCTTACCTCAGACATATCGTAAAGAAACTAAACTGTAGTATGTCGGCTAAGGTATTGCTTAGTACAATTCGGTGAAAATCTGTACATGCGGCAGTGTTTCCGCTCCTGTTCGATTTGACATGTATGCTTTTCAACTATATCTAGTACACTATATTTTCAACAGTTCGCTCACATTTAGCAGTCGATCGCCCCGTCAGTGGTCCAGGTACCATGGGGAAGGGGAGAGCGAGTTCAAATGGCCCCTTGCGCTTCTGATATTCCAGAACACCCGCGTTCATCTTGCATCGACGATCAGTTCGAGGGCGCTAGCTGCGGGTTCGCGTTTCGCTTCACGTCTGGCTCAATTCTGACGTGGCCGACGCTTCTTACGCTGTAGAATACGCCTAATCTTGGCTGCTGAATGCGGATGATCCGACAGTCCATAATCGTCCATGTAAAGCAGCCGTGCCGATCTCACCCGAGCATTCGCTCTATTTTTCAACCTCTTTCCCCATTCCTCCTAGAGGCATGGAGGATATATACCGGCTCTGCTGCTTTACCTTGGAAGCTCAACGCTCTTTGGTGGAACGCGACCGGACAATGGCCATCTTCAATGGCGTCCCGGAATAAAGACCGACACTCGGGCGTTCAGTAAAGAGACTTTAGATCGCTTCGTGGATGAAGTGTTCGCTATTACTAATACTTCCCCGCTCCTCAGCGTAGACATTGGAAGCTGCTCTTCTCAGATCGCAAGTTGGTTTGGTTGGTTTGTGGGGTTTAACGTCCCAAAGCAACTCAGGCTATGAGAGACGCCGTAGTGCAGGACTCCGGAAATTTCGACCACCTGGGGTTCTTTAACGTGCACTGACATTGCACAGCACACGGGCGCCTTGCTTTTCGCCTCCATCGAAAAGCGGCCGCCGAGGCCGGGATTCGATCCCGCGTCCTTGAGAACAGTAGTCGAGCGCCGTAACCACTGCGCCACCCCGACGGGGTGGTTAACAAACGTTTTGCAGCACTCAGTACTTAAGCCCGGAAAGGGCCCACACTGCCTTCCGCAGTAGTAGTAAAAACATTTATGTTAACAGAGGAGTTCGGGGCGCACAGGCCCCAGGGCCCCCGCACGGCCCCACTACACTCAAAGGTTCATGTTCCTGCGGTTCATAACGTCAGCAGCTCGGTCTGTGGCGGTCTTTTGCCGGACCGGGTCCTCAGAGCGTAGCAAGGTCTCCCATTCCTCCTAGGTGGTGAAGTGCTCCAGACCCCGCGGGGGAGGATCCGCCAGGCATTGGAATAGAATGTGGGCGAGAGTGGCAGTGGGGTGGTTGCAAAGGGTGCAGGAGGGGTCGGTGATAGCGGTGTGGTATATCTTTGTGTTCCCATACACTATTTCACCAACAGCACCATGACGAATGAAACGCACGATCCACATTCTTTCCAATCTGAACTGCAAGAAGCCGCCAAGAGCGCGATCACCTAAAATGACGCGGGATCGCAGTAACGCCACCGGAAGCCACTTATCACTGTAGTACACCTCAGCCGTAAATTATGTATTCTGTTGGTTTATCGGGTTCAACGTCAAAAAGCGACTCAGCCTAAGGGGAGGCCATAGACGAGGGCTCCCAAAATTTCGACCACCTATGTTTCTTTAAAATGAACTATCATCGCACAGTACTACACGACAGCCTTACCCCGCCGGGGTGGCGCAGTGGTTACGGCGCTCGACTACTGTTCCCAAGAACGCGGGATCGAATCCCGGCCTCGGCGGCCGCTTTTCGGTGGAGGCAACAAGCAAGGTGCCCGTGTGCTGTGCGATGTCAGTGCACGTTAAAGAACCCCAGGTGGTCGAAATTTTCGTAGTCCTCCACTACGGCGTCTCTCATAGCCTGAGTTGCTTTGGGACGTTAAACCCCACAAACCACAAACCACCTACACGATAGCCTTACTTTTCACCTCCGTCGAATAGCGGTCTACACTGTTATGTGTATGTATGTGAGGGGAATTGAGCCTGCGTCCTTGTGTTCTAGTCCAGCGTTCCAACCACTGAGCCACCGTGGCGGAGACCAAAGAAATGGCGGCAGGTTCACGGGCGGTGCTCATGGCTGTGGTGTAGCTGGCTTGCGTTGCACTACAGCCTACGCTGAAGCCTAGAGCTCTTGGCGCAGAAAATGCAGAATTTTTACCGCCATCACCATAGCGAGAGCAGTTTTAATCACGGAAAAGAAGCGGAAGCGAAGAAAGTGATAAGTGAAGAAGGAAAAAGGAGCTTCTACTGAGACGCGTCTGGACCATATCTAAATACTCCACTCCTCTGCAATGTACCCTGGCCAATCCTCCGGCTTAGGTATGTGCTATTTTGACAGAGACCATCATCACGATCATCATCGACTGGACCATGTTCGCTCCATACTGGTACGTGGGATCACCCCATTCGTCCGAATGATTTTCTGAAACAAAAAATAGTTCCGATTACGTTACGCATACAGTTTGTATTTCAGCTCTTATGTGCTGTAAAGATTTCGTATTCGTGTTTGCAATAGCATTTAACAGACAAAAAAACCAAGCTGGAGACCTTTTTGGGCTCCAGTTGATACAGGATCCAACGCTCGCGAGCGCGGAAGAAATGTGAAGGAGTGGTGCTGCGGCACGGCTATAAATATTCGGCTCCTACAGCGTGCTGGCATTCGACGTTGGAAGAGCGAGTCGTGTGCTTTTCGTGCGGAGACATCGACGTACGACGTCATGCGGGAGATCGTACACGTTCAAGTTGGCCAGTGTGGCAACCAGATCGGCGCCAAAGTAAGTGTGAACCAGTTCCGTATCTGGTTTTAGTGACACCTCCGAGGCTTGTTTGCTGCGCTATGCAACTGTTTTGACGACTGCTTGCGTTATACCAGCTCTGAAATGGGAAGCCATATTGACACTTTTGTTTTCGGCTGAGTGCATTAACAGACTAGCTGCTATATAGAGCAACGTGATTCAATTTAAACATATTACATATTTCTTCCCCATATTTCAAGTTCCGATCGTATTTTCAGCCATTACTGTTTCCTTTTTACATTCATAGCATTCCATGACCTATTGCCATTTCATAGTATCCATCCATTGTCAGTTTCTCGCACTCTTTTTACATCAAATGCCCTAACGTCAATATTACAGTGCTGTTAACGTTTCAAGATGCGAGCTCCTTGGCCCACCTGACCTCGTTGTCAAACCGCTAAAAAGCTAGTGCACTGCCGTTACTGCATTCCATTTCATGTTTTGCGAGGCGCTGAGAGGGCTGTGGTGGTGAGTGTTTTTCGGTGTGACATCATGCCAGTTATGAAATCTGCCCTGCTTGCAGTTTTGGGAAGTCATATCTGATGAGCACGGAATTGATCCGTCTGGTTCCTATTATGGAGACTCCGACCTGCAGCTGGAGCGCATAAATGTCTATTACAACGAAGCATCCGGTGAGTTCCGTTCTCCGCTGACAACTTCACCGTGTTATTGAATAATCTCAATCGCATGTTCTCTCTTCGCTACGGTGGCTCTAATAGCCTGGGCCGCTTTAGGACGGTAAACCCCAAAACCATTACCTACCCTAACTTTTTGCGCCCATATTTTCGTTCCACATTTAGGCCTCATCAATTATCCCAATGCTTTCGGATTAAGACTAAAACAGAGTCGCTAGGTATCACCTAAAGCGAGACAAACTTAAACGATGTGGCAGGCGCCGCAGGTTGATTCAGTTCCTCGTTTTCGGGCTGCTCACGCGGCCTTATCACGCGCAGCTCTGCTGCCTTGAGTGTTCTCGTACCTCAACGTGTGGCACAACCACCTTCAAGCGCAGAGGCGATTTCTGGTCTGTTCGAGTAGTGGTGTCGCGAGAGCGTAGCAGTAATGTTTTCCGAGCCGGTTGTTGTGGCTGTAGGAAAAGAAAATGCACGGGCCTGCTACTGGCTGAGCCACCTCCGCTGCCTCGTGTGGTCAGAAGAGAGAAAGTAAAAATGAAAGAAAAAGGAGATGGGGAGAAAGACGCGCGTCGCAACAGCCGTCGTCCACCACCGTTGCCCTACCAGACCCAGCCCCGTAGGACCAGGAAGTCACCCTTCACCACCTCCTCCCTTCCCCTCCGAGCCGGTTTGTTGTCGCTGTAGGAAGAAGGAAAAGAAAATGCACGGGCCTGCTACTGGCTCTGTAGCAGAGCCACCTCCGCTGCCTCCTGCGGACAGAAGAGAAAATAGAGAAGAAAGGAAAAAGAAAAGGGAGAGAAAGACGCGCGCCGCAACAACAGCCGTCGTCCACCACCAAAGCAGTGGCGGGTGCAATGACGGCCTACAACAGAGGTGGCTGGCTAGCCCCCGCCGCAAACGGGGTTTACCTACCATCCTAGCCGCCCCGCCAGGGTGGTGCAGTGGTAAGACGCCAGACTACTGTTCCCGGGTTCAAACCCGACCTCGGCGGCTGCGTTTCGATGGAGGCGAAACGAAGTGGCGTCCGTGTGCTGTGCGATGTCAGCGCACGTTAAAGATCCCCAGGTGGTCGAAATTACTCCGTAGCCCTCCACCACGGCTTCCCTTTCTCTCTTTCCACCTTCACTCCCACCTTCATCCCTTCCCTTACGGCGCGGTTCAGGTGTCCACAGAGTAAGTGTGACAGATACTGCGCCTTTCCCTTCCTGTGAACCAATCATTATTATTATCATTATTATTACCGTCCTAGCCCTGTAGGGCCAGGAACTGCCCCGCTTCGAGCCGGTTTAGAAGTGTCCGAAGTGTCGAATTCGCCGCTTCCGCCCTCGTCTGATTGGTGCTAATGCCGGAACCGTAAGTGATGGCAACACTGACACCCGGTTCCGGCGTTTCCGCAAATCAGACGACTTGAGATCAGGCCGAGAACAAAACGGAAAACTAAGTTATGCGCCCATGTGATAAAAAAAGCTCGTGCGCAGGCTCTCTACATCGTTTCATGTATAAACATCGTTCGCTCGTTTCAGCAATAGGCATCAGCTACGAGCAGAACGCTGCTGGAGTATGGCGTTGCGCTTGAATCATTGAGCACAGTGTTCTTCTTTGCCAAGATGCAAGTATGCATGTAGAACTGGTAATGCTTGAAATTGACAGTTCTATTTGGCATTGTATTGATAGCTTGAGTGACGGCAGTGATTTCGATGATATCAAAGACTTCCTGTGGAATTTTTTTGGCCATCGTAAACGTGGGCTTAGTGGCCGTTGACACAAATGATGCTTTCGTATTATTTACTTGATGCCGGTTTGGCGCTTTTTTCGTTTGCTTAACTCCTTCCTGAATTTTCATTTATGCTCCCTGTGCCACCACTTACCAGGGAGTTGATGGCATCTTCCAGCAATAGGTTATGTTCTGGAAATGAGTGATTCTTATATTTTTTAGGGGGTAAATACGTGCCTCGAGCCGTCCTGGTCGATCTCGAACCGGGAACCATGGACGCCGTGCGCTCGGGACCATTTGGGCAGCTCTTCCGCCCGGACAACTTCGTGTTCGGTAAGCTACTGTTCTTAGGTGTTCATATGTGCTTCTGCATTTTTCGTGTTTTTCCCTAGGACCGAGCTGGAAAGACGTACAAACGACGCGAGATCACTGTCAAGTATCAGCTGCCTTAGCAACTGGGCGTCTTGGGCTCCAAATGTAATGTGGCAAATGTAATTTGTAATGTGACAAATGTAATGTGACGTCAACATCAACTGACGTAAGGTTTATGTGAGGCCCATAAACCCATAAACATACCCCGTAAAGACTGCATCAAATTTATTATGACTA
Source organism: Amblyomma maculatum (assembly GCF_055883805.1). NCBI lineage: Eukaryota > Metazoa > Arthropoda > Arachnida > Ixodida > Ixodidae > Amblyomma > Amblyomma maculatum. Next base: position 411,497,073 of record NC_139344.1, read on the forward strand.
AACTAAGAGCCTAAGGGCAGGCTTCATGGGATAATGAAACAAAAAATTAGAGCACTGCAGAAGACTAATGCGAAAACACGGATGCTGCTGTTGGTTGCTTCTAGTAGCTTAATTCACTTCTTGTTTGCCCATTTAAATGGGCCTTATACGCACCATCCGACATACCGTAAGGCTGCGCCTCGGCTACTGCGAGGAGCCGAGCCACAGCCCCATTTATCCTCCTAGCGTGACGTCACAAACAGCGAGCGCCCTCTCTCGGCTGCGACACAGCGCCGTGTATGGACTCGCCGCCACCATCCGATCGCGCGAGCTGGGGCTCCGTCTCTCGGTCTGACGTGGCGTCACATGGTCACGTGAAAATGGCGTGACGTCACCGCTGCGGCTCCTGTAATAACTCACCGCCACCAACCGATGGCGCGAGCTGGGGCCCAGTGTCTCTGTCTGGTGTGACGTCACACGGTCACGTGAAAGGTCATGTATGGAGGCGCCACGACACGCCAAAGGCTCGAAGTGCTAGCACTATTGCTTTCGCAATAACAAGCTACACTCAGTAAAGCCTATAGTTCAAGAATCGAAGTCGAGTCAAAAAGAGCGCTTTTTTGAAGTGATCCTGTGTCTCATCCGCATTGGACATGCACATCTCACACACTACTTCATACTCCTCGGACAAGAAAACCCTACATGTGAGAATGCAATGAACTGACAGTAAACCAAATTTTAATATCATGCACGAAATACGAGGAAATCAGGAGGAAACATTTTGTGTTCTATAATAAACACATTCTATTTCATCCAAGTCTTTTGCTAGGAGAGAATGCCATTTTCGAACTTCCTTCTATTTTTGATTTTTTTTAATAAGTAAAGGTAATAAACAAACTCCGAGTAATTTTTAACAAGAACTGCTTGACCCTGAGTTTGGCGCATGATGGCCTCAGTTGCCTAGTGCCATAAAACCCAACACAACACGCGTAAACCTTTCACGCAGTGATTTTGGGCGATTGGAAAGAATATAAACTGCTCTAATGTAGTCTTCAACTATACCATCATGTTGAATTCCTGATTTTAACAGTATATTTGTTTTAGTTGATGATTATAGTGTGCAAAGTGAAAGCTACCAACGGGCGCGGAGGGCAGCTCAGGATAGACTACAACAGAGTGGGAGCATGTGGATTCGAGAGGAGAGCAAAGTGGTGATGATAGCACGGGCCGAATGCGAAAAACATTTGCAGGATGCAAATAGTGATGCAGGTAGCAGTGATTTATTTTTATTTAGCCCTTGTGTAATAGGTTTACTTCTTTTGCAGTTAGCTGGCAAGTTTACTATTCGTCGCAACGGCAAATTGAAAGCTGTAATATTGTCGCATCCCGAATATTTCAGAGTGTGCTCGAGGAACAAACTGTTTTATGGGTGACCGGACAAAGCCCTGTGTCTGCGTTGGAAAATAGAAATTCGGAGTTTCTAGCGGCAGGTGTATTCTCGAAAAAAACAGCTTGTAACTACAACGTTTTGTCTTATAATCGGCATGTACAGTCTTCATGCAAAAAAATGTTGTGTATAATGTCCCACTGAGGATCGAATCTAGGTAGCTGTAAAATTTGTCCAGGTGATAATTTATTGACCTAAAAGGGCAGTGGGCAGTTGGATGAGCGGATAGGACACATCACTCAGAACTGGCACTTCAAGAATGTATAGGAGAAATATTAGTGTGACAGTTCTTTGTTCCCGCTTGCTCTTCCTGGCGACCATGTGTAATCGCCCCTGGATGTACTGAACAAAGGTAGCAAGAGTAGAACTTGTAGGAAACTGTTCATATAGATGCAAAGAAATGAGTAATCGAAGTGGCCGGCACGGAGGCACAGCACACAAACGCACACTGAAGGTTCGTGCGCCTAGTTCCTGATTATTCAAGCGCAACAATGACGTTGTAGATAAGACAACACGTTGTAGATAAGAAACGACAGGACATGCGCTTTAGCTCTAAGATTTCCTCCGCCAGTGTATAGTTCGCGCAGTTTCTTTTTTTATCTACGGTTCAGTAGGACCGCCAGTGACAATGCATCCCAGGGCCTTACCATGAAGAGGAAGCAAGCCATTAACTGACCGAAAGTGTTACGATGGAAGAGCGGTTCAAAGAGCACTGTGAACACGACTAAACTCTTTGTCGCAAACATGGAATGCCGCAAGGGGCTGCATGGTCCAGACCTGAAAAAATGTTCAACGCAGCTGAGCCGAACCTCGAGCGACTCCTCTGTCATGACAAAAAGCTAGTTTCAATGTTATTTTATTGTTTTCACGTTGTAACGATCCCGAACACAACCAAGTGATACCGTAGTAAAGTGCCGTGGTTTCTATACTTATTAGTAAATTGTAAATTGTAAATTGGTCCAGAGGAAAGGTGCAAAAGATGCCCAGCTTATCGAAATTCTGCAGCCCTCCACTACGGCAGCCCTTTTCGCTCCCTCCTCCCATCCAATTACGGAGCGACTCAGGTATCGACACACAAGATATACGGGGAAGGCGTTCTTTCCCTTTCCTCATAAGGGAAATAACATGACGCCACGTAGCCACCCCTCGCAACCCAAGTGCTTCTGAGGTTGTTTCCTCTTCCATTTTTTCTATACTTAGTCTTGTGGTGTTCGCATGTATTCGTGCGCGCGTCTTGGAAGGAATAAGAATAATTGGTTCACAGGAAGAGAAATGCGCAGTATCTGTCACACTTGTTTATGAGGGCACCTGACCCGCGCCGTGAGGAAGGTGAGAGTGAAAGTGGAAAGAGAAAATCCATAGTGGTGGGCTACGGAGTAATTTAGACCACATGGGGATTATAGTACACTATACTGGGGATCCGTGCCCTGACCGTGACCTGACATCGCAGAGGAGGTGGTGAAGGGTGGCAGTTCCTGGCCCTACAAAGCTGGGACGGTAGGTCAACGCCGCTTGCGGCAGGGGCTAGCCAGCCACCAAATTTTATCTGTTGTAGGCCGTCATTGCACCCGCGACTGCTGCGGAAGGTGAACGACGGCTGTTGTTACGCGCGCGTCTTTCTCTCCCTCTTCTTTTTCCTTTCTTCATTTTCCTCTTGTCCGCACTAGGCAGCGGAGACGGCTCAGCTACAGAGCCAGTAGTAGACCCGTGCATTTTCTTTTCCTTCTATACAACCACAGCCACAACACCAACATCGCACAGCACACGGACGCCTCTTAGAAAGGCGTTAGTGCGGTCCCAGGCGCAGGCGTCTTCGGTGGTTAGCGAAGCTGCACGTGTGTCCGCGCATCTGTCACGTGATGTCATCACGTGAGGGACAGATTCCCTCACTAGATTTCGTTTATTGTCGGGCCTTCACTCCGTATTTTTCTGCTGATATTTTTATTCATCGCATAATAGATTATTTTGAAGCGGTAGCTTTAGCGTGGCGCCAGTTTGAAACTTCGTGACCTTGACCGATACCGCGCTTTTCCTTTCTATAAACCAGTTTTCAATCGAAGCAAAAACCACTGCACGAGGTATAGCAGGCTTGGTGGGGCACTAAATTTGGCAAGTGATCTTGACCTTAGTGGGTATCCACGATTTCGTGGTGTTCACCAAATTGTATACTTCGTCTTCTTTCCTCAAAAGTTAAACGGAGAGGCAGCCTTGGGTTATGCGATATTCGCGCATGTTGAAAGCCCAGAGATGGCCAAATTATTCCATAGCATTCCACTATTGCACCCGTTTCTCCGCTTCCACTCCCATCTCCAATTTTGGGACATACTGCGTCTATCATTTATGGTCAACCAATGTACAATATAAAAAATACAAAATATACGATATACAAAATGTACAAGAAAAGATAAAGAAATGATATTCACCTGGCTGGATGTAGGTGCCCACAATGCCTTAGCGTCCACTCTATAAAGCTCTTTCATTCCCCAAATCCTAATGTAAATAAATATTTATAAAGGGCACTTGGACCCCTAAAATGCGATGAGACGAAAGCCATTATAGCGCGGTGGATTGTAGCCCTCCACTACGGTATCTCTTTTTTTCACTCCCACCTTCCTCCCTTCATTTACTACGTGGTATATGTGTCCGCGGAGAATTGACAGATACTGCGCCTTTTCTATCCTGTAAAACAATTTCAAACGCTGCTGATGCCTTCTGTACTAACGCTGTTGTTGTTGTGGCTGTAGGAAGAAGGAAAAGAAAATGCACGGGCCTGTTGCTGGCTCTGTAGCTGAGCCACCTCCGCTGCCTCGTGCGGACAGAAGAAAAAATAGAGAAGACAAAGGAGAGGGAGAGACGCGCACAGCAACAGCCGTAGTCCACCACCGAAGCAGTGGCGCGGGTGCAATGACTGCCTACAACAGATAAAATTTGGTGGCAGGCTAGCCCCCGCCGCAAGAGGTGGTGACTACCTGTCCCAGCCCCATCACGGCCAGGATCTTTTTTTTTCTTCTTTACTTTCTCCTATCCGCTCGAAGCAGCGCAGGTGGCTCAGCTAGAGTAGCAGGCCCATGCATTTCCTTTTCCTTATCCCTACGGCCACAACAGCATAATCCGGGGCGTGGCGCAGTTGGTAAAGCGCTGGGCTGGGGATCCAAGGGATGGAGGTTTGATTCTCGCTGTAGACAAGGTTTATTTTAAGGTTTATGTTTGTTTTAACTAGCTTCCTTCTTGGGTGTTATGGTATTTAGTAATCTTTATCAGTTATAGTAGAGCTAAAACAAAATTTGCATCTTATATATTCAGTATTACCTTCATGTAATAAATGTTGTGGTGCTTTGAAGGGTCCATAGCACCGGAGGAAACAAAGGCAGCAGCAAGCACGAGTAATAACGGTACACAGTATAGAAGCTCCTTAGCTGCGGAAAAGGTAGTAAAGTGCAACATTGAAAAAAGTGTAATCTACACAGACTCACGTAGTGTGGTCACAGCACTACACACCAGAATTGCAACACAACCCTTATTAGGAAATATAATACATTACATAAGAACAGCCGAAACATGAGGACACGAAATTAATTTCTGCTGTGTGCCAAGTCACGTATGTATAAATGGAAATGAAAGAGCTGATGCATGTGCTGCAGCTGCCCAGAATGCAAAAATAGAACGAGTAAATGTACTTCATAGAGATTTCATAAAATATATACAAAAAAATAGAAAGAGAAATGGCAGGATTCATGGGACAAAGAAACCAACAAGTTACACGTACTGAAGCCCGTGGTATAGGAATGGAAAACATGTAGCCACCAAGAGCGTTTCATTGAAGTGGTTCTATGTCGTCTTCGTATCGGTCACACTCACACTTCTCCTCTACGTTTTACTAACAAAACACGGTCAGCCTACTTGTGAAGAATGTGGAGATATGCTCACAATCAACCATATTCTAATCAATTGTACAAGACTTGGAGACCTACGATAGAAGCACTTCCCACAACTTTACTATACTATTCCACCCAAGGTCACTCATTGACATTTCCTGCATATTCTCGTTCCTAAAAGAAGCAAAGTATCTAAATAAGTTATAGAACTTATAACTTTTTAAAACCCTTTAACATAGTCCAGATTTTTAACCTTGCTTTTGGCGCATGATGGCCTTAGTTGCCTATGTGCCATAAAACACAACACAACATATCAATTCCTTTGTTGCTAAATGGATAAGCCTTTCATTGCTGCCACTTTCAGGCCAGAGTGGTGCCGGAAACAATTGGGCCAAGGGTCACTATACGGAGGGTGCCGAAATGGTGGACTCGGTGCTCGATATCGTGCGCAAGGAAGCCGAAGACTGCGATTGCCTGCAGGGTTTCCAGCTCACTCACTCCCTGGGCGGAGGCACTGGATCTGGCATGGGCACTCTGCTCATCTCGAAGATCCGAGAAGAGTACCCGGATCGTATCATGAATACGTTCAGCGTTGTGCCATCCCCTAAGGTTTGTTTTATCACTGCCCCTCACTGCCCACTCGGCATTCCTTTCCCCATGCTGTACAACCTTCTGCCACATTTCCTTATGATTTCGACATGGCCGCCTCCGCTTCTCAGCTCACTATGCCAACTTACCCTCCCCCTCGGCGATGCCCTTGGCGTTTTCTTTGGTGTCGAGCGCCTTCTTCCTCCTCTGTGTTGCTTGTTCGCTTTGCCGCCACCCGCCGAGGCCAATGTCACTCAGTCCTTGTATTCTGAGTGTCGCACACATACAAAAAAAAAAAATACATTTCTGGTTTGCATTTGAAATGCCTTCATTGACCCTTCACTGATGCTTTTAGCATGAAGACTTATGGTGTTAGTACTTCTTTCTAGGTTTCCGACACTGTCGTCGAGCCTTACAACGCGACCCTCTCCGTGCACCAGCTTGTGGAGAATACCGACGAAACCTTCTGCATTGACAATGAAGCCCTCTATGACATTTGCTTCCGTACCCTCAAACTGACAACTCCAACCTATGGAGATCTCAACCACTTGGTTTCAGCAACAATGTCCGGTGTGACCACGTGTCTCCGGTGAGTGAGCACCCGCGTGGCTACTTGTGCACGCGGAACTGTGAACAAGCACCTATAGGGGGTATTCACTGACCCGCTGTGCGTGGTGCATTGTGAGTAATTGAGGCGCAGTCGGCCATTTTTGTGTCCACGGAACGAACAGGGCGAACGTACGTATCAAGCGCTGTCGTGCGGTTCTACAAGCAGTGGCATCCGCAGCTATATGTTATTTATTGAGCTATCGTAGACTGTAATAGACGCGTGCACAGTGTAAACAACGGAAGCTGAAGAGCTGCGCGAAAGACCTCGGAATTTTAAGGTTGCGGAAGTTCACACGAACAACTCCACCCGAACAGGACACTTCCCCGAGATGCGACGCCACGTATGGCTGGCACGGCTCAACCGCACAAGTATCATGGAATATGAAAAATGTATGTCAAAATGGGCTGGACTGGAATCTTCCAGATGTGCCCTAGCAGCCAGCTCTTGTCACTATCCGTGCACGACTGTTCTTCACGCGCTCGGAAGACACATTCCCCGTAAAAGAGCAGCGTGGCAATGTATCGCTTCCAGTCATGCGCATGCATGCAGCGCGCTGCCAACACCTCCTCGTCGTGTTTTGCTGCAATAAAATCTTTCAAAAAGGGGCTCGCTAAACTTTGTGTTTGTCGTACTTGCCTCATTCGATCATGTTCGCATCGTCTGTGTCGGCTGCTAATCAAAGCAGACCGCATGCAGAGTCGGCGAAGGAACGTAAGCGGGCAGAGTTGTTTTGCAGAAGGTTTGAAGACCTTTATAAACTTTATAAGTTTTAGCTTGGCCAAAACTGCTCTGTATATTTCAAAAAGTTATTTCGAGCCCGCAAGACAACGATGTGGCGCCACCGGTGTCATCGCTGTGCCCTGTGGCAGCGGTTTCTTTTGCTTCCTTACCGCCACAGACGATGCAAACATCCGACTTCTTCTGATCGACTGAGGCATGTACGCCAAACAAGTTTTGTATAAAAGATACTGACTACTAAACGCCATTTCTATGCAGAATATCAGCTACAAAAACTCAGCGGGTTAGTTGGTATAAACGTTGGACGGCACGCACGTAATTGCACAAAGAGCGAATTCGTCTGCTTCAACCGCGGCTCTTAACCTAGGCGCTTGTAACGCAGTTGCTTTCTTCGAGTGGTCAGTAGGCTTGCGATTGGTTTCTAATTGTGACGAAGCTCGTCCTTAGGACAAGGGATTCATGAATGTCGCATATATTTATGCGTGGGCACAGGCCGACGCTTACCGTACAGTTGCGCATATCGACTGCACACGGGTCGGTACTAAAGTTATGTTTCGAACAGGTATCTGTCCGCATCGCGCACACTTTGCCGATAAATCGAAATTTCACTCATAATACCGATTGAGTTTTCATAACAACGGTGCTGGCATGAGGCAGAGTGACAGAGCAAACGGACGCGCACGAACAGCTAAGCTAACCGCCGCCCCGTATAGTACTAGAACAGGACGCAAATATGGCGTCGGCTGCGTGCTGACGTCAGCTGTGACGTCACGTGAATACCCCCTATAGTACATATTACGCGCGCGCATTTACACCCCGCTGTTCTACTATGCCCCTAACCTTTATGGTCATTCTGTTCTAAACCTTGCTGTCGGTACTTTAGTGGAGGAATGCAGACACAAGCAGGCACTCATTGCAAAAAATAGCAGTGGTTTAGCGCCGGTTTAAACCTAGTTGAGTTTCGAAAGCAACAGCTGCATGGCTAACTTAGGATAGCTTAGGCTACGCTCTGAGCAGCGGCCGGGCTCTTCTCCTTCATAGTTGGGTCGATTCTGGCTGCGCGCTCCTAGCTATATATACATCACACACACCTTTTCTCCGCACAATTAACGGAGGTAGTGATGCGCATCTGGCGCCGGCTGTAGTTATGACATCGCTTCTCCAGCACCGGCGAAGCGAATCGCGGCCATGAGAGCAGCTCCGACACACTAGCTGCTGCCTCTGACGTCAATTTCACCGAAAAACATGCATACGGGTATCCTGAAAAAAAAAAAAAACGCGGCTGCTGTCTGTGACGGGACTGTCGGCTAAGCACGATTTAAACATTACTGTGCGCATCTTTATATAAAGTTGCGTAAAAAACCTCATTCCGCGAATAATAGTTGAAATTAGCGTTACTTGCACCAGGAATATTCCAAACTTTGATCCTTACGCATCGTAGTTACAGGTGGCATTCAGATATGCTTGAATTAGTTCATGTTTCTACAAACTTCAACCGGTGTTTGTTTTTTCCATTTCATCCCAGGTTTCCCGGACAGCTAAACGCTGACCTTCGCAAACTGGCAGTCAACATGGTGCCCTTTCCCCGCCTACACTTCTTCATGCCTGGATTTGCTCCACTTACGGCTCGAGGCTGCCAGCAGTACCGAGCTCTGAGTGTGCCGGAACTGACTCAGCAAATGTTCGACTCGAAAAACATGATGGCGGCTTGCGACCCACGCCAAGGCCGTTACCTGACAGTGGCTGCTGTGTTCAGGGGTCGAATGAGCATGCGTGAAGTGGACGACCAGATGAAGAATATGCAGATGAAGCACGCCAGCCAGTTCGTCGAATGGATCCCGAACAACGTCAAGACTGCCGTCTGTGACATCCCCCCTCGTGGTCTCAAGATGTCTGCTACCTTTATTGGTAATAGCACAGCCATCCAGGAGCTCTTTAAACGGATCTCCGAACAGTTCACTGGTAAGTAGTAGTATCGCTATACGGTGCACATGAAAGCCGTGCTTTGATAACCAATACAAAATTATACCTCCGCAGCCATGTTTCGCCGCAAAGCCTTCTTGCACTGGTACACCGGCGAAGGAATGGACGAGATGGAGTTCACCGAGGCCGAGTCGAACATGAACGACCTGGTTTCAGAGTACCAGCAGTACCAGGAAGCTACAGCTGAAGACGCAGACTTCGACGATGTGAGCGAGGCAAATTAGGTCGAATGTTTCGCGAGAGAAACGTTTGTGTTAATTTTTTTCTTTTGGAGCTCAGTGTTTCTTTTTATCAATATTTTTCGTTTTACTCTTCAACTCTTTTTTTTTTTTTTTTTTGTTGATCAGTGGTGCTCAATAAAAGTTTTCCGAGTCAGTTCATTCTTGAGCCGTAGCATTATGCAGCCTGATAGCATTATGCAGCCTGAGGTATCCAAAACACACGCCAACTAGTAATGCCTCGTAAGGCATCGTGTGACATGTAACGCTGTAAGCCTGATCCTGTTTTGCGTGGCCTCACTTGCAACACTTTATAGCGCAACTGCCAACTTCGCTAGTGTCCTCTTTCACCAATGTAGCATTAAACAAGTGAACACGTTTCACCACACAACCGTACCATCGGGGGAGGGAAATGTTGGCAAGGCTGTCTCAAAGCTATAAATAGTAATTATTTAAAGTAATCTGTCGCATCTATCGGTGAACACTAGAACGCGCTCTATCGAGGAGGATGGAAATGAGAGGTGCTATAGTGGAGGGCTCCGGGATAATTTCGACCCGAGTAGTGCAAGGCCATTACAACTTATTCGACCACATCTCCTGGTTTGCGCAGCACATGAGACGACCTATAATTTACTGAACATCTTATGCGAAGTAAAGTATGCGGATTTAAACAAAATGGCACCTGATTTAGCCATACTAGCCATATGCAAAGTGCGATCAAACAAGATTCAGCGCTGTTTGATCATATTTTATCTATTTCTGCGCGCCTAGCTAGCTCTACAGCGCGATACGGTAGCACACTAAATTTGTGGACTCGTCAAGAGGGCAATGCAATGAATGTGTCCTGAATCGGTTGGGCACGAATGAACATGCATAGAGCGAGAGAACGGCTACGCGAGATAGTGGTCTACTGCAGTGGCTAGCGCGAAGTCTGGAGCTGAGGGAGCGGCGGTCAACTGCCGTGGTGTACTTGCCGGTGCCGCGTAGGTTATAAGCAGGTACGACTAAAGCAAAGAAATTGCGATGCACGTCATAATTCTACTTTGAAGGAGGAAGGTAGGAGTGAAAGCACAAAGGGAGCCGTAGTGGAGAGCGGCGGAGTACTTTAGACCACTTGGGAATCTACCATGCACTGACATCAGACGGACGCCTCTCCCTCCATTGAAACACAGCCGGCGTCGATCGCGTTCGAACCCGGGAACTCCGCAACAGTAGTCGGGCATCTAACCACTGCGCCATATTGGGTTGTTACAACGTTTATTTGGGGCCTGCGGATGGGGCCTACGTCGTCCTCTGGGCACCGGCCGCGCGGCCGGGGACGCGGCCTGGGTCCCCGCTCGCCGGCAGGAAGGGAAAGGCGCAGTATCTGTCACACTTGCTCTGTGGACACCTGACCTGCGCCGTAAGGGAAGAGAAGGTGGGAATGATAGTGGAGGGCTGCGGATTTCGACCGCCTGGGGATCTTTAACGCGCGCTGACATCGCACAGCACACGGACGCCACTTCGTTTCGCCTCCATCGAAACGCAGCCGCTGTGGTCGGGTTATAGTTATATAGTTGGTTCATAGGAAGGGAAAGGCGCAGTATCTGTCACACTTGCTCTGTGGACACCTGAACCGCGCCGTAAGGGAAGGTATGAAGGTGGGAATAAAGTGGATAGAGAGAAAGGGGGGTCGTAGTGGAGGGCTACGGAGTAATTTCGACCACCTGGGGATCTTTAACGTGCGCTGACATCGCACAGCACACGGACGCCACTTCGTTTCGCCTCCATCCGGAATTCGATCCCGGGAACTCCGGCACAGTAGTCGGGCGTCTTACCACTGCACCACCCCGGCGGGGCCGGTCGGGTTCGAACTCGGGAATTTCGGCACAGTAGTCGGGCGTCTTAACACTGCACCACCCCGGCGGGGTTTTGGAGAAAGTAAGGCACAGCATACTTTTGGGAAGTCACTAAGGAATAGTGGACACCTACTCACATGACCTTTGGAGGTCAAGAAGCACGAGGATTTGGGGAACGGACAGCATATAGTATACTTGTTGCCTCACTGTCCTCTGGTTCCTTGAAAGATTGATGCTAGCCAAAGGACTGACATTGTTATCGAGTTATAGGAAAGGATTTTCAAAGTACTGACATTGTTATCGAGTTATAGGAAAGGATTTCCAGCCTGGGCACCTGAGCTGCATAGCAAACCCCCCGCGGTCAAAACGCCCACCTTCGACCTTGGCTCGTGTTTGCCAGTAAAGATTTCGTTTTAAAAATGGGGAAAAAAGTTTCGAAGGTGCCCTGCTGCGAGTACTCATGTTCGATCCCTATTAGGGTGCTTCAATGCCAGCCCATTTTGTATCACATCGGGCCCTAAAATTAAATTGTCTCATACTCTAGGGTTTTAAAGTGCTTTTATAAGTAACACGATGCGCAGTGCGCTACTGATAAAAATTGTAGGCCTAGTGATAGAGCGAACGTAGTTGTTGCTTTGGCTGTAGGAAGAATGAAAAGAAAATGCACGGGCCTGCTACTGCTGCAGCTTACGCTGACATCGCACAGCACACGGACGCCTCTTCGTTTCACCTCCATCGAAACGCAGCCGCCGAGGTAGGGTTCGAACCCGGGTACTCCAGCACAGTAGTCGGGCCACCTCCGCTGCCTAATTAATAGTTGGTTCATAGGAAGGGAAAGGCGCAGTATCTATCACACTTGTTTCTGTGGGCACCTGAACCGCACCGTAAGGGAAGAAAGGTGAGAGTGAAAGTGGAAAGAGAGAAAGAGGAGCCATAGTGGAGGGCTGCGGAGTAATTTCGACCACCTGGGGACGTGCGCTGACAACTCGCAGCACACGGACGCCTCCGTTTCGCCTCCATCGAAACGCAGCCGCCGAGGTCGGATTCGAACCCGGGCACTCCGGACAGTATTCGGGCGTCTATCCCCTCGTGCGGACAGAAGAGAAAATAAAGGAAAAAGAAGACGAGAAAAAAAGGCGCGTCGCAACACCCGAAATCAGTGTGTTGCAGTCAAGGAGGTTATGCTGGAGCAATATCCTCCCCAATATAATTCAATCACACATTCTGTGGACACCTGAACCGCGCTGTAAGGGGAGGAAGATGGGAATGAAAATGGAGACAAAGAGCCGTAGTGGAGGGCAACAGAGTAATTTCGACCACTGATTGATTTATAAAAAGGGAAAGGCGTGGTAACCATCGCACTTGTTTTCTGTGGACACCTCACCGCGTTGTAGGGGAAGGAAGGTGGGAGTGAAATAGAAAGAGGAGCCGTATTGGAGGGCTATGGAGATATTTCGACCACCTGGGGATCTTTAACGTGCTCTGACATCGCACATCACACGGACGCCGCTTCGTTTCACCGCCACCGAAACGCAGCCGCCATGGTTGGGTTCGACCTCGGGTACTCCAGCACAGTAGTCGGGCGTCTTACCCATGCACCACCCCGGCGGTGCAGTTTTGACCACTTGGGGATCTTTAACGTGCACTGGGGTGGGGGAAGGTGGTCAAGGGTGGCTGTTCCTGGCCCTGCGGGGCTGGGATAGATGACTCGGCGCCGCTCACGGCCGGGACTAACTAGCCACCGAGTGTTTATCTGTTGCAGGCCGTCATTGTACCCGCCACCGCTTAGACGGCTGTTGCAGTGCACGTCTTCTCTCCCTCTTCCTTTCTACTTTCTCTCTTCTGTCCGCACTAGGCAGCGGAGGCCCCCCGCCGGTGTGCGATGTCAGCGCACGTTAAAGATCCCCAGGTGGTCGAAATTACTCCGTAGCCCTCCACTACGGCACCTCTTTCTCTCTTTCCACTTTCACTCCCGTCTTCCTCCCTTCCCTTACGGCGCGGTTGCGGTGTCCACAGAACACAAGTGAGACAGTTACCGCGCCTTTCCCTTCCTATAAAATAAATCAGGCCCCCCGCCGGAGTGGTGCAGTGGTAAGACGCCCGACTACTGTGCCGGAGTACCCGGGTTCGAACCCGACCTCGGCGGCTGCGTTTTGATGGAGGCGAAACGAAGAGGCGTCCGTGTGCTGTGCGATGTCAGCGCACGTTAAAGATCCCTAGGTGGTCGAAATTACTCCGTACCCCTCCACTACGGCTCCTCTTTCTCTTTCCACTTTCACTCCCACCTCCCTCCCTTCCCTTACGGCGTGGTTGAGGTGTCCACAGAAAACAAGTGAGACAGTTACCGCGCCTTTCCCTTCCTATAAATAAATCAGTTTTTTTAAGGTGGCTCAGCGCCCCGCCGGGGTGGTGCAGTGGCAAGACGCCCGACTACTGTGCCGGAGTACCCGGGTTCGAACCCGACCTCGGCGGATGCGTTTCGATGGAGGCGAAAAGAAGAGGCGTCCGTGTGCTGTGCGATGTCAGTGCACGTTAAAGAATCCCAGGTGATCGAAATTTCCGGAGTCCTCCACTACGGCGTCTCTCATAGCCCGAGTCGCTTTGGGACGTTAAATCCCACAAACCAAACCAAACGGTCTCCACAGAAAATAAGTGAGACAGATACCGCGCCTTTCCCTTCCTATAAATCAATCAGATGGCTCAGCTACAGGGCCAGTAGCAGGGCCGTGCATTTTCTTTTCCTTCTTCCTACAGCCTCAACATTAGCGTGCACTGACATCGTACAGCACACGGACGTCTCTTCGTTTCGCCTCCATCGAAAAGTAGCCGCCGGCGGGAACTCCGTTTCGCCTCCATCGAACCCGGGAACTCCGTCCGTTACAGTAGTCGGGCATCTTACCACTGTACCACCGCGGCGAGGTAACAGCCTCCTTAACACCCACATTTTTTTCGCAGTTCTTTCATAATATTTAAATTAGGCTTTGACACCAAAATCAAACCATGTCAAGATCATGTTTTCATATTTATCTTTTGGTTTATCAGAAATGAAAGGCGCAATAAGTGAGAGTCCGTGTTCCTTCCGTGTTTCGTCCCGTTCTTTGCACTGTTCTATTCGTTATGCAATACCAACTAGCCCGGCTTCTTGCACTGGCTGAGGTCGCCGACAACATTCATGGCCGAGGCATCCTCTCCATGACCCGGAAATTTCGCACCTGGAGGCCTGTCTCGGTGAGCTTGTCGCGAATTTGCAGGGCCGCAGCGGAGCACCAGAGACAGATGACCAGCGTGGCAGGCTTCTCATTCTGAACAGCTCGTGTCGTGCTTGCGTTCTGGGCACGCGCTGTACATCTTTATTTTTCTCTAGCACGGGCTGGTAGCGCTGATCGCACTCCCCAAGGCACTCATTCACGCCTTGTTACATACACTGACATCCTCCAGCATTATCGGCTCGAACGGTGTCTATACCCCCCTGCACACCAGGAACTATCCCGGCGCGAGGCCGTCCATTGGCGCAAAATACAAACAGGAACCTTTCCAAACCCCATGGCCATATAGCAAAATTTTCCCAAATCTTATTGCACCTAGTTGCAAGCACTGCTCACAACCGGCCACATTCCTTCACATGGTGTGGACATGCATACGACAAAACGCAGACAATACAGCTACAGTGGATGCGTGGGAGTCCCTCCTGCGTACCACCGAGCTCGCCCAACAGCACCAGCTCATTTTGCGCGCATTGGAGGCCGCAGAGTCCCAAGGGATCACTGCAGCTGACCTTCTCTAAGCAGTCTGCAGAAAGCCGGAAACATTTGAGGGGAGCTCATCGGAAGGTGTCTCGAGGTACGCGGGTTTGAAGCGATCTAGAGAGACGACCTCTTCACGACCATCCAGTAGGATTGTCGCTGAATGTCGTCCTGTTGAGGACGCGGTACGGGCCGTCGTATGAGGGGGTAAGAGGCGCCTTTACAGCGTCTCACCTGAGAAACACATGCGTCGAGGAAGCAAGGTCTGGGTGCACGAAGACTTGATGGGCAGATGAGTGGCACTGGGCGCAGATGCTGAAGGCAGACTGAAGGCTGCGGCTGAAGGAAGCCGCAGGGATGTACCGAAGATTATTTCGGCCGCTGAACAGCCAAGGTCACGACGCAGGACGGCACGTAGGCCTAGGAGCACCCTAAGGAGGTAGTCGACCCAGTGCTCGCGATCCAGGCACGCAGTGAGGGCAGCCTTGAGCTGGCGATGGAGCCGCTCGACCAAGCCGTTGGCACAGGGATGGCATGATGTGGTGCGGCAGTGTTTAGCGCCGAGTAGCCGTGTGAGCGAAGTTGGTTTGGTTTGTTTGTGTGGTTTAACGTCCCAAAGCGACTCAGGCTATTAGAGACGCCGTAAGTACAGCCCAGCAACTGTCTGAGCCCGCGTCGACGACGTCTACAGACGGAACGATGATTGTGTGCGTGCGTGTTTTACTGTGTAAGATTACAGAAGAGTAATAGATTACACAGTAATGAGGATCACTTTCTCGGCCGGCCGCAGTTCCTGTAGAATTCCATAAATTTCGCGAATTCCCTGGTTGTTGAGCCGCTGACGTTCCGTGCGGCCAAATCGAGTACGGCCTTCGATTCCGAGAGTTCCCTCCGAGCACGCATCGGGAGCAGACGCGTTTCGCGAAAGCTCCCGCGCCTCTCGCCGCAAGTCGCGGCCCATCGCCCCGAGCGGGGCTCCAGTTTCCTGGAAAAGCGTATGCGTCTGGCGAACCTCGCGCTGCCGCGGCGGCTCCAGGGCATCGGGCGGCGCGACAACCATGGCGGACGACCCCGAGAGCATGGTGTGGTCTACCATTCCTGCTACATGCGGTACGCCGGAGTCGCACCAAATCCTCAAGAGCGCCGCGCTTGCTGCCGAGGTCGCTCGCCGAGCGAGGGGTGGCAATGCCCTACTGGAGCCCACCGCCGACGCGGCCTCCGCGGTCGCGAGCGCCATTGACTCTCGGCGCGACAACATCCGAAACCTGCAGACACGGACTTCGTCGTGGTCGTGAAGCCCAGAACACGAGTCTCCTTCGCAACCCTTTTTTCCGGAAAACAGCCTCGGGCGAGCCTTCGTCGCCCACCTCGGGACGGCCGCGGCTCGCGCCATCACTCTTGTTCTGGTAAGCGACCAGAACATCGTCCTCATTTACACCTCACGCCCGATGATTGACGGTGGGGTCATAGGCGATTTCACCATAAACTCGCCATACGGTGTGGTGGCTCTCGTCGGACACCTCCGTTCGGATGATCGCAACACCTGCTACGGGGTAGTCACCATCCGAAGCACCGATACTGAAGCCATGCTTCGTGAGAGCCTCCATTGGCGGGATGCAGAAATCCTACACGTAAGGAAAATGGGCGCTTCGAACAAAGCGCGGCTTACCTTCGCCGGCAAAATGAAGCCGAAGTACGTGCACTATGATGCATTACTTATTCCGGTCCAAACCTATAAAAGAACTGTGCCTGCATGTACACTGTGTGGTGCCATCGGACATCGACAGGACGCGTGACCAGGCCCAAACACTAAAACATGCGGACTTTGTGGCTCGGCCGCTAAACTCGTCGACGGTGTGCGCGCACCGCATGTGTGCACGCCGAGATGCTCGTTATGCGCCGGCCCTCATGTCACCGGGGACCGCGCGTGTAAGGCCAGGTACCGTAAACCCGCAAATTCGACCCCGGACCCACCAGGGCCCAACAACAAAGGCAAGAAAAAGAATAAAAAATCAAGAGCAAAGAAGAAACCGAAACGCGATGGGGAACGCACCGACGACGTCCCACCGTCCAACTCGCCGCCCCAATCCTAGGACTCGCCACCAGGCGCGGGGGCCAAGGAGCAGGCCCGACATGGGCCAAATCATCGTGGACCTACCTCCAAGGTGACAGATGGGAAACAGAGTCCACCTCCACCTGCTCAAGGACGAGCGGGTGCCGCCAACAAGGCGTCCAATCCGGGGACACCTCCACCTGCTCAAGGACGAGCGGGTGCCGCCAACAAGGCGTCCAATCCGGGGAACCAGCAATCTTGGGCAGACCGAGTCCAGCAAGGATCACAGGTGAGCAGTACAGGCAGGGTAGCCCCCCCCCCCCCCTCTGAACCCCCCACCCCCACCCAAAATGCCATCCAAATCACAAGATCAACTTGAAATCGCGGCCTTACGCGAACAAGTAGAAAGCTTAACCCGCAAACTGGCTTTGACAAAACAAAGCCAGACAAAATCCGTTCCACCCCCTACCTCACGGACGGCCGAGACGGGGGAAATCATCCCTTCGGGGCAAGCGGCTCTGCGGCCAGATCAGTGCACTATAGAGGCGAGGTTGAGCGCCATAGAAGCCCAGATCGCGGCACGTTTCAACGCCCAAGAGGCACAATTCACAGCTGCCCTTCAAGTCATAGTAGATGGGATCCCGAGCTTCATAGCAGCTCAGCTTCCAAAACCGCCTGCTAAACCTGTCAGCAAGACCCGCAAGCCGGGGTCTGTTAAGCGCATCTCAACCACCTGCGCGCACAGCAAGATCGCCAGAATTCAAACACCCTCGGAGGACGAGGACTCATCGATGGAGAACGAGGCCCTACATACGGCAGCGGACCGTGGGGCAAACCCTGACGGCTCCCCTCTCCTCCAGGTTGTGTCGCAAAATTTAAGTGAGCAACATGGCGGGCGACAATAGTAAACGCCGGTACTCGCACAAAAATTCGGTCTCAACCACAATTCTTCAGCGGAACTGTAGGGGTTTCCGCGCACGCACTAAGCGGGCCGCCCTTCGGTTACTCTTAACAACACTTCCAGAAATGCCCGCGGTGGTAGCCCTCCAGGAGCCGGGAGAGGGTGCCACACTGACCAATTATACAGTCTATCAGCGGGATGCGCAGACTGCCCTCTGCGTCAACAAAAATTTTACTGCTACCCCGGTCGATTTGGACTGCACTACGGCCTGTTCATACGTTATGGTGACCCTCCTTCCGCTTAGGAAACAGGATCCTTCACTACACGTACTCAACATAAACAGTTCACCTAAACTTCCTAATGTAACATACACCGACATATTTAGCAAAGCCCTCAAAGTGGCAGGAAGGGAACCCCTCATAATAGCTGGGGATTTCAATGCACCCAGTACTCTCTGGGGCTACCGTAGGGAGGAGAAACGCGGACGAAAGCTGGCGGAGCTTATTTCGACGTTGGGCCTAACCCTCCACACGGATCCCGCTCTGCCCACTCGGATAGGTAACTCAGTGACACGGGGCACATGCCCAGACCTTACATTTACCAAAAACATAAGATATGCGGAGTGGCACAACACCGAGGAAACACTTGGGAGTGACCACTGCATCCTCATCACAACACTCCGCACTAAGCCTCTTACACGCTCCCACCAAAAAGCTAAACTCCCAGACTGGACACGTTTCCGATCGGAGTATAATAACTCTGAGCCTATAGCCCAACAGGGCTATGAATCCTGGTCTCAAAATTTGGTGGCCCAGCTTTGTAAGGTTGAACAACAGATTCAACTCTCGGAGGCAACGCCAGCGGTGGACAACCACCTCTTGCACCTCTGGGAGGCCCGGCATAGCCTCATCCGCCGATGGCGCCGGCAGAAGCATAACCGCAAACTCAAAATTAGAATAGCGGCACTCACCCAAGAGGCAGCCGAGTATGCGGCCCAACTCGCTGACTCAAACTGGGTAGACCGCTGCAACACCGCGGCTCGAGAAATGTCGAATCGGAACACATGGCGCCTGTTCCACGCATTGATTGATCCGAACCAAACACGCAACGAAACCCAGAAACACCTTCAGAGAGCTATTCATGCTTTCCATGGGGACACCACTAAATTGGCTACAGCGCTGACAGACAAATATCTCTGTAGCATCCAGGACTCCCGCGGGTCGGCATACTCATATGCAGGCTCTGAGAATGAGGAGCTGGATAGACCATTCCAGCTCCACGACCTAAAAGCGGCACTGGCAAAAATGAAACGTGGCACAGCCCCCGGACGAGACAGAGTGACGGTTAAGCTCCTTGCTAACCTCCCGGACTCGGCATACCTGAGCCTTCTACACTATTTCAACACCATATGGGAAGGGGGCACACCTCTCCCAATGGATTGGAAAACCGCATTAGTCACCTTCATACCGAAACCTGGAAAAGCCATCAACATCGAAAACCTTCGACCCATTTCATTGACTTCTTGTGTGGGGAAGTTGATGGAAACCATGGTCAGGGACCGACTCTCTCAATATCTAGAGCTTAAACTCGCCTTTGCGGACACAATGTGCGGTTTCCGCCCACACCGGACTTCAAAGGGGCCTTCGACAATGTAACCCACGACATCATCCTCACACATTTGTCGCAGACAAACTGTGGACACAACACGTTTAGGTACATCCGACAGTTCCTCACTGATCGGCAAACCTATATACGTATCCAAGACCAGGAGCATGGCCCTTACCCTTTGGGTACGCGAGGAACTCCACAGGGAGCGGTCCTCTCTCCCCTCCTCTTTAACCTCGCCATGGCTCACCTCCCCCCATTGCTTAATGATGTCCCAGGCATCAGGCTGCTCTGTATGCCGACGACATCACGATCTGGGCAACACATGGGTCGCTAGGGCAGATCGAGGCCAACCTGCAACAAGCGGCGACTATCGTGGACGTATATGGTCGTCGCTGTGGCCTGGAATGCTCTCCGACCAAATCAGAATTCGTACACCTCCGGCCCAACCCGAAGTGTACCACTAAAATTGCCCTTGCCCTTGCTAGCGGCCCCATCCCTGAACGAAATAAGATAAGAGTTTTCAGAGTTGCAGGAGGCGCACTTAAGCAACCAATACTTGCGGTTAAGCAAATCACCTGCAGGCAAACTCCTCCTAGACCGCCTGCACATTGCTTACAATGCGCGAACAGAGGAACGAACCGGAATTCCAGAGGACTGGCGCTACGCGCTCAAGGTTCGACCTCTGCCACAAAACATGACAAAGGAGACTCACGAGGGCCGTCGCATAGCGCGTGCGGCGAACCTAAAAAAGCGCTACGGCTCTCGTCACGGAGTCCTCTACACGGATGCTGCTGGCCCACACCATGGAGGGTGGTACACGGCCGCGGTCATCCACCAGAACACATACATTCAGAGACTCACTTTCCGCGCCCAAAACATCACACACGCAGAGGAGGTCGCCATAGCGCTGGCCGCTGCAGAGCATGACTTCAGGGTTATCATCACTGACTCCCGGGGAGCTTGTCGAAATTTAGAGCAAGGGCGCATTTCGCAACGCGCCGCCGAAATCCTCCGCAGATGCGAGTACCGGGATCACCCGGACACACGTGTCGTCATCTGGGCCCCAGCACATGCGGGACTCGAGGGGAACGAGGCCGCAGACGCCTCAGCCCGCGCGCTTAACCACCGGGCATCGCCTCAACTCCCGCCGCTTGAGGAACTGGAACCCCCCCCCCCCCCCCCCCCAATCCGGCCATTACCTACAAAGAAATTGCTGACTTGTACAAAACTCAACACTGTCTTTTTCACCCCTCTGCTAAAGGACGAACTAAAACTGAGGAGCGCTGGCTCCTTCGTCTATACACCAATACAGTTCTGTGCCCGACAGTACTGCAGTATTTCAATCCGGCTTTTAATGGCGAATGCCCGCACTGTGGGTGCGCATTTTCAGATGTGTACCATATGGTGTGGGCTTGCCCCTCTAACACTGCTTACTCCCCTTTCCCTTCACCCACCCGAGAGAGCTGGGAGGCTGCCCTGCTCGGCTGCTCTACCTAGCCCCTAGGTAGAGCAGCCAACCACGAGAGCCAACGTGCTCTCGTGGCTAGGGCCTGAGCTGCCGCGGAAGCCACAGGAGTCCCGGACTAGGGGCCCCTCCTAAACTTTGTAAGAGGCTGGCCCTTAAGGCATGCCTCCCACATTTTTTTCTCTCTCTCATGTAAATATTATCTAATAAATGTTTTTCACCACCACCATCACCTTCGATTCCGGCGTGTACAGGTCACAACTCTATGCGAAGCCGCTTCAGCAGATTTTGGTATTCTTCGACTGAATGTACTGCAGATAAGTGAAACAACGCCATCGTACACCTCCTAGAGCAATGCATTAAAACGTGTATGGCACACCCACCGCAGCAAAGAAATCACAGCTGTGCCCGGCCGCTCTACTGACAGTTTGCATCCCAGGCATTTTTCTTTCCTCTGAACGTCTCTGTAGTCAATCCGCTTGGTATCATCGACGCAGGGCTGCCCTCGAATGCCTTCTAGAAGCTTTTCCGCAACAGTGTCTGAAATGCGCGCGCGGTCGCTGTCTGCATGCAAGCTGCCATCTTCACTGCGCGTAAGGAATGCTGGGATGCGTGGCCGACGCGGCTGACGCGGTCGGCGAGAAATAGGCGAGATTCTATTCGCGCGTCGGCGACGTTGGGCCGCGTTGGCTCGCGCTCGCTACGTCCATCACGCCGAGACGTTGGACCATAGATTGTTTTCTCGCCGACGTGCGCGCGCGCATGCGTTACGTCGGACGAGCGCCGTAACCACTGCGCCACCCCGGCGGGGCGTGTGAGCGAAGTAAAGAGGACACATTCGAACTGGCGGCCGCGATCAGTGGTAACAATGCCGGGGCAGCCGAAGCGGGAAACTCACGCTGAAACGAAAGCTCTGGCAACTGTTTGCGCAGTAATATCCGGAATTGGCACGACTTCGGGCCAACGGGCCATCGTCAGAATATACTTGTAGCCCAGAGGGGGGGGGGGGGGGGGGGGGAGCGGTCCAACCAGGTCAAGATGAATATGATCAAAGCGCGATCGAGGCAGCAGGAAAGACTGAGTATGGTGTGTCACTTTGGCGGACTGGCAAGCAAGGCACGAGCGGGCCCACTGGCAAACGTCGAGACGTACCGCTAAGTGACGAGGCGCTGCGTGGCTCGAATGCTAGGATTGCAGATGTCGTGGAGGGAATGGAAAATGGCACGACGGAAGGCCTCCGGGATGAACGGTCGCGGTAGAGCCGATGATAAGCCGCACCAAAGCGATCCGGGTACAAACAGATGAGACACGAAATGCAGACGGAGGGCTCGGGAGTGGGCACGCAGGGCTTGCATCTCAGGGTCTTCAAGCTGCGCCCAGGCCAGATTGCCAGTCCACAGCAGGTGAAGACACGCCGATGGTGGTAAAGCGTGAAAGTGCGTCAGCTGCCTCGTTGTCGGTGCCTTTGATATTTCGAATATCGGTTGTGAACTCCGATATGTAGGCCAGCTGACGAAGTTCACGGGCGACGTACTTCGAGGAGTTGGTACGGAACACATACACCAAAGGCTTATGGTCCGTGAGAACGTAAAATGACTAGCTCTCCAAGAAGGGGCGATAGTGCTGGATGGTGGAGCAGATGGCAAGCAGCTCACGCAGCCAAATACGCTGAAGTGAGTCTCGGCAGGCTGGATCTTCCGAGAGAAGAAACCCAGTGGGTGCCACTCGGAGTCGATCTGCTACTGGAGAACCGCACCAATGGCCACGCTAGAAGCATCCACCATTGCGAGTGGGCGCGAAAGTCCTAGGGTGGATGAGGACGACAGAATCGGCGAGGGCTTGTTTTGAAGCCGTGAAAGCGGTCTGAGCTTCGGAATACCAGGAAATCACGGAGGATGAGGACTTGGTGGTGCGGAGAAGGTCAGTAAGGGGGTGAATAACCTCTGCGCAGTGCAGAATAAAGCGCCGTGAAAAATTCACTAGGCGCAATAACTCACGGAGCTTGCGTAGGGTAGTGGGTGCTGGGAAACCCTAGCAAAAAAGACCAATAGGGTGCGTTATTGGTTTTTTAAGAATCGGTATTGGTTCTGTAGGTATGCTATGTGTTTTATCTGCATTTCTATGAGACTTATTCAGAAACTCATAAATCTTATAGACTGGTACATATTTGTCCTATAGGCAATAGTATTGGTTTCATAGGTTTATCGGTGGGTTGTATAAGAAAAGTATCAGACCAGTGTAGAAGCCCATACATCTTATAGGCTGATACATGCTTGTCTTGTAGACTACTACATATTGGTTCATGTGTCTGATACATCAGTATGCCTTTGTTTATGGGTCTTGCATGCAGGATCAGTACGTTGGAGATTTTAGGTCTTTGTCATTGTTTCCTTTTCCATCTCGGACACATCCCCAAAACTCACGCATTCATCCCGTTTATTGAGTGTTGCCGTAACGTA
Source organism: Amblyomma maculatum (assembly GCF_055883805.1). NCBI lineage: Eukaryota > Metazoa > Arthropoda > Arachnida > Ixodida > Ixodidae > Amblyomma > Amblyomma maculatum. The sequence goes on from NC_139344.1 coordinate 411,520,578, forward strand.
CAATATTAGCCGCAATAACAATTGAGAACGCTGCGCGCGGTCTCAACAAACTACGTACGGTTGGAGCCGCAAGACGCGCGACGCTGTTGCTACTGGATCACTGAATGGAGATGGGAAAGCACGCGGATATAGCACGGTTCTGTCGGGGCCCAGCTCAGTCACAATCACCTACATGTGCAAATGGATTGAGAGGCGCGCGTCCAAGCAACTGCAACGCTGCAACCGCCGCCGAAGCGAGAGGAGTCGACATCGAGCACGCGACGAGTACGGCTCGAGCTGCCGACGCGGTAGCGCGATGCCGGCGGCGTTTCGCAGCGGAGAGGTAGGTTTTCTTTCTCTCACTCCCACTCCCGCGCAAGCGTTCCCGTGCTGGCCTCTCTCATCCTCCTTTCCACCTCTCCTCTGGGCGCGCATGCGCAGCTCCGTAGAGGCATTGGCGCTGGCGCGATCGCTGATCGGGAGGCAGTTCGGTCGGTGCCCTGTGTTTACAAGTTTTCGCCGATTTTCGGGGTGCTTCTCGAGGATATCAACGTTCCAGCGCGCGTTCAGCTTTTGATCAGGTGCGTGTGCGTCACTTGCAACTTCGGGCTGACGTTTATACTTTCTCAGTGTATGATATGGCTTTGCGTTGCAGAATGCCGTTGCCTGCACGCCAACAAAGGAATTTGAATCGCGCGGTGTGATATAACGCAGCGTCGAGTTTTAAAGTTGTCGGCACGATTTCTTGAAAGTATTGATGAAACTTTTTAGCGTTAATCTGTTTTCGAATATCGTGCGCACTGTGTTTAAGTGGCAGAACCTGTGGTGAGGCGCAAGGCGGAATGTTGGTTCAGCAGCTACCTCGGCGTTCAGTAATGGCGGCGCCTCTCCTAACTGACGCTATGGTGGCGCGCGCAATCGCGGTTGCCGGTATATGTGTGGACCGATTTTTTGAAGTCATGGTGGTGTCGCGTTCTTGAAATCGCTTATTTTTCAAGCTGTAACGCAATTTTTTATTTCTTTCAGGTGCCTTAGCATTCGAGTGACTACATCATCGGGCCGAAATCCGCAATCTTGGAATCGAGGGCTACCTGGATGCAGTCAATGTTTGGATTATGTGCCAGTATGCGTTGCCGCTGTCATTGTGGAATAAAATGTGTATACATGCACCTGCTGCGTAACTCATCCCTAGAAAATGGAACATAGCTGCCCTCTCCTTTCAGGTGTCCGGAGAGGTAAAACACCCGCAGCTACTCGATGAGACCAATATTCCATAGGGCCTACAAAACCAATAGGAAGCCTACTGGTTTTGTAGGTCTATCAGATTATTGACAGCTATGGGTGTACTAGCATTACAGACCTATCAGTTTATCAGATGCCATAGGACCGATAAAACCATAGCCTATACGACCAGTAAACAATTGACCTATAAAACCAATACTCCAGTAGACCTGTAAAACCAATCGGCTAGGATACCCATAAGACCAATACTCTGGCAGACCTATAAAACCAATATCAATAATCTGATAGGCTATTAGTTTTCTATCGGATTTTTTTGTTAGGGAAGCGTGGACCGTGTGAACGTTGAGAGCCCGGTAGTCGCCGCTCGGACGCCAGTCACCCGGTTCTTTCTTGGGCACGAGATGGAGTGGTGAGGCCCAAGCGCTGGATGAAGGACGAATAATACCCAGCTGGGGCATGTGGTCGAATTCCCGTTTTGCAATAGCCAGACGCTCACCGAAGAGGCGGCGCGGACGAGCTGCGACAGGTGGACCCCGCGTGACAATGTGGTGGGTTATACCGTGCTTGGATGGCTGATGGAGATTACAAGGCCTCGGGAAAGTATGCGAGGACTTGGGCGTACGGGCATGACGGAATCAGAATTCGGATGCCAGTGGAAGCGACAGCCGATATAACGCCAGTGATGGAAAGGCGCGTCTTGCTGTTGATGAGACGATGGCGACGCATGCTGACGTCCAGATCAAAATGCGTCAGGAAGTCAAATCCGAGGATGGGTTGATGTACCTCAGCGACGATGAAGACCCATCGAAATGTGCGCCGCAGGCCAGAGTGAGGGGTCCGACGTTGCGATGGAGGTTGAATTGGCCGCACGGAGAATATAGGTCCATATGTGACTTGGAAGCACGGTCGGCCTTGGAGGCCGGCAGTACGCTGACTTCGGCACCAGTGTCGACGAGGAAGCGCAGGCCAGAAATGCGATCCATGACGACGAAAAGGCGCCAGGTTGAAGAGCTGTGGCGGAGAAGGCAGGGGTGAGAGAACTGGCGTAGAGCGCCGGGCGGCAAATCATTCTCCCTCGCGTCTCGGAGGACAGCACACCTGCATACGGGGAGACGACGCCGCGACGCCGAGCGCGCAGATGTTGCTATGACCGAGAATAAAAATTGGGCACTCCCAACAAACAGCCTGGCCCGCGGGATGTGCATCAGTGTTTTGTTCTTCCTTGCCACGGATGTGGTCAGAGCTAGCGGCGAGGCGTTTGGCTCTGAGAGCAGAGCCCGAGCCCCGTTAGAACCCTCCAACAGAATGGTTCCAACAACATGGTATCTAATGGTACTACCGCACAGTTGTGAACGGGCAAGAACCTTATACCTTGCGGTTTAAGAGGAAGCTTTTTCTTAATGGTATGCTGTTAACACATCCCAAAAGAAAGCGTTATTACAATCTATGAATATGTTCGGGAGTAGCGCATCTTCTCAATCTATGAATATGTTCGGGAGTAGCGCATCTTCTCGCGGCGCCGCGCAGTATTAATGACGAATTAGTTGACTAAACAGTCGAGTAATGAAAATGTCTGGTTGTGACGTCATTGATTCTGATATGACCGGATGTGACGTGGTCATGGCTAACTAGAAGTGACGTCATACTGACGCTGCATTCGATCATGACGTCACCAAGTAAAGTTAACCTCTCCGGGACGGCTCTTTGCTGGTCAGCCGGGACGTCGCTTTGCAACTGGGTCTCCCAGACTTCTCTACTTTTAATGTGGTCCCCAGCGCTCGGAGACTTAGGACATTCGCAAAGTATATGGTAGAGGGTCCCCCTTGCTTCCCAGGCTTGAGGATGCTAATAACCAATGTATATACGCCAGTCCTTAGTCGCGGAGGTTCCAGCCCCCGATCCTCAGATTTGATCCAGGCGTCCGTACAAAGCATGTATTAGCAGACTCAGTGCAGCAGGCATCAGCTGCGTTTCAAATTGGTTTACAGGGAAGAAGAGGCACAGTATCTGTCGCAATTCTCCACGGACACCCTAACCGAGTAAGGAAAGGGAGGAAGGTGGGAGTGAAACGTGAGAAAGAGGTGCCGTAGTGGAGGCCTAAGACCACCGGGCAACAGACGATTTCACCTCATCGCGCAGTAGGGTAAACTACTATGTATAAAATACATCTTTACTTTCAAGCCGAACCTAAGTGTAGCCATGCAGATAGTACTTGCATACCTCCAGGTTTAACCACAAGATAAACCACAGCAAATTTTTTCCCGTCTTTTCTCTTCAATGCACGCGCACACGCACACAAGAGAAAAGCAAACAAGCACAACGAGCTTTCCCTACCGGATATGTTCCCATGACAGGCGCAAAGTCAGATCCTGAATAGGAATTGCACACATCTGTATAACCGTCCCGTGCAAAAGAAAAAAAAAAAGAGGAGACCTAGCGAACGTCCGATATACGCCCATATTGGACAATTCGGCATCCAGAATTGGGATTTATACTTTTCCTGGGGACGTTCATGAAACATCCCACAATGTATTAGACTGACACCTGCTAGTCATATCAGTTTGCATGTTTTGGACTTCATAGGACAAGCTGTTTTTTCCCTAATTCAACCGTGTCAGATACACGGTGGCTGAGTTCCAATGGAGGCGAAATGTAGTGGCATCCGTGTGCTGTCGAAATTTCTGGAGTCCTCACCATTACAGTGTCTGTCATAGCCTGAGTTGCTTTGGGACGTTAAACCATACAAACCAAACCCTAATTTAATCACTGGATGTCGCTGCTGTTGTCCCAAGTAAAAGCGATCGCACTTGTTCATCCGTCGTACGTCTGAAAAAAAATGTATGAGCCTTTCTTTACCCATTTTGTGGCAACTTATAAACGTCACGAAGCAATACAATACTACTTTTGACATTTTTTGAATGCTGAAACAATCTTCAAGTAGCTGTTGCAAAATAGTTATACAATACTGGGCTGTCAGACCTGGTGACCGTTAGGGCAGGACACTCTGATTAACATGTAACACTAATTAACAATTCAGCTGCAAATACAGCTGCTAGGTGCACTGGGTGTGATTGCGGCCTACGAGAGCACAGAACTCGCAAACTCATCTCTGAAGGTCTGGGGCTCATCCCCTATGCCCAGTAAGGAAGGATGTCCATTATGCAGTCGTGATAGGTGGTTAACAAGTGAAGTGTGTTAATTAAAATGAGTTGCATGTTCCCTCATTGACAATGCAATTCCTTAAACATACCAGCACAAGATCTAGAGCAAATTAAAATGACAAAACGTGGTTGCGCAGCAACTTTTTCATGCCTCGTTTACATAATGCACTGTTCAGCCACTGAAACCAAATCTTAATGGGTCAAAACCTTTTACAGTATATTTACTTGCTGGCTGGCAAGCAAATTCCATGTTACATTAGCAGTTTCACATTATCTCCTGAAACAGTGCAGTTTATCCATCAAAGAAAGATTAGGGGGAAGAATGTGGCATCAAATTTTCCATGGAAAACCACACTGGCATTCATTTTAATTTTTTCTAACAAAAAGTACAGGCTTAAGAAAACCAGTTTGTTGCACTAACCTTTCAGAAAACATAGCTACAAATGTCGAAGACACATAGAATAGAAATGTACGGTATGAAAACAGTTTATTCTCAGAATAGTATATACACGACTTCCTGCTCGACACCATTCAACCCAGTAAAGCTGGCATGCATACCCTTCCATTACATTACAACACATCAGAAGAAAGTTACAAGAGACATTTAACCCAACACCTCAGGTTGGCTTGCTAAATGAAGCGTGGGTCTCAAACTTGTGCATGGTAGGCTCATCCCCTAAAGTGCTTTAAAAATTTTGGGCATTTCAAGTACACCTAGACCAAAGAATATTGTCCAAAAGAAGTCGTTCCCCCTAGTATTATTTTCTCCCACTGCAACACACTATTTGCACACACTGAAACACTAGTGTATGCCATTGAACACATTGTATCCTCCTAACTTCTGAGGAGTTTTTTTCTTTTATCCACAAAAACTGGTGCCCTTTGAGAAGTACACAAAAAACTGTCCATTAAACAGGTAAGTGCTTAAAAACACATGTGCACAAATGCTGCAGCCGTAACTCGCTTCTGTGAAGCACCAACCGCACATTTACAATACAGATCAAGGTGGCCATTAGTTTCCAACGAGTGTGGCTTGAGAGAGGACAAACAAGAAAAACTGCAAGAGCAGCTATGTGGACTATGGTGCCTGGAAATAAACAAAATAACCCAGACAAGTCCGTATCTTAAGTGGGTGCATGGACCGCATGCATAAGATAAGCAGCCATACCTTAGGCAGGCAAGTTTGAGACCTTCGCCAGCGGTGAACACTTTCAGCCCACCCACAATAGGCTTCTATTCTGCGGCTCGGAACTGCTGCCATTGTAAGGATAAGCATAACGGACAAAACCAAAACAACTTTGGTCCCAGACAGAGGACGGCCGGTGCTTGCTCAGCATTTGTACCTTTCTACATGAAATCTGCAAGCAATGAAATGTAGACATAGCAGACAAGGATATCCAACAATTTTCTATTTCTGCTGCAGTACAATATGCCTATCCACACCTACTCCGCATGTCTGAGGTTACCCTAAAACGCAACTTTTAAGAACAGAAGATACCTTAAATCAACAATCATATAGTTGTGCGAGACCAAGAAACATCCAATGTTTTTAAAGAAATTCGCATGAAACACATAATATAAAACAGAACACCAAATTAACCATAAAGCACCGAGAGTTGAAAATCTTAATAAAATATGTAGCTGCAGTGTGGTGGGCAGTAGAAATATCAGCAGTGCTTCTTCTTGCAGTAATTGACAAATCACAGTCATATTAAATAATGACACAGTGTAGCATTTTTTATGTTGAAGTTTATTTGTGCCCCTGTCACACAGCCAACTGCAATACAGGTTGAACTCACTGGGCACTGCCTTTCTATTTTTCCTCTTTCCTCTGCAATGCGATACAGCTCGAAGTTATGTAAAATAAATAATCTTCAATGACCAGTGAACCTGACTGGCCTTGACTCGAGAGGGATTCGTGAATGACCACAGCAATGACAAAAGCAACGCCTCACTCGTATGCTTTAAAAAAAAAAAAATCTTGTGCACCTGTATAACAAAATGCAAAGCAAGTTAGTTAATTCGCAAAATCAAGTAAACTTTTCTAGTAGTAATGCCAGCACATCTAATTCCACAGCTGGGGATCAGAAAACTCCCATCAGCATTGCAGTGACAGTATAGCTGTTTGTGAGAGGTCTCCTGCCAAGAAATGAAATTTAATAATTCTAAAGCTATGGCCTTATCCCTTGCCAACCCTTAACTCAACAGCGAGAATATGGCTCATGTTAACTCTGAAATCTGCAGCTTGTTGGACCGTGTAAAATGATCAAATTAAGCAACATTTTGAATTGTCCAAAACCAATAAAAACAAATAAGGCAAGCCTAAAATGACCAATCGCTTGCAGTACTTTACAGTCTCTACCATTGCACTCAAAAAGACTGCAGATAAAGCTCAACAATTAACTCCTCTTGCCATGAAAGCATGTTCCTGCTGACTGTGTCACTGCTGGTCACCTGAATTGGTCCTACTAGCTTTGACGTCTGTCAGAAAATGGTACCACATCTCCATCAATTTTTGCCCTGCCGCAGTGATGCAGTGGTTAAGATGCTTGACTACTGTGCCAGAGTACCCTGGTTCGATCCCAACTACTGGCGGCTGCGTTTCGATGGAGGCGAAGCGGAGTGGCGTCCATGTGCTGTGCAAAGTCAATGCATGTTAAAGAACTCCAGGTGGTCAAAATTACTCCGTAGCCCTCCACTACTGCTCCTCTTCCTTTTTCCACTTTCACTCCCACCTTCCTGCCTTTCCTCACAGCGCGGTTCAGGTGTCCACAGAAACAAGTGTGACAGATACTGTGCCTTTCCCTTCCTGTGAACTAATTATTATCTCCATCGATTTAACCTCATTATTGAAAAACTCCTCACCACTCTTGGGCACTTTCACACAGCCGTGCGGAATGGTAGTTGTTCCTGGCCCTACGGGGCTGGAACGGTAGGTCAACGCCGCTTGGAGCGGCGGCTAGCCAGCCACAGAATTTTTATCTGTGGGCAGTCATTGCACCCGCCACTCCTTAGGTGGTGGACAACGGCCGTCTCCCTCTTCATTTTCTTTCTTCTCTACTTTCCCTCTTTTGTCCGCACGAGGCAGCGGAGGTGGCTCAGCTATAGAGCCAGTAGCAGGCCTGTGCATTTTCTTTTCCTTCTTCCTACAGCCACAACAACAAACACTTACACTGCTACTTCCCGGCATGCGTAATGGCTGTAATGGAGACTGGATACTTCAGGGATTCCAGGCACAGTGAATGGCTTTTGAGAAAATGGCTCATGTTGTCGTGAACAAAATGTGTCCCGCTTTTGCACCGGCTCTAACTGGCTGAGGCCGAATGAAGTCCTAGAGGTCTCGACCAATCACAGAGCACCACCACAGTATGCGCGAATGCGCGCCTTATATGGTTTTATGGCAATCAATTATCAATTACTGCTTAATGATTTACTTGCTTGATGACTAATGACTTAATTAGTGAATGATTATTAATTAGCTAACTAATTAGTGTGAGTTGCATAGCAAAATGTGGCATTCGAGCTTTCACCGTTCACTACTGTAGTCATTGACGTCCCTCGTAATTTTTTGTATCAATGAATTTGGCACAGCACGGCATGCGCAAAATGGAAACTATGGCCAGCACAGGCAACATTGCTGTCTTATGCTGCCAAATGGTGCCCTGTTAACTGCAGTCATCACGCTGTGCGCCAATGCAAAGTGTCACCACTTGTGTGCGCAATAATGTGTGAGGCATGAAGAGACCGATTAAGCACCACACTGCTTACCATGTACTCACGCGCCTATTACCATCAACTCTATGTTACGATACAGTTTGAAATTAGGTTTGGTTTGGTTTGGCTTTGAGGTTTAACATCTCAAAGCGACTCAGGCTATGAGAGACGCCGTAGTGAAGGACTCCAGAAATTTCAACCACCTGGGGTTCTTTAACGTGCACTGACATCCCACAGCACACGGGCGCCTTGCCTTTACACCTCCATCGAAAAGCAGCCGCCGAGGCTGGGATTTGATCCCGCGTTTACGTTTTAGAATGCAGCTCTTTGGCGCCCATTCCTGCATTTCGTGCCATTGTCACCATTGTCCCTCGTAACCAGCTCCGCAGCAGGGACTGCGTGCGCTCCTGCCACCACTGTTCACTGCTGCATGTCCCCTTTCCCCCTTCCTGCGTGGTGGCGACGGTATTCTCCGGTTGCCGAAGCGCCGGCTTGGCATCAGCGAATCACGGTGCGTGCATCCCAAACCGAAATGTAGAGCCATGTTGACTTTACTCGCTAGCGGTTTCCGTGGCATCAGTCAGTCGCAGCTATCTCTTCGCCGCGCAACGTTCCTATGGGCCCACGCACTGTCTCCCGCGGCCTCCCAACAACTTAATTGCTCTCTTCGGTCCTCCTCCAATGCCACCCCTATTGCGGTGGCAATCGGAGCACCGGATCAGTGGCGGTGGATCTCCATTATATGCACCGCCCGAGCCGAAATGCATAGCCGCCCCCGTACAACACTGCGAACCGCCTGCCTAAAAGCTGTCTATTGTACGTATGTCTTTCTCAAATTCTTTGCGTCAATCTATCAAAAATGTGAAACAGCTGATGAGCTTGCACTCAAATTTCACGTTAGAAAGTAACGTAATCATCAGCAATTTTTTTACTGCCATACAGCACTCCAGCTCTTCAAATTAACTCAGCTGTTACAGGCTACCTACTTGAACTGCTCGATCCGATCTACATTACGCTACATGACGGGCCGAAAGTCTGCGAATCTCTCCGACACTGAATTTCGAAGTTTTACGTTAGAACAGCAGGTTTTTGTTCTGAAAAACTTGCAACTCGATACAGCACTCACTCTGATAGGCATCATTTACACTTTGCCCCTTCTGTAAAGTGCTTCTGAACAATGTAGTAAATCATTCCGCCATAGCTAGTGTCATATGACCACTGAAACTTGTCTATGCACACGGCGACCAAACATGGCTCTTGAAGACATGGCAGCCATTGTCATCAACAGGTATTGAGTGAGCGCGAGACAGGGGTACTGCAAAACGCCAACGTAAAATTTCTCTCTAACCAAATAAACAAGCTCTGATACATTTTAAGCTTCTCACAGATGACCACTTAGACATCATGATTAGTAGCAAAAAAACAAAATTACACAGTGCTCGTGAGACAGGTGGTCCGTACTGAAGGCGTTCTAATACCATTAATTTTTGCAGGATTCGTTGAACTCAATTCCATTTCCCAAAACAAAGGCGTTTAACTAACAATACCATACAATGGGTAAAAACACCGCATCGTGGACACGTGCTGGAAACCTGCTGCAGGCTCCACAAACTGAACACACCATGAAAGTAAAATATATCTATGCTTCTGTATAAATAAGACACAATGCAATAGCTATCAGAGCATGAAAAAAAAGACTACATGCTCAATATACTAAAAGCATATAATAAATAGTATGTAGAAGAGCAGACGGGTCATCCACCCCACATAAATATATGCATATTAATTCACATACCGAGTGCATTCCTAAGGACAACAAAAGCCCGTTCTAAATTGCAAAAGCAAACACCAACAGTGAACAACAAAATAAAAAATGCAGCATGTAATTATATATAATCATGCAACAAACACCCCCAAGAGATTTCCAAAGGCTCACACCAACTAGCATAGGTAAGTTAACTGCAAAACAGAGAATAAAGAATGAGCAAATATGTGATAAAAGACAATTGCAGTGGCTTCTCGGTATAGCACATTTTCAAGACAATGCGAAACCAATCCAAGCTTTTTTGCACGACACAAATGATGGAGCAAGTCTAGATTGCAATTGCCACACTAGAATTTAGCAGTTATGGCCCTCATTACATGCACAGCACCCGTGGTGCTCAAAAATATGAACAACTTTTCTTTAAGATATGTGCCAACTTGAAATTTTTGGTATTTTAAGTGCCATGTATGTCAAAGGTCTCAAATGCAATCAAACCTTGACAAGGCTGATTCTCAATAATTTGATTTGAAAGAGGATTGAATACTGTGTCTGAATTATGCGCAGTTTGAATTATTGAGTGAATTTCTTAAAAAAAGCACTCATTTAAATAAAATTGGTCACTCAGATTAAGCACAAGTCAATTAATGAGTGTTGACTCCGACAAGGCATTCATGCAGGTATTGAATTTCCTTAGCTAGGGAATTTCACTCAACCAAGGTTTCAGTGCTTCACCTCTCTAGACGATGTCACAGGTTCTGAACATAACTACTGGGTGATATAATTACTTTCTTGGTGAGCACATATCAGAAACATTTCCTGCTAGCAACAACAGCAGTAACTATAAAACAGAGGACACCAGCTGTCATATTGTTTGCTGTGAGCCTGATGCCTCTTTTAATTGCGGACCATGCCAAAAGTGTCTACAAGTGCCAACAGATGGCGCCACATAAGACACTGCCAGTTGCTACCAGTGTTGGCCTGTCACACCAGTAAAAAAAAACAACTGGTTTTTGAGATGCAAAGAATGCTCCAATGTATGTACATGCTAAAATATTGGTAGTGCTTAAAATAGCAATAGGGCAACTATGCTCAACAACTTCACATTGTGCAAGGATAAAACTTGTGCTAGATGCCCTACAAATAAATGGCGTGTCCAGGGCTGATTTTGTTCGAGTACGACGAATGGCGTAGAAACAGTCAGGCACATTTGACTGCCAGGCACTCAATGGCCACTTCGCTTATGCTCTACGTCGGCAGGCAACAGGACGAATGAATCAAGAGGACGCCTGTATAAATGAGATATCCGTCACAGTCAGTCTTTCTGTTCCGAAGATTGTATTGTGAAGGCTCCTAAAACGTGTGTGATACACAGAGACTTGGCTAAATTAAAGACGTGATGCAGAGTTACTTGATTGTGAAAAAAAATGCATGGTATCTGATGTATTTACAACAGTAAAAGCAAAAACAAATGTTAAATCGCAAATTTTGTCCAATCCTGATTAAAGTGCGCAGTACCTGCGAAATTTCCCGGCAGAAATACCGCAAAAGTGCTGTACGCCTGAAACAAGCTCCTGTTTGCTGGCAAATCTGATAATCGACCCTGCTAAGCCGAATTTCAAGACTGTCACAGTTGCCTTAGTGATAGCTGCTCTGCTTTGCATACGCACTTCGGGGTACGCAGTGCACGCGTAACAAAACACTCCATGCATAGGCAGTTTCAATAGCTGCAAGGACAACCTACTGCATTATTACAAAGCACTGAAGCCAAATATGCCTCCAGTAATTGTCTTGGCTAAACAAGGTGCTCACTTTCAGCATACAATACCAAAAAAAAAAAGAAAAGAATACCCATGCTTGAATAAGCCCTCACCTCCCTTTACCTTGAGATTCCCAATATTCCTAAAAGACTGAGCATGTGCTCGTGCAATTAATGTGCCATGTCCAGATTAGCCACGAACGAACGAAAACTAGCTGTACTTTATTTACCTGGTTTTTCATGTCTTCTAATGGAGTACACCGTTAAAATTTTGCATCCGGCATTTTCTGAGTTAACTCGATGCCGAGCTTCCATCCTGATGGTTGCCATGTTGAATTTAAAGTTATCCGACGAAGATTAGTTATCCGACAAACTAAAGGCCCAATCTGCCCTGTGCCTGTTCTGGATTTCCAGGCTTAGACCTAGCAAGCAGCCTCCATCCTCCAATATTGCATGATTATACAGTAAAAGCTCGGGAACGGGAAAAGTATTCGAATTATTGAATGGCTTCGAAAAAACTGACAAGAACCATTCATATTACGGTAAATGTACCATATTTATTCGCGTAATGAACTCATTCGCATAATGAACCCACTCAGCCCCGATCTGTACCTACGAATCTGAAGGAAAAAAAAAGGCATCAGTTGTTAGCATGCTCGGTCCACAACACATTTCTTGGCAGTGTGCCAAAATGCTAAGCAGCAACAGAAGCGTGTTTACCTTTTGACTTTAGCTCTAGCAGGGGGAAGGGGGGAAAGTGAACTTGGCAAAGTGCCAGTGCTTGTTCGGTTGTGCAAGCCTACATTTCAGTATGTTCACTTTATCATGTTATGGGTGACTGGTCATGCTATGGGCGACTCCAATAATTCGAAAGCGTGATAGCAGCAAGCGACTTTTGAATAAGCGAACGGTGTTAAAAGCTATCACCATGATCGCGGCTGACTCGCGTGCTTCTGTTGACGACTGATCGGTGGAAGGCCGGAGGGCTGTCGTAAAAAAACAAAAAGTTTAACCCATAGTGCACGTCTGAGATAGCCTTTTATGGGCGTTGGCTGGGACCCTGCCGACAGTACTTATCCCTATTTCCAAACTAACAAGGCTGGAATTAACGAGTATTTAGTTGCAAGCTACAGAGGTTGCGCAGAAGAAAGCTGGCAGCCGCCGCCGCGGCCATGCACTGACCTTGCCGTGGCCGCCATCCCCTCCCTCTAACGCCGCCGGCCGCCACGCCTGTTATGGCGCCATTTACATTGTACCCACTCTTCCATGGTTTTACCTGGTTCCATCTTCTGTTCCCATTTTGGACGTGCGCAGCCTCTAATTATGCATTCCTACCGCGGAGGTGTTTCTTTAGTCTTTTTTTTTTTACCGCGTGATGTGCGCCAAGCTAGCCAGGTATGGCGGCGCGTAGTTCGAATTATCCGCAGCGGAACCAACTCGCATTCGAATTAACGGGCTTTTTTATACACAGATCTCTATGCAGCTTGGCCGGACCAAGTAGTGTAGTTCGAATTATCGAGGTTCAAATTAACGAGCTTTCACTGTATATATAAATATTAGGTCCGTGCTTGCTCGGTATTTTACAGTAGTGGGACACATGGGAACAAGTTACGGTTCCGCAAAATATGATTTGTAGCAAGGGTCTGAAGACATATTTAGCAGTGAAAACACTTTTTAAGTCACACGCTGTGGCACCGTAAGAAGGTGAGTTCAGTTATGTCAAGCTAGTAAGCTTGCTGTTGTCTTGGACAGCACTTGAAACTGCCTGTGTAAAACATGCATGACGGAGGGCTGGGAATAGTTCCGATCAGGTTATCCTTATGGCCCAAGAGTACCAATGTGGATGTCATGGGATAAGTTCAAGTAAGCTAAAGGTAGTAGCATTTCACACCACGATAAATATGCAGCCTTCCCGTTCATCAATTTGATGTCGCCTAAGCTAAAAGCAGCAGATGCTCATGAGGCGAGATGCCTTCATTTTCCTTAACCTTTTAAAACGAGACCAGCTTTCAAAAGACACACACACAACATGCTTATAATAAAGGCAGAATCACTCTCTGTCGCTTCCTCATTTGCGCCTTCTGTCACCCTTTTAAGTTCCCCGTCTTTTGCCCCGGGAAACGTTTGACAGCACCGGTATAACGCGGAATGCAAACAGAACGAGGAACGAGAAAAAAACTGGGTGTACACGGTATTTTCGGCCGCATCACAATGCGACAGTCTGTGCTTTCGGCACCACTTTGGATCGGGGTAGGGCGGGCGGACGCACCCGAAACCGCACCTCTAGAAAAAAAGGACTGTGGATCTGTCTGCCAGGCAGGACACTGATCCATGCTGCTCGAGGGCATAAGGAACTAGGCTCGGATAGCTGCTTTGTCCAGGATTCTCTGTAAAAGAAAAAAAAAATGGAAGCAAAAACAAATGCAAAACAATTCAAGAGCTTGGGTATTGTCTATGAGCAGTGATGGTAATGCCAGTACATTTACTCCTAAAAACACAACCTAATTGGCTTAAACAGGCACTTGCCCTTCGTGCCTTCTACTGCACACCTTATTCGCAATCTTTTAGCACTTTGCTGTGAATTAGGTACATATGTCAGTGATCTGATTGGATAATTCGAGACCACTCTTCTTGCTGCTATTTCTAAAAGGCAGTTCTACTATAGCTATTTGTATTCTGTTGACATCCAAGTGCAGCAATGCTTAGAGCTTAGAGAAACATGCTTAGAGCAACAGTTCTCAGAGTGCGTGTTATCATAATATTACAGTGAAACCTTGAACAACAAACATGCATGTAACGAATTACTGGCTATACAGAACTCTTTCGGAATATTTTTGCCAAACACGCACACTATTTTTAATCCTCTGTAGTGTAGTGTCCTATGAAGACATCCAGTTGGCTAGCTGTGCAGTGCACAATCTTAAATCATGATTATTATATTTTTATATATATATTTTTTAGTTTTATGGCTACGCCAGATCTTCCCACTGCATGCCGCTGCATTTCCTATATCTCTAAAGAAGTTAACCTCCTCAAGAAAGCTTCCATGACTTTTGCAAAAATGTACAAAAAAGCTTTTTTGCAGTTGGGGAGCAAGGCAGAGAGGGTTTTCCAGGGTAGTGTTATTTTTCTTTACTTGACAACCACGAGAGAGTGTCCCACATATGACTGATGGAGTCACCATGACTCTTGGTCATTGGGGAAGTCCGTTTATGCTTAAGTCCCAAACTTGTGCAGCCCCTAGCATAATGTCTGTATAACCATTGATGCCCTCCCACTTAGCACAAAAAAACAAGTTACAGGATATTACAAATAGACATGTGCTTACACAATGTACTAAGTGTAAAGACAATATATTTTTGTTCAAATATAGCTAATGCTTTACACACAGTTTTGAGTCACAGTTTTGTGCGATGACCAGAGCAATGGCCCTGTGCCAGAGTCTGGGAGGAAAGAGAACTCACAGGAAAGAGCTGTGACTGGGCTCCCAGCCGAGGCTGAGGGACTCCTCAAAAATGACCACTGGCAAAGTCCTGCAACAGCTGCAATGTGTGACCGTCACAGCCCGCCACGTCCAGCATGCCCAGCTCATCAGGGGGAGCCAGGGAGAAACCTTGGCTGCACATGGCGCACACTGCAAACCTGCAACAATCACCACACCAGGAAACCATTGGGAAGGGCTATAAGCAGTGAGAGCAAACGCCTGCAGGTTGATCTAGAATCACCAGGCCATTTCCTGGAATGATACCGAGTCAAGTGATAACCAGAATATTGCCGAAGCGTTCAACGAGTACTTTGCCTCGGTATTTCTACGCGGTAGTGATGACAATAATCCAGAATTTTCAGGTTCTGGCTGTGAACTTCCGGACCTTTTTGTTTCTGAAGAAGGTATTCTTTCGTCCCTACTAAGCATAGATATAAAGAAATCTGCTGGTCCCGATGACATCCCAAATAATTTTCTTTTTAGGTACGCGGAGTGGTGCGCAAAATATCTGTTTATAATATTTAATGAAAGTCTAAGGCAAGGTGTCCTTCCTAATGATTGGACAGCAGCAAAGGTAATACCCATTTATAAGTCCGGAGATAAACTCAGTATTACTAATTACAGACCCGTTTCTCTTCTGTGCACCGCTAGTAAGGTGATGGAGCACTTTATTTTTAAGCACGTGATTAGCTTTCTAGAAAATAATAGTTTCTTTTCCGAAAAACAACATGGATTTCGGCGTGGCCTATCCACAGTTACACAGCTTCTACACATTACCAATGAGGTCATGGCAGCGCTGGACCGGGGCGGGCAAATAGACGTGCTTTTTCTCGATTTTCAGAAAGCGTTCGATCGTGTTTGTCACAATAGACTAAAACTGAAGCTACAATGCGTGCTAAAGAATGAACAAATTCTCCGCTGGCTTGACTCCTATTTATCTAACCGAACACAGTACGTCCGTATAGGAAACTCAATTTCTCTACCTGCTCCCGTACTTTCCGGTGTACCGCAAGGTTCAGTACTTGGACCCCTTCTCTTTTTAATTTATCTAAATGATTTGACCTTTGATTCCCCGGTACGATGCCGGTTCTTCGCAGATGATTGCATTGTGTATCATAACATTCAATCACTGCACGATCAGACTGCCATACATGATTACCTAACTGCAATCAATAATTGGTGTCAGTCCTGGCGCATGAACTTAAACGCGTCAAAATGCACACACATGGTCATTACAAGGAAGAAAACACCATTAATTTGTACATATAAAATCAACAATGTAGCAATTAAGCCGGTTGACAAATTTAAATACCTGGGTGTAGTAATTGACTCGAAGCTAACCTGGAATGCTCATGTTGAATATGTCGTTTCGGCGTCGCTAAGGAGACTATGGCTACTTAAACACCGGCTGAAGCATTGCACTAGTAGGACTAAACTCGCTGCCTATACGACACTCATTAGACCATTGCTCGATTACGCCGATGTTGTGTGGGATCCCCACACAAAAACTGCCATCAATAACATTGAAAACGTGCAAAAGAAAGCCCTTAGATTTATTTATAATACTTACAGTAGAAGAGCCTCGGTCACTGAACTCAGAACACGGTCCGGCCTCCCAACATTAGAATTTCGGCGTAGACTACATCGCCTACAAACGTTGTTTAATATAGTTAATAAACAAACAAAAATGGATTCCGACATCTACATCAATTTTAATAAGAGAAGAGAAACAAGAGGCAAGCATAGCAAAACAATTGTGATGCCACAGGCTAAGACTAGCGCTTATCGCTTCTCGTTCTTCCCTCGAACTATAGCAGAGTGGAATGCCCTACCGCAAGAAGTCGCCAATATGACCTCGGTCGAATCCTTTGCGTCTGCTGTGCACTCTTTGCAATGAAGTATGTTAATTTTAGAGTGTCCAGTCTCCTGTTTTTGCAGTTTGCAGATGTGTGTGTGTTTTTTTTTTTTTTTTTTTTTGTTCTTTTTAATGTTCTTTTTTGTAATTTTGTATAAGCTGCTTTTGCCCGCGCAATAATCTGTATTGCAAGTCATTTCCTTATGTTTTCTTGTCACTCACATTCTTGTTTACCTTGATTTGTAGTGCCGACTGTACTTACTCACTCCTGCTTGGACTGCCAAGAGGCAGTTGGCAGTATCAAATAAATAAATAAATAAATAATAAATAAATAAGAAATTGTTCAACTAATAGAACAGTGAAAAAAATTTGGCAAACACAATAAAAACTGGCTTAAAAAAGTCACATATTTCATCTTCCATCAGGTTTCTTCACAAGGAATACCGTAAAAATCGCACTATAGGTCGGACCGGAATATAGGTCAACCCCCTAATTGACCAATTCTAAAAATGAAAAAAATCTTTTTCAATGGCAAAAGTACCGAAAGACACTCTTACCTTGAAACAAATGCGACTCAGTCGGTTGCACAGTGGTGACAGTATTTATTTTCACTTAAATGCTGCTCGTATGTACACCCGGCCAATTTTTCAACAGTATCGCGTGACCATTGACCTGCGCATTTGTCGGCACCTTATCATCATGGCACGGAGCAGCGAAAGAAGCGAGAGTAAGCGCAAGTGTACACATGCGCATACCTCATTTGTTTCGCCACTCAGCACCGTTAACAAGGCGCTGACAAGCACGTGGGTCGATGGTCGCATGATGCTGTTGAAAAATTGGTCAGGTGTATGGTACACAGAAAAGACACGAAGTGCGCAAGCGTTGGTCTACTCAGAGTCATCCAAACTCGAGTTGGATGACGAGTGCCTGTTACTGCCCACGTCCCACAGAGCATCATCTTCTGTGCCGTCCAGCACGTTGCTGATGCTGCGTTTTCTAAATGCCTTTTGCACCATCTCTTTGGGCAGTTCCTGGCACACAGAAGTATGGTGTCGTAGTGCAAAGCCCTTCCTCTTCATGAAGCGCCGCACCCAGGATGGCGAGCCCTTGAACTGCGTCTTTATGACTCCCGAGGCACGCGCAATCTCTACCGCTTTCACGCGGATGCATTCGGCAGTCACAGGCAGCAACCTTGCACGCAGCTCCCGGACAAAATCCGCAACCTTGGCTTCTAGTTCTGGATACGGTGCAGTCCGCCCACAAAATGATGTTTTCTTCTGGTTGCTGCAAGTAGCAATACGCAGCTTACGACTCCGCTAGTACCGAACGGTCTTTTCAGATACTCCAAATTCACGCTGTGCCGCCAGGTTACCGTGAATCTCTGCATACTCAATCGCCTTTTTCTTGAAGGTGACGGTGAAATGCCGTCGGCTTCCGCTCATTTTGAAGCAAAAAAGTCAAAAGCTGGCTTTTAGCAGAATAACTCTAGACTATGGTGGCTAGCTCCAGACAACGGAAATGCAAAATGGCGATGCCACACCACGCTGCTGCTGATGGCAATGGTGATGGAGATGTGATGGAGGCTGTTGACTTCAGCCGCCCATTGTTGCAAGACCTCCGTAGTTTTTCCGCCAATGACCGGTATATAAGACGAGGGTCGACTTTTCGCCACAATTTAAAAAAAAAAAAATTCGACCTATATTCCAGTTTTTACGGTATATTAGCCAGCCATCCTGAACACGTACCGTATTCATGCGAATCTAAGACGGCCACGAATGTAAGACGACCCCCCCCAATTAACAACAATGAATAAGAAAAATTTTTTTTTTCTCCTTTATTGCAACAAACGAGTGCACCGACCATCACTCACTGTCACTGCTGCTGCTGGCCTCTTTGTCGCTATCGTCCCACAACATGTCATCTTCCGTGCCGTTGAGGTTGTTGGAAATTCCGCATTTCTTGAATGCGCGGACGACCATTTCATCCGGAATAGCGCGCCAAGCGTCCAGGATCCACCGCGCGAGCTGGGACAACGATGCTCGCTTTAACCTTCCGGTAGGCGTAAGTGCGGGTCCTCCTTGCTCCATCCACTCACAGTAATATTTACGAACATTGTCCTTCAGAGGCTTGTTCAGACAGACATCTAAAGGTTGCAGCTGCGAGGTCATCCCTCCTGGGATGACGACGAGGTCGCACCGGTTGTCTGCCATTAAAGCCTTGCTAGCGTCAGTGGCGTGCCCCTTGAATGCGTCCAGAACCAGCATCGAACATGGCCTCAGCAGCGCTCCTGGACGACGGAACCAAACGGTGCGGAGCCAGTCGTTGAACATCTCCGCGGTCATCCACCCCTTTTCATTGCAGCGGATGATGACACCAGCAGGAAAGTCTTCCTTTTTTGGCAATGTCTTCCGATTGAAGATAATGTAGGGGGGAAGCCTTCTACCGTCCGCAGTACAAGCTAACATTACGGTCACTCGTTGCTTTTCATTTCCCGTCGTCCGAATTTTCACGTCTTTAGAGCCAGTTTTTTGAACAGTGTAGTTGACCGGCATGTCAAAATGCATCGGTGTTTGATCTGCGTTGCCTATTTGCCCCAGGCTGTAGCCGTGTTGGCGTCGCAGCCCGATGACGTACAGCTGAAATG
Organism: Amblyomma maculatum; assembly: GCF_055883805.1. Classification (NCBI taxonomy): domain Eukaryota; kingdom Metazoa; phylum Arthropoda; class Arachnida; order Ixodida; family Ixodidae; genus Amblyomma; species Amblyomma maculatum. The sequence continues at coordinate 411,540,178 of NC_139344.1, forward strand.
AAATTAACTTCTCTTCGAAGTCTTCTGGAAGCCTTTGGCAGACTGAAGTTCGGCGGCGGAGCGAGAATCCCGCGCGGTTCATAAAACGCTTCACCCAGCCTTTGCTAGCTTTGAAAATTGTGCGACTAATGCCACGCTCACGGGCCAATTCCCTGGCTTTCATCTGTATCATCTCGACGGTGACGGCGACACATCTGTTCCGGAGATCATTCACATACCGAGCCAAGTCTTCCTCGAGCTCTGCATGGCGCCCGCGTTGTGGTCCCGTAAAGGCTTTCCGCGAACTTGAGCACGCTGCCAAACTGCTGGCGTTTCGCAGCCACCTGCGCACGTTCACCTCAGAAACGCCGAAGCGCCTGGCTGCTTCCAGGTTGTTGCCAGTCTCGTTCGCAACAGCAATAACTTTCCGCTTGAACTGTGCCGTATAATGCCGCCTGGTTTCACTCATCATGAAGCGCGCGCAAAAACACCGCTCACATCCGCAAACAAAGAAGGCGCAAACAAGGACGCGGCACGGAGAGACGCAGCTTCCCGGATAGCGAAAGATGACTGAGTCTGACGCGCTAGTGGCGCTAGCACTGATTTCGCGGCGAGTGACATCATTTCGGACCAATCACAGGGAGCCGCTCCGCTTCTTTCCTCGCATCTTCGTTCCCTCTCCTTTCTTCACGCTCGGAGCGGAGGGAGCACGCGAGCAGAAGAAACGTAAAAGAGAACGACAGAACAGCGGAGGCTACCCAGTCGGGGGCCTTAGACTAGGGACGTCTAGGGGCGTGGTGGCTAGGGGACGCGGGCGGCCTTGAGTGGGTTTCGGGAGGCCACAATCTCTTTCTCTATGAGGCCACGGCCGTTTATTTTTTTATTTTTTTTTTGTCGCCAAGCTACCACCGTAGCACCTTGTGCGCTTCTGGCGTAAGCTTTTTTCTTTCGTCGCGTGGACCGATCTTCTGTTTTCAACCCGTTTTCAGACGGCCGCGAATCTAAGACGACCCCCCCAAACCGTGCACCATATTTGTGAAGAAAAAAGTCGTCTTAGATTCGAGTGAATACGGTAATTACAAAGATGTGCAAACACAATGCTGGGCTGCTGAAAGCAGTGCAACAAAGCATTCAATGACCTGCAATGACATGTTTTCACTGTGGTTTAAGATCCAATTTCAACTTTCAATGTTTTTCATGTACACTGTTTGAATCAATGTGTAGCTGCCATTGCAGTCAGATTTCAAAAGCACAAATTTGGACAAAGCAGCTAGATGCTAAACCACTAGTACTGCAGGCAGCTGACGGTGAGCCTACGTATCTAGCCTAAGTGTAAAACGCAACAGGGGTTCACTCTAACCAAGACTCGGCGCTACAGCCCAAATGTGCATTGTGACCGTCACATCGTCTTCGTTTGTACGAAGTGAGTTTAATTATTAGGCAAAGCCCTAACAAATAGGCTCGACTGTATTATGCAGTTCAATAGGCTTACAAATAACGTTTTTACTGCACAAGACAACAGTTTGACAGCAGAGGTTTCGTTTTCGCTACCCAGTGATGACAGACCCCCGTCACTTCCTTCCCCTCTTTTCTATCCCACAGGCGCAAGCCGGCCTGGTTTTGCAAACTGTCATCACAAAATATGCAGAGCTGCTCTCACCTGGCGTCAGGCAGGCTGCAAGCCTCCCGGTACTCCCGCAAGGCCTGTGCTGGGTGGACAGCAAAACTCTGGGTCTGGTTGTCGGTGCACACCAGCACTAGGTCAAAGTGGTGCCCCTGCTCCTTGGCCCACCGCAGGGGAAGCGACATGTCCACTGGACCCATCGGGGTCTGCGCCACACACGCGGCCCCATGAGAACACAGTCAGTTATTCCCCACAAGAAGTCTGCAGGACTATCTAATCTTGCCTCTTGCGCTGTCATTGGATCAGCGCCTCTCTACATTCCACTCAGCTACATCACACAGCACAAGACAAACAGATTAACAAGAGTGCACGAATGTATATGGCAACACATTCATGCACGCCAAAGATGTGAATGTTAGAAAGTGCCAAAGCATCTTAGAGTCGGGGCTGTGAGGCACAGCCCTGGCAGGAGACAGCAATGAATAAGGCTAGTTATAGCCGCTCTGATTACTCTAGCTTCCCAAGAATTCCGTTAAAGCATAGCGCGGTACACTTCTGTGAGGTATCACTGAGCATGTCCAGATCGCCCTGATGGTACTGCATGCTTTCCGGTGGCATGCACGTGTTCCGTGTCAGGACTGATCAGTGCACGCGCATAGGCAGTGCATAAACAGATCATGGTAGTGGATCGTGCCAAGCTGTAACTCTCTATTATCGGCCCAGAAACAAAATGCGAGACGTGAAGTAATGTACAATATTTAAAAGAGATTTATTTTTTTCCCAATTCACGGATTTTCAGACTAATTATTTGGACCATTTCTCGGGTCCCAGTGAGCCTGAAAAAATTGCCTGGTGACTATAATCTAAATGTGCGGCAGGCGCAGTGGGTCGTTTTTTGTTCAGTGATTGATACAGCATTTCTGAAAAGGAAGCTGCCAATCAGCATCTATTCTCACAAAAAAAGAGAGAAAAAAAAAAAGGCGTCTCGATTATAGCGCATATTTCCTTGACCTCTCCCACCACAACATACATCATAAGCAGTCTGAGCTGTAACTGGAATTCACTAGGGCGGATACTCGAGCAAAAATAACATCTTTCAAATAGGAATGACCAAGTGCCAAATGGAAGCAACGTCCCAAGCGAAGCACTGGATGTGCCGCAGCTGCAGCAGAATGACCCACCTCGCGCATGCGGCGACTGATGTCAGCCAGGCTCATCCGCGCATCCACCTCAAGCTGGACCAGGCCACGCGCCGCAAAGGCCACCGCGGTGACCGTGTCTCCTGTCCGCACCAACGCTTGGAGCAGCAGTGCCGATGCCTCAGCTGGTGTCACACCATCCAGGCCTCGGACACGCCCGTGGGTCATGGGGCCCCGCACGTCCACCGCCACGAGGTAGCGCTTGCCCGTCGCCAACACCGCCTGCGTGTGTATGCGGCCCGAGAAAATGCGTTTTACTTTTACGCTGGAATCTGCCCAAGCACAGCCCATAGAAATAAAAACATAACTTACATATTTAACAGTAATTATTAATTTTTATATTTTAATAATAAAATTTTAATAATAGTTCATATTTTTGAAAATGTTTTATTTTAATAGTTTTATTATTTCACAGTAACATAATAGTTTCGCAAAAGCTCATCTTGGTCCAGGGACCTAACCCTCTGATGGGCGCTAATATGAACATAATTACTCCGTTATGACAACTGCACGTTGCGAGGCGTTCATAAAATGACTGGATATCGTCTTACTTCATCCTCTCCTACTGTGAAGCGCTGCAGATGCAGATCTGGGGATACATCTATCTCCCATGTATTGTGCACATGTGTGCAATGCAGCCTGAGAAAAACTGAGAATTGGTTTATAAGAATGTGCTGCTATAGGACATAATCGAGAGGGGGAATAACTTTTCTTTCTTTCTTTCTGTATTTTTCTTGAAAATACAATAAAGATATGTCCAACATTTTTGGACCCGTAGCCATAGGCTAGTTATGGGCCCAAGAAATGAAATACAATGATGCAGACACTTCGTCACATGCATAATACAAACTAATACTTATTCCACTGGAGTTATGAATCTGCGCTTTCACCTTCACTTTTATTTTTTTTATGATTTGTTTTGTGAGAAAATTTGTTATACTTAGGCAAAAAAGTCATAACAGTTGCCTGCCCGTATCTACTCTCTTGCCACCACGATTTACTCAATGCCCAGCAGAAAGTGGAAGTTTTTAGTTACACCTACGCCACCTTTCTAAGAGATACAGTAAAACCTCGTTACAAGAGACACTAAAAGGACCCGAAAAAGTTATTTCTTGTAAGCAAGGTCTCTTGTAACCAAAAATTCTAAAAGCACTGTGTTGATCAGTTTAGTGCACATCAGCATATAAATATATTCACACACATCAACAGGGTATTGTTTAGGAAAGCTTAAATAGGTTATTCATACTATAGTATGTATGAGTTTGTGAGTGCAGAGTGTATTCCTTTCCAAATTCTGGAGGTAAAGCACTTCACTTTGCAAGCCTTCCTGCTGCTCTAGTACCTTTGAAGCACTCTTACACGCTCGTCACCCTCAGATGCTGACACTTTTCTTCTGAAATGTCCTCGTTGTCATCCACTGTGGCACATGTGCAATTTACTTGCACGAGAATTGCACAATCTGTAAGCTCTTCAGGAGCACACAAGATCCACATCTGCAGATACTAATTCCTCAAAAGACTCCGGTACATCAGCACAATGCTCGCCCAAGCTTCAATTTCAAGGAAGCTTTCCACAGTATCCATATATGGGCTCTCTTACATCATGTCACAACATTTAAAGCTTGCTTGTCTGACAGTTTTTCGCAGCTTCACTTCTCAAGCCATTCCAGACACCTGAAACCACCTGTACAGCAAACTTCGCATCAATTACTATTGTACAGTCTTGGCGTTCTACTAACCTTGTTTTGCACAGCAACTTGACAGAGTGCATAATGCCTTTGTATGTTAGTTGAAGGTAGCGTGTGGAGTTTGAAGGGAAAAAATAACTTTGGTGGCTTTGAGCACGAGAATTTTGGTGCTACTAGAAGCATTATCCACAAAGACAAAGACATCAGGATTCTGAGCGTTCATCCTGTGATCAAATTTTTACAGCGAGGAGTTAAAAATGCTGCATGTCATTCATGCATTCTGATTTGCTTCGTAGGTGACAGTAATGCGATGCCAGTGGCTGAAACAACGGGGTCATTTTGACTTTCCAATCATGGGGAAGCCCTCCTTCATAGTTCCTGACATATTTCAACAAAAATGATGCTGACATGAAATAGAATTTAGCTAAAGGAATCTGAAGTGCATCATGTATGAGTTGGTATGCTTCAGTTGCATTGCATGAGCACACTTGACTTGTGTCTCTTCTAAGTAGTGAAGAATTTACTCTAGGGACCTGAAAAAGTTGTCCTTAGCAACCGAGTGTCTGTTGTAACCATTTCTCTTGTACGCAATGTTGTTAACATGGCAGACATAAGAAAACCAACCGAACCATTTTCAGATGTCTCTTATAACCGAGTGTCTCTTGCAATAGTGTCTCTTGTAATGAGATTTAACTATCACATTTACAATGTGACAGCAAACATACTTGCCAACTTTGCGAGATCAAAAAGTGGGACATCTTTTGCAGGGACCTTGCAGTAGGAGACTCCTAGTTTGAATAATCTGCCAGAGAAGTTTTGCATAAAGCATGGTCCACACTGATGGCTCTTCACCAGCTGCAGATGTTGGGGGTTTTGTTGCTCATTAATGAGCATTCTGTAGTAGTTCTAGTTTGCAAAATTTTCTCCTTTTCTCGATGCCATGAAGCATGAAATTCAAAAGTAAAATATACAAAAACTTCTGCTACTATCTCTGATTGGGCCATGACTTTAAGCACATGAGAATTTTAAGTTTACGCTGTGCACCGCACACAGGCCGCCTAGCTTACCCTAAGCCTAAACACAAGCAACCGCAACAGCAAATATGAAATGCAATCAGCCACAGGTACTTTGGCTTTGACCTGATTTGGCTTTGATCGGCTGCTTAGCCGTTGATGCCAATGGTGCTAGCATGGCCATTTGTGGTCATGTTGGCAATTACAATGCAGCTGCAAATTCTGTACTGCCAATTTCCCAAAAACCCTTCTTACAAAGAGAGGGGCAACTTTTCGGAAAATATACAGTGTAGTGGACGCACAATTGGGAAGGTCAGTAAGAACGGGAGTCTAACCCAGGAGAGGAAAGCAACGCCCTCTTCTGTCTCTGCTAATTCGACAAACCTCCTCCCACTTGAAGGCAGAGGTGTAGGCGAGAGGAGGAAAGTCTCTCCTTCTTTTATCTCTCTCTATCTCTTGTGTGGTGTACGTGTGCGTGAGCTCCCCCGCCGCTTTGCCTGTGCCTTGGACACCCAGACTTTGCGTCACCGGTTGCTTTAGGATGCTGTTCCTTCACATATCCGTAACGTCGTCATGTCAGTGCAACGACACCTATGGCAATGTTTGGTATTGTGCCTGGGACGCCGCAGCAGTGTGGTTTCGCTTGTGCGACTTTTGCCGACCATCGAGCACCATGAATCCTATGCGTGTTGGCGCATTACAGTCACGGTGGTGATTATTTTTATTCGCGACCTTCGTGTGTGATGGTGCTTGTTTACCACCACTACATTAGACAATGAAAGTGAGCACCGTCCCTGGCCTTTGAAGATTCCCAGGAGCCACCGTAAAGCAGTGTTTCACTTTGGACGGCGGGCTTATGCGTCGGGTCTTCGGAAACATGTTCGGATATGATTCAGATTAACACAATAGTTGAATTCAAAATGGATAACAGCCGACACGTGGGAGAAGTGGTCTGAGCACAGCGAGGCAAGTGCTCTAAGCGACCTTTCACCTGTGATGCACGTATTTTATATATGCTGCGTTTTAAAAAATGTTGCGCTATTCTTAAAACAAAAATTCAGCTCGCGTGCAAATTTTCAATAAGAGACATGCAAATGTTGGGTCGCGTATTTGTGCACTTTCTTACTGCTGCTGCAAACATTGTTCCCGAGGGATGTTGCTTGCATTGCACGCATATGTGCGGCAGCTCTCGCAAGCTCCCTTTATTAATTCCCTTTTTCGCCTACTTTGCCCCTGCAGCTGCGAACTGATCGCAGAGTACTGCCTAGTGTGATCAGCTCGCAGCTGAAAATTGAATGATATTACATTACTTTAATGATAACTTTCTAGGACTATATGCGCAGTCAAGCCAAGATGGTTGCGGCGAGCCAGTGTGGAATAACAAGTTTTCTTGACTGCACGATAGAACCACATGGTTTCACTGAAGGCAGGTGCCTAACTTTAGATAATGTATTACCTGATGTAAAACAAATAACAGTAACACACCAGAGACTGTCAGCACGTGTCTGTAAATGTCCATCGTGCGAGTAAAAAACTGCAGATGCTTGTCGCTAGTCTCTAGGGTGAACTTTTTAGCAAATGTGAAGATTGCTAGCGTTGGGCATCCCAGCAAACCGGAAAAGTCAGAAAAATGTGAGCATGTCTTAGGTTAAATGCTGCAGTGTTAAAGGGACAGAACACTGGAATTTAGGTCTCAAATTTTTTTTAGCCGCAATGGGAAGATTGATGTCTAAAACGTTCGATTCCACTGTAGACAATTTTTACCAGTAATTTTTCGATCAGTGAATGCGCCCGTTTTTATGTAGTCCGATGCTGGAAACCATGTGCAGTGACCGGGATGACGACTGGTGGTCGACAAAAAAGACGTACAAAAAAAAAAAAAAATATATATAAATTTCACTCGCCAGGCAGTAATTAGACATCTTTTGCTTAGAGTAATGTTCTTTTCAGTTTCATACTCAAGGCTGCTATGGTACAATAATGCACGCCTCGTCGCCGAAAGTTTTACTGGGTACTATCATCGCTTTATTAACAGAATTACAAACCCTGTGGCGCCATCTAGGGCAAAACCTGAAAGCATGCCTCTCGCAGTGCGAAAGGAAGAGTGTTTTTATTTAAGGACGCAGTGCAGAAAGCGTAAAATACTATAATGAATAATAACTTGCGAATATCAGCGATATTTTGTTGACATGCAGTCACGTAGGGTACTACACCACAAGTAATAGGGCTTTTCCGTAGAGCCTCAGTTGGTTTTATGTAATTTTCAATGACAAATTAAAATTGCAAAGCCTCTTTTCTTTGATATTGTAAGTATTCGCCCTGTACTATATAAGGCATGGTCTTTTCATCTCCACCATAATCTCATGAGATAATTTGGCCAGTGTTCTGTCCCTTTAAAGGTAAGTAGTAAGGCTTTGGGAAATCACTGCATGACACAGAAAGTTAAAATGCTTTCCGATGGTTTCACTTTCAACAATAGTTTGCATAGATATCAATTCAGGAAGCAGAAGAGAGGATAACCGATGGTGACTTAGGGTAACCAATCGGATTCCAAGAAAAGGAAAGCATAGCAGGGGGTGGCAGAAAGTTAGGTGGGCGGATGAGGTTAAGGAGTGTGCAGCGGTCAAGTGGATGCAGCTAGCACAGGATCGGGTTAATTGGAGGAATATGGGGGAGGCCTTCACCCTGAAGTGGGCATAGTTCAGCTGATGATGATGACTACTTCAGTTCAACAAGCAGCATCCTTGTACACATATTGTTGCACAGACTCCTTCAGGACGTTGGAGTGGTTGAGCGGGTGCACAAAAACCAAGTACTATGGGTGCACAACTGCTATGTTTAGGGCAATGTATTCGTTCCTTGCTTCCATTACTATGCAGCATCGCTTCGGCATGAGCAAACACCATGAAACCAAGCATCTGGTGCAAGTGCTTGCTTTTTTTTTTTGCTCTGCAAAGGGCTGCTCAAGTGTTTCGAAACCATTTTCTTCAAGTCTGTGCATTTCAATATGAACTTGTGCATGTCTTCCGAGCCTTCAACGAGTAGTAGATGCAATTCAATTCATTAGTCAATTCAATTTGTAGTCATGAAACAAGTAAAGTGCTATTTACAATAGGGTCTAATATGCAAACTTCCCCTCACCAGTGAGTCAACTCAACCCTTGGCTTGCTGCATTATTTTGTTTCTTGCCCGCTGGCTCCTACTTCCTCAACTGTATGTCTATAGCATGGGGGCAGGAATGCCTCAGATGTTTTTACGCATGACCTCTCCTGTACAGCAGCTAGCAGCTGCCATCACTACCATGTCACCACTGTTTTTCGTGTTTTGCACTGCCTGCTGAATCCTGTGTTGTGCAATGCGGGGAAACCAACTTAAATTTCGTTTGGTGCTTCAACGTGAAGCAAAAGCTTGAAAAAAATTTAGAAAGCACTGTGGAGTCTACAATGCAGAAATACGAAAGCCTGAGCATTGCTGGTGCACACAGCTTGCTCTCATTATCATTATCAACTAAATGCACAGTCATTATCATTGCTAATGTCATCATTGTCATTATCACTAATTGCAGCGTCACTGTTATCGCTACCCATCCTCACCATAGACAAAAAGAATTATGATGCATGTTTCACGATTCTGCGATGGCACAGTTGGTTGAAGTGCTTGGCTGGGGATCCGAGGGATGCGGAGGTTCGATTCTTGAAGGAGCCGGGATTTTTTTATTTATTTTTTTTTAACTACTGATGCATGTTTCATGATACCGCGATGGCACAGTTGGTTGAAGTGCTTGGCTGGGGATCCGAGGGATGCGGAGGTTCGATTCTCAATGGAGCCAAGATTTTTTTTAATTTATTTTTTTAACTACCACATTCAAGGTAGACAAGGAGAATTATGATGTGTGTTTCACGATCCCAGGCAAGATGCAGTTGGTTAAATTGTTCAGCTGGGGATCCAAGGAATTGAGGTTCCATTCCAGGTGGAGAACGGATTTTTATTGTTCTCATGACGTTACTTTTGGTTTCAGGTGATGAGATCATTTTAATGACAGCTATAGTGTGACCGAACGAACGCTGACAGTGTGAGCCATTAACACTTTCCTGCCTGTGGAAAATGTGGTGGATTTTGGGTGGTGTCATAATTTTTTAACAAAACTTGCTTGATACAAGAGTGTCTGTATAAAACTGCAGAGGAGAAATTCTTTTTCACAATAGTGTTAATGACAATCCAATATATTTATCGAGTAAGTGATGAAAAAAAAAACTAAAAAAATATTGTAGCTAAAGAATGCACAAAAGCATCAAAGTTCCTTGACACAAATAAGACATCAAAAACATTTTAATGTGTACGCTTTTTAAAACAAGGACCAATGCAACATTGAAGCAAATTCTAGCTTTCTGTGTACTGCATTTGCTGTATTAGGAAAGAAAACAGTAGTCGAAGTCAACTACGCCGAGGTTGACCCCTGGCTGTCTTCTAGTGGAAAATATGACTCTCTGCGCTCGCGGCTGCAAATAATCCTGCCTGAAAGCCATTGACACCCTACAGGTAACAGTTGTAATCTTCAAAACACTGATCTCTTCCGATCAGCGCGCAGCAAAAGCGGAACTTTTCAGGGCGAAAGCGAAACTTATCGGGGCATGGCCGTTGACATTCTGGGTCGGTTTGACGCAGTTTCGCTGTCGGTGCTGAAGTCTGAAGAGCTGAATTCGTCTTCAGAGTGCTGTTAAAATCCAAAAACGAGCTCTCAGATGCTTCAACTTCCATAGAAATGCGCCATTACAACACAGCAGCAGCACACTATGCTGACTCCCTGATGTAAACAAGGAGCTCCAATCACCTGACTCTGGAGACCATCTGTACTGGCTTGGCACAGTGGAAAAAAGTAAAACCAAAAAAAAAGTTGAAAGAAGGGTTCCTCTATTTCTCACTGGATGATGCCACTTGTCAAGAAGTGCTTCGAAAGCGGGAAGATTCGAATCGTGAAACCATCGATAGCAGGCTATTGTTGGGATTAGGTGCGGGCAGCAAAGTGTTAAAGGTATACAGAACAAATATTTAAGAATATTGAGAAAGCACGACAACTGCTTTCTTAAGACATGATTACGCTAGTAAAGACACATAATTCGGGTTAGTTTTGTGCGGATGGCTGTATGTTTTACGTTTTCTGAGCGGCCAATGGGTCAGAAGCAGTGCGCTCCCAACTGTGCATCGGCAGACGCGGTGTCACATTTACCCATAGCAACCTCATGGCCTCGCGGCCCCAACGCCGTAGCCCCCACACCTGAAATTGGATGGAAGTTGGTTGACCGGCTACGTGCAGTGTCAGCTCCCCCGCGTCACGCCGTGCACAATGCTGCGGTGAATGGAATGCTGCAGACGAATGAAGTCAAGGGGGACGCATACGGAGGACACGTATTGCGGACAATTGTTAGCACGTTGGGAGAGAAGGATGAGTTGTGTGCAGCGTGGTTTAAAGCTGCACGCTGAGTCAGCTGTCCCGTAGAAACATGAGCAGCAGTTTTAGGGCGCATTGCATTTTATATATAAAAAAACACATACAAAAAAAAAAACAAAAAGCGTCCGTCTGTGCACTTTGTGTCACAGAGGAAGGAAAAGATGAGCGGGTGCGACCGCTCGCAATGGGGGTGGCTAGGGAGGCATGAGGGAGGCAGGTAAAAGTGACGTGATATCCGGTTTCGTCAAAGCTTTCACAGGCTACTAGGTGCGGTGATTTGAAAAATATCATTAAAATACTTCCTCTCCACTCGTTTCTGCTCATAAAGAGTGTTGTTTTGGCCACTCTCAATGCGATAGCCACTATCTGCTCTAGAAATCTTGGTGGCAATTTTTTTGCTCAGTATACCTTTAAAGGCTTTCGCCAAAAACTCTTCCTTGTTGTCATCCCTTATTGGCTAAAGCACGCAGCTCTTGCATGTCTTTCTGATGAAATCGTACACCATAGACATCAACTACAGTCAACTATTTTACGACTGACCCGTTTGTTAAGGTAAGGCTTGACTGCATGGCTATTGTCGCAAAATGCCCTGGTGGCTCTGCCGCTTAGCAGAAGACGACGAGCAGGGAGAAGGACCAGTCACCTTGAATGAGTGTTCGTGCAGGGTGGCTATGACATCATCCAGTTGCTGGGATGATGGTGGCCGGTGGTGTTGCTTGGGGCGACTGGCCTCCAGGTGGCGCTTGAGGGCGTAGGTCTCCAGGGGACTCAACGAGGGTGGTTTCTGCTCTCCGGCTGATCGGAGCCGCTCCCGCAGCAGCCCCACCAGGGGACCTCGTGACAGCAGGCCTGCCCGTGAAAGCCGCGGCACGTGCAGAACCAGCTCAGACAGGGGGAGCCGCCGTGCCAGGGAAAGCCATACCTGGCCACCACAGCCAAGCCAAGGACGAAAGAAGGGAAGGAAAATGCGATCAATGGGCAATACAGAAGGAAAAGTAACCGGGACATCAGTTCGCTGCGGACCACACTGGCATAATTTCAAACAGCTGGTGAATTTAAGGAAAAGTAACCGGGACATCAGTTCGCTGCGGACCACACTGGCATAATTTCAAACAGCTGGTGAATTTGCTGATACAAGCCAGCTCCTACTGCGAATATATATGTGAATCGGATGATTAAGCACTAGTCTCAGTCACTGTTTGCAAGCCCTGCAGATAGCGCAGTGTCAAGGCTTTCAACCCAACCTGTTCAGAGATAACCTGGATAGGGCCATTTAAACTTATGCAAAACTTCTACAGTCAAATCTTGTTACTACGAACATCACATTAATGAATTTTTCAAATTAACGACTTTTTAATTCCCAACAGATTCCCTATATTTTCAATGATAAAATATTTCAGAATTATCAATTTCAATAGAGCGTATATTTCAGAATAATGTACATATTTTTTTTTCTATAATGTAGGAAAAATGAGTATCATGAATTCGGCTAAATTAACACCGCAGCTTGCAACTCTCACTAGAAACCGCCATTTATGATCCGTGGCTGCCTTTTTTTCCTCCTGCGCCAGTCATTTGTTCGCGCCATTCGCGTGTGCTGGAAGGCTTTTCTTTTTTTGTGGATTATCTTATTGCAACGTTTGCGAGAGATCTGACAATGATTGCAGCCAGCGAAGGTGCCAAGAAGATACGAAAGCAGCTTTCGATGCAAGAAATCATGCAAGGAAAAAGCGAATCGGCCTCTGCAGACAGCTAGTATTTCCTCATCGACCAACGCGATCATTTTGAAAGACCGAGAAGACATTTCAAGGAACACCGAAGGTGAGGTCATGTCGAACTGTGATGTTTTTTTAGTGCATGGACAATGTCGGTGCTTGGCAGGTGATAGGTCGAGAGAGAGGAAACCCCTAAATGCCGCTTGCCACTGCCGACAGGTAGAGAATTCACACAGATGCCAATGTGGGACAGTGTTTGCCTTCACGGAACACTTAATGTTACTACAACGAAGCTTTTTTCATTACGGCTTGCAAGGCCGGCTCTTGAAAACAAGATTAATGCAGTAATGAAGGCAAAAGCCGCTGAAAATAAGTGGCCCACCAGTATTCTAAAAAGTTTGCACCAACAATAGGCTCTACCGCAGTAGTGTAACAGAGCAAAGACGACCCTGCAAATTGAGGCAATGTTCTGCTAAAACTACTGACAAAGTCTTCCTCAAGGCAGACATGTCAGGTATAGGTTTTGTCAAAAATATACAGCCCAAGGGTTTCACTTCTAAGCCCCGTAACGGAGCTCATTGCACTTCTACAGAGTTCAATATCTTGTAGATGACAAACCTCGTCCTCACTGAACTCAAGCTTACATGTATATTCCAGTACTACTTCTAGGAGCCCTATTACAAGGCTGAGAAGTGAACCCCTTAGGCCATATATTTTTGACTAAGACTGTACATACACCAACAGCCCAAGCAATTGATGTGTAACCCCTATCTTCTTTTCCTGAGGTTGTCCCTAACAGAAAAAAGTATAATAACAGGCAGCTCATACAAGAGGGTAAAACTCGTTTAGAAGCGTCTCCTGTCAACTGAACTCCCACAAAGAATGGAGGCCTCTTCTACATTGGAGCCGTAAATGCTCGTCTTCAGCAACTCTCACTAGAAGGTAGCTTCAATGCTGGTGAGAACCTTACTCCCCCACCCCTTTCGCCCCATATAATCTTACCTCCTTGGAGCGCAGCAAGTGGGGAGGCACGTGCTGCAGGGCCAGCTGGTGCTCCTCCACAAGGCGGGCGGCCAGCTGCTCATCCTTTGTATGCCGCACCTCATGCACTGCCTTCAGGTAGGCCAAGGCTTCCTGGGCCTCTCCCTCCTCCTCTGCGCTAGATTTTTTATCAGCCTCCTGCTCTTCCACCATCTTGATGGCTGCCGGCAGTCCCCGCGCCAGATAGCGCAACACGACCGCCACTCCTGAAACCGCACATGCACACACCACTGCGACATCTACAACAAATGCTACTGCTATATGTTACCTTAAACATACCTCAACTGCCCCTGCAATCTACATTGAAAATTGGCTGCTAGAACTGGCATTTAATCCAGCAACTTTGGCCTCAACAGCCAAATGGCATAGGAGACTGACTTCATTTATGAGAACAGAGCACCAGAAGCTATGGAAATGGCTAGTCCCCTGAGGCACTAGGTGAACTGCTGTGTTTTCGCTTGTGACACTTCGAATCTTGCTCGGGAATGAACTCTTGTATGCCTGCAGGATACTCACGCCATAACAAGAAAACAGTGCTCAGGTTGGCATTACTCCCGTTGTTATGGCAGGAATTGTTGCTGACATATGGCATGGTTGAATGACAGTAGTATACTAAGCATGAAAGTGTCCCAACTCCAGTGTGCCCAACGCACAATTTTTACAGGTATTTAATGAATCCAGAAACAAGAAAAAGAACAAGGCCTGTCATTAGGTAACACAGTCACATGCGGACTTCCTTATACAAAACAAAAATAGGACTTTTTTGTGCACTTTTTATTTGCACAGATATTTTTGTGTGCTTTACTGCTGAACAATAAACAGATGTTTTACAAAAACTCATGCTTTTGAATATGAAAGGTCCCATAAACGATATTCATATATAATCACTTTATAATTATTTGAATTATAGCGACAGTCAGTCACGAAGTGCTAAAGTGACTAAGTGAAATGCAAATGACAGAGGCATCTTTTTTATATACAGTTCTTACTTAAAATAATTTGCTATACACAAGTGTATTTGGTTTTGCAGACGCTCGTTTCCCAAAAGAAAATCATTCTCTCCGCACCAGGAAATCATGACAATAGCTACCGGAAGAATAAATGAAACATAGGGCTTGCAGGACCAAATGACACACTTTTGCTTATTGGTGCAGAGTTTTTTCCAAACAAAGTAAAAGAAAAGTGTTTTTTTTTTTTTTTTCTTCTACAAAAGTGCCTCTCGAAGATCATAAATTGCTGCATGGTAGGCTGCCAACTTGTCATTTACAGAAAGAAAGTCCCGCTCGATATGAGATGTTTAGCTGAAGGACATCTGGTTAAGCCAATGTCATTCATTTTGCGCGCTAACAGCAAGACGAATATGAGTCCCTGCAAGCAAAGCGAGCAGAATATGACGTGGAAACAGTAAGGGTAGTCAAGTAAGCCTGCAGCCCACTGAATTTGTTCCACCCAAAAGCACAGAAGATCGCATAATATGTGTGGCGAATTTGCTTTGTCTCCTGCTAAGCAGTGGATAGATGACTGTGAAGTCTGTGGTGAAATAGACACCGCCACATATCCTTACCATTGTTTTTAAATTACTTCTTTTGTAGTGTGCTGTGGGGCAGTTCTTTGTAATTAATCGTTTTTTTGCATTCTGCTTTCAAGTAGATATTGTTAGAACCACCGAGCGCACATTAGGAATTCGCATCGATCTCTTGCCTCCTGGGTGACTGACACACAGAGGATGACTGGGAAAAGGCCATCATTGATGGCCCATCGTGTTTTTCAGCCATTCGGAATTTGAAAATATGATGAAGCACTGGGCTCGTGGTTCATGAGTTGGCTTAGCCATGTCAGACCTTCATATTATGGCCAACGGCCAATCTTGGCCCTAGTTGGTTCAGTAAAGTGTACTGCTCTGGAGGTCATGGTTTATCTTGCTTTGAACAAAATGACCAATGGGGAATTCTTTATACGTGTTCCCTGAAAGCCCGAAAATGGGTATTAAAGGAGATGTGCAAAGAGTTTTTTTTTTTTTTTTTTTTTTTGTTAGGGGAGGTGGGCGACTCCTCCCCTCTGCACCATTCAACTTCCCCCCTAAGCTAGGATAATAATTTTGTTAAAGAAAAAACAGTGGCAGTTCTCAATCCACAAACTAGCAGGAAAAATACAGCTGACAGCCAAAAGAGCAGGAAGTTGTGGAATGGTGGTTGAAACGAATTGCAGTACTGCGAAAAGCTTGCTGGCAAGCACACGAGCACAGGGCGACACGTGACAGCATAGCTTTTCCTACCTGGCCTGTGTGCGGGTGGTCGAACATGAGCCAGTCGCAGCAGGTCAGCGTGCGTCCATCGGTGGCGCCGCACCACTCGGGTAGTCTGCGCTGCCAGCCGACGGGCCCCGCTTTCGCCATTTTCTACCTCGCCGGCCGTATACCAGCGTGACACTGCCCGACGGTGGGCCCGGCCCCAGCCCGTGCCTTCGCTCACCTCCTCGAGGTAGCGGGTGACCGCAAACAGCTGTGCGGGACACCTGCACACCTGCGATGTCACCTCTGGTCACAAGTCCATCAAGAACAGGCTCCCAAGAAGGGAGTAAGCTTTGGAGAAAAATGCACTGTCTTAAAAGCAGCACAGGTGGTTGGCAGTGTTGGGCAACTTTTAACATTCGATATGAGCGTTGGCATGCAGAAACTGCTGTGTTTACACCCACAAATGATGCTTTTTGTCTCCTATCATTTTCCTCGCAACACTCTGCATGTTGTAGTCAGAACCAAGACACGAATATAATATCGTTTTTTTTTTTTCCTTTTCCCAAAGCTTTCTGAGATGGTTACTGCAACCTCCACAACGCTCTGCCTGTTGTACCTGGAGCCAAGGCATGAATGCAATGTCTATATTTTTTTCCTGATGCTTTCTGAGATCATTACAGCAACCTCAAACATTAGGCTTCTAAGCTGGGACGAGGAGCCAAGTTCTTTTTTTTGCCACATTGGTATGCACTGGCAGAGTGAGTGACGGAGGAGGCATGCATGTGCCATAAAACAGCAACGAGGAAATGATAGGAATAGTAACAGTCTCAATTTCAGCTGACACTTTGAATATGCTGTAACAGAGGCAATGGGGGAGGGAGAAGAAGAGGGGAGAAAGAAAGAGGAGCCATAGCGCAGGGCTCCAAATTGATTTCAACCACATGAGGTTATTTTCAATGCGCTCTGACACTGAACAACATATAACCATCTTATGCATATCCTGGCCATTAAAACGCGGATGCCACAAAACGCAGAGGGTGCATGCGTGCAGTGCGATGTCGGTAGAAGTTGACAGGATCCCGGGCCAGAGACAAAGCTGCTGCTGCTACTAGCTTGAAAGCAATCAGTAGGAACCATCGAGAAGGACAAGGCACACAAGTAGTAAAGAAAAAAAAAAAGAAGGATCAACGCATACAACACAGAACTGTACAGCATGAAACACAAAGCATCAGCAACACTAGCCACAGCTGCGCAATATTGTGTGTGCTTTCAAATGGCCATCACACTCAACTGTGTCAGATGCGCCTCTCGAACAACATTCACCACAAAGGAAATGACGCTGCATTGCTTTAGCTACAGCTGCCCAAAACATTTTGAACTCATTTATAGCCCTATTAGCTATCTTTTCTTTTTTAAGCTGAAGGTCACGTAATGTTCATGCAAATGTGGTAGTTAACACCGACATATAAACACCTATAAGAAAGTACACGTGAACACTTAAGAAAATTAATTCCTTTCACCTTGTACGACTAGTTTTCTCGACAATGTTCTCTCTTTCGAAAGTATTGCACCTGATTCCGCTAACACCAACTATACAGACATGCAAAGCAAAAGCAGGCAAACGCTTACTGCAACCAAAAATAATTAGAATACTGTTTCTGACAAGCACCTATTGGTAGCAGCACTAGCGCAAAACAATTTCTAGAGGACGGTACTTGCTGTGCAGCTGATGAGAAAAACAAACAAATCTCAGTAGTGAAACATTCAAAACCAAATTAGGTTTCAAACAGCCAGATGCTACCCCTCTGCCCACCCCAATGTGTTAAAATTAGAAAGATAAAAACAGGTGCTGTAAGGAACTGCTTCCGAAGAATTTAGGCCAACTGGGGATCTTTAAACGGCCCCAAAATAACCCCATCCAGCTTTTGTATTTTGTGCTTGTGGCTCATTCTGGTTATCTCGCTGTGTGTCCAGCAGATAAATGCACATTTATTGCAGAGAATATCCCATTTTAACCCCCCTCCCCCCCTTCCTATTCCAACTCGTCACAAAAATTCCATTCCATTGAAGGTTTTGTTTCTCACAGGTGTAGGTACACACAGATGTAGGTGTTTACAGGTGTAGGTTAAAAAAAAAAAAAAATGGAATGGTTCTATCACTGACAATGCAGTTTACTTGTAAAACTGGCTAGTGATGGCGCCACCTGTATTTCAATTTCTGGCCTTTACCAGATTACAGAAGTTCTGCTTTCAGTGAAACTAGCATCAATTGGAATGCAGTAACTGTAACTTTTTTATGCAGATAAGCATTATTCCCCCAAAAATTTATTTTATCGCACAAACAGCTCAAGGGCATTTAGAGAATGACAAAAGATAAATGTTCGGAGGACACAATATTAATCTCTTAATCTGTGCCTCTGCTATCTCACATATACCCCCTGGCATGTATTCATAAGGTATCACATCATGTGAAAGACTGCCTGACATAAAGCCCTATTTTGAACAAGCATTTATGAAACCAGGAGAAAGAAATGGGCAGGGCATGTAGTGAGAAGAGAGGATAATCAATGGCCACTAAGGGTAATCAATTGGATTCCAATGGAAGGAAAACGTAGCAAGGGGAGGCAGAAAGTTAGGTGGACGGATGAGGTTGTTCTCAAGGGTCAAGTGGATGCAGCTAGTGCAGGACCCGGTTAATTGGGAAGAAATGAGAGACATCCAAGGAACCTGATGGGTTCGATTCCCACCTAAAACGACAGTAGAACACTCGTTACACAGTCATTTTCTCGCAATGTGCGTTGCTGTCCTCACCAACTTCCATTTGTGCTGTGTGTCAGCTCCAAAGAAAGAACACGCAGGCACTTGCACATGCAGGCCAGTATTTGAACACATGGCCGCATTTGCTATCAATCACTGGCACTTAGACTTTCTCCTTCTAAATCTAATTATTCCACTAATTTCTGCAGACATGCCAAGCAAAGTGGAGGAAGTGACTCTCCGCCCACCATCATACACTATAAGGGGAATAAATTAATAGTACTGAGTGAGACCATTTGCAAGTATAACGTCAGCATGAAACGGAATGTATTACTAACAATTAACCAAAGGTTATTTCATCAACACGAATGAAAGGTGCACTTCTCCGAAAACCGAATTCATTCTTGCCTGAAACATACTATTTTTAAAATTGGATCTATCCATACATGCATGGGGAGAGGAAGGAAGCCAGCATCAAAGCTTTCACAAGTAGCACCGCCTCCTGTGCTGCACCTCGATTAGCACCCCATCAAACTCATATTTGTAAGGAAAGGATTGTAGCCACATGCTAAGCCAAGCTATAATTGCAAAACTCCCTATGGGGCCCACATATTGAAACCATCACATTATATGGGGAGGGGGTGTTCGATAAACAGTCTAGTACTACTCAGAACAGGAACACAGTAAAAGAATAGAAGCTGCACTAAGGCATGAATAACTGACCGGTCGGCTCATAGGTGGCACGACCGTCAGCAATGGCAGCAGTTAAGGTTTCGAAGTGGAGCTTGCTATATGGCACATTAATGAGACCTGAAGAAAAGCATGTGACCAAAGTGCACTTACCTGCGGAAAGGCAGAGTAGGCTGCTGTCTTGGTGGGTCGGTGGTCTGACGCTGCACAGAGTGCGAGCACATACGCAATGGCTTCTGGGCATGCTGAGTGCTGAGGCGAATCATCGTTGCAGGCTGCCGCACGAAGCAGCTCCTTGACCAGCTCGGGGCCCCTGTGTTCTTCCAGCAATGCGTGCACTGTTGGTGCTGACTCGCTCGAGAACTTGGCGCTGGTTCCCACCACACCACCTGCTTGGTAGCGACCACCTTCAAGGCCCGTGCGCAGAAAGCGCCGCAGTCGCAACAGACTCTCATCGTCACTGCCGCCCATTGTGAATGGTGACCTGTACGGCATCAAGCACATAGTTGTCAATTTGTCATGGCAGGTATAAACACAGCAAGGAACTTGTACCGGATATGTTATTTCCAATTAGAGAAGCAAAACTGGACAGCTTCATGGTGGTTTAGTGTTTTCTGCAATCTAAGCCTTCACTGAATACACTGACATGATATAATTCCCACACTCAGTACCTTAATTTGTATGAATACCATACTCACTGTATCAGGAGGGAGGGCTGGCCTGGCAAAGGGAAAGCACACAACAGATGCTAGCTCACTTCTGATAAACATATTTTGAGGCTGTATGGCATGGTATTGTTGGGGAATGATGTCCCACAGATATATATGGGCCACGAAAGAGGCTGTAGAGAAAGACTCCATAATCATTTCGACAATAATAATTTTGGAATCCTTGAAAGCACAAGTGACACTACAAAACAAATGGACACTTCCCTATTCCATTTCCATTGAAATTTAAACCCAAAATTCTGAGAAACTGAACTCGAGATACATCCATGGGGCTCAGCAAAGCGGGGCCTCATATGTATGACATGCATTATTTCACATAATGCGGGTGGTTACAACTGTATATAATGTGTATGTGCACAATTACAGGAGCATTAATCAGGTGATCAGTGATCAGGCGAGCAGCAAAGTGCATGTCAGTAAGGGGTGAGTGGAAAACAAACGAGGATATGGAAGGGGAGGCCATTGATGCTGCCGAGCCATATTTTTAAAGGAGCTTAGAGCATTTCCAAACTACCTCCTGGCAAGTCTGCTGGTTTGTTCTGATACTCAAACTAGTCCTTGATGAACCAGCTTACGGTTACGCAATAATTTTGACTGCCTGTGTGTACATGCGCAAATAAGCATGTGTCATGTCTAGAAATAATTAAAAAATGCCATGCAAGTTTGCATGTTTTCTCGTAATAGAAACTATCTCCAGAAATAAAATAAAACTACTATTACTTATTGCAGAAACTAAGAACTTCACTTTCTGCCCTCGGCAAGTTAAAGGGAGCCTGAAAAGACATTTAAGGCCACATATTGACCTTGATGCAATGTGTGTGCCTGGCCCAGCCAAACGCTACCAATGCGCCATGCCCAGCGGTGGTATGATGGCAGCACCTTTCCGGGATCATCGCTCGACCACTATGCCAATGAGTTTCTCCTAATGGGGCTAGTAAGTCATTGGCCTCAAAAAACAATTCCAAGTGAAACCTATTTCAACCTGTAAAAACAACCCATGCGTTGTACTTTAATTTAAATAGTCAGCATATAAAAATGAACATTTTAGCACATCGTCAGTGCTAGGCTCAACCAGTCACACATTTGTACTTGTATCGCTTTGTCTATTCACTGTTTTATGCATTGTAAATATTTGTAGTGCTCATTTTGCATGCAGTATAATTTCGAACTATGCCTGAATACTCGCATTTCAGAATCGCCAAACTTGTATGCTTCATTTATTTTGTAAAAAGTGTGCAGAGATGTTCATGTCCCTTCTCTTCGCCACTCCTCTCTAGACTTCACGTTGCCGTCCTCTCCCAGCCCCTATTAATTTTTCTGGTCACTGTTCAGTGCTTAAGATATTAAATAGCAATTGCTGTGGCCACCTACATTCTTTTTCCTTCATTTTTATTGATTTTAATAAAATACTATGCATGAACCATAATTCTTTTGTCACATGAACTAATCGAAGCAAAGCGCAATAGACAGCAGCAGTTCTTGAACGTTCTGTTCACG
This sequence comes from Amblyomma maculatum, assembly GCF_055883805.1. NCBI lineage: Eukaryota > Metazoa > Arthropoda > Arachnida > Ixodida > Ixodidae > Amblyomma > Amblyomma maculatum. The sequence continues at coordinate 411,561,789 of NC_139344.1, forward strand.
TAAAAAAGTTGTTCTTGTATGAATTAGGTCCATCATGCCTGTGAGAACATGTAAGTGTATCTGCCAAATGTCAAAAACCCAGCCTTCACATCACGTGACAAGCTTGTCTATTCTTTCAGTGCTGCAGCCTTCCAGCAATTTGGGGAATTAAAAACAAAGGAAACACAGCCCGCATACGCAATAAAATATACCTAATAAGCTTAAACTTATTATGCAAGTTCAGCTATTAAAGAAAAAAATGAACGTGCAACGGAAACCTGATCAAGGGATGCTTGCATAACATGGTACCCGCGCTAGCTGCAGCGGACCTCTAATATGAAGCACAGCCTTTAAGCCAATATGGCGTTTACTTAACTACCTGTGTAACGGTGTCATTGCGCATATTCCGAGAGCGAAGAGGCGATGTAACAAAGCAGCGGCTCACATCGCTTTCGGAAAATACTAAACGCGGTTTATACTACTAAGAAAATGATTGCGCGGCATTTTTCATCTCGGCATTTTTCAGCACGGCTTAATAACTCTACACTATTCCCATAATGCCAGCAGTTTTGTAAAAGGTTCCAGGCAAAGACTTCCGAGCTCTAGTGGAACTTGGTGTGAACGAGTCTGCATACAAGCAGAACATACGATTGTAAAGCAGCCGTTCACGCGAATCATTTACAAGCCGTCGCCAAGCGATATTCTGAGGCATTTTTGTGTAGAGTTACCACACGCAGTCCATGTGTGCTTCGACACGTAGGCCCACTATATAACTCGCAATACTTGGCGATTCGTGCTACCGATGACACACCCACGAATTTATCCCAGAAATGCAGCCCACGAACTGTGGAAGCGTGTGGTTGAAGAGCGCTCCACATAACTGCTCTTGACTTTCGCTCCACCGAGCACATAAAACGGCCATAAATCACGTTGTGCGGCAGATGATTTGGACAAGGAAACAAGCTGCCAACACGCCACTTGAAAGGCGAAACCACTTGTCTTGAGCTATACACGGCTGGGCTCGACGAAGCGGTTGCTTTTAAGTTATCCGTCTCGCCAGTCGGCGGCGACAAGCGTACGCAGCTCGCAATAACTGATCACTCATTTTCACTTTCGCTCACAACGCCGTCACGTCAGAAACCAAACGATAACGTGGCTTCTGCGACAGCATACAGCACGCGAAGCGGACGCACACTGTTGCACGCTAGAAGTTTTGCCCGATTAAGCGTGGTCTTCACTACCAAGCCCTAAAACAAGGCTAAACGAGTCGCATACTTGAAAGAAATACTCTGGCGTATTCACCCAAACTGGTCAGCGCTCAGACAGCAGGCGGGTGGGGCACCGATTGAAACGAGGCCAGCGATACCAGACCAGAGAGGTCAGTCGCACAGCTGACAAAGGCCCGACATTTAATTTTTGGACCGCACTTACTTATGTCGTCCAAAATTTAAATCAAAACCTGAACAAAATAACTTTATCCAACAAGTTATAAAATAAAAACTAGTTTATGGATAATTTATTATTTATGTTGGTTTTAAACTATACGTTTTAGTAAAGTATAAAAAAAAAGCACGGCTTAGTTGTCTGCGAGCCTGTTTTAAAATGGCGCCGCCCATTTGTTGATGGAAACGCGTGGTGTGCACGACGCGACAGCGGCGACGGCAGCGAAACCATAGAGCCATGGGAGAACATGAGAGACAGGGTGACGACTCCCTGCGTAGCCGGCTCATGGCTGAAGATGATTACATGCTCCACTTGGTCGACACAGTGCACCCGAAGTACTACTTCGACGCCGACACCGTGGAGGCGCTCACTGAAGATATCAACCGCAAATTGGAAGGTCGAGCTCAAGGTAGGCGATTTTCTTTTTGCACTGTGTCAAAATATTCATTGCAGTTAGTCGAATCGGAAATATCCGCAGTGCTTTGATGTGTCCTTTCGCACGAGTCTTCGTTGCTGGCGATATGACGCGCAGAATGTGTCGTGCGTGATACTGGTCGTGCCGTGGAGGTAGAGTGTGAAATATGCTTATTTTTTACGTTCTCTACTCACATTTATTGACGTATATTAATGGACCCCAGACAGTTTTAAGCATTAATTTTATGAACAAAACACACACAGGCTCTATATAAGTCCAGTCGGTATCATGGCAGTCTCAGAAGTTATGTTGGAGCTCTTTGTGCGTTTCCAAAATGTTCAGCGTAGGAAGCCCGTTATACTTTGTGGCACGGGCAGAGGCTCTTTATTTTTTTTTCCTTTTGCATGCCTTAGCATAATATATGTCTCTCTGCTCAAGGCCGTTATATTTGTGGCACGGGCGGAGGCACCGTATTTCTTATTTTTGGGTGACCTCGCCACCCAAAGTCCCTCTGTTCAGTGTCCAATTCCTACGGCACAAATTCGTCAACAGTACCTACGGTTCAACTGCTAGTGTTACCAGACTAAACACCACCTGTTGCAATTTTCTGGCACCTCTGTTTACACTGTATGCGCGCTACTCTTTTTCGGCGGCTCAGGTGTCAAAAAGGTGCACAAGATAGCACGTTTGGATCCAAGTCTGCGTCAGACTGTCAGCCAGCTGCTGCAAGCCAATCAACCCACCAGCAAGAAACGCCGGAAAGCCAGTAAGTGTGGGCGTCATTTTGCCTTCTCGGCTGTTATAATTACTTAATGACAGCCTGCCATCTAGCTATCATTCACCTCTTGTTGGTCTGGTTACTGCTCCATCTTCGTATGCAGCAGCAACAACATGCAATTGCAGCTTGTGCCACGTCTAGGCTGTATTCATGGTTTGGTTTAGTCCTGCGAGCATCAAGCTTGGGAAAAGCGTGATGAAGCTCTCCTTAAACTTAACTATGTATGTAGATTCACAGTTTGGACAGGTTTTTGTTTTCCTTTGGGTTTGAATCATCAAGATTCAACAATATTGAAGGATCAGCTAATTCCTTGGTCATTCAGTGCACCCTACCCTGTTTACTACAAATGAACTGAAAACTTCCTATACTGCTTCTGAATGACAGCGAGCTTGCACTGTGTGGGTTTCAGGCTGTACTAAACGCTTGTTCCGCCTGTTCCGCCTGTTTCGTAGAGGCCACCCTGCACTCCGCTGCACTGGACCGTGCAAGCTCCCTGGATGAACTAAGACATCGCCTCAGCAACAAGATTGAGGCACTCAGAGGTATGGGTTTCCAGCGTTTCTTGTGAAAGCACTAAACCGAAGGTTCAGAGCCTAGCAAAATCCACTAACATTTGTATGTCCACCTAATATAGGCATCTACCAAAAAGTAAGGCAGATACTGCTCTTCTTTTTCACCCAAATCAATTTAGCCTGAGTTGCTTTGGGACGTTAAACCCCACAAATCAATCACCCAAATCAAACCAACTAAAGGCTTTTAGTTCAGTTTAGTTTCTTTTTCCCCCAAATCAAACCAACTAAAGGCTTTTAGATCAGTTTAGTTAGTTTAGTCTATAGGGTTTTTAACATCTCAAAGCAACTCGGAGGGCTGAAGAAATTTTGACCACCTGGTGCTTTTAATGAGCACTTTACAGGGTGGATAGTAACGGGCACAATACAATTTAACAGTATAATGGCTTATGGCAAAGGATGGGCACAGCATCTTTCATTTTGCCGACTTTCTTATCTAAATTAGTCTGGAGACTAGAGGCTGTTCACCTTGGGTACCTGCTGCATATATGGGTACGATCCGCCACGAAAATCACACTCCCTCACTCAGATTTTCAAGGGCTGACAGGAGCGCATTGGACAGTGCAAGAGCCGTGCTGCCCTACAGAGCCACCATCCCTATCTTAAGGCGAACCCATGATCTCCTTACAGAGAAAAGAACACTCTTCTCGGGGCTCCCATCGGCATCTCCAAGCCACATATGGGCTTCTGCCGCACTAGGCGCACTTATGGTTATCTGAAGGCGGAACGGACATATGGGCTTCTGCCGCACTAGGCACACTTATGGTTATCTGATGGCGGAACGGACATATGGGCTTCTGCCGCACTAGGCACACTTATGGTTATCTGATGGCAGAACGGATCACTGGCCCATCAGCGCAACTATTTGGTCATTGACCTCTTTTCTAAGCATTTCACCCTAGAAGAGCCGACCACAAGGTGGGGGGAAAGCTTGTACCCTTTTGAAACCCGGTGGTACCCAGTGGCACCGGTGATCGAACCTGGTACCTCCCGAATGCAAGGCAGATGCCCTACCACAAGGCCACTGCTTCGAATAAGGTAGGAGTGAAAGAGAGAGGCACTTTAGTGGAGGGCTTTGGAATAATTTCTGCCATATAGTGAGTTTTACGTGCACTGACATCGCTGTGCCAGTTTCTAAATGCTGAACTGCATAGCAAAACAATGCCAAACAGTGCTTTCGCACATCTTAATCAGGTTCATCATCATCAGCCTGATTATACCCACTGCAGGGCGAAGGCCTCTCCCATATTTCTCCACTTAACCCGGTTCTGTGCTAGCTGCATCCACTCGACCCCCGCGAATTTCTTAACCTCATCCGCCCGCCTAACTTTCTGCCGCCCCCTGCTACGCTTTCCTTCCCTTGGAATCCAGTTTGTTACCCTCAGCGACCATCGGTTATCCTCTCTGCGCACTACATGTCCTGCCCATGTCCATTTCTTCTTCTTAATTTCTACTAAAATGTCGGTAACTTGAGTTATTTCTCTGACCCACTCTGCACGCTTTCTATCTCTAAATGTTACCCCTACCATTTTTCGTTCCATAGCCCTCTGGGTTGTCCTCAACTTAAGTAGAACTCTCTTGGTTAGCCTCCATGTTTCAGCCCCATAGGTGAGTACAGGCAAGATGCAACTGTTGTATACTTTCCTCTTGAGCGATACCGGTAAGCTGCTAGTCATAATCTGCGAGTGCTTGCCAAATGCGCTCCATCCCAATCTTATTCTTCTTATTTCCTTTTCGTGGTCCGGATCTGCGGTTACTACCTCTCCTAAGTGGACATATTCGCCTACTACTTCCAGTATTTCGCTACCTAATGTAAACTGCTGTTGCTTCCCGAGGCTGTTGAACATTACCTTAGTCTTCTGCATATTGATTTTCAAGCCTACCTTTCTACTTTTCCTGTCTAGGTCATCAATCATTATTTGCAGTTCATCCCCGAGTTGCTTAGCAAGGCAATGTCATCAGCAAATTGCAGATTACTGAGGTATTCACCATCTACCCTTATCCCTAACTGCTCCCATTCCAAGTCTCTGAATACTTCCTCTAAACAAGCTGTGAATAGTACTGGGGAGATTGTGTCTCCTTGCCTAACACCTTTCTTTATGGGAATTTTGTTACTTTCTTTATGCAGAACTATGGTTGCTGTGCAGCCACTATATATATCTTCCAGCACTTTCACGTGGTGCTGGAATCTCTGCTTAATGAGGTTAAGCAGAGTTAAACCTCAGCTTTTTTTTTTTTTTTAAACATGGCAGTGTTAAAGGCACCGTTGTGCAGATCATACTGCATTGTGAGCGAAAATTCACTGGCGAGGTTCTAGCAGGTGACATGATTGGTACTGATTGTTCAGCAGGTTACGTCACGTCACTAGCCCATATGACATGGCTGGAGTTACAAACTTAAGCTTCTTATTTGAGGTGACAGAGCGAGATGGGGATCGAACCCTCTAGGACCCTTGGGCGAAGATTAGGAGACTATTCCTAGGCCACATGGACACGTTTATACGGTTCGGTTGAAACAGGACTTTATAGGGAGTGGGTGGTCTTTCACATAACTTTGTAGGCTATGGCTGTATGGTAATGAATATGTGATGGATAATAGCAGTACAAATTAAGGCATTATTAATTAAGTGTGCAGCAAAGTGTGTGTGTGCAAACAATGATTTGCAAGAGGAGGCACAGATAGGAGCATTAGCACTATTGTGTTGTACCTTTAAAGATGGAGCTTAAGTGTTTCCCGAACTTTTTGCTTTTGTTGTGTAATCTTGGGTACAAGAAAAACAGGCACTCATGGTTCTTCATTCTTAGCATCTTCATATTAAGATGATGCCCTAAATTTTGCATATTACACTGCTTTCGCTGCAAGAGGCACAGATAGCACTAACGTGGGATGCAGTAGGTCCCGGATATATACAATTATTACTAATATTGAACATTCAAAGGATTCCCTTAAAAAATCCCATGCACAGGTTTGGACTACTGAGCACGCTTATCGAACTCCCGTAAATGATGGATCTGATATACGAAATGGTGCTTCATGCCCCTGCATGTGGCACATCTAACAACACTCCCGCGATCATTTTTCGTGCGGTGCTGGGCACAGCCTTGGGTGCCTACTTGCTCTGCTAAGCACTTGAAGACGTCGTAAAACTGCATGATGCAAAACAATGCTGCACATGATTGGCGGTAGCTTTCAGTTCAGCAGCATCATTTTTCACGTGGCAATGCTTTCGTGTGGAGAGGCAGTGTTCGATGCTGCTCTGGCCATACTGACACGTGATGAAGCTGATCTGGCAGACCAAAAGCTACTGGCAGCTATCACGAGGCTTGCAACCCCTCTTTTTGTTCTGAAGGCAAACTGTTAATTTCTATTGAATTACTATTCTCAACGCTGATGACTACCAAAACCGACTCTCTCTTCTTCTAAAAGTTACACCCAACACCTTTAATAATTTCAATCGCTGGGGAAACCCCTACTTGCATATTGCTAGCCTGAATGCTGAAGGAATTGGAAAAGCCGAATGAATCTTCAGCATGATGAAAGGTGGTGCTTACGATGCTCAAGAAACATGATTGGGCCTCTTATGCTAGGCAGGGGCCAGTAAAACCTCGTTACAAGAGGCACTCAAGGGGCCCAAAAAAGTTGTTTCTTGTAAGCAAGGTCTCTTGTAACCAAAAATTCTAAAAGCACTGCGTTGATCAGTTTAGTGCATATCAGCATATAAATTCATTCACACACATTAGCAGGGTATTGTTCAGGAAAGCTTGAAGTTATTCATACTATAGTATGTATCTTAGAGGAGAGTGTATTCCTTCCCAAATTCTGGAGATAAAACACTTCACTTTGCAAGCCTTCCTGTTGCTCTAATACCTTTGAAGCACTCTTACATGCTCATCACCCTCAGATGCTGACACTTTTCCTTTGAAATGTCCTTGTAGTCATCCTCTGTGGAACATGTGCCATTTAATTGCATGAGAATTGCACAGCCTATAATGTTTTTGGGAGCACACAAGATCTGCATCTGCAGATACGAATTCCTCAAAAGATTTTGGTACCTCAGCAGTTGCTTGGATGTTCGCCCAAGCTTCATCTTCAAGGAAGCTTTCCACAGTATCCATATATGGGCTGTCTTACATCATGTCACCACATATAAAGCCTGCTTGTCTGACACAGTTTTACACAGCTTCATTTCTCAGGCCATTCCAGACACCTAAAATCACCTGAACAGCACACTTCAAACTTCATATCAATTACTAGTGTACAGTCTTGCTGCTTGTCGAGCAACAGGCGTCCTACTAACCTTGTTTTGTACAGCAACTTGACAGAGTGCATAATGCCTTTGTATATTAGTTGAAGGAGCGTGTGGGGTTTAAAGGAAAAAATAACTTTGGTGGCTTTGAGCACATGAATTTTGGTGCTGCTAGAAGCATTGTCTACAAAGACAAAGACAGCAGGATTCTGAGCGTTTATCCTGTGGTCAAATTTTTACAGCGAGGAGTTAAAAATGCTGCATGTCATTCATGCATCATGTACGAGTTGGTACGCTTCAGCTTCACTGCATGAGCATACCTGGGTTGTCTCTCTTCTAAATAGTGAAGAATTTACTCCAGGGACTTGAAAAAGTTGTCCTTAGTAACCGAGTGTCTTTTGTAACCATGTCTATTGTATGCAATGTTGTTAACATGGCAGACATAGGGAAACCAACCAAACCATTTTCAAATGTCTCTTATAACTGAGTGTCTCTTGTAGCAGTGTCTCTTTTAATGAGATTTAACTTTAGTTGCAAAGCACCATCCGTGGTGGCTTCGATGTGAACCAGGCTAGGCCTAGCTCACTACACTCGGTGAGTGAAATATGGCGGTGGAAAGTGTATCCAAATCTTTGGTGCACCCTACTTCTAGGTTTCAGGTAATTTTATTCATTGCCACATTGTGCATAGCATATCGAATTATTGATATATTTTAACTATTTCGTGACCCCCTTTGAACTCTCCATATATGCGTTTATATCCGGGATCGACTGCAGTTGAGATGTGCCTATATATTAGTTATATTAATATTAAACTTTAGCTTTTCGTCGAAAGTGAAATGTGAGCACATGGCTATTGCTCGCTGCTACCAATTTTTCTCCTAACTTTTTTTACATTCCGTCACTGTTGATCAGTTCGAAGGCTTGTGGTTTTAATTGAAAGGCGCATTTTATTGCCTATGAACAGAGAATAATTGTGTGGTTACTTAAACAATCTTAATTTTGTTAGCATTGAAACGTGCAGTTCTGATGTGCTGAATTCATGCTGTACAAGGAATGGTGTGCACCTTGTGCTACCACGGTCGAAGTGGCAGCGAAACCAATTTCCAATGGTCTAGAGAGGAGTTGTTTCGTTCCTCATCCAATGAATAGTTCTTTATGCATAGCTGTTTGGTGTCATAGCAGGTTTTGTATCTTTAATTCCTTCTTCTTCTTGGAACTTCCGCTTAGTTCGACTGACAAAGTTTTATTTGAGAACTGAGTTATGAGTAGTCGCTGTTTATTGACAGCAGTTAGCATGCAAAGTGTTTTTGTGCAATGCACTGTGCAGGTTTGCCCACTGCATTGGCTAGAGATTTCCATGATTTCAAGAGGTTACTATGTTTATAGTAGCGCTATACTTGTCTGGTTTTCTTTTGTCCAAATGTTCTCGTTTCATCACTCGTGGCTCTAGTTACCTTCATCAGAAACATAGCACGACACTTCTGTGCATATCTGTGCAAGTATTCATTTGTGTACATGCCTGGAAACTTTCGCGAGTGTGTAGGTACCTGCTGATTTCATTGTGCAGTCTTCTTGTGATGCATGTGAGGTGTTCTTGTTCATTCTCCTGACATTATTTGGTCAGCGACGAGTTTGTTTTGCGGACGTTGGTGCAGGAAAGCGGCCTGTAGGAGGGGAGCGGAAAGCCGCTAAGCGAGCTGCCAAGCCACCGTCCAAGCCGACATCGGCCAAGCTCCCAAAGTCAGGCCAGGAGAGCGTTTCCGCTGCGGATAAGAAGAAGAAAGCTAAGAAAGTGCCGCAGCAGCCTCCTGCCGTCTTCAACCGCGATGGTCGCATGGTATTCAGCAAGTTTGACCTAGCCGACCCAGTGGCAGCCAGGACAGAGCCACAGCCAAAGCCAACAAAGAAGAAGAAACTTGTGCAGCAACTGGAGGCAAAGGTGGAGAAGATGAGGAACCTGGAAGAGCATGACCCAGAGCGTGCAAAGCAGATTCAGGAGAAGCAGAAGTGGCATCGAGCATTGGACAGGGCTGAGGGTATCAAAGTAGGTTCTTGGACAACTTGTGCATATCCAATCCTTTTTTTATGTTTTGGCATGAGAAAGATGAAAAAGGCTGCAGGTTCAGCGCCGTTCCAGCATGACACATGACCAAGTTGTTAGCTGCAATGTGCAGTGCAGCATTGCATGTTGCCACTTCATAGAAATTAATAGTGGAGGCTAATGTGTGTAATGAAATTCACATATTTCAATATTTGCAGCATTAGTCAATTCACGTTTATAGCGTAAAATGGTGAGAGTATGAGCATTGCAGCTCCTTGGTTTATTCTTTGTGAATTTCATGCCGGACTGTCTTTGCCCTTGCTGCAGGTGAAGGATGACCCTGAACTGCTGAAAGCATCACTGAAGCGGCACGAAAAACGGCGACAGCAGAGTCGCAAGAAGTGGCAGTCACGGACCGAGCACGTCCAACAGCGGCAGCAGGAACGCCAGCAGAAGCGGCGAGACAATATCAAAGCACGAAAACAGGCCAAGCTCCAGACTAAGATGAAGCGGCTCAAAAAGAAAGGTCACATTGTGCCCGGCTTCTGAGGCACTGTTGGTATGGGGGGGGGGGGGGGGGGCAGAGAATATATATTTGTAAACATAACCGAAAGCTCGTGTTGATGTCGCTTGCTGATTTTTCAAGTGTCCAAAGTGCACGATACAAGAGACAAGGAAGGTAGACTAGAAGCCATGCATACATTCGACGCATTCACTGGGCTGTAGTACTAGCTTCATCTGTGTGCCATTATACTTTGTGGTTATAAAGGTGTTTGTGGGTGTGCGAGAGACTTTCCCTGGGTTTATGGCAACGCTGATAGCCATAACCATCTTCACTGTAACATGTCTAGACAGTGCTGAATTACATTTCTTGTGCTGAGTGAAGGGAGATTAATGCTGATGGTTAATGCAACAGGCATTCTCAAAAAGTTAGTCTATATGGTTTTGTGATTCAGCATAAGTTGGTCCATGTGAGCCTAGGTGTTGGTACTTCAGAAGCACTCGGGGGCTTTGTGGTACAAAACAATGCTTTCATTCCTTCCCCTGTGGGAGGACAAACTGAAGTTGAACATAGGGTGAGAGTCTCAGGGGGACTGAACACTGGATTTTAAGAATGCAATATTTCTTTTCGCACAATGAAAAGCGTAGCCTCAAACATAGCCAATTTTACAGCAGTTTTACGTAATCTGATGTTGAAAACTGTGATCGCTGAGTGCGATGGCTGTCACAAGTCTGAAAAAATGCTGTACCAAAATTCATATGTAAATCTGACCTTCACAGTATTGTATAGAGTAGCATCCATTTTATTTTTCACACTCAAGGCCATTACACAAAAGGGACATGCATCTCGTCAACATAAGTTTTGGTTTATCATGTTACTACACTCAAGGAATTCGAAAGATTGCATCAGCAACTGACAAAAACTAAAAAATCGTAGGCAATGCGAAGGGAGAGCCGATTTTTCGTGAAGGGCACATCATATGTAACAAAATATGACTAGCACGTCTGAAAGATGCAGAACACTCCACTTGAGGAAATCGGTGACATTTTGCCACGGTGTGGTCACGAGGTGGGCTCCACTTATAATGGTAGCGTTTTGTCACAGTAAGTGCTTCAGTTTGTTTCATGCGATTTTCGTTGCCAAGTTAAATTACAAATCCTTGCTTGTTGGATATTTAGACATTTTCACTTCCACCATATATTTCACGATACATTCTGGTCAGAGTGCAAAACCTTAAAGGATGCTGGCTTGGGTGGATAAATCATAGGGCGTAACAGCACAGATTGTGATGTGCAGTTCTGTGCATGGCGCTAGCATTCTTGAAGTCTTCTGCCGCTGCTGCAGGAACTGGATTGGGCAGGCAGTGATGGTTCTCGTGGCAGTTCGCATTTGCCACTAACATGGCAACATGGTGAGAGGACGACCATTGTGCAGGTCTCCTTTGCTGCTGCCGACATTAGGGCTGAATGCAGAGCTGTACTATGTCGACCACTCTCTGTGTCCTCAGGATTGGCGGAAGCTCGAAGGAAGTGATGTAGTGCGCGGCCAGCAACCTTGTGCCATTTATGGCCACGGTGTCTTACATGGACTGTGGCCAAGGTCAAACGGCATCGCAGGGTTTGCACTTGGAATGTGTTTGGCAGCCAGGAAACAAAAAAAAGGCCCAACATGTGGGGAAAGCAAGTCAGCCTGGTCTCGGTATCGGTTCCTTACTGCACTACTAGAGCCGAGACAGGCTTGGAGCCGACTTTCCGGTGATCTGGAATGTAGTGCCAGTATAAAATGTGCATATGGCAACACTGTTTTAAATAGAGACTTAACATAGACTCTCTCTGTTTCCTATGTTTAGTACTTGCAACTGGTATACACTAAAAAATATTTGAAATATAGCAGTGGGTTCTGAAGTAGGACCCATTTTGAGTTCGGTCATTGCTACTGGCTTTTCTAATATGTTCACCAGTCATAACTGGGGCATCACGCTGTTGATTCCAGAGCTTCTAATCAAACAGAAGTAAAGCTAGGGAGAATTCGGTCATTGCTACTGGCTTTTCCAATATGTTCACCAGTCATAACTGGGGCATCACGCTATTGATTCCAGAGCTTCTAATCAAACAGCAGTAAAGCTGGGGAGTACAGTTGTCATCGTAGACACCCAAAAGGTCATAGTGGCTACTTTTGCCTTCTCTATATATTACCCCTGGCTCAGCAAGGCAGGCTTGTGTGAAATGAAACGCCGCAGATTACTTGTCCTTGACATACACTTACCAGCTTCAAAGTTTTACCCTATTAGTGCATCATACGATCAACAGACTAGCCTGAATGAGCAGAGTTTACAGTTAAGTTGTGCACCGTGAGACTACTTTCTGGGCAGGCATATGATAACAACTGGTGCTAAACATGACACTCAGGGTGTCACACACCAGTGCAGTAACTGCATGCATTTCACGAGCATGAGTCCTGCTGCATTGATGACTAACTCCAGCCATCCAAAACTAAGTTCGACCTGATGAAAACACATTGCAGTAAGTTCTACTTAGTAAGTGAGCACCCTGACTGTTAAGCCAATGACAAAGTGGCAGCCTTTCTTCTGGGTAAAGCGTATTGCATGGTGCTTTATTGAGATAAGCAATGTGGTTTTGTAGGTGCAGTGACCTTAACTAGTTCAAAACAAGAGTAGTTAGTGAAAAGAAAGGTTAAGTGATAAGACCTTCGTTTGTCACGGTATTCACAACTTCATAGAAGCAACAAGCGTTGCAAAAAACCTACAGTTCCGCACTATTAAAAGAATAGCTCGGGAAACAATTTATCTGTTGTCAATCACATAAAATTGCTATTGTGATACTATAAAACTATGTTTACTTAGACTTGTATTAAATTTTCACTGCTCAGTAAAGTCTAAAGTTTGGTGTGCAAAAAGTGTATGCAAATATTCACAGTCCATCTCATCACCAAGAGTAGAGACAAACATGAAATGTATTTTAGGAAATGCACAACGCATGTTGCACACTGGTTAACTTTCTCGGGCTCTATAGCGAAAGCTAACCATGATGCGACAGCATAATTGCACTTGGCTACTTGCTTCTTTACGAATCCCTAAATGTACACCTACGTTATCTCTCACCATGGCCAGACTCGAGTGGCGGCGGCGGCGCTCTCTTTACGGCCTGCGAAGAAGGGGTGTTTCCTGTCTGCCGCTGCTGCGAAAACGTGGCGCTGTGACCCTACTCAATTTTCATCACTGCGGGGGAATTGAAAAGAAAAAAACTATAAGCTTTTTCAGACCTAGACTTACAGAATGGGGCGCAGCAGTAAACCATGGCATAGTAGTCATATATGTGACTACTGTGCCAACTTCTTGACTTTATTTCCTTTGCTTTGATATACATATCCCTGAACGATGTCCAAATGCCCGCACAAGTGATACCTCTGCACCTGGAATAAGTGACCTGCCTGGTGTTCGAACCCTTTTACCGTGTATGTCAGGGATGCGTATAGTATATCACAGTAAAGGAAATGAGGTTGAAATGTGCGGCTGGAAACTTGCATCTGGACTGAAGAAAATGCCGAAAGTACATTGCGGCCGAGATGGTCAACTGCTGTCGCACAGTCTCCTTCTTCGTATGACCTAGCCATAGGGTTTAGACATGTCACGAAGCTTTCTGGTATGAAGACGGTAATTAATGCAGTCAGCTGCTCAGAACAGGAATTCGGGTTATGGTGAACGTGCAGATCGAAGTCCACAAAAAGTGCGATAAGAGAAGGTTTTTTTCATCTTGCGCTTACAGAACTTGCTGTGTTAACGTCCAGCCTGACATGCCAACAGACACGTGAAGCCCTGAGAATGCGGCAGACATGCGGAAGTAGACAGAGGAGTGTCCAAAAATGAAAAAATTTCATCGCTCTGGCACCCTTTGAGATATGCATGCAGGCAAATTATATGTTCTACTCCTCACTTGACAACTAATTGTAACAGGCTGGCAGAATTGGATGCATCGCAGCGAACAATGGATACGGCGGAAACAGCATCCAACATGCTCGCTCAGTTTCCAATAACGAACTGACCTGAGAGAGCATGCAGATGCAGTGTTGTCATTAGAACTATGATAAACGTACTTGAAGTACACATTATGTCATGCAGGAAACGATATTGCTGTAGGAGTAAAAAAATAAGCTTTTGTACAACATAATGGGATCCTAGTCAACCTTACAGTAGTGCACTGCTTTGTTGCGTTGTTTGTGATGCCCAATAATTACAACTGAGAAATGGGTTTTGAGATGGCCCATAAAGTGCACTGTAAAAATGAAGACCACATAGTATATATATTACCGCTGCCCAAACCTAAACTGAACCATTTTTACACCCAATTAAAACAAGCTACACAAGTTCCCTGAGTATTTTGCTCGCTCTGTAAATTGAATATATGCAGAGGGCAAATGGAATTTATGTTTCATTAAATGATTAGCAGATCATACCATTCATGCAGTTAGAACAATCGTTACTGGCAATCTAGCTGTGCTAGATGAACTAGCTTCTTGCAGTATTCACTGGTAATCGATTGATGCAGCGAAATTTTTGAGTCCTCATATATGACGTGGATGGAAAGGAGGTGAAAGGATACGCATATTGAGTCTGCATTACCCGATGCCCACATTCCTTTCTTCTCACTTTCAGCGTCTGTTCAAACTGGCATGGGCCAGTCTTTGCACCCACTTAGTATGTGCGAAGAGGGATAAGCATACAAAATAAATCAACATCTGCACTTACAGCCGGAAAATCTAATATACACCCAGTGTAGTTCTATGAAACTAAAGGACTATTTTTCTTTTTTCTCTGTAAAAGCAAGGTTTTTGAAGAAAATATATCTCATTTCAAACTCACAAAGTGCATGACTTCTGTGTATTTTGTTTTTATGCTTCGACACTTTAACCTCATGAACGAGCGCTTGGAGGCGCAAAACCCAGCGCGCATCAGCCGTCAGCACAGAAGCGAGCAGCCAGGGTTGGAAAGGTGTACCGTGTCCCTCGTGGCGGTGGAGGGTGCAACTCGGTTGGAAGAGCTCCCATTGTATCCGCGGCCACTGCACAAGCCATGTGTAAAAGTGCGTGCCGCCACCGCTTGAGTTTGGCCGTGCTCACACATACTTTTTGGTATTTAGTCATAAGCTGCCACATTATTTAAAAGACCACGAGACGTAGATGTAAAGCTCTACCTAATCTAGCCGTACAAGCACATGCCTGCATAGACTAGGCATGTCGTGAGTCAGGATTTAAGGGTTTTGGAGCGTTTGACTATCCTCATCCTCCCATCTCAGAGGAGAAGCTCGAGCTGGCAACATCTCATGATGCTGATGCTGGAGTTTTTTTTGTAACAAGGCCTTTAATACTGTCAAGTTAAAAGGAAAAGAGACAGGCCTTTGCCTCCTGCCTTAGGGAGTGGGTTGTTTGGGTTAGCAGTATGGAGGGATGAAGAGAGAATTGAGAGACAATCTGAGGTCACTAGGGCTATGTAGACCACTACCTACAACACAGGGTCAAAGTACTATGCTTTTCCGTTTTCTGCCTAACCTTCACTATAAAGCCACAAACCAAACCGCCAGAAAGTTGACGGTTACTGCACCTATCCTTTTGTAGAAACCAGATTATTTGCTTTGCGAGTACCTTGGGTCTAATGTTTTACGGATATCTTCATCTTCAACTTCGTGTTTTTTCTCAGGTTTCAGTTTATCCTTTTTTTTCAGGCTCGGCATTGTGCTCTATTTCAAGTATAGATGATTTTTGCCCGAGTTTGCCGAGAATGGGAGCTATAAAGCATTTCATGCTTAAAAGTTATTTTAAGCAGTTGCTACAGTGTCACAACTGCACTGCAGAATGGCACGGCCCTGGCCTAGCCATTCAATTCTGTTTCAAGAGGCCAGCTGAATAATCAAAAATTGAAATTGGTTGTGAAGAGAGGAAATGACATAAATGTCCTGCTTCTTCGTGGACACCCCAATCATGACTGTGAAGGAAGATATTATGAAGAAATCGAAAGATAGAGGAGCTGTAGTAGAGCGCTGTGTTATAATTACAACCATCTGGGGATTTTTAATGGTCACTGACATCAAATAGCACACAGGGGTCTTTCACATTTTGCCACCATTGGATCATGGCCAGCGCAGCCAGAATTGAGCCTGAGTTAGAATAGCTGGACACCCTAACGGCTCAGCTGCTGTGACGGGTTCAAATAATGAGATACAGATGGTGCAGAGGAGTGGACAGAACAAGCAATGTGCCCTGTTCTATGCCACTTTTGTTCCGCCATTCAAGCTGGCCCACCCTGTTATGCGTTTAATGTTTTGGTGCTGGCCAATTTTTTCATTGAATCAGCTGTAGTTTGGCAAATTGCAAGAAAGAGACAGCACTCCCCGTTGTAACCCGAGGTCAAAGGAGAATGGTATCAGCTGTAACAGGAACAGCAGGTGGCCAAAAGACAGACAACACATTTACTTAATATAACATTTATTGCAACTCAAACAAATACCGGACTACTATACCGATTGCAGGGTGAAGGCTGCCTCCATATTACTCCGATGAACCTGGCCCTGTGCTAGCTGCATCCACTTGAACCCTGCACACTCTTTAACTTCATCCTCCCACCTAATGTTCTGCCACCCACCTGCTACGCTTTCCCTTGGAATCCATTTTGTTGCCCTAGGCAACCATCGATTATCCCCCTTTCACACTGCATGTTTTGCCCATGTCCCTTTCTTCTTCTTAACTTTGACTAGAATGTCATTAAGTCGAGTTAGTTCTTCAACCCACTCTCCATGCTTTCTATCTCTTAACGTTACACCTACCACTTTTCGTTCCGTAGCTCTCAGCGTTGTCCTCAACTTGAGTAGAACCCTTTTCATAGCCTCCACATCCTCATCCTGATATAGAGTATACGTGAGATAAGTACAGGGCACAAGGCAGTGTGTCCTTAACACCTCTTGAGACTGCGTGCTGTGGGCTTACTCAAGAATAGGTCTACTTGAAGGCCAATACAGCTGCTCCAGCAAAGCTGAGTGCCAAGACAAGGTAGCCAGTCGCGCTAAGTGCCTTGAGGCTGAAGCCCAGGCCCAGATCCCAGGCCTGCAAGTCAATGAAGTACACATTTTACATGTGGCCATGCGATAAGTGTACAAAATATTTCATAAAAAGTTTCAGGTAATACTTGAAACAGGCTCGTTTTTTTAGTGTCGTCTTTGGCTAATTAAAAAAATACTCCATGCAAAGGCTAGCTTGATGGAAACAATGCAGCTAGCCATTTTTCAAGAAGGTCTACACAATTTACACTGGCACTTTTTTTATCAAGCCATTAATTGAAAAGTTAGCTAATTAGTGTATACTAATTGAGTTTCACAAACAAAAAAGATACTGCAGACTAGATCAGGCAACTCTGAATAGCCCTTGGCTGGTTTCTCTGGGCTCTGGCTCACTGTATCTTATAATAAAATTGGTTAGATTTAGCGGGGACACACTGTATATTAGTAATAGACTTCCTTCATTAAAATATTGGAGATAGTGAAGTTTTTCTTGTGTATGTGCGTGTTATCAAATGCCGTCAACAGAAGCACCTTAAATCATGAGCATGCTGGGAGTGTCCAAACGCCTTTGGCCCTGAGGGTACAATAAATAAATAAATAAATATAGTACCTTTGAATAAAATAGTCATTCAACAAGGGGATAGTTGCAAGTGGAGAATTTACTACAATATATACAAGAAATGAGCTCACATAGCTTTATTTGAAAACAGCATTGCTCTAGTTCCCTGATTTCACTGTCTCTTTTCTTCCTATTCTGCGTCAGCCTATCTTTTTCTGATTTTTGCTTTTCCTGTGGCATAGCTCGAAACATATCAAGCATACCTAGTCTTGTAACCTGCTGTCAATTCTAAGAGTGCTTGCACCACATGCCTTTCTCTTTCTGTCTGCCGCAGGCAATGCCCAAGTGGTGCCGATATTCCACCATAATTAAGCTGCACCAATGCTTGTTCACTGCATCAGTTTGGAATTCGGAGGAAATAACTTAAACCTTAAGTTGCAAAACGGGTACACTCTGTGTCCTTTCGTCTGCAAGGAGCAACACACTGCAAGTGATGCAAACGCAGTGGAAAAATCTGCTAACCATTTTATTTTAGCTCGTTTTCCCTCGATAAAGCTGCGCAAGCACCCCATGAGCACTGTTGCGTGGGATCAGCGTGGCTTGCAGTGATGTGGCAGTGATCGTTCGTATTACGCGGATATTTTCCACACCGAGTCTTATTATTGTCAGCATACTCTCATAAATTGTTGACGTTAGCAGAGTTTGGCTCCGAGGGTGTCATCTGTGCATAGACACATGCATCCGCGCATACACTCACTCACACATGCACACGTACGTTAAAACGGAAAAAAACTAAATTACTAAACTAAATTAAACATTATGACTCCCAAAAGCAGCATGAGCAAAATTCTGCACCCTTGAGGGTATGGCTTCTCAGCTGAGCACTGGCTTGCAAATTAAACAGAGACTTCAAAGCGAGTTTCACCACGTCAAAGTTGACAACTCGGCTTCCCTGCTTATGACATGCCATACTATGGCTACAGCAAAGCATATTAATGGCTGCTGCTCTGATTAAAACCTGTGATAAGGTTAGCAATAATAATAATTGGTTCACAGGAAGGGAAAGGCGCTGTATCTGTCACACTTGTGTCTGTGATAAGGTTAGGCCCACAGCTCAATTTAAGGTTGCCCATGCAATGTCTAAACCCAACAGTGCGGTGGTACAAATCTATACGTCGTCGTCTCCATCTCGACAGCTGCTTGCCAGTATGCAAAGGTAGCATGTACAGACCATGTGGCGCACGCCATTGAAGGCGTGGTAGCAGAGGGTGAAGGCCAGGCCCAGCTTAACCGGAACGGTGAGCACGGGCGAGATGTTCAGGGCCCGCACGGCCTCCACATAGTGAGGGAAATGGTGCGAGCACACCAGGGGCATGAAACCCATCCCGTACACAACTGGGCATCGAAAGAAATGCTGCAATTAAGACTCTGGCTCGTATGACTGCACTAATAATAGTATGCTAGTTCTGAGTATTCTGCCTAGATGGTGCCACCTGTCACACCTGAATGCGCACATTCTATATTTAAGCGTTGTATGCGCCGTGTATAGCCTTGTATCACAACTACTGTAAGCACAATTAGTGCACCTCATGGCTGTTAGTTCCTCAAAAGGATGCCAAACAGCATGTGCAACGTAAGTGCCAACTGAACCAACGAGAGGATAAGCTAATATGTAAGAATTTTTTTTCTGACCCTAGAATCCTAATTTCTAGTATGCTGTTTACCTGCAAGATGAAAATAATTAACTGGGCTGAATCAACTAAATTTCGTTCACTGAAGCGCCACATCTGACAAATACCTTCACATAAAAGTAACAACCTGTATTGCATAATCCATACAGCAATTTTCTTATTGCAAATGTTTGTGTATCACAGAGACTGAAAAAGATGAATATAACAAGCAGGAAATACATAAATGCATTATCTAAAGGTGCATGAATTCCTGTTTCAGATGCAGAGTTGCATCTGTTAAGTTTGGGTCAGGGTTGTATTCATAATGAAACCATCACAGAATCAGTTTTGTAACCAGGGGTTCAGTTAGATACACAACATACTCACTGACCACCCCAAAAATGTAAGGAATATTAAAACAGGCAGGCTTTTAAATGCCCAACACAAACATACTACAGAAAAACATTCAGATTTCGCTGTTTCCTTCAACTTAAACTCTGAGAGGAAGGTTGGGGCAGTGTTCTGCACATTTAGATGACATCATGCACCTCAATGTATAATAATAATAACTGGCTCTTAGGAAAGGAAAGGCACAGTGTCTGTCTCACTTGTTCTGTGGACACCTGAACCCCACCATAAGGGAAGGGAAGAAGGTAGGAGTGAAAGCGGAAAGAGAAAGGGGTGCCGTAGTGGAGGGCTGTGGATTAATTTCGACCACCTGGGGATCTTTAACATGCACTGACATCGTACAGCACAGGGACGCCTCTCCGTTTTGCCTCCACTGAAACTCAGCTACCGGCAGTCGGGCTCAAACTTGGGAACTCCGGCACAGTAGTCCGGCATCTTAATTAACCACTACACCACCATGGCGGGGCAAGCTCAATGTATGCACTCCTCACAACTTCTGCAGCTTCTTAGCATTGAAAGTCCTTGTCTCAAGCTTGTTTGCACAAGGAAAAGTTAATGTGTGCCCAATGGGTTCTCTTGCCTTTAATGAGATACTGAGGACAAAGTAAGTTGACCTCTGCCGATAGGCTACAGTAGTCTAATAATAAAGTCATTACTTTCATTGAAAAGAGAGCTACTATAAGCTACAGGTGCTAGTGAAGAAAGAAATGTATAGGCACTGATATCACCTTCTGCTTTGGGAAAGAAGTGAGGTGTGTCAAGGCAGTTTCTTCTTTTTTTTCTTTTTGTAGACACTGCAAAAGGCTTTCTTCCGTAGCCATATGGCTGTGCACATGGTTGAATGTCCATGCGAAATCATTCCATTAAGCTATAGTATCTTTTTGGTATGTGACGTTATGAGTTCAAATTTAGTAGCAGGAAAAAAAAATCTCATATTCAAAAACTTAACATTCTCACTATCAAATTCACCTTTCACTGCTAGAAAGGTATTGGCAATATTGGAAAAATAAATGTTCGTTTATTGGAGACACACTGAGGAGAGACATGGGTATGTTTGCAGCAGAGGAGGCTGTGCTCTCGGTGCATGCGCTGCTACTCGGAGATCTGGTGGTGGGCTCTTGGTTTGCCGAAACAGAAACTCACGCCCACCACTCTTAAAACCGAAACTAGAGAACACCAGTTTTCTTGTTGGTCTACATCCTTTCTCAATGCCCCTAAACATGGATCACCTGAAACATGCCTTAATTACTATGTCCGGTCGTCTTGCTTTGTGCCCCATGCACGTTCATGTTGGCACTTCCTGCATGCATGTGTGAGCCATTTAGTGTCACTGATTATTAACTTCAGCTGTTCAGAAGCTCCTTATTGAAGCCTGCAGTGAAGCGTACGATATAACCTCCACCAATTTATGTGGTCATAATAGCAAGCATTATACCTGGCAGGGACATTTACAGGTGAGATGGACACAGCTACTTGCGCACACCACAAAACAGTTGTCCCCGGCACTCTATCATGCTGAGCACTACTTTCGCAAATTGATAGACTTGCTGTACCATGTACACTCACACGCTGCCATACCATACACATTACAGCTGACTTGAGGCTATGACCTGCCACACACCACTAGACTATTCATATTTCAGCTGACTTGAGGCTATGACTTTTCTCATTCTGGGACAGCGATGCATGGTTATGGTGGCAAACATGGTTGCATGTATGGGCAGTGAGTGCATGACTTTGCATTCTGTTTGTGAGCACCACACAAGAAATTGCGTCCCCTACCTGTTCTGGCCTACCTGCCTGGCGTTTGTCTAATGTTCAAGCACCGATTCACGGTGTCTTTTAGAGCATTTTTCAGACTACTACTTGAAGCAGTTTTCATCAGTATCGAAATTCAGACGGGCGCTTTAAATGAAACACCATCCACAACAGCTGACCTTTCAGTGCCACCAGAGCCCAATGACTCACTAAATAAAGCTAATGCCAGCTTACAAAAAAGTTCATTACATCCTTTCCCAGAAAAGTTCCCTTTAAAAAATGTGCCCCTAAATTTGGGCCCTACACTGCTTGTAGTAAACCCCTGCCTAGGAGCGGGAAATATTTTCCTCTTATTCAAACAGACACGGCAACAAAAGGTTAGACTCAGTGTTGTGGTGAAGCTGTGCCATTTTCCACAGCACATAAACACGCAGTGTGGTGTGCACATCGAGGTAGATACTCACACGCTGTCAGAGCACAGCCAGTTCCCCTATGTGTCACTGAGAGCACCATATTCATCTGTAGCCTGCAAATGGATAAAGTTAGATGAGGTTTGTAAGGGCTCTGCAGATTTCAACAGTCACAAAATGCACAAATGGGGCGGCTTCCAAAGGATAAGCCTGCAGAAGCTTTCTAACAGCACTTTAATAACTGGGACTTGCAAGGAGTGCAAAGTTTCTATTTATAACTTTTAGTTACAGTCGTGAGCAAAAGTGGTATAGTACAACAGTCAGCCTGTGACTGAGCTTGGGAAAACTGCATCGAAATGCCATTTAGCAACAGCGACAAATGTAGGGACAGCGACACATGCATGTTGATAAAATGGAAATTGCCAATATCGCTTCAATCCCAGATAGCTGTTGCTAAATGACGTTGCAATGCAGTTTTCCTGAGATTCACCATCGGTGGAGTGTTGTATACTACTTTTGCTCGCGACTGTACCTTGTTATTTTAAGCACGCTACAACCTGCAACCTTCCTTCTGCCGGTGACTGTATTTGTCTTGCCCATAACTTTCTTGTTACACAGACATTTGAGAGATATATTTCATCAAGTGCAATACAGCACCTTATTAGAGTTTTGAAAGCAAAATGAGCCTCCCCCACAATGCTGCTAGCGTGTGGGATGACTATACATGAGCATAGCAGCTAGTGTGCCAAGTCATTCTTTTCTCTTCCACAGCATACCATATAGGTCTCAGGGATAAAGAGTGCACAGGGTCTGGTCTGTTTGTTATTCAGTGTTCCTTAGCAAGAACATAAAGAGGCAGTGCTAAAATGACAACGGTTGAAAAGGACCAATTTCCTTACTCATAAATGCTCAGGTGAGGAGACAGTGGCCTTTTGAGTGACTTGTTCTTGTTGAAGAAGCGCTCAGTTGCTTCTGCCTGTTTGGGGCTCAGGCCAGACATGGGGGCAAGGCTAGCAACAAAATGGTAAGAAAGAAAAATGAGGAACAACTTGCTCCGTTGTGCCAACTGACTGGTCAATAGTAAACTGTAGCACAAAGGATCATCCAATACTTCCAGACAGCAAGGTCAAAATGCCCCAACCGTTCTGCAATGCATGCCTTTCATTCTTTAAAAGTTAGAAACCCCTTTCTTAGAACTCATTAACAATTGAAAGTATGATGGGTCAAGAGTACTATAAAACAATTTATAGTTCCCTTACATGTGCTTAAAAAACATGGGATATTAACAATGTCAGATCCAGCTAAAGGTCACTAATGTGGTAAATGAGCACACATTAAATCAATCAACAGATTATGACAATAAACATACAGGCACACTACTGTAATACAGTTAGAGGCACCTGAATATGCAATAAAACATGGCCAAAGCCAATGCTGTCTCAAGAAGAAAGAAGGTTCTTATTTTTCACAAACTGACACTCCATCAGCTCAAACTTCTGAGCTCCTTCTCCAGTGTTCAAAATGTGCTTATCAGTTCCTGGTAACAGGTGCAGTGCACTTTTTTCATATAAAGTTTGTGTAGGAGCTGCAGTTCACTGATTGATTAACATACATTAGGCAGTACAAGAACATGCAGTAAATAAAAAGAAAATAAACCCTCGCCAAGCTGCTTGCAGCAGTGAGTGCCCTTTTTATTACAGTACAGAGGCCAGGTATGAACCAAGATCTAACACTAAAGCTATATAAGTTGTTGTACACAACCAAGCGTTTCGGACAGAGCGTGCCTAGAGTCCTTCACAGTCAACACATCACAACAGAAGTGAAAGTTACCATGCTGTAGGCAATGATGCTGCTGGTCTCAGAAGTGACAAAGCACCTGCTCTGTTGACAAGCCTGAAAATAAAAAGAATAAAATTAAAACAATAGTATGTACTAGGAACATGTTCCAGCCCATAACACATGTACAGCTGCATTCCAAGCAGTGGCCACTTGATGCTGACAACAACGCACTCAATTGGTGTTCTCATTTAATTCTTAAAGTATGTTAAAGTTCATCCAGCGGCAGAAGATGCATTTATACCTGGAATATTTTAATCTTAGTATTATGCCGTGCAGTCTATTCAAATACACAATCCCTATACACTAAGAAGGACTGTTTGCTGCCATTCTGAAGAGACTGGTGGCATAGCATAGCCTCCAAGATCTGCGCCAAGAATTAGATGCCAACACACATATCTGCAAAATCGGCCCGTAAAGAAGGGAGAAGACATCTTAGTTTTGTTTTCTTTTTAATTTTTGCTGACTTATTAAAGCTTTCTTTTCAGTAAAGGTGGTCTCTCTCATTTGAATGCTGTAGCCTATCTGCATATACCAACTTCAATTATTCATTCAAGTTAATTTCATTCTCAGAATAACTACTGCTGTAAATTACATCCGAGGCAAGTGGATGGTGCACAGCAGGTAGAATATGAAATGCAACGAAGACGATGCACAGAAAGAAGAGAAACAACATAACGCACCACTACGTGCACATTTTCACTGAATATAAAAACAGCTGATTATATAGCCATAACGAGAAAGTGGGGGAAAGGGGAATAAGTGAATGAGCATACGCGGGATCCCGCAAAAGCGAAACGAAAGAAGGCAAGTGATGCAGCGGATTCTATAACATACATAAAGGTTTACGTTCATCCCTATGAATCATCAGTGACTATGTGCTGACATGAGCATTCTCGCATTTGATCCTGTTTTGCTGTTTAGCGACACTTTATGATCTCCTAAATGTTCATTGATACACTGGCCTGTTTGATCGATGCACGCTTTCTTAAAAGGAAGTAGGATACTATATGCAACTCCAACAGCACATGAACCCATGAAAGCATTAGCATTCTTAGTTCAACATACTTTCTTCTTGATTTTCCTGGAATTATAACCATTTGGTACAATGGTGCAAGCTTCCGGGGGGAAGAAAGGCCACAGAAACTTTGCACTTGATGGCAAGCTGCTTCAGATTATCAGTAACTTTATGCAGTCACGGAATCACTGCTGATCTAATTTTCTTTTTAGAAGCTTCATCCTCGCTTTTTTTTTTTTCATTCTTTTTTACACTTTCTTTAGTAATGCATCCATGTGCGACCTTAAAACCGTAGCAGAAAAGCCTGCCTTAGCTTAATTAGCTTACACACTTGGTCGTCAAATGTTTCCTGCAATTATGACTGCGCGACCTTTTTTCCGGGCAGATTCCAGGCACATCGTAGCAGTGGCATGTTTGACTGTTTCAGAGTATGTCAAACCATGAGGGAACAATGTCTTATGGGCACCTCATGGTTCATAAAAATGAATGTAAGTTTTGAAGTGGAAGCTTCACTACGGCAAGTAGCCTATCTAGCTCAAGCTATCAGGTTTCAGCGTAGCACTGGTTTTCACCATCAAGTGACCTTGACAGTTAGTGCACCTTCCTTTCTTATAAACTAGTTTACAATTGAAGCTAAACGTTCGCTACACTAGCCGGCCTTCGCATGGCACTTAGTTTGATCTTCAAGTGACCTTGCCCTAATGAGGTGTGGGTGTCAACGATTCCGTGGTGTCCACCCGAAGTATACTGCTCCTTCAGTTCCCTAAAGGGCCGGAAACTCGTGGTCGCTGTGGGTTACTTCATCATTAAAGGCCCAAAGTGTGAAACATCTTTCGTGCCAATTGCAGAAGAAAGGCTTGAATTCGAGATATACTAATGCCAACTAAAGACGACAATGCAATGGGGCACCAGTTTAGACTTGGTTCCCCAACACAAGACCATCAACTCGACAACACATTTAAACAAGATAGAAACCATCTCCCTACTTCATGGACCATCGCAGCATATTCATTGGCATAAATAAAGACAAAACTTCCATTTGAATCAGCACTTAACCATGCGTTTAATCACAAGCTCGTCCACGGGCATAGCCATGCAAATGAAGTTTCCGGTTCCTTCCTGGTTTAACTAGAGCTAAACCACAGCAGTTTTTCAGATATACTTTAGATCTCGTTGGACCACTTGTGCACCTTCCTTTTGCTTTTTCATGACCTTGTGCACGCTCATTCACTTGTTGGTGGCCTCCTTCTCTGCCACTTTTCCCTCATGCTATGTAACCAGCTGTTTCTCGACTCAATAAAGAGCTGCAAGTAAAATATGTCCCATCATTCCTCTTCTTTCCGTGTGCTGTCATTGTTGCACTTCACATTCTACTACCTACCATCACAGCCAACTTGAATTCAGGCTTGTCTGGTTAAACAGAAAAGCTGAACTCGTACTTTTTGGTATTTAACATAACAAGAAAAATGAAACTGCCAGTTTAATCCATGCTATGACTATATTACTCCGTTATAAAAACAATACAAGTAAAGGCATCGGAAGAGAAACCTATAATGCACTTGTTTTTCACTTTAGCAACTAGAGTTGACATACTAAGTTCATGTCTAATTAGAATTCTCACCTGTTAAGAATGTCTCAGTGCGAGCATTTCTCCTCAGCATTACTAAGCTAGGTTTGCCTGTAATCACAATTTATTATTACCAGAAATATGAACTACAATGGCAAGTTCACAGCTTATTTCATACTTTCACAGCCTTGTTTATAGAGAACAAATGTTCAACATATATAAATGATTAGCTCCATGAAACACTTTAAAAAAAGAACAGTTTGCTTTCAGTATAGTTCTTTAACCCCTTTTGGCTATTTATGTATGCATGTAGGCTCTTTATGTATGTTTCTTTATTCATTGACAGGAGATTCTCCTTCATTGTTTTGCTGTGGGAACTCTTTCTGCATATCATATTTATACGCTATAGCCAAACTGACGTTGTATAAAGCACAACCCTCACATAATTTTGCATTAGCTTCGGTTGAAGTCAACTGGTCAAGCAGGAGCAATGAGAATGCTAGCATTGGTACAATCATATTGCTACGAAGATGACGAAGCGGGCAGTGGCACGGGGCGGAGTGCTCGCGCTAGGCCCGCTGGCCATTGAAGCATGTTTCATCGTCATGTCATCACGTCGTTCTGTTTTTGTTGTGTCGCCATGTTACATCGCTTGTCATGCCACCACGTAACAATATTTAGATACATTTACTTGTAATGAACTAGTCAGATACAAAAAACAATTCCTCTCAAAGACAGAAGCTCGGTCTGCAAACATTAGTGCAAGCACATACAAAGCCATGTGCAACGAGGTGACAACTTTATGCTCTAAGGCAGCTAGAGAATGTGCGTATCACAAAAGAAAGACACTCTGTGTGTCTCAAAAGCACGAAAAGTTGCAATATTTTAAAGGAGTCCATTTCTGGCCATGTTGCGACAATAGTGAAAGAGCTTGAAATTTTTCTCTTGTTTGCATGTACCTTTTTATAACTCTTTTTCTTTTTCCTGACTTGCTGCTCGCAAAACTAGCCAGTTTTTAAGCAATGCTGTTGTGTTATGGTTGCACTAATTGCAAGCTAACCAATTGCATGAGCAAATTTACTACTTTCGCAGAAATTAATTGCTAGAGCGGAAGTTATTATTACATGCGACGTGAATGTTTTTCAATTATTCTTTTTTTTTTTTCTCGGTATTAAAATGCTGCTCTGAGTTTTTTTTTTTTTTTTTCTTTTTTGTTTTTTTTTCATTGCTTTTTTTCCTTGCTGCCTGCGTACGCTGCAGTAACAGTGTCGACGTTGGAGGTAGTCTTCTTTTCGTGATGTGGACGAAATGACAATATTCCGCGTCCAAAGCAAGATGATATTTTAGGGGCCCTCATATTTTAGTATGCCTTCGTTAATTAAGCACATGCCCTTGCCGCGTGAATGCAGAATAATAATGTTCACAGATCACAAATGCGGCTGCATGCAATTACACTACAAGGATTAAAAATGTTTACTTTGCTGTAAGAAGTCCGATATATTCGTCAACTCGCATTACACCGTGGCGAGGGAATACCAATATCATGGCAAGGGCGTCCACACAGGGGCACCAGTTGCTTTCCCGTTTTATGATTGATTCCAATAATCGACGCGACTGTACACATTACTATATGACAAAATTGACAGCTGAGGTCTCACCTTATAGTGTATGCCATGATGAATTTACGAGCGCTTCAATAAACGGAATTCCGAAGCAGCCCGTCAAGGTGCAGTGTACCGTCCCGTTTCAGAAACTAGCAGCCGCCTCAGGAATTGATTGTTGGATTGGATTGGATTTGCTTGGAATCGACACATTGCCGGTAATGACAAGGCTGCGTGCGCTCCGTTGGCTCCGTTTATAGTGAACTAGAATAGCTCCGTTCCATGCTCTGTTTCACCTCATTTGCATGTTTGTTCTTTTTTTTTTTTTGAAGCACACTGTTTCGAATCTTTGTGTTCGCGCTGAAAGCCGCTAGGATAAGGCTTGTCACAAATTTCTTACAAGTTGCGCCGAGATTTGCTTCGAATGATCGCAGCCACTGGCTGCTGTTCCCTCAGTGTTCGAGATTTTCCGATGTTTCCTTGCCTCCCTAAACGAGTGGCCGTGAGCTGCGCAGTTCGACCACCACCGAGCACATTTGCTGGTTGCGCCGCGCATTGTTTCAGTGTTTGTGGGCGCAGCCTATGGCCTGCAACACACAAGCAGTCGCGACTACTGTGTCCAAGGATGCGGGACCGAATCCCGACCACGGCAGCCGCTTGATGGAGGTGCAAAATAAGGCGCCAGTGTGCTGTGCTATGTTATTGCACGTTAAGGAAACCCCATAAACCCAACCAACTATTTATAGTGTAACATATTGAATAAAGAACAAAATGCGATTAATGGGGTTCATGTGACCGCGCGAAGCTAAACATCAGTTTTGCAGCGTGTGGAAGACAGTCGCTTCAATATGCGTCCTTTCCACGTCCTAGCGGTCACGTGCGATGTTCCAGGGAAGATCTTAAACGTTAAAAGTAACCCAAAAATAGTAGAATAAAAACAGATAAACATTATTTGCAGGAACACACACTCTGTTCCATCGAACATCTGCAAAACGCCGCTATTAGTCTAATTAAAAAATTCAACTTTTTAACTTTTTAATTATCGTAGTTGGGTGGTTAATTCCAATATAGTTTGATGTCGTGAACCATACGATATATGCCATACCAGTTTATGAAAGGATCGAAAAACTTATTTTCTAGAGCTGTGCCGCTCGATGAAATCCGACGTTGTTTTTTCTTTTCGCACGCAACCGAAACTGAGCGAACGAGGGGCGCTGGAAGAAGCTGGAAGCATACATGGCAAAATTACTTTTGAAAACGAATGAAATTACATTACTAATTACATTGCTGAAAATCACAGAAAAGTAATTAAATTACATTACTCATCACTGCTCCCAAAATGTAATGAAATTACATTACAATTACTTCTACTGAGTAATTCAATTACTGTTAAATCACTTCCTAGTTTCCATACATGCAGAAACTAAGTAGTAAACAAAACAACTTGTTCTCTAGACGCGAAGCACACACATTCTTTCGTCTTCCCGCCAAATTCTATCCCAGAGAGCTATTCCTTCCCTCTTTCCTATAGCACTTGCCATTGCAGAAACAAAACAGCAAAAAAAAAAAAAAAACCATCAAAAGCAACGAAAGCAGAAGCATATGTGGTCGAACGATCCTTAAATGACCGGCGAACCCAGCGTCTTGCTAGTCCGGAGCTGTCTCCGCCATTTGGAGGGCCCGAAGAAGCTAGGTTATGTATTGCTTCAACAGTCCCAAGAATCGACGTCGGCACCTCGTGCTCAAGCCACGGTGGTTCACGCCATGGACCCTGTC
Source organism: Amblyomma maculatum (assembly GCF_055883805.1). Lineage (NCBI taxonomy): Eukaryota > Metazoa > Arthropoda > Arachnida > Ixodida > Ixodidae > Amblyomma > Amblyomma maculatum. The sequence continues at coordinate 411,591,434 of NC_139344.1, forward strand.
GCGTATCTCCCCCAACCTCAATTCTCCCTCGCCCCGTGGTGACGAGTGTAACCAGGCACCACTGTGCCCTAGCCGAAGCAACATGGAGTGCCACTGCGAAGCGCTTCCAACTAGTTTTCAACCAGCCTTCTTGCACCATCTCTTGCACGCCTTGTATCCTGTTGCTTGGAGAATGGTTGCCATGTGACAGCTGCACTAAGTGACCCTGCTACACACGAGGTCTCAGACGCACTGTTCTGCTCAATTCTGTCTCTTTTTGCTGATCCGTTATGCTGGCTTCGGCTTACCGCATGTCGTTCCTTCTTTCACGGCACTCTACTTAGTTGTCTTCGAAGGAGTAGTGGCGCACTTAGTAGAAGTAATTTCACAAGGAATTAATTACTTTTGCTGCGAAATTACTAGCAGAAGTAATTCACTACATTACTAAATTACCAAACCGAAAAAGTAATTACATTCCAAATTACCGAAAAAGTAATTAAATTACGGTAATTTCATTACTGTAATTCACTTACTGCCATGTCTGGCTGGAAGTATGGCGCAAGCGCAACGTCCGTTCGTGTAGTAATGTGCAGCGTGTGCTATTTGCCCTGGTGAGGTGGCTGCAGGGTCCTGGCCCCGATGGGGCTGTGGTAGGTAGGTCACCGTCGCTGGCGGCGGGGTACGTCAGCCTGCAACCGAATTTCGTCTCTTGTAGGCCGTAATTGCACCCACCACCGCTTCGGTGGGGTACGACGGCTGTTGCGACGCGCGTCCTTCTCTCCCTCCTCCTTTTCTTTATCCTCTATTTTTTCTTCTGTCCGCACGAGGAAGCGCAGGTGGCTCAGCTACAGAGCCAGTAGCATGCCCGTGCATTTTCTTTCCCTTTTTCCTACAGCCACAACAACAACTGGCTAGGGAGCGCTTGAGCTTAGACCGTTTAGACCGCGTCCGGAGTTATCGTCAGCTTTGTTGCTGGCCTCTAAGTTTTGTCAACACTGGATACCCTCTGGGGATATCCTAAGGACGAAATTTTCAAGAGAGCGCCAGCAAACCTCGAAAGCCGGAAGCTGCATATGTCGAGATATCAGCCGAGGTGATTCCCGGAGAGGTGCTCATTTCTGTATTGAACTTCTTTATAGACAGCATTCTTCTGTGCATCGCAATGGACTGCAATGGGTAGTAATCACGTCATGTGAAAATAATTTCCGGTTATTCCAGTAGTATTACTTTCGCGGAGTATGCAAGTGGAGCTGCAACGAACTTCGTCATTAAAAATGTTTACCAATTCGGTTTATTCCTGGCTGTTATACAGGCATCATGAAGGCTTAACATATCGGCCGTCAGAATCTGCCATTTCGTAAAACATGAGACGTGTGTGATCCAGCACACAGCAACCGTATCGAACTAGCCTGTGCAAATCAGTGTGGAGCGAAAATAGCAATGTTTTCAGCAATCTTTTCAACTTACGAAGACATTCTCGTTTATTTTAGCTGTCAAGCCAATACCGCGTAAAATAAATATACACTCGGCGCAAATAATGCAATACATGTCAATATCCCGGCACAGTTTAGCGTTAAACAGCCATATGCACGCTGCCACAGATGCGTGGCGTTATCTCGTTAACAATGCTAGCGATGAATTTAATTACATAAAAAAAGTCCCTTCTGAACATAACCGGCCAGGCAGAGCGCCAGACCAGAGCTTATCGGTGTTTCCAAAGCGACATTGTTATAGCTGGCGGTGGCTGTCCTTTTCCTTATTTCGAGGGACGAAGCTGACTATGGTCTAAGCGAAGTGCCGAGGTTCCCCTCCCTAGCCAGGGAAATTAGCTCGCGAGTTTCACATTGCGCGCTGCATTCACTGCCGCGCGTCACCAGAGGACGTTGCGCTTGCGCCATACTTCCGGCGCTCCTCGTGCGCTCAGTTCGGTTGTGTGAGGAAAAAAACGTCGGATTTCATCAGCCGCATGACTCTAGAAAATGAGTTTTTCTTCGTTTCAAAAACTGATATGACATCGTCTGATTCAGGCATCAAATTGCCCTTTGGTGCTAACCACCCAACTACGATAATTCGGAAGCTAATAATTAATTTTTTTTTGTAAATTTCAAGAACAATTAGCGGCATCTTGCAGCATGTTATGTCAGCTGGGGCAGAGAGTGTGACCCTGAAAATATTTTGTGTCTGCTTTGAAGCTTTTATTGCTTATTATTGATTAAAATTTTCCGTCAAAAACGCTGCATGTATGTACGTGAGCTGAACGCACTGCCGAGAAGTATGAATGGCAAAACTTTTATTTTAATTGGTTTTGGGGATGACAGACTAGTGAGATTGTTGGCCGCGCGAGATGACCGCCAGTTGCGTCCTGGCGGCGATCTCTTCAGCCCACTCGATTCCCGGGCCTGGACGTCCAGGTCCAAGCAGCACGGCACGAAGCAGCGGGCTCAGCTTGCTTTTCGGAGGTCCCAATTCTGCACTAGGCGCTCCGGCGGCGAGCATAGAAAAATAACCACTCTTTAATTTCATCACCATCATCACCATCAGCCTGACTATACCCACTGCAGGGCGAAGGCCTCTTCCATATTTCTCCAATTAACCCGGTTCTGTGCTAGCTGCATCCACTTGACCTCTGCGAACTTCTTAACCTCATCCGCCCACCTAACTTTCTGCCGCCCCATGCTACGCTTTCCTTCCCTTGGAATCCAGTTTGTTACCCTAAGCGACCATCGGTTATCCTGTCTTCGCACTACATGTCCTGCCCATGCCCTTTATTTTATTGATTATCTAATTAAGACAGCTTTATAAGGTTTCTGATTTTCCACGTTTGGGGCGCATTGGAATGTATAACATTAGATCACGCTGCACATAATAATAATAATAATAATAATAATAATAATAATAATAATAATAATAATAATAATAATAATAATAATAATAATAATAATAATAATAATAATAATAATAATAATAATAATAATAATAATCCTTTTTTCCCACCAGACATATATGATGGGAGGGCGACGGAAAAAAATGCTGCTCGCAGGCGGCCTGACCAACCAATAGCCCATAATCGATTGCATAATCGAGAAAAAAAAAAAAAGAAGATTACGGGGCGCACTTACCTGATGTGAAGAAGAAAAAATAAATGTCTCGTCACGACGTCATTTCAACAGCTACTGACTACTTCACACAGTCGCTTGGGTCATCTTCATTCAGCTTAGACAAACAAACGTACCTTCGAGCTGAGACATGTAGCTCGCTACAGTGTGTCCGTCTCGCAATCCGGAGGTCCTGGTCTGATTGTCGCCATATTCAAATTGAATTTTCTTTTCAGCTTATCAGTGCCGAGTGCGTCTCAGGAAGCATAACTATTTTTGGTGGCATCTTTGAGGAACCTTGGAAGCATGAGAACAAATGTCATGTTGTTTTACTTACAGACTCTCACACCATTGAAGCCTCTCTTAATATTCGGGTTTATTTGGACAAAGCAAGCAAAAAAAAAAAAAAAAAGAAGAAAAAGCAACAGCCGATTAAGCAGCTTAGGCGAAATGCGAACTGGTGAACTAAAGCACATCATTTTTGTTTCTCACTTCGATTTCAGTTTCGGGTCGCACGTATATCGCTATAGGATGCAGTCACACCTATACAATCATGCGAAAGACCACCTGACACAAACATGAAACCCACTTCAAACATGCCTTACAAACGTGCTTGTATGACCTTGAAGCAGTGTCTGCAATCAGACGAAATGTTTGCCGAATATATGTTCGAGCATCCGAACGGGCATTTGACGGCAGCGCCGCGGCTTATCGAAGACGCGGATGGAGGGCACAATGTGAATAGGGAATGCCCTGCACCGTCAGCATGTGCTTTCTGACAATGAGAAAGTAAGAACGCGAGACCCATGATGTCGAAGCGTAACTCGAGAAAACCGGTACAGAACCCATATGGACGGATCGGGAACTGCAACGAACCGGATTCATATTTGTTGGAAATCTCGGAGCTGAACCTGAACTGGAACGGTTTGAAGGAACTGTTCCCAATCAGTTCAGGACAAGGGCCAGCCCAGTTGGACAGAGTTTTAATGCGAAACATTATTAGCCTAATTTGGCGAAAATCTATCCACCTCTGTCCGTTACATGTCATGGCAGAATTTGCAGGATTTATCAACATCGGCTGCACGTCTGAGATGGGACTATAGGACCCACCGGGACCCTGGATGCACTACTCCGATCCGAGTAGCGCAAGATAGAGCGCCACTTGCAGGCCATGCAGGCACGTTAGTACGGCTTTGCGTGGCCCCCGGGACACGCGCGGGGGTGATCTCGGCGGACATGAACTTTGTTAAAGCGGGTCTTTTAATCCATCACGACCCTCCTCAAAAGCCTGCCGCTCCGCTGGCAGACGTGCGGGGTTGCTGGCAGGCGTCATTGCCGGGCATTTATTGACGGGTTGGTATTGTGACGTTAAGTTTTTGAACGCCGCCAAAACGGTCAGCACACTTGATCCACGTATACGATGGGCACCTCACCGCAGAGAGTCATAAGAATAGAAATTCACCGAATAGAAAAACCTCTGCTGTGTCCAACTGCTCTACGAATTTTATGCATGTCAAAAGATTGTCGGCCAAATTTAGGCCTCATTTAGCTGCCGAATGTTTATTGCGTTAGCTTCTTGACATATATGACATGCATATGTATGACTTAATTAGCGATACAAGACTCGGGTCGCATATGGAAGAAGCGTAACTCAAGGTTGGGTTGGATATATGTACTGTTTGAGATAGCCAAGCATGCGATTGGCTTTGAATGTTATGTAGCTAATATGACTCTTCCAGGAACGATTATTTGTAATATGTTCGCCGAGGTACTTATAAGCTGAAACAGTGTCAAATAAAAAATGATTAATAGAGTTGCTAGGACTGGTTAACTGACTGCGAGAAATTCGCACTGTTTTGCATATCGCAGCGTTCAGTTTCATTTGTCAAAAAGAGCACCAAGAATTAGGTGGTATTATTTTAGTGACGTAATGTCACATCAAAATCATTAGTTATCTTGCGGTAGATTAGAGTCGTCGGCGAGAGACGGAGCTAGAAACACAATTGGGTAAGTCATTACTATAGATGAGAAAAGGTATTGGAGCCGCGACGAACCCCTGAGGCACTCCTGATTTGACAGGTGCTTGAATCCCTTCAAACCGTCTCGTTAGCTGTGATGCACTGAGTGCGGTGAGACAGAAATGCAATTCTCCAGTTAAGTACAATTAGGTTACAAAGCGGGAAGAGTTCCGGGCACTCTGGCGTCATTGATGATAGCTACCTGCAGCACACTACATATCAACGGACCTCCAGGCAGGCATTCATTGCTGCTGATTTCGACTGTATGACAACTAAGACACCGCGCGAAGTGCGATGTCCGAACCGTCTTCACCAGTCTTTACCATTAGAGCACTGACTTTCGCCTTTTCTCCAACCAAACTCCCCGACATCCATTCGCGGTCATTGTTCATCTACGACCGAGCTCGCCCACGTCGCCCGTACGAAGCCCTCACACTCTTACAAGGATGACTCATTATTTCGCTCGGGGGGAGGCTACTGACTGCGTCAATGGCTCCCCTTATAGACTCTCGTTCGCTAATATGCGCTTTACTACTCTTTTGATCACATTTAATTTGTGTGTCTAGGTATCCGCTCTTTAAACAACCCATATTGACTTTCCAGCGTGGTCTTGGGGCGGCTTGCCTAAGTCGGGATCCAAAGGACCTCAAAGGCTAGATTCAGATCTCATCCTCCCACTGTAAGGCGAAACCAGAGTTACTAGCATCTACCAACTCAGCCATGTGATGTGGATTCGTAACTTCACACTACCCGACCGCTAGACCATGCATGACCATGTCACCTGGCAGCTAGGTACCACCTGCCAGAGCTTGCCTATGATATTTCGCTCACATCGACAACCACGCGGACGCCGCCAACGTGGACACCGTGGTGCTACTAGAGAAAGGTGCCGTTAACGTCATCGCGTTAAAAAGTGACAGCCCTGAAAATGAATTTGACAGGAAAGCTGCAAAGAGGAAGAGGGAAGCGGCGGCTGGCACATGGTCTGCAGCTGTGATCTGACCGTTTCCATTAGATGCACGCTGCAGGAACAAATCCCAGTCTTAAACAACATACTCTAGATTTTTTGTGCTCAGCATTGATGAAATGGCAAGAGTGTGTCTAGTGAGTATCGTGCCGGAATATTGTGAAAAATTACAAGACTGCGTTTGGTTGGCTTAAGGGCGGAAATGGCGAAAGCCACTTTACTGGACTGTTTTAACTATAGTTGCATCGTCATCATCACCATTTAGTGGCAAACACTAAAGACACCTGCTGGACTACTTCGAAGGTGCGTGAACACGTGGCAGCGGCGGAGACCAGGCGGTGGCGAACTGGTGAAGCGGCCAATTTAGCCGCTCTTGGTATGTACTCCACACAAGAGGGACATCACCCAGGAGCTGTTCTATGACAACTCCCTGGGGACCACCCTGCCTTTTGAGGCCCGTGCTGGGATGCGCACGAAGAAATGGCACGCGCGGATTGAGGGAAAGGACAACGCGGATGTCTTGTGTGCGGTGTGCGGGCGGGAGACAGACGATCGAACATATTGTGTTGACTTGCCAAGTGCGCATGCCATGTCAGCCTAGCGGGTCAACTTTGCCGCAGGCGCAAGTGCTGGCGTTCACATCTGGACAGCCGCAAGGAGACGCTGCGGTAAACAGTGGTGCAACACAGCGGGATGAGAGGGCTGTGGCTTTGGAGACAACCAAACGACGCCTGAGAACTGGATAAGGCATACTAGATAAATAGTGTTGGTGGCGTTGCGCCATGGCGGGAGACTCCGTCACAGTAGGGAATTGACTTGGCTAGGACCTTTCTGGTCCACCTGGTAAAAAAAGGGAAGCCTCAGTACCAATTAATCCAATCCAAAATACTATCATCGTTATACACTAAATGCATCGCCATCGTCATCGATGCGATCGTCATTATCACTAACTGCATCGTAATTGCTGTCACTTCTATCATCCTCACGCTCTACCAGGAGAATTAGGGTCGGTTACTGACAAGCCCGGCGTGGACAGTGATGTGCGCGCTCGGCTGGGGTTCGGAGGGACAGTGGTCCGATTCCCGGTGGAAACAGACCCTTTTTAAGTGTCAGTTCGCACGGACATTTCTTGCGAAAACACTCCCGGCGCACATTTCCGGCGGACATTTCCGAAGCCCATGAGCCAGGAAAGGCTACCGCCTTAATAATTCGGAAGTTGAACACATTCGACCGATACTCAAAGCACTCGTGATCATCCCCGTCCCTCAGTTCTGTGGGAGCTAACACTTAAGTTGATATAAAGCAAGTGTTACCAAAGTAGCTACCTGATGCTATAGCTGTCAGGATTACAAGAGGTCAAGAGCCTAAGCACTAAACAGTCTACTCGAACGAAACTTAAATGCCTTGTACCAAAGACGCACACAAATAATGCTCTGAAATGTTGTATGTACTCTCTACCGCACTTAAGACATTCGAACCAATGAATTTTTAAACAACACCAACTTGATTATGCTTATTGAGATTTAATGTAACGCTTTTTCTCTAAACGTGCTCCCATGCTTTTGTTTTACATATTTGTGCGGCTCGATGAAACAGCGAAGGAACCGCCTATTAACAAATTGGGTACCATTACGTTCCGAAAGGCGTTTTGCTCATGAAAAAAAGACCACAAACATGCGGATCAGTCAAGGCAGATCGGGCAGAAACCGTCAACAGAGGACAGCTCGATCAGGGAAGTCGCTGCTGTTACTAGATAATGGCGCGTGACCAGATGGCGACTAGCGGGTTCTCTGTAAATATTAAATGCAAAATAATTGGAATACAAAACAGAAGTAAAAAGCTTGAATTCAGTAATAAAGATGGTTCAAGGTGGAAAACTGGCTTAAATGAGTAGAATTTCGGGAGTACTATGTACAGAAAGCGAGAAGTACGAATAATATTAAGGCTGGTGTTTTGTTTAGAGAACAAATTTGTAAGGGCACCGAAGGTAATTAAAAAAAATAGACAGCAGAATCTGAATTTGAGTAATGCGAAAGCACGGATGCTGCTGTTGGTTGCTTCTGGTTGCTTCTAGTTGCTTCTAGTTGCTTAATTCACTTCTTGTTCACCCATTTTAGTCTTTGGTACTTTGAAATTGTGTGCCAATTAATCCCTTCCAGTGCCCTCTTTCGGATCTATTTCCGGTTGCATGACGTCGCATCCTTGATGTCATCCTAATTGACTGCCTTAATTAATGTGAGTGAGTGAGAAGACTTTATTTACACCGACATGGACCTCGGGGCAGGGGCTCAGCCAGGGGGAGGGTCTCCTTGCCTGCTCTCCTGCGCCGTGGCCGCAGAGGTCTTGGAGTAAGCCTCCTCCGCCAGGGGTAGGACGATCTCGGTTGCGGATGTAGGACTCCCAGGTAATTTGATCAAGGGGATGTTTCTTTAGCTCCTGGGGAATCAGGGCATTGCCAGATTAGATGATTTTGACTCAGATGTACGTTGCAGAGATTGCAAGACTCTGGGTCCCCTGTCAACTCACTATGCAGAGTAACACGAGGAAAGAAATGCCTTAATTAACTACTTTAGTCGTTGGTACTTTCATATTGCGCGCCGATCCATTCCTATGCGCTTTTTTGGTTCGACTTCAGGTTGCGCGACGTCACATCTCTGACGTCCCGCTAATTGACTGATTTAATTAACTATTTTAGTATTTGATGCACTCAAATGGGGCGCCAAGGCATTGGCTATTGAGACCATTTTCGCCTTTACTGTTTCTTTCTTTGCCTATAAATATTTACGTTATTAATTTATTGGCCGAATTATTTTTTCGCACACACTACGTCACCCTCTATCGATTGACAGCGCTCATTAACCTCTACTACTTCTCAATTTCAACTGCTAGGATTTTGCTGACGCGGTCTGCGGACGCGGCCTGCGGACAGAAATCTGTGAACATAGCGAAGTTGTTGTTGTTGTTGTTGTTGTTGTTGTCGAAATAATTCATGGCACACACCCACAGAGGGGGATCGGCCAAGAATTGGGTGGCAAAGAAAATTTTTGAAGTATACTTGCATATAAAAAAAATTGATTTGAGGGGTAGAGGAAAGGAAACAAAAAGGGAAATAAGTGAAATATAAAATGAAAAATGGTAACACTCACGGGAGATTGACATTGCAATTGTAGAACAGTTCAGTTCAGTTCAGGCGTTCAGTCGTGTCCGAATCTTCGTGACCCTATGGACCATGTCACGCCACGCTTTCCGGTCTCTCACTATCTAATTGTAGAACAAGTGATGTTTAAATGTTTAGCAAGGCAAACGATTTGATTCCAGTAAAAAATTTTGCATGGCGCTAATGCTTTCGCATTAATAAGCGTGGCAGGATCTTTGACTTCATCGTCTGCTTAACGCGCTTCAGACAGCGCCGGCGACACCGATGACAGCGGGGAATGGAGGAACGAGAAAAGATGACCTGGTGCTACATCGAACATTGAGTAGACCGGTTTGGCCCCCAATTCGAATTCATTGCTTTTTTTTTTTATGAAACGGCGGGCAGACAAAGGAAAACAAAGAACGTTGAGTAGTGGCGAGCGAGCGCGAGCTCTCGTAAGAAGGAAGAAGAGCTGCGTGAGGCTAAGGCGTCCTGTTCTATTCTGCGCTAGACGACGACCTGTTAGAACCAGTAACAATCCTCCCACTAGTCCTGCCTGTCTAGTGGGAGGCGAAGTCGACGCCAGGAGACGCTGGGACGACATGCATCGTTCGCGTGCGGTATTCCTGGTGACGAGTGGCTGCTTGGTAAGTTGGATGAACCATCATTTCCCGCTGAGTATACCGGAACGCAATCAATCTAGGATTCTGGTGTTATGCGGATAACTGTTTCGAGCCCTACTATTTATTCTGCCTTCGGGGTGCATCGATGAGGCTCCAAGAAAATGGAGGATAACCAGAAGCAGATCAAGCTAGGTCATGCCTTGGAAGGACTTCGTGCACACCGTATGAGTCCTTGAAGATGCCTCAATTCGGCGATGTTGGGGCGCTTGCAGGGCTACCCGAATGCTGAAACCCCAGAATTCACATTTTAATAAATTGGGCAACACTATAGTAGCTCTTTAGTAGGCCTAAAGGACAACTCCAGTGGTTTATGAAGGCTAACATATTAAATGAAACTAATCATGTATCCATTTTGGCAGCCGTGAGAGTTCTTGCGCAAACCAATGTAAGATTTTGTCCCTTCGTAAAATTTTTCGACTGTTATTTTGAATATATTTTGCAGAATCGGAAACAGACCCATTTAGGAGTTACGACGTCATTAACTTAGTATAACCCCCTCAACCAAAGTCCCCTTCAACGTAGGCTATAACTTTCCAGCGTCTTCATGGCCGGTTGCTTTAAGGAGTAACACAATTTCGTCGTGAAAGCTTTTAAAGCGGCAGTTACTGGCTGTGCATTGTCGCAAATGACGGCGTCGTGATATGAAGTGCGAAAATAATAGGGAGAGAGTTATGACAGGTGCAGAACGTTACGCTTGCTGGTCAGAACATTAGCGTATCGTGATAAGCGCAGAAATCGGTCTCAGCTTGCTGCGCTTGTTTCTAATTTTTGATAAGTCCGCTTATCGAGCGTAGTTATCTTTGGCACTCAGTAGCCTTCGGCACAAATCTCCAAAGTAATTGATTATTCTCGTTCTCTAATATGACTCGTAAGGAATGTAACAGCGCAATGCAATGCGAGAGGGTTTCATGGGGGGGTGAGGTATTTGGAGTTAATGATTCTGTAACTCTTTTTAAATGGCTAAGGCGTTATTTTGCGAACTGCCTCAATCACTGTTGTTGAATATTTCGTGTGGATACTTCTGCAGTGTTACAACTGTGTCTGCCTGCTAGCGGGGTCCGGCGATTGGGGCCCAGAAGCGCTGGGCCGATTCCAGCACAAAGGTATATGCTCGGCTTTTTCAAAGCTCTTCGCACGAAAGCGGGTGAAAGTTCAAATGTATTTCACTGCGTGTCACACGTAGCCTTACCGGCCCGACTGTATATCGACCAACAAAAACGCACTGCAACAATAAATGTTCAAAAACATATCTCGTAACTGTTACAATTCGCCTTGATTAGGCGTGGGTGAGCTATATTTAAAGTCTGCGGATGGATGGATGGAATATAGGAGCGTCCCCTTTGAAACGGGGTGGTAGCAATAGCTATCATGCTCATTTTTGCGGGTATACATCGTCAGCGCCACCTGTCATTAGGAGTGGTCTTTACGTAGGCTGTTATTATCCAGCACACAACTCGGATGTTTGTGGTTACTAAGAAGGCAGATGTAAACTACAGTATATTACGTACAAAGTTCAGCGTGTGGAATCAAATAAAAATGTTTCCATCAAGCTTTTTTCTTTGTTTTTAGTTTATTTTGTGTGCAAGGAAACCCTAAACTGTATTTGAGAAGCTCTTTTCCGATTGCCTGTTTCATGGCTTAATAGGGTTCTTACTCTTGCTTGTATGACGATCGGCGTTTTTCCAGGCTATAGGGACTTTATACAAAGCGTGCACCTGTATCGGCTGACAATAATGCATCCTTCTTGCATAACAAGATCACAAGATACTGTTAAGAATAAATTGACGGGAGTGTTGGAAACTTCCGATGTACAATATAGCATCCGGCTTTTAAACCTTCTCTTTGCTGTCATTAAGTAGTAGGACGCCTCATAAAAAAAAATGGCGCTTCTTTGACATATCGGTAAACTGCAAGAGTCGATCCCTGTTTAGCATTTGTGTAAAGAAGACGAAGAAGAAACAACCCTGCGGCATCACCATCACCACCATCGCTGGTCTCCGGCGCCCATCTCTCTCGCGCTGAAGCTGTTCCCTGCGGCTGGTATTCCGATCCCTCTGTGCCCGAATTACTGCCAGCGCTAGACGTTCAAACCATCTATTAAATCCACATTGCACTTGGTGGAGGTCAAGCTGAGGTTCCCTGTACCCATCTCGCCCTGGAACTTCGAAGCAGAACGTTGACTACCACAATGACGGAGCCTGCTTCATCGCACCTACATCCGCCAGTCACCTGCACAGGTTCCCTTCGCCAACGGGACCCCGCTACCTTCAGTGGAAGCAGTGATGACGACGTCGACGATTGGCTGTCCACTTACGAACGGGTCAGCCGCCACAATAACTGGGACGACAATCGTAAGCTTAATAATGTCATTTTTTACTTGCGCGACGGCGCTAATCTGTGGTTTCGAAACCACGAGTCCGACTTTACCACCTGGGCGCATTTCAAGACCAAATTTTCTGATGTCTTTGGCCGCCCCACCGTCCGAAAACTCCGCGCGGAACAGCGTCTTCGATCGCGACTACAGCTGCCCGGTGAATCGTTCACCAGTTACATTGAGGACATTGTTGATTTGTGTCGCCGCGTTGACCCGACCATGACCGAGGCCGTTAATATACGTCATGTCCTCACAGGAGTTAATGACGGCGCTTTCAACATGCTCGTCGCCAAAAGCCCCACTACGGTCAAGGAAATATACGACCTCTGTCTAAGCTACGACAAACTCCGCAAGGAGCGTGTTTTGATTCGCCAGTCTCAAGCATCACTTGCTGAACTTGCCGCGGAGAGGGAGTCATCTAGCCTCTCTGAAGACATCAAGGCTTTTGTACGTCAGGAGGTCGCGCGACAACTGTCTCTGCAGCCATATATTAAGGAGTCGACACCAACTGGCCTTGTTCCGGAGCTTCGCCGTGCAATCCAGCAGCATGTGTCTGAAGTCGTCCCTAATCCTGTCCCTCAATCAGCTCCGGTCGCACCCTCAATGCCGTTCCCCACGCCCACAATGTCATCGTCCGGCGTTGCGCCACTGAGCTACGCTCCAGCATTCGCGCCGGCTCCTCCTCAAGTATTGCGTCGCACGTATGCCGAAGTCACTTCAAGTTCACCTCCTGAGCCAGCATATGCCTATGCTTCGCCCCCCATGCGGTCGGCACCAACAGCTTTCGCTCCCCCCTTGCTTCAGACACGATCTCCATGGCGCACTTCAGACAACAGGCCTATTTGCTACCACTGCGGCATCCCTGGACACACTACACGCTACTGCCGGCGCCGAATAAATATGGCCTTTGCTGCACGGCCTGCGCCACCTTATTTGGCCCCTCAGTTCCCCATTCCATCGGGTCCTCCAACAGCATCCCCCGATCCTCCGGACTTCCTGCCTCGTCTTTCGCCAGCATCACGTCGCCGCTCCATTTCGCCACTGCGCCGACGACCCGCTACTCAGCCGGAAAACTAACCGCCGCAGTTCGCGAGGCACGAACTGCGTATTCGACAGAATTTCAAAGTCCTCGTCTTAATCCCGCGAATGTTATTGCTGTCATCGTTGAAGGTGTTTATACCCTTGCGCTCGTCGACACCGGTGCCGCTGTATCAGTTATCAGCCAAAAACTCTGCCGCTCCCTCCGAAAAGTGACTACGCCCCTCGAGGGACTATCGCTTCGTACCGCATCCGCTCACAGTATACAGCCGACAGCTGTCTGCACTGCTCGCGTCGTCATTGCTGCAGCCTTGTACATAATCGAATTCGTCGTCCTCCCCACATGTTCTCATGATGTCATTCTCGGCTGGGATTTCCTGTCCAAGCATCATGTTATCATTGACTGCGCCAGTCCTCAAGTAGAGCTCATTGAATCGAGTGATGCACCGTCTGATGCCCTGCTCCACGAGCCGCGTCCTCGTTTTGCGGCCAAACTCCTCGTAGCTCATGACACAACCATCCCACCCGTTAGCGCTGTTCTGGTTCCCCTCACTGCCTCTTTTACCACCGCCGCGACAGTCCTCTTTGTGCCCTCTAACGTTGTCTGCCGCCGCCGCCACTTACCGCTGCCGTTTGCCGTCCTTGACATGACCAACGGCGCTAGCACACTTCTGGTAGCCAATCCTCTTGCGTCTCCCGCTATGTTGATCGAAGGGGAGTGCCTCGGCCGCATCGAGCCTGTGGACCTTCTGTTCGCCTTTGATGATTTGTCATTCCCTGTTTGCCAAGTTGACGCCTTGACTCCAACTCGTGTGGCTTCAGATCCGCTACAGCGGGATCTTTTTGACCATTCTGTGGACAGCGCTCTAGAGCCGCGCCACCGAGAACAACTTCTTGACCTTCTACACCAATTCCGCTCCTCCTTCGACATCCCGCAATCTTCCTTGGGCCGCACGACGACCGTTACTCACCTCATTGACACTGGCGCTCACCCACCTCTCCATCAGCGGCCGTATCGGGTGTCCCCGACTGAGCCCCGTGTTATTGCCCAACAAGTCGATGACATGCTGCAACGCGGAGTAATTAGAGAATCCTGTAGTCCATGGTCGTCTCCTGTGGTCCTAGTTAAGAAGAAGGATGGATCCATACGATTTTGTGTTGATTATCGCCGCCTAAACAAAATACTCGTCGTGATGTGTATCCCCTGCCAAGAATCGACGATGCTCTAGACTGCTTGCAAGGCGCAGAATTCTTTTCCTCACTCGATTTGCGCTCTGGATATTGGCAGGTGCCCATGGCAGAGGAGCATCGCGCTAAGACCGTCTTTATTACTCCAGGCAGACTATACGAATTTAATGTTATGCCATTCGGACTCTGTAACGCCCCAGCCACATTTGAAAGAATGATGGACACTGTACTGCGCGGCCTGAAATGGAACATCTGTTTATGCTACCTCGATGATATCGTCGTCTTTTCAACAGACGTCCCGACCCACCTGACTCGACTTCGCCAGGTCTTCACCGGCCTAACCCGCGCCGGTCTTCAACTGAACCTCAAAAAGTGCCGCTTCGGTGCCCGCCAGCTCACAATACTCGGACATGTTGTGTGCAAAGATGGAGTTCTGCCTGATCCTGAGAAGCTCCGCGCCGTTGCTGACTTTCCGAAACCGACCACTTTGAAACAACTGCGAAGCTTCGTGGGCCTCTGCTCGTACTTTCGTCGTTTTGTTCGCAATTTCGCGACCATCATAGCCCCCCTTACACAGCTCTTGAAAGGCGCCCCTAACCTCCCCTCTTGGTCGTCAGCCTGCGATGATGCATTCGCGACGCTGCGCAATGTTCTGACGTCACCGCCAATCCATCGCCATTACGACCCTACTGCACGTACAGAACTTCACACCGATGCCAGTGGTGTCGGCCTCGGCGCCGTCCTCGCCCAGCGCAAGCCTGGCTTCTCTGAATACGTTGTCGCCTACGCAAGCCGTGCTCTTACCAAAGCCGAGACCAACTACTCCGTTACCGAAAAGGAGTGCTTAGCAATCGTGTGGGCTATAACGAAGTTCCGCCCTTACTTATATGGCCACTCTTTCGATGTAGTTACAGATCACCACGCGCTCTGCTGGCTCGCGTCTCTCAAGGATCCGTCTGGCCGTCTCGGGCGCTGGGCTCTCAGGCTTCAGGAATACGACATCCGTGTTGTGTACCGCTCTGGCCGCAAGCACTCTGACGCTGATGCTCTTTCTCGGTCACCGGTGCGTTCGCCTAACTCATCATCCCCTCCTGAAGCCTCTTTGTCAGCACTCACCATTGAGGATATGCCTTTCGAGCAACGACAAGATCCTTGGGTTTCTAACCTGCTAGATGTCCTTGGCACTCCTTCCGCGGCTATGCATCCTCGGGCACTCCGCCGACAGACCTCCCATTTTACCATTCGGGACGGCCTGCTCTACCGAAAGAACTACAACTCAGATGGCAGAAAATGGCTTCTTGTCATTCCGCGCCACCTCCGCTCCGAGGTTTGTGCCCACCATCACACTGACCCGCAAAGCGCTCATGCCGGCCTCCTAAAAACCTATGATCGAATTCGTCAGAGGTATTACTGGCGGGGAATGTACAATTTCGTACGTCGTTACATTCGCTCTTGTACCGCCTGTCAACAACGCAAGATTTCTCGCCACCCCGCTGGCCCTCTCCAGCCTTTACCGTGTCCAGCTCGCCCGTTTGATCGTGTGGGAATCGACCTCTATGGTCCGCTACAATGCAGTGCCGCTGGTAATCGATGGGTCATCTCCGCCGTCGACCACCTGACCCGTTATGCGGAGACTGCTGCACTTCCCGCGGCGACAGCCCGAGAGGTAGCCCATTTTCTCCTGCACCACTTCATTCTTCGACACGGCGCCCCTCGCGAACTACTGAGCGATAGAGGTCGTGCCTTTCTTTCCGAAGTAGTCCAAGAGCTTCTGTCGTCCTGCAAATCGATACATCGGGCTACAGCCGCGTACCACCCGCAAACCAACGGCCTCACGGAGCGTTTCAACCGTACGCTTGGGGACATGCTCGCAATGTATGTTACATCTGAATCTGGGAGCTCCAACTGGGACCAGGTACTGCCATTCGTAACATTCGCGTACAACACTGCCACCCAGGCAACAACTGGTTTTTCGCCCTTCTTTCTCTTATACGGCCGTGAACCATCTTGTACTCTGGACACAATTTTGCCATACCATCCAGATGCCTCTGAGTACAGTGCTTTGTCCGATATTGTACAGAAGGCTGAGGACTGCCGTCAGCTAGCTCGCACGTTTACCTCCAACACTCAAGGCTATCGCAAAGATCAGCATGATAGCGATACCCCTGCTCCGACGTTCCTGGCCGACAGCTTCGTTTGGCTATGCGTTCCTGCCACCAGCAAACTAGAAACGAAGTACCACGGACCTTATCGCGTCTTGGAACGCACATCCCCTGTTAATTACATCATCGAGCCAGTCACCGCTCCTTCCGACCACCGCCGCCGCGGCCGTGAGGTTGTCCATGTTAGCCGCCTCAAGCCGTATTACAACCCTCTGGTTGTCCCTTCCCCGTGAGTCGCCAGGATGGCGACTTCTTCACGCGGGGGAAATGTAAAGAAGACGAAGAAGAAACAACCCTGCGGCATCACCATCACCACCATCGCTGGTCTCCGGCGCCCGATCCCTCTGTGCCCGAATTACTGCCAGCGCTAGACGTTCAAACCATCTATTAAATCCACATTGCATTTGGGAGTTATATTGTTATGATGCGCATTTACAGTATGCATAAAAATGATGTTCGGAGAAATTTCCCGTGTCAGAATTGTGCTCGTCCAGAATTTCTATTAAGGTTGACAAAAAACAAAACCTACCACTTAAGGACCAAGCCCCATTGTATTAGTGAAATTCTGACGTCTATTTCTTATTCGAGTTTGGGACTACAAACGGACGTGATTTGTCAGGCCTAGACGTGTTTCTGTTTCAAAACTTGTGTTTGTTTACTGCTGAGACACACAAGTCAATTATTTTTAAGCGCTAGAAGTAGACATTCCTATTGCCTGGTGTAACATGAGTATATAGCACGACTAATCGCTCACAGAGAAGTCTGGAGGCCACCTATATTCTTGCTTCGCGCATTTAAAGAAGTGAGCTGTACTCTCACCTTTAATATATATTTTCCAAAACGACTTAAACTGTATCACAAAAAAAAGAGAAAGAAAGTTAGCGACGATTAGTTATCGTAATGTATTTACGCCTTCGTGGAGACGATGTAGCTTTGGAATAGCTCTCACAGGTCTTCTGTGATCCCACTTTGCTGAAATACTAATGCTGCCCACTTGACTAAACTGATATACTTACGGCAGAACACTTATCTCTGCTCTATATTTACAGCGGAGTCGGGTATCAAGACTGTCTTCAACTTCCTGCTCTTCACCAATGCGGCCAGTGACATCATCCTTATGTGTAGCCTTTACTTTGTGAGTATTTATTCGTCAGCCAATATCAGCATCGGCATCATCAACATCGTCATTAGCGTGAGTGCATCGATGCAGGACAAAGGCCTCTCCGATATCCCCCCAATTAACTCGGTCCTGCGCCAGCTGTCCCACGTGATCCCCGCAAATTCATCCTAAACTGTTGGAATAAAATAGATAATCGGGAAAGTTGTGTGACGTCCTGTTTGAATTTAACTCTGGCCCATTAGTAACAAGCAAACCATGTCTATATATATATATATATATATATATATATATATATATATATATATATATATATATATATATATATATATATATATATATTGCAGGGAGATTCTGAATTTCTCTGCTTTCCCTTTTACCCCTAATTCTGTCATGGGTTCTCTTATTTTCTTCCGCTTGCTCTTCAAATTTAGCTTTAATTCGAGACCTTACCATCCCATGGTCATTGAATCGCACCTGTCCTATGACCTCCGCATGCTACACAACGCCAGGGTTAAAGCACAATGTGAAATCGATTTTACTTTTAGTTTCCCTATTTGGAATTTTTCATGTCCGCTTCCGGTTCCTCCATTTTTTCAAGAAGGTATTCCTGATTTGAGAATATCGCGTTCGGGAAACGCTACTAAATATCTTCGCTGCTATTTCTATAGCGTCTGTGTCATAGTTACTAGATGCCTGTCTCCAGCCTAATTCTTGCCTTCCTTGGCATTGAAGTCATCCATTGGCACAGTAGTATACGTGTTTCAACTTCCTCTGTCATCGATTCTACGTCCTCATAGAAGCTTTCACTACGTGACACCATGGCTCTGTGTAGGCTCATAGGCCTGTGCGATTTTCAATTTGTACTTCTTAATAAGCCTATTTACGATACCTGTCAGCCTCTAGTTAATGCCATGGAACTGCTGTATGTTGCAAGATATATGTTTTGTGACCAGAAATCCTACACCTAGTTTGCTTTCTCTCTGGTAAGCCGCGATACCGCAATGCGTGCCCGCCATTTAGTACAGCATAAGCTTCATTCTTTCTACTAACTTTAATTATATTGGATTTAGTGTCCTCCATTTCCTTGAGTAGCCCTATTAGACTAGCCTCAGAATTCAAGGTTCTAGTGCTAAACGTTGTAAAGTTGAGTTTTCATCTGCCGCCTACCTGAATCGAGCCAGAGACGCTTAACAATCTTCTCTGCGTTACAGGTCTCACTGCCGTTTTCACCTGTTGCTCCTTTGCCGCGGTGAAGGGATAATGGGAGTATTAATGTAAGACGTGGTGGCCAATTACGGTACCAGAATGGCCTAAGTCTGTTCGCTCTAAGAAGACGACAGAAAATTGTGAGCACATTTAGATAACGTGGAGCAGTGAGGTTGAGTCACAAACGTTATGATTTACGACTCCTATTTAATAAACAACATTAGAAATGCGAGGGAACAGGTTTTCCTGCTTTATCGATGTGATGCTCAAATAGAGGGATACTGCTGATTTCGATACGTTTACACAGAAGTATTCATACTTTACCTTTCAGAAAGAGTACAGGAACTCTGATCCTGAAGGTCGCGTAAGTAAAATGAAGGCACTTTCTTAATTGCGTGCTGTAAAAAACACAGGAAACACCGACCATGAAAATATTGTTGTTAAACTGGTATATAGACCGCAGCAGAGTTATATTTGAGACCTTTATTCAGTTGGATTGTTTATGGTTTAACAGCAAGTCAGTTGACTCAGCAAACAATGTTATCTGCCACTAGCCCTGCAGTTCAAAGTTGAGGAAATCGTGCAAAGTTTGCAGGTTTTCTGAATATTACATCTAAAAAGTTAAATATTCATGACTTTCATCGAAATTTAAGCCATTATAAATTGCAGGGGAGGGTCTGCCACTTTTTAAAGCTGAGGTGTAATCACTCCCTTTCTTACACTTCTTCTTGTTCTGTGTTCTCTGAAGCTGAAATGAGTAATAGGAAACGCAGATAAAACGAAGAAAGGCATCCTTCCGCAAAGAGGGCCTTGGGCAACCAGTGGTGAGGAAGAGGTTTTGGAGCTGCAGTGCAGACGAAAAGAAAGTGCTTTACGTTTGCATACGAACATTAGATAGGCTAGACACATGGCATGTTTTTGCACTAGGTTGTTCTTAACGGCTACAGTTCTTCTTACACAGAATATCATCGGGATATTGAAGATGTTCATTGCCTGGAACGCTGTCACCATTTCCCTGTCCTGGATCACTTCTTGCATTCAAGTCTTCCAACGATATGCAGAGGTTGGTAGTAAAGAGCTCTGTTACTGTGCGCTCAAATGCAGATTTGCTGTTCAGGTGTGTTCACAGGGAACCTAACAGCACACTCATTGAAATATGTGCAGTATGCAGTGCTTGGAATAGTTTGTAGTATGTACTTTAGTCCACGGATTTTTACAGCGCGTAGCCGGGCAATGACAAAGCACGGAGGAACGTGCTTTGTCCTTGTCCGGCTACACACTGCAAAAAAAATCAAAAACAAAAAAAAAAACAAAAAAAAAAAAAAACAATGGAAGACCAACTAGCCCGACAGCTTGTCCGCTTCAGCTCTAGTCATGTTGTTTTTGCTTACATCAAAGTGATAGAGTTAGGCTCCTACAAAAAAGTGAAAAATATTTCACTTGAACGAAGCCCCCTCCCCCTTCCTTCCTGTACAAAGAAGTACAAAGAAAGGCCGCACAAAGTGCTGGTTAACAATGTCAGTGTTAATTTTGTTGGAATAGTATAGGGTGAGGTATAAAACAGTTAGATTAGTTGTTTACAAATTAAAATGATACAGCATACACGTACACATGCAAACAATTCTACGATCAGGACAATGGGGACTGGTATGCTACAATCAGGAAAACAAAATAATTTACTTTGCCTGAAACACTAATAAAATGACAAGACAAATATGCATGATGCAGATAAAAACTAAGAGATATACAATCTTAGAAGGCGTAAAGATTAAGTCACCAAAGCATTAATGTCACGCTGACTACTTTCTTCCACGCATATTCCTCTACTTAGCAATTTACTTTCAGTCGATCGTTATGAAACCACATTTTTGTAGAGTGTAAGTATACTGTATTCTCCAAGCTCATTCATCTGCACAAGCTAGGTACTGCGTATGCGCCAGTTTCATCTGCGCAGCTCTTTTGTTTGTTCGGCTCACCGCCGGCTGAAGTGCGAGTGAACTCAGCCTCGCAGTCACATAACCACAAGCTGCGCCGTGCGCTCCTCCTGCGGCTCGCTTCCTCGGAATAGCCATGGATGATGCAGTGCTTGGGCCGTCGATGTCTACAATCCGTCGCATGTGTCAGGCTGAATAGGACAATACTGCACATATTGCCTTACAGTGCTGACCCTCGTTAATGAGGTTCAGTCGGGTTGAACTCCGCTAATTGTTTTCTCTTCGAATAGTGACAGGTGTTCTATATGCTTCGATACCATGAAATCTCCTGCGTGTTTTCTATTTGGACTTTCTGTTCTTCACCTTTCTGTCAAAGTAGGCCTTAGGCCATCGTTCCCGCTGCCTATTTAACGTATCTATTGCGAAGTTACTGAAACAAAATTTGCTGCTAAGAGCCCAGATATGGCATATCGATGATACCTATAGGTGACAGCATCTAAATAAGCGAATATACCTTTAAAAAGAGCTTTTATAGACCAGAGAAATCTAGAGATAATATGCGCGGGCACCAGCGGTTTTCGAAAGTTGACGCCGATGCTAAAGCAGGCTTTTGAGCACAAATTCTTGAGCCCAAGGCTGCATTGCCATTTGACTTAAAAGTAGTGATTACAGAGCCTTCCTGGTTTTTGAGCGTGCTTAAATCCAATCTGAGAATTCAGTGGATCTTCTTTATCACAACAGCGCAACGAATGTCAGCATGATCAGTCAGTGTCACATACTAGCATAATGTAGCAAGTCTGCTGATGATGATTACACAGCGGGTAGCTGTATTTCATATCGTCTGAGTGGCGTATCTAAGCGTGTTCAGAACTAAAAATTTATTCCGCTCACGTGCGCTCGCCGGTACTATAACAACGTTTGAAATGCTGTTTCGAAAATTTGAAGCAAGGAATATTTTTCACGATTCATCTGGCAGGTACGCGGCAACAGCGAAAACCCCAGCAACAGCACAGACACGACAACTAGCACAACCGCATTTCCTACCAGCTATTACGAAAGACAACACCCACAGGTAAGCAGATAGGATGAACGATCGACCTTTTATTCCATGGTCTGCGTACTTACAGGCTCGGTATTTCTGGACTGCGCTGCTAGTTGCCACGGTGGCCGCCGGAGTGAGGGTAAGTTAATAAGCCTAATTCTCTTCGCAATTGTAGGGGCAAATGATGTGAAACAAATAAAGGTGCAACTAGTATGAAAAGAAGTGGCTATATCTTTTGTATTTCTAGCTCAGTTTGCATTTTATGCCGTGTGAATGAGCAGCATACATTGTCATGTACAAAAGCTATGTAAACAAATTCCAGGACACTTTGGCGACTAAAGTGATGAAAGGCGAAAGCCTGAGTGCTGGCATTCTGCTAGCTACGCGATTTTACCGGATGCGCGGCATTAATAATTTAGGCAGCTGTCACTTATTAGTAATCAATTATTGGACTTCAATTATAATTGTTTAATCAGTAATTGTTAACAATCCGTCATTAAGTAGTAATTGATAATTGATTGGCATATGGCGATATAAGGAGACTATAATTAGTAAATTATAATTATGCAACTGCCACTCATTGGTAATTATTATTAGACTAGTCATTAATTACTGATTATTTAATTAGTCATTATCAGTAATTGATCATTGATTGCCATATGGCCACATAAGGCATGCATCCACGCATACTGTGGTGATGCTGTGTCATTGGTTGATACCTCCATGACGTCATTTCGTCTCGACCAATTAGAGCCGCAGCAAAAGCGTTACACTTGCTGACGACAACGATGAGGCAAAAGACTTTCGCCTTAAAACACGCCGAAGGCGCAGTTATGATCCGCAAATCGACCCATTCCTGTTGGAGTTTAGGGCTCGCACACTAAATACTACATGGTGTACATAATGTTGAAGTAGTCACGAGTCATTTGCTGGACAAGCACCGAAAAAAAAAAAAAAAAAAAAAACGTAAGGTGAGGCTCGGGAGTCGGTCGCAGTCGCGCGCCCGCTCGCTCTTCTTCGGTGCGGGCAGTGAAGCGCATTTGAATCGCGTTGGGTTTTGCGGTGACAGGTCTGAAGGTGGCAGCGGCGCATGCTTTCGTGCGCTGGCCTTCGCCAGACAGAACATAGTTTTAGAAAAATGCTCTACTAGCCGAAAATAAGTTTGACTAATTCGCGGATATAACAGCAAGTCGAGAGGTACCGCTTCGTTCAAAAGTTTTGTCTGCTCCTCCAATGTCTCAAGGTGTGCTCTCGCGTCAACATATGCTTGTTTCGGTTTCACTCTTAGTTCCTGGACTGAAAGACAAACGGGAAGTAGCTCAGTAATCAACAGTACGACGCTAACCCCTCCTCCCTTTCTCGGCGCACAAAGCGGAGGGAAACGTTGGACATACACCTTTTTTATGTGGGAGCGCATGTAGCTGAAACAAGCTAACTCTCATAAAGTACCAATAATATACTTCTGCTTGCATGCTCAATAATGCAGCACGAACCCATTGATTTAGGCCTCCTCGACAATCTATAGACTGAAACTCAAAATAAGTCCGAGGATCACTAAGGTCGCATATTAGTGAATACTTCTCAAATAAAAGAGAGTATGCAAATAACACCTTTTTGCTGAAGAAAAAAAAAAAAAGCTCTCAGAGACCACCGTCCACGTCGTGCATGGAATAGGTCACCGCTAATAGCAGATGACATGAGGTTTACATGTCGTTGTGACGTCAGTGGCCAATGGGTGCCAGATCGAGAAGCTGCTTTTAAAATAATACAAAAATCATTTTAAAAATTATACTGCATGGGATAAGCTCAAATGTCGATGAATTATAATCTAACGCGTGCGTCCCTAAATGCAATAATCAGTTTATACTCAAATGTAAGCGGTCATGAACCCTTTAGGAACGAGAATTTCACTCATTTTTAGAGGGAATACTACCTCTGGCGGGCGGAAGCCACAAACTGTATCACCTGGATGAAAACCTTCTGAGCTGCCTACTCTTGACAAAGTCTGCACTTAACCCTCAGCACTTGCCATGGTAGGATCTGCCTAATGCATGCCTACTCGCGCTTTACACTTGACAGCCTCCGGTTCAGCCGTTATGTTAGTGCAGTTCGGGTAAATACAGGGGTACGCTGGTTAGATGGACAAAAGATGGACTGAAACCTAGAGGAGGGTGACCTCGCCTGGGCCGTTTGAGGATCCCAATGAAAAAGCGCCAGTGAGTTTTCGCTTAGCACTACGAGCTTTCCGCTACCTCCATTGGCTACCTCGGGAGCTATCCTACTGCGTATGAGTGCAAGATCCTTAGAAGTACGCATGCCGCTAAGCTGGCACCGGTGGGTGATCACGCAGTGGAAGGCAGATTGCACCAAAACTTTACATTGACGCTCTACTCTTGTATCTTGTTTATTGCTGCTTTTTGGAACGCTATTGCTTCCGGAAGAAATCCTTTTGTTTGAAGATTCGGATACGGATTCATTAAATGCCAGCCCCGCCACTGCATTGTATTCAAATACTCTAAATTGCACGTATACCTAACGATATCAAATTACGCAGGTGTTTGTCCTTGTCTGGTTCTTCATGGGCTACCTATGCGTACTAGAGGCCGAGGCGCAGGCCTCCTTGCCGCTGTCGCCGGAGGTATCGACAGGCTCGGTCGTGGACCCGCGCAACCCGTGGCGCTGGTTTATCTTCAAAAAGCACGCCGCCTCAGCCAGCAGACCAAGGTCCGCTCACGAGGGCTGCCACAGCCGGCGAGGAGGTGCCGACACACGCTCTCTCGCCAGCACCTGCGTTGGATGGTTGACGCCTGTGTCCAGGCGATCCGCTGCGACGCCCCTTGGTAGGCACCGTCTTTGTCGAGGGAAGCATCGCTCATAGCACACTAAAGGGGTGACAAGAGCTGTTTCGCTGTTTTTAGTGCGCATACCTTTCCGTTGGATGAGGGAGACGTCAAGAGGCGCTTCTTTGGTCGCCTGTAAAGCGCTTTTGCTGTGGCTTCCTCTGTGCGGCCGTCAGGTGCACCAACGGCGGTCAAACGAGCAATACAGGGATGCCTCGGGAGCTCCGAAATTTTATAATTTTGTTATCTAGATGGTTGGCACTCACGTCGCAGCTGCCGCCGTAATAAAAAATTGCGAGAGCACTGCAGAATCTGCACTGCGCAGAAATCTGAAAGCGTGGGAATTCCTACTGCACACTGTACATTGCTAGCCCCTTGAATAGCTTTTGCTAGCAAGGCCAATGCTGGTGCCGCACAGTGGAAAATTTCTTTCTTTATTCCGGCCGCCAGCAGCTGAGTTTCGATGGAGGCGAAATGAAGAGGCGTCTGTGTGCTGTGCGATATCAGTGCACGTTAAGATCCCCAAGTGGTCGCAATTACTCCGCAGCCCTCGACTTTGGCGCTCTTGTTTCTGTTTGCGCTTTAACTTCCACCGTCCTCCTTTTCCTTACACCGCGGTTCAGGTGTCTACACAAAGTGCGACAGTTACTGTACCTTCTCTTTCCTGACAACTAATTATTAAGTCAGAAATCCATCCACTTCCGGATGGCGTGACGTCATATTCATTGCACGTCGACATTAATCGTATGGCTAATATCGACGCATGTTTTATTTTTATACTTTTACATCTTTGGCCCTAACTAATTAACTAATCATCCTATCGAGATAATTTTTTCTACAGCATCCTCATATCCTCTATCGATCACAACGCCTATGTACGGATTTTGCGGACACGAATCCGCGTGGTGGCGCAGTGGCTACAGCGCTCGACTACTGTTCCCAATGATGGGAGATCGAATCCCGGCCTCGGCGGCCGCTTTTCGATGGAGGCGAAAAGCAAGGCGCCCGGGTGCTGTGCGATGTAAGTGTATGTTAAAGAACCCCAGGTGGTCATTTCCGGAGTCCCCACTACGGCGTCTCTCATAGCCTGAGTCGCTTTGGGACGTTAAACCCCACAAACTAAACCAAACCAAACGAACTTGGCGAAAGAGCCTAGAAAGATTTTTAAAGGAAGTTGCGTAACTAAAGGAGGATAATTGAACAGAAATGAAAACTGAGTCCTCTTTGAAGGCGGGGTGGAAGTAGAACCCAGGACTTTGGTGTTGTAAGATCGAGCAGGCTCACTGGTTGAAACGGAATAAAGGTGGACCTACTGAATTCGCGATGCGAGTGGGGTCCGACAATGCAATCCCGTTCTGGCTTAAATAAGCGCCCCGATGTTTAAAGCATCCTCCACGCGCTTAGCCATAACGATGGATTGCATCGGTTGCAATGAACGCTTCCTAGCCTATACAGTCGGAAATGGGTGAAACGCGATAAACCGAGCTTACAATTACGCAACTTAACAATTAATCTTCGCTTTGTAAAAGCTTATGCTCATGCTGTGCGTCCGAGTCGGCTAGAATTTCCTCCCACTGCTCAGGACTAGGTGACTACCGCTCTTTCCTAACCCACTGCCCCTAACCCCAATTTTCCCCAATAAAGTTTATCACTCACTCACTCACTCACTCACTCACTCACTCACTCACTCACTCACTCACTCACTCACTCACTCACTCACTCACTCACTCACTCACTCACTCACTCACTCACTCACTCACTCACTCACTCACTCACTCACTCACTCACTCACTCACTCAATCAATCAATCAATCAATCAATCAATCAATCAATCAATCAATCAATCAATCAATCAATCAATCAAAACTTATGCGCTTAGGCAAAAAGGACAAATAATTTAATTATGCGGCTTTTAACAAGCACCGCTTATGGACCATTAAATGCATGCACTATGCATATGGAGCACCGTGTTTAATTCATTAAATCTGGTACCTGACGCCCATCATATCCGCATTTATTAGCGCCGGAGTTAAATTCTCCCATTCCGGTCCACTTGAGCTCGCTGATACCCAAGATATCAATGTTCAATCTGTCCATTTCTCGCTTGACGATATCCAGTTTACCTTGCGTCATAGATCTTACATTCCATGTTGCTATGTGATACACCTCCTTGCAACATCGGACTTTCCGGTCGCTTCCCGACACATCCACAACTGAGCGTCCTTTTGGCTTTAGCCCAGCCGCTTCATTTGTCCTGGAGCTACTAGGAATCGCCCTTTGTTCATCCCCAGTAACATGTGGGACGCCTTCCAACCTGGGGGGCTCATCTTCCGGCGCCATATCATTAATGGTATTGTGACTGGTCATAGGGTTTTCTTGGCAGGAAATACTGGAGTGGGTTGCCATTACCTTCTCCAGTGAATCACATTTTGTCAGAACTCTCTGCCGTGACCTGTCTATCTTGGGTGGCCCTACACAGCAGAGCTCACGACTTCATCGAGTTTCGCAAGCCCCTCCGCCACGACAAGGCAGTGATCCATGAAGGGGCAGTACCTATTAATGACTTCAAAAATTAAGCGCCGCAGGAATATGCAACAGTGCACTAAGTAAATGAACTACTACAGGCTTACGCGGTAACCAACTTTTTTTACCCTTTACCTAAACGCGAATGGGAACGATCGTCAGAAAAATCACGATGATGCGTCGATAATAAGGCGGAAACTTGGGCGAGTTGGAAAGCATTTGAACTCATCTTTTCTAGCGCTTCTTTAACACACAAGGGACATTAGATGAAGGAGGAACACATAAGAACAGGACGGACGCTAGTCTTCAACTGTCGTTTATTGAAGCGACATGTCATATATACAATCCCAAAGTGCACATCACACATGCGTAGTGAGGGTGCCACGCTTAAGGTACGATACCTCTTTATCAGATAAATACACAGATGGAGTGCTGACACAGTTTTGGCCTTGTTTATTTATACATAGGGCTTCGACAATTTCCCTTTGTGATTGAGCCTTATTGGTTGCTAGTACGCGCGTGTTCTGAAGGATCGGTGTGCAGGGTACGGGGTTTGGGTCGCCGGGGTGTTTTTTGATTAGGCACCGTTTGCAGTGATCAGCGAGATTCCCCCCAGCTGATATCGATCCCGCAGCCAAACGATGCTCTCTCAGCCTATCATTTAAGCATCGACCTGACTGTCCAATATAAACCTTGCCACAAGTGAGCGGAATTTCATACACGACACCGACCTTGCACGGGACGAACTGCGTTTGGTGCTTTTTAGCACAAATCGACTGTCTTGCCGTACCGTTGTGTACCGCTGAGGACAATTGTAACAGAAAGGGGGGCATGGCAAGGCGTTCTTTCTAGATTCTTGCAAGCGAAATTAAGTCTCCTGAAAGTGAAGGACCCTTTTTTGATTTCTAACTCAAATGAGCTAGTAAGTTATCTTAAGACTCACCAAGAATCTTTGCAGTTCAATTTTGCTTTTTCCATAGATATAAAAGACCTTTTTTATTCTATACCACAAGGGGATATCATGACTTCTTTGCGCGACTGCATTGAAAATGGCACTCCAGTTGCATTTCAGAATGATATTGGAATGTCAATCGATAGCTTTTTAAACCTTGTATCGTTTTATCTTTCATCGACTCTTGTTAAGCATGAAGATGCAGAATATGTTCAGAAGGACGGCATATGCATTGGTTCCTGCATCGCCCCAGCACTTAGTGATATATTTTTAGCCTATTGTGACCAACGTATTTTTGCGAGGATATACACTGACAAAGTAAAACGCATTTTTAGATATGTTGACGACTACCTTGTGGTGATGAATCTTGAAATGTTTGACAATAGGGAAGAGATGGTGGGAAATGTGCTTGATGTATTCTGCTCCAGTAGCCAGGGTTTAACATTCACAACGGAAATGCCAAGTGACGATAGGTTACAGTTCCTTGACATATGCATAAGATTTGAAAGGACACGCGTTTGCTGGCTGTATCAGCCGAGGACAAAAAAAGAAATTCTTAACTACCAGTCAGCGCATTCAAAGCTGATTAAGAGAGGTATCGCAATGAATGCCATCCGCGCTGCTCTCATCAAGTCCTGTCAACATTGCATCCCTGAAAGCGTGGCGTTGCAAAACCTTCGCCTAAAGAACGCTGGGTTTCCTGAAGAAACCATTACATCTGTGGCTGAAAAGCTTCTGAAAGAAGTGAGAATCGGACGGCGACAAAACCGTGAAGATCCCCATCGGCGTACTCGACTTGTGTCTATGCCCTATGTGCACAACGTGTCGCACCGTTTAAAAAAGTTGGCAAAAAAGTGCGGCGTCGATCTTGTATTGACTGCCCCAAGAAAGCTTGTGCGGCTGTGCCCTCTTGTGAACGGTACGGCAAGATAGTCGATTTGTGCTAAAAAGCACCAAACGCAGTTCGTCCCGTGCAAGGTCGGTGTCGTGTATGAAATTCCGCTCACTTGTGGCAAGGTTTATATTGGACAGTCAGGTCGATGCTTAAATGATAGGCTGAGAGAGCATCGTTTGGCTGCGGGATCGATATCAGCTGGGGGGAATCTCGCTGATCACTGCAAACGGTGCCTAATCAAAAAACACCCCGGCGACCCAAACCCCGTACCCTGCACACCGATCCTTCAGAACACGCGCGTACTAGCAACCAATAAGGCTCAATCACAAAGGAAAATTGTCGAAGCCCTATGTATAAATAAACAAGGCCAAAACTGTGTCAGCACTCCATCTGTGTATTTATCTGATAAAGAGGTATCGTACCTTAAGCGTGGCACCCTCACTACGCATGTGTGATGTGCACTTTGGGATTGTATATATGACATGTTGCTTCAATAAACGGCAGTTAAAGACTAGCGTCCGTCCTGTTCTTATGTGTTCCTCCTTCATCTAATGTCCCTTGTGTGTTAAAGAAGCGCTAGAAAAGATGAGTTCAGATGCGTCGATATATTGTTTGAAGTGATTTCATATCGGAAAATAAAACAGGACTGACAAGCGGCTTGCTAACGCGAAGTGAACCCAAATAGTACGCTGTCAGTCGTATTGGTTGGCGAGCTGGGACGAGTAAATACGATCTCCAACGAATTTTTGTATAGCTCCGAACATACCCCCCCCCCCCTCTCTAAAAAAATAATTAAAAAAATATTGCTGGAGATGTTTCATAGTTTTTGTCACAGTGCACTTTCGCACGCGTGCAGTATTCGTATACTGCTTCAAAACAGCGTGCCCCACTTTTAATTATGTCTGCAAAATGAAAAAAACTGATAATTTAAACATCGCATAAATCGCTGCCGGAATGGTCATTTCGTCGCCCACTGCCTTTTGCGATGCCTTTGGTTTCGCGCTACGCTACCCAGCTTCATACGCCGTCTGCGACGGAGCGATCCTCCAACAATCTCTCCGCTGCTCGTAGGGTGGCGCTGGCTTGCTAGACGATCGCGGCGGCTCCTAGCGGTTGCCCGTTGCCTAGACTGCTTCGGACTACAGCTAAATACTGTGTTAGTCGCGATATACTTCGCGCTGCAAAGACGATGGTATTTAGCCTACAGGAAGTGTAGAGTATATTTTTATAGTTGAGAGTAGCGTAGACCACAAACAGTGTTAAAATAATGCAAGCGAGCAAACCCTTCCATTAAAACAATTTGAGGTTTCGTGTTACTCTTGGATAGACCCTTGACCTCAGATGCAACGGGTTAACACGTGGCATCGGTTATAGCCAAGATGCATGCTTACCACGGGATCTCGAATCTACGGAGCATGCAACCTCGGTTATAACGAAAATGCATGCATCTTCGTCATAATTAATGCCAACTAACGCTTGATATTAATGTTCGACAGCTTCGAACCACTCACTTTTTTAATATTATGGCTACTATGTCGGCACACCTGCTACCTTCATGCCCGCACATAACAATTTTATATCCACCGCATTCATCGCAGAAAGTGGCACCATCCCTAGGCGACACCGCGATGCTTGCTCCAGGTCCCGAAGCCGCGCTGGTCGCAGGCTCAGTGTGTCCAACGTCGACGTGATGGGCTCGCCCTCGACTCTGCACGACCCCGCCGAGCTGGGAGGGGCTGACGCCACCAAGCACATGGACGCGCACACGCAGGCACGGCGTCGACATGTCGACATTATATATTCATTTGAAGTGCAAGAAAGCAATGCTACAACTTCTTCAGGCTAGATGATTACGCGCCCTTTTGTGGCCACTCAAGGCCAAAACTGTTATGTCTGCACATAACAGCTGGCATTTGTAATAAAAAAAAAATCGGCTGTCCTGTGATGTGTTGACGAATATTGCAAAACAATATTTCAAACGTGTAAATAAAATTTAGCTTAGAGATCAAATGATATCGTGCTCCTTTGTAAGGAGTCTCAAGTGTCCGCAATAATGTTTTCTAATATTTATGTATATAATGATGGTCAGTCTGGAATAACGTTTTAAGCTATGAGAGAACATCTTCGTTTCTTTATTTATCTTTTTTTGCTTATGTCATTGTTCTGTACCATGTAATGCTCAAAAGAAGCTCATGACTACGTTAGCCGGCATTTGACTTGACTGTGCCAATGGTCTGGATGATTCGACTGACATAGACAATCATTTATTTCATGCCCTGGTTTTTAATGGTTTCGCAGACTGGTGCCGCCTTGCGCGTGGTACCCAACCGGGAACGAGTCTCGTACATCTGGTCCCAAACGTCGGACTCGCGCTGCTCAGACGCGGGCGGGCTCTGCCAGCGGCCCCCTTCCGTGTCCAGCTTCGAGGCTATGCAGGCCGCTCTGCTGGCGGGGAGAGCTCCTCGCCATGATCTGAGGCACTTTGCAGACGCGACGCTCTACGACGTCGACGCCGTCGCCTCCTTCGACATGCTCATTCTGCCGCCCACACCGCGAGATGACTCTGGACATCGTAAGGGACGCTCAGCACGAAACAAACGCGCTCATACGCATCTGTGCGAGGATCGGACCGGTGCTAAATGGCTCGTTCGATTAATGCACGTAAAATTGCAAGTCTAGTCGAGCTTTAAAATGTGTGACGTGGTCCGTTCCGACGACCTGTGGTCATTGCAACAGTAACGAGGGTGTAACTTACTACGGCCATGGCGATTTATTGATTGAACGTTCTTCATTGAATAGGAAGGCTCATGGCCATGAATGGAGGTACATGGGAGTAGGCAGAATCTTCATTGTTTACACAGGTCGTCACTCAAATCATATTGATCTGACCACGCCACTAAGGGAGCCATACTTGGCAAATATCACCTGTGTGTTAGCATCAGTTTCTAGAAGGGAGCGGTAGTTCAGGCGGTAGGGTTCGATCTCGGAGCGTATAGTAGAAAAAACAGGGCAATCCAGAGTAGATGGGATATACCGCCGCGTGTTAGAGTCGTACAGTGAGGGCACGTAACCATTTCCTCTGTATACTGACGCCAGCGGACCATAATACGTGGCGTGTAAGCCGCATGGGCGATGAGCTTATTCAAGAAGGCTTCTTGACATCGGGTGAGGTGAGTCGCGTAAAAGCTGGGTCTGGTGTGGCTAACCGCATGCGATGCTGACTGAGGCTATGAAGACTGGTCCGTGTATAGTGCCAAAGGGCAAGAGAAGTGTGTTGCCCGCCCAAGGTCGAGTAAGGATGAAGCAAGGGGGATGGTGAAGTAATGGCGGTAAATTGGTAAATTGGTTCAAAGGAAAGGCGCATGTTTCTGTCGCACTTCTCAGTGGATACGGGAACGGCGTCGTAAGAGAGCGAGGTGGGAGTCAAAGAATAAAGAGGGGCTGCAGTAGAGGGTTCCGGAATAATTTCGACCACCTGGGGATCATTATTGTGCACTGGCATCCCACAGTACATGGATGTCTTTGCGTTTCGCCTCCATCGAAATGCGGCCGTCGCGGTCGCGATCGAACCCGGGTACTCGGGTTCAGTAGGCGAGCGCTTTAACCACTGTGTCACGGTGGCTGGTACGGGGGACGAACCAGTAGCAGCAGGAAGCATTTCCTCTTTCTTGAGCGGCGTCCCTAGAATGTGACAGCCGAGTGTGTGAACAAAGTCTTTCATCAGATCGTATCCACATGAGCTAAGAAGGTCGTGGGCTCGAGTCCAAAAGAACTCATGGGTTCAAGTATAGGCCAAGGCTTGGAATTACAGCAAATGAGTTGGGTTGCAGTCTCAGGAAAGGTCGTGGGCTCGAGTTCCAAAGATGTTCGTGGATACGAGTCCCTCATTCACGTCAAAGTAACTGCCATTCCGTGCATGACGTCACGGGTTCAAGTCCCTCGCATGCGTCCCCATAGCAGCTGTGACACCCGCCGTTGGAGGAGGAATCAACACTTATTCGGCCCGAAATAATTTGGTAGTGCATGCAGACGCCAGACGGGGTGGTTCCCTAGTTGCGGGACCCATATACTCCCAGCAGCTCCTGGCCTCTGTCCGTCAGTACGAACTGGATCGATAGGGCGGGGCTGGATAACAAGGTCTCCCATCGCTCAGGGGGTTGAGGATTGGGGGTTTTGGCGGGAAGGGGAGGAGGTGTGGTCTGGAGGTTTGTGCATTCTGCAAAAATAAGCGGCAAGGTGCCGTTTTCTTTATTGCAAAAAGGACAGAGCATATCGTGTTCCGCAGGGTACATGCGGTTCATCAGTGCGGGATGCGCAAGCGATCGCGCCGGCGCTCGACGCAGGAT
Source organism: Amblyomma maculatum (assembly GCF_055883805.1). Lineage (NCBI taxonomy): Eukaryota > Metazoa > Arthropoda > Arachnida > Ixodida > Ixodidae > Amblyomma > Amblyomma maculatum. Next base: position 411,624,932 of record NC_139344.1, read on the forward strand.
CGTCTGTGGTTGCCTCGTGAGTTTGGGGTGCGGTTCTGGCAGTCTGTACCTATCCTCTCGGTACATCCGGGCTATCTCCCGAAAGTTGGTAACCGGATGCGGTAACTCTTCCGGCTCGTGCTCGCCCCGGATTGAGATTTCTCGGGCATGGTAGTCTGCCATGGTGTTGCCTGCACCCTGAGAGTGAGCCGGGACCCACACGAGCTCTATAGCTCTTTCCGGAGGCTTGCACTTGGAGACAACAGACCTCGAAGTTGCCGAAGAAGCGGCCGTGGTCCTCGTACTCGCAGAGCCGAGCGTGGACAGCGCGGTCAGCGACTCAAATACAGCCTACAGAAGCTTCCGCAGGGGGGTAATCTCCGCGGCCCGACCCGCCGTTGGCGATCTATCGAAGCGCTTCTACGCGAGCGAGGTTCGAAGAATACCCTAATCAATAAAGTTATTCAATCAATCGCTACCATCTATTTTGACGCCTCTCAGTGTCTCGAATATTTTATTTAGCTCCTGTATCTTGTCTACGCTGTAAGCAGATCAATTAAGGGGAAATGAGGGTACTCGTTATAATACATGAAGGAAAGAAGCCAACAGTCGGCGAGGCCAAGGAAAGCGTCGGGGATGGTACTTTGTGTTTTTTTTTTAATTCGGAGGTCGTGGGTTCGGTTCCCACCATCGGCACGTTGTTTTTTCTTCTACTTTGTGTTTAATTATCTTTCCCCTAAACAGATTACATTACTAATTTCTGTGCTTATCCAAGTAAACTTAAAAAAAAAAGACAAAGTACCATCCCCAACGCTTTCCTTGGCCTCGCCGACTGTTGGCTTCTTTCCTTCATGTCTACGCTGTTGGCACTGAAGGTGACCCACATGCTTACTCACAGCTCTTGAGTGCAACTCACAGAAGTACGGAAGATAAATCTCACGTTCGCCTTTGAGTTAGATACAGGTACGCTCTAAACGGGGGCAAAATGTCGCATAGATAATCACTGGTCACTGGTAGTGGACCTAGTCGCTTGCCGCAGGCGGTGATGGAGATACGGGTGAAATGATTGACGTGCAGTTCTCAATACATCTGTGCACGCTGAAGCGTATGTAATTGTGAGTTTAGCGACACTGAAGAGTGCTACATACGAAGCAAGGCTGGCAAAACAACCAGATGCCCACTGATTCGGCTCAGGAAACAGTATTCCAGGTCTAGACATCTTATAAAGTAAAAGACGTGCCACTCAGAACTGTAAGAAAGGGTGTGAGTCTGTGTAAAGGAATGGCTCTCATCTCTCCTACGACCAGAATTTCTAAAGAAAATGCTGCATTATGTTAAAGAACAAGCAAAGTGTCTAAAGGTTGTCTAAGGTTTGATCCTCTTTTCATGGTGTCCATATGGCAAAGTACATTATTCTGCTTCTTTGGCCTTTAGGTTTTCGCTGCGTGAGCGCAGCCATCTTTCAAGCGCTAAATCAGCTCTCATCCATGGGGTTCGATGTGCACGGCTGCGGAACAGTGTTCTTCCCAAATGTATACTAAATAGTGTTATCTATGTACCTGTATCAAGCACAGCGTAACTTGGATCTGGATTCTACAAAATACATTGCTCTCTTTAGATGGGAACGAACCTACTGTCTGCAGTCAACGGGAAACCACACCCTACAGCATCAAAATGTACCCGACTCTGCAGCACACAGCTCTGTGTGTACCGCCAGGTTAAAGCATGAACCTAAGGGCCAAATTCTGTAGTGTAAATTTAGCCTTGTGCAGCAAAAAGCTAAGCGCTGTTTTATTCGAGATTACATTTGGCCTTATTTCCCGCATGCGCTGCAGCGCATACATTAGAAGATTACTTTACAAAGTAAATGTATTCGCAGTTATTTGGGCAAATTGTGAAAACGTAAATCTTTACATCACGAATCCTACAAATAATAAGATTGCATTCCAATTACTCTCAGTCAGTAATTGCAATTGGTTTTCATGCTTCAGATCTAAAAATCACAGTCGGTGCTGCTGCAAGAATAATTTTAAACTTCTTAATTTACTACATGCCAGGAGGGGATGAGCTCCAGGGTGGGCATCGAAATGTTTTGACCCGCTTTGAAGACACGCTGCAATTCGCCATGCTGGGCACCTGTTCTAATGCAACCCCGCTTGTGCGTGATGAAAAGCATTCAGTTTTGTGGTGCCAACTAAAACATGATCGCATCGCATGACGCTGTGTCTGTACTCATATGAAGTGTAAGAGGCAATGTGGCCTTCAATTAATAACGCGTTCTATCAGTATAGCTAGGGCGCCATACAGCAGAAGCCAAGGACGCGCGGGTTCGGTCCCTGCCGCAGCTACCGATTTTCACTGTGGTGAAAAGAGAGACACCTCTGCACTGTGCAATGTCAGTGCTCGTTAAAGAACTTTACCTGGTTCAAATTTCCGCAGCCCTCAAATACTTTCTTCAAAGTGCGCCCTCCGCGCTAATCAATCGCGTGTGGAACTTCGCCTTATTGTTTGACCAATGCTTTCCAGGAGATCGATCCAGTAAACTAGACATGAAATCTTTCTCTGACAGGAAAAACAATGCTGCATTATTAATGAAGTAATTTCGAAAGTAAATAATTGCTTCCGCTTCTAAATTAGTGCTCAAAAGTAAATCCTAACAATTCTATTTATTTTTAGTGAGAATAAATAAATCACTCGCTAGCTCGGAAACTGCGCGAAGGGGTGGGATTCAGTAGTCAGAATTATTTCTATGTAACAAGGGGTACAGATTTACGTGGTGACGTTCACGTCAGCCAGAAGAGAGGGCAGAACCATTCTATTTATCTTATTTCGTCAAGTGCAAAATATTGTTACGATACGACAAGCCTATGAAAACAGGAGAACAGAGATGGTCGATGACAGTGAGATGACGTTTAAAATGAAAATGTTGCCGGGCCTAGCGCGAGCGCTCCTGTCCGCGCCACTGCCCGCTTTTTCTTCCTTGATGTCGTCCGTAACACGACCCCGGGCCACCGAGCGATCGTCCTGATCGTGGACGAGGAAATGCACGATGTTGATGATTCCATGGCATGATGATGGGCGTGTCTAGATGCTTGAAAAAGAAGAAGAAGGAAGAATAGAATGGCTTGCCGGCACGACGATTCGCGATGAACTTTGGCCGGACACTCTCGGGCCACACGTTGCCACGACTCGATGGCGGAGGCCAAGGCACGCACCGCATGGCATAGGCAGGGGAGAATGTCTTGAAGTGTAGCGGTGTCTTGGGTCGTAGGGTCCTTGGTCGGCACATCAGGTCAGTGGGGTCACATTAGGTCATTCGGGTCTCTCCTTGTGTCTTGTGGTCATGTGTGGCCTCTCGGGTCAGTCTCTCCTTCGTCGTGTCTTGTGGTCGGGGCGGGGGGGATGGGGCGGAGGATCGGCAAGGTATTGCTGGGTCCGGAAGGCTGGGGAACAGCCATGCAGTGCCTCCTAACCTTTCGCCGACGGCGCAAGAAGTCGCAGGGCGCTGATGCGCCGGACCAGGATGGGGGGGGGGGGGGGGGTGATGATGAAGTACCCAGAACCTCCACCAAATGTTACGATACGGCAAGCCGATGAAAACAGGAGAACAGAGAGATGGTCGATGACAGTGAGATGACGTTTAAAATGAAAATGTTGCCGGGCCTAGCGCGAGCTGTCCTGTCCTTGCCACTGCCTGCTTTTTCTTCCTTGATGTCGTCCGTAACAATATGTATGCCAGCATGCCGTTTTGTTTTTTCGCTTTCAGTTCTATTCTGGGATTTAAAGGCCTGGCTTCAGGCCAAGATAGGCGAAATTGGTGATAAGGGCTGCTCACTTTGAAGTTTTGGGACCGCTTGAGGGCGCTGCGATAGCGGTGTGTAGTGCGTCCATTGCATATAGATGCAAGTTGAAGGCGACAGCATGCAATGAACAGCGCGAGGGGTGATCTGCTGCAGAGAAAGAATAGCGCTCTCGTCCACTGGACAGCGAAATGTCCACAGTCGTGGCCTTATCTATACCCGATAGCGTATAAAGGTTGCTCTGTTAAAAAGTCAAAAGTCAGAGGCTCGTGACGTCAAAACACTGATCTCGTGCAGGAATTTCAATCAATTCGCATTGCAATGAAGATAACGATTTGGGGTATAGTTCAAAGAACGCGAAATTGGCGCGCAGGTTCCTCTCATGAGACTATTTCAGAAAATAGGCGTAATTAAATGAAATATATGTTTGTAGCTAATACAATTCCAATCCAGGTATTCAGTATGTTAGGCCGGCACGTTCGTTGGTACATAGCGCGTTAGTGGGGCACTTAGCGCGTTGTAGTTCGTGTATGATGTACCAGTCGTGTGTTAGGGATGTTTGACTTGGATTATGGGATTTAACGTCCCAAAGTGACTCAGGCTATGAGATGCGATGTAGTGGAAGGCTCCGTTAATTTTGATTACCTGGGGTCGATCGATGTGCAAATGACGTCGCACAGCGCACGGATGCCTTGGTTTTCGCCTCCATGAAAAAGCGGCTGTCCCAGCCGGGATTCGATCCCGCGTCCCTGGGTTCAGCATTCGAGCGGCGTAACCACTGAGTCACCGTTGGGGGCCTATTTAGGATATGTAAAGATGTTACAGTAATAATATTGTTTAAAAACTTCAGTGTTGTAAACGAAAAATTAACAAAAAGCAAAACGAAAAGGGGTTTTTAAAGACACTGCCGCATCTACTTTTAAGGCGAAGCTTAAGCTTCCTGTTCATTTTGTTCTGCTTAAAGTCAGATACCATATTTACTTAGACAACATCATTTGGTGACATTAGAAGCCTTAATGATAAAGTATTATATAATTACTATTATTAGTGCAGTAACGAAATTTAGTTACGGTCATGTCTGCTCGAGATTACTGTTTTTGGTACGGTATGTGGTGTTTAACACATCGAAGCAGAAAACGGGCTTTGATGAATACGTTGGAGAAAGGTTTCAGAATAATTCCTTGCACTGAAGGATATATTAAACACATGTTTCTTTGCATCTAGGCTCTACCAAAATGCGGCCACCATCTGCATTATGTGATTCCACTGTACCTTGTACTCAGGAGTCGAATGCCATTGGATAATGAGTAGTGATACCAGGTATTGTGCAAAATGCGACGTGGTTTGTATATGGCCAGCCGCTGCACAGTGTCAACAAATACGGAGAACTGAGAAAATTTGTGCTGAGCCAACTACAGGCCTTATTGTCGCGGTGCATAACACTGAAAGAATTGCGCCAGATTCTGAGGTTTATATCGCCTTAAACTGATCTCGTCACTCTCATTAGTCGCTTTAAGCTAGCAGCTGGCGTGTGTTGACGTCGGTAAGATTTTTATCTTTATGGACCCCTATTGACATCGCAGGGGAAGCAAGCGTGACGCGGTCAGGACTGGCGTCCCTAGAAGACTCGAAAGGAGCAGATGGCGTCGCTTTGTCGAGAACTGTCGTTCCCTCAGACGGCTTTGACGAGACCTATGCCGCTGACGATTCATCTGAACGGGTCGTATCAAAACGCTCGTGTTGCAAACGGAGGTCATCCTTGTTTAAAGAGGAACTAGACGGCTCTCCACGTCGCACTGGCAGCCCGAAGAGCAGGGCGTATGGAAAGCGAGCACCGACACGACGGCTATTCTTTGCTCAAGAACCCGGGCTCGTTGCAGAGTCAGATAGAGACATTCTTGAGTGTAAGACTGAGCAGGCTGCGACTCCGCTATGTGCGCAGAGGCATACGGATGCCGCAGGCGCAACACCCAAGTCTGTGGCCAACCACTCTGTTCAAGAAGTGCCTGCCCAACGACAACATAGCCCTTATGACCGGGAACAAGAAGGAGCCCGAGAAGCAGGTTTAAGTGATAATAGTGAGGTTGTTGGAGGGCCTGTCGCCTTTGGTTCGGGAGGAGGAGGCGCAAGTTCTCCCACCCATTTGATTAGCAGTTCCCAGCAGACCCCGCCCGACAGCAGCCGTGTGGCATCATGCGCCTTCCGGGCGTGGCCATCGGGCGCGTTCACTATAATCTCGCCGAAGGCTAAGGACACCGAACAGCATACAGATTATCCGTAAACACAGCAGAAATATCATACCGTAACCCAGCAACTGCAAGGCGCTCCGTATAGTTTGGTGAACGGTACAAAGCGCATTCGAGCTTCCCTTATACTTTTATAAATATTCTAAGATAATTCTTTGCTTAGAGCACATATTTCTTTCCTCTTTCTCTTCTTAGTCATGGAATTTTCTGCGGTCCGTGATTATTCCGATACTTCACAATTCTAAAAAAAAAAAAATGCTTTGGCATGCAGTAGTAGGGAACAGTTATTTAGAAGGTGTAACGCGCTTTACTTTATTGTGGGAAGAACATTTCCGCAACTGGTAACTAGCTTTGACACCATAGAAAATAAGCGAAAATTACACTTATAAGAGGTAGTCCCGCATGGTGTTCTAATACTGCACTGACATACGATCCAGCAAAGCCGAAGGTGCCGGTAGACATTACGTCGTTTAGAAGTAGACTTCCTGCAGTGTTAGCAGTGAAATTTTGTGCTCGTAGATCTGTACTGCACGGCGAGGCGCTCAGCTGCCTCGTGGACTGTGGGCTCGCCGCTGTCCAATCCGCTCCGCGCAATGTGTTTTCATTTGTTCTCTCATTTGCACGCACCCGAACAGCGCTCAATATTGCGCGGTCTCCCTAGAGAGTACTTCATTCAAATTTTGGACAGCCTATTGCTTATTACATATGAGATATCAGTCATATGTCATGCTCGCATGACAAACACGTCTCGCAAACGTTAGCACCACAACACAAACGTTAGCACCTGCGGGTTTATGAACTGAAAACTAAATCGTCACCTTTTCAGCCCTCTTATTTGTACATTCGCCCTACGTTGCCGGTATATTTGCGAAGAGATATTCATATCAGGTGTGGCCCGAATGCTAATCGCCGAATAAATTCCCGATATGTGGTCTGATAAGTGTCGTCATGACAGAACTGGATATGCTGCATACTAATTTCTTTATCTTCCGCTTTTACTTAAAAAAAAAAGCACAGAGCTTCAAAGGGTATACCTCGGAGCGATAAGGTGATTGAAAAGCCCTAGTTCATGTTAATCATTGGTTCCGCGCCACAGGGTACGTGAGCGAGACAATATTACCTCAAGATATATTTTAGCTTCAAGAGTTTTCCCATTTCCCAATTAATTTTGTGCGTCTAAGTGTAAACGTTTCAGTTGGTTGTAACGGCCTGAAAGTCTTACGGTGTCATATCTGGCGAATGGTTAACTCTTGATCCGACAAGGGGAACCGATAGCTGCTGTATTGAGGCGACTGGCTGTAATAAAACAAATAAATATCTGCTGTAATATAGGCCTGTTGCCATTCATTCATCAATATTTATTCATAAGGATGACCTGAGGTCTAGAGGGAAAGCGGGTGTGTTAAGCGTGGCCCGCATGGACCGTTTTTCCGGGCGATTCGTCGGCGTCGACGGCAGCGGAGCGTTCTGCCTCCGGAGAGTACGATTTTGCCAAATCGTCGGGATCTGGCGGAACGGATCTAGCGCGTTTTCAACTCCGGCATCTCTCCCCTCGCATCAGTCACTCATGACCCTTCACGGGCAGCAGACGTGCACGCGCGGTGCTCCCTGGATCTCGGCTCCGAGCCGCTGGCCGCGTCGTGAAGCCGCTTGTGCTCATCTCCGCGCCTTAACTGGCGCTCACCTGCTTTTTTATCTCTCTTTATCTCCCCTTTGATTCCACCCCAGACCTTTCGGCCGCAGAGTAGAGCATTGTAAAGGGGGATATCGTGCCTTTTTGCGTTCATTTATGAAAATGGTGTAAGGAAAGCTGAGGACGCGGCTGCGTCGCGCGTTTGCTTCGCGTCGCAGTGGGTAAAGCCGGGCCATCTGGCACTGCAGCGCATGTTCGCCGAGCTCGACTTGCTGATGTACAACGGTTACGAAGGCAGCGGGATCATGTGTCTACTGATTCTGATATTACAGCTAAACGGCGCATGAATCGAGAAGCACAAAGAATGAGGAAACGTGCCGAGCGTGCTCAGAAAACGGCTCAAGACACTGAGCGTCGTCTTGAAACAATGATCTCAGTTCAATGCTGTTCAATGTAAAATCTAGCAAATAATCTGGCATAGACGGTTTTTCTGTAGATGGGTTACGCAGAAAGTTTGGTGCTGCTAATGTGTGCTTTTAAGATTGCTGAACCATATTCTAGTTAATGGTGTTATCCCCTCAAAAATTAAAAAAAGCCAGAGTAATTCCCCTCTTCAAGGAAGGCGCACGAAACAAACCTGAAATTTATCGATCAATTTTAGTTTTGCCATGTATTTCTCAAATATTAGAAAAACATCTGCTGCTAGTGAAGTCCAAGTATCTAGATGCGAATAACATCATTTCAAGTGAGCAGTGCGGCTTTATACCAGGCAGAGGCACACAGGTTCTCCTGGAGGATATTTCGGACCTTATAAATTCAGCTTTTGACCTTAACCAGGTTGTATGCGCTCTCTCTCGATGTTAGCAAAGCTTTCGACAGTGTATGCCACAACCTTTTATTAACTGAGCTCTCACTGATAGGACTTCGTGGGCCTTTTCTAAAGCTGCTAACTTTTTGGAAAACAGAACTCAGTACATCTCTATTGTGCATTATGACAGTAATATAACTTAGACTTAATTTTGTCTTTTGTAGAAGCAACTTGAGCTCTATTTCTACTGGCATTGAAATTATTTACAGTAAAACATCGCGAACAAGGAATCAGAAAAAAAAAATTGGAGATATGCATGCCTCCCATCGCAAGGAAAATGTGGCAGGACTGGACAACGGGAACGTGCTTCTGTTAGCAATTGGTTGAAACCCATGGAGAGGAAGAATGTCTGTTTATCCGGAGAGTCAGCGGGCAAACCATGGCAGCGGCACCGTCCATATTTGTAGGCATTCCTTTCTCGTTGCCTGCACTGATACCTTTGCAAAAAAAAAAAAAGAACCACAATGCGTCTGCGAGGCACAAGCTTTTAACCAATATAATTTTAGAGCTGCGCCACGCTGGACTTAATATTTGTCACTTAAGCAAGCCACAAAAACTGTGAAGAAAAAGTAGTGTGCTACGGCCAGTTAGTTTTGGTCATTCTTTCTTACACTTTGCGAAATTTATGAACGTCGCGCTTTTGAGACCAAAATAGAGATTTAATGTTTTGGAAACGTACTGACGTAGACATATACCGGTTTACCGTACCCCTCCCACGCCGGCACATCGGCCGCGATTGTACTCATCCCTGTCAATGCGTTGCGCAGGAAGACTCCGGCAAACCGGTATACGTCTACGTTAGTACGTATCCGGCAAGCCAAATCTTTCTAATATTATGTCAGTTTTCTCGAACACTAATCCGGAGTAAATTATTAATGGGCAAAACGCCAGTTTCAAAACGTTTTACCTTTAATGTTTTCATATTTCGCGCTTTATAGCTAGCTTGAATCATTGGCTAAATAAGGTTGATTGTTCTATCAAGTGTATATCTCCTTTGACGGCAATGTAATCGCGGAAACACGATGAGCGATGAACGTGTTTTCGTCTTTGGTCAGCTTTCTCCATGTCCCTTAGCCTTTATCAAACAACATTACAGATAACTTGGCTCGAGCAAAAACGGCAGAAACTTGGGCGTGCAAGGCAGGTGGGCTAGAACACCCTAAAATAATTGCGAATAACAGGAGAATTCAATTCATGCGCCGTACCCTCCGTGATAAGCATTCCTTCCCATGTCCACTTTTGGTTGCTGCCACATTTCGTGTTTTTCGTTGCCGACGTTTGTGGACGCGATTTATTGATTCGGAGCGGTGATGCGAAACCTGAACACAGAGCTTTATCAATGTGGAGCCGAAGTGCGAAAATTGGAATGCCCCTTTTTGATGTTGAATGCAAGTATCGAACGATGTACGATCGAAACTACTTTGCACCCTGCAAAAGACAGCTCATCACAATCTGAGTTTCAGATGAAGAACGCAAAAGCCACCCGCTAACTGAAGCGTGCAAACAGACGCCAGCACACAGCGAACTTGGAAAATTGTTTCCTTGATGGAAATGGCCTATTTCCAGTTAACGAACGGCTCAAGAGGTCGGGTACAAAAAAAAAAAAAAAAAGGAGTACCCAGATGCACACTAGTTGTTTAGACTAATCTAAAAAGCAAGCCGCAACGTGCTCAACGTTTAATATTTCTTTTTCTCAGAACGGAAGCTCAGTAGCGGAATAATCAGAGCAAGGCCTCTCCTCGCCAACTATGGATGTCCTCGCTGTACAGTGCGATTCAAAACAGAACAAAGCTGCGCTAACAAAACGCACACAGATCAGGAGAGTAAAAATTTGTTTTAATTAAAATACTAAACTTTAACGTCTTTCGAGAAAACTGCGCTATTTTACCTGTTGCAGCAGATTGTTTCCACTGCATACCAATCCCAACCGCAACGAACGAGGCACTAGATGCCAGCTCAGAAATTTAAAACGCACTAGCGAGCGAGCCTTAGCCTTACTGGGTTGCCACACACATTCTCAAAGCGACATCTGTGACACCATAAAACTGAACACGATGTTCTCCCTAGGCCACCAATCGCATTATGCCCTCAGAAACAATACTCCGACAATGCATCACATTTTGTGAACCTTGACTCGGACGATTGGAGGGAACACAGACTAGGCTGCAGCCTCGAAAGTTTCTGGCCGTCGCCATATGCGCATTGATTAGGTCCTTCATTATTTTCCTCCAGTGACCGTCATGATCAGCTTGACTATACCCACTGCAGGGCGAAGGCCTCTCTCATACTTTTCAAATTGACCCGATGCTGCGCTAGGTTCGCCTACTTGACCCCTTCGAGCTTTTAACCTCATCCGCCCATCTGACTTTCTGCCGCTCCCTGCTATGCTTTTCTTCCTATGGTATCCTATTTGTTACCCTTTGCGATCATCGATTATCTTATCTTCGCATTACTACCGTGCCCATGCCCGTTTTTTTTAGTTTGATTTTCACTACAATATCATTAACCTGAGTTATTTCTCTGGTCCACTCCGCACGCTATCTTTTAACGTTACACCTACCATTTTGCGTTGGCGTTCCATAGCTCTGTGCGTTGCGCTGAACTTAAGTAGGATCCTTTTCATTAACTGCCACGTTTCCGCACCACAGGTGAGTACAGTAAGATGCAACTGTTGTATACTTTACTTTGAGTGATGCCGGTAGGCTGTTTGTAATAATTTATGAGTACTTGCCGAATCCGCTCCATTCCAAACTTGTCCGAAGTTTCCTGCTGTACTGGTGTGCCGATGAGGCTAACCTACAAAACGTTAGTATGGTCAAGTGAGTCTGTACTATGGGAAACACACTGGAATCTATTCAAAATCGCGCAGCACATTTCATTTTATCGAAATATTCCCGTTACGTTCATTACCTAAAACAAAAGAGCACTTGCCTTATGGAATTTTTCTTCACTCCAAAGGTGTTTTCGGCTGCCTTTCCACAAAATATATCACAGTAACCCTCTATTAAAGGATTATCCCTTTGCTAGTTTCATACCGATTCAATCATATAGCTAATATTGCTGTTTCATTCCCTGGAACAAAAATGAGTCGTGATTCCTTTATTACCCAAAACGAGGATGACTGAAACATCCTTTTTCCTCTTTTTTAGTTTCTGGAGAACACAGCATCAAGAACAGCACAAATCATTCTGTGGAGACAGCGCGACTACTGTTCTTCCTTTCTGCTTTCCCTCATCTTATTAGGACGTTATGAGCGGATTTGTTGAAAAGGGCTATTTAACACCATATGGCATAGTTTACAGTTGTATAATACAGGCAGCCTGGGATATGGATTGCGACAATGTAGTCCTAAGGGCCCTGTCTCCTAGCTTTACAGTTGCACATATCAAGCCTAATAGCTTCGAGAATATGAAAGTATAGATTTCGCTTTTCAGCTTTATGGGGACGAAGTTACTAAGGGGCTTTTTATTCACAAAAAACACGTCACTTCATTGTACAGAAACGTGCAGTAAGCTGAGGATATCATAAACAGTTCACCAAACTCATCCGTATTTTGTCAGTAATATTGAGCATACAAGCATTGAGGCCTGGTAGACAAAACGTAGCATGCCTGTATCAGTGGGAGGCCCATGCAAAATCAGCTGGAAGTGGCTTTTTGACAGGAAGTACAGCTGTGAGGCTGAGGGTCACAAACGTATTGTAGATCTGTTATCCTAGCTGAACTTTGTTGCAGGCTGCGAATGCCTTTTAACTGCTCGATTCAGCCAGGACAAACTAAAATATCTCTGGTATAATCAGACAGTCGGCATGGTGCAATGATCATACTACTGTATCTCTGTTTTTAGCAGCTGTTCAACGTTTTGTCTTTTATAACCTTACAAAACTTTCAATAGCAGGCAATTTCTTTCTCTCGTTTGTTGAATTTCCTTTGGCTACAGCTGATGTACCTGAAGTGATAGGCAAGTGCGTTTCAGAAACATTGGACCACCTTCTCTACAATGGAAACATTGATGAAGCAGAAGAGGTTCTTCCGTCTATTCAGTGTCAAGATTATCCTGAGAGATATTTAGTTAACTATGTTTCGGGCTATGTAGCTATAGAAAAGCTGTTTCTAAATATGCATGTTCAAGCTGCGCAGCCCAGTTGTGTGTACCTCAATAAGAAGCGTGAAAAGGTGCTAACTCTTGGATCATGGTTCATATTGATAACTGGTGCCTTATTTATCCCACTGATGACCTAGCAACAACTGTAAGAGTCATGAAGGATGCATTTAATAGTATATTTAGTAGAAACCAGCTACACGAGGAAAGCAGGGAGGAGTTTTAAGAAAGTCTGCACTCTTTGACATTTCCTCAATTAGGGTGTTGCCAGCATGTCAAAACATTAACAAGTAACCCTAAGTCCTACATTCCTTTAAGATTTCGATTTTTTTAAGGGGTTGAACAGGGAGAATGAAGGACAAAGTCAGCTGCTGAAATATTTGAAGTTGCGGCACTGCCATTCATTTGTATTATTGTTGAAATTGATGTCAAAGATTTGAATGCAGATACCAGACAGACAACTTCAATTTACCTTCCTGTGCCTCATATTTAGATGTAAAACATTATGCGGCTATGAAATAAGATGGGGTATATTTATCGAGATCCATTTTTCATGAATCTTGTTTTCATGAATCGCGTTCTTGTTTGATATGCTAACACAAAAAAGTGGAATGACCATACTTACGACTGCCATAAGTCGTGTTCCATATTCCAGACCGCCATGCCATCGGTAGATGTATAGCCTTAAAACAACACCGATTATTGGGCCCGTTGGTATTGATCCATCTTGTAAAATGTGCGCAGCACGAAAAAAAAAAAAACTAGGACAGGAACAACGCACGACAGGGCGAATTCAACCTGTTGTATGCGTTTCTTTGTGTCCTTGCCTTTTTCGTGCTGCGAACGTTTTACAAGACGTCTCGTTTGCTTTTCCCAATAAATGTGAAAGCAGACAAATCGAGACCTGACGCAAGTACAACGCTGCGTCAGTATCATAAAAACACTTCCTTCGGAGTCCAGGTCAGGCAGCAGGAGTGAGCGGCCGCGCGTTCGATGAGCTCCGTCGAACGCAGCCGTTCAAGTCCAAGTTTCAACCTACGGCGTGCATTATACCACTGGATTCGTCTACACACGTGAAGTGGAGTCCGAGGAGACCACAAGTTCGGAGGTAGGCACACTAATTTGCCTATTTTTCGGCGGCCCACGCGGGACCGCTAGGCCTACCCGTAGGCCTAGCAGAAGAAAGACGCTCTCGGCGGCGGGAGCCACAGAAGAGCATGAGCAACGCAATGAGCTGGTGGAGGGAGAGACTATCGACCCCGCGGAGCTAACTAAGGGTACGTGGTTTATTACGAAAAAGAAAGGCCGCGTAGTGCCCTTCGAAGAGGAAACGCGAACCGCGACCAAAGATGAAGAGCGGCGGACTACAGGTCACAAGGCCGCCATCGGAAGAAAGCTAGCGGCAAAATCGGTAGAGAAGCAGTCCGTGCAGATACCGAAGGACGCCGAAAAAATAATAATACGCCCCCGGGGCGGAGTCAGCCGCCTAATAGAAGGTGGAATGATTGAACTGGCTGAATCGATCGCCCGCGCCGCCGGCATCGAGCTCAAGGACGCCGAGAACGACATCTTCTCGGCAAATATAAAGCAACAATCCACACTAATCGCCACTACTAGTGAAGAGCGTGGAAGAAGGTTCTTTTCGGCAGCGAAAATATAGAAGTAAAGGCCTATCCCGCTATGCCTGAAGATTGCGGCAAGGGAGTCGTGCACGACGTCCCCCTACGCTATTCCAACGAAGATCTATTGGTGCGAATACGCAGGAGAAAGGAGAACCCTTCAGTGCTCGGTGTTCGCAGACTGGGAGCAACCTCCAAGACAATACTAATCCTCTGCGAAGATCAGAAGGTACCGCGCTGGGTGTACCTATCACCTTTCGCGCAAAGATGCGTCTTGTACAAGAAGAAATATGAAGTTTGCCACGCGTGCGGGCGCATGGGACACCGAGACGACGTCTGTCCGGATCCGACGAATAAAAAGTGCCGCGGATGCGGCATGGAAAACCCGAAAGAAGGTCATCTGTGCGAACCGAGGTGCCAGCTATGCGGAAAGAATCACCTCCTCGGCGACAAGCGATGCCGGGAGATATATAGAACCCCATACATCACCAAAATAAGACGTTGGGAGAAAAAAACTGGTTCAGCCGGAACAACTGAAAATGGCTGATGCAACGCAAAACTGCGAGCGAGAGGGACGCTCAAGAACCAGAAATGGTGAAGAGGACCCCCGGCTACTAAGAAGGAGATCGAGATCAAACAGCAAGGACTGCCACCACTTCACAGCCAAAGAAGGGGACTTCCCAAGGCTGGAGGAAGGAGCCACCGCCAACTCTACGCGACGCCGCTCGAGCTCCGGTACAAGGGACCGATCCAGCTCTAGACGAAGGCGCTCCAGTTCGAGGACCTTGGCCGACTCATCCACTGCCAGCAGCTCCGGGTGCTTTACACGGAACCCCAAGATGTCGTGGGGACCACCTGCACGCAGACGCAGTCCGAGCGAAGATCGAAAAACGGTAAGCTTCACGGTTAGCAGTTCCCAGGTAAATAGGGAGGCAGACGAGAGAACTAAAAAACTAGAAAAAGAGAATCGAGAGCTCAAGAGCATGCTCAGCACGCTCACTACAGAGATTCAAAATTTAAGAATGGAAAAGAGTACCCCCCCTCCTCCACCGAGGAACCAACTGGTACCCCAAAAACAGGTACAGAAACAGATGCCCTCTTCCCCGTCTACAAAGGTCGTAGTCGCGCGCCCTGAGCCGAGGGATAATGAAGAGGAGAAAATGATTACTGAAACAATCAGGCCACCCCCCAAAAACGTAAAGGGGACGAGACGGATCCGCTGGTGGCATTAGAAAGGAGACTGGACGCTAAATACGAAGCAAGATTTGACAGAATCGAGACCCTCCTCACCCAATTAATGGGTGCGGTAAATCAAATACAGACGCAATTCACCGCGATGCAGAACGCCGTCACCGAGAGGCTAACTACATTAGAAAAGACCGTGACCCAAATTCAACAGAATGGACAGGCGCAGTAAAAATGAAGACTCTCTCGTGTGGCAGTGGAACTGCCGCGGCTTCCAACGAAAGCGAGCGCTCTTGCAACAGCACTTTGAGCAGAGCGCAGAAAAACCTTTAGCTATAGCCCTTCAGGAAACAGGAAAAGGTCTACCAAAATTATCGGGATATCAGGCGTTCCACGGTGACCGGGGAGAAAAATCCCGCGACACATAGCGATTCGATCATGAGGTCAACTTGCGAGACATCGAAGCTGTATTAATAGAAATTATCACTTGTCGGGGAGAAAATCCCGCGACACATAGCGGTAGTCGAGCATGAGGTCAACTCGCGAGACATCGAAGCTGTAATAATAGAAATTATCACTTGTCGCAAGGAAGAGGCTAGTCTCTTCATGTGCACAGCACCCCCCAGCAGAGAAAGGTACGTTTCCGCGCCCTCTTCCGCAAAGCGATCAAAACAGCAGGAAGCAATACTCTTATAATTCTAGGAGACTTCAATGCCGCCCACCAAGAATGGGGCTACAATAGACACGACCCCAAGGGTAGGCAACTGTGGGAGGACATACATGAGCTCGGCCTCACCCTCCTGACGTACCCTAGCTGTCCGTCCAGGATGGGAAACAGCGTCTGTGCAGACACCTTCCCGGACCTTACCCTAGGAAAAAACACGGGAGACGCAGTCTGGAAAAACACAGCTCAAAATTTTGGCAGCGACCACTTTGTTCTGGCTCTCACCCTCAGCAAGGGCGTCAAAACGCGTCGCCTCAAAAAAACCCAAAATCACCGATTGGGACAGGTTTAGGCAAATCAGAGAAAACTGCGAATCGGGAGATGAAATCCAAAACATAGAGCAATGGGCAGAGACGCTTAAGAAACAAGTAGAGAACGCAACCACGACCCTACGGGAGGACGATGCGCCGGTGACGGTTAACAGCAAACTCCTTCACATGTGGGAAGCAAAATGCGGCATGGAGATGCGTCTCCGGTCGCAAAGATGGAACAGGAACCTTAGGCGAAGGATAGCAAGATATAACAAAGAGATTGAAGATTACGCAGTAAAACTTTGCGAACAAAACTGGTGTAGTAGGTGTGACGAGATGGAAGGGGACATGAGCCTTGCTAATACGCGGAGCCTACTCAGACACCTACTTGATCCTGACAATTCGAAAACTCAATCGGGCATAAGACTGACGAAAGCCAGACACGCGTTCGAGGGCACGGACGGGGAACTCATGGCGAAACTAATTAACATGTACGTAGGCGACACACAAACCTTACCCCTGCCGGATTACGAAGGACCCTTAAACGAGGCCCTAGACGCGCCGATCACGGAGGCAGAGGTTCGCGTCGAAATATTAGGCCTAAAAACAAAATCGGCTCCCGGGCCAGACGGAATCACAAACAAGGTTCTCCGAAATTTGGACGATAATTCCATCCGCGCGCTCACCAAATACATGAGAATCGTATGGGACAGAGGCCGCCTCCCACAACAGTGGAAGACGGCAAACGTAATTTTGATACCAAAGCCAGCAAACCCCCTAAACTAGAGAACTTACGACCAATCTCTCTAACATCCTGTATAGGAAAATTGATGGAGCGGGTAGTCCAAACGCGACTAACGAGTATCATGGAACTTAACGACCTGTGTCCGCACGAAATGGTTGGGTTCCGGCCCGGCCTGTGCACACAGGACGTAATGCTCCGCTTGAGACACGATATCATAGAAAGCGAAACCAGGGACGCGAGGGTACTACTAGGTCTAGACCTGACAAAGGCGTTCGATAACGTAAAACACGCGGCAATTCTTTCTGGCCTCCAGGAATTGGGGGTCGGAAAGAAAACGTACGACTACGTAAAAGACTTCCTGTCGGGTAGAACGATAAAGATAAAGTTTCAGGACATTGAATCCTCCACCGTCAAACTAGGAAGCAGGGGTACGTCACAGGGTTCGGTGCTGTCCCCGTTCCTCTTTAATGTTGCCATGCGAAACCTCCCGGCAGAACTGAGGAAAGTGGAAAACTTGAAATTCAGCATGTACGCGGACGACGTCAACCTGTGGGTTACCCAGGGGAGTGACGCGAGCATCGAGGAGCGCTTGCAAGCGGCGGCGGACACCGTGGTGTCTTACGCGGCCGAAAAGGGCCTCTAGTGCTCTCCACAAAAATCGGAACTGTTTATCTACAACCCGAAGGCGCTCAAGTGTAAACGCCAGATAAACATCAGCGTAACAGTAGACGGTCAAATAGTGACAAAAGTCGAACAAATTAGGATCTTGGGGCTGTTTCTACAAGCAGATGGGTACAACGATACAACGGTAAAGAAACTGAACGCTTACGCCACGCAGGTCACGGGTCTGTTCAGGAGAATCGCACTAAAGGGTCGGGGCCTTAAGGAACGAAGCCTCCTGAAACTAATGCAGGCTTACATCACTAGCCGCATATGTTACGCCACACCATTCCTAAACATTAGATCAGACGAAAAGCAGAGAATAGACGCACTCATCAGACGATGCGCGAAGAGGGCTCTGGGACTACCCATCTCGACCTCGACTGAACGCCTCCTCGAAATGGGGGTGCACAACAATTGGACGGAACTAGCGGAGGCTGTGCGCATGGCACAACTAGAAAGATTAAGCAGAACCACCACGGGCAGAACCATCCTCGGCTGGGTTGGACTGCAGTCAGATAGAGGAACAAGCCACAAAGTAGACATTCCACGAAAGTGTCGCGAATATATAATAGTGCCCCCCCCTACCTAAAAACATGCACCCTACGTACAACAAGGAGAGGAGACAAAAGAGGGCCGAGACGCTCGCAAAGAAAGCGGGGAAAATGAAGCCGGGGGAGGTCGCCTACGTGGACGCGGCTAGCGGGAAATCGGCGGCGGCGGGGCGGTGGCTGTGGTCGTCAACGGCCGCGGCGTGCCCGCCGCCGCCGCGTCCGTTAGAAGCCGAAATGTAGACACGGCTGAAGAAGTTGCAATAGCGCTCGCTTGCGTTGGAACGGAAGCCAGCATAGTTATTAGTGACAGCAAAACAGCTGTCTGGAACTTTGGAAAAGGGAGGGTCTCGACGGAGGCAGCCAAAATTTTAGAGAAAGGAAAACATGAAAGAAAGATTCGAATTATTTGGACCCCCGCGCACGAGTCCGCCCCCGGCAACGAGGCGGCGCACGAGCTAGCCCGAGCTCTCTACTTCCGGGCAGCCGTAGAGCCGCCTGATTGCGATGGGATGGACGAGAGGCTGCAAACTTATAAGGAAATTTAGAACACTACAGACTTATCAGAAGGTCTCTGCCGCCACCGGACCGAACGCTAACTAAAAAGGAGGCCGTCGCTTGGCAGCGCCTGCAAGCTGGGAATTTCCCAAGTCCCATCTGGCTTTTCCACACGCAAGTGGAGGAAAAGGCGGACGATAAATGCGCAACCTGCGGAGAAAGGGGTACTCTGGATCACATAATCTGGCAATGCCTTGATTCCTCTGGCGCCAAGGAAAACATAAATAGTAGAGAAGCCTGGGAACTGCTACTGCGGAGCGAGTCCCCCGCCAACCAGCAGCAAGCTGTCCGCCTGGCGGCTGAAGCCGCGAAGAAACACTGTCACTTCGCCTGTCTTTAGTCATGGAGGCCCCGGCCTCCGTCCCATAGGCCTGCGTGCCGGGGGCGGGGAGTAGGGGGGCTCCTACATCGGTGGAAAAATAAAGTTCATAACAACAACAACACTTCCAATGCCGCCAATGGTTCAGCGGTGTCGCCACGAACTCTTATTTATGCCTGAGAAAGACATTTTTTCAACCTGGCACCCACAGCTAATGGCACGATCTTGCGACGCGCATACCAGACGGGCAGGAGCCGCGGGCACACCGGTGCCATCGGCACGCCTCAGGTAGCACTCTTTAAGCCCTCTTGCATAGTGGCGCTCCCGCATGACTTCCGAGGGCATTGATTGCTTTTCGTGCTTGCTCGGTACACTAGCCAGTAGATTCTAGGCACTCTAATGTATACGTGAAACACTGAACTTCTAATAAAGGTGGTTTTGTGTGAAGTGTACTGCTTGCTAATTACGAAAGCTAGAAAGATGTGAATTTGAAGTTCAGAATAAGTTCAAAAGGTGGTAACGATTGAATTTACTGGATTTTTTTTCGTTACAAGGTCCAAACTGATTTAAATAAAGGAAACTGGTTTTAGATTTATTTTTGGCGCTGCGGCAGACATTGCAGATAAGAGGGAGATTGATTTGTTCAATTCAGTAATTTATTAGATGTGCTAATTAACATTTGATTTTTTTACTTCATTTGATATGCTGTATTTGAAGGAGTGCAGCTCGTCCTCCAATTAGAATAGCCGAGAAACTTCTTTACAATAATTCAAGGTCCCCAGGTAACACCTTGATAAGTGACTTTACACAATAACGCAGCTTTAGCCCAGGCGTAGATTGCTCCAGCCGTATATTTCGTGACTCTACCGACATCACATGAGAGTCAGACGGGCGCGCGGCAGTTCGCTGCTAAATGAACTTCGACCCGAGCCTCGCTGATAGCCACGACGTCGGCGCACAATGCGCGCTGTCATTTCGCTTGCAATCCGGCCTCAAAGCTCCGAAGTTGAGCAATCTACGCCGCATACGGCCGCTGGCGCAATGCTACAAAGTGAAACCGCCTATCAGGCTGACAACTCTGTACTTTGCGATGCGCGCTACACTTCTTTTACGAAATTGTTTTTGGCTATACTGTGTATTTGGAGAAGGAGCTCCAATTCTGCAAATAAAGCAGACTGCCTTAAATAAGAACGAAAAAGTTGAATACCAAGTTCAGTTAATTAGTGAAATAATAGAATAACTTCAGCTCTTAACCGGTGTCCACCGTAGTCCCCAATATTGGCCAAAGATAAAATGAATAGAAGGTCAGTTGCCTGTTTTCTAAAATTTAGACCTTTGAAAAACGAAAACAAGTGGTATATGCGCGCTTATGATTAAAATTTATAAGATATGAAAGAATTGAAATGTTCTCGGTGAAAAAACGGAGCACAAAGGCCACAAGTCAGGAATAAAACGGCGCAGATATTTAGTGGCAAAGTGGCACACGACGAAAGAAATCACTTTCAGTATTAGGTCACGCAACAGAATTACCTTCTCTTTCAAGGTAAAAGCAATTTAAGGGAACACTCACGGAAGTCGCATTATTGGAAGGCGATTTCCAAGAACTGAATTTTGTAAGCATACCTCCTTTTGACGCACGAGTTGAGTGACTGAAAGAAATCACGTCGTTGTTTACAAAACAAAAGCGTCAGCGCCAACACTCAGTGAGAAAAAAAAAAAAGACGACTCCCATGATAAAAGCACTGCGCGATGGGACTCATTCGCACTTGCTCTACACGGCTGCATGCATAACTGAGCAGTGGGAAACAGTTCGGGCCTGCTCCCAGTTTTGTGACTGATTGCAAAAGCTTCTGCAGATTTTTCTGGTTTCCTCAAGAAATATTGTCAG
Organism: Amblyomma maculatum; assembly: GCF_055883805.1. Classification (NCBI taxonomy): domain Eukaryota; kingdom Metazoa; phylum Arthropoda; class Arachnida; order Ixodida; family Ixodidae; genus Amblyomma; species Amblyomma maculatum. The sequence goes on from NC_139344.1 coordinate 411,646,058, forward strand.
CGGGATTTCATCAAGTCAGCTGCCCTCCTGCTATTTCCTGACTCGAGATTATTGGAGATATTTGCGTGCCCTCGGCCACTCGACTAAACAAACTGTATCTGTTTTCGGTATGTCTGCAGTTTCTCTTTTGACTGAGCGTGAAACCTCGAAAACTGTTGTGCCGTCTGTATTTTGAATCTAACTTTCAAAAAGTTTTAGAAACTCTATGCCTTCACCCACTTTTCCACATTCTGATATTCCAAGATAGATTTGGACTGGTTCTTTTTCAGCTGTTTTTGCTATCTTCAATATGCGACACAGAACAGAAACATTGATTGTGGTTTCTATAGCTACTATTGGCCTCTGTAACCCTTCCCCCATTAAAATCATTTCTACATTTTTAAGCGGCATCACCACGGGACCGTGCTCGCCGAGCCAACTTGTTCTTTTGCAATTGTCTAAACATAAACCGAACTGGTTGCCGACTTGGCTGAAAAATATGAACCACACAGTTCAACACTGGACCATGTTTTCAGAAAAACAGTTGTATGAGCTGAAGAACCATGCAAAGCAAAACAAGAAAATGTGGGTTCTTACACTGGGAGCATCGAAAAGGCAGAAGATGTTATTGCTTGAAAAATTGAACTCTGCGAGATTTGATCTTGCATCAGTGAGATTTGTTTTCGTACTCGAACAGAACGAGCAGTTATTCTACAAAGAATATCCAGACATCTCCTGTATCCTGGTAGGCGTGAATGAGACGGCAATAGACGCTGCCGCTGGCGGCTATCGTCAATGCACAACAAGGAGAGCCTTGACATCGGTGCATGACTTGTGCGGAGATGAAACTAACAATTCTTACCGCATCTTTGGCGGGAGACAAATTGTCACGGTGACAGACATCACTATGACTGCGGTTAACATCGCCCACAACTACAGGCGTGCACCCGAGGCGATTGCACTGGTGAACACGCTGCTGTATTTCAACGCCTCCGTATTTCCGTTCCATTTCGTGGGAACAGGCATTGGACAGGACCGCTTGATATTTGCGGTTTACCGCAGAACTGTGGACCTATCCATTTTTCCAACTGGAATTTCAGAAGAAATGGATGCCCTTGTTGACATTCGAGCAGTGAATGGGTTTAGATCTGTGGTATTCTTTTCCCGCGAAGCTGGACAAGTTGCTCCCCGGATTACTGACATCATTCTGTCTTCAGGCTACGTGCTGGGAATGCTCACAGGCTGTGGTATTGTGGTAGTCGGTGTTTACTCTTGCCAAAAGCTGCTCGGTTGTCGCACAAACGTAATTGACTGCTTTCTCTTCCTCGTCTCAAACCTAGTCGGCCGCGGATACCCCCATCCAGCGTCTTCGCATAGACCCGTCATCCAGATTCTACTTTTATTTTGGGCCTTCGCGTCACTGTTATTCTGCGCCTACCTCCAGTCTGCAATCACGTCTGGAGTAAATGTACCCGCTATGGAGAGAAAGATAAGAAACACTGAGGATCTGCTGAAATACGCAAGGCGAGGACAGGTACTACCATGTCTGGAACTGAGCTCCGTCTCCCAAAGGTTTGTGATGACTTCGACCACGGATATTGGAAAGATTCTGAATCAACTACTGCGCACTTGCGGCGCATCTTGCTTCAACAGTCGCAGCGAAGCTAAAGGATGCCTGGCACTTGCCCACAGAGGAACTCACGTGTACTTGCGGCTCTACGATCCTCTGAGCGTTATGTTATTCAAAAGGAGCGGTTACAGTCTTGCATCGAGCGAGGACAGCCTTCTGTTCACGCCTACATCCCCTATGGTACCGAAGGGCTCCCCTTATGGCCCGGCTTTGAAGCGACTTGTTGTAGAGCTCATGGAGCACGGTCACGTACAAAGGGAGTTTTCAATGTGGAAAAAAATCTGGTCGAGCAATCTGACTGCGCTTTCAGCTGATCGCGATGTAGTGGCTCTCGTCTCCTTCTGGGATCAGTTTCTAGTTTATACCTGCGGATTATTGTTAGCCTGCGCTGCCTTCTTATTCGAGCTCCAATGTGCGCCAGCGCGGAATTAAGATACCCTGACCCACTCAAGTTAACGGCATGTCTTCAAATTTTGACGAAAGAAACTGTTAAGTTCATTGCAGAAACTAGTACAATTGTAATAATCATCTTAGTTTAGAAACTGATCCCTTGCAAATAGCGCAGGAATTGGTCATTACTGCCTAGTTTTTCCCAGCATATATGGCTGTGATTCTTGGCTCATGTGTCTAAATTCATTCGACATAATTCTGGCCACGGTTACTCCACTTCGATGAATGGAAATGGAAGGTATACTCACGTCCTGTGTCAATATAGACACGCCACCAACGACTGAGAGACCTAAAAATGCTGCCGTTCGTTCTTTTCTGCTTAACCTACGAGCTATATGCAATCGATAATATGAGCGCACTGTGATAACAGTGAATACCGCTGCGATATTTGGTACACACGTGCAATGTATGTAACGCCGTGCTGTTTGGTTCCGGTGATACCTGGGAGTAAGGACACAGTAATTTGAGTGTTACACTCGCAAGCACCACATTGTGTGTATGGTTGTACAGAAAGCTTGAACTTCAATGCAAACCTTCTGTATTAGATCTTGCAGTACGCTAACAAGAGCGAATAAAACTTGTACACACAAAAAACGAAGTTTGCTGTTTCGTGCTGTGCTTCACAAAAAATACTTATGCTAGTGAGACGGTAGGAGTCAACAGGTGCCCCCTTTTCCTACAGAGCAAAATAATGCCCCCCCCCCCCCCCGCCTCACCCACGCCCTCAGTTGTTGGTTTTCTGGTCTTCTAGCCCAGATCATTGTCAAATTTGGTTTGACAATGAGTTTGACATCTCCTAAATGTGTACGTTGAAAATCGAAGAATGGCTCAGTTTTCTCGAATGCAGCAAGAAATGGCGGCAGCCGCTCCAGGGACGGCATGACGTTGCCGTGGAGAGATTAACGAAGCAGACCTACAGTCGCCCGATTTTATGGCTGAAATGTTTGACGGAATGATATATTTAGGGGCATTTCGATCTTGTAGCACCGCTTCCACTGGCACGAAATACTGCCATCGGATAGAATGAATACACGTAGCGTTGGCCTCCAGTAGAGTCGCCACATATAATCAGAAAACAAGGACAAACATCGAAAACTGCCGTTTTGAAAAGCGATTGTTGTCACATCCAAGTAACATGAATGAACAGATATGTCAATGAATGAAACAGCGGGCTTTCAAATTCGTTGCATAGTTTTGTTTTGAATGTGGGGTGTTCGAATTTCCCGTACGATGTTGTGACGCCATACTCTGTAAAACAATTAGGATTTTTCCGCACGAATATTTCCGATGCGCGATGCCGACTCCGCCTGGCAGCTTTTCCACCGAACGAGCTGCGTAATCGACCGCCCAATATCTCGATTAAGAACGACAAGCATCTGCCATGCAGTATGACTTCAGAGTATACTGTACATGCGTGGGCAATCGTATATTTTTCGATTTTAGTGTTTCGCAGGGAATGTGTTACCTTGCTATTCACAGTCAATCGCAGCCGGTCTCTGATCTGCCCGACCGTTGTGTGTCCGTTATGCATGCCTATACTGCAACTATTTGCTTGATTTAAGCCAATCAACATAGACATCTCACTCTCAGCCTAACGGTTAGGCGAGTGAAAATGGTGTGACTGGCAACGTTGTGTTGAGTGTAAACGGTTAATTTAGAGCAAAATAGAAAGAAGGAAGAGACTGCAGAAAAACGGAGAGAAATATGTCAGCGAAGAGCACACAGGTACAATGATTTTATGAAGGCGTTCGAGGATGAATTCCATTGGGATAGTTTTACATTGAGATACGATTGAAACTGCAGAATGTAGACCGGCTCTTTGGCAAGGGCTCTTTAGCTATCGGTTCGGCGGAGAAGGAAAAATTGATAAGGAGATAGATTGACGAGGAAATCTGCTGTAGCTAGGCAACTAAGAGACTAAGAACCTAAGAGACTATCGCTTAGCAATTTTCGTAAACCATGTGGGTTGCAACCCTATCATCTTTCCTTTAGTTTCATTCAAGTCCTCTCCGTCAAGTTCTCGTTCAGCCGCACATGGAAAGTACTTCCAACATCTAACAATCAATATGGCCATATATGTCTCCGTTTCTGTAGTGTTAAAATTTGGAATGCTATCCCATGCTCAGTCATATCCTCACCTAATACTATTAGAGCACTTAAAATTTTTTTCCTCTATACAGAAGTGTCTCAATAAAGTGGCTATTGGCATACTCTACCTGTGGCCTAGTATTCTGAATATGACGTCAATTTTTTTTTCTCGTTTCGTTATTTTTGTTATGTAATACATTTTTAGTTTGTATCATGTTGTTTTGTATTATAGTTGTTTCATTTCGCACCGGTAAATATGTATTTTATTTTCTCCCTGAGTCGTCAGTAGACATACTTGTATCCATTTTGGGATCCGCGACTAGCATCTGGCTAAGGATCCTTCAGTGTCTGATGTAATCCCTTGTCTACTTTGAAATAAAGAAAGAAAAAGAAAAAAAAAAGAAAAGAACTCGGAGCTAGAAATGAAACAGTAAGTTGAGCACGAAAACACTCAAACATTATGTATGGCGTCATTAGTTTCGAAATATTGGTGCAATATTTGTGTATTAATGCTGAAGCAACAACCACGAAACAATTGGCCGTGGCTTAGCTCAGCTAGGCCAGGATGTACGTAGCGAAAGCAATGTGCCTCTCGCTGGGCTGCCTACTCCTTTCAAATCGAATCTAATCCCATCCAATCCTGTCAAATATAATCCAATCCAAACCAATCCAGCCTAATCAAATCGAGTCCAATCAAGTACAGTTCATTCTAGTGAAATACAATACGACCTCATTTATTGCATATCGCTCAATTTACATGGTAACTCTGCTTAAGCATAGTCGCTTTATGGATGAGTTGATTGAGCATCATTTTAAAACAGCGCTAGAACACGCGCGGATCGTGTGGACAGAGTGAAGCAGTTGTGTATAGGATTCAGATAACATGCGGAAAGACATACGTTGGTCGAACGGGACGCTGTTTGAATGCTTGGATCCGTGAGTACAAGAAACATTTAGAGCAGAAAAGCGAAATCTTGTCGACCATTGTCAGGACTGCCAGTGTAAACCATGCCTCCAAAGGACGGAAGTAATAAGCCGAAGCCGAGACCAAATAGCAAGAGAAATTATTGAGGCAGTAACAATAGCAGATTCTGCGTAATCAGCAGTTCCCAAACACTTTAAGGGAAGGAGAGGGCTGTTTTGGAAGCGAGAGGGTGACGTATTAGCACATGTGACATGGCTGTTTGTCTACGTTTTATCTACCGCTTCTTATAAAAAGAAATGCTTCAAGGATAAAACTTTACTTGTCAGTTCCGCGCAATGCATGTTTGTCTCTATGTCCGTCCGTGTTCTAGTGCGGTTTTGCAATAACTCTGCTGGAGAGAAAACACCAGAGCCTAATCGCCGGAATATGCATTGCCATATCGTAAAAACATTTATTGAGATGATTTACTCAAATTAAAATCTGTAGTAAGGACTTTATTATGGGATGTTAGGGCAATCAGCGTGAACTGTTGAGAAATGTTTGGCGCAACATTTAAAAGTGTATTACGTGCGCTTTCTTGGAGTACTCCAATTAAAGAAATTTGATGCGGCATTGTTTTGTTTATTGAATTAGCAACACACCGTTCTCCTCGCGAGGCAGGAAAGCAGAATTAACCTGTTGAGCGTGCAAATTGCTTTCGTTGTACGTAAAAATGTCGTTTTACATCATTTCTGTGATGGCTGGACTTACGATTTCTTCGACCTGAAACCATGTTGATATAATATTTCAATGAAGGAGTCAGGAACTAACGAAAACAAATAACAACGGGCGCATAACCAGAGCCGCAAGATACACGCATGATTGGTTTCATCTCAGTAAGTTGTAGCGTTATAAGAATCGTGTTTCTTCTATACAGGCAATTGCAGCCAAGCGCTGTAAATACAGCCTATAAGCAGCATCATGTCAAATACAGCGGGGAATGTGGGTAGTGTTATAAAGGAATGTGTGTTAGTGTTATTATTAGACACGTAACAACAAGAAAAAAAATCCGTTTCAACTAAGCTAGCACCATATATGAGTCGAAATTAGGCGCTATAGCTGGGCCAGGAGCGCCCTGAACGGTCATGACATCATGGTATAGTTCGGCAGCTATAGGTTGGATGGGGGTCCTTTGATAGCTGGATGCTGCCTTTTTCTTGACCTGTATCCGGCTATAGAAGATGCTAGCACTGCGCGCAATTATTGTTCAGCAGTTCGTCGCATGGATAAAGCGAGCGGCGCGTCATTAGCTGGTAAACTGTGTGTAGCGGACGCTTCCCCCCATTTTTGCGCGGCATTCCGGTTAAATGGCAGCCGGGGAGGCTTCGCGCATGCGCAATGGTGCTACATGAATAAGGTCCATTGCACTTGAGGAAAGCGAGCGGATGAGAGCTTTGCTAAAGAGTTAGATCGTGTCGGCCTGATTCTGTTTTTGTTTTTCTTGTTTTAACTAGACGATGACTGTTGCTTGGGTCTTGATGTTATTGACGAACTCATCACTTTCTGGGCACCTCGCCGGGAGTCAGGACGGCTGGTGTTGGACACGCATGTGTTTTGCTGTAGCCATGGCAAACTTTAAATTTCAAAACGAACTCGCCTGATGATGCCGGTTTGCTGGACATTGATTTTAACCTCAGTTCAGTTCAGTTCAGTCGCTCAGTCGTGTCCGACTCTTCGTGACCCTATGGACCATATCACGTCCCGCTTTCTGGTCTTTCACTATCTTCCTAACATCACATAACTTCACCTGCAGCGCCTCGAGGATGCCATCTAACCATCGCGTTCGCTGCCTACCCCTTCTTCGGTGACCCTCAACCTTTCTCAACCCCAAATCTTTCTCCAGCGACTCATCTCTTCTCATCAGATGACCAAAGTAGCTGAGCTTTAACTTTAGAATTTGGCCCTCCAATGAGCAGTCTGGGTTTGTGGACGACAATATCGACTGATTTGATCTTCTGGCAGTCCAAGGAACTCTCAAGAGGCTCCGACAGCAACAATTCAAACGCGTCAATTCTTCGTTGGTCAGTCTTCTTCGAAGTCCAACTCTCGCATACATGCATCACAACTGGAAATACCATAGCACGAGTTATACGGATCTTGGTTGGCAGACTAATGTCTCTGCTCTTTACTAGGCAGTCAAGGCTAGCCATGGCTCTCTTTCCCAGAAGAGGCGTCTCCTAATTTCATGTCTCCTTCTGGGTAATCTTGGAGCCCAAGAAGATGAAATATGTCAAAGCTTGCTCTTCTTGTCCCTTGATTCTCCAGGACTTGATAGGGCAAGACGCCATGATTTTTGTCTTTTTAATGTTGAATTTAAGCCCAAACTTCTCACTCTCTTTTTGTACGCGCATCAGAAGTCTCTTGAGTTCCACTTCACTTTCTGCCATTAAAGTGGTATCATCCGCATATCTTAGGTTGTTAATACGTTTTGCAGCAATCTTCACTCCAGCTGAAGACTCGTCCAGACCGGTCTTCCTCATGATGCACTCGGCATATACGTTAAATAGGCAGGGTGACAGTATGCAGCCTTGTCTCACTCCTTTCTCAATCGGAAACCAATCAGTAAGACCATGCCCAGTTCTGACTGTGGCCTATTGCCCTTCATACAGGTCCCTGAGGAGACAGATGAGGTGAATTGGAACTCCCATCTCTTGGAGAGCTTGCCACAATGTGCTGTGATCTACGCAGTTAAACGCTTTCGCATAATCAATAAAGCAGAAGTAGATGGGTTTCTGGAACTCTTTTGCTTTTTCCATGATCCAGCGAAGGCTGGCAATCTGGTCACTGTTCCTCTGCCCTTGCGAAACCCAGCTTGCACGTCCGGAAGCTCCCGATTCACCTACTGCTGCAGCCTACCTTGGAGGATTTTCAACATCACCTTGCTAGCATGCGAAATAAGCGCGATCATGCGGTAGTTGGAACAATCTTTGGCACTGCCTTTCTTTGGAATGGGGATGTAAACTGACCTCCTCCAATCCTGTGGCCACTGTAAGGTTGTCCAAATTTGCTGAAATAATGTGTGCATAACGTTAACAGCGTCATGGTTGAGGTTTTGAAGCAACACAGCTGGAATGCCATCAATTCCGCTAGCTTTGGTCTTGGCCAGGCTGGCTAAGGTGCATTCAACTTCACTCTTCAGGATGCCCTCTCGAGATCAGTAATCACAACCGTCTTATGTTGGGTTTGCACATCCTGGTCCTTCTTGTACAGTGCTTCGGTGTATTCCTTCCACCTCTTTATCTCTGAGGCTTCAGTGAGGTCCCTGCCTCGTTTGTCCTTTATCACGCCCAGCTTAGCACAGAAACTTCCTTTGATATTTTTGATTGTCTTATACAGAGTTCGTGTGTTCCTCAGTTGGCTGTTGTCCTCAACTGCTTGGCATTGTATGTTTAGGAAGGCATTCTTATCTCTCCTTGCTATTTTCTGAAAATCCACATTGAGAACCTTGTATCTTTCTCTTTCCCCCATAACTTTTGCCATCCTCCTTTCCTCCGCTATTTGCAAAGCCTCTACAGATAACCAGCTTGCTTTCTTGCATTTCTTTTGCTTTGGAACTACCTTAGTAGCAACTTCTTGTATTATATCACGAACATCAGTCCACATCTCTTCAGGCTCTCTGTCTTCTAGATCTAATTCTTGAAATCATTTCCTCACTTGCACAACATATTCTGATGGAATTTAATCTATATCATACCCGAAAGGCCTTCTAGTTTTCTGCGTTTTCCTCAATCGAAGCCTAAATCTGGCTACAAGAAGCTGATGATCGGTGCCACAACCGGCGCCAGGCCTTGTTTTTACTTCCTGTATAGCGCTTCTCCATCTCTGCCGGCAAAGAATATACTCCATCTGATTCCTGTACAGACCGTCTGGTGAAGGCCATGTGTACAGGCGCTTCTTGTGCTGTTGAAAATGAGTATTCGCTGTGCTCAGGTTGTTTTCTTGACAAAACTCTACTAGCCTCTGCCCATCTTCATTTGGCTCACCAAGACCGAACTTGCCTGTAATTCCGGATATTTCTTCACTCCCCACCTTAGCATTCCAGTCTCCGATGAGAAAAAGGACGTCTGATAATGGATTGCGGCCTAAAAGCATTGCAGGCCAGCATGAAATCTCTCAACGTCAGCTTCTTTAGCAGTAGTGGTTGGTGCATAGACTTGGATAACTGTTATGTGGAAAGGGTGGCCTTGGATCCGAAGTGAAATCATTCGGTCGTTTTCGGGGTTGTACTCTAGCACTGCTTTACCCATTCTTCTGTTTGCTGTGAGAGCGACCCATTCCTTTTCCTAGATTCGTTCCCACAATAACAAACGTAATGGTCGCCGGAATTAAATTCTCCCATTCCGGTCCACTTGAGCTCGCTGATACCAAAGATATCAATGTTCAATCTGTCCACTTCTGGCTTGACGACATCCAGTTTACCTTGCGTCATAGATCTTACATTCCATGTTGCTATGTGATATCTCTCCTTTCTACATAGGACTTTCCGCTCGTTTCCCGACCCATCCACAACTGAGCGTCCTTTTGGCTTTAGTCCAGCCGCTTCATTTGTCCTGGAGCTACTAGGAATCGCCCTTTGTTCATCCCCAGTAGCATGTGGGACGCCTTCCCACCTGGGGGGGGGGGGGGGGGGGGGGGCTCATCTGCCGGCGCACTATCATTAATCTTATTGTGATGGGCCATAGGGTTTTCTTGATAGGAAATACTGGGGTGTGTTGCCATTACCTTCTCAAATGAATCACATTTTGTCAGAACTCTCTGCCGTGACCTGTCTATCTTTGGTGGAACTACAGAGCAGAGCTCACGACTTCTTCGAGTTTCGCAAGCCCCTCCGCCACGAAAAGGCAGTGATCCATGAAGGGGTATTATTAAAGCGAGTTCCCCTCTTTGGCTTAGTCGTCTACTCACTGCAGACAGATGTAACGGCGCCAAGTTTTTATTTTGCAGTAGCCGCATATCACCTTCGTCCATAATCTTTACAAGTTTACAGCCTTTTGTACTTTTTTTTGCTTACAGCTGTATGCATGAGCACGTCCGAAAAGCATGTTCACTTCAGCTTCAAGAATAAACGAGTAAAAACACCGCCAACATTCTCTCCCGTCAAGCCATTATCCGGCCCAGTGCACGAGCAGTACGATCGGTGCAGTCTGCTATAAGCTAAATGCCCAATAGTCGATTTGCGCTTTGGTCATTAAACGTACCAGTATTACTGCTGGAAAAAAATCGGCGAACCGTTAACAACATCGTTTTCATGAGCATCATCGTAAAGATTATTAAAAGCAAGTCTCTTATAGTTATTCAAAAGTTTTAGTTCATATTTTATGCCACGAGGTGGCGCAAGGCACGCAGGTAGGCGCGTTCCATTACGGAAACGTGTAGGCGTATACGACGACGTCCGAAAAGCCGTCCTGCCAGACGTCTAAGGCATTGCAAAGAAACCACTGCTCCTCTCCTCCGTCTTACTGGAGAGACCTGCAATTATTTGGAAGGTATGGTCTGCATGTGCGGCCTTGTCAAGGTCTCGATGTGGGGAGTGCAGGGTCCGTTCGGTGGGATGCATGTGTGGTGACCGTGCCTTATCGTACATGTTGACGGAGAGAGGGAGCGCAGCGGGGTGGCCGGAATTGCGTAATCGGTCGCGCTTCCGTCTTGAAATTTCTCGGCCTTTCCATCTGCGTCGTTTTCTCCGGCATGTGCGCCGAAACAGTTGAAAATGAACTACCTGTCTTACATCCTCTTTAGTATTTGAAATAAGCAAATGCAGACAATATATAAAAAAAATTTGAAATTAGAAATTAGTTTCCTTCTGTCCCTGTCCAAGGATTAGCGCGAATTCTTAAATTTGCAGAACCAGCTAGCCCGATAAAACGCACTCCAGACAATATTCTTCATCAAACTTTTCGATATCTTGCGAACACTAATGCCTGCCGGCAACGCCTACAGTGTATTCATGTGGTTTCGTGACCCAATCACAGCATCAGGATGATTCATTTCCAGCTTTGCAAATGCTGCACGTGTCCCTCATTCCTCTTTGCTTAAAATAAAAAGCGAAAAATAACAATAAAAAGGTTCCTGGAACGACGCCATAATCATGGCATCAGTAAAATTTGTCAGGCGTATTTTTGTGATGTTCCGAAGCGCTACAAACGAAAGGAAACTACACTAGCGCTTCTTCTTCATTTCTTTGTGCTCTATATAAAACTGCCAGAAAATTACCCACTAGCCGGAAGTTTGTTTCCTCTTTTGCTGGCAGCAGCTCTGATCTATTGAATTGACGAACGCCTCATGATGATTGAGACAGGTTTAAGCGGAAGCGAGAAAGGAAGACTTTTTTCCTCGTACTTCCCCCTTTTACACTTCAGCCTGTATTGTTTTGTAAGACCTACATAGGTGGAGTAATGAGACGACTGAAGTTGTATTTTTGTCCGATAAAGGGTGAATTTTCGTCATACGTGAAAGCTGATCCTGCAAAGACCGACGGCGAATCTGCATTGAAAGGGAGATTGCAAGGATTCGGAACCTTCGATAAGAAATAGTTGTCCCTTGACTGTTTGTAGGAAGCGCATTCGTTCGCACAATTGACTGGCTGAGTTCAGAACTTCATTAGGCTAAAGTGAGACAACAATGATGTTAATTTAGTGGCAACATGTGTTAAACTGACTTGTTGTGGGCGGATTTCGTCAGATTTCTTAGGAAATCATCCGCAGTTTTCTTCGTTTCTTTATTTTTTCTTTTTTCTTTCTTTCTCTCCATTTTTCCCCTGTGAACAAAATCAGCTTTTGCATTATTTTCCCCGTTAGAAATTATTTTTCGGCTACGAAACTGCAACGCACCATCGCATCGAAGAAGCAGTCCACTTCTCTTCCCATCCATGCCTTGTTGCAATTCAGTCCCTATATTTTCTACACCATTCTCCCCCGACTTGGCAGTCTTGCTCAGTCTCTGACCAACTAAAGGACCACTTGACCTTGATGACCCTCGCCCCGGACATTCTTGACGATTAATACTGCGTTTCATTACAGTTTTCTTCTTCCTTCTCCTCCTAAATCGAAAAATAAATTTTTGCTCAATAAGCCACTGAAGGAGGAAACAAAGAAACTTAATTGCAACAAAAACAATTGCTCCGACATAACTTCGTTCTGCTAACCTATCAGCCAAACGGGTCCTGTGATTGGTCCATCCATCTCAACAATAAATACTACAATCTATACGCACTTCAGTGACCTGCATAGTCGTCATCCCGAATGTGAAGGGAAGTGAAATAGTCCCGATCAGACCTTAGCGAGAGCAGTGGGGAGTATTCGCAACTTTCACGTACGACGCCGGTGTCGCGTGGCCACTTCTGGCACCGTCCTTGCCAATCTGGGGACATTTTTTCCTGCTTCGCAAATGGGTACTTTTTACACATGGGATTTTTTCCCGGACGTATTTTTTCCCTGTTCGTGGACTTTTTTACTGAAAGCCTGTGTTGGGAATGACTTCTTTTGTGGGCCGCATATCTTATCGTGCAAGGTGAATTTTTGCTACGTAGGAAAACCATGATTTTTTAAGAACTGACGGCGTATCATGCATGAAAAGGAAGATGGCATACAATGCTTGTAAAACGTCTTCAAATGAATAGTAACAGCTTAAAAGGGGAACTGCTTTCACTTGCGCAATAATGTTTTGCCCGTGTTCTAAATTTATCATGACATTGCACAATGTTTCGAGAGGAAGGCAAAAAATTGCAAGATTGCACTTAGCTTCGCTTAAAAGCTTAATGGCGAACGCCGTTGCTCCTCCTCTTATTCCTCTTTTGTCAATCTTTTTTCTTCTTCCTCTATCTTGCGCGTTTGTGTATTCTTTATAATTTCAGTGCTTTTTTTCTTTGGCTTGTCGTCAGAACCTGCTGCGGCGTCCTTACCAGGGAAATTATGTTCACGTCTGAACCTATTACGACGTCTCGCTTATACCTCGAAGACGCGATATATCCAGCATGACCCTAAGAAGGCTTTTGCCTTTAATTTAGCCCAACCGACATGACGACATTTTCACCTCGGCATACCAAATATGATCACGTGCCATTGTGACACATGGCAGTGAGAGCGGCCTGCTTCCAGTTAAATATGAGAGGATGACTAACAACGCTGAGTGTGGGGTGAAGCGAGAAGAGAGAAGAATCGAGATCCTACTCGCGTATCCCAGCTAATTCCCCAAACAGCAGACCCGAGCCATCTGTTCCGTTCTGTTAAAAGCTTCATTCGGTCATTCATACCTTCGTCCCTGATTCACGCACACAAGAAATCAATTTGACCAAAATATTGTTACGAAGCGGCAAGCCGATGAAGACAGGAGACAGAACATGACCGATGACGATGGTAGATGATGTCTAATGAATGTTCGCGGGCCTAGCGCGAGCGCTCCTGCCCGCGCCATTGCCCGCTTCTTCTTCCTTATCGTTCGTAACATGACCCGGGGCCACCGAGTGATCGTCCCGATCGTGGATGAGGAAGTTTAGTGATGTTAATGATTTTATGGCATGATGATGGGCGTGTCTGGATGCTTGAAGAAGAAGAGGAAGAAGGAGGAATAGAACGGCTTGCCGGTACCATGTCTGATGCGTGGGTGATCCGCCTCCCTTGGAGCTGTCAACCATTCGTCACCATAGTCCATGGGACCGATGGCTCGAGGTGACGTCGGGCAGCTTGGGCGGGGGTGGCGTGTTCGTGTCCATCGGTTCCTTCGGGTCATTCGGGTCTTTCGGGTCCTTCATCTCGGTTCTGATTGGTATGTCTGTTCTGCTTGTCTTCAGGTCCGGGCTGGGGGCTGGGCGGTGGTAGTTGTTCAGGTCTGGGCTTGAAGGGCTGGGACGAAGCTGCTCGGCGGTGTCCCTGGGCCCTCGATGATGGTCCCGGCTTGAAGATGGCGTCGATGCTCTAAGGCGAGGATGGGGATGCCGTACGCCGCACCTCCAACCAAATGTTACGAAGCGGCAAGCCGATGAAGACAGGAGACAGAACATGACCGATGACGATGGTAGATGACGTTTAATGAATGTTCGCGGGCCTAGCGCGAGCGCTCCTGCCCGCGCCATTGCCCGCTTCTTCTTCCTTGTTGTCCGTAACAATATTGTCGAGTTCACTTGGAACTTAACCGCTCAGAAAGCTTTGAAACAACGAAACAGTGCTTTGGTTCATATTAAGAAGTTGTACAAATTGAGACGTGCGTTCCTATTCTTTTTCCACAATACATGGCATGCTACTACTATGCCCACCAGGAAAGACTGGACATACAGCATAACTACTTCGTGCTCTTGCCATGTGTGGCGAATCGTATTAACTTGGGAGTTCACCACTCTGTTGCAGTTATCCTCGCGCATATTTTTTAAGTTGCTGACGGAAAGCTATGCACCTATTATAAAGAAGACGGGTTTATTAATATTTGTACTTCCCTCGCACTTATATTGTAATGTAACGCTACACACAGGCAATCTGGCACCGAGGAACGTCAAATATTAGTCTGGTCAGCATGTCGGCCATTAGTCTGCGGATGCTACGTCGTGGCCCGTGTATGGATTGTTTGTGTAAGGTTCCGCACAGCCTTAGTCAGGCGGGCTGTAAAAGCTTTCCCACGGTCGGTTATCATAATAGCCGGAGCGCAATGATGCAAATGCAAGACGATGTGTATGACAAAAAATTCTGCTACTTACTATATATATATATATATATAGTATAGAAAGGGGGAGAGGGAGAATCCGCGACGTTATACCCCTAAGTGGGGAGTTTGTCTTCTAATTTTTGCTATATGTTAGAAATAATACCACTCTATAGGCCCCCCTAATGGAAGCCCTCAGTTTCGCACTCTATCGATGTTCAGTACTGCCGAATATGAAAAGTACTCTTTATTGTTTTCATATGGCATTTTTGTAAAAGTTGTCGTGTTCCTTCAGACATAAAAATTAATCGCGGGCGAAAGCGTTGCTGTAAAGCTGTGATATCTATAGAGTTAAAAGCCTTGAAAGGTAAGAGACTGTGACACACGTTCTAAATCCATTTAAATATCCCTGACTGAATTGTTCGTGAGGCAGCGCAACTTTTAATTCACTGAGACTTGAGGTTCTTCTTGAATATGGGGTGGGGGGGTGAAGAAATTGGAGGGCACAGCCCTATAACTGTCTCCTAGTACAGATTAGGACCCACCGCAACGGGGCTGTGCAGGGGAGGGGTAAGTGAAGAGAAGCGATAAATTGTGAGGGGGAGGGATGGCAAAGGGTGGCAAGGGGGAGCAAAAGGCGCGGCAATGCCAGAGGGGCTCACACCTGCGGTGTTAGAGGCGGGGGCGAAGTTGGGTGTTCTGCAGAAAGACAAGGAGGAGCCTGAGGGCGGCAGTTTGTTTGGCTGATGGGTGCAGCACTTCACTGAGGGTTGAGGAGGGAAGTCAAAGATGACGGTAGCCCATTTGAAGGGCAGCTCGCTGTTGTTGCAGGAGGGGCAGACGCAGAGCAAGTGCTCGATGGTTTCTTTGGGGGCACCGCACAGAAGGCACACTGCACTGGGAGCATGGCGGAGGCGCGACATTCGTTCGGCAGTCCGCACACAACCGATGCGCAGGCGGAGGAGGCAGACAAAGTCCCCACGGTAGAAGGTTTGCGCGTCGAGTAGGCCGATGCGCTGGGTGGCGGCCACACGCTTGGCAGGGTGTTGGCGGCGAACGTAGCGAGCGATGATGAGTCTCGCTGCATCGTAGTGCGAGGCTGCTGACGAGAGGGGCACGGGGAGGTGGTGCGCCTGCTTGGAAGCTAGGCTAGACTATACAAGCTAGGCTGAAAAACTACCTCTGAAGAAGCTAGTCTTATGCATTTCGGGCTTTACAGGCTTACAACTGGCTGCGCAAATGCATTGTTTAGTGCTTATAGTGTCAAACCAGTGCAGGCGTCTTGCACGCGTAAATAACAGAACAAGCACATGCGAAACAAGTTTTAAACAAGTGTTATTGTTTCATTGTTTATTTTGTATCCGCTCCCGGAGGATTAGACAGGGATGCAACAAGGTTAGCTTTTCCTGAGGAATTTTAGGGAAGCTTTTTTCCCGAGACATATAAGAATGTTCCCCAAGGCACATAACATCATTATTTGAGATCGGAAGACGGTAGCTGGTCGCATAGCATTACTCACAAAAAAATTCTGAAATATAAATATTGGCCCCGCCGCGCTGGTGCAGTGGTTAAGATGCCTAGTGCGACGACTGCGACTACTGTGCCGGGGTACCCGGGTTCGACCCTGACCATCGGGGGAGCCTTTCGATGGAGGCGAGACGGAGAGACGTTGCTGTGTTGTACGGTGACAGTGCACGTTACATCCACAGGCGGTCGAAATTAATCCGTAGCCCTCCACAACTGCTGCTCTTTCACTCTTTCCACTGTCTCCCACCTCTTTCCTTCCATAACGGCGCTGTTAAAGTGTCCACGGAACAAATGCGACAGATACTGCGCCATTCCTTTCGTGCGAACCAATTATTATTATTATTATATTAATAATATTATTTTTATTATTATTATTATTATTATTTTCAATATGCACCTTATTCATTAGCATGTATGTGGTTCAAACTATGCTGATGAGGTAAAACTAATATTACACCACCCGCACAGAAAAAAATCACCATACAAGTCAGTAAGGTCATTTTATTCTGCCAGGCGACAAGAATCTGAAGCATCAAGACAGACATCATGCTGTTAGCCAGCCAGTCCCAAAACAGGAGAACCTCATTTATTAGCATGAAGGTACGTGGTTTAACCTATATGTTGATGACATAAAAATAACAATACACCACCACCCGCACAGAAATAAATAGCAAAACAAAACTGATCGTCTGACAATCGTGAATGCCAGAAGATGACAAGTCAGTTAAGGCGATTTTATTCTGCCAGGAATAGAGTGGGAGACAGGAATCTGAGGAATCACGACAGACGTCATGCTGATAGCCAGCCGGCACCAAAATAGGAAAACTGTGCAGCAATATTGGACTTATTTGGTTCGATTTGTGGGGTTTAACGTCAAAACGCCACTAAGGCTATGAGAGACGACGTAGTGGAGTGCTCGAAAAATTACGACCACCTGGGGTTCTTTGACGTGCACTGACATCGCACAGCTCACGGGCACTATGCTTTCCGCCTCCATCGAAAAGCGGCCTTCGCGGTCAGGATTCGATCCCGCGTCCTTGGGTACAACATTCGAGTGCCGAAACTGCTCCACTGCGGCGGGGTCTGGACTTGTTATTTATATCCGGTGATAAAATATGTTTTTGAAGTGAATATAAAGTAAGGAATTTCAGACCAGAAGGGCTGAACCTCATAAGTCTGGCAACAAGTATTTAACTGAAAATAATTTTGTAAACGTTTATGACTTCAATCATGCCAGTGCAATGTTTTCTACACTAAATGAATTTTTTTTTATAAATTGTCCCTAGATAATGATAAATAATAACAGGAAGAAATTTCAGTCCTCAAGTTCCTTGTTGCCACTCTTCATGCCGGCAAGAAGCACTTAATTAAAATTAAAACTGCAAAAATTTGCGATCTCAATCCTGTCAATGACACGTCTATTCGAAGCCTTATGATACTCTCCGTTGATATGTCTCTACAAAGTGACATTAATAAACTGTGGTATTACTTTACAATTATCGTGAAAGAATGTTTGCCTCGATTTGTTCCACAGGACAAAAAAAAAAGGATTGGGGAATTAGGCGCTGCATATTGCTTTAAATGTTCCAGAAACAATGCTTCTCCTGTTGCCCCCTGTAAGGCCAACGAAACAGCACCCCAGTCCTGTGACCAAGCCATTATATTGGAGTGTTTGAATACTTTGAAAAATCTACTGAAAGTCTCTGGCTTTATCATGACAGCGCGTTGGTTGCATGCTGCCGCTACCTCTGGCGCCATCCAGTGGCTATCAGTGTAGACGCCGAGGAGGCCAAGAAATACTCAGGTAAGTTGATCGTTGCCACCGTTTTGCTATTATAAAGAGCATTTTCATCTAACTGAACTTATGACTAATCTTATTTGGTCTGGTGATATTCTGTAGATTTTCAACTGCCATGGATTAGAACAATCGGAAGAGGACGAATAATGATTAGGGGGACCTGCCGTTAAGGGTATGATGTAATAGCAATTCACACATGCGGGCGAAGATTTTTTTCATTTTATTTTTATCTTCCGCGTTTTTACTAGTTTGATTGCATTTTTGAGTATAGACGCGTACATTTTCTGTTTCGGGATTTTTGCTTTAGTCGACCCACGATGATCTAACACAGAGGGGCTACGGTCCAAAAAACCCAAACACAGCTCAATTAATTATCAGGTCATATATGAGGCCCAGTTTCGCTTTTGATCTCTCCGAGCGCGAGCGCGCGATGACATCAGAGATGCGGGCATCAGAGGAGTTCAGCGAGCACACCACACGAGCGCCTCCTAAAGGCAAGACTGGCAACCACGTACACACAAAATCTTGTGACGCATACGAGTACCATTTTCTCGTCCGCTTGCTATCGCAATTGCAAGAAAATATCATCGTCGAGCAGCGTTTTAGCGCGGCATAATTAGTACTCCGGCGTTGTTTCGGCCTAAGGAGCTGATGTTATCGACATTTCCAAGCTCTTTTATCTCGACCCGTTCGGCAGCGACTCGAGTGGAAAAGCAAGAATCAGCAGCATGCAACCACGAACAGGGCCTGATTAACAGGGGTGGGGGCCTGGTTCAAAAAGAATTAAGAGGCCCCCTATAAATTCCCTCTGCCATATATCCCGCCCCCTGTTGTCACACGTTTTCAAACTATAGACGCGTTTTAGAAATTCCTACAGAGAACGTCATCTATACTCGAAGAATCTTTATGTTTATGTTTATGACGACGAAAAAAACTACAGAGCTGCGTCAAAAATACGACAAAATATCCTGTAGTTCTGTCGTAACCATCAGTTTTCTGTAGTTCTGTAGTACGTTTTTGTAGTTCTGTAGTACTTTTCTGTAGTTCTGTAGTTTTTCTGTAGTATATTTTTGTTGTCTGTAGTTCTGTAGCACATTCCTGTTGTAACTATAGAAATTTCTGATGTTACTACAGATTTTTCTGTTGTCACAACAGGTTTCCCGTCAAAAACCGCACAGAAATTCTGTAGTAACATCAGAAAATTTTCTGTAGTTTTTTCCGACTGGGGAACACGCATGAGCAGATACTTTCCCACAGAGCGAACCGAAAGACTCGCATCTAGACTTAGCTATTCTAAGAAATGAAAGGGCTCACGACATCCTGCCTCAGAAATCAGAACGCGCATTAATGAGAAATAGATTTCTGAGTAGTTATTTTCTTGTCAAATTCGATAGTCCAGGACGATTGGCTCTTTGTCAGCAGAAACGAAGCACTGATGGGTCTCGTTCCCAAGCAGTTCGCAAATTCTTACCCTAAATACGCGACCCGTAAGAGCTTTGTGAACTCACCCAGCAAGACGAACGGAATCTCGCCAATGCTGCGTTTCTACACCAATTGGGATATTACATTCTGTATGCTGATTAAAGTATAGGAAATAGTGTATATTACTCCAAACGCCGTCTAAATCGGGGAGTTGCATCTTCTCATCATAATGGCGTCTGCGCAAAATTACATCGTACTGAACTGGCATAAAATTAATGTTTTAACACGCTCAAATAATCAGTAATATATATCTACAATTAAACAGATTGCCCTTATATACAAAGACACTATATTTATTTTTTGAGCTTAATTTCCATTTTTAAAATGGAAAGCTCTTTCGCAACCATTATACCTCTATTGCTGCTTTAAATTTACAGAATTAATTTACATTTTAGGAGATAGCGTATGCAGCTTGTTCCCCCGAGAAAAATACCGCCGCCACCTTAGATGGCGTACAAAAAAAACAACAACATAGGGTGGAGCGATGTTTAGCTGTCTTCGGCAGGTAAGAAGCAGAAGACGATGATTTGATGATGGTCAGGAGGATATATATATTTACAGAAGCAAAATAGTATACATAGGCAAAGTTACAACAAGTCACACAGACAACTGTAACTTAAAAGAAAATGAAGACTCTCACACAGGGAAGTCACTTTACAGGCCCTTACTTTCCTACCGAGCGTTTCGGTTAAAGCCTAGGGGGTGTAAGTACGTGCTAAGCACGGAGCCTCAATCTTGACTGTCGAACATGGTCCGAGGACCGCTTTTTGATACCAGACATCAACAAAGACCCAAGGGCGGTCACCTTAGGTGATCCGCCCCGAAAATAAAGCAGCCAATCAAATTATTTAAAAACATGCCACAACCCCAGTGGGTTGGGAATAATCTCGGACCCAGGTCCTTAATTACGTCAAATAAAAATACAACATTCAAAACACACACTCTTTCCACTCGCTGGTCCCCAAACCCTGTCACACGGCGCCTGTCTTTGCCTCCCCTCCTCAGCGTGTTTGCGACGCGATCTTGCAGCTGGCGCCTTTGTGAAAGAAACGCCGCAGGGGATCTGGAGATAGGCCACCCAGCCGTCCCGTTCGAGGAAAAGGGGGGGGGGGGGGACTGTCCCAGAGCAGTGTACAGTCGCCGTTGCTCGGACCCAATGTCTCGCGACACAGCGGGAGGCCGCTGGGCTGATTGCCTACTTGGGAGGGCCAAGGGTCGCGCCTATTGTCGCTTTCTGCAGGACATTTAGTGAGCGCTTGTGGCAGTGCAAAAAGCTTCATTAACGGCGTCTTCCTGCACCCATGCTTGGCGCCACGGCGGGACATCGCTGGACGAGCTGGCCGTAAAGTGGTTCGCAGAAGCGTGCTGCTGTTGTTCTCGGCTGATAAGGATGCTCAAAATAACGGCTTGAGGGGCTAGTTGGTGCTGGATCATATTCAGATATGTGGCGCAAAAAACACAAACACAGGAGAAGATACACAACACACGCGCACACTACCAACTGTAATTAGAATTTGAAAACACTTCCTCTTCACCACGCCTCCTCCTCTTCTACACTCAGGCACAATTCATCTTCCTCTTCTTCTCATCAAGGCAAGAGTCGGGATAAGATGGCACGCGAAATTTTAGACGTATTGGATACAGAAGAAAGAAGAGAGATGCATTAGTGAAGCTTCGTTGAGTTTACGTAGAAAAGAATTTAATTTTATTGATCAAACCACCTGAGTAATGCAAAGAACGAGATTACTATCAGGCCTCAAGCTGTTATTCTTGGCCTAAAGTTGTTATTCTTGGACACAAGTTATGTGGTGTGGATGGACATGTCCTACTGGATATGTGTGGCGGTGGTGTTTAGTGTATGACTATGTGACAATGTGGTGATATTTGCTTGTCAAGCGTGGTATGAGTTACTGGGCAAAGCAGAGGTGTGCGGTAACAAGACAGTGAGATTTTGTGACTGTCATGTTTGAAAGAGGTATATCGTCTGTGAGGAAGAAAGTGCCACTAGAAAAGGAAGAAGAGAAGAAGAGGAAGATGAGATTGGTCAATACCATGTTTGGACGATGTTAAGGTCGGCGAGGAAGAGAGTGCCATTATCCCCTTGGCAAAGAAGAGGAAGATAAGAAGAGGAAGATGAATTGTGCCTGAGTGTAGAAGAGGAGGAGGCGTGGTGAAGAGGAAGTGTTTTCAAATTCTAATTACAGTTGGTAGTGTGCGCGTGTGTTGTGTATCTTCTCCTGTGTTTGTGCTTTTGCGCCACATATCTGAATATGATAAGGATGCGTCTGCCGTTCGCTTCTTGGCGACGCCTCGGGGCGAAGGGGCGAAACAAACCAAGCCTCCTGCGCGCCCGCGCGTACGCGCCCAAGAAAAGGGGAGAAAAGGAGAAAAAAAAGCAACAGCGCTCGCTCCTTGGCCTCGGCGCGTGGAGGGTTCGACCGCCAGCTCGACTCCACGTGCGAGTCGCTTTTCACTGCGGCCTTACAGGTGGGCACTGAAAATGGTTTGGTTTGGTTTGTGGGGTTTAACGTCCCAAAGCCACTCAGGCTATAAGAGAGGCCGTAGTGGAGGACTCCCGGAAGGGTCGACCACATGGAGTTCTGTAACGTGCACTATAACATGCACTGTTTTTAAAATAGGTTGTCTAGCAAACCACTATATTTAAAATCCCAAACTTTTCCAGGTTTTCCCTCATTATTTGAGTTCAATTCCCTGACGAGTGAAGAGGCTCAAAATAGTAGCTGCTGATGATAATGAGCATAGACAAATAGTTGCCAACAAAACGCTATTTATTAATAATAATCAGCATTTTACAATAGTGAAAGGCTGTTATTAGTGTTAATATGGATAAAAACGTCGCACGTTTATTGAAAATTAAAAGCGTACTGATGCCAGCCTCAGCAGAACTCTTTGATACTACAAGTTGCGAAATTCCCTATAGGCCCCATGTATAAAAAAGAACACCGGTTTTTATTGGTCCAAATTGATCAAAATAGGGTGCCTCGATGTAAGGCACATAGGCGTATAATAGTGGCGGTGCCCTCGGCCAATAAAGGAAACTCCATCTAAGTTGCGAACTTCAGGTTGTTTGTAAATGTGCAATCAGCTAGAAAATAAAATTAGTTGAATTTTTGCAGCACCAGAAATGCCTAAAGATAACAGCAGTAGAATTAATTAAGGGGAGACGCGAGTTTCACAACGGTCGAAAATGGTCGAAAATCGATTTTCAAAAACAAAATTATTTTCACTGCCTTTATCCTGTCGAGCACATGCATTCAAATGTTTACCACCGAATTCTGCCAGGAAATGCGATAAAATCGGCTTTCAAAACATCACGATAGCCACGAAATGCCATCCGAAAACATAAATTTTGTTCGAAATTCCCGCGCGCGCCGCGGGCGCTGTCTGCGTTACCGGCGTTGCACCCGGCTGATTGCCGCCATATTTTGCTTAGTTTATAGTTGTTTTCTTTGTGCGCAATTTGAGCTATCTCAAAATGGCTTTGCTGAAGAAAACTGGCTGCTTAAGCTGGTTTTCCGAAGGCCGTTTATGGTATCTGAATAGCACGCACGCGGCGCTCTTTTCAAGCGCACCGTTCCGCGTCTCCCATAGGCTGACGTGATAGGCGCGTCATTTTTTTTTTTTTTTTTGCTGTTTTGCGTTCGCTGCCTTGGCCTCCGCTTCATGCGCGTCTCCGTTTGCACCCGCGTTTCTCGATACACAGCTTTGTGCATGAGTTTTTCCTTGCAATCGAGATGCCTGAAAACAGTAGAATGTAACCGTGCATACAACGAGCCTTTGGAAGCCATAATAAACAGGCGAACAAAAACCAGAAGACGACGGCCACAAGCGTGCCGTCGGGACCCGCATTAGAGTCGGTGCCAGACTTGTTAGATGTGCAGGTAACATCAACCATGCAGCCCGAAGACGACACCGCGGGTTCAAATTACAGTACGAATTGCATCCTGGATCACGGTATACTGAGTTGACGCCGCCGTTCTGTCAGGAAAGTACGCGATCCAACGTTTCACTTCGGCGTTAGCGTGGAATGCGATGCTGGTAGTGAGTTCGTGAATGCGCACATGAAAGTGTTATGGCTCGTTCACACTTGAGCATTCGGCGGCGAGAGCTAGCGAATTCCGCCGTCACGGGCGACAATCCGCCGGAAATCTCGGCGGAAAGCCAAATCGGTGCAGGACCAATTACTACCGCCGGATTTATTGCCGCCGAATTTATCAGCCAACAGGAAGGCGATGAAGCTCAGCCGTCGCGGCCCGCGGCGTCGACCGGTGTAGAATCCCTCACGGGCCAACGTGGCAACAGCGTACTCGCAATCGACCATCGGCTCACGATAATTGTGACGGCCACAGCCGAAATGCTGTCGATGCCGTGACTCCGTGAACTATCTTTTTTCAGCTGTGCCTTTTTTAGAGTTTCCATGTTTCGTTACGTCGTTTCGAGCGTTTCGAGAGAGGCGACGATCGGCGCGGCTCTGTCTCATAACACACTGTCGATTAACGTACAACTAAATCTCGAATAATGTGGTCTACATGCGTAACAATCTTCAAAGCTGTTCTTGAGGCCACACGATGATTACTGCCAAAATGTTCACTGGAGGCTCAAAACAGCGTCTACGCATCAGAGAGCGTAGCCCGCACTGTGCCTCCCCCCCCCCCCCCCCTCCCAGTAAAAACAGTAGAACAAAATAATAAAACGAGGAAGAGATTAATTTACCGAGGGATGGACCCATGAAAGAAAAAAAAACAACAACATAAAGCGCTTGTAATGCACAATATTTTACGTGCTTCTGAAGCTCTTGCGTTCCGTGTTTACGATGCCTGCAAATAGCACGTTGAACCTCTTGCAGCCACGTTACGTGGGTGAAATGTGGCATGATTCAGTGAAGAATGCTAATGCGTTTTTCCTTCGGCACTTAGCATAGCTGTATGCTTTTGTGGCATTCGTAGCTGCAGTCGAGCGGTCAGGTCACGGTTAACGGCTGCTCGCAGTCGAAGCGGCGACGGCGGTGATATGTTGGAGTAAGTAAAACGAGCATTGTCATAGCGTGTTATCTTGCTGACTATACGGTATGACCGTGTTTTAATCGCCTGCTTGGAAACAGAAAATACCATTCACCGTCATTAATTGCCTGATCCCCTCTGTCCCGCATTGGGAGGCGAGTGCGAAAGAACTAATCGAAACTTGACCCGCTCATCCCGCAATTAAGGTGCCTGCCGTGTACTTCAAATAAAAACAGGTAATTTCCGGCCATTTGTTCGCAGCGTTTTAGCGTTGACCTGATTAAATATCCACTGCTTTACTGGAGGAATCAGCAATTTAAGCCTTTCGAACCTGTCGATAATTTCGATAACTGTGCAAAAAAAGAGGGACCAAAAACGACAGCCAGGGAAGTCTCATTCAACATTTTTATTTGTTCCCCGCTTGTCACTGTACAAAAAGCACTGAAAAAATAACAATGAGGCTAAGTTCACCCTACAATACAATGCTAGAAAAAAAAAAAAAGAAGTGAGCGATGGTAGCATGCAGTTTGGACACCCATCCCTGGAACAGCTTCGACACTGTTACTTTCAGGAATCTGATATGGTGTCGTCCAATAGAAGGTTGGTCGCGTAGTGGGCCCAGGTTTCTTGGTACGCTCCTGCCTTGTCATCAGGGATCTGCGAGGACAAGGAAATGTCATCCAGCGTCACAAGGTTGATGCTCTATAAATCATCGCAGGAGACATAACAAAATCATGAGGGCTCCTTATCTGACGCAAAGCTATGATAAAATGTCGCCAGCTTTGCATCTTTTTCGACAAATAGGCGCGCGTAATTTTACACCACGAAAGGAACATAACTCCGAAATGTGTACCTTCTGACTTTGAAGCCGAAAACGAAGGGTATTCTCAGTAATTTTCTGCGCGACAAAAAACTTGGGGCGATATTTGTGATATTTGCGAGAAGGTTGATTTTTGAAATACGAAAAAGCTTGATTTGAAGAATGTCCTGGGCCCCAGAGAGAGGAAAAGTCGGTTCTACCATCCTAAACCACGGCGTCCTAAACCTAGGCGTTCTATAATGGCAGCCCGGTGCAGGTAGTAAACTATCCATTTCTTTCTTTAGCGGCCCTTGTTGGTACCATCTACACTGACAATGGTGAATCCAACAGGCGCCTGGGCAAATTACTTTCGAGGTTTCCAGACTCATGATTTGGCACTGCACCATGAAGATCTGCGATTGTTGCCAGGCTGTGCGGAACATCAGGGAGGAAGAAACGGCGACGGTCGTGTCAGTACAACATGCAACCACACACGCAGACTGAGAAAAACAGCCTCCTTGTCTCGTGTCGCTAGACCCCCGTTCGTTTATCGCGCGCTTGAATCGACAAAGTCGTATGTGACCAAGAGTGGCAGCGGTGGATCTAGAAGCGGCCCAAGAAGGGCACCACGACGGTTTGAAAATGTGCTTGACAAAGGCTGGCGAGGGAACTGACATACAAGGCGAGGCTGCAAAGGCGTCCTCTTCACCTGCCGTGTGTCATGTTCCTAAAAGCCGTCAGGCTTGCAGGCAGTACACAGCATTTACGTAACCCTTAATACAGTTCATCGTCTGACCTGAAAAGATCCGACTTACGCACTGTTCCGAATTGATAAAAGACCAACCCTAGAAATTTCCGCGGCGTTCGAGAAGCAGCATCTTGGTCAGCTGAAGATGCAATGAGAGTTCGTGATTACGGCGTTTCTGTTCTCTGGTGAATGGCATGTGTTATTGTTGCGCAACGAAAGCTGAAGGTTGTTTATAACAACCTTCAGCTTTCGAACGAAGAAAGCACAAGGACAAGCAAGGAAGAGAGACAATCTCTTGTCTGACATCTCTTGTATGACTCGTCCGTGATTTTGTGTGAAACGGGGATTCGAAACTGGACTAACTCCGCACAAATAAAGAGCTGAAGTATCGTTGATAATTTGAAGCTACAACCTAACTCTGGGGCTGATTTAAGGGTAATGCGTGAGCCATTATACAGCTGGGAGCTCCCTGCGGTAATAGCGTCATCGTACACTGAGGCCAAAATGCCATATGCCAATGGCAACTCGTGAAGGGAAGCGGAAATATTCTCAGTGTCAACAGTGATACTTGGTGCACCACAGAAAGGGATGCACACTGCGTTATTGAGTGTGCATTGAGACAAATTGCGTGCAATCAGTGCTGCTAGACTAAAAGTAGAAAATCTGCAACAGGGAGCTTCAAAATGAGCTTATGAGAGACAAATTCAGAATTTGAACGCATTTGCTGCGTTTTAGATATTATACTTTGCAAATATTTCTGTAAAGCAATATAACTGCTATCAAACTATATCAGTAAGCATATTTGTTTCGTTTTGACTAAAAATTTTTAACTACGAATGCCTTCAGTTTTCAGGAATATCCCGGTCTCCTGCTCGAGGTTTAAAATAAGTTTTCAAAAAGCACATCAATTTTTTCTAGGTGCGCACAGGCTCGGGCCGCAATTACACCCTCTGCCTCGGGCTCCACTTTGCCTGGAGGAGGGATTATTTGTCTCGGGCTGGCCGCGCCATGCCACTAGTGCGAAACCGCGGACATGGTCATGGTGCGCTTGGCGTGTCGAATACACACATATAAGTGTTTTTCTGCATCCTAAAAACATGAAAGCGTCTGAGTTTTCCCCCGACGTCGATCCGCCTGTTCACCATACGCTCCCGCCGTGAACAGACGCTTCATCATCCGTTTCGACATTTGAGCCATACTGTCGACTTTTGGGCTTAGTTTGTAGATTACTCCTGGCCTCCCCTACTGAAAAAAATGTATGACGCAATAACCTCACATTTCCTCACACAATCTCACTCATTACACATAAAAATCACATACAAGTCGCATATAATTCCATAACGTCTTATAGCTTCTTGTACATTATCATAAATTATGTACGATATTTTATGATAATGATGTGCACCGTATAAGAGCCTATGCGATTAGATGAGATTTTATGAGGTTATTTATTGCCCGGTAGAAATTTTGGTTTTTCAGTAAGGTCGACACACCATCGGTAAAAATAACTATCGTTCTGAAGTTGCCTCGTGATTTCTGTACCCAAACAATGCCGTTGCAACACACTTTGCCGGCAATACAAAAGGCACACGGTGAGCGAAACGAGCTCACCGAGTACTCGGGAACATAATTCACTCTTTGCTATAGCGTTTTTTCAAAGAATGTCCTAATAATTCCAACCACAAAATAGAGCAGCGGAAGAAGCTTCAGTGCTATCGAAGTTAGGGTCCTGGTTTATATCGGCCCGGTCTGGGCCTCACGTCTGAGCACGGGGCCGGGCCGGACTGGGCTGAGGTGCTTTCAGTGTCGGTCCGGGCTGGGCTCGGCCCTCTAGCGTAAGGCTCGATCCGCGTTCGACCTCACAATTTCGGCCCGTGCACACCTCTATTACTAACTGAAAAATGTTTACTGCATTCATTCCGCTCGTCCTCGTCATCATCTTGATTTGCCGACTTTTCCGCGGCCGACTGCACGCTCGAACCGCCAGTTTTAGGCGGAAATTCAGCACATGTGGCAATGTACACTCTAACATGAATTGATGTTGGTCATGTCAGGACTAACCTACACGGATCGAACTGCTCAAACAAGGCTAATATCACACTAAACACGGCAAGTATTGCACAGGCTTATCTGACCAAAAGTTTCCTCTCTATTGTATCATCATTTGTGTTGCGAATCACAGTCCTGTCACGCCAGGAAAATGTATTGGGCTTTTTTTAAGGGATTGAATTCCATCAGCTTCCAATCCTGCCGGCTCTATGCCTTCATATCGTTCTGATCTTCTGGAATTTGTTTGCAAGTACCTTGCCATTTCAGAAACTGTTTCTCTGCTTTCGCTATCCGACGCGATTAATACGTGATTCGTCATCTCGGTTGACATGAGGTTACCGGTTTACATTCAGTAACACTTGGCTGAACATCCGTGAAAACCCTACCATGTACTAGGGCAGCGTTAACAGGAAGGCAGCTAATTCGAATATCTCGAACAGGTATTCTTCTAGAAAGCACCGCTGCGCTATTTCGCTTCGACGCGGAATTTAGTTGTGCTCTCACGGCTGTTCGAAATGACAAGAGTGGGCTCCTTTTATCGCAGACGAGTGACAGCGATTTTTTCTCGAGGCTCTCATGAATTCCACAGGAATAACCGATGACTAACTCCACAGAGAGCATTTATTTGCATTTGCAAGTTCCAATATCCACGGTCGAAATATCGGAAGCTGCAGCTACTATATTTTGCAACACATAGTTAATGGGCCGCAGACCGCCGGGCCTTACTCCCACCAGCAGCAGACATGACGATTGCATAAATGTGCCGCATGAATATAACGCGTACTGGCGGTTTTCTAATATCCGTCAACTTGATATTTTTGTAGTAATCGTTGTTGTCGTCGTACCTGCGTTGGGATAATTTGGTCACAGAATAAAACTGCGGTGAAACGTGACTGATTTAATGGCTACAAGGAAGAAACTTTACAGAAGTTCAAACTGACGACCGTTTCGTTCGGCGTCTTGCAAGCTACTGTCCGTGGACGGTTGGCCGTGTTTCTCTCTCCAAGCCTTCTCTTGTTTTCCTTTTTCTTTAGGGGTGCTCCTCCCTCGCTTGCGCGGGCCCTTGGAGCCTGAAAGTCACGGCGCTCGTTCGGCGGTGTCAGTAATCACGTCCTCGGTGCCGGCCTGCAGCCCCCTCGTATGCTCGAATTTCAGGGCAGGCGGGCGTCTGCGTCTGGTTAGGCTGCCAGCGCGTATATATGTCCAGGCCTGAAACCTATCCGTGACATGGACGCGATTCAGCCCATCGCTGGGCCCTCTGGGCTTCCAGGAACCTCTTCAGCCGTCATGTGGTGCAAGCCCGCTGAGTTTGGTGAGTTATGGCCCCGGCTGTAGCAGCAGTCGGGCAAGAAACGCTACACGAGCCACTGAAGAGCACCTTGGCGCGCACACATACGCACGCACAAGCGCGCACACATACGCACGCACAAGCGCGCACAAACACACACACCCGCGAGTGGCCGCTCGGCCGGCGATCAGGGGGACGAAACCGCTACATTAGTGGTGCGGGCGGAGTCTGACTTTGGACTCCATCTTACCTTATGTCTCCTGACACGACCTTCGGTTCTGGCCTTTCTCTGTTTTTGTCCCCGACACATTCCGCCCCGAAATGAGGAAGTCATTTGTCGGTACAACCTTTCGTTGTTCAATGACCACTTGTGCAACTGCATCGAGGGGTAAAAGATCGCGTTGGCTTCGTTGTAGTGCACCAGTTAGCAGGTCGTATATATAAAGGCTTAATTTGTTGCAGCGGGCTCGCAGTGTGGGAAACTCTTCCTCGCACGCTTTCAGGTGATGCTTCACGTTAGCGGAGAGCATAAACGAGCTTTTGGTGGTTCCAAGCGGTACTCGCTTCATGCGCCACGTTTCAATGGAAGGCAACGAAGTACCGGGCTGAGGTGTCTCTTGGAACCCAAAAAATCGCACAGCGTCTCTGTCTTTCTCTCGCATTACAATTTGCATAAAGGCATTTACACTGTAAGCGACAAACTCAACTCGATATTTGCGAAAATTAAGCGAAAGCCCGATGAGGTCTGCCGTTAAGTTTGGTCTGGTTTCCAGGTTTTCACATATACTTTTTGGATTGTTGGCGTGGGAAAAAGTGTCAAATACAACGCTTAGTTTTTTGGAGTCGCGGGTGACCGCTTGATGAGGCATGTGATAAATACAAATGTTACGGTTGGCTTCGTCATCTAGCCACTCTGTCATGTCCAGAACTCCGTTCTGCCGGATCGCCGTGTCGCACTCTTCGAAAAGACAAGGAGCCCTTCTTAATCTGTTCGCCAACTAATAGAAGCGTTTCGGTGCAATTTCCCGGTTATCCTCGACCAAAATCTCAGATTTCCGAGGTAGCGCTGCCCCACATCTGTTGCCGACTCGCTGGATGTTGTCCTCGTTTTCCTCTATCTCATTCACTCCAGTTAATTCCAAATCCTAGAATTTGTTTACAAAATCTGTCGTCTGCCTATCGATTACGGATGTTCTTAGTACCACAGTTTGGAAGCAGTGAGTTTGCTCGACATCGTCCTCAATGGGCCCTTGCATAGTCCAGCCAGGAGATCTTTTCACGGCCCGCAGTGTTTCCCAGTTTGACCGATCCACCTGTCGTGAGGTTCCATATGTGGTCAGATCCGATTAGCAGCTCAGCACGTTCTGTCCCGTTGTCGTTTGAGAAGTCGGCCGGTTCGTAACCAAGGGACTTTCATTATTTTTTTCTGGTGGTGAGGGAATAGGTTGATCGCAGATGGTATCCGTTTCTAGCGCATCGATTTCCCGTTCGCCTCCGCGCTTCGTCTTTAGGGTAACTCGTACTTTTCGGAACCCTCGTACCTCTTGGTGGCCTCCGAACACACCGACGGTCAACCTTTCATGACTGTCGTGACGCTGGGACTAAGTCGACCCGGCCTTCACTTGGTAGCGTGCAGAGACTCGGGGTTGAAGAAGGACTGAATCTTCGAAGTTGGTAAAATATATACAAGCAGGTTTAATGGCACTTTGAGAAAACTTATTTACATGATTATTTACCTGAAAAATTAGAAGGGTACATCAGCAAAATAGCAAGCGTTAAGAGTTCATAGCGAGAAGCGACTGGATGAGCCGTTTACCCAGGGCTCAGAGCGTCATTTCGTGCTCTGCAGCGTCCTCAAAAACCCCCTATGTCCAGCCCCTCTCTGAAGATGCTGACCAACCAGTTCCAGGGCACGCCCCTCAGATATCGGCATCCAATCGAACACATCACTGCACTGATGGTCTGATGCACTGACTGGTCCGGCATTGTTTCGTTGGGCGTGGTCACTTGTTGGCGGGAAGAGCTTGGGAACGACGAGGAGGTACATTTCTATTCTTCAGCAAAGATTCGATATGCTGGTTCCGGTAAGTGGATTTCCTTCTCAGAAACCCAAGTGCACGTGCGCGCCGCATACTGCTCCCAGCATTGTCCCTTTCCAACAATTGCAAATATTTGCTGCATTCCCGGGAAATCCTCTAATGGCCGTAATCACCTTGCTCCTTTCTTGTCCTGTACGTTAGCGGACGTGTCACTCTGTCGTCTCCTTTTGGACAGTAGGCATTCCTCACTGGACGATAGCGCTTCTCGACGGGAAGGGTGAACAATTGAACGAAAGCACTTCCGGCTATTTCCCGTAGGGGGACATTTCTTAGTATTTTTCTAGACGTTCCCTTGACAGGGCCAATTTGGCATTTGCAGGGTCTCAACAAAGCAAAACAGGCTTACAAAAAAGGATTCATGGAAACAGGCTCACTTAGCGCCATTGTACCAACAGCACATATCCACAGCACTTATCCATGCCCACAGGCGGACAATAGAGCGCGCAAGTGCGGATGATGCACGGTCATAACATGACCGAGAAGCGTGATCCCAGTTTCGTTGAGGTGTCAGCAGTGATGTCAGAGCGTTGACTTCCTCCGTGGAACAGAACTCGTACCTGAGCCTTGCAAGTCTCTTCACCACATAATGAAGCTGCGGTCTGCAGTAAAACGGTTCTTTTGGGAGTAGAACCGTTTCCCCTTGTTGTAGCTTCGAGGCTTACTTGCGCGTTCGTCACAGTTCGGTTGGGTGCAGGTGGTCTGTTACCGGTGTACGATGGGTCGCACTTAGAGCTAGCGTGCTTCTTGCGACATTTGTAGCACTGGATGGTTACGCGGCATGCTCGTGACTGATGTCCGGCTTTCGCGCACTTACAACATCGGCTAGACAACCGCAGAAGTCGCTTCTTTTCTTCCAAAGTTTTCGCGATGTCACAGCTCGGTGTTTCGTGCTCGTTGGAGCCACAAAAGAAGCAGGTCAATGGAGGGGCATTTTGATGCAGCATCGCAGCCGATCAGACATGCTTGTCATGCGATGTTCCATGCAGCTTCGAAATGTCGTTAAGGCCTTCTTCCGGATGTTGTTTCAGGTCCATGGTTTGCAATGCAGTCAAATTCTCCTGACCTTCGACCTCTACTCTCAGAAAGGAGAGTAACTTTAAAAAGGAAGAAACAGTACCTTTGCCGCTTTCGTTCGCTGCGTGTGACGACGTATCGGAGAGGGAGCTCTGTTCGCAGGCGAGGCTCTCTGTGTCCACAACGCACTTTCGGTTGAAGTCCAACAGGATGTCACGTGGCATCGCTCTTTGCACGATCGGAAGTAGCATCGAGCTGTAGGATTCCAGCCTTTGTCCGAGCGTCTCAAGGCCTCTGATGTGTGCCGCCAAGGTGTCGTAGAGACGGCGAAAACCACGGATATCTTCGGATGAGCGCACAGACTTGAAGTCGATCAGCCTCTTGAGATGTTCTTGAACAGAAGCTCCTCGTTGCCAGACAGTTTCTTGAGCAGCCGGATGGCGTCGTTGTAACACCTTGAGGTCGGTAGAAGATCAGCGAGTGCTGCTGCCGCGTCACCTGTGACTGATGCTCGCAGGTAATGAAATCTGTCTATGTCAGACAAATCTTCGTTTTTATCTACTACCTGCTCGAACACTTCCCAAAAGGGTTTCCAGTCAGAACGTCGTCCGGTGAATTTCATTAGGTCGATCTTCGGCAGCTTCGCTCTTGTCTTAACAAATGTGGCCGTTTGGGTGGCTGGCATGGTCGTTTGAGTGGTTGGCGTGGCCGTTTGATGATGCCATTACCCGCCGATTCCAGGCAGCCTGCGTTGACAACGAACCACTATCCACTTGGAGCTGTAGTCGAGCGAGGTAGGTCACAATCCGGTCTTGATAATCAAATATTTGCTCATAGTCGTTTTCTTTGTCATCTACCGGTACCAATGGTTCAATTTCCGTATGGACAGTATCAAGTTGCTGCTCCAGCTCGCCGAGTCTAGCATGCGGCAACGTAGTTTCAGTAGTTGGGAGTGGCCACTCGTTGACTTCGTTGATGAGCTTCGTCACTAGCGAGCACAAAAATTTCCGTTTCTTTAAAAGACGTTCCATTTTCTTCAGAATTAGTTAGCCAATAACTAAGCTCACCGGATCGATGACATCGGTAGTTGTGACCAATGATTGCCGAGATGTCCCTGGCGTGGATGCGTCGAGGTGAGCTCTGAAAAAAAAAAAAAGCGTTGAGCTCACAAACCCACCGCAGGTCGAGTCCCGGGTTTCGGCACCAAATTTTTTTGTCGTAATCGTTGTTGTCGTCGTATCTGCGTTGGGATAATTTGGTCACAGAATAAAACCCCAGTGAAACTTAACAAGCTGACTTAATGGCTGCATGGAAAAAACTTTCAAACTGACGACCGTTTCATTCGGTGTGTTGCAAGCTACTGTCCGGGGACGTTTGGCCGTGTTTCTCTCTCCAGGCCTTCCCTTGTTTCCCTTTTTCTTTAGGGGTGCTCCTCCCTCGCTTGCGTGGGCCCTTGGAGCCTGACAGTCACGGCGCTCGTTGGGCGGTGTCGGTAATCACGTCCTCGGTGCCGGCCCGCAGCCCCCTCGTAGGCTCGAATTTCAGGCCAGGTGGACGTCCGCGTCTTGTTAGTCTGCTAGCGCGTACACATGTGCAGGCCTGAAACGTTCTATCCGTGGCATGGACGCGGTTCAGCCCATCGCTGTGCCCACTGGGCTTCCAGGAACCTCTTCAGCCGTCATGTGGTGCAGGCCTGCTGAGTTTGGTGAGTTATGGCCCCAGTTGTGTCTTCAACGGCGCCAGTGGAGCGGGGCGCTTTGAGGGGTGACAGGCCGCTGGTCGACCGGCCGGCAGTAGCAAGCAGCAGTCGGGCCAGAAACGCTACACAAGCCGCTGAAGAGCACCTCGGCGCGCACACATACGCTCACACACGCGCGCGCACACACACACCCGCGAGTGGCCGCTTGGCCGGTGATCAGGGGGACGAAACCGCCGTCTCCTGACACGCCCTTCGGTTCTGGCCTTTCTCCGTTTTTTGTACCCGACAGTTTTAGTGATGTCATCTGCTGAAGGCGATATTACTTTCCAAATTGAATATCACTTTAAAGAACCTACAATAATTAACCAAAAGCTGTAGGAACACCCTAAAACCCTCGAAAATGCCAATACCAAATATTCGCTAAAATTTCCGCCTCCCGCAATGCATTTTTGCCAGCTAAAAGTGTAAAGAGCCGCTAAATATAGCGGGAAAACCGCTAACGTGGCGATAGTGGATCGCGTAACTAGTGTTGAGAGTGATATTTTGCCACATTAATGAAGAGCTAGTACTATAGCGGCATGCAAAATAAATAGGAGGTTTCAAAATTACTGCTGCAATGCTGAGAAAGCACTGCACAATCTCCTAAAAAAGCTGTTGTCGAAATCAGTGGTTCTGAAACAGCGCGAAAATAAATATCTTTCTTTGTGAAGCTACGACTCAGCGAACAGCAGCAATAAAGATTTGGTGCATGACGAACTGCCCCCTACTTTGCAAAGTGATTCCCGGCGCCATTCCGATAACGGTGACAAGTATATGTCAATTAAGTTAATTTGCTCACTAATTTGCGCGCTGCGTCTCAGTCAAGCTCAGATAGGACAAAACTAATCCCCCCCCCCCCCCCCGCCCCTCCATATGTAGCAAGCTAACAGAAAAACGGTACATCCTAAAGTTTCGATGCAAGAAAACGGTTAGGCATGACGCAAGCAAGCGGCTGTGGCGGGTAGCATGGTCCCTATTCAGAATTTTCGACGTTATCGAAATTGTCGCTATCTCTCTGACTTTGAGTCATTTCATTCGTGGAAAACTCCGGAACCGGAAGTGGTGACAGGCGAACTGACATCCGGTTCCGGTGTTTCCACGAATCAGATGACACGAGGTCAGGGAAATAGCGACGCTTTAAATAACGACCCAAACTCGAAATACGGCCCCAGGCGTCGAGCACCTTCCAAATGCTTACGATCGCCACAACTGCATGCCTTAAGTGCATCCTGTTTAAACGGTGTGCTATTGTTCCTTTTTTAGACGCTGCCAAAATACATACGTTGCAAGCATACACGCTTGTAACAAACACAACAGCTCCTCCAGAAAGCACTTTAAAAGTGTTTACTATAATTTCTTACCGCTCTAGAATGGTCGGCCACGGCCTCTCGCTGAGACGTAATATACTACGCCTTCGCTTTTAGTGTGCTTCCTCCAGCTCACGTCGCTCTCCCCTAATTGGCCGGGTTTCGCCACTTCCTCCTGCATCAGAGGTGTCTAAAGAAGACACAATAAAAAGCGTGCAAGAAAAGCTCGTGAACAAACAAAATCAAAATATTTACACGAAAAGTTGTTTTATGCAACTTAACAAGAACCCCAGGTGGTCGAAATTTCCGGAGTCCTCCACTACGGCGTCTCTCATAGCCTGAGCCGCTTTGGGACGTTGAACCCAAAAACCAACCAACCAACCTTCCTAAAAGCAACGCCAGAAGCTAAACAAATTCTCCTAGGTTTAATATGTTAATAGAGTCCTTCAATACTCCACATGATCATGAAACTCCGCCGAAGTTTGGTTCGCTTACAAAAGCGGCCGAGAGGGGCGTCACCGCCAATCTTGGATTCGTGAGTGGCCTGCCGTCATGGCGGCGTACGGCGTGTTTGCACCCGAGATTCCTGCTTTTCCACTCCTGCTGCTTTGTCCCGTTCTTATCGCTTTGTGCGAAACTGAAGCCGAGGTCCGGTATCCACTGCACATGCGTAGTCGTAGTACAGTTTAAGCTTGTATAAGGAAGGCGATGCCGACAGTGTCACGTGCAGATTGCTTCTTACCCCTGATTTTCTAGATCTTGACAGGAGATTTTTTATGTGGCACACTAAAACATTGCCGAATAGGGTGGTGAGTTCATTAACCTACAACACACGAGTGACCACGGAGCAGGTCACGGTAATGCAGAGGCCGTGTTAGCAGGCATCATACATTGTATTGATATTGCGGTTGTTGCTCGTCCGGCTTGCTCAAGTGGTCATTCGACATAAACAGAGGTTTCACAGTACGTCATGTCGTCTTGCTGTACGCTGACGACAAGATGGAGTGGGCTGCTGCTGGACGGTTGACATCTAAGCGTCTGAGACTGTAGTGCGCGAACATGTAAAAATGCGTCATTCGTGCCTGCTGTAGCCGGATTTAAGGCGGTGAGTATTGCATTCTGTAGCTCGCTATACGTGTACAGCACATAACATTTTCAACTGTTCTGCTTTTGAGTTTGTTATTGTACACTTTGGGGAGCATAGGATTACAATTTAGACGGTGTGGTTCTATTATTTGTAAATTGAATATTCCACGGCACGGTGTCGCTGAATTCTTCGTCCCCGATCAAATAACAGTTTTCAATTTCGACGTGCTTAAATATAGACCGCAGCTTTATACCTAGATGTTCATTATAGCAATGTAAATTATTTTCCACAACGTAGCCACCTCTGACATGGGCGCTGCACATGCGGAAAATAAAAAAGGGGACCCCTTTTACAGATTGTTCAATGTATTCACATACTCTCAAGTAGTATGTTAACACTTCAATGAGGCTGAGAAGCGTCAGCAAAGAAACGCTCACTCGGTGGCGCCGATAGCAAGAAAGTACTTGGATCTCAAGAAAGCGCGGCTAAACGACAGTAACAACTACGCTTCTCTCAGTGTTTCCGAATGGCCTCCATCTAAACAACGACGCGCAAGAAATTTAACGTCTTGAAGCGGCTCAAGTTATGAGAGATGTCGTAGTGGTGGGCTCGGGAAATTTCTACCACCTAGGGTTCTTTAACTTACACACGCAGCACACGACCGGCTTGCTTTTCGCGCCAACAAAAAGCGGCCGCCACTGCTGCTGGCATCGGTTTCGCGCCATAGGGCACAACAGTCGAGCAACATAACCACTGCGCCACCGCGGTAGGACAGAAGTTGTAAAAACAAAAACTGATAAGAAGGTGTACAGCTGAAAAGTAAGCAAGTAAAGTAAGAGCAAATGTGTAGACAATAGAAGAACAATAAAATCCATACGAGCTCATAAAGGAACTAAGGGATGGAACACGGCGTGCTTTCGCATTTCCGGAAAGAGACCTCCTCTAGTTTTTATGCAAGTAGTCGACGTGAACGGCTGCTATATGATATGCAATATATCTTGTCAATATTATTTCACCTACTTTACCCGTTCCTCTTCTACCGTGGGAGCCCTTCGAACGTTTTCGGAGCTGCTACAGTCACCAGTTTTGGGAGCTTTTCAAGGACACAAGTTTACCCTTCGCTTGGAATTTATCGTACCGCGCGATGTCCATGGTACGTAAATATTTTCCCTTCAACCACGTTTGTTGAGCCAAATCAGAGGTCTCAAACGTTTTGTTCGTGAATGGTGCGTATCCACGTCTGTCGTAGTTCGATACCATGCATGAAGCAAGGAAGCGACACCTTTTCATAGTTGCTCCTAGAGCCGTAGCGCCAGCACATCACGCAACCTACCGACAATATCGTTCGCAGGACGCATTGGCTTTACGAAAACAAGCACATTCGCACATTTTGGCAAAGCGCCAAAAAGGCAGCCGCGTATCGAAGACCCTACAAAGCATCCGGCAACACATCACTTTTCACGCAGATGGCCGCCTGCTCGGACGTCCGCAAAAACATGTACCGCCATGCGGCTGCCCTGGGCGGCGTACTAAGCTCTTCCATAGAGGGACGGAGAAGAATCATGACCATAACAAGTACTGAATGAATATGGTAATACTGATTTACCCATTAATTTGCTACAAATACCTGTTTATCACCAGCAGACTACCAGCAAGTCTCTGCCATTTCAAGTGGTCGTTTAAAAAAATTGACAGTGAAAAAATCTAAATATGCACATTCATTTTTCGGTTTTTTCTAAGGTGGCATCAAAATGTTTAGAGAGAAGTTGTTTATTTCATGATAATAGCCGTATATAACTCATATTAGCGGAACCCATCGAAGGGCGTAGGAATAAGTTCGGTGTGGTTTGGTTTGTGGGGTTTAACGTCCCGAAGCAACTCAGGCTATGAGAGACGCCGTAGTAGAGGACTCCGGAAATTTCGATCACTTAGGGTTCTTTAACGTGCACAGACATCGCACAGCAGACGTGTGCCGTGCTGTTCGCCTCCACCGAAAAGCGGCCCCTTAGGCCGGGATTCAATCCCACGTCCTTGGCAACAGTAGTAGAGCGCAGTAATCACGGCATCACCCCCGCGGGGCTTGGAGAAGTGGTTCTAGGAAATTGGCATGACGTCATTGGCACGGCCGTGTGGTGTGAGTGGTCGTTGAGATAGTCTGTGCGGTGTATATCGATGACTACGACCAGTCAAGCATAGTTCACTTCTTGATTCGCACAATTTGCCTTAATCTTGTTTCTAATCGACCTCAGCCTTTGTCATTCATACCACGTAGGTGATGTTAGGTGCCGTCTGTAAAGTCAGAAAGGGTAGGGTGAGAGGGACTGGCTCTGATAGCGCCAAGGTATCAGAGTGCTGCTAATATCAGCTGGGACTCTAAAATACGCTCAGCTACGGCGCCATGCTTTCCATTATTTTAGCATTAACAACACTTCAAAATATATACGGTCTACACGCCTCCTCGTTTGTAGGCACGAACATGAAATGATTTGCGGAAACGGTATACCACACTCCGGAGCAGCTTCTGCGTGCTACCGACACCCTTCGGTTCAGTTTCAAAAAATCGTTAGGCGACTTCATACAAAATTGTTAGGCGACTTCATTCTGTTTTGTCCTGTGGCCTCAACAAACTTCCGACCGCATAATACCTTCAACCAGCCAAGCGCATCTTTTCTCCTGCATTTTACTCAATATTCGGAAGACGTTTTAGAGCGCAAATACTGGATTCCCGTTCCTGGACTGCACCGTAGTTGTCGCTGTCGCTGCCGCAGTCGTAGTCAGCGTAGTCGGCGCAGCATCGATGTAGCACGCCACCTCTCACTTGTGGCCGGGGATTGTATAACTAACACCTGCCATGCGTTAATGCAAATTGTAGAGGTGGAAATTCCCTGCTTGCATTTTGGGGATAGGGGAGGGGAAGAACTTTTAGACGGGCTAGATGGTTTTCAGCTTGAGACGACATCCTTAGCGCAAAAAAACACACGCACACAAGAGAAAAAGCGGGACAAGGGACAAGGGAGGGGAAGAGAGGGGATAGGTAACAGGCTTGCGAGAGAGAAGATATGCGTCATGGCAAGAAGAACCAGGAAGGTGCCTGCCGCGGAAGGAAGACGCTGTAGCAAAAGTCGACAAATGCTCAACCTGAAAGTAGCGCTATAAGAAGGTGAGAGGCGACCGCCGATCATGCAGGAGGTTGTAGCGAGCGCACAGGAGCGCACCTCACAGGAGTCCGAGAATGAAAGGCGGAAGAGCTGGAGGCGGCTGTAGAAGGACGAGATGCATGACGGATGAAGCAAACGTGGAATGGTAAGGAGGAAATTTGAACAGGGTACTGTGGATGCGAGAGAGAGAGAGAGAGAGAGAGAGAGAGAGAGAGAGAGAGCAGTCGTAACGCTGCGTTTGTGCCGGATGATGCGTTATGTTAACCCGGGAGAATTATAGAGCTCCCATCTAACGGAAATTCCGCGGTGTCACTGTGTCAGTCGCCGTTGTGAACGAACGAATCACGGGCTTGCATCGGGCACGTGAAATTTCTACAGCTTCCAAATGGAGGCTAGATGTGGCTCGAACACCGCACTCACACATCCAAACCCTCGTTCATGCAAGAACGACTGTGTGCAGGGCACGATTCAAACGGTGCTTTCTACCTAATCACAAAGGTCGTTAACACAATGCGTTATATCACGACTGTATGATGAAAGATGGCTACACAGTACGAAAGAGGCATTGATCACGAGTTGAAGGAGAACAAAGCCTTGAAAGGGGACCTCAATTCGCAAGCCAAGCCAACGTTTTGACAACAGAATGGGTCGAAACGTTGGCTCGTCTTGCGAATTGTGGTCCCCTTTCCACCCTTACTCGCTACTCTTTCAAATTTAGACCTCGCGGAGTCTGGGAAGGGCGTCAGTGATGCCCTCAAAAGGAAAGCTTACGTATACCTTGAATGCTTCTGCGTAATCGAAACTCTCCACGTCGCCCAGGCTGCGCTTGAGGCAAGGTCGACGCGATACACCGTGGTAGCGCCAACAGGCTTCATGCCGATCCCTATGTTATAACTGTCGCGAAATGGAGATAAATTCAGTTCCATTTGAACTGATGTTACGCGGGTAAACATATGGTAATCTCTAACTGCAGATAAAGACATCCCTCTGCTAAATTCCTTACATGAGTGCAACGAAAAAATGAATACATGAATCCCTTTCTCGTGTTGTGCATTTACAGCGTATTCTAAGACGATCCGAATATCCCCCCCCCCCCCCCCCTGGGCGAGAGCGTAACACAAATGCGCTCAGCGTGGCTGTTCTAGTTACGTGTTTCAGGAAAGTATTTAGAGTTGCGTCATGTAGAATTGGCTTCAGCCTCAGACGCTCTTATTAGTGTTGCGCGGGAGGAAATACATGGAAGGTGTACCTCAGAGTCCTTTTTTTTTGTGCAGTGACTTAAATATTTATTGGCTTTGAAGTGGCTTTGTTGTTCATTTATTTCTTTAAGCGAGCTAGTGGCCATGGTGCCTGCGCTTGCGCAGCACACAGCTAGACTTTGGCGTTGATTCCTTCCATCGACTATGCGACCTTTTACTGCTTGGGCGTGGAATCTATATGAGAAATATTTCTGTCACAAACTCCCGTCCTAAAGTATATCGTTGGTCGACCATCACCAAGCACATGGGCTTTGGCATGAGCTTGGCGGACGCTATTAATAAAGAGGTGCCGGAAAGTACGCGTCAGCAGTTCGCTGCACTGGAGCGACTGCTCTCTGCTAAACATGGTGAGAAATGGATAAACTCCTTTACGGTGCCTTTGAGAACCTATGGTAAGGCATCGTACATTTGCTAGACTGGATGAGTACCTTCTCCTGCTAGGAAATCGACATAGCGAGCCGTCGCGAAGGCGATTTTGTTTCAAGAGAGTCCGGCGTGTGCTGGAGCTTATTAAAATATGTTTTCTTCAGCTGGTGCAACCTTTGGTTCAAGATTCGGAGAACTGTCCTGTTGAGAATAATGCTTGCGTAATAACGTGTGATCGTGTGCCATTGCCGTCTTAAATTTCACTGTTAGGAATCTGTGCCCTTTGTTGCCATCGGCACAAAGTGAACTACACGAGCGTACCCAAGCCATTTAAGAAATGTGACAAGGCCAGATATGAAGCAAAGCATGCCTTTATATTTCTTTACTCTTTAATATGTGTTTTCTCAATACCGTACATATTTTTACAGCTTTAGGCTCCATTAAACCAAAAATTACATTGTTTAGAGCTTATATCGATGTAGCGAAGGTCGGGAGGTTCGATATAACATTGTCAGTGGATTTCACGTGATCAGCTATATAGGCAGTTGATTCTTGCACCCAAAATCACAATGCTCGCTTGTGCAGTGTTACATGTAGTTAAAGCAATCACAAGTGAAACTTCACCCTCTTTAAAACTGCAGTACATCGACTTTAAGACCCATTAATTAAAAAAATGTTCTCGAATGAGATAAAAAACCCATAACATATATGATTTCTTTTCCTTTAATTTTTCCCATATACAGAGCCTTGAATTGGAGATGCCTGAATGAACATTAGGAAACTTTAGTGTGATCTCTCTTTTCAAATATTTTTCATTTTTGCTTAGAAGAAACAAAATTTGATGCGATATATTTTTATAAAGAGTGGTCCTTTTCTACCATCGAGACAGATTGTCGAAGAAGCATGCAAACAACGCATTTTTCTTCAAGTAGGGCAGGATTTACAGTTGGAAATTCTCCAAACGTGACTTCCCGAGATTCCTACGCGGTCAGGATCGTAACAGGTAATGTGCTATAGAAATGATAAATGTGTTCTAAATGTTGAAAGTGTGGCAGGAAACGCCTATATTTAACATGGTTCTGATTTCCTAATACCTGTGCCCTACACTTCAGAACTAATATGTTTCTTTTATTGATAAAGGGGAGGATACATATTGAGAAGTGTGATTGCAGTGATGACTCAGTTCAATTTACCGCTCCTTTTCTGACGTTAAGTGCATGCAAT
This sequence comes from Amblyomma maculatum, assembly GCF_055883805.1. Taxonomy (NCBI): domain Eukaryota; kingdom Metazoa; phylum Arthropoda; class Arachnida; order Ixodida; family Ixodidae; genus Amblyomma; species Amblyomma maculatum. The sequence goes on from NC_139344.1 coordinate 411,688,763, forward strand.
TGAGCAGTTCAGACATTGGATTGCCTTATAGGAGCTTCTATTTCTTGTTGCATAGCGGGAATTCAATTCACTCAGGGATATCCCGCTTGCCTTAAGACATCCATTGGCCGCGCTGATAATCCAGCCACAGTGAGAACTTCACTCAGGCTCAGAATGGTTTTATTCTTTGCTTTACTAAAGCGTATTAAACTCAATTTATACCCTCATTATGGTAAGTTTGGGCATCTCCTTTGCTGCCCTGTCACAAGAGCGATCTATTGAACTGGCTTACATGACACCTAAAGGTATTGCCTGGCTGCGATTACCTAAAAGGTTTAGCCATGACATCCCTAGTGAGAACCTGACTTCGCAGCTGACAATGCAACGGAACATCTTAAGGAGGGATGCGGAGCTATAATAACTTTTACCAAGGAACATGTTTTAGTTTTTAGATGTTTTGCAGTATACACGTATTAAAAAACTTCTTACCAAGTTTTGTGGTGATCTGTGCAGTAAAAATTACTTTTTTGTTGCGAGATGTGGTACACACATCATCGAAAGCACCGATCAACGCTGATTTAAACACGCAGCCTCATAGTGGGCACGAAACTGAACACGGAGTGTCTCCAAGTTAGAACGCCCCTTTTTTACGCTTTATAACCAGTAAGCACCTGCTATCGAGAATAGAGCAGACAGCTAAAAGGAAAAGCAGATAGAGAACGCAAATTTGTGACCGGGGCAACAGTGAATGAATAGCTTTTGTTTTTACTAAACCGAAGCACGTAACAACTGGAAAACTATTGTCACGCCACTGTGAGGTTGGCTTAGCAAAGGGCTAGACAAGCTGGAAATAAAATAGGCATCCTAGGGTGCACGCTCAGCAAGCAACCAAGCAAAGTATTTCACGACACAGACAAATGCGCTGGGCATCTGTACAGCAAAACAAGAGTCAGTTCAAAGCAATCGCCTCAGAGCAGTGCTATGTATAAAGGGACTGCCAAACGCATGCACTAGGCTACTCTTGTATTGTAATACAGGCCCTAAACGTGAATAGGCGTGCTGAAATTTTTGAACTTATTTTTCTAAGTTTGTACTTTTTGCAAGAACACAACCATTAGGAAGACTACCATTTTCAAACTCTTCCGCCAAATGCTTCATTCAAGTCTATTTCTGAATTAAAATTTTGCTAGGAACAAGGTAAGGTACTATTTGGATTCCTAGTTATTTTGCTAGAAAAAACCCCCCCAAATCTGTGACATGCAATGACAACAGAAAAAAAAAATGAAGTTCGTATCTAACGTGCTCACATCTTTAGAAGAATCTCACAAAGAACTTGCAATTTGCCTTATCCTGTATAATGAACTGCCTAGAAGTTGTCTAAGCACAAAGTGTTAGTGGTACATCTTCATGGTTGTTGAAATGATAGGTTTCATAAATTATCAAATTTATTTACTCATTATGACCGCTTTAAATTTTTTCTAATTGTGATAAGATGATGAAACTTACAACACAAAACTTGCTTTTTATGTGCTCTTTTATTTTGGCTTTTTTCCCACGCGACTAAACCGAAATTTAATTTATAAGGTGCGGCCAAAATGGCCCGAATTTTTGTATATTTAGCCTGACGCGAAATGCTACCAGCGCAGCCGCCACTAACCGGCCGCGAGACGATATTGTTACGGACGACATCAAGGAAGAAAAGCGGGCAGTGGCGCGGACAGGAGCGCTCGCGCTAGGCCCGGCAACATATTCATTAAACGTCATCTCACTGTCATCGACCATCTCTCTGCCCTCTGTTCTCCTGGTTTCATCGACTTGCCGTATCGTAACATTTGGTTGGAGGTGCTAGGTACTTCATCATCACCCCCCCCATCCTGGTCTGGAGCATCAGCGCCCTGCGACTTCTTGCGCCGTCGGCGAAAGGTTAGGAGGCACTGCATGGCTGTTCCCCAGCCTGCCCCGGACCCAGCAAGACCTTGCCGTTCCTCTGCCCCCCCCCCCCCCCCCCCCGTCCCGACCACAAGACACGACGAAGGAGAGACTGACCCGAGACGCCACACATGACCACAAGACACAAAGAGAGACCCGAAGGACCTAATGTGACCCCACTGACCTGATGTGCCGACCAAGGACCCTACGACCCAAGACACCGCTACACTTCAAGGCATTCTCCCCTGCCTATGCCATGCGGTGCGTGCCTTGGCCTCCGCCATCGAGTCGTGGCAACGTGTGGCCCGAGAGTGTCCTGCCAAGGTTCATCGCGAATCATCGTGCCGGCAAGCCATTCTATTCTTCCTCTTCTTTTTCAAGCATCTAGACACGCCCATCATGCCATGGAATCATCAACATTGTGCATTTCCTCGTCCACGATCGGGACGATCGCTCGGTGGCCCCGGGTCATGTTACGGACGACATCAAGGAAGAAAAAGCGGGCAGTGGCGCGGACAGGAGCGCTCGCGCTAGGCCCGGCAACATATTCATTAAACGTCATCTCACTGTCATCGACCATCTCTCTGCCCTCTGTTCTCCTGGTTTCATCGACTTGCCGTATCGTAACAATATGATGAAAAGTGAGATGGCGTTTATTTCTGCCATGTCAAGTACTATATAGCTTACTCCTGCACCAGAGCTTGATCCCGACACCAGACTCGACGAGTCTCTTCCATTGCTTCCCTGGCGCTCGGAAGCCTGCCGCTTTTGTCGCCTGAAAAACACAAAGCCAAACAGATCTGAAAGGTGCAGCACCAAAACGAGGAGATTGCCACAGAAAAAGATCTGAAATAGAAACACGCACTCGAAACTTGAAATAAGAATATTGAACATAAAGAGAAATCACAGCAGACATAAGCAGACATTATGTAAGACACGAACAATATTGCCTTACTTCATGTTCTAATTGGGGTTCTTGACCCCTTGCATGAGCCAGCATGACCAAAACTATTTATTACTGTGTAATGCTCACATTGGCTTTTTATTGGCAGAATTTCAGACCTGAATATGTCGTTTTAAGTATTTTCTTTCAGCTTTGGTAACAAAGAAAAAGTTGGGAAAAGTATAACGGAAAAAACAGAAAACGTAGGAAAAAACATAAAAAACTAAGCTCTGGGTTAAAGGTATGACGCGATAGCGCAGGCTACCAGCCACAATATAAACCCCGCTTTAACCAAGCCGTATGACTACGTCTGCGTGGTCTAGGGGTAACATGAATGAGAGAGTCGTGGCAGGCTGACTCTAATATTGAATGATTCTGATATCACCCTACCCTGTGGAAGGAGGTTCCCGAGTTGTCAACTCCTACCAAACGTAATATCAAGCAATCTTACGTCGAATTAGTTCTCGACCATGCGAGCTGCCAGCAGCCATCTGCCAGCGCATTGCCCATGATCGTTTGTGCTCAACGCCAACGTCTGCGGCTGTCGCCGACGCCGGGTTATGGGTGAATCGGACCTTTATTGCCATCGCGCTAAAAGCTGGAGGTAGAGATATGTTCGTGAGAAAAGCGTTTACAGTTTTATATCCTTGGCAGCGACAGACAAATGCCTAATTTAAACACCAACAAGATTGAATTCACGCACAGAATTCTTAACCATGAGATAAGAAAACAAAAATGAAATAAGAAAACGAAATTAGTCACAAATACAACTGTAATTCCTCAGTTGTTATGGATTAGTTGTCATAATAAACTTTTTTGTGTAATTGTGCTGCCAATCGATTGCTTCACGAAACAGCGGCGTTTCGGGCTATTCAACGTTTTACCCTAATGTATTTCTAGTAATCCATAACTTGTTTGCAAGAAAGGCTGCAGGCTCCACGTTGGCTCTACGACGGTTCACATGGCTCCCTGCCATATTGCGCTCTCAGCGGCCTTCATTCTGAGCTCAGCTGGCGCCATTTATGCATGCTTTTAATAACTACTACCTTGCTAATTGCAATAGAAACAAGTATTTCCTTGACTCTCAAACATTTTTGCTGGCTGATGTTAGAAAACAGTCGTGCGTGATAGCATGACCATAACATGACCATAACATGTCATGATCTACGTTACGATTATTTTGCTCTCAACCATGGCTTGAGAGAACAGAATCAGTTGAGGCGATACTACTACTACTACTACTACTACTACTACTACTACTACTACTACTACTACTACTACTACTACTACTACTACTTCTACTACTACTACTACTACTACTACTACTCCTACTACTACTTCTACTACTACTACTACTACTACTACTACTACTACTACTACTACTACTACTAATAGTGTTGTTATTATTATTATAGTTGTTATTAATATTTTTATTATTACCCGCCCCCGGCTGATTTTCTTTTATCATGCATGGTTGAGAGCAGGTCAATGGAGACACGGGAATGCGCTGGTCATGTGATCCTTTTTGTAATTCATGCGCTTTCGTTGGAGCTGGAAAAAGATACAAGCGAGGCTTTCTTTACAGCAAATAAAATAGGGGAGGTTTTTTGAAGGTGCTCTCGAACTCTACAAATTACAATTATTGTCTATAGTCAATAATAAATAAATTAGACAAATTAACCCAATTTTAAATTATGAAATATTTTCGCAACAGAAATAAGCTGTGCGCCACTGAGTTTCATAGCCTATCTGAAAAAATTTAGTTTTTAACCGCTTCTAAACCATCTCGCTCTTCTCTCTCTTTCTCTCTGTATATATATATATATATATATATAGACAGGACGGTGGTCTGTAGCTATATATATATATATATATATATATGCAGGGTGTTCACAATTAGACTTTACTGATTATTTAAGAAAAAAGCAAAATGCTGTACGCTCATGCCGTTTTTGTACATTGGTAATGCGGCCAGGCGGACACAATTTGGGGTAATTATTGTCCCGTAAACTTAGTAATTAACTAAAAATAATTATTTACGTTATTGGCACAATTTTTCAATGGCTTTTCGGATCACGTTTTGTTCTCGGCAAGCGTTTCCTTCTTGGCGCGCGAAAGCGATGAATCACTGTGCTAGCCGACTAAAGCGAGCGATAACTTTGTAACTTAGCAACTAGGATTGGTGCCGCCGTATAAACATGGATGAGATAAAATAGGCCATGATATGCTGTTTTTATTCCCGAGAGCAGCGCTAGTGCAAGCCACATTGTCAGGCAGATATGCAATCCTTTATCACGGTTAGAACTGATTCCGCATTCATAATCCACGTTGTGGATAGCTACGCACTCTTGTAAGGCAGTTCCATACGCAACAGCTGCGTCACACGTGGGAGGTACTCCACGCCGAGAGCCGCTGTATCGCATGCGTAATGAGACGAACTGGGACAAAATTTAGACGCGCACATCTCAGGACACAGGTGTGTTAAAAAAAGTTCTACAAAATGGAATAGCCCTAAAAAGCATTTGCCTCGAAGTTCTCAATATAAATTTCCACGCTAACTTGAGCCAATAAAAAGTCATATATTACTGAATTTTAGTTAATTATTGAATTTACGGGGACAAATATACCCTAATTTGTGTCCGCCTGGGCTCATTACCAATATATAAAAACAGCATAAGCGTACGGCATTTCGCTTTTTTTAAGTAATCAGTAAAGTCTAACTTTGAACACCCTGTGTATATATATATATATATATATATATATATATATATAAGCAGATCAATCAAGGGGAAATGAGGGTGCTCGTTATAATACATGAAGGAAAGAAGCCAACAGTCGGCAAGGCCAAGGAAAGCGTTGGGGATGGTATTTTATGTCTTTTTTTTTTAATGTTTACTTGGATAAGCACGGAAATTAGTGATGTAATCTGTTTAGGGGGAAGATAATTAGACACAAAGTAGAAGAAAAAACAACGTGCCGATGGTGGGATCCGAACCCACGACCTCCGAATAACGCGTCCGGTGCTCTACCAACTGGGCTACATCGGCCGCTGTCCCCCCTGCTACTTTCTTGGGTATTTATGTTGTCTGTATACAAACCTTGAGAGTGTTCACCAGCGCCACCCTCAGCCATAGCGGCGGACGTGGGACGTCCTTTGTTACCGCCAGCGTCACGTAGAACGTGATCAAGAGCGAGGGCGAAAGCTGTGCTAGAACCCTCTTACGCTACCTATGGCTTCAAGACTGCCAGAACCGAGACCCCCGTAAGCTACAAGCAGATCAATCAAGGGGAAATGAGGGTGCTCGTTATAATACATGAAGGAAAGAAGCCAACAGTCGGCAAGGCCAAGGAAAGCGTTGGGGATGGTATTTTATGTCTTTTTTTTTAATGTTTACTTGGATAAGCACGGAAATTAGTGATGTAATCTGTTTAGGGGGAAGATAATTAGACAGAAAGTAGAAGAAAAAACAACGTGCCGATGGTGGGATCCGAACCCACGACCTCCGAATAACGCGTCCGGTGCTCTACCAACTGGGCTACATCGGCCGCTGTCCCCCCTGCTACTTTCTTGGGTATTTATGTTGTCTGTATACAAACCTTGAGAGTGTTCACCAGCGCCACCCTCAGCCATAGCGGCGGACGTGGGACGTCCTTTGTTACCGCCAGCGTCACGTAGAACGTGATCAAGAGCGAGGGCGAAAGCTGTGCTAGAACCCTCTTACGCTACCTATGGCTTCAAGACTGCCAGAACCGAGACCCCCGTAAGCTACAAGCAGATCAATCAAGGGGAAATGAGGGTGCTCGTTATAATACATGAAGGAAAGAAGCCAACAGTCGGCAAGGCCAAGGAAAGCGTTGGGGATGGTATTTTATGTCTTTTTTTTAATGTTTACTTGGATAAGCACGGAAATTAGAGATGTAATCTGTTTAGGGGGAAGATAATTAGACACAAAGTAGAAGAAAAAACAACGTGCCGATGGTGGGATCCGAACCCACGACCTCCGAATAACGCGTCCGGTGCTCTACCAACTGGGCTACATCGGCCGCTGTCCCCCCTGCTACTTTCTTGGGTATTTATGTTGTCTGTATACAAACCTTGAGAGTGTTCACCAGCGCCACCCTCAGCCATAGCGGCGGACGTGGGACGTCCTTTGTTACCGCCAGCGTCACGTAGAACGTGATCAAGAGCGAGGGCGAAAGCTGTGCTAGAACCCTCTTACGCTACCTATGGCTTCAAGACTGCCAGAACCGAGACCCCCGTAAGCTACAAGCAGATCAATCAAGGGGAAATGAGGGTGCTCGTTATAATACATGAAGGAAAGAAGCCAACAGTCGGCAAGGCCAAGGAAAGCGTTGGGGATGGTATTTTATGTCTTTTTTTTTTAATGTTTACTTGGATAAGCACGGAAATTAGTGATGTAAGACTGTTGGCTTCTTTCCTTCATATATATATATATATATATATATAAACAGGGGGTCACACAACTTTCCCGATTATCTATTTTGAAAGTTGTGTGACCCCCTGTTTGAATTTAACTCTGGCCCATTAGTAACAAGCAATCCATGTCTATATATATATATATATATATATATATATATATATATATATATATATATATATATATATGTATATATATATATATATATATATACACGCCGTATGGAACACCATTACGAGCAGGCGAACTGTCGAAATGCATCACTGTGGCCAGCATACGTTTTGATCGCAAAACAAAAAATAAGCAAGGTATGAACTGGAGTTTAAGAAACTGCGGTAGGTAACATAATGTTAAGAAACTTTTTTTAAGTTCAAATGTGACCTTTCAGACACTTTTGGTGCATACGGAGGTGATTTAGGACGCTTGTGAACCTTATTGGTTAGCAGACACTATCTGCATGAGCTTCGGTTTATATGTCAGTTTACGACTGTCGGTTCAACTTACCTTTGTAAGGTCAAAGCACCTAAAGTAAGCCTTTTGAAAAAAATAACTGCTTGTGCTCACAAGCATCTTAATTGAGCTTTTGTGACAATGTATACAAGAAGAATGCCTCAAAAGGATTCGGCATATCTGCTCACGCAGGTGTGAGTGAACACGCCGTATTGCACTTATATTCGAAGATTTCATGATAGATTTTTACCTTCCTCAGATAGGTGATGGATTGCAAGACATGTGCAAGAAGGCAAATAATAGCAAGCGAATTGAGGTTCTTATTCGCTAATTTCGCACATAGATTTAGGGAACAGCTAGATAACTGGTTGAAAGAAACGGGATCACCACCGTCAATTAACATCAGAAAACAATTCTTTTCTCGCAGTATTCTGAAATACCTATTTATGAAGAAAAACAAGGCAAATAAAGTGAAAAGTCAACACAACGCGGGCACTGTCTCATATTTAGTGTTTTTAAGTCCGTTTTTCCTAGTGACACAGGGAGAGGCATAATATTTCTTATTTTTGGGCAGCCTCACAATAGTGTATGTATGCATAGCTGGTCATAAAGACTGGCAGGGCCAGTACCTTCAATTCATAACCTTTTTTTTGACGTATATCGCGTTCGTCTCCTTGTGCCAAGTCAAATTTCCAACGTGTTTTCAGGCAGTCGGGAAAAAGGGCGAGGCGTGTGAGCTTGGCGACAATGTAGACGTGAACCCCGTAACAATCGCCAAGACAACTGGCCTTCAGTTACCGACACAAAGGAGTATGACACGTGTGAGCTTGCAGTAGGCTTTCGAAGCAACATACAATCAGAAATACTCCACGCGCGACGATTTTCCCTTTTTTTATAGCTGCCCACAGCTGCACTGCACGGCGTCATTTGGCCACATGTATGTTGCCACGCTGAAACGTCGTTCATTGGCCACATTGAACGAGTGTAAATTGCCTGGCAAAGGCTAAATCGTTTGATCACCGCAGTGCTCCTGCGCTTCCCACTGCAATGCATGTGGTGAATGCTTACCTTACTACCTAGAGTGAGTATAGTGCTACCTGGTGTTCCTGATGTTCGTAGGTGGCAATATATAATAACGATATATATGATTCAGGTCCTACGGTAACTCATACGGAGAAACGGTATACGATATGACAAAGGTGTCTTTTATGCCAGTCTCCTATCGGGTGCGTGAAAATGTGCACGGATGGTACATGTGGCAGCCAGTGAAAACGTCAAAGCCTTCATCAAGTAAAAAACTTCACTTACTCTTCATTCCGGTGGAACTCCCGTACCTGCTCCCTGTATAGGTGCTGCCTCTTTTTTTTGGACATGCCGTAGAATTGCTTGAAGTACAAGTCTTTAACCGGTACATAGCCAGGGGTTGCTGGCAGGGGCTCTGCGAATGCAGTACGGCAGGGTAAAAGTATCTGCTTATTTTGTTCACGCTCGCACATTTCATCCGCCAACGACCCATTCCGCATTCACTGTCCAGTATAACTCTAGCGCTGGAATTATCTATCTGCCATTAACGAGTAGAAATGGTCGTTTGACGCATTTTGTGCTGTTTTAGCTATTTAAGAGGTGAACGTGAAGGTACTGAACCAATTAGGCGGACGCAAACCAGTTTTCTTATATGTACTGAACAAATACTGTCCTTCCGGTTAATGCAGCAAAACGTCCATCTAAACATCACATGAAAATCAATTCAACACTAGCTAGATGTAAAACTACATCAATCACGTTTTCTTCAGAATGAATCCAGACATTCCTTTACAAAAAAATTGACTACTGCGGCAAAGTTGATATGTGTCGTTGCGTCCTGTCTCGATGTATCAGGAAGTAAATGCTAAACAAAAGGCATTACGTATTGTAAATTTTATTTTTTCAGAAACTCGCTGCCCTAACTTTGTAATAAGAGCCCTACCTGCTGAACAAAGTACGCGTGATCTAATCCCGCTTTCGGTGTCCGCTTCTCAATTGTAGTGACAACCAAAGCACCTATGTAAAGTCCGATTTCAGCGCACGTGAAAAAATCGCATTGGGAGGATATCATCAGGCGCACTGCACTATGTCGTTCCTCAACCATTCTGTTACTTTGGGATGTTGAACCCTATAAACCAAACCAAGCCATTACTCCCCGCCGTTGGACGTCCGTTGTTTGTCGTTCATTGTGTTACTTTTATGACGGGCCGCAACATATGCTCGCTATTTCCATATTTATTACTTTGTCGGAGCCTGTTTCTATAGTCTGCTCGTATCGAACTGCCATAGTCCAAGAACGTTGAAATAAATGTAGGATGCATAGCTTCAATCAGTAGATGAAATACAATGCAATGCTCGCTTTCCGTAAGAGCCTGAAAAAGAAGCCGAAGCGAAATATGTTTTATCCGTTTCAGTAAACATTCTTACCGCATCTTGTGCATCCCTTGCAGAACAAAGTCAGCCTCTCCATTATCTCCTACTACGACCGTCCTGGGCAAGCTCTATGCGTAGCCGCCAGCTCATGCCACTCGTTTCATTGCATATTATCAGTCTCAACTGCCTACCTGCCCATGACAGTCTCCTTCTGAAAGCAACAATGTCTTTTCCAGGTATTGAAGTTTTTTCCAGGGATAGCCATAAAGGCTTTATTTATAAAGCTGCCTTGAGCTCCGTCTTTACTGATTTTAGGCGAAGAATTTAGAGGCGCACTTTTGTCCGCATTTAAAGTGGGGCACACGTTGCGTACATGCACTTTACCACATGCCTAATGAGTAATATTTTACGGCCCATAAATTTTCGTTCTGAACTCCGAAGCCGGTTTTTGTTGAGAACTGGGATACCGCCGAATCATCTGATGCGGTTTCGAAATCTAGAACCCAACTCTCCAAAATCCTTTCCTCAAATGTGTGTGTAATAAACCACAGCGTAATCAACGAAGTGAGCATGCAGCGCTTTTCCGGTTTATTCCCACAAACCGGGTTTCATGCGTCTAACTCTTAAAAAACGCCGTAATATTTTTTCAATAAGAAAAAGCTATTCTTCCTAACTGTTTCTTAAAGAGTGCAGGGATAATATTTAATTAAAGAGATGTAATCCTTCAACTACAATTCAGTTTTAATTGGGGGTCAAATGTGGTTGAGAAGTTTGCAGGGGTCGAGCTGATGCAGCTAGCACAAAACTAGGGTTAATTGGAGGATAATAGGAAAGGCCTTCGTCCAGCAGTTGACATATGGAGTACTCCCCAGATGGGGCTGGGGCAGGTAGGTCACCGCCGCTTGCGGCGGGGGCTAGCCTGCCACAGAATTTTCATCTGTTGTAGGCCGTCATTGCACCCGCCACCGTTTCGGTGGTGGACGACGGCTGTTGTTGCGGCGCGCGTCTTTCTCTCCCTTTTCCTTTTCTTTATTTTCTCTTCTGTCTGCACGAGGCAGCGGAAGTGGCTCAGCTACAGAGCCAGTAGCAGGCCCGTGCATTTTCTTTTCCTTCTTCGTACAGCCACAACAACAACAACATAGTTCAGCAGATGATGCTTATGAAATCTTAAAAGGAAATCCTCATTGTCGTCGCAGAAGGATCAAACTTAGTGCTGAGTTAATAGCTTCGTGCATTTTGTTTACGTCTTCATAACCGCAAGCATATCATGCTTTTTAGATGGAAACCGGATCGGTCCTACATATCGATGCCTTTCCACCGTTGGAATGAGTATATATTCTAGTTTACGCACTTGATTGATTGATTGAATGTCCTTTATTGAATGGGAAGGCTCATGGCCATGGATGGGGATAAAGGGGAGTAGACATAATCTTCATTGTTTAGGTCGTCACTCGAATCACATTGCTCTAACCAGGCCACAAAGCGAGCCATACTTGGCAAATATCATCTGTGTATTAGCATCAGTTTCTAAAAGGGAACGGTAGTTCAGGCGGTAGGGTTCGATCTTGGGGCGTTCAGTAGAAAAAGCCGGGCAATCCCAAAGTAAATGAGATATGCCGCCGCAGGTTAGGGTCGTACAGTGGGGGCACGTAATCATTTTCTCCGTATACTGACGCCAGCGGGCCATACATAAAACGTGGCGTGTAAGCCGCATGGGCGATGAGCTTATTCAAAAATACTTCTTGACTTCGGGTGAGGTTGGTGTTTCGCTTAAAAGGTTGGTCTGGTGTGGCCACCTCCATGCGATGCTGACTGAAGCTACGAAGACTGGTCCGAGTATAGTGCATAAGGGCAAGAGAAGGGGTGAGTTGCCCGCCCAAGGTCGAATAAGGATGAAGCAAGGGGGGTGGGGAAGTAAATGTGGACATCCCACCTGCCAAGGCAGCCGCGGCGTGTGCCGCCGCATTGCCCCCTGATTCGTCCGAGTGACCTGGGGTCCAGCGAATAGCGACAGTTCTGGTCGCGAATTGGTGGCGTTTAAGGAGGCGCTGTATAGCCGTAGCTGTTGCATCTTGTGAACCCGGAGTAGCGATTTCCTTGTAAGCTTCAAACGAATCAGTAAGAATACGTATTGACCCAGTTCCGGTGCAAGGCACTCCTGACAAGGCTCCCCAAATCGCGAGGAGTTCAGCGTGAAGAGGGGTACCTTGAGGTAGATGGCAGGCATAAGCGCCTGAAAGAGAAGGGTTGTGATCGCATACCCAGGCCATAGATGCGAATTCGCTTGTAATCGATGCATCGGTGTATATGTCAGTCGTATCAGGGATTCGCTCTTGTCGATGATGGGCAGCTAGGAGCTCCCGGGGAATGACAGAATCGCGGTTTATAGGTCGGCGATGGACGCGTGTGACTACTGGCATCTCCCAAGGGGGAATTGATGCATATAGGGCTGGTGTTTTGTCGTTACGCTGTTCATCCCAGGCCAGCAGGCGACGCCCCTGGACAGTGTTCTCTAGACGTATTCGTTGACGCGTCTGTGACTCGGTAACGATGGTAGTGAGCGGTGGAAGAGCGGCCAAACGCTCAAGTTCGGCTATAGGAGTGTGCTTAGGTAGACCGGTAATAGTGCGTAGTGTTGCGCGATGAAGGCGTTCGACCTTAGCGAAGTCAGTCTTCGACAGTTGGAGGACGGGTGTGCCATAGAGGATTTTTCCGACCGCCGCTGCTCTGGCCATCGCATGGAAGGCATGCTGCCGCGCACCGCCGTGCCGGCTGGACAGGCGACGAATAGTATGTAGCAGTGCTGGCCAAAGGCGTTGTAACTGATGAACCCATTTCTGGGGGCTGTTGCAGCTTGATATGGGCAGGCCAAGAATGCGGATTTGCCCATTTGAGGAGGTGATGGTGTTGCCTCCGATGTGAAGATGGATCTGCATACTGGGGTTGGTTTTATGTTTTCCGTCGATACTAATCAATTCTGTTTTATGTGGTGCGATTTCGAGGCCAATTTTGGTTAGTGTATCTTCAAGACAAAGAAGGGCCGCCTGAAGTTCAGTCTCCATAGAATATTTGTCTACGTAATCCGCTGCCTCACTCCAGACGGTAATATCATCGGCATATATAGCGAATCTTGCGCTTGTGCTGATGTCCAGATTCTCGGCGACGCGTGTCATGGCCAAGTTGAACAATATGGGTCCGAGAATGGAGCCATGAGGTACACCCCCATCAAAGTAATAGGTTTTGGGCACCCATCCCGGAGCTTTGCCATGTAGCTGAATGGGTCTAGATGTCAAAAAATTGCAGATCCAGATTTGGGCACGAGTACTAGGAAAGCGTTAGGCGAGTTCCTCCAGGATAACCTCATGGCGAATATTGTCAAAAGCTTTGTGTATATCGACAGCCAGGAGATAGTCAGGTAGCGTTTTACAATGAGCTCTATTCAGAACTATTCGCAAAAGCCAAAGGCAGTCATGCGTTCCGAGGTTAGGGCGGAAGCCCGCTTGCGCTGGATGAAATCCAGGTCTGACGTATTCAATGAAGTGACTAATCCGGGTATGTAGCAGGCGCTCGATGAGTTTACAGAGATGTGAAGTCAGTGCAATTGGACGCAAATTACTAGGAAATCGAGGGTTTTTGCCAGGTTTAGGGATAGGAAGAATAAGAGAAAGCTTGAGGTTATCCGGTACCGTTCCGGTGTCCCAGTAAGAATTAATGATGTCGAAAAGGGCATCCTGGGCTGCCGAGTCGAGATTGCGAAGCTCCTGCCAACTGACTCGGTCATGTCCGGGTGTGGCGCGAGCTCGGCCTCTTCCGAGGGCTGCTTGCAGTCCTCCCTTTGAGAATGGGCGATCCAGGTCTGGATCAGGGTTTCCGACTGGGAAAATGGAAACTGCTGGTGGGGCCGTTAGGCTGGCGTGTGGGAAAAAGGTGCGTATAACTTCATCTTCAACATCAGCCGGGTTGCCATTGAGAAGGAGATCGGCGAGAGGTGGTGCCCCGCGTGCCTTGCCATTTAGGCCACGAAAGATGCGCCAAAGTTGTGATAGGCCCGGTACTTGTCCAAGACGGTCGCATGTAGAGTGCCAAGCCTCACTTTGCAGGTGAAGCTGGTATGCCCGGATAAGCTTGAATTGTTGTCGAAGAAGCACGAGATCTTTGTGACGTTTTCCGCGTGTCCGAAAACGTTGCGTGAGGTGATCTGCGCGACGCCAAAGGTTAGCCAGGTGAGCATCCATGCCAACTGTGGAATTGTCACAGGGGATATATTCGAGAGCTTGAGTGCGGGCATCTCGGAGTACAGACAGGAAGGAGTCAATATCCGAGAAGGGGGTCGTAGTATTAGCACGAAACTTGTCCCAGTTGAAAAACGAACGTGTTGTCCGAACGCGAAGACATTTACGATTGAGAGTGAGCAAGACGGGCAAGTGATCACTACCCCGAGAATTAGAAAAGACTTCCCAGCGCCGAAGAAGACGCGGTGATGAGAATGTAAGAAATATCTTGACGCTAGCATTTGAAACAATAGCGCAATCAGTAATTAAATTCGCGATGGCTATCAGGCTTCTCCGCACAGCACAGCGACGGGTGAGAAGCGCATGATGACGTCATTGATGGTAGCAGTACATTTCCTGTATCAAAACGCGTGGTTTGAAAAATGAAAGTTAACGCTATCAAAAAGAAACGTTTAGAAACGTTGTATGCCGGATCAGAAAAGGCACCGCAGGATGTAATCGAAAGCAACAACAAAAAGAAATGTTGCCGTGTGTGACTTCATTACCGAGCTTCTCGGCCGTTCTTCAGTGCTGTGAGAAGTAGAGTTTGACTCTTTAATTATGTCAGCAGTTTCAACATTAACTCAAAAACAATTTGTACGCGTTAACTACGCTTATATAGATTGCAATCGTTGAATATCGGGAATACTCAAAAAGTAATGAAAGTGCCCTTTAATAGCGTTTAAAAAAAACGTTTATATAATCTGCTTTTTAGTTTTTTCTTCTTGATCCTTGGTTAAGCACACGTTCCTTTCGGCATTCTTTTTATATAGAATATACCTAAATTAAACCAATAAATGACACAAAATAATTCTCATATTTTTTTCACTTACCGTAAAACATGAGGCATCGCTCACTTACCCGCATCCCAGTTCTCCTCCGGCTCGTCTACTGTCAGTGAGGCGGATGGTTCTCCAGCTGCACACAAATTACTACTAGTGAAGAACGCCGTCAACGTGTACTTTTTAGTCATCATAAGTTCTCCTGAGGATTATGATGTTAGTGGGTCCAATTTCTTCATAAAATTGCCAGCTATTTTAAAGAAGCAAATAAAACTATAGGATTGAAGAAACAATATAGCACCCCTTACTCGATTTCTTTTTGCTCCCTGACGCAAACAGCAAAAAGGACAAACGGTAGGAGGAGGACAAGCCGCAAGCTCCAGAGTGCTTCAAATTACAGCAGGTCTTAGAGAAACTGTGCATTTGCGTTCCTTGCAGCAAACTTTGTCAACTTGTCTGACACTACAGTGCGATTCCGTATGTGCACCTCATGCATTTTGCAAGCTACTATAGGACGTCAAGCTCAAACTAAACAGAGAACTTCCAAATGACTAGGCGAGCACAAATTCTACGCGTGCAAGCCATTTTTCCAATACTATGGGATAACGCGCTGACATCCTAATCCGGTATTTTCCCTTGCTCTTCCGTCAAGCAGGCCGTCAGCAGCACTGAACTCAACACTGTATTTTCATATTTAAGCCACGCAGGATTGTGACGCAGTGCATATATTCTTTCCAGTATTACGTGCTATTCATAACCCGCTGGAGCAATACCACGCATGGTCGGCAAACACCGGTGGGTGAGGAAGTTCATTTTAAAAACAAGTCGAGTAGACTAAGCACAGAGAACGACAAAGAAACATGGCGAGGGTTGCACCTTTGCGAACGTGGCTGATCGGGCTAGTTGGTAATTCATGACAGCTAAAAATGTTGAGCAGTAAATTTACGACTAGGTTGTACTGGAGAGCTGTGGTGCTCCCCTTCGTGTAAGTCTTAAATTGGTGCTCTGTTGAATTCTCAGCTGTATCCTGTTTGTTTCTCCTCTGTGTTTTGCATTTTCTTCTAGCTTCTACATGAGATGAGCCAAGTCACTAACCTTTCGGGAATGGTGGTATTGTTGGCTTCTGTTTTTAATTTGTAATTGTAAAGTTAAACTAAGGATAGTACTGTACAAGCAGAACTCGTGGTTGGCGACTGAACATCAACCCGCACAGGAAGGAAATTAGAAAGAAGATCGAAAAAGCACCCGTAAATGGCAAAATGCTCGAGGAGGAATACTTGAAAGGACTGCATACACTCTATCATGGGGTTCAGACAGTAGAAAAGAGCATGATGCCTAATGCCTTGAGAGAATGCTGATGGCTTTTTACGTCCGCTGCTGTGAGGCAGCCGCACTTGTTAGCCCTTGTTGTTTTCGAATACCCTTGCGCAAGCTATTTTTGCACTCCATGAGCTCCTGATTGATATCTCTGTTGTCGCAATTGTTTTAGTTTGAATTAAAGCAAGCGATAAATAGGGCTTTTGGTTTGATATGTGCCGCTTCGCTGCGTTCGCTCAGGGTTGAGGTCCTCAATAACTCATCCTGAGTACGCGTATTGTATCCCGGTCGCGACGGCCGAATTTCCGGAGAGATGAAATTTCAACGGCCGTCGACAGTGTGATGTAGGGGCACAATGAAACCCCCTGCTAGTCGGAGGCATCGTAGCCCACCATTACGGAGACCCTCATAGCCGATGTTGCTTTATGATAGCAAACTCTCGGAGACTAAACCGTTTTATAAAGTATTATGGACCCTATGTTCTCAACATGCCATGTAAAGAAGCATTTTCCTGTTACCCAAAAAAATGTATCTTTTGAAATGCACTGTTAATTTCACTGGTCTGTTCAGAGACACTGTGGCTCCCATGGATTAGGTGGCACTTTGTTCAGTTGCTAGATTTCTGCTATAATATACGCCAGCAGGACTCTCTGTTACCGGGAAGCGCACAAAGTACTTTTGAGCCTCGCCAGTCGGCTATTTTCATGCCATTTGAGACAAGTAGAGTTAATAAATCTCGTATATTGCTTGATGATAATGATTCTTTTCAGTTAGTTGTGGTGCTCTGCAATCATAATATCAAAGTTATTTCAGCAAAATTTCGTCACTTTACTTCACAGCTAGCATATTTTTTCTGGCAAAAGGCGCAGTAGTGACGCTACCTTAATTCACAATTACCCTCCACGTCGTCTCTACGAGGCTTTTTTGCGGTGCAGGTGCTGAATGACTTGAAGGCACACACAGCCGCGGAGAACATTTTCCACGTAACTACTCGTGACTGGTTCCGAAATCGATATACTCATTACTCATCGCCCCTTCACATAACATTGACAGGCAGCTGACATTAGATTGTCACGATCAATCTGCGCACAACTTTAGCCTTTTGCGAATCAAAATGTTGAAAGATGACCGGTCGCTGATATTTATCAACCGCTCTCAATTGCGCACTAGAGCATTGGGAATCAACTGCATAAAATGGGAAATAATTAGTCATTAATCACCTCCCAGACGCAGATAGAGGGGCGTAAAGTAACACAACATTGTTGACACCGCAGCTTCGAAGAGAAGAAAAATTTCATGCGGCAAGCATATTGCACTAAGAGCCACAGTTTATCTCGGCTCATCACTAAATCAAATGAGCTAACGAGGGGAGGTGACCAGGCGTCAAGGCGAAAAAGACAAAATCAGAAACTTGAAGTAAAAGCTGTATTCATCAAATGAAGTTTAGGGGTATTCTCCAAGGCACAGCATATTTGAAATAGGTTAGTATACCCGGTTACCTGAGTTGGTAGAAAGATATTGGCGCTGGTAGCGGATTAACAAGGTAAGACATTCTTTTTATGTGTGAAGCATCTGTGAATGATGTAAAGTGCAAAGTAATGAATAACCCCAAACGGGGGATTCAATACCATGCATTGATTTTGTATGGGTTTAACGTCCAAAAGCGGCCCAATTTATGATAGATACAATAGTCAAGGACTCGAGAAACTTCGGCCACCTCGGCGTTCTTTAATGTGTACTGACATCTCACAGCACATGGGCGCCTTCCGATGCCGGGATTCAATCCGGCATCTTTTGGCAGAGTAGTCGAGCGCCATAACCGCGGCGCAGCCAAGCCGAGGTAATATATCATGTATTGTCTCGAAATTGTTTCTAGTCCAGCACTACATGAACGAAACAAAGTGATACATATCCCCCTTCATTGCTTCGGCGAAGAAAACTACAGCATATAGTAAAACTCTGAAATATCCTGTATTGATGGTGTGCCCTGTCACGGTGGCGTAGGGGTTAGGGCGCTCGACTAATATGCCAATACATGCGGGAGCGGATGCCGTTCGCGGCGGTCTTTTCGATGGCGCCGAAAACCAAGGCGCCCGGATGCTGTGCGTTGTCAATGCAAGTTAAAGATCCCCAGGAGGTCGAAAGTTCTCAAGCACTCTACTACGGCGTCTTCTCATAGGCAGAGTCGCATTGGGGCATTAAACACCACACACCAAATGAAACACTTGTTGAGATAGCTGCTATAGGTACACTGCTGTTCTGCTCTCAAAAAGCCCAATCCAAGTTTACTACAAGCGCACTTTTGCCGACAGCAGCAGATCTTGAACGTAGGCGCCAATCGTATGCAGGCGCCAATAGTAATGCATTAACCTCAACTGCTGACATTCTGTATATATGTGTTACAATCAAAGTTCCGGCCCGTATTTTCACGGACTATGCCCTACGCATTAGCCAAAATGCCATCGAGAAAGCTCCGGAAGATAATGTTGAAAGTCGACGACCCTCAGCCAGATGATTTTTCCCGGGTATGACTATTGTATTCTCGGTGCTGATTGAAACTACGACTAGGTCAGCGAAACAGGAGTGTTTTTGGAAGGGTTAAAGAGCATCGAATGATTTGAAAACCAAAAGTTGCCTTCCAACGTTTATCACTGAGCACGCGCACGAGCACCAAAATATTATTGTAAGAGAAACCGTTGAATTTTAACTTGACTCCATTACATGACAACACTCCTTCCGCTTGAGTCATCGTTTCCGCAAACGAAGGCCAGTAACATGAACCAGATAGATGGGACGATTCACCTCGAGTACATATGCCGGCCTTAGGTCATGATCTTGGAATTTAAATTCCATCAATGGACCGTGGAAGCTTCATTGCGAAGATGGCAATCGTATGGATTCTGATACGTCATTCATTTACTTTTACTTGCTTAATGTCTGTAAAACGGACTCAACGGTATCGTTTCATACAACACACAGAAAAAAACGCGTATTTTGCTTTCAGTCTGATGCCTGCAGCCTGTGGCAGCGGTGCATTCTCTAATTGCAGTGGATAATCACATCGTAACTTGGAACAGACGAGAGACGGTTCATAACGGCTCCATAGCATTAGCCGCGGCGCCATAAATATCAGTTGACGTCATCGGCTGCAGCGCATCCTTTGAAGGGGCCGTTTTTCTTTCTATTGTGTCCGGCTATAGCCGTGTCATCATGGAGCAGAATGTGGGCTATCAATGATCCTATTCCCATTCATGTGAAGCTGCTCATTGACTTGTAAAAAATTTGATTTCAAAATAACTGGTCACAAAGTAGAAGAAACGCAAGGTCCATGGCGTCAGTGGTGACATCCGAACGCACAATGCCCGCATATCGTATTCGTTAGTCTACCTTTTCTGCTATGATAACTATTGCTTATCTACTCCATTCGGGACAGATATCTGTTGCACGCATCCTAACATTCAGAGGGTTAACGAGCGCTATCGTTGACAAGAGCGGAAAACACAGGCCCGTTTTTCTACGCCACAAGTGCCTTCAATAAGGTTGAGCTATTGTGGGGCAAGGGAGGCAGTTATGAGAGAATAGTCATGTTGTCTACGGCATTAGGAGTAGACGAAAGAGGCGGTCTTTAACTGTTGGAATCAATCTTTTTTATCGATAACGCAAAATGTCGCACTATGAATCGATGAGCTTCTGGAATGCGAGTCTGCTGCTGCATACACTTTGGAAAAGACTGCTCAAATGTCAAATATGATTTGTTTGTGAGACGTATACGGGACGTGATTTGGAACGCAAAGCGGAATTTGCAAACATGAAGCGATCAGGTTAACACGAAACCGAAGCTTAGATCCTTTTGTCTTATCGACGCTGTTTAGCACCTGGTATCTTCCACCAATGCCCAAAATCACAAGCGGTCCAACTGGCAAGGAAAACTGGTGCAGTGGGGAGAGTTAAGCAGTGTATTTAAAGGCATGATGTCACAGTGTAAATGATTCCCGCCAGTCAGGTCTTGCTCATTCTCGGTCGTGACCGCACAATTTATTACTCATTTAACCACTAATCCTTAAAGGCGTTCCTGATTTATCTCAGACATACTTATCTTCATACAGCCGTATGATACCGCATCATGTGAAGTAGCACGCAAACTATAGAAATAAAGCTGCGTTGTAAACACGCTATACGAATGTGCCTGCGTGGCTTGGAGGTAACTTGTCTGACTGGGAATGCGACGAACCACGTGGCTTAGATTCTTATCACACGCTCTCATATCAAATCACCTAACTGGGCTCTCAGCTCGTACCGCCTCCGCGATATGACTTGCTGGCGTGATTCAGGTAGAACGAAAGGAAGAAGATGGTTTGCACGGTGTAAAAAAGAACTGAACAAGGGTAAATAGGGTACGCCTCAGGTCGCAGATGAGCCAACGTTTCGACAAGCGGACTTGTCTTCGTCTGGGCATGATGCTCGCGTGATGTAACACAACTACGATAATCGATCGGTACGCGGTCTTGTCATTTGACAACTACAACTTGCAAGCGGCATGCCCGCGATTTTCTCTTCCCAACGCCCACGCAGTTTTTGTTTTGCAAAATAGGTCTTCAACACTGTCGTATTAATGTCTTATGCAACCAAACCTCAGCTGCTGCTACATTAATTCGACACTGAAAAAAATATAAAGAATTTGTTATTTTTCAACCAGACATTGGTGAAGACTCCCCTGTGCACAAGATCAAGAGTAGTCGGAGAGCGAACTGATTGACATACCTCCTGGCATGACAGCCACAGATTGGCTAATTGTATGACGCCACCAGACCACATGACATCACTGAGCTGTCAGGTGGTATAAACTCTGGTAGCTTCGTTTAAATGCGAGGCTAAAATCGGAACCAAAACCTGGAGCTTTACATCTCTATACACACAAGTTACATTTCGACCACTGTAGTATATTAGAGTATAGCTTATTTTAATTGGACTTAATATATAGCTCGGGAGGTTTTCCACAAGCTGTAGAAAGTTTATAACTTATATTTTAACGAACGTAGCAGAGCTCATGTGCCAGAAAACGGATCCGTGTAGGGAACTGGCAGAAAGTAGACGTCAAACCTGCAGCATCGGTTATTCTGGTCGAGCTTTCTATGATTATTTCGTAGTCACAGTCATTCCGTGAAAAAGAATCACATGACGAACACGAGTCATGATGCTGCTTCTATCCAACTGCAGGTGTAAAGCCAAATATAACAGGGTCTACGCCATTTTCACTCACCCGCCATGGCCTGGTGGCCCGGCTGTCCAACTCCTGCGGGTATTCCTCTTTCTATTTTTCTGGAGAGTTGCGCCCCTTGGGGACGGTCTCCTTGTCTTCTGCCAGCACGACCTGTAGTTTGCACAGGTTTATTGTAAAGACGACTCTAATACAGAACAGAAACGCTCCCTTTATTGGGCACTCAGCCTTAGTGTAAACGCTAATTATCTTGAGTATATATTTATTAAGGTAACATTGTTTCAGTGATTATGCCTGACGGCAGGCAAAAGTCGTCGTCCTCTTGAGAAAATTACGTTTAAAATTACACACGTCTAATACTCTTGAATAAATTTCAAAGTATCAAAATTCAGATCGACTCTTGTAAGTGTTAGATATCGAGAAGAATAAGTATGGTTCAAAGTTTTCAGGGTACGAAAGTATATCACATTTGCTGCTTTCTGTGCCACGTATAGCAACTCAAATACAGCAATATTTTATAATATTATAAAGCAGTATTTATTCAAATAAAATACAAAAACACAGAACTCTGGTGGGTGGCATTTGGTGGCAGGCAAGGTCGGACCATGATTGGTCGTAGCGTTGTATGTCGTCACGTCTATACAAAGTTATCCGCTTGGCAGGAAGAGCAACTGCTCTTCATGTTCCTTCACATATTCTTCCATCGCCTTATCATCTAGAGCACGTATGTGTGTAGTTCAAGCTTTACACACTTTTGCAACCAATAGTATAAGGTAACATTAAATACAACCCTTCCGAAAAACAGCCGTTGTTTAATCCTTATATTGGTCGATCTTAAACCAAGTGTAAATTTTATTATATTAAACTCACCTATGAGGAAGCCATATTCTCTTCTTCTAACGTACACTGCATTTATATGTACTGATCGTTCATTCTCACATCACTCCGCGGGTGCCACGTTTGTTGCATTTATCTAAACCCAAAATATACTATTTGGTCATCGCCTTTCTTTGCAGCGCCCCCCACGTGATGAAGCCCGACTTGTAGCCTTCTATTCTGCTGTTGATTATTTTCTAATAACCCTCCTACTACGCCTATTCATTTCTATACTGATTCTGTGTCTATGCCTTTTTCCATTTATTCATCAAATTCCTTTAAGCCTACAATTATTGTCATTACAAAGAACCTGTCGCGTTTATAGTCTCTTGCTTCATTCAAGTTATTACATATCCGGGCCACCCTGGAATCCATGGTAAAGAGTTAACCGACCTAGCAGCTGGTAGCGCCGGCCAGTACGACGGCTTACATACTTCTTCCCTTTCTTCCCTTCCCTTCTTCCCGCTTGCATCGTTCTTCCCTTACATTGCAGATCGCGTTTTAGCGCGAAAATAATGGCTGTACAGAATTATGTAATTGGATTCCTGATACTCAAAATATTCAAATATTTGTCCCCCCCTCCCCCCCCCAATGTAATTATTGGGCATGGCAGATTTCTTTTTTATAGTTTAAAAGATTACTGTCTTCTAATTTCTTTCTGTGGAAAAGTGCCTGAAGAAGTTCGTAACTACTTCCGGTACTGTTCCCTGACTGCCCCTTTCACCTTTCGTCTGAAGTCAATGCTGCTCCTCAGATGTTACAACTCATTACCCGACTCTTATAAATTCTGCCGCGTGTTCTATGTTAATTTTTATGGTCTGATACATAGGCAGCCCTATACTATTTGCTCTGACTTTCTTCATTTATTAGAGCTAATCTTTTTATATTTTATTTGCATTCATTTTAATTAAAATTCCGCCTGTGTTATGTCTAAACGTAGCCTCTCTAAATGTGCATGTCTTTTTTTTTTGTCTTGTATTTCTGATAAGTTTTTTTTTCCGGAATATGCGCGCCATTTACGTATGCCTCAATTCACAGTTGTTTTCATTTTGTTCACTATTTTTTGTGTGGTTATACCATAGCTCTCCTTTTTTTCTGGCTCCATTATTTTCCTGTGCTGGCGCCTTAATGTGGTGTGAGCGAGCGTCTCGCCAGAGGGCCCTGCAAACCCCTTGCTACGTTCTGCACAATAGAGGCTTAGTGCTTTGCGCATGCTCTTTCAGCTTGTTTAAGTCGCCCTGTGACAGTGCTGTGGACGTCATCTTTCTTGCCTACTCACCATGCATAAGGGTATGAAATGGGCTGTTTTTTTTTTACTCCTCTGTGATGCATTTTTCCTCATCCAGCGTTCTTCCCCAATGGCTTGCAAGACGCTGTATTTTATATCTTTATTTCCTCATCTTGCTCTAAGTTATTGCATAAATTGCATATGCATGTAAATATAATTTTATGCATCTAGCGTGGCGCATTCATTGACTTTTCGCAGTCAAAATAAAGTTTTTATAATTTTAATTTTGGAATTACAGTTTCCTCTCTTGCTCCTCTTGTCAGGCCTGTCAGGTAGGTGAAAATTTTATTGATGTGACTTAAAGAAGTTATGTCCTAGGATTGGTCTGGCCCTTGATTCCGGGTGGTGGCCAACAGTCTATGACGTGCGGCGACCTGTCCAGCCTACTCTACCAGCCACCTTTATGAGGCCGGTTCGGAGCTGGAGACCTCGATCGCCCAACCCTCTTTGTCCGTGAGGTTCCAGCGAGATAATGGTTGGACTTCTCGGCAAAGTTGGCTCTCGGATCCCCACAAAGATAGCATTCGGGTTTGTAATGACCTGGGTGGATAAGGGCTAACAATGTCGGTGAAGGAAATGTGTGAGCCTGGAGCTGTCTTTAAGTAGTTTGCTGTTCTGTCGAGAGGGAGATGTGTGGTAGGGGACAGACAAGTCTTTGTCCCCTGTAATGGAGCGTTATTTTATGATTTGTGACGAGCCGATCCCTAACGCTACCCTGGTCTACGATGTGCCCGGCTCGGTTCACGTACGTTCGAGCAAGATATTTGGTCACATCGCCCGGGGTTACCTGCGTGGGCTGGCAGCAAAACTATTTCAACTGATCTGGGTTCTGTGGAGCACGAATTGAAAATTTTTTGCGTGTGCTAGAATGAATCTGTCCCCGTACAAAATTCTTGATTGCTGTTTTAGAGTCGCTCAGAATGCGTGTGGCATCGAAGGAGGAAATAGAGATTGCTACGGCTGCTTCTTCAGCTTCAAGTGATTATGTTGTTTTGATCGAGCATGAGGCTATGTGTTTGAGGTTATGCGACGCTGCACTGATGGCGTAAGCCGAATTGTGGATGTACTCTGCCGCTTACACGTAGACCGCGTTTTGGTCGTTTGCATGAGCTTTATGTAATGCCTTGGTTGCATGAGCGTATGGCCTGGTTGTGAACTGGGTGTACGTTTTTGGACAGAGGATGAATTATGAGTTTGTCCCTGATGTGTGTTAGGATGGGGTGGGTGTTGGGGGGTGGACCTGTTGGCTGAATCTTTAGAGAGGCTAGAATGTGTCTACCTGTATCTGTAGACGATAGTCTGTCTATCTGAGCCGTGCGGTGAGCTTCAGTTAGTTATGTAGTTCATTGGTGTACTCCCATGCGTAGTAAATGGGTGGTGGGAGCTCATTGTAGGATATATAAGGCTGACTTGTATGCAAGTCTTATTAGTGTATTTACATTCTTCTCTTCCGTCTTCGTGAGGTAGATGTAAAGAAGTGAATAAACCATCCGACTAATCATGAAAGCGCGCACCAGCTGCCTTAGGTCATGTTCACGCATGCCTCGGTGCTTGTTGGTTATTCTTCTGATCAGTCGGATGGTTTGATATGTCGTGATTGTTAGTTTGCAGATTGTCTCCGTGTCTCGGCCATTGTTCTGTAGGATCATGCCTATGATGCGTATCTTTTGAACTTCTGGCACTGACAGACCATTGAGCTCGATGTGTATAGAGGGGTTTTCTTTACTGTTGCGGTTCGGGGTCGGGTGGAGTAGTAGGAGTTCAGACCTGGCAGAGGAGCACGCGAGTCCTGAGGCTGCGCACTCCACTACCGCGTCCGCACCTGCTTAAAAAGCGTCTTCCATGGTCCCGACATTCATCACGGTGGTCTATAAGGCAATATCGTCTGCATATATAGAGTGGGAGAGGTGGATGCGGTCTAGCTTGCGAGCCATGGGGATGAGATCGATGTTGAAGAGTAGGGCAGATAAGACTGACCCCTGGGGTGTCCCTCTGCTGCCCAGAGGAAAGGAGGGGACCTAGTTTGATTTCCGCTGTGCGGTCTGGTAGGAAAGCTGCTATGTAGGTGTGTGTTCGAGTCGCGACTCCTAGATTGGATAAAGCATCCAGTATGGCTGTATGTTGGACATTGTCAAACGCCTTGGTGAGGTCTAAGACTAGCAGTGCTCGTGTGCGTTTGCAGTGTCTGGGATTCAGGATTTTTTTTAGATTTGAAGCAATCCGTCTTGGCTTCTGAATCCCAGCATCGCATGAGGAAAGAGCTCTTTTGTTTCCGTGTAATTTTGGAGTATGTTTAGGATTACTTGCTTGAACAGCTTCCCCAAGCATGAAGTGAGGGAGATTGGCCTAAGGTGTTTGACAGGTCCAGCGGTTTTCCAGGCTTGGGGATGAAAGTGACCCTCGCATGGGTCCACTCGGAGGGAAGAGTACCTTCCTTCCAGTGCTTGTTGAAAACTTCTGTTAGGGCTTGAATTTTCTCGTCGAGGTTTCGTAGCGTTTAGTTTGTGAACCTGTCTGCTCCTGGCGCAGATGTGGTGCGAAGTTTGAACACTGCTGCTCTAACCTCCTACGTTGTTATGTCCGTCTCGAGCTCAGGGTTTTCTACGCCCGAGTAGGAAGGTAGGGGTAATTTGGGAGTGGTTGCGAGGGATCTGTCTTCGAGATTCTGGATCAGGGCGTCATCATCCGCACCTATTCTGTGAATGAGCGCGTTACACTATGCTTCTGGATGCTTTTTGTGTTTTTGGGTTTCAAGAGGCAGCGTAGAAATTTTCATGTGTCTTTCAGGCCCAGGTTTTCCTCCATGCGGTTGCAGATCTGTCCCCACTGCTGACGGGTTAGTTGTGCCGCGTGTGTCTCTATCTCCTTAATCAAGGCTGATATCCTTAACTTGAGTGATCTGTTGGGTTTGTTTCGAAGCCATCGTTTTTGCAGGCTGTGAGTGTACATATGGTTTAGACACTTTTTCCAAAGTCTATCTAACCTCACCTTTTCGGATATGGTATAAATGTTGCGTAGTGATGGACGTCTCCTGCATCTGTTTAGGTTCTCTTGCATTTTCTTTCTCTGTTGTTTTGTCTTGGCTATAGGCTTATGTCTCTTCGTTGCTCCCTTGTGCTTGATTTTTAGCTCTTTATCTGACTTTTTTTCTCTCATTCTTGTTCTCCTCTTTGTATCTTTTTTTCAGTGTCATTTTTGGGGACCTTCTCTTGCAATGTCATAGCTGATTGCCAAGCCCCATTTTTCACCCCTCCTGCTGGTACCGGATTGCCTCGTTTACTATCTAACTTGAGTGACTTTTTTCCATGCTTTTGTGTTGTATTAGCCGCTCCCTCTCACTGAACGTTCTTTTTCATTCTTTTAATTTGGTTGTTCTGCTGCTGTTCTTTGCTTTGCCGGTTCTGTTGTCTGTTTTCGTCATTTCCATGTCTGGGTGCTGCATCCTGGAAGTATTTTGTTTCCCTTTTAAAGCCAGTGTGGACGTCCTGTAGGCTCACTCTCTCTTATTAATGCGGAAGCTTCGCTGTGGTCACAGATTTCTGTCCACAGATCCGGTCCGCAGGCCGCGTCCGCAAAATTGTGTCAGCAGCAGTTGTGAGTAATTGAGAAGTAGAGGCTAATGAGTGGTGTCAATCTATAGAGGGTGACGCCATGTTGTGTCCAAAGAATAGTTAGGCCAATAAGTTAATTAAGTAATTAATTAGAGGCAAGCATTTTAAAGTAATGGCGAACATGGTCTTCATAGCCAATAACTTGATGCAACATTTGAATGTATCAAATACTAAAATAGTTAGGGAAGTTAAATAGGGTGACGTCAAGTATGCGACATCACGCAACCGGAAGTAGAGCCGGAAAAGTGAATAGGAAGGGATTGGCGCGAAATTGGGTATTCCCATGATGGGGCTGGGACAGGTCGGTCACCGCCGCTTGCGGCGGGTGTTAGCCTGCCACAGAATTTTCTTTTGTATGCCGTCATTGCACTCGCCACCGTTTCGGTGGTGGACGACGGCTGTGGTTGCGGCGCGCGTCCTTTTCTCCCTCTTCCTTTTCTTTCTTCTCTATTTTTTCTTCTGTCTGCACGGGGCAGCGGAGGTGGCTCAGCTACAAAGCCAATAGCAGGCCGGTGCATTTTCTTTTCTTGCTTCCTACAGCCACAACAACAAATACCAATGACCAAAACGGGTAAACAGTAAGTGAATCAATGTGACGCTAAGGATATGCCGTCACGTAACCGAACGTAACCGTAACCGGAAGCCGAAAAACATAGGAAGGGATCGGCGCGCAATTTGATAGTACCAAAGGCTAGAATAGGTAAACCGGAAGTGAATTAGGCAACTAGAAGCAACCAACAGCAACATCCGTACTTTCGCATTGCTCCAATGCAGATTCTGCATTGCTCTTTAAGATTTTTTTTTTCATCTCTATTATTTTTGCTTCGCCGTTTTTTTGTCTTGAACTTGTGTTTGTTTTCGAGTATATTTACTAGGCTTGAAGCCCGGTAAGCATTTTGCTGCTCCGCATATGCGCGTTTTCTTTATGGTTTTGTTTGTTTGTTCGAGAGGGCCAATAAAATGAAACTGGAAACGGCAGGAGCTGCCAACTCGGTATCGTGCTGAGATGCAAGGATGAGATCAGAATCAGAATTCCGGCAATCCGGCACTGTGAGTCACACGCTGCGCCAAAGCAACGCATGTGCGTTTGTACAGCATGAATTGGCGGGAATTTACGTCTACATGTGATGGTCCTTCACATGCGACTGTTTCCTGAAGAGTATGTGTGATATATAGGAAAAATTACGAATTTGTAATTAGACGAGTGGCAACGTCCATGCGTGCTAACAAGGATCCTGAAGTACAGGAGGCAATGTGGAGCCCTAATGCCGTCACGTTATGCCTTTGAGGGAGGAGAATAGGTAGCTCCCTCCCCCAATTATTAGTTACTGTTCATTTAATTCTGTTAACACGTTTTGCAGTGATGAAAGAATGCAGAGTGCCTCAGGTGCCCCTCTACAGGCGACAGGAATTTTTTTAGTGCTCAGTAATTACTACACGGATATGTGCAGTGGGCTCGCAAAACAACACACCTAAGCTCACAGGAATCCGCAGCTGCCCTGTAGTACCAACAGTTTTACTGTTCCGTCAAACGAAGTTTTACTTTTTTCCTTTAAAGATTTTTTCATATGCAACAAATCCCTTAACTTGTGGCTTTTGTCGGCATCTCCTGGAAAACAATGAGCAGTTACTCGTTTTACCGTTTCTGGTATTTCAAAACAATGATGTGAACCCACGCCGCTTCCCTGGTCGAACCCTGACCTTCGCATGCATACAAAGAACAGCTGGAGTTTGCAGATCTGAACTATCGTGCATGTACAAAGAAATAAAGGAGACCAAAATAAATCATTTCGGCCAATACAGGCCTGGCTTGAAACAACATGGGACTGCATGCAACAGCTGCTACATGGGCGATAATCAGTTTTCAATTAGACCGACCCTCAAAGCTCATGGTTTGCAGTCTCCTGAGTAGTCATCATCCACTGCGTAATACGTCTCCCAGTACATCTGGTCATTGTCGCTCTCCGGAGCAACAGCGAATGAACCGATTTGGCTTTCGATCAAGCATCAACACAGCTACAAGATGCCGAGCGATATATTTTAGCTGAAAGAAATATTGTACGGCACTCTTGAGTCTCTATGACAGTGTGAATGACCCCGGGTTCACAGCACTGTTTCTGTGGGAACAGACGCTGCTGATGCGGTAATAATTAGGTTAACATATCGAAACAATATCTTTTCAGGTTGAAAATGCCAGATTTCAGTCAATAGTCGGTCGATCATTGATGTACAATGTGCGGGGGAAAAAAAAACTTACCGGCTCTATCAACATTCATGGCTCCCTTAGTCACTCGGATCTCGGCCTGCACAGAAGACGATGATCACGTGACGAACTACATACTTAACGAGAACTGATTTTTAGATTTTCCGAAGCGTTTTATTTTATGACCTGCCTGAGGTCAGAAATATGGTGGCAAGCTTCATTCCGGTTTCTTGGACGCTGCTACACACGCACACGCACACGCACACGCACACGCACGCACACACACACACACACACACACACACACACGCACACGCACACGCACACGCACACGCACACGCACACGCACACACACACACACACACACACACACACACACACACACACACACACACACACACACACACACACACACACACACACACACACACACACACACACACACACACACACACACACACACACACACACACACGCAAACACGCAAACATATATATATGCATATAATATTTACGTTTAGAGAAGACACTAGCGACGTAGCAGAAGAATTTGAGTGATTTCCACATTTTTACCTTCACTGCATCCCAGGCGAGAAAATAAATTGCCCTCATTCTCAGCTCATTCAGCCTTCATGCTCTGTCAAACTGCGATCGTTTGCACTGTCCAGTGCTGTTCAATATCGGACTTGTACTATAACATACGCAGTTCGTGACAGCGTATGGCCTATTCAAAAGCCCTGTTCCTTCCCTTCCCTTTCTTTTGTGGCAACTGAACCGCACCCTATGAACGATTTATTCTGCAAAGCACCTTTGCAGCATCAAAAGCGACAGGAACGCCTCAATGCATGCAAGTCAGTTATTGCTCTACTTGGGCGTTTAATGTTACCGCTATGACGTCCAATTACAACAGCGCACACAAAAATTCAATTTCCCCTCCGCAACCAAACGGTAGCTTGCAGTGGGCTTTGTCACCATCATTGAAACCAGGCTACGGATGCGTAAGCGCACCATTAGTCTTTATACTTTCTCAACGACGTTCCTTCCGGTACAAATGCAGTCTCACAGGCGCATTTACGACAGTTGGTTTATATCGGCACTAATGACAATTCGCAGGTACTTGCTAAGGCTGACACAATGCCTTTAAATATGGAAAGGAATTTTTAATACAAATTAAAAAGCGGGAGATAGAGATAGAGGAAATAGAGAATGACGCATAACAAACAAGTTTTAGGGCGCAGCTCTTTGGTGCCCGTTCCAGAGTTTCGCGGCGTCATCGTTGTTCCTCGTAACAAGCTCCACTTTCACTCCCACCTTTCTTCCTTCCCTTGCAGTATGATTCAGGTGTCCACAGAAACAAGTGTGACAGATTTTGCACCTTTACATTGTAGCCAGCTCGACTTTCACTCCCACCTTCCTTCCTTCTTTAACGCATGATTCAGGTGTCCCCCAGCCGGGGTGGTGCAGCAGTGGTAAGACGTCCGACTACTGTGCCGGAGTACCCGGGTTCGAGCCCGACCTTGGCGGCTGCGTTTCGATGGAGGCGAAACGAAGAGGCGTCCGTGTGCTGTGCGATGTCAGCACAAGTTAATGATCCCCAGGTGGTCGAAATTGCTCCGTAGCCCTCCACTATGGCTTCTCTTTTTCTCTTTCCATTTTCACTCCCACCTTCCTCTCCTCCTTTACGGCGTGGTTCAGGTGTCCAGAGAAACAACTGTGACAGATACTGCGACTTTCCCTTCCTGTGAACCAATTATGATCTATTATTACGCAACCATAGTGAAATGATTCCATAATATGATGTCGACGTCATAAGTGCCAGTTGGATCATTAACACCACAACTTTCTGCTCAGTCATGATTATGATTTGGCTCAGTGCGTTATGACAGATTACACGTACACTCTTCTTTGTAACATGGCTATTGTGCACAGCAATCGCAACCAACTTATCTGCAAATTAGTCATGAGTTATTCCATGAGATGCTTGTCATGATCACGTGTTAGCCTCAGACATGCGCTTCACTCTATCGCATACACACCCTGCTCACATGCACAGCTTTGTTGTGTGCCCTTGTTCACTTCAAGATTCTAGGTCCTCTCGCTACGTATGTACTCGCACTTGTACGCTTGGTTTGTGGGGTTAACGTACCAAAACGACTCAGGCTATGATAGACGCGGTAGTGGAGGACTCCAAAAATTTCGACCACTTGGGGTTCGTTAACGTGCACTGACATCGCATAGCACACGGGCGCCTTGCTTTTCGCCCCAGCGAAAAGAGGTCGCCGAGGCCGGGATTCGAACCCGCGCCCTTGGGAACAGTAGTCAAGCGCCGTAACAACTGTGCCATCCCGGCGGGGTGTATCTTGTATGCAATCGTGCGTGCGCGTGTGTTGTGAGGGGGGGGGGGGGGGAGGGGGGAGGATGAGGTGGTGCGTACGTAGGCATTACGTAAAGGCAGTTTGGAAGTGCTACTTCAGACTACCACAAATTCTAGCCGTTTTACTGACTTTCCTTCGATGCCGAATACGTTTTTTCCCCAGCTCGGTCCACTCGGAGGTAAACTAAAGATGACAATAGGGACATCTTTGTTTACGAATTGCATAGTGATCAGCCAATAAACCGATTTACACTAAAAGCAGAGTCCCCTTAATAACGCATTTACCTACGTATACATTAAAGAGGAATGCGACCATCATCAAAAATACTACTTTTGTAGTCTGGCAGATAATACTGGATTTTGTGTTGTATTTTCTAAATTTGAGCACCCTAGATGTATTCCTTATTTCGAAAAACGTGGCTGAAGTTGACATCGCAAAGCTCTTTCCACCCGCAGCAATCGCCATTTTGAAATACTAGTGACGTCACAGAGCGACACCGGCCCCCGCATCGTCTACTGCTGTGCCGGTGCCGATAAACTGACACTGTTCGCTCTTGCTAACGTGACTCCCAATAAGTGTACGCAGCATGGTTCTGAAAGCAGAACACAGGCTGTAGTGAAGCGCATATTAGTTCTTTCTCAGGCGTAAGCAGGGTCCCCATAAATAATATACTGCAGGTTGGTTGGTTGGTTGGTTCACAGGAAGGGAAAGGCGCAGTATCTGTCACACGTGCTCTGTGGACACCTGAACCGCGCCGTAAGGGAAGGGAGGAAGGTGGGAATGAAAGTGGAAAGAGAGAAAGGGGAGCCGTAGTGGAGGGCTACGGATAATTTCGACCACCTGGGGATCTTTAACGTGCGCTGACATCGCACAGCACACGGACGCCACTTCGTTTCGCCTCCATCGAAACGCAGCCGCCGAGGTCGGGTTCGAGCCCGGGAACTCCGGCACAGTAGTCGGGCGTCTTACCACTGCGCCCTTGCACCAATTTTTCAAGCTTGGCATTGTGCACTCAAAGCATTACTACGCATGAATGCTAAGTGTTATAGCTAATATTTACGCATATTTATGGCAGAAAACTGTAAATACTGTAAATGCACTAGTTGCTCATTGCTTGCGTGCACATCCACCTTCGGCAGGACTGTCGCCATCGTCCGATAAAGGCATTGCCCCCTTCCCTTGAACGCCGCCGCGCCGGCCTCCAGCGCCAGTCTTCCGCACCAGCGATAAGACGGATCCCTTGCGCCACTGTCAGAAAAGCATGCTAAATTTTTTTCTCGTAATAACAATAAGCCATCGAAAAATCATTTTCAAAAATGAATGCTTCTGGTGAAGGGCCGAACTATATGGTGGGAGATTTTGTTCCCATCGGTGCGGCTCCCGCGTTCTTGTACGCTAGTTCCGCTACTAAGGCGTAACCGAAAGTAGTTTTGTACACTACGTAACAGTGGGAATGAAATGCAAGAAGTTTTAAGATCGAGTATTCCATTTGCTAAAACGCCTCGCTGATCTATTACACAGTACCGTCCGCTGTGGCTTCGATGCGAAGTAATTTAGGCCTAGCGACGATTAGAGAGAAGTCGACAGCCAGAGCGCCGTCGGCCGTGTCTCTAGCAATTGCCGTTGCTGTAAGCTTTCGGAATCCGGTGTTGTGGTCCTAATGAGCTTATCGTCTACATGATGCGGCTAGGGCCAGACGTGGGTCTGACAACGAGCAGCGTAAACGATGCTGCTTAAAGCATCGTTTACGCATATAGCTTCGGTTACGGCCGAGGTATAGCGGGTGCCTCGATGTAGTGCGCCGTGCTGCGTTGTCGGGCGGTGCCTGAAGATCGTAAAAAGTCTCGACGGATCCACTATATACATTACGCATTTAATGTGCTGCTTTTGAGACATGTTTCAGTGTACAATGTGTGCGCTGTTCGAGCAGGTCAGCTGGCGCGTCTATCCTACTCGAGCGCCGACGTGCGCCTCAGTTCCGCCAACAGGTGTTGCTGTTCCTTATGTTAAAGGCGCTAACAGATACAAGTGAAAAGCTCAGTTTGCCGTAACCTCAATAAGCCGCATGACTACTGTTTAGCCGACAATAGCGCGGCTTCGCATATCCACGGTTTACGCTGCTCGTGCACAGAAAATGCAGCAGACAACGCAGCTTCGCCCTATGTCGTCACCGGCTGGGCCGGTTGCCAGATCACCAAGCTTTTCACGAAGAAGCGAGAATACTAGTTTTGAATATATATATATATATTGCCACCTGGTGTCTCCATCTTCTTGCTGCGCCTGGAAGAAGAGGACACTGAAGTTGACTCGCGTGCTGAGCGCCGAACGTTTTGCCTGCTGGTGCAGCTTCGTCTTGTCGTCTGTTACGTCTAGCCCTGTTGTCCGTGACAATATATATATATATATATATATATATATATATATATATATATATATATATATATATATATGCAACTTTTATGCCACTGAAACTTTGAGGTTTAGTTGCTTGGCACATCAGAAATAAGATGCAATAAACTGTTTATATTCCAAAATTGCTGTAATGACCCATTTGCGCCCTTGAATATGAAGGCATAACATGTTATATATATGCTGCACACAAACAAGTAGATAGCATAAAGGGTGAATAAAATTAATACAATTACTGGCGTGTTCACAGAAAAAAAAGCGCACTCTCGAGATTATAGAACCTATGTGAGTAAAAACGATAGCTTAGATGAAAACGACGAATTTTACTTTGAGAAATAAACGTATTGATGGCCGCGAAAGTAATTTATGCTCATTTAAATTGGTATGCGAGAAAGCGCATTCTTAGGTGAAGTGGCAGGGCGAGCCCCCTTGTGGGGCAGAGTAAGCCTGGCTGACAGCGCGGAATGCTGGAGATCGGTCGGATATGTTTCCAACAAAAATTTGCGCACGACGATTATTTTCAGGCATTCTAAATGCATTGAAGAAGCACAGATAGACCGTGAGAAAACCGCGTGTTTCACCTGTGCAATGTTGATGGTTTGTGGACGTCTACGAGGCAACGTCATGAACGATACTCGCCTACCTGAAGAAAACCGAGGCTCTCTTGTCGTCAAAAGCTCCAGAACAGCAACAACCGTCGTCAGTCCGCTGTTGTCTAAGCAGGAGCCTTATGAAATGTTGCTTAGAATGCAGCGAGCGTTGTGCCTAAGTAGCGACGTCAAAATGGCAGGTGCGCTTCGATCGCGGTGAGCTCGTGCAACTTCGTTCTCTTCAAACACTGTCGCTCTCCGTGAACCTAGAAATATAAAAATCCCCCAAAGTAGTATCCCTTTAATACTATACCTTCGTTTTCTTATGTTTTTTTTTTGAATGATTTAGGATCCTAAAGTGACTCAGGCTACGTGGGATGCCGTGCTGGAGGGGTTCTGAATTTGCTGCCACCTGGGGTGTGATTTTGTGGGCTCCGCAAATTGGCTCAAACCTTCCAGCGCCTCATTTTTTGGGCTAACGCGGTGTCTCCTTGCTGTGTTCGCGTACTTCTTCGACGTCCTAATAATCAGTTCTTCGCCTGAAGATCCGAAGAACCACCTGCATCACCGCTTCTAAAGCGTACAGCAGT
Organism: Amblyomma maculatum; assembly: GCF_055883805.1. NCBI lineage: Eukaryota > Metazoa > Arthropoda > Arachnida > Ixodida > Ixodidae > Amblyomma > Amblyomma maculatum. The sequence goes on from NC_139344.1 coordinate 411,724,428, forward strand.
ACGGCTTGGACGCTAACACCACCAACAGTGTATTCGCTGCATCTGAATTCGAGTTTGTGGGCATCACATCTCATCGCTTTCATGCAATTAGTACCTTTTCTTAAAATCTCTTCGTTTTCAGTCAATAAACATCACTCATAATATGGAATAGGTCACAGTCACATCATCTTCCCACCATGGCTTCCGCCGTCTGTCGTATCATCTGTCATAATCACAATCTGTAATCATAAAGATATGTCATGGTGTAAGCTGTAAGTGTAAAGCAACGTTGCGCCTCTTCTGCCCCTGAGAAACCGGCACCAGAGTATATGATGCATGGAACTCCCCTTCATTCAACCACCGAAGCATTTCTAGCCCGACAGCAATCCCGCGGAAGCGTGGTCGGACTGGAAGGCGGCCTACCAGCTTTACGCAGCAGCACGCGAATAGTATACCACAAAATCATAAGCAACAAGGCGAGCAATACTACTTCAAGTTATGGGCCCAACAGCGTGGAAAGTCGTGGAGACAATTCATTTTCCTGAGCCAGAAAAAAGGTCAGCAAAGAAGTGACACGGTAGCAGCCATTTCTGCGAAGTCTGACGAGAATTACTTTACGAAAACATGACGCAAGCGACCGCCGTATTTAAGTCAGATAAAACAGAACACGTGATCGATGTGTTTATTGCTGAGCTTTAGCATCAAGCAGCAAGGTGCGACTTCGGCGACAAGCATGGCCGCCTCATGGTCGACAGGTTCATTGTCAGCACTTCTGACGCAGCACTACGAGAAAGGCTGTTCCGCGCAAGATAACTGGCACTGGAGAAAATCATCGGTACGTGCAAAGGGGCGGAAATTCTCAAGCAGCATGTACTTTCCTAGCATGGACTGGGGATTAACAAGAAATGACGGTAAATAAACTGAACCGAAACTACAAGCACGTTCAACAAGTAGCCGGCAAGCAACAGTCGAAGGAATAACCAGCGTTTCATCGTAGAAAGAGTCAGGCCAAAGAAACAGTGTCTCAGCGTACATGCGCCAGGTGTGGAACCATACAGAAATCTAGACAATATCCTGCATACGCCTCTACCATGGTACGCGTGTGGGAGGTTCGGACACTACGGGAGTGTTTGTCGCAGAAGCAACCAACAAGGCAGAGGAAAGTTCGCATGCTTGGCGCTGATAATTATGACGACTCCGACAAGAATTCTTCTTTAGAAGAGTCACCCTCGATATTTTGCACTATGCATCGTCAGACGGGTTCAAAATCGTCGAAGTGAATGGCCGAAACGTGGACTTTAAATTGAACACGGGGTTCGATGTGAATATTCTCCCTGAGTAGCTATAGTGTTCAAACGGAAGCCTCAGCCAATATTAAAATAACAAAAGCAAAGGTCCATACATAAGTGAGCAACTGAACATTGGATATTAATGTGGCCTCTTGCTCAGTGAAAAAAAAGCAAAGCTTTATAAAAGCTTTATGAAAGCTTTGCTAGTCAAATAAAGCCGCAAGCTTATACTGAGGGCAGCTGCATGCACAGCACTAAACGTGGTGCACAGAGGCAGGAACATCACAGCAGAGGAAGAGCCATATTCTGTGGTTTCCCAGGAGCTTGGAGCTTTGCTCCAATGATTTCCTGATGTGTTCAAAGGCATTACCAGGAGAGTACAGAGTACATCTCCATGCCAGATGCAAAGCCTACAGTTGCCACAACTCGCCGCTTACAACGTGCACTAGAAAAGACTCAAAGCTGAACTCCATCGAATGGAACAGAATGACATAAAGTGTATGATAGAACGAACAGAATTTGTGCATTTCATTGTCATAACTACAAAAATAAAAAGATGAAAATGTGCGAATCTGTCTTGACCCAAGAAACTTAAATACAGCAGTAAAGCGGCATCACTATTTTATTCTAGTTTCAGAGGAACTGTTCGCACCACTAAGTGTGTGCATAGTATTCTCAGTTTTGGATGCCAAGAGTCCATTTTAGCAGCTAGCATTTGACGAAAGCAGCACGTATTTAAGCATATGTCCTCTCCTTGGAGAAGCTACAAAATTTTCCGGGTACCATTTGGCCTAAACACAGCCACTGAACCTTTTCAGCAAGCAATTGACAGTATCTTTGAATGTCAAGGCCTTGTAACGTCATACGTCGGTGACACTTTAATCGTATCAAGAACACTTGATGAACATTTGGTTGATTTGCATAATGTACCCGACATAGTGAGAGCTAATAATTTCAAACTGAACTACGGCAAACTCAAACTGAGCTTGCCCTCGGTTATCTATCTAGAACATCAGCTGGCACAGAGAAGGCAGGACCCCTGATCCCAGCAAGGTCAAGGCCATCAGCGCTATACCAGCTCCAATCACCAAAGCTGAACTTCTTCGCTTTCTGGGAATGGCAACAAATATCATGAAGTTCATCCCAGTCTTCTGAACAAAACCACAACATCTTCGAGAACTACTTAAGCCTGATACTTCGTGGCACTGGACGCCCAAAGTAGCCGATGCTTTCAATGATATCAAGAGCAATCTGGCAACAGCACCAGGGTTGCAATACTTTTACCCAGCCCAGCCTATTATCATATTCACAGATGCAAGCTCCTATTGAATCGGCAGCGTCTTTCTTCAGGATGGACACTCAGTAGCCTATGCATCTATAGCACTTAAACAAGCACAGAAGCGCTATGCGCGAATTGACAAAGAACTGTTAGCTGTTGTGTTTCCCTATGAACAGTTTCACTATTATATCTATGGCCGCAGAATTGTGGTTGCAGCTGATATGAAACCTCTAATTGGTCTTCAATGTAAGGACTTCCACGAAATCTCCCCCAGACTACAACGCCTACTACTTCGGCTCCAGCGCTACTCTGTAAAGTTGGTGTTCGTACCTGGTGAGCGCTTGACAGCTGCGGACACGCTGTCTCGAGCTCCTAATGCAGCAGTCGCAATTAAGGCCTTGAACCAAGCTATCAGGTTATGGCAGGTACACTGATGCAAGATTCAGCCGCCAATCTAGCTGAGATAAGATACTGCACAGCTACTGATAACAAAATCCAACGTGTAGCCACGTACATTCAGAAGGGCTGGCCTGACAAGATCTCAAATGTTGCCTCATAATTGAAACTCAATAGTCCACTAAGAGTGAACTGCACACAACACATGGTTTTCTGTGTCATAGTGAGCGACGTGTGCCCCAGATATGCCAGAAGGAACTCGTCTCTGAACTCCACATGACCTATCGAGGAATCGTCTCATGCAAGAACTCAGCTTGCCAGAGAGTTTTCTCGCCCGGAATAAACCAGGACATTAAGAAGGTGATATCTACTTTTGAGATCTACCAAAGCCATAAACGCGTTAACCAGCGCGAGCAATTCCTTGATAAAAGACTACCAGCATGTCCGTGAGAGAAATTGGCAGTGGTCTTCTTCCACCACAGTGGTGCTACTTATTTGCTCTACTGCTATTCTAAGCTTGCGGAGGTTAGAAAATGTCAACAACCGGAGCCTCTTCAGTAATTACAGTTCTCAAGAGTACGTAGGCACGCTTTACCATATCTTCGGATAGTTGTGAGTTATCAAGGCCCTCTATTCAACTCTACCAAGTTTAGAAACTTCAACAAGGAATGGGACATTGTCCACTAACCCATATCACCGCTATTTCCTCGTTGAAATAGACAAGTTGAGAGAACCAGCCACACCATAAAGGAAACAGTAACAAAAGCGCCGTCCGAAGGCAAGGAACTGGAAGTGGTACTACTGAACCACAGAGCAGCTGAGATAAATGGCCTCCTGTCTCCAGCAGAGATGCTTATGGGCTTATGAGCCGGCGCTACAACTGCCGAAGCCACGATGTTAGGATTGGCTTTCTTTAGATTTCCTCCTACCTCGATGGGCCTCAAGAAAACTGGAACACCAGTAGCTCTTTTTTTTTTTTGTAGGACACAACCGTGCAAGATGCCTGGTCCACATCCTCTGCGTGGTCACACAAAGAGGCATCGCTGGCTTGTTTTTCGCGTTGTATCTTGTTCGCAGGGCCGTACTCTGTTGTTGCCACTATAGGGGCCGCTTGACTTGCCGATGGCTCTGCAACAATCAGTGCAGCATGGAGCGAGGCTGATGGCGGCGATTCATGTCTGCGCGGATACGGCGCAGAGCACCTAGGAGGTCGCTTGACGTCGCTTGAGCTTCATGAAAACTTGCACAGCCCTCTGTGTGTACAGCGATATGAGATAGGAGCTGCTGCAAACGGAAGCAAGAAAACCAGTTTCTGAAGTGCTGCACTAGGGCTGCATATTAAATACCATCGGCCTGTGGGAAGGCCTATGTGGGCCAAATAGGACGATTTGTGAATGACCATGCCGCAAAACACGTGCGGTCAATAAAGGAAACAGGAGGTACACATCTAGCGCAACATTGTGCAGAATGTATGGTGTGTGGCAGAGGGGTAGAACGTTCGCCAGGTGAAAAGCGTTGCCTGCTGTGCAAGAAGTGTGCCCCACGAATGAGAGAGATAATGATTAAGGGAACGGGAAGAAATACTAATGCGCGAGAAATTTTGGAAGCATATTATATAAAAAAGAGGGGCGGGGGAATTGTGTGAGCTATACGCCGGGGAATATTTCGAAGACCGAGGTGTCTCATCTTGCATGTTTTGGTTCCCACTACATTCACCCTGTTTCTGCGTATGCCTTGGAAGCTGTATATTTGCCGACTAGTCGGCAAATGAAGTTAGATGAAGTTAGCGCCTTTCTTGCATTGCTTATGTTTTTGTCTGTGTTAATTCCTGTTATAAGGTCCTGTTTTAAACAAAAACATCCTTTGGGCTCGGAGCTTATTTAGATAAATAAATAAAGATACGCTGTCGGTGCTCTGCCTCCGCTGGGTGGGCTTTTTCAAGGCGTTGAAAATGTCCACCCAGCGCATTCGCTTTCAAGGCGTTGATGTTTACCCTAGTGAAAAAATTATACGCGGCATTCCAGATACAATGTATATGGTGCCATTTAAAGATGGACGAAAACGCGATTTTGTCATCGTGAAATACCGTGTGAGGCCTTCCAACATTTTCGGAACTGCTACAGGCTTACATATTTCCCAGTAACACACAAGTTTGGGGAATCGAATCAGATATCACAATCTTCTTTTCGATGGATGGCACAAATCCAGGTCCGCCATAGTTCGATATCATAAATCAAACAAGGAAGCGACACCTTCTAGGTTTGGTTTGGTTTGGTTTGTAATATTTGACGTCCCAAAGCGACTCAGGCTATGAGAGTCACTGTAGTGGAGTGCTTCGGAAATATCGACCACATGAGGATCTTTACCGTGCACTGACATCGAACAGCCCTCTGGCGCTTTGTGTTCCGCCGCCTGGAAAATTCGGCCGCCGAGGCCGGGATTCGATCCCACATCCCTGGAAACAGTAGTTGAGCGCCATAACCAGTGCGCTATCCTGACGGGGTCGGCACCTTTTCGTCTTTTCTTCAAGAGCCACTGCGCCAACCCATCACGCAACAGGCTAACAGCATCATTCGCAGAACGTAATGGCTTTACGAAAACAAGCGCATTCACATATTTGGACAAAGCTCTAATAAAGCCACCGCGAAGCGAAAAGCCTACAAGCACCACGCAACACATCCCTTTCCACGCAGAGAGCCGCCCGCTCCGCTATTCGCTAAAAAAAACAAAAAAATAAAAACGCCCCTCAGTCGAGGCCAGCATGCCGTGCCGCCACTCTGGAGAGCGTACCAAGCTCTCCAGTACAGTCACAGAGAAGTTTCATGACCAATGCTTATACGGTACTCAAGGACTATGCTTATACTAATTTTTGAAAAGAACTACTATATGTTGTTACTGCAAATAGTCTCCTGAATATAACAGAACTAAAACGCATAAAAAATGATCTATTAACTAAATATGGCACCGCGTGGTGGTTCAGTGGTGGGGTCGCAGTTTTTATGAATGAGCGTGAAAGCCTCCCTTCATAAAAACCGCGACCCATGCGTGAGCACCCAATCTCTTTTTGATCACGTCTATAAACTGCGGTACCTTAATCGTTAAGATTCAAGTTATCAAGTAGTGGGGCTGTCAGTACTGCTCATGCGTGCTCATGGTTGTAAATGGGGTATACATTTGTGCTCTTTCCAATAAAATCTTCAGTTGCTAGCCAGCGCTGGTCCCCATTGTTAAGCTCATTTTTGGTAAATTATGTATCAACTCGGTCAACTTGCCGTTTTATGGAAATAATATCCCCATACGCTTACGTCAATATATATATATATATATATATATATATATATATATATATATATATATATATATATATATATATATATATATATATATATATATATATATATATGTTTATAGAAGATATAGGTCGGCACCCCTCTGAACAGCTGTGTATATAATAGCACTGCCCTCTCGTCCCGCTACAAATGTTGTGGAGTCTCGATCTCAAACGTAGTATTTTGCTTTTTTTAAAACAGCCTGTATTCTAGCACATTGAGACACTGAAAAAAGGAACAGCAAGCAAAATAATATCTCTATTTCTGTGTTCAGAGTTGCAAAAAATTATAAAGGTTTTTTTTTTTGACAGTTTGTGTCCTACCCAGTATTGGATTTTGTTCTAAAAGAAAAATCTAATTATATATCGGCGAGAACACTCTCCGAGAAGCACGTGAAAAATAAAGTAGGGCGGTCAACATCCTAACAAGATATCTTTGCAAGTGAACTGTCCGCTTGGATGTGCTAGAGTTGTCATGAACCTTGATTAAATGTCACTCAAGTGGACTGACAGTAAACGCGCAAGCTCAAAAAAAGGGTTGGGATGGGTTTGGGGGCGATTAAAGGCGCACAATATCTTGGTAGCCGCTCGCCAGAGAGAACGAATCGCCCAAGCCGCATCATGCACGCTGCTGTTCTGCCGACCATCGTCCTTTCGTTACTTTCTTTCGCAGAGTCCAAGGCGCAGGGGAAGCTTCATCGTGATGTCCCTGACTTCATTGAGGTACGGTGCCGCTCCCTCACCTACTGCGATTCTTACAACTGCAAAGATACGACATTATGAAGCTGGTCGCCTTGGTGACAAAATGCATAAGCGTATGGAGCTCGTGCATTACTCTCAAAAGTGGATGGAATGGTTTACACGAAGCCGAAGCAGGCACCATGACGTGCATTCAAAGCTTGCCAAACCCGTCAACTCCAGAAAACATAGAGTAGAAAAAAATGCTCAGCAGTTTTTTGGAGACTACTAGGACTGCAGAGTTGGGCGGAGAAGCTATGGAAAGTGCCGGCCTCTTCAAGAGTAATGAATAACTGTATTTGGGTGAGAAATTCTAAATAACCGCGCGTATTCGTTTTTCTTCTCCTTTGTGCAGCAGCACGTTTTTGTTAAAGGGATACTAAAGACACCCAGTTATGCTACCAAAATCTAATAAACAGCATTTCGTGACATTGTCGTTGCATATCCAGCAGCACAAAATAGAATTACTGCAGAGATATTGTGATAAGAAGTTGAGTTTCTTTTTCCCGCCGGTCGAATTCAAACTGTTTTCTCCTACTACGTAGTAGGGTAGAATGACGCACACTATGACTCCGTGATTGCCGGCGCGGTCCACGGCGCCGAGCGGTGTACCATCCTTCAGGGACCAACATGGCAACAGCGCACTCGCAATCGAGCATCGGTTCACAATAAGTGACGGCCACAGCCGAAATAAATAAAACGATGAATAGAGTAATTTACCCAGAGATGAGCCCATGAAAAAAAAAAAATCACATGGCACTTGTAATGCATACTACTTACTACTGTACATGTTTTTCAAGCTTTTGCGCTCCTTCTTGCACTGCGAGCCCTCGGTCATCGCAACTCTTCCCAAAATGTTTACATACAAATAAGATTTATTTACCAGCAAAATAGTGTCGGCGCTTGTCAGTTTTGCAGCTTCGTCGCACTTATTTTCTTTGGAAGTTTGTGCCGCAGCTCCGTGTTCAGCAAAAATGGCGTCCACGGTAGCAGTGACGAATTTTTTGTCTTTACGCCCCCGTAAAGCGAGATACAAGGTTTTTCTTCCTGTCATTAGTTAACCATGTGCGCACAGATCGCAAAATTATATTATTGGGAGATTTTAATCGTGTTTGTAGGGATGAGGACCAATAAGTGTTATGTAAGAGATATGACCCCAGTGCTGCATTACTTGACGATTTGGCTTGTGAATATAATCTTGTGAATGTGGGGCAGGAAAAAGGCTGCAGTATTCATTTCACTCATTTTCAGCTTTCCTCTAATGCTTGCCTTGACAGAATTTGTTTCTGCAGACACGTTAGCAAATGTGTTTGGCTACTGGGTGTGGCCCATCTTCAGTGAAAATGGTATGGTGTCGCTTCAGGTAGGGAGGTACAGTCGGCACATACTTCACCCTCTGTAGGAGCTGTGGAAGATAAATATCTGTCTACTCTGAGATGAAATCTTTAAGCGTGCTATACCTACTTGTTTGAAAGGCATATGGTCACGCCATGATCTGTCAGTTTTTCAAAAAAATGAAACTTTTTAAACAGAAGACCAAAAAATTGACAATAGAAGCCTCTGAAGAATAGTAAGAATCGCGTTCCGGAAGAGATCTTTCGTGAGCTCGGGCGCACTCTAACTGAGCTACATAATCTACAGAGGGCTAGCCCGGGTGCCTTTGTTGAAGAACTTAATAACGTAAAAGCAGAGCTTCAACAATTTGCGATCAAAGGGGACCTGATAAGATCTAGGACTCGAAGGTTTCTTGACGAGCAACCTACACATTGGGCCCTGAGTGATGAAAGAGAGAATGCTCTTACGAAGAAAATATTGGAAGGTCAGTATGGTGATTGCACATACAGTGATGCTCGTAGTGTTCTTGCTGCTTTCTATGAATATTATCGAAAGCTGTTCGGCAGTTGTGAAAATCCAAATCAGGGTTGTGATTATAATTCCTAACTTGAGAACTTTCCTCTACTAGACGATGAGAAGTGGGCTGTAGTAGAGAGACCCCTCACTCTGGACGAAATTAAATCAGCCAGTTCAGGCCTTCAGAACAAAAAATCTCCTACCCCAGTTGGTATTACTAACGATTCTATAAAACATTTTCATCTTGCTTAACGCCCGTTTTGAAGGAAGTTTTCTAAGCATCTTATGATATGGGTTTCTTGCCTCCCACTTTCTATTCAGGCCACACAATATTAATTCCCAAAAGCAAAGATACTAAGTGGTTGACAACTGTTGAAGGATATCGCGCAGTTTCCCTCTGTATTGTTGATTACAAAATTTCTGCCAAGGTTCCTTGTTGCTGTCTGCAGCTGGTAATTATATACTTGATAGGTTTGCATCAAGTATGTGGTATCAGAAGGCGCAGTATTCAAACACACGTCTACACTGCACGTTCAGTAACCGAGACAGTGTCAGATTAGATGCGCCAAGTAGCTCAGATTCAAATTGACCTGGCGAAGGCGTTTGATAAAGTTCGGCACGATTTGTTGTTCGCGGTCTTGGAGCATACAAAGATTGGTGACGTTTTGCTCAAAGGCGCATGTTAAGCAATGTACAAGTAGTCGTGTTCTCTCAGCAATGAGACTTACTTGTTTGTTACAAGACCAAGTGATCTTTTTACACATTTGTTGTCGCAGCTGGTAGGCTGAATTGTTATTGAGCACACTATTAATTTGGTCCTTTTGTTCTTACGTCTTTAATGTAATTATTCTGTACTTTGTATGCCCCTCCTGCGTGGGCCGCAACGAGGCCTGCAGTATTGTATAAATAAACAAATTACGGGAGCGAAATATTGCGCTATGGATGTGACAGATACCCACTGAACAGCCCTGAACGTTAAGCGACACGTGCCCGTCATCCACTACAAAATCCCTCACTGAATTGTTCGGGAAGCAGCGGAACATTAAAGCCTTGGAAGCTAGGCTAGGCTATAGAAGCTAGACTGAGAAGCTAGCTCTGAAGGAGCTAGTCTCATGTATTTCGGGTCACACGCCGTTTTGGACTTGAGTCTTCTGCCATTATAGACTGCACGGGCACATAGCTGGCTGTGCAACCGCAGTGTTTACTGCTGCTGTTGGCAGACGTGTGCACGCACGTGACTAGCACGTTTAAATAACAGCACAAACACATGACAAAACAGTGTTGAGAAATTTCAAAACATGTTTTATTGCTTTGTTATTTTCTGTATCCATTCGCGGAGGTTTGAACTGGGATGATAACGGCTTAGAAGTGGTACATAATTGAATGATAGTCTGCTGGTGCTAACCAGGTGCATAGAAATAGCTAGGGCTGAAACAAAAATTTATGAATTCTTCCCGGGTGTAAACGACAACGTAAACAGGGAATACTTTTGGAAAATAATAAATATTGAACAGACCTCCTGTAATAAATATACCGAGATAATAAGGTATACATTGAAAGGGACAGTATAACAACGTAATCTATAGAGATACGTAAATGATTAAGACAAAGATGTCCTCTATCAGCAATATTGTTCATGTTTAATATGATAATTATGGCAAGAAGGCTGCCAGAGAGTAATTTGATTTTAATCTGCAGCATAGATTAGGCAGAAAGGTAGTAGAGCAGTGCCTCCCCAAGTTAGTGTTTTCGGACGATATTGTGCGGCTAGTAGACAGCGAAGAAGACAGTCAAATCAAGGTAATTCTTCTGGAGAAGAGGAGGAGCACTAGGCGTAATTATGCCGGATCTGGTGATATTGAATTGTTCACCCGATCAAGTGCTTATAATTCAAAACCATGAAATACCCAGAGTGCACAGTATAAATGCGAGTACGAATGAACAAAGAACGAACAGACATGGTAATGAGCGAGCAATATTTTATCACGAAATGGCGGAGATGTCCCGGGATTCGGAAACATAGGGCATTATAGAGATAAAGCAGGTATGAGGTGCTGAGCGGTATTTGGAATTGTTTTGGGCAGAGGTACAGTCGAGATTATAAAAAATCAGAGAGGTGTTGGAAGATTAGCACTTGGAACCCAAGAAAGCCATAAACGAGGCAGTGCCGAGTGGTATGGGCTGGTAATTTTTGTCTAATCTCGGGAAACTCAAGCTTAAATACTATATCAGAAACGCCTGAGGAAAATGGACAGTAACAAGTGGGCATCTAGAGTATATAAATACCTGCAAATGCTGACTCTAAATGCTGACCAGCTGACTCGAAATGGAAGAAAAGAACAAATAAAGAGAACTAGCCAGTAATTGCGAAGGGCACAAGGTCGGAGAAATAGAGTTAAAAAGGAGGTAAAAAACGTAGAAGGGAAAATTGGATGCTTTCTTTGGAAAAGAAGCAGAATGTAGAACTATATCAAAGCTGGAATAGACAGATCAAGAAGGAATCTTTGTTCGGTAAGTCAGAAGGCAGCTTCCCACTTTTTGGATCTACATCTGTGTGCCTTACAACACGGAACTGCACAAAGAAATATAATCAAGTAGATGACACTTTGGTAAATTCGTAGACGCAACTTGACATCTTACTCAAATGCGATGTTATCCGACCGGATCTCGATGCTTGCGCTGTCACTGTCTCTGAGGCCCTGGGATTTAGAGAGGCCAGTGGCCGGATAAATGAATCTGCGATGCAAGTTAGCAAAAACCGACTAGAGGATTGGCGGCTGAAAAGTAGAAAGATGACATAAGTGTGGATAAAAAAATTTAATAACTGAAAGCATGAAATAGGTTAGCGGCTTTAAGAGCTTTCGATGATAAAAAGAAGAAAAAAGCCGAGCTTGGAGGAAGCTGCCACAACCCCGTTTCAAAGGACATGCTCTTATAATACATCCATCATGTATTGACTTGGTGCTGCAGATGGTGATATTGAACCCAGATGCAGAGCTGTCGCACTTTGTGAATATAGGCTTCTCAACACCGGTATCACGGTGGCGCTATAGTGTCGCATATACGTGCATACCCTGTGTTTGTTAGCGTAATGATTGTGGCTTAGCAAGTGGGAACAGTGTCTGCGTGGGCAATTTGACCCGTAACGGGAGCCATTCGGGCTTTTCCTCATAACCTTATAGGCGAAGCTTAGATGTGCCTAATTATTTTACTTCTGCTCTCCTTCTCAGTTAGCTATCTTACTAACCGGTTTTCCACCCGCGTGGCAGCAGCAGATGCTAAATTCATGTGCTCCTTTAATTTCCAACTGCAGATGGCCAGAAGCTTCCGTAACCCTGTGGCCATATTTGCTTCGAGCGAGAATCAGGAGCTTGAGTGTCTCCGCGCAAGGCTCACCAGCATCAACGAAGAAGCGCGCACTGCCACCTATGTCTGGATGCTGAAGGGTGAACGAGGCAGCGAAAGGTCAGTGTTTGAGTCCATTAAAACTTCAAGTTGGGCTAGTTGGTAATTTCTTGTTGGAATCATTTTATAGCAGTAAAAACACGGACACAAAGAACCCGAAACAAAAGGGACACCCGCTAGTCCATGTCAACATGGAAACAGGAAGAAGAAACGAAAAGAGCTCAGCTTTATTCCCAACACCTTCGGCACTCAAGCTTTGCGAACGAGAACATTGTAATCAGTCCCTAGGGAGCAGCTGATACTGCCTTTTTGAGCAAGCAAAACTACACTTCACCTATTGTCGTGACGGCTAAATAACTAATTCTAGACAGGCAATTAGATAAGTGGCAGCCCTTCTCTTCGCTTCTGTTGCCCGACGCTAAATCAAAACATGGTGGTCGTCAGAAATACGTAACGAAAACAAACAAGGAGGAAATAATCATGCTTTTTGTGCCAATATTAAATTGGCCTAATTGTTTTGAAGACAGCTTTATTTCTGCATATAATGGGCGAACTTTTATGAAGACCGCAGGTAAGAAGCGTGTTGGTAACGCAATGGATGTTTTATATGCACCATAGTTTTCCACTAATGCATGTCTCCATCATATGCACCAGCCGCACGGCTTTTGATATTTGCTTTTCATCCGAGGCAGTACCGTAAAAATTAATACAAGCGATCCATCCAGCGCCGCCTTCTTTTGTGAACCATGTTATTTCATGAGACGAAACGATGAGACGAAACGATAGGTTTTTTTTCTTATTTCGCTAACTTGCCATAAGGCATACTATATAAAGTCATGCAAACCATTTTCTGCCAGAAACTGGAGCAGACTTTTGATTTTAGAGTTGTCCATTAGCCACTTGGAGAAATCCTCCTTCCTCATCGCCGACAGTCCAACTTTCTGAAGAATACGTGTCCTTGACGCCCTCGCCCCTGCAGAAGTTCACAGCAGGTGGCAAACATCCACCCCTGCAGCCGTTGTAGAACATTTCAGGCAACTGGTCGGTCATGTGTCTTGGGAGTCCCATCGACACTTAACCGACGGGATAAGGGCCGCCCCAGCCCTTAACTTTCAAGGGATACCTCCTCCAGTCTATTTAAGTCAATAGGGAGGGGGTAAGTGCACGGCGGGATGTAGGCACGTGTACTTTTCCGCAGAGAGATACTAGGGTGGAGACTACAGAGATGTAGCTACAGAGATGTAGAGATGTAGAAAGGTAGCTTGGCGGGTGGTGTATTAGTGTTTAAAATTTGATGTATAAGGTTATCAACTTTCCTTTGCTCAGCGTTCTGAACATTATCTCGTGTCTATTGTGTCTGGAAGCGTATCTTTGTTTGTTTATTAAGTGAATAGATCTCCTTTGTTACACGTAGTGCCTTGGTCACCCTTTTCAGTTGTTTTATGACAGCTAAGGAGTCGGTATAGATGTGGGCGTCTGTTATGGACTCTATTTTATTTATGGCTTTCATCGCATAGCGGATTGCATAAAGCTCCATCACAAGCAGGTTCGGATGTTCTGTTTCGTATTTATTAAAGAGCAGCTGCATCACTTTTCGGGAATATCGCGATATTCAAGCTTTCAAATCTACATATGCTCTAGGTAATGCATGCAAAGTTTTTTTTGCGCTAGCATTCAAACTGATGGCCTTATCGACGAATAAACCTCGAGCTTCTCCTCACCGCAATAAAGGTCTGCGGAGAAGTTCAGTGATGACGTAACGGACGGTACTGTTTCTAATGTTTGTTGCCTTCGCCCACGTCCTGCTGCACACTTTCTGATGGTACCAATCAACATTTCGAGAGCTTTGTTTTCGGCAGCCTTGTTTTCATTTCTTCAAACCAAGTGCGTCTATACAGAAAACGTACCGGCATCATCAATGACGTAATCATGCCTCACTCTGCAGTGCGGTGAAGCCCGATAGCCATGCAATTTTAATCGCTAATTGCGCCATTTTTTCAAATGCTAGCGCCAAGATATTTCGCATGCTTTAAGTACAAGCTATATTCATTCAACCGCTCGAAACGCATCGAAATCTAAAATCGGTGCATCTTCCCTTCAAGTACGTTTAACTCGTCGTGAGTCGGGCTGGCACCTGCTGTTCTGCTGCCATTTCCTATAGTCTACGCGTCTGTATATGTAATACAGGTTCCTGGGAGTACATCAACTAGAAGTTGAGACGCCGGTTTATCTTTACGACCTAGCTTAGTTGTTTTTTTTCGTCGTAATAGTTGTGAACTCCTATAGAGAGGGGTGATCCATTGTCGATGTTTGCCTCGTCACCGCATTGGTCAAGGCTGCCATGGGTATAACATATTTTCGATTTATATTCCTTGTTGCCTCTCGTTGTTCAATGAGTTCTGTCAGTGTGTTGAGCTGCGCATATTCCTGAACAATAGGGATTGGGGTATATTTTGGTAAAGCAGGGATTGTATGCATTTCGATTCTATTTATTTTTTCCAATTCTGCCCACTGTCGTTTCGCGAGTCTCTGGAACTGAGCTTGGTATAGTATCCTGGGCTGATACACCGATCGTAGAAGACGTCTTGCCATCTCCGTTCGAGTTTCTCCTCCTTTTGACGAAATACGTTTTATCAAATGCAACGGAGTCGCAGTTACGTTTTTCATCCATGAAGCCATTGTGTTGCTTTGCAACATTTATGAATATCTAGGCCAAGAACTCTCAACTCTTCCACTTCTTGTAATGCCTGATTTGCTATCTTTCGCGTAACTCTTTTCGTTTCCAATTCTTTTCTTTCATTTTTGTTTGCAACGTAAATGCAGCTGAACTTTTGGGGTGACAGCTCCAGACCTGCATTGCGGACGAACTCATCTAGAGTATTTAGGGCCCCTTGCAGAAAACAATTTTTTGTTTCAAGGCATTTATAAGTAGACCAAACTGTGACA
Source organism: Amblyomma maculatum (assembly GCF_055883805.1). Taxonomy (NCBI): domain Eukaryota; kingdom Metazoa; phylum Arthropoda; class Arachnida; order Ixodida; family Ixodidae; genus Amblyomma; species Amblyomma maculatum. Next base: position 411,739,639 of record NC_139344.1, read on the forward strand.
TCATCTGCGTAAATAATGAACTGCACCTCTGGTATTTCAGCCAATTATGTCAAAGCGATGAGTGCGATAATTAATACCAAAGGTGCTAAGGCTGACCCTTGCGGCATGCCTCTGTTTGATGTGTAATTGTCGATCTGCTGTCCATATATCCGGACAGAAAACGCCCTGTCCTTAAACACGTTATGCACAGCTTTTATGACCTGTAGAGGAATTCCAATACTTTCCATGTTGCTGAATATCTTGGCATGTAAATGTTATTTTACGCTTTTGCCACATCGGTAGCCACCGCGGTGCATACAAGGTGGCTATGAGGCGACACATGTACGACCTCTTCGGCTAGTATAGCCAATCCAAATTCTGTGCCAAGGCTTGTTCGCAATCCCAATTGTCGAGCGTGGTATTTGTTGCGATTTTCCAACCACCATGACAGACGGGTTAAGGAACTCCCGGAAACTCCGGCACAGTAGACGGGCGTTTTACCACTGCACCACCCCGGCGGGGCACCCGGGTTCGTTCCCGACCTCGGCGTCTGCGTTTCGATGGAGGCGAAAAGAAGAGGCGTCCGTGTGCTGTGCGATTTCAGCGCACGTTAAAGGTCCCCAGGTGGTCGAAGTTACTCCGTAGCTCTCTACAAGGGCTCCTCTTTCTCTCTTTCCACGTTTCTTATGGCGCGGTTTAGTTGTCCACAGGAAACAAGTGAGGCAGTTACCGCGCCTTTTCCTTCCTATAAATCAATGTTTTTTTTATATCGCACAGCGCACGGACGCCTCTTGACCGCTCCCATTCAAACCCAGCCGCCGATGGTCGGACATAATAACCACTGCGCCACCATGATGAGGCCTTGTGGTTTTTTCCGTGGCATTTTTGCGGACGGCACCATGACGACTAATGGGAGTTGGAAATGTAGCCGTTAAAGGCATTAATACCCAGAAATGTGGCGCAACGAACACAATCACATGCGAAGAGACAACGCACGCGCACTGTCTCTTCGCATGTGGTTGTGTTTGTTGCGCCACATTTCTGGGTATTATGCCGCACCAATCTGCCCCTCAAGCTGTTATTTAAAGGAATTAAAACCGCTGGGTTCCCACCGGTATCAGGAACCGAGCCTAATACCTCTGGAATGCGAGTCGGAGGCTTCGGTGGCAATTTAGGTTGTGAGCACTCTGTGACTGGAGTATTTCAATAAGACAGAGCCTTACAGGGCATCTTAACGCGATTTCTCAGTGTATGCATGACGGCATGCATTACGCTTTTTTGTGCATACACTGCCGTTTTCGACCACAGCTGTAAAACCTTCAGCCTAGGTTGGTTGGTTGGTTCATAGGAAGGGAAAGGCGCAGTCTCTGTCACAGTTGCTGTGTGGACACCTCAACCGCGCCGTAAGGGAAGGGAGAAAGGTGGGAGTGAAAGTGGAAAGAGAGAAAAGGGAGCCGTAGTGCAGGGCTACGGAGTAATTTCGACCACCTGGGGATCTTTATTGTGCGATGTTGATAAACAGCCGCAGCACTGGTCTGGGACATGGACCCTCTGGCTGCCTGGAAACGTGAAGCAAACTCCTTGCACTGTTTCGGCGAATGACAAAACACCTGGTTCCGCGTAAATGAAAGGCGTGCGAGCGCCGCCGTTCCCCGCACAGTAGCTGCGGTGGCGAGCTGTGCGGTAGGTCACGTAGGTTCCGGACACACATCCAGTTGAAAGTCAAATTTTCTGCGCCGATGACCTTGGTTCGACAAGAATAGTAAAGATTTCGCTATAAAACCCTTCAGCACCAAGTTCCTGACTTTTCACACAGCCAGACGCTTCGGCCCAAATTTCTTTGAAAACGACTCATTCAACCTTGTCAACTCTGAGACGTGCCAGAGATAGCTTTTTTCAAAGCAGCCGTCGTCTCCATCCGGCTGCGCCTTAACGGCGGGGCTGATGTTCTTTGAGCATCACATGTTGCAGTTCGTCCCATAGATGTAACACTTGCACAGGAGTGCTCCTTCGGACAGCACACATTGCGCGTTTGCTTTGCGGCTGCTTTTCTCATAAACTGTCTTGCCGTCTACCAGCCTTTCAGGCGCTAACTTCACAGGGCAGTCGTGTGCGTTCAGTAGGCGATCAATGCTACTTTCGCGAATTGCCAATTACAGCAATTCTTCCAATGCCTGTTTTACCTGTGTCTATGCGTATGGAGGGTTCTTGTCGCGAGTATTTTTGATAGCTGATACAACCTCATGACCAACTTTCTTGAACGCCTTTCTATCGTTCGCTGCAACTGACCTGACTCTATATATCAATACTTAGCGTGTTTGCTATTTTCGGCACGCATCCTTCATGCATAGACACATTTCGAATTTAGCCTCCTCCCTGTCCCCTCGGTGTTAGGTGACTGGTTTTTTCATGGCACATTTTGAGGCTTGGACGGCGGTCCCCGCTTTCGGTATTCAATTAGAATGCCTAAAAAACTGCCCGCAGCCTTCAATGGAGCAAACACAAGTGGGATAATAGATATTACATAAAAAAAGAAGAAAAAGACAAGCAGTAACAACTGTTCCTCATCTACAATCAAGCACTACAACTCTGCTACTCTGCATATGCAGACGAACATCCGGAAATATGCAACGGTGGTGGTAAATGCGCCATTCGCTTTTTTGTAGTCTGGCACGAGCATTTATAAGATTTATGTAGCATTACGTTGAAAACATTAAGAGATGACATGTCATATGCAGAGACAAGTAGTTGCATTTGCATAAAAGACAGTTTATTTCACTGATATCTGATAATGAGTACGGAACCCTCTGCTATCCTCCATTCGCTAAGTTTTTTCCTTCGTTTCATTTATTTTGAAATGATTATAATGTTCATTTTCAGCATGTTGGTTGAATTGGTTGACACCAAGATCAAAAGCAGCTGGCTATTGAATTAATTGCATTGATAAAAGGAATAGTTTCATTTGCGCTCGCACTGTTCCAGTTTGCCTTCTTAAACCCCCTGAAGCTTAGGTGAATTGTTCTGCACTTCAATTTCCTAGCGTGCATATTGATCAGTTGCCTCCGAAAAGTTTTATTGGTAATTGGAACAAAATCAATAGAGTGTCAGACATGGTGTCAGTTTATTAGGCGCTCGTACTAGCCTGATCACACCCACCTTTCTTTCTTTGTTGCCACTTTCTGTCTTGCGACTGTGCTGCTGAAGATGCTCTGGTTATGGAAATCATAGCCTTGCTGTAGAAGGCTTTCAGGCGCGAAGCAGCGAACGGTAGAAAAGTTTTGTGCCTGGGCGCTCGTAGAAGTATTGAATTTTGTTCTTGTTTCGTTTAAAAGGTTAACGTTGTGTGCAGGTTGCTACAAGCGTGTTTTTTACAACCCTAGAAGCTCACAATAATTTGTCTTTTTACTTAGGAAACCCGTACGCTACGACATCAGTACAGGAAACAAGTCCAATCAAGTCCACTTCACCCAAAAAGGTATGAAAACATTCTAGAGGGCACTTTGGACAACTAAAGTGCGAGAGGCGAAAGCCTTTACAGCGCGGTGGATCGCAGCCCTCCACTACGACACCTCTATATCTCTCTCTTCTTACACTCCTACCTTCCTCCCTTCCTTTAGGGCGTGGTACATGTGTCTGCGGGGAATTGTGACAGATAGTGCGCCTTTTCTATCTTGTAAATCAATTTCAAACAGCGCTACCCCGCCGGGGTGGCGCAGTGGTTACGACGCTCGACTACTGTTCCCAAGGACGCGGGATCGAATCCCGGCCTCGGCGGCAGCTTTTCGGTGGAGGCGAAAAGCAAGGCGTCCGTGTGCTGTGCGATGTCAGTGCACGTTAAGGAACCCCAGGTGGTCGAAATTTCCGGAGTCCTCCACTACGGCGTCTCTCATAGCCTGAGTTGCTTTGGGACGTTAAACCCCACGAACCAACCAACCAAACAGCGCTGATGCCTGCTGTACTAACGCCTCCTAGAAAACTCGGTCTGCTTCTGTTTGCGGTGTGTTATGGCGTTCGAGGAGGCGGCAAATAAAAGGCACCGCACGGACGCCTGGATCAAACGCTGGGCGGGGTCAACTTCGTACATGCGTGAATGAATGAAAACTTTATTTCCATCGAAAAGGAGCCCTTCATCTCCCTCTCCGAACACGCAGGCCGGAGGGTGGATCAGGAGAAGGCCCCGCAGTCTGTCAGGTGAGGTTACAAAAACTAGCTCTTCACGGCCTCAGCCGCCAGGCGGGTCGCATGCCGCTGAACGGTGGGATCTCCGCTCCGCAGCCAAACCTCCCATGCTTTCTCTACTGTCAATATAAATGCCGGCGCGTTCCCATATTATATGATCTAGTGTCTTTTTTTGACCGCAATTTTTACATTTTGAATCTTCTTCCTCCTCGGTCTGTGTTAAGAAAACCCATACCGGGCATATGTAGTTGCGGCTTCTAATCGCCTCCAGACGCGAGCTTCATGGTTAGTGAGAAACCAAACAGGGGGGGGGGGTAGACATTTCGATATAGTTTGTGATTCCCGGTGGTAGAGATCTCGGGCCAGCAGGTACGCAGCTTCGTCGCCAGAGGCAGACCGGTGTGCTATCCGCATAATAGATATGGTTCTAGTAGAGATTTCTGAGACGAATCTTTTTGGCCTCCTTTGAGACACTTTCTTTTGCAAAATTCCAAACAGCCTTTTTGCTGTCGCTGATTATAGTTTTGGCCAGTCTGCCGGTGCATGCGAGCGCTATTGCAATCTCTTCAGCTGTGCTAAAGTCACGGGTGCGGGTTGGGGCCGCAATTTTAGGTGCATCTTCTCCATTTACTACTGCTAAGACGGTTGCTCCGTATCGTCCGCATGATGCGTCTGCATAATCAACTTCCTCGACTGCTTTGTGTTCCATTCTTTAATGATGGTTTTGGTCTGTGTTCTTTGCGTTCTTTAATAATAATTAATAATTGGTTCACAGGAAGGGAAAGGCGCAGGATCTGTCACACACTTGTCTGTGCACACCTAAACCGCACCTAAGGGAAGGGAGGAATGTGGGAGTTTTCGTTGTAGTCTGGGTGCATGTTTCGAAATAAGCGCCCCGCCGGGGTGGTGCAGTGGTAAGACGCCCGACTACTGTGTCGGAGTACCCGAGTTCGAACCCGACCTCGGCGGCTGCGTTTCGATGGAGGCGAAACGAAGAGGCGTCCGTGTGCTGTGCGATGTCAGCGCACGTTAAAGATCCCCAGGTGGTCTAAATTACTCCGTAGCCCTCCACTACGACTCCTCTTTCTCTCTTTCCACTTTCACTCCCACCTTCCTCTCTTCCCTTACGGCACGGTTGCGGTGTCAGCAGAAAACAAGTGAGACAGTTATCGTGCCTTTCTCTTCCTATAAATAAATCAGTTTTTTTTCGAGGTAAGCGTGGTACAAATATGTGTTCCCTTATGTTGGGCGGGAGGGACGTTTTGCGTGGGGGGGGGGGGGGGGGGGGTTATGCAGTGGTAAGACGCCCGACTACTGTGCCGGAGTACCCGGGTTAGCACCCGACCTCGGCGACTGCGTTTCGATGGAGGCGAAATGAAGAGGCGTCGTGTGCTCTGCGATGTCAGCGCACGATAAAGATCCCCAGGTGGTCGAAATTACTCCGTAGCCCTCCACTACGGCTCCTTTTTCTCTCTTTCCACTTTCATTCCCACCTTCCTCCCTCCCCTTACGGCGCGTTTGAGGTGTCCACAGAAAACAAGTGAGACAGTTACCGCGCCTTTCCCTTCCTATAAATCAATCATTTTGTCTTTAGGCCTTGGTCTCAGTGTAGTCCAATCAAATCTAGGATGATTCTGCCTGTCTCCGTCTCACTTAATCTTTCCAGTTGAGCGAATATGGCTGCTTCATTGAGCTCTTGCCATGTATTATGAATTCCTGTCTTTTCCAGCTCCTCTTTTGATTTTAGTTTGGGAGGCCCAGTGCGCGTTTTGCGCGTTTTTGAATTATGACATCGATTATTTCACGTTCTGTCTTTTTAATACTGAGAAAATGTGTGGCATAACATACGCGACTGATGACGTAGGCCTGTATCATTCTTAGTAGACTGCGCTCCTTAAAACCGTGTCCTCTAAGCGCTTTCTTCTCAATATAGCGCGTTACTTGAGCTGCGTAGTTCTCTTTTTGATGGTGTTTGTGTTCTGCCCTCTTGCTTGGAGGATCATTCCTAAGATTCTAATTTACCCTATTTGTACGACCGTGGCGTTTTCGACATTTGTTTTATATCTGCTTTATTTTCCTTATTTTTGGATTTGACTTGTGCGAGGAGCAGGATAGACCGCGTTCCGCAACGTAGTCAGTCATTTTATGTGCGGCAGCCTGGAGTTCGTTCTCTATCTCTGCGTCGCTACCTTTATTTATTCAGTGATTGATGTAATCTGCGTTAACGTTAAATTTTAAGTCCGCATTTGCTTTAGTAGTGGTGGTAGCCCCCTCATAGCAATATTAAATAGAAAGCGAGACGAGACAGATCCCTTTGGCGTTCCCGTGTTACCCAAGGTGACTGTGGGTGATCTGGCACTTTGAAAAATCATCGGGACTTCTTTGTTTGTGAGGAAGTCCTTGATAGAGTTATAGGTTCTGATTCCAACTCCAATCTCTTGGAGACCTTCGAGCACTGCATTATGCTTGACATTGTCGAAGGCTTTGGTTAGGTCCAGTCCGAGAAAAGTCTTTGTATCCGAAGATTCATGTGTTACAACATCGTATCTAAGTCTGAGATTCACGTCCTCTGCGCTTAGTCCCGGCCTGAAGCCCACCATTTTGTGTGGACAGATGCCCTTGCTCTAAGTATTTGGTAAGCCTTGTCTGAATAACGCTCCATTAACATGCCCACGCACGATGTCAGTGATAAGGGTCGTAGGTTTTCTAATTTTGGTGGCTTCCCCGGTTAGGGTATGATGACTACACTGGCATTTTTTAATGCCTGCAGTAGTTGTCCAGTCTCCCATATTGCATTCATGTATTCTGTCAGGGCTGTGATTGACTCGTCGTCTAGATTTCTGAGAATCTTGTTCGTGATCCCGTCAGGTCCTGGGGCCGATCTTGTTTTTAATTCAATAATCTCAGCCCGCACTTCATTTAGCCCTAGTTATGGGTGTGTATAAGTCCAGGTTAGGCTCCCCTTATATGCTGGTAGCGTTTCGATTTCCGTTTGTCCGATGTAGATTTCGAGTAATTTACTCATCCACTGTTAATCCGAGCCTTCGAAGGCACGCTTAACAAACGTTTGATTTAGGTTGGCTTGTAGTTTAGATTTGTCCGGATCGAGCATGTGTCTTAGAATGTTCCATACTTTGTACAGGGTCATGCCTTTAAATTTCATCACATTTGCTACACCAGTTCTGTTCGTTTAGTTCGCTCGCGTATATCTCTATTTGTTTACTTAGCCTAGATCCTGTTTCTGCCTCCACATGTTTAGGAATTTGTTATCGATACTGGCCGGCACATCTTCGCCTTCTAATGTGACATGCTTTCTCCGCGTGTTTCTTTAGGGGCTGGATCAGCTTCGTATATGCATGCATCGCATGCATCGCATTCATGCATCCACGCATGCATGGGGACGTCATGACCTGCCTTGACGGTAAATCTCGCGCCCCTTGTCGAACGCAACCAGTATTATATTGAACGCATCAAAGCGACCGGCGTTCTATAATTTATTTAGAGGAAAGGAATCACGCAGTATCTGTCCCTCGCAGAATGCCGCTGTCATCCTCACGGTAGACGAGGGGAATTATGAAGAGCGTTTCACGAGCCGGGTGTTACATCGTGTTCCAAAGCCACTAACTGATGATGACATTAATTCTTGTACATTGCCTTGTGCGTCTTTTTTTTATGCTTTGATGGGATTTTCTTTTTGCGTCATGTCGTTTGCCAAAGCCAGGGAATAAAAAAAAATCCGGGCTGTGGCTCAGTTGGTAAAGCGCTTGGCTGGGGATCCAAGGGACGGAGGTTCGATTCCCGGTGGAGACAAGGTTTATTAACTTTTTTTTAATTCTCGCTCTCGAAAGCGTCACACTCTCTGCCAACAGCCCTGCCGACAGCTTCTGCCGGCAGCTCCAGCTGACATCGATGAGAGCTTAAAGGCTTCCGCCTTGATACGGTGTGTATAAATCGCAGTAGACACGCACTCACTGAAGTTGACCTTATTCGAGCCTTGAGGTTTACCCTGTGCCAGTGAAAATTTCTTATTGTGTGACATCTGAAAACAGCACGTAAAGCATTGCAGTTTGTGTTCAAGGTAAGAAGGTCGCCTTGGTAGGGTTTGGACACAAGCACCTCGTGTTTAGAATCATGTGTGAAACCTATGGAGGCATGGCGGCGTGCATAGTAATATGATTTTTCCTATAAATTGAATCCTATAACAGAGACGAATATTTATTACATATTATGTAAGATACTCAGGAACAATAGTAAAAGCGGCGGTCAATGACTATTGACATAGGCGCAAGCTCCTGGCACTTAAGAACGTCACAGAGGCATTGGTTATTTAAGCTAATGTAAAAAATACCATCCCCTTTAAACAGCTAATTTGCTCGATATGGGATTTAGAGGGCTAAGTGAAGGTTCATGACAATATCACAAATATTGCATGTCTGTTAACACCGCATATATTAGTACCAACCAAACTGTTTAAAAAGATAGGGACAAGAATAAATCCTATCTGAATACGTGTAAAACTGCCCGCTCCCCTCCTCCCGACGCTTGAGTGGGCCAGAGTGCATTCGGCTGCCTCGCTTCGCTCAGTTGCAGCAACCAGAGGTTGGTGTGTGAATACTGGCGAATTGATCAGGGTAGGAGTGTCTACGACGCTTGCTTACTTTGGATTTTAACCTGAGCGCCGCAGGAGCCAGTAATGGCAAGTTGAATTTCCTGGGACTTCACAGTGCACTGCAGCAGCAATGTGAGCGTAGCGTACCGCTTCGCGCGCAGCCCGTTGGCTGTTACACAGGCAGCGCCGGAGGGGTCTGGGCTGGGCGTGCGAAATCCGGTTTGAAAAAGCTACCAAATTTAAATTACCCTCTTTGGAAAGGGCGCCTCACCTAGCCACAAAGGGGTCGGTTTCCGTTGCCGAAGTGAATGGGTCCTAGGGTATTCCTGGCGGCTTGGGTGCACCTATCTAGGGTGTCGATGAATTAGCCCTTACACTCGATAAAGAGTGAACTTTGGAGGCAAAGGAGCCAAACTGTGGTAAGTAAACCTGAATCTTGGAAACAGGTTGATGAAAATTAAAGGTATGCAGACGGCTAGTACGGAACGGTGCAAAACCACTTAATAGCACGTCTGAAAGGTGCTAGCAACTTGTAACAGTGCGGGAACGGTGCCTCGACCGCTAGTACGGAACAGTGCTAAAGCTTTTAGTACTACTGTGAACAGGCCTAGCAACTAGAAAGCGCACGCGAAGGTTCTGAAACGCCGATGATCATTAGAAATGGTAAATACTTCAGTGAAAATTGGATGTCGTCACGAGAAAGAGCTCAGAGGCCCAGCCAAGGTCGCACATTCGCCTAAGGCGAGTGCTCGCCCTCTACGGAAGAGCAAACGAGAGCTTGACTCAATTTGAGTAGCTGAACAGATTCCATGCTGCCCCATCCTTCCCAGTTCCGGCCATAACTCCTTCCCAAGACTCCAAACAAATACTTATATTTGAATATTTGAACCCTTCCAGCTAATTCGTAGTCAAGATTATGGTGTCCCTCCGGGGCCACTCCTGCGGCTTTGCGTCGGTGTTGCTGCTTTTCTCTCTATTTTGTTCTACTTGCGGGATTTTCTACCTTAGGATATTGAAAAACACATTGTCATACGGGATAAAAGCCTTTAATTTTCTTATTGTACCGCGCCCGATATACTTCGCTGGTGCGATTAGAAGCTCATTACCCTCAACAATATGCTCAAAAGGACAGCTAACTAATATACAGTTCGCTTGCTTGACGGCGTTAATAGAGTATCAATATGTAAAAAGGTATTGGTTGTGTCAGATAAGCTCGCGTGCTTTTCACAGGCATTTGACATGAAAATTAAACCGAAAATGGCATGCCGCCATCTTCTCTAGACAGATGTTCACCGCTTGGAATCTTTTAGTAAAATATGCCGGCAGTATATAAATGACGATGGTGCAAGATCTTTCACAGAAGAAATCATTCGGGATTTTCATGCAGTTGATGGAGAGCTTTAACCGACCATGTTATTTCTCCTTTGCATGTTTAACTGTGTTAGTGTTCCTGTCCATGCAACAAACTACTTTCGCCATTTGCCTGTTTCTAGGTCACTTCCTCATATATTGAGCGAAAGTTTGAATTACACCCCCCTTAAGAATTTTATGCCACAGGTCTGTGACCCAAGTTTGCGACCTGGATACCAAGAAGTTTTGTTAAAACTGCGCAGAAGCTAGCCGTGTACTCACACATTTGCAGTAGTTTCATTGTAACGTCACCGCCAGTGTGCTCGTAACGTGCATTCCCAGTGCTGCTGTACTGTTTTTAAGAAGAAACCATTTTAGGCTCATGGTGTATATATCACGCAAGCGAGATGTGTCAGAAAGATTCTGAGAGATTTCGCGAGGTGCGTCAGCAAGAGTTCGGATAGGCACTGATGTCTACATAATTTCCCCGGTAGCGATATCGCAATAGCTTCTGATGATGAAGCCAAAGAAAGGAAGGTAATAAAAATTATTAATTTGATACATACTCCTAGCCTCCATGCGGAGACTGCTGAAGATCTGGGCACAAACTTAAAACAGAAAAGAACAGGAATATTAACAATACACATTGTCTAATTTTTATATAAGTGTATATGGCAGTGTGGAACAAGAAATATAAAAGAGGCGAATGATATTATGCAATAGATCCCTGTGAAGACACATGTCTCACAATATTTGCAAAAGGTCAGACTACATATATTTAGGGTACTCAAGAAACGTTTGCCAGCCGTGACCTCAAACTATGTAATCATGAGCAAGTAAGCACTTCATCGGTTAAATCATTCCATTCGAGGACCGCCAGGGGAAAATAGACAACATAAACGTGTAGCTGTTTGCTCGATACTCGACTAAATGCTTTTAATATTGCGTTCTTTCGTTTGTATGTGGTGACAAGAAATGTATCACGGTAAAATTTAAGGGCAAAAATTAGAAGATAAATTAATTTCAGTATAGTGTATGTTTTGCTCGGGGGTTAAAAGTGCTACGACCAGCCTATCTATATTATAATGAGTACACAAGCACGCAAGTTAGAGAATGAGAACAGGTATACAGAAGAGAACAAAAAAAAAAAAGGAGGAAATGCTCTCAATATTATAAGCTCTTTAGTGACGCTAAGTGCAATCCTGTAACAGTTTTCAATTCAGGCTCCAGGGGTATCAAGGGCACAGTGCCTCTTGTTACCCCTAAGATGTCCTACAATTACGTGAAAGTGAAAGATGGCAGGAAGGTCACAGATCCTTATGCGTGATAACTTCAATAACAATTAAAATGTTCTCGATGGTTAATACGTCGCCTGGTGTTTCTACTAGAAATTAAGGTTTAACATTCATGACAAAATTCTTGTCAAAGGAATGTATGGGTGGCTCTTTTGTTGGGCGAGTGTCAAAAGGAGGTTGGTGGTTGTGGCTAGGCTATTCTTCGAATATCGAGGTATGAGGCAGGGGGTGGCTAGGAGGTGCTGCTAAAGGAGGGTTGCTATGCTGCTATCTCTGCCACTGCGTTTATTTACTCCTTGCTTCACATTTACGGCGAGAACTGTTGTAAGGAGCCGACATTCTGCTTTCAAGCTTAAGAAGTTGGCATATTTGGAAGGTGACTGGAGGTGCTGTCACCAGCGCGGGCTTAAGAGGAAGCACTTTGAAAGGCCAGAGGCAGCCCAGGGGTAGTACAGTCAGCCGCTGTCCGTCAGGGAATACACCCACGCACGCATGCAGAGATCGCCGAGAGCTTTTTCGTCTAAGGGGGCTCATTCATAACTGCCACCGTGGCCCTCGTTAATGCTAGGAGGGCAAATGTTCCTTTCGGTGATATCCGATACGAGATGATAGCGGCTTTTGAGGAGGCTCATTGAAGACGATGCAGACGCAGATAAGAAGACGTATATTTTCTTCTCGTTGTTACAAGATGCCGCAGCGTATAGGTCATGCCGCTCACAGCACATTCAAGGCTTCAAGCAGTTATAACCAGGCCGACCGTGCGCGACTGCCCGTAAATACTCGGAGCCCTCGGACAACCGCGGGAGCCTCAAACTACGTGGCTGTTGACAGCCGCAATTCTGCTCAAACTCAAATTCTAACATCAACGGAAATCACGTTGTATAATTATACGACCCGCGAAGGTTTTCTTGTTTTCAGTGACAGACATCTGACACGCTCTGGTGTCACCAGAGGGGAGTTGCACCGCAACACGTGATATTAACGCTGGCAAGGGTTCCTAGAAGCATCAACGTTTTGGAAAGCAGCAGAAATGTACAAAATCCGCGGGAATGCATTCCCACACTCCTGAGGCTCTGTGTCAAAAGCAGCAGGGCTATTGTACAAGTCACAGTGCCGCGCAAACACTACAGCAGCGTAGCAGAGGAGTCTGTCCGCAGCAGCTACTCGGTTTCACATTAAATTTGGACATTTTTGTGTTCTTGGATGGTTTGCATTTGCAGCAAGTCAAACCAAATAGGACCGAAACAAGAGGGGAAGAAAAAGAGAGGAAGCATTAGAAAAGACACTAGGTTTTTAGGATTGGTTGTGAGAAAAAATAACAGGAAAGTTTACAGGCTAAAAAAGCAGCGATTGGCGCCTCGCTGAATGCATGCCGTAGCATCGTTTACTCCCTTTTGCTGATTCGTGTACCTCCATTGGATGGATTCCGTGTGGAGGGCGAAGATTGGTGATTTTGTGCTGGATGCGACGAGTGGATAGGAGTAAAGTTCAGGATGGCTGTTTAGGAGGTGAAAATGAGCAAGACAGTTGAGGCGGTGTATCTACGATGGTAGAGAATGGAGTGAGCAACCAATGGCTAGTGGTTTACGGCGGGAAGAGTGCTGTTGACAGGCGTAGCTGAGTCGCAATATCGCCGCAATTGAAGGGCCGCAGTTTTAACACCAAACAGGTTTGCAACAGGTATGTAGCGACCTATTTGATTTGTGATCAGTGAATTCGCGTGCAGCTTCCCAAATTTATCGCTATTTGCACTCCCGACTTAAATGTAAACTGTAATCGCACTTGTTTCGTTCCGACAGGATCGCCAGAAGTGTACACCGCCACTGTCGCCTATACAGATTACAAGGACTGCTTCGTTGTGGAGTTTGGAGGCTCTTTCTACGGAGGACGTGAGTCGTATTTCAAGTACTTTTCCACGGTGGTGATGGTATAAAAATAATGTGATCGACAAAGAGGGATCTTGAGCGGCATATTATTTGAAACAGAGTTTGCTGTTTTGGAGTACTCATCTAAGGCTTCCATTCCCAAACTGCGCTTCGGCGCAGTCAGCGTACCCAGCCACCTGTCACATGCGGCACATAATTATATCAGAGTTGCAGAGGGGGTAGGTGGGAATCAACTTCTCATGTTTTGTGGAGTGGGAACATGGAGCGGGCGACGGCTTAGCTGCTTGGGTTTCGCAGCGAGAGGCAAGAAATGTGCTGACAGAATGGGGCTGCCCCAGAAAAAAATCGTAGGCTGAGGACCACGGAAGAAGGTTATGATGTCAAAGGATGAAGAGTGCGCAACATGAAGGGGGAATGCAACAATGCAGCCCTCAAAATGGTGAGAATGAAAGGCGTAAGAATGAGAACCTGCTGAAGAGTGAGGAATGCAACGGCGATAAAGGGAAATGTAGAAACGTAGGCCGAAAAAAAGAGGACAGATGGCGTTTGGTAGAAGGATCGTTTTAAGCTTCTGGCGGTTCCTGCATAGCATTGAAGTTATTGAGTTGAGGCTCATTTTATATGCAAAAATGCTTCTTAATTTTAGTGGCCGCCATTGCGTGTGAAAAATCGAAAGCATGGCTTTGTCATTAGGGAGTTCACGATATGGATTGCACTCATCGAGGTGGCATATGTGAGTTATTCAAGATACATCACGGGAGGAATTTTTGGGTGCAGAGCACAGTTTGAGCAGTGCATGCTTTAAGAAGTGGCTATAATGCGATTAGATATGCCTTCTGTCTTGCGCTACGCTGTCGCAAAGCTCAGCAACATTTATGTAACAGCAGTAGGGTCCCTTGATACAGCTTCTTGCTGAACTAGTTTCTTTAGTCTCCATAAAAAGCTTTACGGTGTCTTTTTCGGCTTCACTCTTTTCCGTTTTAAATGATCTTTTTAAACAGCAGAGGACTTCCCAGCGTGTGATCGCCAATAGATCTGCGCAATTTTACAGATGCCAGTTTTCTATGGCTAGTAACCTGCCAGGGTTTTCTTAATAAAGTTAAAGAAAGAATTTGTTAAACAGGGAGAAGATATTATATCGTAGATGCGATGAAGTAAGTTAATCATGCATGTCCAAAGTGCATAACACCCGTGTATTAAGCACGAATTTGGTGGTATCTCACTGAAGTGATGTAGACTTCAAGAAAAGGTACCCGTAATAGATGGTGGCAGAGACAGTTTAGATAAGAAAACGTGTTTTTCCTAGAAATTGCATAGTACTAGGTAACTGACGCAGATCTATTGAGCATGCTTTTTGGGAAAGATGGTAAATGTGCTTTTATGCTAATAGGCCCTACTTTAATTTTAAATACTCAGGAATGATAATCGAGGCTACTGCTTGTCGAAAACGGAAAGTTGCGTGTTAAACGCTTTCGGCAATCAAACAGAACAAATTCCTTTTTTAATTTCCTAACAAGTATTTTTTACGGCTGCTTGCAGAATGCATGATGTGGGTGAGAAAAGAAGTGGAAGATTACGTTCCTCAGACTTGCATTGACCAGTTCGAAGACATCTGCGACAAGGACGTTTCACTGTATAACCACGACCTGTGCCAAGATGATGACGATGAATACGAGGAGGCGGATGTGGAGAAGCCTTTCGTGTAAAAGCGCAAAAAGCAGTGTAAATATATTGTGACAATCTTTCGCCAAATAAATATTTCCTGTGGTGTGGGTCACCGCTCTCGGCGTCACGGGTGTTAAGCCTAAAATTGTTGGTTAAGACCGCTGCCAGCTGGTAGCATTCCAGTAATATGAAGCCATGTTACAAGATCACACGAGATGAACAACTTGGCAGGCACTACCGACACAGACATAGGAGCGTGATATGAAAATGTGGGCTTGGAGTCAGCTTTGCAACTTTATTTTGACAAGCTGCCCATGGACCAAGATGACACGCTCATGCGGTTTGAATAAAGTGGAGTTTTAGATCTATGTAAAGTGTTCTTGAGCTGATGGGGTATCTTAAGACTGAGTGTTAATTAGTATATGTAATATATTAGAGGAACGAAGTATCGGATATCTAACAAGTGGGTAGCAGAATGCGGGTGCGTGAAGCAGGCTGGCAATTTTCGTTACGGTGATCCGAATAGAAAACACAATAGGTCTTCCTATCTGTAGGACATATACAATTCATGCTAAAAAAGAAAAAAAAATTACGTTAAGAGCATTACGTCCACACTGGAGAAACTAGAGTCATCCAGGGTCATCTCTGCGGTCACGAACTCCAATACGGAGAATAATTATGGTAGGACGATAGTTCTCCCTATGGGTTTGCAACATTTTTTCTTGCTCATGACAATGCTTAATTCTTTAAAAACGGAGATTCTTTAAAAAAAGACCCTTCTGACTTTGTAACCTTGCTGGAAGGGCTAACAGTACTTCGAAATAGTAGATTAAGAGGGACCGCAAAGGACAGGTGCTGTCAGATTGTGAATAGAAAATTACCAACTATCCATTAAGACGATAGTAACAATAGTTGTACCTTACCGGCACTCACTAGTGAGGCAGAAACATGGCAGCTAACGAAAAAGATACAGCTCAAACCGAGGACCGCACACAGAGCTATATGCGACTAAAAATGGTAGGCCTGACATTAAGAAACCGAAAAAGTCCAGAGTGGGTCAAAGAACAAACTCGTGTTAATACGAAATAACGCGGAAATAGGCATGGGCAGTATATGTAATGCAGTGGGAAGATAACCAATGGTTCTAAAGGCTAATAAATTAGATTACAAGCGAAAACAATTCACCGGGGCGTGGTAGAAAAGCGGGAGAATGAAATATAAATGTTTTCGGGGTTAAAGTGTGCGATGCTGGTGCAGAACTGCACTAAATGCATTATTGTCGGAGAGACACTTGCCCTGCGGTGGTTATAAGTTTGGTTAAATTAGTGGAGTTTACCGTCTCAAACCGACTGAGACTATGAGAGACGCCGTAGTGGAGGACTCCGGATATTTCGACCACCTGGGTTATTAACGTGCCCCGTCATTGTAGAGCACACGGGCGCCTTGCTTTTCCCCTCCATCGTAAGGTGACCGCCGCTGCCTGGATGCAATCACGCATCCTTTGGAACAGCAACTGAGCAGCATACACGACGCCACTACGGCGGGCTTGAAGTGGGTATAGTCCGGCTGGTGATATGAATTGAAAAAGCCACAAGACAGGAAAGGTGACGACGCGTCGAATTCTCCGCCGGTGCTTGTAGCCAAAGGGGGAGGGGGAAGTGCGAGGGGGTTGGATAGAAGTTAGGGCGCCAATCTCACTGGCGACTTTGTGTGCTTCGCTTTCCTGATGTGCATTATTGTCACTACATATAGCTCAATACATGCCGAGACCCATAAGGACATTCTGTTCCATGCATGATCAGTGGTGTCTCAACCGAGAGTAACGGTCTCCATGATACGTGAGAAAAACCTCGCTTCATGTCAATTCCTCACCTTTGCGTATGACTCTAAGATCCTAGGATTAAGGTAAATCCTTTGGTGCAGCCTTCGCAAGAGACTTGCCCTCATTTTTATATCGCGCCCATTCCATCAAAAGTGCAGAAGAAATCTTGCTCTGCTGTTAAGGTATTGAAGTGCCAGGTCCTTAATTCTAATGCTCTACCCCTCATATGCCCTATAAATCACAGTGGAAGAAGCCTAACTACAACGCTTTAGGAAAAGGCCGCCTGAACCGCATGAAATCAGAAGCTCAGAGGTAAGTTTAGTACAGTGCGTATCAGGGAATATGCACTCAGTTGATTTTTACTCACAGCGCACCGAGACAGGACCAAAAACAAAGAAACACAAACAAGCGTTCTTCTTCTTCAGTCCTATCTTGATGTGCTGTAAGTGAAATGAATATGTATCAACTTGCGCAAATTACCCTTTATACGCACAGAGTTGACCATGTTTTAAAGACAAATCTGTAGAATGTTAAAGATAAAGACAGTGCGGTATATCTACATATGAATTTTCATATCACCAAAACGCTAGTGACTGGAGAGCATTTTTCTTCGTTCAGGTATTTCTTTGGTTCAAATATTCGCGTGAAGACTAAGGCACCGAGACAGCGACAAATATTGGCCAAAACACAAGCAGGATGCCTCACATATGTTGTGCCAATATTTGTGCCTATCCCAGCGTCGGTTGCCTCAGTTTTATCGAAACAACTTGTCCAAGAGTACCTACCACAAGAAGTGATGGACAAAATTTAGCAAAATTCGAATTTGTGAAAAACAATAAATCATCTATGTATCTTTCCGTTGCCTTCATAGGATTTGTGCGATTATTTCTCCGAATTGGGCGCGTACGAACAGTACGGAATCCACATTTCATTCACTATGGCTAAACAAGGTTATTTGCTAGGCTAGTTGTACATGACGCACACTCTCTCGCAGCTGCGGGAGAGTGTACGTTGGACAGAACGGCCGCTGCATCAATGATCACCTCAGGGAGTAGGAAAGTTCCTTGGAAACAGGCAATGGTTCGAACTTGGAACTACACTAAAAAGTTCTCAGGCTGCTCCTTGAAACAAAAAATAAATCTTGGAAGTCTAGCGTATTCACTGCTTGGGTGAAAAGCGCGTCAGCGATACGTCAGTGACATTGCTGCAGAAAGAGTTGCAGTTTATGTGCGAAGGAAGTTAGTTGTTCGGACACGAACCCCATTATGTATTTAGCAGCAAGCACACGTGGCCTCTACCCTTGATGAGATGCATCGGGTGTTTGTTTTTTATTACGTTTCGCTAGTTGTTGATGTTGCGTCTGCGCAGAAAGACTGGTCACCTGACAGGAAGGTTCAAATAAGCACAGTTGCAAGTAGCGTTTGTCCGTGCTTTTCTCTAGTCCTTGTGGGCCTCAGCGCTTCCATAAGTTCCGAGCAATAACCATGTTTGCAAAGTCAAACACAAGTAAACATTTTTCCACGAGCAAATATCCCGCAACCGTTTGTCCCTGACTGTACAGGCACAACTCTCGTATGCCACAGGGAACAAAACCACGCACAAGATACTCATGTTCATTATTCAAAATTTACAGTTAAACTTACCCTAGAAACCAGTATCGTTTGGAAATATAGTGGGAGATAACCATTAACATTTGCAAATTTAAAAGAAACGTTTTGGGGTAGGTACATGAAACCTATTTGCTTAACGGTTTAGCTAGCCCCGGGGTGAAAATATGAGATAATAGTCGTTACAATGAAGAACATAAATAATTTATTTAGGATAATGAAGTTTTTAGCTTCTACGGCTAGCGCATTTGTCTTGAAGATTAATTTGACACTTTGGTTTACATAAACAATTCCATTCGTTTGTCATTAAGCAAGCGCGTTTCGGATGGTGTTAAAGATGCTGTTTCCTATATCCTACGACCAAACCCCGATCGATGGGTTATCGTTAGTGACTCTAAAGCACCTTTGCCAATCATCTTCAGCCTTCTCAAGAAAACTAATCAGTGACACGTTTTCCTTGACATCACCTATCTACATCATTTACCTATTACAGCAGGCCACTGCATAACATTTCAGTGGATCCCAGCACACTGTGGCATTCTAACCAATGGGAAAGCAGATGAAGTGGCCCGTAAAGGTCACCAACATCAGCGATATATTCAGACCTTCTTCACAATATCTGATGCATTCCAGCTGACTAAAATACATGATTTTGAAGAAACGTATCGGCTCCGGAGCATGTCAAAACATCACTACCAATTCCTTCTCTGAATGGTTCACATGTTGGATCATGATTCCCTTTCAGATTTCCTCGCTCTCTGGAGACGCTGTACCACTGACACTGCTTGAACCCTGCATTTACAAATAATTTCCGATACAGTTTTAATCAGACGACCAGTTCGCATTGTGATAACTGTTGCGTGATCGAAACTGTAGTCTTGCTTGAGTGCCCTGCGTGTGTTGACGAGCGTGCTTCCTATTAACATTGCATGGAGAAGGTCTCACCAGTGCCTCTATTACTGGACAGTATTGTAGGTCCCTTAGACTGCTCAAGGCAACAGAGACACTTGTCTTTAATATTTACGATAAACTGGGCTTTTAAATAAGATATAATTTCACGCACTTTCTAAGCTGCGAAGTTTGTGCGTTTGTTTGTCCCTGTCACGCAGTTTTCACGCTGTGAATTTTGAAAGCTCATTTGTACGACTATGCCATCTCATCTCTTCATTATTTACCCTTACTCGACGACGAATTTTATGGTCGCATTTTATCTCACGCTACTTTTATTTCTATTGTTGCAATACCTTTCTTATTCCTCCTTTCTCTCCTCAATGCCCTTTCCTAAGCAGATTAGCATGTCAGTGAGTCCTAAACGCCGGCTAAATTTTCTACTTTTCGGTAAAGAGCTCTTTCTTTCTCCAAGCCGTATAGCGTAACCGTGAATAAGTGATCTTCGTGCACCTTTCAACAACTTATAATCAGGAAAAGGTCAGCCTAATTTAGAGGCGCAGTCGCCTCAGAGCTCGGCGGGAGTGGGTGTGTGCGGCGCTCGATCCGGCGAACTCGTGCACTCCCGCTCTCGCCGGGCACTCGTCGGCCTGAATCCTCCTTCCTGCGTTCGCGCGTCCTGCTCGCCCCCTTGGGGGCACAGCCCTTCCTGCTCCAGTCTCCTGGTTTGCAGTCCCCTAGCCATCGGCCCCATCTCGCTGGCTTCAGACAACACTGCTGCCGCTGCGGTGCCCGGACCAGTGTCTTCCTTCACGCCCCTCGTAGCTGCAGCCTGCGAGACGCGCCCCAGTGATTGAACAGACTCCAAGATCTCCGGACTCCCACAGTACACCCCTTCCGCCTTCGAGACGTCGATCCGGTGCTGTTCCGGTGACCTGGCTTTTTCCGCGGCACACCCCTCGTCGCCTCCATGTTTGCGGGGCGACTCAGTTTTGGACCGGGCTCGAGCCTACTGCGACGGCCCACTGCAACTCCTCCGTGGGCGATGTCCTACTGGACACAGCCAGTCACCCGCTTCTCCTGCCATTCCTGCTGTCCTCTCCGCTGCTTCGCCAGCTCTCCCGTGGGCCTTGAGCTCGCGGTCATCGATGCGCCGCCTTACCGGCGGCTCCTCCAACGTTACCCTCCGCCTCTGTCACGGCAGATGTATCACACCTGTCGCTCCTGCTACCGCCTGGATTTTCCGACGAGACCGCTTCTCGCGGAATCCCTGCTAGAGTATATTCCCCTCAGCGTCACCCACCGCGCTGCTGCCTAGGCAGCAGTCAATTGCAGTCCTCCCCTGCTGCTGCGGTTATTTCAACAATCGTGGCGCCCTGCTGACACCAGCAGTCTTCGCTGTACTTCGCAGAGGCGCTGTACCAAGCTTCGCCCGGACCTACCCTCTCGAGCGCTGCTGCACAGGAGCCTCCACGGCAGACCACCGCCCTGCCGATGTTCTCCGAGTTGTTTGCTTGGCCATATGAACTACCCCCCCTCCCCAACACCACCGCTCCCCACATCTCATCTCTCCCTCCCCTGGACGCAAAGAGTGCCGCCACGACTTAAGCCGGCATAACCCGTGTCCGGTATCCCCTCCTGAAGAAAACATCAAAGTACTCAGTAGTAGTAGTAGTAGTAGTAATTAGAGGTCTCGTTATATGGTTACTGCAGTTGCAGAGAAGGGGGAAGTAGTTTTAAGGATATCTCGAAAATAATATAGGTTTCCAAATTAGTGCCGCACGAATTATTATGTTACAATACTCACCTGAAAATCGTTCAGAGAACTAAAACCTACGCTTGTGCTCCCAAGCCTTCAATCACACCGTATCGTATAATGTCTCTGCCTCCTACATTCTTTTTTAACCCCCTCATAACGAACACTCTCTCCAACAAACTTTCTCAAGACTTTCCCGTCACCTTAACCACAGTCACCAATAGCGGTGGTTTTTTTTCTGCACTTTAGCAAACAATAATTCTTTTTGTCCCTCAGACATTATACCCATGGAATGTTTTTATCGAATGGTACTGCTGCTTGTACAGTTCGCGGAATTATCTGAATAACGAGTCATCTTTCAATCACTAAGTGGCACTGACAATCAGCCTTTTTTTGCGCAAACATTTCATTCGGTATAAGGAATCTAGATATAATATTGTAGGAACCCATAAATGCCAACAGCTCTCCGTGTTGGGGCCTATGTGTCCATACTCATGTATCAAGTGGAAGGGTAAGATGACAAGAGTGACATCGAAGGTGTAGCTTGTGCGGCCCAAAGTCGAGGCCAAGTTGTTAAAAACGATCAAGCGTCGCCTCCGCAGCGGGAACGGCACTGAAGAGGGCAGGTCCGTAGGGCAGTCTTCGAGGTCCAGGATGATTTCACCGCAGGTGTCAACGCGGCACCCATGGGAACTCTTCTCAGCGCCACCTGCTCATGGCGGGTTAGACCACCGGTTTACTGGGTCGACACTGTAATTAACGTATGCGTGGAGCTGCGGCAAAATTCTAAGTATGTCTGCAGTATCTGGTAAAGGGAATGAATATCCCTAAGCGAGGCGAAAAAATCTGTATCATCTGCATCTAATTAAAGCAGCACTTCATCAACCTCCCTGGCCATATCAGTCTGCTCTCCCTAGTTGTTTAATTTTTTTCCCTTTCGCATACATATTTTCTTCCTTCAACTGGTATTTTTATGCTCCTTCACATTCTCCTTTCCGTCGCTCTATGTAATGTCTTCAGTCCGCCTAAATTAATAAAATGAAATATATATGAAATGTGTACTAGAAGATGAAGAGTTCCTCTTTCCTCCTCTTCCAATCGCAATGCTAGTTCAAATATATGCATAAACTGCCTCTAAACAAAAATTGAATATGTTGCATGCAACGCTTCAAGCTACCGTGAAAAATTATAACGCAGGCTGAATGGCTAGATTGATTCTTTGCTGAGGCGTGATGTGATCCGAAAGTATATAGCTTCGTCACCGCTATTTATGTAACCGTGTGAGCTCTCTTCTAAACAGCCCTATGCCAGTAGACCTCCGTGCCAGATCCAGTTTGAGGCAGTTACGCGCTCTGAGTGTCCTCTAACGAAGTTTATTTTTGGAGAGCTTTTAAGACTGTCAGCTAATAATTAGGTACATCATTAAAATAAAGTGATTACCTAAGTAATAGTTTCGCAAATAGCAAAGTGGAAGAGCCGGCGTGCCATGGTCACTGGAAAATTTAAAAAATACGACTACCGCAACAGACGGCGCACGAGCAGTATAATTATTTAACTGTTGAGAAGAGCGTTGTCTTCGGGCTGCGCCGTATAACGCACATCGCGCTGCCCAAAGGCTTGGCCCTACGTTATTATCGTCCTCCTACCACTCCTCATCACTATCATTGTATGTAAAGCGAGAAAGAGGCGCTTCAGGAACATGTGTGCAATAGATGTACCGTAAACCAGTGCGGGACGCTAATAGGAGTTGTTTTCTGCGAGTGAGGGTAGTCCATCTACGTTTGCTGCTACTTGGCGACGGGGTCAACCAAGTTAGTCTAAAGCCGAGAAGGGGGAGATAAAGGCTACGGATGAAGAGAAGATGAGGATTAGATAGCGCAAAACACTGCTGGCTTGCACGGTGTGCGAGAAGGGGGCCAAACACCCGGAGTACTGCGCAAGGCAGGCGGGAGCATTCGGGCATAAATCGGCCAAAGACGCTGTGTACCGAGCGAGGAAGGAATATGCAGTGCGGTAGAAGAGAGCTGAAAATCGAGAGTACCACATAGGAGAGATGTAAGCGAAACGTTAAAGGCAAACGACGACGCCAAACTGCCGGTCAGGGCAAGTCACACGTTAAGATTTAGTGGATAATCTGGAGGTGTAAGCCGAAGAGGCTGAAGTCAAATGACTGAGACGAAAACAAAAATTGCGCAGGGTTATCGAGGTTAAGCAGTTAACTGAGCGTGAGGTATCTTAAGCATGGCTACACACCCATTGTTGTTATGCCAAGGCCTTCTGGTTGCGTAGAAGAAATTTCTTTAAGAAGTCCGAGGAAGCTCCGGCTTTTAATTGTATCCATTAGCCACAAATGCAGGTTTTCTTGCTTTATACCAAACAGTGCAAAATTCTATAGACGTCTTGTTCTTAATGCCTGCATCCTTGGACATCTTTATTAAAGGTGGCGAAGGTTCACTTCGATTGTTGGCTTGGGCTCGAGTGAATTTCCCCATCGGCTCGTCACCGACGTGGTAAGGGCAAAGCTTCCTAGAACATTTCAGGCCTGCGCACTCCCTCCGTGACATCACGAACCTTGGCTTGTAGTGCGGAAAAGCATTCGCCGTCTTTGCATGTGCTGTGCATGGCACGCATGAGCTCTAAACATTACGCGATCAAAACTGAGCACCTGCAAGACACAATAAGAAGCGATATATGGCCAATGCACGAGAGCTCGGTTTCGTTTCTTGAAATGAAAAGGAAGGCACGATAAAGGAGCATATTACATTATAGATACCTTCATATCAGTCGCGTCACTAATGTCTGAGTTGCGGTTTATTTGAACGCTTCTAATTTTCTCCCTTAACTGCTGCCTTTAGCAGGTCTGCCTTCGTCCGGACGTAGGTTTTCATGCAGGTGTTAGTGGAAGCTGACAAGATGTTGAAAATCATTGTGTCAGAGTGATGTCAGTTGCTGGAAACATCCAAATCTTCATAATTGCTTAAGAAGTGCTTCAGCAAGCAAAGGAGAAATTCTCATTGATTGCGTTATGTATGGAATAACGCGGCGTTTCCTTCCGTTGTCAATTTTTTCAGCACAATTTGTGCGTGCAGAACAGCATTCACGAAGGGCAACGGGAATTTGAGCGCTCCTCCAGTGAGTTCCTGGATTAGACAGTTCTTATTCAATGGAATTTCCCAGCCCACTGTGTGAAGTTTCGTGCACAAGCTCCGCAAAGAAGTTTCTTGTAGATGACACGGGCGCAGAAACCAGCTATGTATATGATTGCAGGCAAATGTATGCTTTGTTTTGTTGTGATATCAGGTAATCGTGACTTTGTATTGGTCTTTCAGTACGCCTCTAGCATATGTGATGGTGCTGGAGTCCGAGAGAGATACAGTTTACTTTCAGATTCAAATATTTGCGAAGCAGAAATTTTATACTTGGATCCAGAAAGCCGGTGATAGCATCCAGAAATGCTCCCGAAACAGTCTGTCTAACATTTAGTCAGCAAGACATATTCAAAATTGAGGCCTTCGAAGTAATATCGGCTGAATGCTATCGATGCATATGATGCAAGCCGTAGTGCTTGGTGGCAATGAACCAGACAGCCGCCACACGTCGTCAGGTAATTCCATGTGTCCAGCCCATCTGCAAATTCACCAAGAAACGGCACCTGTATTCCAGTCACGCTTCTGACAGGCGCTTGAAGGGATTTCCGAGGTATCGATGCTTTGGTAGTGTTTCCGCGTTTCCGATTACCACAACTTGTTTATTATTTCAGAACTCCGCAGTGCCAGTGGCATATAAGGAAAGCCACAATTTGTTTCAAGAGTCATGAATCTTGGGCTACAAAAGGGTTGGTTACTTTGAGGACAGGTTTTACATTTTTACGCTCGATAGTTTTCTGATGAGGACTTTACATGTTAGTCCATTAACAGCTAAGAACAAGTTGTGTCGTTCCTAAGCATACAGGCCCCGAAGCATCTAAACGCATCTTTTTTATTTCAACCTTTGATTCTTTGCTTTTAAACTCTCGGTAACGAGAACATGTATCGGAATGTTTTCTCACCTAGTGGTTTCTAATGCACTTTACCAGCTGCTAATGATCCAACTACCGCACGATCGCGCTTATTTCTCATTTTGTCAGAAGATTTGGACAACCCTGCAGAGGCCACAAGATTGGAGGAGGTCAGTTGACATCCCCATGCCAACCAAAGGCAGTGCCAAAGTTTGTTCCAACTACCGCACGATCGCGCTTATTTCGTATGCTAGCAAGGTGATGTTGAAAATCCTCCAAGGTAGGCTGGAGCAGTATGTGGATCGGGAGCTTCCTGACGTGCAAGCTGGGTCTCGCAAGGACAGAGGAACAAGAGACCAAATTGCCAACGTTCGCTGGATCATGGAAAAAGCAAGCGAGTTCCAGAATCCCATCTACTTCTCCTTTATTGATTATGCGAAAGCGTTTGATTGCGTAGATCACAGCAGATTGTGGCAAGCTCTACAACAGGTGGGGGTTCCAATTCACCTCATCGGTCTCCTCAGGAACCTGTACGAAGGGCAAGAGGCCACAGTCAGAACTGGGCATGGTCTTACTGATTGGTTTCCGATTGAGAAAGGAGTGAGACAAGGCTGCATACCGTCGCCCTGCCTATGTAGCCTATATGCAGAGTGCATCATGAGCAAGGCCGGTCTGGACGGGTCTTCAGCTGGAGTGAAGATTGCTGGAAAACGTATCAACAACCTTAGATATGCGGATGCTACCACTTTATGGGCAGAAAGTGAAGTGGAACTTAAGAGACTTCTGATGCGCATACAAGAAGAGAGTGAGAAGTTTTGGCTTACACTGAACATTACAAAGACAAAGGGCATGGCGTCTTGTCCTATCAAGTCCTGCAGCATCAAGGGACAGGAAGTGGAAGCTGTGACTGATTTTCCTTGGGCGCCATGATTACCCCGAAAGGAGACTGCAGCCATAAAATTAGGAGACGCTTGCTTCTGGGAAAGAGAGCCATGGTGAGTCTTGACCACCTAGTAAATAGCAGAGACATTAGTCTGCCAACCAAGATCCGTAATACTCGTGTTATGGGCTTTCCAGTTGTGATGTACGGATGCGAGAGTTGGACTGTCAAGAAGGCTGACCGCCGAGGAATTGACGCGTTTGAATTGTGGTGCTGGCGGAGACTCTTGAGAGTTCCTTGGACTGCCAGAAGATCAAATCAGTCAATATTGTCGACCACAAACCCTGAGTGCTCACTGGGGGGCCAAATTCTAAAGTTAAAGCTCAGCTACTTTGGTCATCTGATGAGAAGAGAGGAGTCGCTGGAGAAAGATTTCATGTTTGGAAAGGTTGAGGGTCGCCGGAGAAGGGGTAGGCAGCGAACGCGATGGTTATATGGCATCCTCGAGGCACTGCAGATGAAGTTATGTGATGTTAGGAAGATAGTGAGAGACCGGAAAGCGTGGCGTGGCATGGTCCATAGGGTCACGAAGAGTCCGACAAGACTGAACGACTGAACTGAACTGAACTGAATGATCCACCACGGAATCAACGACCGTGAATTGTCTGCCGAATTAGAATATGCAAGGTTTCAGTTGTTGGTTTCTTGTAAAGTAATGGCATTACTCTTCTGTGTATGGAGTTATTATCGCTTTGCAGCAGCAATAACCTGGCGCTCCGCTATTTCGAGCCCTAAAATAACCTTTTTAGGAACTTTGTTCAAGTCTCTTGCCTTTGTGCTGAAAACTGGGAAGATATGTGCCACTTCTTTGTGTCTAGAAACAAAGACTGTTTTATAATTACATCCAAGTTTTGGCCGATTTAGAGCAGTTAGATGCTGTTCCCCTCAAGAAACCTTCATTATACTTAAAACATTTTTGTATATGAATCTAATCTATTGTAAGCGTTAACGTCCTCTCGCGGGGTATCAAAGAATTTGTTTCTAGAGGTATATAATGTAAAAACCCCTTATCTGCTTGCTTTGGACGAGGGCTAACGTTGTGCTTATTACACAGCTTCTCGATCATACGTGGATGAGGTAGGTAACATCAATATTCTAGAGCTGCGAACAAATTTGTGCATACGCGGGGAAATTTTGAAAAATACGCTTGCTAAATATACAAGCTCTGAAAAATATCTAAACGGTTCCGTTACCTTTTGATGTATAAATAGTATGGTTATTAGAGAGTTTAAGTAGCCAACATGCCTATGCTATCTAGGCAACATGTTCTCTGCGGCTTTTTTATCAGTTATGCCGCTTTGACCAAGTACTAACCGGCCTGGCATCCGCCGCGGTCTTCAGGTGAACACAAAAACATGTAAGTTTGCCAAGAAAGAAATCAATTTCCTCCGCCACCTCCTCAAGCCCGATGGCATTCGACCCGATCCTGACAAGCTTGCCGCAGTTTTGAACTTTGCTTGCCTTCAGCTTACTACAGATACGTTCAGGTTTCTGGGCCTGTCCTCATTCTTTCATCGTTTCATCCAAAATTTTGCTACGATTGCAGCACCACTGCACCACCTTCTTGCCGACCATACCGTTTTCAATTGGTCCAAAGAATGCGAGACAGCTTTTAAAACCCTCAATAATGCTCTGATTTCTGACCCTGTCCTCGCTCCCTTCGACGACACTGAAGCCTTCATTCTCCGCACCGATGCCAGAAGCCAGATATATATATATATATATATATATATATATATATATATATATATATATATATATATATATATATATATATATATATATATATATATATATATATATATATATATATATATATATATATATATATATATATGTATACATATATATATATATATATATATATATATATATATATATATATATATATATATATATATATATATATATATATGTGGACACCAGGCCTGGTTGGTTTGGTTCGATACCACGAACTCATTTTGTGGAATTGATTGGAACAGGTAAGCTCCTCTTCCGCATTCCGCAGATGTCCCATTTTAAGCCGCGGACACAGTTCTGCGCGGCTTAAAATGGGACATTTGTCTTTGCTATCTGGACGATGTCGTCATATTTGGTATATCCTTCCAAGAACACAATGACCGTCTAGTACGCGTCTTGAATTGTCTGCACAACGCCGCCCTAATTCTAAACTCGAAAAAGTGCCGCTTTGGAGAGCGCCAAGCGCTCGTGCTAGGACACCTTGTCAATGGTGATGGTGTAATGCCGGACCCCCGAAAACTGCCACTGTTGAGTCTTTTAAACCCCCGCAGACAGTGAAGGAGTTGCGCAGTTTTCTAGGGTTGTGTTCGTATTTTAGACGCTTTATACATCGCTTTGCTGACGTTGCTTACCCATTGACGGGCCTTCTCAACAAAAACTCCACTTTTGACTGGACACCAGACTGCGACGCGTCATTTCGTCAGCTGAAGTTTCTTTTATTATTGAAACCCATCCTACGTCACTTTGATCCTGCTGCAGTGAAAGAAGTTCACACGGACGCTAGTGAAATCGGTCTCGGGGCAGTCCTTGTCCAACGGCACGATGAACGAGAGCATGTTATCGCGTACGCAAGTCGTACCCTGAGCAAGCCGGAGCAAAACTACACAGTCACCGAACAGGAATGCCTGGCTGTAGTTTTCGCTGTGCAGCGTTTCCGTTCATATTTTGTACGGACGGTCATTTACTATCGTAACTGACCGTCATTGACTCTGTTGGCTGCGGAACCTTCGAGACCGATGTGGTCGCCTCGCACGCTGGGCCCTCCGGTTACAGGAATATGACTTTGCCGTGGTGTACAAAAACGGGAGGCGTCATGCAGACGCAGATTGTCTTTCTAGGATGCCAATGGCCATGACTGGACCTGACAGTGACGATTTCGACAATTATATATCGACCCTCGAGCCAGCGTTCCCCGACACGAATGTTTTCAAAACAGAGCAGCAAAATGATAGCAGTCTGCAGCCTCTCTTTGCCGCCGCCGAAGCCAGCGTACCTACAAGCCGTTTTTGCGTGCGTGATGGCCTCCTATGGAAAAAGAGTTATTCGCCTGTCGGCCACCGATACCTACTCGTAGTTCCCAAGACGCTGAGCACGGACGTATTGCGTTTTATGCATGATGATCCAACTTCTGGGCATTTGGGATCGGTTCGAACACTCCACCGTGCTCAAGAAAGATTTTACTGGCTCAGAATGCGCTCGACGATTGAACAATACGTTGCCAGTTGCAAGCAATGCCAACGCCACAAACGTCCAACTGCACTCCATCTGGCTTGCTGCACCCTGTGAAGAGCCCTACAGCTCCGTTTGATCAAGTAGGCATTGACCTCGTAGGTCCGTTTCCGAAGTCCGTGGATGGAAATCGCTGGATTGTAATCTGCGTGGACTATCTCACACGTTACTGTGAAACCGCCGCTCTTACATCTGCTACGGCGCATCAGGTGTCGCTTTTCTTGCTGCACTCAGTCATCTTACGACACGGGCCGCCACGAATTGTCATCACTGATCGGGGCCGACAATTCACTGCTGATTTTATTGAAGAGCTCATGCGTTTATGCTCCGTAACTTTCCGACACTCGACGCCATACCATCCCCAGACAAATGGCTTGAATGAGCGCGTCAACAAAACGCTTATCAACATGCTAGCCATGTATGTGGACGCAGGGCATAAGAACTGGGACACCATACTACCTTTCATCACGTATGCGTTTAATACCGCCACACATGAGACAACTGGGTACAGTCCATTTTTCCTTCTCTATGCCAGACCGCCGCGCTACCCCCTGGATACTATCCTGCCCTTCACAAGCCGTGAAGACCCCTGCCTGGCTGAGACCCTCTGTCTCTGCGAAGAAGCTCGGAGAATCACCCGATTACGATCTGGTACTTCACAAGAACGTTCTAAAGTGCGATACGATTCCAGTCACCGGCAGGTCACGTACTCTAGGTGATCTAGTCTGGCTGTGGCGCCCAATTCGGCGCCGTGGCCAACATCAAAAACTCTTGGCCCGCTATGACGGACCATGTGTGGTTGTCAAACGCATCAGTGACTTAACTTATGCAATAGCCCACCTGACAGATTCGGGTCGTCGGTCTGCCAAAACCTAACTGTCATGTTGCCCGCTTGAAGCCGTGTAAGCCTCGCACGACTCACGAACACGCCCAGAGGGCTTAGGCTGAGTAGGGGGGAAATGTCACGCCTCTGACGACGACGAAGGGTTGTGATGGTCTGGGAGAAGAAGAGGAAAAAGCGTTGGTGCTTGGGGCTAGTAGGCTTCACCTTATCCCACTGCCATATCACTGTAAATAAACACCCCTTTGCTATTTCATCGTAACAATATATATATATATATATATATATATATATATATATATATATATATATATATATATATATGGCGCATCCACGGAACGACGGCGAGCTTCTTCCTCCTCACCCAATCTTTTTTTTCTCTTTAGCACTGCCTGACATTTCCTCCTTCCCAGACAAAGCCCCCTGCGCTGGTAGTCAGAGTCCCGAGTGTGGCAGAGCTTCATCTTTGGGACATGCACAACTCGTGTTTCTGAAAGGTGCGACATTGGGAAGATCGGCAAGACACCACATAATTCAAGTCATTGATCCATGTGAGCTCAATAAATGGGCCTGTGTAGTGCAACAACAGCTTCTGAGACAAACAACGCTTTTGGAAAGGCATGCAGAGCCATACTAGGTCCCCGGAAAAGTAGCAGACATCCTGGTGCCGACGCTCGTTGCGCTGCTTAGAGCGGTCTTGTGAGGCCAAACCGGACGAGCCGATGAGCCTCTTCAGCGCGGTACAGGGGCTGGAAACAAAAGGCTTATGTCGAGGGAGATCGGTAAAATGGTGTTGACAGCACTTCGGGGCGGACGGGAATAAAGACGGAAAAATGGGAAATAAGCAGCTTTTTTATGCCTGGAGGTCTTATAGGCACATGTAATGAAGGGCAGCACATCCTCCCAGTTCTTATGATGAGAGTCGACGTACATTGCAAGTATGTTTGTCAGCGTGCAGGTTGTACGTTCAACGAGACATTTGTTTGGGGATGTTATAGTGTAGAGTTACGGAAATCGCAATAACAAAATCGCAGAAGCTGCTCCACAACAATTGCTGTAATGTCGTAAACTGGCGGCCACAGTGACTAATAATTGCACGAGGAAGTCCAAGACGGACGACGACAGTGTGAAGAAGAAAGAAAGAGACGTCAGCTGCGGCAGCGGAAGGAATGACGGCAATTTCACAGTAACGCGTGAGATGTATACGTTGACCCATTGATTGCATTTGGAAGAGCGGGGAAAGGGCCTGTGAGGTTAACACCCATTTTCTCAAATGGTTTGGTCAGCGCCGCCCCCGGATGTAAGCGGCCCGGCAGAGAAGGTGCGTGGGAAGCACCGCAGGCACTGATCACAGGTCACATACGGTTGAGCAGTTTGGCGTATATTTCGCCAGTAAAACGCCTCTAATGCGGGCAACGGTCCTGACAAGCCCCAAGTGCCCAGCTGTAACGTCAGCGTGCATTGCGTGTAGAACAGAGCAGTAGAGGCTTGCCGGGACGGCGAGCAAGAAGCGCGCACCTGTATACGAGTGATGTTTTCCGTAAAGCAAACTAGCACGAATGCAGAGAGGATTCGGAAATGTTCGATCACGAGGAACATCCAAAAATTTTGACGGCAAAAATTGTTGTCATCGCCAAGAGTAGTCGCGAAGGGCCGCCGCTAGCGGCACTCAGCGTCGGCTTGTTGAAGGACATTTTATACGACACAGTAAACAGCTCCTGAAGGCTCCATACTTGAAGAGCTCCATACCTTTCTGCAAGAAGTATGTGAGCGGGTAGGCTACATCTGTAAAGTGGGGTATGAAGTACCGAAAGTAAGAGCAAAGTCTCGAGAAGCTCCTGAGTTCTTTCAAACTCTTGGGGTCTTTAACGCAGTTGACAGCATCAGCCTTCTGTGGGTCGGGCCTAACACCGTTTTGTCAACCTATGCCCGAGCACAACGATTCTTAGAGTTCAGCACGAAATCGGCTTCATCCATGCAGGTAAGCACAACATTTAAACGGTTGTCATGCTCGGCGAAACTCCTCCCGAAAATTACCACGTGTCTTTGGTAACACATGTAAATTTGCCACTTCTGTCAACGCAAAAGAGCGTCCATACACCTTTCCCAGGTAGCTGGAGAGTACCATAAGCCTAGAGGCATCATATAACTCATCTGGAGTCGAAAATGCAGTCTTCACTTTCTCTTTTGAATACATCGGGATCTGCCAGTATCCGTACCGTAAAAAAACAGAGGAAACGTAGGTAGCTGAATGGAGGCAGTCAATGGCATCCTTAACGCGCGGGAGTGAGCAAACATCCTTCTTTGTAACAGTGCAGAGGCGGCAATAGCGAAAACAATATCACCATGATCTTTTCTTTCTTTTTCACAAGAATCACAGGGGCGGCCCACAGGCTCCATGAATCTTGAGTAATTCCTTGTTGCAGCATATCGCGGACCTGGTCGTGAATTATCTTCGTTTTAAAAGTGAGACAAGGTATGGCATCCCTCTAATTGGGCCTGCAGACCAGATGGTGATCATGTGATGGGCGCAGAATGGCGGAAGGGATGGTGACTGATCTCGAGAGAAGCCAACACGTCCACAAGTCTCAAAAGAACTTCCATCAATATTCCGTGGTCGTTGGTGGGTAGCGATTTGTTTATTAGGACTGGAATCGGGAATAAGTCTGATCGGGCCGTCTAGTTGGATGCACAACGAAGTCACTGATTGTGGCAATTGGCACAGAAGGGCGTTCTTCAAAGTCAACGAGTTTCAAACCACCGAAAATATGACAGGTGCATTGGATTGATTGACAGCACAGAGCGTGACATGGCCCTCGTTCACTCGAACAACACTGCCGGGCACCAGCAAATGTTTTTGGTGCGGGAAAAGGAAGCGCATTCCACCAGAACGTCGAAGGCACTGGCAACCATTCCCGGGGACACAACTGGGACGAAGATGAGGGACATCGCCGTAGCGACAGTATCTTCAAAGACAGAAAATGCTTGCGAAGTCCGCGGCGATTCTTCTATGACGGCCGATGGAAGGCTAGGGCTGATTGATATCCCGCCACTGTTAAATGTAGAGTTGCGCCACACGGTTGTAAAACGTCAGTGCCTAGAATAGTATTGTGAGTAGAGCGAGGGACCATCGTAAACTCAGTTCTAAACACGGGACCAGCATCGCTTCAATTAATTAACAAATACCAACGGGAAGCAACAATTCCCCCGTACGCCACGAAATATGACAGTTCGATCCCAACCAAGCATAATTTTACGGCCGAGGCAACTTGAAATTTAAGCTCATCAGGAACACTGTAGCATCAGCATTCAGTAAGGCCACAACACAAACATAATCCGCTAATACTTCCAGGCGGTTCTTGAGCATAACGACATGTAGAACAATATGTAACATCGATGACGTGGTGATCGCACCTCCATCGGCCACACACGCTAGTTTCTCTGTTGCGGCGAGGGAC
Organism: Amblyomma maculatum; assembly: GCF_055883805.1. NCBI lineage: Eukaryota > Metazoa > Arthropoda > Arachnida > Ixodida > Ixodidae > Amblyomma > Amblyomma maculatum. The sequence goes on from NC_139344.1 coordinate 411,773,160, forward strand.
GGAGGGGAGAAGACAAACTTCGGGAGCGGCGAGCAGGGGAAATAAGGCTCCGGTCAGACGCTGAACAGTCGTTACGCGGTGGTGCGTAGCGTTGTCAGCCAGAAGTGGGAGGAAAGGCCGGGTCACGGACTTGTAGCCTCAGATTAGATCGACGATTGGACCATTGGCGCTGGTAGCGTGGAACCTGGTTCCGGCGGCGGCAAAATCAAGACATGTAGCCGAGTATACCACACCGATAGCAAACTAGTGATTCCCGAGCACAGTCAGGATAACAGAGCCGGGAGACAGGATCGAAGCGATCAGCAAATTATAGTCGCTGGGGACGTTGCGTAGGATATGGCGGGCTGTAGTAGGAGCGAGTGAATGAAGCATCACAGTCAATTTGGAGAATATTGTCCGGTAAATTCGACAGCTCATGGGAATCCAAGCTTGCGATAGTGGTTACATTAGGAAACGGCGGAACTTTGCGGTTATGCTTTCGGGACATCGGGGATTGAGAGCCTCGAACGTGCGACATAACTTGAAAGCGGCCGCAGTAGAACTCAAGGTAAATTTAGTTAGTAAAAGTTGTATACCTCCTCCTCAATGCCTTTTAAGAGGTGTCCTACTCTGTCTTCTTCAAGCATGTGGGAATGCATGTGCCAGGACCTCTTGAATGTATGTTGTGCAAGTTTCCCCAACCACTTGCACTCGCTGGAGAAAGGTCTGCTCAGCGCATTTTCGTTTAGCCGCGGTATCCCTGAAATAATTGCGAATCTCCTCTTCAAAACGGTCCCAGCTAGTTACGGATACTTCATGGCACTCAAATCATGCCCGTGCTGAAGAGCTTAAGAAAAAAACAAGATTGGCCAACTTCACTGTGGCATCCCAGCAATTGTATTTGCTAGCCCGGTAATAACTGGTGAGCCACTCAACAACGTCTTAGCCATTCTTGCCAGAAATTGTCGATGGCTCATGGTAGTGCGGCCAAGCCGGTGCCACTGCGCCTGGCTGCCGTTCTGGACGCTAACCCCTGACATTGACAATGCTTGCAAAACATACCAGACTTTCGCAACAATGAACAAACTGCATACAGTTTAACGCGAGAACATTGATAAATCAAGGCCACCCCACTTTGTTGTTTTTGACTGGACACGTTCACGTTCAGCATTCCAGTAATCTTTCGTATCCTTGTAGTGTTGCCTACAAAATCGACTATCATCTTTGATTGCTTCTGAAACGCTGTCTTGATCTTGACAGAAAACGGCTATGTCGTCAGCATATGACAATAATTTACTTCGCTTTCCATAAGTCTAAAACCTCGGACCTTTTCCTTTTCAATCACTTCTAAGCAAAACGGTTCTATATATATGGCAAATAACAGAGGAGAAAGTAGACATCCTTGTCTTACGGACGATCTTATCTGAAAGCGTTCTGTGACTTCCGTATTTACAATAGTGCTAGTGAAACAATTTGGGGCTTGCGAAACTCGATGAAGTCGTGAGCTCTGCTGTGTAGGGCCACCCAAGATAGACAGGTCACGGCAGAGAGTTCTGACAAAATGTGATTCACTGGAGAAGGTAATGGCAACCCACTCCAGTATTTCCTGCCAAGAAAACCCTATGGCCAGTCACAATTGCAGTAATGATATGAAGCCGAAAGATACGCCCCCCAGGTTGGAAGGCGTCCCACATGTTACTGGGGATGAACAAAGGGCGATTCCTAGTAGCTCCAGGACGAATGAAGCGGCTGGGCTAAAACCAAAAGGACGCTCAGTTGTGGATGTGTCGGAAAGCGACCGGAAAGTCCGATGTTGCAAGGTGGTATATCACATAGCAACATGAAATGTAAGATCTATGACGCAAGGTAAACTGGATGTCGTCAAGCGAGAAATGGACAGATTGAACATTATTATATTGGGTATCAGCGAGCTCAAGTGGACCGGAATGGGAGAATTTATTTCCGGCGACCATTATATCTTTTATTGTGGGCACGAATCCGAGAGAAGGAGTGGGGTCGCTCTAGTAGTAAACGGAATAATGGGCAAAGCAGTGCTAGGGTACAACCCCAAAAACGACCGAATGATTTCACTTGGGTTTCAAGGCAATCCTTTCAACATAACAGTTATCCAAGTATATGCACCAACCACTACTGCTGAAGAAGCTGACGTTGAGAGATTTTATGCTGACCTGCAATGCCTTTTAAACCGCACTCCATCATAGGACGTCCTTTTTCTCATAGGAGATTGGAATGCTAAGTTGGGGAGTGAATAAATAACCGGAATTACAGGGAAGTTCAGTCCTGGTGAACCAAATGAAGCGAATACTCATTTTCAATAGCACAAGAGGCGCCTGTACACATTGACTTCACCGGACGGTCTGTACAGGAATCCTATCGAATATATTCTTTGCCAGCAGAGATGGAGAAGCGCTATACAAGCAGTAAAAATAAGGCCTGGGGCTGATTGTGGCACCGATCATCACCTTCTTGTTGCCAAATATAAGCTTCGATTCAACAAAACGCTGAAGACTAGAAGGCCTTTTAGGTATGACCTGGTTCAAGTTCCATCAGAATATGTTGTGGAAGTGAGGAATTGATTTCATGAGTTAGATCTAGAAGACAGAGAGCCTGAAGAGATGTGGACTGATGTTCGTGATATAATACAAGAAGTTGCTACTAAGGTAGTTCCAAAGCAGAAGAAACGCAAGAAAGCAAACTAGTTATCTGAAGAGGCTTTGCAATAGCTGAGGAAAGGAGGATGGCAAAAGTTATGGGGGAAGAGAAAGATACAAAGTTCTCAATGCGGACTTTCAGAAAATAGCAAGAAGAGATGAGAATGTCTTCCTGAACATAGAGTGCCAAGCAGTTGAGGACAACAGCCAATTAAGGAACGCAAGAGTTCTGTATAAGACAATGAAAGATATCAAAGGAAGCTTCTGTGCTAAGCTGGGCGAGATGAAGGACAAACGAGGCGAGGACCTCACTTAGGCCTCAGAGATAAAGAAGAGGTGGCACGAATACACAGAAGAGCTGTATAAGAAGGACCCGGATATGCAAACCCAGCATAGGACGGTTTTGATTACTGATCTCGAGCCGGGCATCCTGAAGAGTGAAGTTGAATGGGCCTTAGCCAGCCTTGCTAAGAACAAAGCTTGCGGAATTGATGGCATTCCAGCTGAGTTGCTTCAAAACCTCAACCATGACGCTGTTAACATTCTGCATACATAATGTCAGAAGATTTGGACAACCCTGCAGAGGCCACAAGATTGGAGGAGGTCAGTTGACATCCCCATTCCAACGAAAGGCAGTGCCAAAGATTGTTCCAACTACCGCACGATCGCGCTTATTTAGCATGCCCGCAAGGTGATGTTGATAATCCTCCAAGGTAGGCTGCAGCAGTATGTGGATCGGGAGCTTCCGGACGTGCAAGCTGAATTTCGCAAGGACAGAGGAACTAGAAACCAGATTGCCAACCTTCGCTGGATCATGGAAAAAGCAAGAGAGTTCCAGAAATCCATCCACTTCTGCTTTATTGATTCTGCTAAAGCGTTTGACTGCGTAGATCACAGCAGATTGTGGCAAGCTCTCCAAGAGATGGGAGTTCCAATTCACCTCATATGTCTCCTCAGCAACCTGTATGAAGGGCAAGAGGCCACAGTCAGAACTGGGCATATCTTACTGCTTGGTTTCCGATTGTGAATGGAGTGAGACAAGGCTGCATACTGTCGCCCTGCCTATTTAACCTGTATGCAGAGTGCATCATGAGGAAGGCCGGTCTGGGCGAGTCTTCAGCTGGAGTGAATATTGCTGGAAAACGTATCAACAACCTTAGATATGCGGATGATACCACTTTAATGGCAGAAAGTGAAGTGGAACTCAAGAGACGTCTGATGCGCGTACAAGAAGAGAGTGAGAAGTTTGGGCTTAAACGGAACATTAAAAAGACAAAGATCATGGCGGCTTGCCTTATGAAGTCCTGGAGCATCGAGATACAAGAAGTGGAAGCTGTGACAGATTTTTTCTTCTTGGGCTCCAAGATTACCCCCGGAAGGAGACTGCAGTCATTAAATTAGGAGACGCCTGCATCAGGGAAAGAGAGCCATGGTTACCCACGACCGCCTAGTAAAGAGCAGAGACATTAGTCTGCCAGCCAAGATCCGCATAACTCTTGCTATGGTCTTTCCAGTTGTGATGTATGGATGCGAGAGTTGGACTGTGAAGAAGGCTGACCACCGAAAAATTGACGCGTTTGAATTGTGGTGCTGGCGGAGACTCTTGGGAGTTCCTTGGACTGCCAGCAGATCAAATCAGTCGATATTGTCGACCCTAAACCCTGACCGCTCATTGCAGGGTCAAACTCTAAAGTTAAAGCTCAGCTACTTTGGTCATATGATGAGAAGAGAGGAGTCGCTGGAGAAAGATTTGATGTTGGGAAAGGTGTAGTGTCGCCTGAGAAGGGGTAGGCAGCGAACGCGATTGTTAGATGGCATCCTGGATTCGCTGCAGATGAAGTTATGTGTGATGTTAGGAAGATAGTGAGAGACCGGAAAGCGTGGCGTGACATGGTCCACTGGGTCACGAAGAGTCTTTCGCCACTGAACGACTGAACTGAACTGAATATGACTGAAGCTATATTTACATTTTTCAGTATGAAAATAAAATTACGTGATAAAAACAAAAAGCTTTCTCCAGGTCTAGTTGCAACATTGCAACTTGATCTTTAAACGCGTCACAACCTTCCAAAATGCTTCTAGCTGTGTTAATATTTGTATATATGCTTCACCGCTTAATTCCACGCTTGATGTGGTGTTCTCTTTTACGTGAGGTTGTGCTTCCTTTAAAATATTAAAAGTGAGATTCTCGATGTAATACCTAAGCGCTGTAACCCAAAAGCAACTGTATAAGCACCTGCTTGATGTAATGATGCCAGTACCGTTGTATCGATCATTTCACTTTGGAGGGGAAGGTAAGGATGTCCTAGAAATAGTTAAAAAGATTCCTGCAGGGTGGTCAGCAAAATGGTTTTTTCTTCCTGTTACACAGTGGTACATTACTTGTTAAACCGTAGTCGAGGAAAAAAGGTGTCTTTGTTCTATGGTCGGTGGACTGCTTGATTTGTCAAAAGCCGGAAATCATAGACTACAGTTTTCCTGACTGCTGGGAAGCAGTCTTTCTGTGGGATATCTTATAGAGGACTTTAAACAAGGACTTTCCAATTACACCCTATCGTATACGGTTCTTGCCGGTTCATAGTCAAAGGGGTGTGCCATATGACTTATTCATGTTGCTTTGCCTCCACAGTGTATAGAAAACGAGAATGGTTGTGAGACACGCGGACATGGATGCTTGCTCAGCGAGGAAGTATTTCATTCAGAGTATCAACAACCTGACCGCCATCTGTAATACCCAAAGTGAGAAATCTGAATGGATGCCAGTTTTGAGTGAACTGGCCAACATAAAGCGTTTTTGAAACTTTGTGAGCCCTTACATTTGCTAGAGCGCTTTGTGGCATTACACTTTGACTTTGCCCCATTTTAAATACCATTGTTAACTGGAAGTGAACAAAAAAAAAAAAAAAAAAAGAAAACGGCGTGGCCAAGTGTTTAGCGCGCAACGGTACGGAGCAAGAAGTAGTGAGTTCGAATCGCGCTGTCGCTTTTTTTCTTCTACAGATTAATTTAGCTTTTTATTGTATTTGTGGTGCTTCGTTATTTTTTAGCTCTTACTTTTTATCCGAGGCCCTTTTTTCGCCGGGCGACCAGCGCAATAGGCAAGGATATAATAGGGCAACAACGACATTTGGAATCAGATCGACGCTTTCCGTGGTATGAACGGCACGTATGCTCCTTTTGTTTAGAATGCCTGCAAATAGCATGTTGAAGCTCTTGTTGCCAAAATTGAATGATAAGGCGTTTTTCCTTCGGCACTTGGCTCAGATGTGTGAACGAAGGAGCGTATAGGCGGCAGAGGATTTCGCTCACTCGCGCCTCGTAATGCTCACATGTGAACGAGCCAGGCGCATCTGCTGCTCCGAGCTCGTATTTCAGGCGCCGCAGGTCCAAAACGAAACTATCTGAGTACGCACGAAGTGCCTAAGCCGGAACATAACCGAAACTGAAGTGGGTGGCTGTGGCGCCTCCAAGTATAATTTTGTGTTTGCCTTGCAACGTTTGTGTTGTCTTTTCGACATCGTTTACTTATGATAAAAGCATGTTATCATATTCGAGACAAAAACTACCACCGTGGCAAACGGACAACGTAATTCGCGTTTATCAGCCTCCGGGATCTCTTGCACGTCACGTGATTTGTAGTTGCGAGTCTCGGCCGTTTCGGCTGTTGCGGCGATACCTGTATTTCTGTTATTCATCTTTACTACTTTGTAGTAGCTCTGTTTTGAGTAAGAGTGGATGTTTTGTAATCAGAAATCGGCATTCTTCGATGCAAGCCCACTTCATTTTTATTTTTAGTGTCCCTTTAAATAAAACGGACCAGCACATTGGGAATATGAACACATACGAACGCATTCTCACTGAATTATTAACACAAGAAAATGCACATTTCTAACACATAATTCAGTTATGACAATTAGCGCAAAATACTCCAGATTCGAGACGAACATGGGCTCTTTAAACTGCATCATTATATCTTATAATGTAGTTTTTGCATTTGTGGCATCCGTCGGATTCTGGCGGTCCAAATGTAGCCTTTCAGTTCTATCTAAACACACTGCGGCCGAGATCATGTTTGACCATGAAATAATATACCAACGGTTTCGGTGTATTCAATAAAAATGACATTCCGTGTGTTTTAACATTTGACGAATATACCTGTGGGAAGGGGAGCATCTGGACTCTGCTGGAAGGCGGAGAAGTTTATGCTAAATGTTGGAACGTGAAGCCGCTTTTTATGAAAATATTTATCGGCTTTGCAATAGCGCGTTTGAAGAACTAGTTTTTACCGCCCCTGATTGCCTAGTTGCGTTAGAACGGTAAACCCTTTATTGCAAACTCTCCAGATGACAAAAAAATTAAATAATTGTGAGAGAAAACCTGCACCGAACCAGAGGTTACTGCAGGCAAAAACTAATTGAAGATAAAAGAAAATGGGAAACTAGCAAGAGAAAACGCAAGGAAAGTAAATCAGAAGAAGAGGAAAACTACGGCACAAATGTCGGGTTGCAAAAGTGGTTTTTAAACCCAGTACGTACGCCAAAAAATAGGTTTTGTCGTGAAATGGAGGCCCGTAAGAATAGAATGGGCGATCTCTTAAAATATTTGAGCCGGTATGGAGGAGAAAATGGTGTTATGTGCATATTGTCGCCAAGCTTTGTGTTCGTTTCTAAACTCCAACCCTGCTGCACGCTTTTCCTTTGATGTGATTTTTTTTATTTATCATTTTCTTCGCAAGCACCGCTATATGTAGTTTTCTATCAATCCTTTGCAATTTCTAAGTTACTAAGCAGCAGTATACAGACATTGACAATGACAATACAACTAAATTAACCGCATGTTTCTGCTGACCGTACTGAAATATGGCATCCTATCCTCAACAATTAGCTGGAATTTAACAACAAAGAATATAGCTTGGTAAAATAATTTTCTCATCACATAAACACCAAGAGATGGCTCTGTATTTTTGTCATCATCATCATCAGCCTGACTATACCCACTGCAGGGCGAAGGCCTGTCTCATATTTCTCCAATCAACCCGGTTCTGTGCTAGCTGCATCCACTTGACCCCTGCGACCTTCTTAACCACATCCGCCCACCTAACTTTCTGCGAAACCCTGCTACGCTTTCCTTCCCTTGGAATCCAGTTTGTTACCCTAAGCGACCATCAGTTATCCTCTCTTCGCACTACATGTCCTGCCCATGCCCATTTCTTCTGAATTTCCACTAGAATGTCGGTAACTTGTGTTATTTCTCTGACTCACTCTGCACGGTTCCTATCTCCTAATGCTACCCCTGCCATTTTTCGTTCCATAGCCCTCTGGGTTGTCCGCAACTCAGGTAGAACCCTTTTGGTAGGCCTCCACGCTTCAGCCCCATATAGGTGAGTACAGGTAAGATGCAACTGTTGTATACTTTCCTCTTGAGCGATACCTGTAAGCTGCTAGTCATAATCTACGAGTGCTTGTATTTTTGTCAATCAATGAATTAATAGTCAATCAATCAATAAATAAATCAATCAATCGATGAATCAATCAATCAATCAATTTTGCCTTTATTTCCCAACAGTTGAAGGGGACAAGGTGTTTTCTTCTATGCTTGAAGAAAAATGTTCCTTAAGATTCAGGCAAATAGGCTTCTCAGGTCCAATCTTTGTTAACGTAGTAATGCCAATATTTAGTGTGTCGTAGTAATTTAAAGCTTTTGGCAATATGTGGTGGATCATGTTAGCCATGTTGTGTGAGCTAAACTCGAATATGCTGTTGTGATGTGTTCGAAATGGGCAAGGTTAAGAAACAAGTCTAATCTGCCCTGAACAGCTTCCGTGTAAGATAAGCGAATGGGTGTAAAAGCTCTGAACTCTAACGGTTTTGTGATCTTCAAAAAGAAATGCTCTGTGTTCTAAATAGGAGGCATTGGATACTGCGCAGGGCGCATTATTTCTACTAATGTGAGTGTGTGCAATTATTCACCTGTGGTATTAGAACATACCAGCTCAGAATAAGAAAAATAAGAGTTGTAAAGGGCATCAATATCTTAACCGTTGTCGGGAAAGTATGCCGGTGACGAGTTATTATGGCCACAGTTTTGCTTAACCTACCCAATAATAAACAAACTGCATGATTTCAAGACACGTGTATTAAATATAGCGCCAAGGGTTTTGCACATATATTTTGATTGAACTCTTGTAGCGTCTTGTACTCAGGAATCTCAGCTAATGCTCCCAACGTACGAAACAAAACACAGTTTGAGGTCGGTTTATCAGGATGAGACAATTTGATCTGTATGAGTATTTAATCTACAGGAAATTGCATCTGCATCAATAGTAATGCAGTAAATATCTTTTTAAAATCTGAGAGAAAACGAACAGTCAAATCTTCAATTACTAATCCTCTCCTACGAGTTTTACCAGAAGCTCTCGCTCGTATACTGATTTTGTGTTATGTTCTCAGAATGTTATGAGCTGTACATCAGGATCTAAAAAATGGCTTCAAAGCCTGGTAACTACGGATGTTTGGTTCCGTGTGAACGAAGGATTTCAGGGCCATGGTGTCAAAGGATTCATCAGCGAAATTTCTTTAAACACTAAAATCCAATCATTAAAATATTTTTGGGATCAGCTTTCTGAGCACAATCGTGTAAATTGATGGTCATGCACCACCACATATTTCAGAGGCGTGACTCACTGTCCACATATGGCTAGCTACCCCAAAACGATTTCTGCCTCTATTCCAAAAGCGTCGCAAGCCAGTATCACGAGGGACATTCACCAAAACAGTATTTTTCAAATTTAACTGAAAACACGTTTACATCGCCTAGGAATCCCTTGTATGTCTCGAGTCCAAGGCTATTAAGTTTTTCTCATAAAAGTGCTGCCTGATTTGGCTGCAGGATTGCCTCTTCCTCATGACGTCTGTTTTGCGAAGCTTCAGCCCCAGATAACACGCCGTTTTCTCTAGCTGTGTAATGCATTTTTTTTTTTTATTGGCGTTGTTCACTGATGGCGCTTCCGTAGGAACGGCCGCTTAAACATATGAGTTCGCTATGATCCGTATTGCGCAGTGCGTCCAGGCGTTCGTGTCGGCGAACGAAAGTGAGGTTATTACCGCGCTATATTCACGTGAAGCTGTACGTTCCAGAAACCACCCCAAAATGTCGGCAGATTGTATTTTGCAATATGTATGCTTCCCCACAAGATGAGCCCCTATGCATTTGCCATGGCTTATGGCTGTGCTGTGATCTATGCCCTTTTTCTTATGATAATATTTTCAAGGAGAAATAAGGAGATTATATTTTCTGATTTTTGCGCACAGAAACAAGTGGCAGACAGAGCGTGTGCCTTTTAGCAATATTAAATAAATGTATAATTTGAGACGAAATGCTTAATTATCGTGTGCAAAGCTGCTAATGATTCTGAGAAAAATGAAGACATTCGAGAGTAGGGCTTAAAGACTCGGGGGAGGGGGGGGGGGGAGGTTGTTGAAAGAAAGGTATAGCTATCTGGTCTGCGTACATACTTTTTGCTATATATGTCCCTCCGGCCATCGGCAGGATAACAGATTATAATATGAAGAGGCAAAAGATGAAAAACAAAACAAGCGATGCGCAGTTTTTAAGGGCTTTGATATAATTCGTCCGTGTGCCTTGATAATGTACGCGAGGAAGTGTGAGAAAATTATTGTAAACGTTAATACCTGAAAATTTTCGAACGTGAACTTGTACGCCATAACAACCAATGCGCACTAGTTAATAGGAGCTCGAGTAACGTTTGCTGTTGTGACCAAATTTGGATAATGTAGTCTAAAGTAACGGTTATATTTCTGCTTTTCAGTTATTGCAGGTGATGCGATTGACCACAGTAATCAGCTCTATTTCCTAAGGGGGTCTACAAGACTTTTAATGCAGTCAATGATAATAATGATGTTACTATGCATTTTCTACTATTCACCACAATGCGTTAGCATGATCGTTTAATACTATCTATAGATATACACTGAAGCAGCTTCCTTGCGTCGTATTTTTTCTTCAATTATTCGTATCCCTCCGACGCGGTCTCAAGAATCAACCTTGCGATAAAACGCTGTGCCAGCTGTTACAAAGGAAGTTTATTCACGTAAAGCTCTATCACCGAGCTATCATCTAGCGTAGCTCCATCAATTGTTTGCGATGTTTTTGCGGTGCTGTTTAAAAATAATAAAGGAATGTGTTGGGAATTTGAAACGATTCACTGCAAAGGCGCTGATCATATTATTACAAATTACGCGCATGCATACAGACTCTTTGGTGAAAAGGTTGCCAGCCCCGGCGCGCATTCTGCAGATACCATCGTCGCAGCAAGCTGTCTAGTTGGCGGCCAGATGCAATCAAGACCACACTACTGCATAAAAGTTCCTAATGTCGATCAAGGCATATAGAGAACGAATTTCTTAGCCATATATTTGCTAAGGATGAGGAGTGTCGGAAAGCATCTTTTGACAATTTATTGTGATAGTTTGAACCGGAAACTGCGTGATAGATGTTATGTTGAGTAACCAGTGCCTGAGGCATCTGCTACATTTATGTCATTCATTACAATTCCACAGAGCTGTACCGGGAAAGCTTAGCATTAGCAAATGTCATATGCAATAAACATTGCAGGCCAATAATGTCGGATAATCGCTCTCATCGACCGATGTTTCTATTTTTTACTGTACCTTATTTAGAGTGTTATAAATACCGTCAAAGAAAAAGCGAAAGGTTTCATTTAGCGACTGAACACCAGAGTTAATTCCATATGAAGTGCCCGGTGCTCATCCTCCTTTTGTTGAGCTTCAACTTCGTTGCGGAGTGAGTAAACCAATAAATTTACAGAAACTGAAACGTCGTTTAATAGCAACGATTTTTTTCGCATTTACGTAGAGCGTCGGATCGTAGAAGCCACCCTCCGGGTGTTGTTGCGAAACCGGAATTTTGTTAATGTGCGACACAACGCACCCGGAGCTTCTGAACTTAGATGCCCGTGGGATCGCCGGAGTTCAAAAAAAAGTGGCAGTGGCTTAGCTCAGTTATGCTAGGATATACGGAGCGAGAGGTGCGTTTCTCTGGGTGAGCTTTTTGTGGTCATCTTTGCCTAACAATGACAGCAGATTGTCTTCTGTTGGTTTCCGTTGACTGGCCCCATCTCGGCGGCTATGCACCCTCTATTACACTCCAGAGTCTGGCAACACTGTTTGGCAAGCCGTTCCTCTCTCTGCCCGGACTTCCCCGCTGATCGTTTCGCCTTCTTACTCTTTAGCTTTGCTGCTGCTATGCGCCGCTTTTTACGCTCTGCCAGTGGCTGCGTTTCGTGGAGCCAAATGGGGAGCCGTCAGTGTGCTATGCGATGTCAGTGCACGTTAAACCCCGCCAGATGGGTTTAACGCGGTTGGTTTTAACTCTCTACTATGGCTCCTCTTTCTTTCTTCCTTTCTTTCCACTTTCTCTCCCACCTTCCTTCCTTTCATTACAGCGCGGTCAGGTGTCCACAGAGCTTATGACCGATACTCCTCCTTTCTTTTTCTATAAAGCAATCTATTATTATTGCTATACCAATTGGTATTATTATTATTATTATATTGCTCTCTGCATCTTGGCGTTACCGCTTGCAAAGCGTTTTTCTGTTTGTGTTCAAGTTTTCATGGCTCGTATCATCTTCGACCTGAAAGAGAGGCCAGGGCACGCAGCTCCGCTTCCTGACAACGTCTCTGGAGTTCGGAAGGTGACTGGTCCTGGCCCTGATGGGGCTGGGATAGGTAAGTCACCGCCGCTTGCGGCGGGGGCTAGCCTGCCACCCAATTTTTATCGGTTGTAGGCGGTCATTGCATCCGCCACCGCTTTGGTGGTGAAGGACGGCTGTCGTCTTTCGCTCCCTCTTCTTTTTATTTCTTCTCTACTTTCCTTTGTGTCCGCACGAGGCAGCTGAGGTGGCTCAACTACAGAGCCAGTAGCAGGCCCGTGCATTTTCTTTTTCTTCTTCCTACAGGCACAAACAACGTCGCTTGTTTAGACGTTGCTCTTTGCTACAGTATCTCCTCCTCACATTACAACTCCACTCTTCTTATCCGTTTTTTGAACTTGTCCGCTGTGCCGCAACGATGCGTTATCGGATGCCGGGAGTGGCGGCTGCTTTTTGTTGGAGCAAAAAGCAAGGCAGCCATGGGCTGTGTGCGATGTCAGTGTAAGCTGAAGAAGCATAGGCAGTAGAAATTCCCGGAGCAAATCACTACGGCAACTCATATAGCTTGAGTCGCTTTAATATGTTAAACCGCATGCGCGTCGATAATTAGACGAGGGCACATTTACATACCATTGAGAAAAGCATAGTTATTACCATCGTTTACACGCACTTTCCAGAGCGCCAAGTACTTTCTTGCTATCGGCGCCGCTGAGTGTGAATTTCTTTGCTGGCGCTTGTCAACCCAATACAGTGTTTCTTTGGAAAACCATCCATTCGCTGCCGTCTTCCCGTTCGAACTGAGTGAGAGTACGTGAATACGTTGTTCATTCAGTATCATGAACTCGATTGTTTATTTTTGCGCATGTGCACCGCCGATGACAGAGGTGGCTAAGCTGGAGAAATAATTTATATTGCTATAGTAAACTCTTCGGTACAAAGCTGTAATGTGTATCTAAGTGCACCGAAATTGAAAGCGATGTTATCTGATTATGATCGCAGACGTTAGCGACACTGTATAGTAGCATTTTAAATTTACAAATCATAGCACCATGCTATAAACCTATGCACCCAAAATGTACAATAATTGACTAAAACAAGAAAAAATGACAATGTTCTCTGTTACGCAAGTATCGCTAGCAAGAATGCACTGATCAGCACCTGCATGCCGCGCACAGCAGTAACGAATGCGGCATTTTCGCACTTTGACGTGCTATTGTCTAAGAGGCTTAATAATGAACCATCCAGCCGCATCTCACACCGTCTAGTCGTCAGCGTGCAGCAAGATGAAGCGATGTACTGTGAAACCTCTGTTGATGTAGGATGACCACTTGAGGCTGAGGCTGATAAAACTTTATTCAAAATAAGTGGGAGGAATAGGGGAAGTCAGCTAGCGTGCCGCAGGCCGTGGAGACTTTTGGTAACGCCGGCCCGTTCGACGGCCTTGAACTGAATGCCAGGGTCATCGCTGGACCTTAGCTTGTCTCAAGCTTCTTGAGAAAGCAGGGCAAGTAATACGCGCAATACCAATCCATTGTGCTAACACAGTCTTTTCCTTACCATACACTTTCCTTCCTTACCATACACTTTCCTTTACTTTTCCTTACCATACGGCGGTCAATGATATGTTTTAGTTTAATTAACACACCATACCCTTTCGCAATCTTTCATTATGCCAAATGACAAACCCCCCTGCAGGAATTAGACAATCAATGGTAAGGAGCCATCTGCATGTGGCTCTGCCTCTGCGTCTGCTTCATATAGCTTAAACTGCACTACGATTACGCATATGCAGCGCATACAAGGCTTCAGACTCAATTTCGTAAAAAGTAATTAAAACAAGACAAAACAGTATGAGAGGGAAAGCAAGATTTTCGAGTGAAAACATACCTTACAGCGCCGGGACGGCTGGCCGCTCGCAGCCCCACAATCGGTGGTGGCGCTCCTCGGGGCCGCTTTTTGTTGCGAGCCAAACTTCGTCGGAAGTTTCATGACCATTATGGGCATTGAAAGACTCGGCTTAGGGTTTACAACCTGTTAATTGTGAACGACGCTTGTGCATGTTCCATTAAATGGGAAAGTTTTTAAACTGTCTACAACTGTCATGTCATTTAGACCTGCCTTGCAGAAGCTTTCGCCCATGGCTTGAGCTATTCTAAGGGACGTTTAAACTAAGCCTTTATGTGCATGAGTTGATAGCGCTCCGATTTTTCTCGTTTTGTAGTATCTCGCTGGCGTGCACGCACTTTGCATTTTCTTAACAATGACGCTCTAATTTGCACCTCTATTATTTCGTATATATTGATTAGCATCCAGTGGTAAGATAATCAGTCATTTAATCAAATACCGCCCGTGATGGACAAATGTAAATCACCGCTTTAAAGGAGCTCTGTAGCCGTGACGGCTTAGGCGCAGTGTTTCATACCCCTCACAGGATCTTTGGAAATTTGCCTTCTCACCTCATCCTCCCATCTCAAAGGAGAAACTTTAATTGGCTGTGCTTGCAACATCATAGTATCCCATGACCCCCATGAATAAGTACCCGGCCACATCACCGGTCAACTACCATGTGCTCAGGATTTCGTGTTCACAGCGCCCACAACGTCATCAACGCTGATTCTGTAGCAGAACAGGGCCTTTAGAATATCGCATTAAAGCAATCGTTCAGAGACAAAGTTTTAGGATTCAAAGCAAGATATGTTGACAAATATTTTTTGCTTGCTCCCTCTGCAATACTACCGAGCTAGCGCTGTGTACACGCCCGTGCATTTGTTGTCTTGATTGCATTTATTCGCTATTTCATCTTTCTATCAGCACGATAATGGTTCGTATTTCTATTCATTTCAGATCAATGTATGCTGGCGAAGGATTCAGGCCTCACATGTATTGCCTGCAATATGTACGCTATACATTTATTACTCGCACACTTACCGAAATAACTTTCTAAGCAAAAGAAAAGCTTAACTACGCAAATGAAACAAAATATTTCCATGCAACGGCAAGAAATCGCCTGCGCACCAGCGCAACGGCAAAATATACATTTCGGAGGGAGCCGTAAAAAATGATAGCCATGATGGTCGGGAAGAATTGCAAAACAGTGGTACGGAGGTTTGCGTCCGTTGGAGACAAGCGAGCCAATCTGGGGTTGGGCTAAATGGTTCTTTGTGAGGATAGCTACACGAATGCAGTTGCTATGTCCGGACTAGAAAGGTCGGGAGTGATATCTCTGAGAGTGCAGTTAAATTGTTCGTTGAGGTGAGATAAACTAACGGCGCTTCGTATTTTTTATGTGACCAACGCGTTATCTTGTGGTGTATGCTTAGATAATGATTGACATAATTATTGGCTAACCGAGGGGACTGTTTAATTGTGCTCCGTGTCTAAAGTTATTTGCATTACCATGATAAGGAGAGGCGACTGGGGCTAATTGCAATGACACAAACCATATGATCTATTAATTAGGCGCCAGTCACCACAGTATTCGTTTGGTGATGGGGGATACAAAGGCGAGGTAACACAGTAAAGTAGCACATGTTGTCCTGATTAGCCCTGCCTTTCGCACTGTTGTAATGTTTCTGCGACGGAGGCAACATACTGGGCTTGCGCCGGCAGCCGGGCGGCGGCTGCCGCTGTTTCATATTTATGCTGTCTGCGCTTTCCTTGAAACAAGACGTTTTTAGCATGAACTTCGAAGGAGAAGGCACTTCTTTTAAAAGTTTGGTCAGCACCAGATGCGGTTGTAATACCTTGATGCGCAGTATCCTTCCCACCCCTCCCAAGATCAGCGCTGACAATGTATAGAAAAAAATACGATGTATACAACAAAGTCTTTACTGAGCAGATGGCTGAGTCCAGACTTTTGCCCTGTTTTTCAGTTGAGGTTCCTAGCATAGGGCTGCAAACGTGGCATTGAGATAGATTTTGACGGTTGTACTTTGCAATGGATGCACTTCATCTTGCGCCGCAAGAAAGTTTTAGTTCGGCTTTATTAAACAGTTCTTGTTATTGGGCGGGATGATGCTCAGAGAGCTCAATCCTTAGATGGGGGGTCTTTATATCCATACTTCGTCGAACTTGATCTTGTTTACTTTACAATATTTTTGCATTAACCTTTTTAGGCTGCGCTAACAGCTTCTTTAGACTGAGAAAAGGTACAAATTTTTTTGCGGCACGTTAGGTCTTTTTGTAGCTTCCCGGCTTTTTCTGCACCACATGGAGACGTATGAATAGTGTTAGTCGTGAATGAACTCACTTTATATCAATAGCTTTCAATGTGTAATTGGTTAACCTTAATAAAAGGAGTTCAAGAGACCACACCTAATTTTGTTCTGCCTGTTTGAACTTCTTGGTAAGATCGAAGCCAAGGGCAAATATATATTCTGCGATTGAGTAGGTGTGGTATTTTCTAAACCGTAAACGATGGATTCGCATATTTTGCTTCTTGATTTTAAATTTGGCCTGATGAAATGGGACTACGTGGATCAATCTAAGACATATTTTATCAGTGCATACCCATTTACATTTCACCTATTGCAGACAACATGGTGAATGTGTTTCCCGTGCAATTTTATCGAAATACTAATACAATGTCGTAGAGGAGAAGCTTCTTACAATATACAACTTCAGCAATAATAACTTCACCTATATTTGTTCTTTCATTGCAGTGCAACCCTCGCCGCCAATTGTCGCTATGTCCTGAAGGATGCAGGTGTTACGCTTACATGCACGAATCCTACAGAGGGTCATGCTTCGACCCCACTCAACCCATACCACGAGGCTTCGTTTTAGCAGCTTTATCCCTTCCTAATCCTTATAAGCGGCGCAGGGTATAGACATTTGCCTAAGTTTTGTGCATTTAAATGAAGCATTACTTCTTTTTCCGAGTCTGCATTAATAAATCTGCTTTGTTGGAAGAGCATGATTCCGTGGTAAGTTTTCTTTTAATCTTGAAAATGTATACATACCAAGCGCTTGCACACAAGATAAAAAGCGATGTCATGGGTAAAGGTGACGAATAATTCTGAGCCAAATTATACCACTAGCCTGCCCATGGGTATGAAAAGTAGGATTAGCGCATATCAGAATAGATGAAACGAAAATATTTCAAAGCAGTTTTTTCATTCCAGGGGCATTTCTGATGTCGTTTGTCTGCGCCGAGCAAACATGATAATCCTATAACCGATCATGAAAGTATAACATCTCCTTACAAGTCTAAGTATTTTTAAAACACCGCGAAAAGTATGGGGGTAAGAGCTGGGGGCCGACCCCTATAAACACATGTAAACACAACTTACCGCAACATTTTTGTGGTTTCGCAGAGTGCCAAAAGTGGTGGCCTCTCGTTAAACGTTGGTCAGTGCTTTGAAGAAGTGTGTGACAAAGTATGCTGCGTCATCGCGGACACAATCTACTTTAAAAACCCCTCGTTGCATAGAATCTGCGTTAGAAATGGACAGCAGTAGAGCGGCCCATAAAAACATATATGCAAAGAACGGTTCGCAAAAAAGCTGACTTTGCGCCTACGAAAGCATTCGTTTGTTAAGAGCATGGTGCATTATTTTCAGTTCATAAATATATGTATGCAACAACATTTCGCGTCTGACATCTAAGTAAAGCATATTTATCAATGATATGTTCGGCTCCTTTTCAGACGAACCACATATAGGAGGCGAGCAGCCAAAGGGGCTTTTTTTTATGGACGTCTTGTACCACGTCCCAACATCATGTTGCATGGCGGAAGTAAGAAAAAAAAAAGCATCCTATGTGCTGGTGACGTGCATGAGCCGCGCAAGGCAGTGTAATGATGCCGTCATAACACCGCTCATTTTGTAAATCAAGAGGAATAAAACGCGAATTAACGGGCACGATGTCATTCCATTCTGAAAACATCGATCGTGGCTAAGAAGAGGCGGTATTTAAATGTATGCATATGCAGTTGCGTCGCGATACTTCTGTGTGGGGACCAAGTCGTAAGCAAACAACTTGAGAGCCTTTAAATTTCTACATCCGTGCACGCGATGTATAGTCTGCGCCGTACGGAAAGAAACCAAAGGCGAGTAAACCACACCGAAAGCGCAGGACGATATATGAGGATCCCACTAGGGAAACGACAATAAATAAAAAAATTGTTAACTAGCATATATGCCCGTTGATCACCTTGCGCACACCCACCTGATTCAAAATAATTCTATGCCTCCAGGCGCTTATGCTTTGACGGTCTCTGCAGTGAAGCTACTCGGAGAAATAATTAAATGTACTACTACTTTCGCCTTGCCCACTGGTGACTTAGAGCTTTCGTCAGTCCGGACTTACCAATATGTTTCAGGCATGGCAAATGGGTCCGGGTGCACACCGCCGTCAATGTATAGCTTTTCACTGTAGCGCTGCTTATCCGATTCCGATAAGCTCTTCTCCTAGTCCGATATTACTGCATTATAGACTACATTCCCTTGCAAATACTGCCAATCTGACGACTTTAGGGACTATTCACGATTCCGAGGAGCTTTTCTGATAGTCCGACACTGCTGCGGTATAGACTGCATTCTCTTCAAGTACTGCAAGTCTGACGACTTACGGGAGTATTCATAGCACGATAAACTGACCGCGCACAGTTGCAGACGCCCACGCACCATCGGCGCCGTCTCTAGCAGTTTGTCAGGAGGTGGAGGCGGCCGCGGTGGGTATCGGCTGCTGAGTGGTCGTCTCATGGAATGCGCGACCCTCGTTCGGTCCACATGTCGTATGGCGTTTGACAGCTGCTTTTTAAATATAATTCTTTCTAGGACATGTCACTTGTGCAACAGTATTAGCAAGCTAATTCACCCCATGCGGCAGCATATCAGACTGTAAACGAAACTACCTGATTCGCTAAATGAGCCTTTGGGAGTGTCCGCATTCGCAACATAAATTATTTGGAGAGTTGTAGAAGTAGACTGCCTTTACAATGATGCAGTATACTTTAATACACACGTCTTCAAAGCGCTGAGCAACGTTTAACGACCGGCCACCACTTCTGGTGCTCTTCGAAACGAGAAAAATGTTTGTTCCGTATTTCGGGACAGTGTTAAGAACCTCCTCCTTGATCTGCTGGAGGACGTCCTGTCCTGAGAGGTGTTTTCGGAATCCGAACATGGTGTGCGGCACGAGGTCTTTTTCCTCCAGGTGAATCTGCTACCTCTGAAGCACACTTCTTTCATATACCTTTCCCAAACATGGCGTCAACGAAATGGGTCGTAGATTTTTCAGGGGCTGAGAGTTTTTCCGGATTTTGGAATCATTAATATTTTCGCATGAGACTACTCCTTCGGGATGGTCCCCTGCTCTAAGTGCGTGGTGACGAATTCGGCAAATCTGTTGATTGAATTCTCGTCCAGGTTGCTTATCATGGCGTTGGTAATGCCGTCCTTGCCTGGGGTGGTGTTTTTTTGTGGCAGACAGCACAGCTTGTCTGACTTGTTCTATGGTAATGGGTTCGTCGCGAGCTGGATTTGCTTCGCCCGTGTATGGCGAGCTGCAGTCAGCGTCCGTTTCATCGCCGATGTATCGCTGCTTGATGTTCTCTAGCAGTGCCGGTCTGTACGTTTGAATCGGTGCGCGATCCTTTAGACCGTCTTATGGTTTCACATTTGGTCTTAATTGGGTCTATGGGAACTCCTAGCAAGGCCCTCATCTTGTCCAAGCCTAGGATCTAATATAGGTTGTTGAATTTTTGGTTCCAGTCCCATTTTCAGAGCCCCGTCGCGTACTCTTCGGCTTGTTTTGTTACCTAGGCGATATTGCCGCGAAACCTTCAAAGCAGTATTTGTTGTTTTTTAACAGCCGCCGGCATACAGGCTTATCACTCTGATTCTGGACCGCGTATCAGTTTCGTAATCTTTGTTTGTGAATGCTCGATGTCGCGAGTCACACCTTTATCAGTTTTGTTGTAGCTCAAGATGCACCGGGATCTGTCTCGAAGGTTCCGGCCACTTGGGTGTCTTTCCACAATGTTCCAGCCCGTACTGGTATATGTTTGCAACGTTATCTAGATTGTTCTGTGCAGCCTTTAAATTGAGCGTTGCCGAGTGTGACGGGCATTCTTTGTTCGACGATCGAGGAGCACGTTTGTTTCTATCGCCGCCGCCGAGTTGCTTAGTTCTTTTGCGGGCGCAAGTCAGCCCAAATAAAGAGTTTCTTTAGTGCAATCATCGACCCTTCATTTGTGTCGTCGACCTCGTCACCACTACGTGACATCTGGTGGAGGTGCTGCCTTTGATCCTTCAAGTGAAGACCCAAGCCGTGTTCCTGTCGCCCTGGAAGACCAGCCTACAGGTCACCGAGCCAGCCGCCGACCTCAAGGCCTACAACCCGAACACGGTCTGCTGCCTGACCCCATTCGATCTCGGAAGGCATCGACGCTGACAATGGCCCAGCCTGTTTTCGTCCAACCCCGTGAGCCCCCCTGCTTCTATGGACTACCGGATGAAGATGCGGGAGATTGGATGGACCTTTTCAACCGTGTGGCAGATTTCAACGGCTGGAACGACGCTGCGAAACTCAGGCAGGTCTACTTTGTTCTTCAAGCACATGCCCGAATTTGGTTTGAAAATCACGAGACTTCTTTCAAGGGTTGGGAGACATTCAAAGCACAGTTTTTGATGGCCTTTACAAGTTCTGTCCGAAAAGAAAGAGCTCAGGCCCTCCTCCAATCAAGAATTCAACTACCAAACGAGTCCTTCCTGGCGTACGTTGAGGAGATGAAGCGCCTCTTTCGCCGCGCCGACCCTAACATGACTGAAGGTGAGAGAGTCAAACTTTTAATGCGAGGCGTCAAAGAATCGCTTTTTGGAAATCTTGTCCGAAATCCGCCAAAAACAGTAGCGGATTTTGAAAGGGAAGCGTCTGCCATCGAGAAGACGTTGTACACCCGGATGCGCCACTACGAGCGGCCACTTCAGCCAGACTACTCAAGCCACTACCCCAGCGCATCTGCAAGTGAAGAGAACCTTCGTGACCTAATCCGGGAGATCGTGCGAGAGGAGCTCCGCCGAATGCAGCCATCATCGCAACAACCCCAGGTGGCGATGCTCGCGGACGTCGTCCGTGAAGAAGTCCAGCAGGCGCTGGGCGTTCCTGAAGCGACGGCTGCGACTGTTCCAGCACAAGAGGCAACAGCGATGAACTACGCTGGTGCATTACGTCGCCCTTCGCCCCGACGTGATGACTTTCCGAGCCCTCGCCGCTACCGGCCTGTTGTTGAAAACCGCCCCTTGGCTCCCGCCCGCCAAGCCTACCAACGACCAACAAGCCCCAGGAAGTGCGACGCATGGAGGACAGCGAACAACCGGCCATTATGCTTCCACTGCGGTGATGCCGGCCACATTCTGCGGCACTGCCCGTACCGACGAATCGGTCTCCGCGGATTTGCAGTCGACGCTCCACGACCACGCCCAGGTGAACGACCGCAAGAAATCGACAACTATCTGCGTAGCGGTGAGATTGCGCCACCAAGCCGTCGATTCAGGTCTCCATCGCCGTACAGGGCCTGCTTTGCGTCGCCAGGACGTAACTAAGATGGTAGTGTGCGCGGAAGGTCCCCAAGCCCCCGTAGGGGAAACTAAAGGCAGCAACCTTTGGAGGTGAGGTTGCTCAACGGCGAAAAGACGAAGATCCTCCGCCGTCGACGACCACTAACGACGACGCAGCCGTTTCACCGCCGCTCCACACGACGTCATCGACGGCAACACGACCAAAGTGCAAGCAGACACCGCCGCCCAGCGAAGTAACAGCGGTATGCCCTGGCCATGACCTGAAGAAACGACGGAGCCGAGATCGGACACTAAGGCCCACGTGCAATGCAAGGACGCGAACAAGTGACCTTGAAGATGATGTCGACGGTCGCAGAGTCACTGCCCTAGTAGACACCGGAGCTGACTATTCAGTCATTAGTGGACCGTTAGCCTCTCAGCTAAGAAAAGTTACCACCGCTTGGGATGGCCCGCTGATTCGCACAGCAGGTGGCAACCTGATTACTCCATCGGGCCGATGCACTGCACGAATAACCGTAAATGGGCGTACTTACCCCACCAGCTTTGTGGTCTTGCAGCAGTGCTCCCGCGACGTGATTTTAGGCATGGACTTCCTAAATGAACATAGGGCTATCATCGACCTGCGATCCAAGCTCATCAAGCTCTCTGCAGACAAAGCCATTCCTGCTACGACGACGTCGATGCAACACATCCCTCTAAACGTCCTCGACGAAGAACTGAACGTCCCGTCCCGATCAAGTATCGCAGTCTGCGTAGCTAGCGCCAACATCGAAACCGCTGAAGGCATCGTCGAGGGAAATATCCAATTGCTCTTAGAACGAGGTGTCGGCATCGCAAGATTCATCACGAAATTCCGGAGAGGTCAAACTCAGGTTCTGGTAACAAACTTCACCGAAGAATACCGGCATCTCAACAAGGGCACGACGATCGCCTTTCTCGACGAATTAGCGGACCTCAAAGATGTATTCTCCCTCCACGACCAAACGCTGGAAGACGCACCGGACCTATTCCGTCAGCCCACATTTGACATCAACCCAGCATTGACCCACAACAGGAAAGACCAGATTCTCAGTCTGCTTCGAAGCTACGGGGAGTGCTTCTCATCGTCATCGAAGGTACGACAAACACCACTGGACAAGCATCGCATAATAACAGACGAACACGCCCGACCTCTGCGCCAAAGCCCTTATCGTGTATCGCCGCGAGAACGCCAGGCAATTCGCGATCAAGTTAAGGAAATGCTGCGTGATGACGTAATCCAGCCATCGAACAGCCACTGGGCGGCACCAGTCGTTTTGGTCAAGAAGAAAGACAGCACACTTCGCTTCTGCGTTGCTTACCGCCGCTTGAATAGCATAACAAAGAAGGATGTCTACCCGCTTCCCCGCATCGACGACACTCTCGACCGGCTCTGCAATGCAAGGTACCTCTCATCGATGGACCTATAGAGCGGATATTGGCAAATTGAGGTCGACGGAAGAGATCGCCAGAAGACCGCATTCATCACACCGGACGGCCTTTATGAATTTAAGGTTATGCCATTTGGCCTCTGCTCCACACCAGCCACGTTTCAACGAGTAATGGACACAGTCCTGGCAGGCTTGAAATGGCAAATTTGTTTGGTATATTTGGACGACGTTGTTGTCTTCTCGTCAAACTTTGAAGACCACCTAAAACGACAAAGACAGTGCTGGAAGCCATCAAGTCATCGGGGCTAACGCTAAAAGCAGAGAAGTGTCACTTCGCCTACGAAGAACTCCAATTCCTAGGTCACATCGTTAGCAAGGACGGTATTCGCCCAGACCCGGAGAAAACAGCTGCAATCGCACAATTCCCACCACCTGCGGACAAGAAAGCTGTGCGCCGATTCCTTGGGCTGTGCGCTTATTATCGACGATTTGTCAGAAACTTTTCGCGGATCGCCGAACCGTTGACGCAGCTTACAGAGGCTGACGTACCTTTTAAATGGGAAGCGCCGCAAGGAGAAGCCTTCGACGAACTTAAGCGCCGCCTGCAATGCCCTCCTGTACTTGGCCACTTTGATGAAAACGCCGAGACCGAAATTCACACCGACGCGAGCAGTGTAGGCCTAGGAGCCATTCTCGGCCAGAAGACTGCCGGACTGGAGAAAGTAATCGCCTACGCTAGCAGGTCACTACCAAAAGCGGAAGCCATTTACTCGACGACCGAGAAGGAGTGCCTTGCAATCATCTGGGCCACTTCTAAGTTTCGTCCATACCTATACGGCCGACCATTCAAGGTGGTAAGCGACCATCACGCGCTCTGCTGGCTGGCTAATTTGAAAGATGCTTCCGGCCGCCTTGCCAGATGGAGCCTACGACTTCAAGAATTTGACATGACTGTAGTCTATAAGTCGGGCACGAAGCATTCCGACGCAGACTGCTTATCCCGCGCTCCCGTCGATTGTCCCCCGAAGGACGATGACGATGACGCCTTTTTGGTACCGGTAAGCGCCAGCAGTTTCGCAGAACAACAGCGATCAGACCCTGAGCTGAAATCGCTAGCCTATTACTTTGAAGGAAAGACCGCTTCCCCTCCTGGTGTGTTCAGGCGACATTTATCATCCTTCACGTTAAGCAATGGCCTCCTCGTGAAGAAGAACTTTGCACCCAACAAGACCGCGCAGCTTCTCGTAGTGCCTAAAACCCTTCGGCAAGAAATTCTGCAGGCGTTGCACGATGAGCCCACAGCAGGCCACCTCGGATTTGCGCGCACGTTGCGTCGAATCCAGGAGAAGTATTACTTGCCGCGGATGCCTGCCGAAGTTTCCCACTACATAAAGACGTGTCGTGAGTGCCAACGACGCAAGACGCCGCCGATCAGACCAGCGGGACTACTAAACCCGATTCCGCCCCCAATCCTACCCTTTCAACAAATTGGGATGGATATCCTCGGCCCCTTTCCATCTTCGTCTATGGGTAACAAGTGGATCGTCGTGGCCACTGACTACCTTACCCGTTACGCCGAAGCAAGAGCACTACCAAATGGTACCGCGGCAGAAGTCGCCAAATTTTTTGTCGAACAAATTCTCTTGCGACACGGCGCCCCAGAAGTGCTCATCACGGACAGGGGAACGGCGTTTACGGCAGAGTTGACACAAGCCATTTTGGAATACAGTCACACAAGCCATCGACGAACAACTGCGTACCATCCCCAGACCAATGGCCTTACGGAGCGCCTGAACAAAACGATCGCGGACATGATCGCTATGTACGTCGACGCTGAACACAAGACCTGGGACGCCATCTTGCCGTACGTGATCTTCGCGTATTACACGGCAGTCCAGGAGGCGACTAGAGCTACCCCGTTTAAGCTTGTGTACGGCAGGGAGCCCACGACGACGCTCGACGCAATGCTGCCGCACGTAACCAACGAGGACAACCTTGACGTCGCCGCCTACCTGCAGCGTGTAGAGGAAGCTCGACGACTCGCACGGCTGCGTATTAAAGACCAACAGCGCACCGACAGCCGACGATACAATTTACGACTACGCCACGCAGAGTACAATACAGGAGACCAAGTGTGGGTTTGGACACCAATTCGCCGTCGCGGATTAAGTGAAAAGTTGTTGCGTCGATACTTTGGACCATACAAAATCCTTCGCCGCGTCGGACCACTGGACTATGAAGTCATTCCCGACGGAACATCAGCATCACAACGGCGACGCGCACGCCCAGAAATTGTACATGTTGTGCGACTGAAGCCATATTACGCGCGTTAAAGAATCTGTGGTGTTTAAACTTTGCAGTGTTTATGTTTAAGTTTCTCTGTTCACATCGAGGCGATGTTTTTTTAAGGGGGGAGTAATGCCGCGAAACCTTCAAAACAGTATTTGTTGTTTTTTAACAGCCGCCGGCATACAGGCTTATCACTCTGATTCTGGACCGCGTATCAGTTTCGTAATATTTGTTTGTTAATGCTCGATGTCGCGAGTCAAACCTTTATCAGTTTTGTCGTAGCGCAAGATGCACCGAGATCTGTCTCGAAGGTTCCGGCCACTTGGGTGTCTTTCCACAATGTTCCAGCCCGTACTGGTAGCTGTTTGCGACGTTATCTAGATTGTTCTGTGCAGCCTTTAAATTGAGCGTGTCCGAGTGTGACGGGCATTCTTTGTTCGACGATCGACGAGCACGTTTGTTTCTATCGCCGCCGCCGAGTTGCTTAGTTCTTTTGCGGGCGCAAGTCAGCCCAAATAAAGAGTTTCTTTAGTGCAATCATCGACCCTTCATTTGTGTCGTCGACCTCGTCACCACTACGTGACAATATTATGCTTAAGCGTTCTATGGTCCTCCTTCTTTTCCGTTTCCTTGCAACCCCCGTCTAGCCTCCCAGAGGTGTAAGAGATGTTTATCCACGTTGGGCATGATGTTGGTGAGAGCGGCCGTTCTAGTCACTTTTTCCCAGTCCGAATTGATACCCGCGACCCAGTCCTTAATGTTCGTGATCTCAATATCTTCGGACTCCTCCCTAGTGTTTCTATAGGCTTTCTAGTGTGTGAGCCTAGCCTGGCTATATTGTTTCCTGATCGGGAGGGCTTCTATCTGGATGCGCAATATGCAGCGGTCATTGCCTAGAGTCTCCCCGTCATTTTTCTATCTCGCCTGCCTTATGCCTTTGATGAACACTAAATACGGGCACGAATCGTGATTGATGCTATTTTGCAATCGCGTTAGCTGGGTATGATCTGCGATTAGGCTGCGTATTCTACGATCAGCTTCTCTGGATAGATCCTTGCTTGTCTGAATTTCTTTTATGCCAGGCATTGAAGTCCCCCTGACTGAGAAGACCCCTCTTGCCTGCTGCTTGTTTTGCCTTGCCCAGGAGGTAGCTGAAGCTAGCTTTCTTTTGGCTGGGCGGGCTTTATACGTTAAGCAGGAAGCTGCTTTCTTGGCTTCTCTTTTGGGTAATGACTTCGATACGAACGTGGTCAATGTCCGTTCCATCGATATCGTGTCTGATTGCGGTGAAAGTTTGGCACCCTGCGTGGCGACCTTGCTATCCGCCTGCTCCTCATATGCTGAGTAGCCCGGAAGAGTGGGTGAGGAGCCGGTTTCCTGTAAGGCGATTATGTCTGGTGGTACTGCGCAATTTGTGATGTGTTGTTTAAGAAAACCCCGCTTTTTGAGGATCCTGCGGCAGTTGTACAGCCATAATTCAAGAATTCAAAGATTTCTAACTTGGCCGAGCTCTTACGGTTCCTCGCCATGCTCGGCTAACTGCCGATGCTCGGCTAACTGCCGATGCTCGGCTAACTGTCGGCTAACTTCCCTCTAGATTTCATACTCGTGAATTTTAAGGCGTTTTATATCTCTAAGCGCCTGTGTTTAGATGTTAGAAATGCGTTTACTAAGATTCGCTAGTGAGTTGTTCATGGCTGCCAGGGCAGTTCCGAATTCTCGTGACCCTATGGTGGCTGGCTAAGTTTCATCTGCTCGCACGTTGGTGTCGGTCTGCCCTGTTCCTCGGGGCCTTGAGCTCTTCTATAAAGTGGTTAAGTTTCTAAGTTCAGTATTTTCCACCCTGAGTGTCTGAATGATTTCTTTTAGTTCTTACACTTCATTCGGTTGCCCATTAGCGTTTGTACTGAATTGTGTTTGCGCGTTCGTGTTTTTTGGAGCAATGGGAGAAGTGGAGAAATGCTGCGCTGCCCGGCTCAACTTAATCTGTTCCTCCTTTTCTTTCTATTGCTGCTACTTCTTTTTTGTTTCTGGGGGCTCCCTGGTCCTTGATTCTGAGCGCGACGCAGATCATGGACCGGATGGCGAAGTAGAATTTGAGCTGAACCAGCGCTTCTGAGCTCGGCCGCGTCCGTCCGTGCCGCCATCAGACTTTGCGTTGCTGTCGATCTCCTCTTTCGTTCTGGTCCGTGGACTGATCGGTTTTTATGCGAAGCATATTAACGTAGGTTTCGGGCCTTCGCGCGACGCCCAGCGGTGGCCACCATTGACCCTGAAGTGGGGTCACGTGACATGACGTCACGTGATGACGTCACACCGGCTGAAGATGGGGCCTCATATCGCGCCGTCGGTCGCCTCCCGGAGGTGGCCACCATTGACCTTGAAGTGAGATCACATGATGTGACGTCACGTGATGACGTCACACCTGCTGCAGATGGGGCCTCATATCGCGCCGTCGGACGTCGCCCGGCGGAGGCCTCCACGCTTCGGTTCGCGCCGTCACGCGCGACGCGGCGGCGGCGCCACCATCGCTGCATCACGTGATATGTGACGTCACGCCAGGGATGAAGCGGCGCACTCCCACCGTCGCGTCAGTTTTTGTGCCCGCAACCGCGCCAGCCTCTTTGCGCCGGGCGTGTATGCGGTCAAGATGCCTCCAAACGCTAAGGACGTTAGTAATAGGAATGCAAAACGAAGGCTGCAGTGTGATACGGAAACGACGAATAACCTAAAACCACGTCTCCGTTACCTAGCCCCATCCACACTGAGGCAGCTGCTTAACATGCTTCGCATCTACTGGGCTTAACCTTGATAAGCCTCCAATTTCTTAGGCGTTGTTTGCACTCCTTTACCCCGGTGGAATGTGCTTCCTTGCACAGCGCACACCTGGGCTCACACAAATGGCCGTCCTCGATGATTGGCTTTCCGATTTAAGAATACAACGGCGTCAGATGTCGGGCATATACGTCCGCCCTATGCCCAGGCATGAAGCATGTATAGCAAACTTGCCGCGATGATCGGTAGAGGAAGCAGCGCGCCTCGCCGCCGTAGTAATAAACGTAACTGGGGACGATCTCGCTTTCGAATGTTATGACGGTGCTTTGAGATTTTCTAAGCATTCGCTCATAAAGAATTTTCACTCCTTGGGTACGTACGCTAAACTGGGGTAGCAATTCGGTAGGCGTTGTCCCGACGTCCACTCCGTGGATCACTCCTTTGCATGAATTGTCCGGCGCGGCAACATAAGCAGTCACAGCATAGTCTTTTGCACCGAAGCGTATACTCGGAATGCTCAGTAGAAAGCTGGCAGTCTCCTTGCTTGTCGGGCTGATTATGGTATTGTTAGATTCGTTGTGCAGCCTTTGTTGCAGATGTCTGGGTTTCCATATGCTTCGTTATAACCCGAGCCATCTGATGCGTGCTCAGCTGGCTGATGTTGAGTCCATTCTTCGGTCTAATAATGACTCTTAAATAGGCCTACGGCAGTGGAGGTAGCTTTTCTCTACGAATAGGCTTCTCATTTTGTTTGGGCTGGATCGGTGGTGACTTGTCCGCCGCTTCGGTCGCGGTCTCCGGAACGGCAGCTAGCCTCGAGTTGTATTTTGCAATGAACCATCCTCCAGTGTCGAGTGTCTTCTCTGAGTGGTTGGTGGCGTTCTCTTCGCGTGTTGCATTGTCTTGAGTCGGTGTAGCGGCTCCGGTCGACGCCGCCGCGTTGTCAGCAGCCATCCTTGGCGGCTCCCGCGTGAGCTTGAGCAGCGTTTCGCCGCTAGGCTTAGCGCGGAGTTCTTCGCTTCGGATCTGCGAACGGCTAGAAGATGGTGAAATCTGGACTAACGGATGCAAATCTGTTATCAGAGGATTAAGGTGGATTAGTGGAAGTCATTGGAGTATCCCACTTTCTGTAGCGTTGAGGTTTTCCGGTTAAAACCTGGCGTCGAAGCAGGAGCTCATGCGTAGCGCGTCCGCTCCATCTGGCCCCCTAGCGGAGAGTCTCAACTACGACGAAGTGGTTGCTGGCGCGTAGAGAGCGCTCGGGCTGGACCTTGTTTGAAGACTTGCGAAACGCTTCGTGGGTCTACCAGACCGTTGCTCTATTTCCGCGTAGCGCCTACTCGCACATTGAGGCTCTTCGGGTAGTGACACTGGTGGAGGTCTGGGGTCGTGACAATATAAATCCCCGCTATAACAGACCCTTATGTACGTTATTGTGTGGCATAGGGATAACGTGAATGCATGGGTTTTCGCAGTCGCATTGTGATATCACCTTCCTATGTGAAAGGAGAAGCCCGAGCTGGCAGCTCCTGCCAAACGTAATGTCATGAAGTTGTACGTCCAGCTAGTGCTCCGCTAGTCAGCTGCCCGCTACCGCCTTCCACACTTCTTTCTTGGCTCTTCGGACAGGCACCGGTCAGGCACGGCAAAATAGCGAGACTGTTCAATGTGGCTCTCGTTACAAAAGCTGCGGATTAAAAAGTGGGTTTTTAAGCGGTTATCACTGCAACGCTCACGGCTTTTGCTCTATCACTAGTTCCAAGGAATGTTTAAACTCTCACAATTTCTGATGCTCCTGGCCATGGCGGTCGAATTTCAATGGAGGCAAAACCAAAGGCGCCCGAATGCTGTGCGATGTCAGTGCACGTTAGAAAACCCCAGATGGTCACAATTCCGGAGTCCTTCTCTACCGGTCTTTGATAGTCTGAGCGACACTGGGACGTGAAAGAGGCCATGACACCAATGGCCATCGGCGTAGCCGTAAACGACAACTGATGCCGCGTCATATGCTACATGTCCCGTGCATAAGCAGCGTCAAATGCGGCTATTAAACAGCAAGCATGTATGTTGATAACCGCGGTTAGCACAAACTGCTTTTCAATCTCTGTTAGTACCTTTAACCTTGGCAATAGCGTGGCCCCTGTGGGCAGGGTTCAGGAGCATATGGGCACCCAGTACAAAGTCCGCATGATCTGGTTCGCTTGAGCAACGTGCACGCTGTATACATTGAAAGACGTCTCAAAAGCAACACATAAACTGCGCATAGAGTGCCGTCAGACGGCGATTTTGTGCACTTTTCGAGTACCACCCGACAGGGCAGTAGCGTAGTGCACAAGGTGCAGTGTTTTGTTGCAATAAAATCCTTCAAAGAGGACTCGCTAAACTTTGTGTTGCCGTGCTTGCCTCATTCAATCAGAAGAAGTCGGATGTTCGCATCGTCTATGTCGGCTGCTAATCAAAGCAGACCGCATGCAGATTCGGCGAAGGAACGTAGGCGGGCAGAGTTGTTTTGCAGAAGGTTTGAAGAACTTTATAAACAAATTTATCTCTAGTAACAAATTATGTTTAGCTTGGCCAAAACTGCGCTTTATTTCAAGAGTTTTGTTGCAAAAAGTTATTTCGAGCCCGCAAGGCAACGAGGTGGCGCTACCGGTGTCATCGCTGTGGCATGTGGCAGCGGTTTCTTTTGCTTCCTTACCGCCACAGACGATGCAAACATCCGACTTCTTCTGATCGATTGAGGCAAGTACACCAAACAAGTTTTGTATAAAAGATACTGGCTACTAAACTCCATTTATATGCAGAATATCAGCTACAAAAACTCAGCGGTTTAGTTGGTATAAACTTGGGACGGCACGCACGTAATTGCACGAAAAGCGAATTCGTCTGCTTCAACCGCGGCTCTTAACCGAGCCGCTTGTAACGTAGTTGCGTTCTTCGAGTGGTCAGTAGGCTTGCGGTTGGTTTCTTGTGATGAAGCTCGTCTGTAGGACAAGAAATTCATGAATGTCGCACATACTTATGCGTGGGCACAGGCCGACGCTTACCATGCAGTTGTGCAGTGGCGCATATCGACTGCACACGGGTTGGTACCAAAGTTTTGTTTCGTACAGGTCTCTGTCCGCATCGCGCCCACTTTGCAGATAATCGAACTTTCACTCATGATACCGATTGAGTTTTCATAACAACGGTGCTGGCATGAGGCAGAGTGACAGAGCAAACGGACGCGCACGAACAGCTAACCTAACCGCCGCCCCGTACTAGTACTAGTCAAAACAGGACGCAAAGATGGCGTCGGCTGCATACTGACGTCAGCTGTGACGTCATGTGAATACCCCCTATAGTCTAGGCGTAGCAACAACGAGACCACGATTTGTTTAGCCGAACTCGTCATTCCGGTTCTCAACGTGCAGACTGGTTGTTGGTGGGTTAAAGCGGCAACATTCTCATTGCATGAAGTACCGCCCCTCTTGCTTACGGCAATGCGTGTTATAAACCAGCATCACAGTTGGGGTGACCTGTGACTTGGGAGTTGGTACGGCGAGTGGGGGTAGGCGGAGCTCTTGGTAACGTTTGATTCGACACCTCAGAGGCTGTCCTGGAATAGTAGTTCTTTTGCTCTGTGTAGGCTCCATGCAGTTATTGCAGCTCTGACAAGGTAAGCAAACTGTGCACTTAGTTGGGGGAGGGGAAGGCAGCACCGCAAGAATGTCCTAAATTTGAGCGAATTCTTCGCGGCTACGTTTCCTAAAAATATGATGATGGCTGGTTATAAGCGCCCCGTCCTCCCACCTACCAGTATGGCTGAGCCAACAATTTCGAAGTTGCTTATAAGCTGGTGTGACGAGTTCCTGCTTTGAGTCCATGCATAACTCCACTGCAGGAGCTTGTACGCCTGGTCACGTATCCTGTGATCATGTGCGTCGACTTTTCGAGGATAAATAGCATGACAGTTTTCGCCGCT
The DNA here is from genome assembly GCF_055883805.1 of Amblyomma maculatum. NCBI lineage: Eukaryota > Metazoa > Arthropoda > Arachnida > Ixodida > Ixodidae > Amblyomma > Amblyomma maculatum. The sequence continues at coordinate 411,805,463 of NC_139344.1, forward strand.
GGTGAAGGAAGCCGGTTTGAGCACGATAATTGTATTACATCCTATGATGCATATGATACATTGGTGCGTTACTCAGTCCGCAGCAGTGGTCGTCTCAGGCTTGCGTGTTCCTTGATATAGGTTACAGTTCCTATTTTCTAGCACTGAGGAGGCATCACCTTTGTCCATAGCGAGATCCTAATTGTCTTCCGTACGGGCGAAAGGTCAATTTTGGTTGTTTCGGAGACTCCTTATGGGTTTCCGAACTAATTGTTTGTTGAGTAGGTCTTCAAATGTGACCGCTTGATGTCTTATTGGCGCCTACAGCAACAGCGGAAGTGATCATGCAATTTACAGAAGTAAGCAGCCAGAACAGGGTCAAAACAAAATTAAACTATCTCTAGCCAGTCTTGATATCATGGTGGCCATGTGGAGCGGCGGAAATAACGAACACGATGCCGACACTCGTGCTGCTGCTTTTGGCTGACAGCTCTTCGAAAGTGTGAACGAACATCAGTCGTGATATTTACCGGTCATTCCGCACTGGTGTTTCTGGACTACGTGTTCAGTACGCTTACGAATGTGAGCGTTGGATAGGACTACAGGGAGAGCGAAAGTGATCACACACTTTGCAGTAGTAAGCGGCCAGAACAGGGTCAAAACAAATTAAACCTGTGACTAATAACCTGGGCTCATACACCAATTGTAGAAGACGTCTTGCCATCTCCGTTCGGGCTCCTCCTGCCCTTGAAGAAATACGTTTTATCAAATGCAACAGAGTTGCAGTTACGTTTTTCATCTATGAAGCCATTGTGTTCCTTTGCAAGATTTATGAATATCTAGGCCAAGAATTCTCAACTCGTCCACCTCTTGTAGTGCCTGATTTCCTATCTTTCGCGTTACTCTTTTCGTTTCCAAGTCTTTTCTTCCATTTTTGTTTGCAACGTGAATGTAGCTCTACTTCTGGGGTGACAGCTCCAGACGTGCATTGCGGACGAACTCATCTAGTGTTTTTAGGGCCCCTTGCAGAAAAAGATCTTGTGTTTCAAGGGATTTATACGTAGACCAAATTTTGACATCTTCTGCGTAAATAATGAATTGCACCTCTGGTATTTCAGCCAATTTTCATGTCAAGAGGATGAGTGCCATAACTAATAACAAAGGTGCTAAGACTGACCCTTGCCTCTATTTGAAGTGCAATTGTCGATTTGGTGTCCATTTATCCGGAGAGAAAACGCCCTGTGCTTAAACACGTTATGCACAGCTTTTGTGACCTGTAGTGGAATTCCCATACTTTCCATGTTGCTGAATATCTTGGCATGTAAATGTTATTGCACGCCTTTGCCACATCGGTAGCCACCACGGTGCATACAAGGTGGCTATGGGGCGACACATGTACGACCTCTTCGGCTAGTATAGCCAATCCAAATTCTGTGCCAATTCTTGTTCGCAATCCCATTTTGTCGAGCGCGGTATTTTTTGTGATTTTCCAACCACCATGACAGACGGGTTAAGGAACTCCCGGTAACTCCGGCACAGTAGACGGGCGTTTTACCACTGCACCACCCCGGCGGGGCACCCGGGTTCGAACCCGATCTCGGCGGCTGCGTTTCGATGGAGGCGAAACGAAGAGGCGTCGTGTGCTGTGCGATGTCAGAGCACGTAAAAGATCCCCAGGTGGTCGAAATTACTCGGTAGCCTTCCACTACAGCTCCTCTTTCACTCTTTCCACTTTCACTCCCACCTTTCTCCCTTCCATTACGGCGCGGTTGAGGTGTCCACAGAAAGCAAGTGAGGCAGTTACTAAGCCTTTCCCTTCCTATAAATGAATTACTCTTTCTCAAGCTGTTATTTAAAGGAATTAAAACCGCTGGGTTCCCGCCGGAATCAGGAACCGACCTAATACCTCTGGAATGCGAGTCGGATGCTTCGGAGGCAATTAAGGTGGTGAGCACTCTGCGACTGGAGTATTTGAATAAGACATAAAGCCTTACAGCGCATCCTAACGCGATTTCCGAGTGTATGCATGCCATGCACACTTAACATTTCAATTATACCTAGGCCGAAGGGTTTTACCGCTGTGGTCGCAAACGGCAGTGTATGCACAAAAAAGCGTAATGCATGCCGTCTGCAAACAAGTTGGCTTCGTTTTAGCCTGTAATACACTCCTAAGTTTTCCATTCTGACCACGCGCGCGCTTTTTATCGGCATTTGAATTACTAGTTTTCAGCCGAGTCCTTCAACTGTCCTAACCAGAAAGTCTTGACACTCCATCGTAACTCCAAAGACTCGAAAGATACTCCAAAGAGGCGGGGCGGCCCTGCTTCGAAACCCAAGACGTCTACACGTTTTAGTGGGTTTAGTCCAAGCTTCTTAGGCACGAGAACAGTGGTTTAATCCATCCCCCGCCTGGATGGCGCAGTGGTTCTGTGTCAGCACAGGCATCCGCTGCAGCTGTAGTAGTACCAGCTCAGAAAACGACTCTGCATTTCCTTTTGGGACATACCTCTACATCAACGGCTGCCGAACTCTTAGCCATTCGAGAATCTATTCGCTACATATGTGGGGAACCACCTCAAAAATGGTGTATATTCACGAACTCGAAGACTGCAGTACAAATTTTGGAAAACGTCTTACACCACACTGCCTACCAGTCCCTGGCACTAAACATTATGAAGCTCATCACATCTGCCCAGCTGCAATGCCACATGATAATGTTTCAATGGATTCCTGCCCACTGCGACCTCCATGGGAATGAGCAGGCCGATGTTGAAGCGAAAGGCGCACTCATCAATGGCTTCCAAACAGCTGTGCCTTTTTCAAGAGCGGATACGGCGTGTCTTCTAAAGAGTTGTATGAATATTGCTACGGCAGCTTACTTAGCTCAACCAGACGCCCAACATATCCGTCTAAGAAGGCTTGATCGAACATTTAAATTTAATGTTCGGCGTGATATTCCGCGTCATCAGGCATGCTTGATACACAGACTTCATTTAAACGTGGCTTTCACGCGCAAGTACTTACATTTAATTGGACAGATGGACTCACCGGAATGTTCAACTTGTGGCATCGCAGAGACTGTGGACCATGTATTATTGGTGTGCCCAGCGTATGCGAACGAAAGAAATGTGCTAGCTGCTTCCTTGAAGCGTTTGGACAAGAGGCCTCTGTCGGAGGAACTGCTGCTGGGCGCTTGGCAGGACAAGGGCAAGGGCATCCATGCAGTGCGTGCTCTTTGCCGTTATTTGAGCGCCAGCGGACTTGATTCACGTTTGTAAAGCAAGCTGCTGTGTCTGTATATATATATATTTCATACGCCTTCTCCCCCATCGTCAACCATCATGACCTTCTTTCTTCTCTCCTTCCCCTTCACCAGTGCAGAGCAGCAGGCCAGATCTGAATTATTCGGGCCAACCTCTCTGCCTCTTCCTTTCAATAAATCCATCTATCTATCTACGACGCTCAACTACTGTTACCAAGGTCGCAGGATCAAATCCCGCGGCCTCGGCTGCCGCTTTTCGATGGAGGCGTAAAGCAAGGCGCCCTTGTGCTGTGCAATGTCAGTGCACGTTAAAGAACCCCAGATGGTCGAAATTTCCGGAGTTCTCCCCTATGGCGTCTCTCATAGCCTGAGTCGCTTTGGGACGTTAAACCCCACAAAACCAAAACCAGACCATTCGCGAACAAAAATAATAGGTGACAACGTATTAATGTGCATGTCTTGCAATTTATTCTAACCAGCGTCTTCATTACAAAAATAAACCAAAATCATACGAGCTCAACCTAATCCAATTCGTATGCCAACGCATTTATTTTAAGCGCCAGCTTCTTTAGTCTAGGGCCAAAGTATTTCATATACGTAGTGATAATGAACATGGTATATATTTCAGAGCACGAATGGTGGAAATAAATCGAGATCGATATCTTTTGAAAGTATGCGCTGCCTGAGCGACATGATCGCATGCATTGTTGTACGTTTTTCAAATTATTTACAGTCTCCTGTATTAAAAAGCAGCCGTGGAAAATGCAAAAATTTCGCATTAGGCAGCACATTTGCAGCTTGCAGCTTACTGTGAAAATAAACAACGATCCTGTGTTGCGGTTATCTGCTTAAGCACTGCTGCTACTGCTTCAGTTTGACGCTTCTAATTTCTATGATGATGCCAATTACGGCACTTCTAGAATAGATAGTTGCTTTAACCTAACCTATCATAACTCGACATCCCTAGCAAACGCAAGACGTTTAAAGTTGCAGTTGTGTGATGCGCTCGTGAAAGAGCGACAAGACTCAAATAGCCAGAAAAAAACTTTCGTCGCTTTAACGCTTCAATAGCGTGTACATAGTAGACTGAGGCGGAGCTACGCCGGTGCAGTCATATGCAGTATTTAATCTTAGCGGCAGCGGTTAATTTACTTTGGCTAAAATTTTAGCTGTAAAGAATACATTCTGTAGCCAGTCATTGTAGCCATTCTGTAGACAGCCAGCCATTTGAATGCGATGAAATGACGTAGAGAAATTAGTGTAGCTAAGAGCGCCACTTCACAGATTCTATATATATTCTCGAAGAGCTGCAACTATGAATGAAAGTCATAGCGGTCGAAGGCAGCGAAATGCAGTCGTTGTAATTGCTGCATAGAATGTCGAGCAGCGTCGAGCAACAAACAGCGCCAGTGCTCTCTTTTTGCCTTTCCTAGGAAGTGGCTAGCACTGGATCTCTCCACTCGTGGAGAAATGTATTCAATTTCAGTTTTGAAAAACGTCCTCAAGTGGGTCATAAACGACCCGTAAAAAAGCAGCTGCTTGAGAGAGAGTATATCACTGAGGAGGGTTGGCTGTTCTGCACGACTGTGAGCAGGACCATTTTTGAAAAAAAAAAACAATGTCTGTGGCTAAGCTAGGCTAAGCCCATTTGTTTAAGCGAAAGCTTCGCTATGCCTGGTCATGGCGTGTTGGTAGGCTGCAAGCATGATTGACAGCGTCAGCCGGGTACTCAGACGCAGCCTGTCGTCTGCCAGACCATTCAGACGGCGCAGCCGGCACCCGACGACTCGCTTCATCGATAGCAGGAACTTGCAAGGCGACTGAGTGCATGGATGGAGTGGATGGATGAGTGCATATTGCCTTATGAATCCTAGAAATCAACAGATTCAGCCCGGAGACTTTGATAAACAGCCAGAGCAGTGGTTCTGAGACAAGTACACTCTGGCTGCCTGGAAACGTGACGCAAACTCCTTTCACTGTTTCGACGAATGACCAAACACCTGGTTCCGCGTAAATGAGAGGCGTGCGAGCGCCGCCGTTCCGCGCACAGTAGCTGCGGTGGCGAACTGCGCGGTAGGTCACGTAGGTTCCGCACACACATCCAGTTGGAAGTCAAATTTTCCGCGCCGATGACCTCGGTTCGACAAGATTAGTAAAGATTTCGCTTTAAAACCGCTTCAGCACCAAGTTCCTGACTTTTCACAGAGCCAGACGTTTCGGCCCAAATTTCATTGAAAACGACCCATTCAACCTTGTCAACTCTGAGACGTGCCAGGCGCAGCCGTCGTCTCCATCCGGCTGCGCCTTAACGGCGGGGATGATGTTCTTTGAGCATCACATGTTGCAGTTCGTCCCATAGATGTAACACCTGCACAGGAGTGCTCCTTCGGACAGCACACATTGCGCGTTTGCTTTGCGGCTGCTTTTCTCATAAACTGCCTTGCCGTCTACCAGCCTTTCAGGGCAGTCGTGTGCGTTCAGTAGGCGATCAATGCTACTTTCGCGAATTGCCAATTACAGCAATTCTTCCAATGCCTGTTTTACCTGTTTCTGTGCGTATGCAGGGTTCTTGTCGCGAGTATTTTTGATGGCTGATACAACCTCATGACCAACATTCTTGAACGCCTTTCTATCGGTCGCTGCAATTGACCTGACTCTCTATTTCGATACTTAGCGTGTTTGCTATTTTGGCACAAATCCTCCATGCCTAGACACATTTCGTATTTAGTCTCCTCCCCCTCCCCTCGGTGTTAGATGACTGGTATTTTAATGGCACATTTTGAGGCTTGGACGGCGGTCCCCGTTTTCGGTATTCAATTATGATGCCTAAAGAACTGCCCGAAGCCTTCAATGGAGCAAACACAAGTGGGATAATAGATATTACATGAAAAAAGAAGAAAAAGACAAGCAGTAACAACTGTTCCTCATTTACAAGCAAGCACCATAACTCTGCTACTCTACATATGCAGACGAACATCCGGAAATGTGCAACGGTGGTGGTAAACGTGCTATTCGCTTTTTTTGTCGTCTGGCACGAGCATTTCTAAGATTTATGTAGCATTACGTTGAAAACATTAAGAGATGACATGTTATATGCAGAGACAAGTAGTTGCATTTGCATAAAAGACAGTTTATTTCACTGATATCTGATAATGAGTACGGAACCCTCTGCTATCCTCAATTCGCTAAGTTTTTTCCTTCGTTTCATTTATTTTGAAATGATGATAATGTTCATTTTCAGCATGTTGGTTGAATTGGTTGACACCAAGATCAAAAGCAGCTGGCTATTGAAATAACTGCATTGATAAAAGGAATAGTTTCATTTGCGCTCGCACTATTCGAGTTTGCCTTCTTAAACCCCTTAGAGCTTAGGTGAAGTGTTTTGCACTTCAATTGCCTAGCGTGCATATTGATCAGTAGCCTCCGAAAAGTTTTATTGGTACTTGGAACAAAATCAATAGAGTGTCAGACATGGTGTCAGTTTATTAGGCGCTTGTACTAGCCTGATAACACCCACCTTTCTTTCTTTGTTGCCACTTTCTGTCTTGCGACTGTGCTGCTGAAGATGCTCTGGTTATGAAAATCATAGCCTTGCTGTAGAAGGCTTTCAGGCGCGAAGCAGCGAACGGTAGAAACGTTTTGTGCCTGGGCGCTCGTAGAAGTATTGAATTGTGTTCTTGTTTCGTTTAAAAGGTTAACGTTGTGTGCAGGGTGCTATAAGCGTGTTTTTTAATAGCCCTAGAAGCTCACGATAATTTGTCTTTTTACTTAGGAAACCCGTACGCTACGACATCAGTACAGGAAACGAGCCCAATCAAGTCCACTTCACCCAAAAAGGTATGAAAAACTTCTAGAGGGCACTTTGGACTACTAAAGTGCGAGATGCGAAAGCCTTTATAGCGCGGTGGATCGTAGCCCTTCACTACGACACCTCTATATCCCTCTCTTCTTACACTCCCACCTTCCTCCCTTCCTTTACGGCGTGGTACATGTGTCCGCGGAGAATTGTGACAGATAGTGCGCCTTTTCTATCTTGTAAATCAACTTCAAACACCGCTGATGCCGGCTGTACTAACGCCGCCTAGACATCTGGGTCTGCTTTTGTTTGCTGTGTGTTACGGCATTCGAGGAGGAGGCAAATAAAAGGTGCCGCACGGACGCCTGTATCGAACGCTCGGCAGGGTCAGCTTCGTATATGCGTGAATGAATGAAAACTTTGATTTCCACCGAAAAGAAGCCCTTCATCTCTCTCCCCCAACACGCAGGCCTGGGGGCGGGTCAGGAAGGCCCCACATGAGGTCTGGTGAGGTTACAAAAACTCACTGCTCAGGTTCCTGATAGACCCAACTAAGTCCAAAACGTTCGCCAATATAGAACAGGTCAAGGCGAGGTATAACTTTAAGGGTACGGACAAACAGCTCATTGACAAGCTCAAGTCCATGTACGTAGCTCCCCCCGCCACAGCGCATTACAGAGATTACAACGGACCGGCTAACAGCGAGCTTGACGCGTCCATAACAGTGGCAGAAGTCAGAGCGGAGCTGCACGGTCTAAAAAGACGCTCGGCCCCCGGGCCGGACCTCGTTAATAACAAGATGCTCGCAAATCTGGGCGACGAATCGATCAATGCCCTAACCAAATATTTAAATCAGGTGTGGGAGAGTGGTCAAGTACCCCAAGAGTGGAAGAGGGCTAAGATCACCCTAATCCACAAGCAGGGAAAACCACCGGGCTTGGAGAATCTCCGCCCAATATCACTAACATCCTGCGTAGGCAAACTACTTGAGAAAGTTATTCAGAGGAGGCTAACCAAATACACCGAAGAGAATGATGCGTGGCTGGCTGAATTGGTCGGATTCAGGCCCGGCCTTTGTACGCAAGATACCATGCTCAGACTACATAACGATGTTGTCAGAGACTTCAGGAAAAAAATACGAAAGCTATTCTAGGCTTAGACCTTAAGAAAGCTTTTGATAACGTCAGTCACGACGCCATTCTCGACGGGCTCGTTGAGCTTAGAGTAGGCGAAAGAACCTACAACTACATTAGACAATTCCTGCGAGACAGGACGGCGATCATCAGCTTTCAGGGCTTATGTTCGGAGGAGTTCCCGCTAGGTAACAGAGGCACTCCGCAGGGGGCTGTGCTCTCACCTTTCCTTTTTAACATCGTAATGAGGAAGCTCCCCAGTAAGCTTGGCCATCTCGATGACTTAAAACTAAGCATCTACGCGGACGATGTGACCGTCTGGATGTGCGAAGGGAACGACTCGTACATCACATCCAGGCTCCAAGAGGCAGCAAATATAATCAGCTATCACGCAGAGGACGTAGGTCTATGCTGTTCGCCAGAAAAATCGGAGCTCCTGGTAATGACCAACAGTAGTGGGAAGATAACTCCAGATATCAAAATTAAAGTCAACGGAAACGAAGTCCGGAAAGTAGATGAAATTAGAATATTAGGTATGATTATCAACCGCAGGGGTAGTAACAAAAGCCTGATTAAGAAATTAAAAGATCAGGCGGAGCTCGTAGTCAGACTATTTAAGAAGACGTCCAAAAGAAGGAGTAGTCTCACGGAGGCTAGTAGACTCAGACTCGTACAAGCTTTTGTCACGAGCAGAATGTGCTACGCGACTCCATTCCTAAATATCAACAAGACCGAAGAACACAAATTAAACACCATTATTAGGAGATGCACGAAGTGCGCTCTAGGACTCCCCATAACTACTTCTAACGACATTCTAGAGAAAATGGGGTTGCATAATGAGTGGAAAGAGCTGGCTGCGGCGGTCAGGCTGTCCCAGAGAGAGCGACTCGCAGGAACGGCGGCGGGTAGGCAAATCCTCGATTGGGTAAACCTACTAGCGTCCGGGGAAGGCGAAAGTGTCAGAGAAAGCATAGATCGAGAAATCAGAAAGCATCTATACGTCTCGCCCATACCGAAGAACATGCACCCCGTACACGACGAGGGGAGGAGGAAAAGCAGAGCTAAGTACCTCGCTAACAAATTGGACAAACCCCCGCCGGGATCGGTCGCCTACACCGATGCAGCGATCGGGAAAGAAGGCGACGTAACCTCGGTCGCCCTATTGGACACTGGGATCGCCATAGGAATAGAAAGAAATCGAGATCTACCGCCGGTAGAGGCGGAGGAGATTACAATAGCCATTGCCATTGCACGACCAGGCGTGAAACACGTCATCAGCGATAGCAAAGCGGCGGTTAGAAATTTTAGCAAGGGTAGAGTCAGCAATCGTGCTGCAAAACTTCTGAACGAGTCGTCTCTCGCCGAAAGCGTGACCATAATCTGGACCCCAGCACACGCCGGTCTCGCCGGCAACGAGGCTGCCCACATGCTCGCCCGCTCCTCGCTACCTCGGGGTGCTGCGGACGCCTCCACAACATCTAAAACCAAATAATGTATAGGTACCTTTAGGGATGTAACCGACAACTTGAAGAAAGACCGGAGGATATATCCGCCACCGGTTAGATCCTTGAGTAAAAAGGAATCGTACGACTGGAGAAGACTCCAAGCTCGAAATTTTTTTTCGCCCCTGTGCAGGAGTTGGACGGGTGCCAGAGGGCGGAAGAGGGACGGTGCAGAAACCGAAATTTGTAAATTTTGCGGCCACGTGGCAACATTAGATCATATAATATGGAGATGCGTTCGTGCCCCAGGGCGCAACGCGATTAAAACTAGCGATGAATGGGAGACCACGCTAAGAAGCTCCGACGAAAAAACACAGCGATTCGCCGTCCGCCTGGCGGCCGAGGCTGAAGACCTCTTCTCCTAGACGAGGCCGGGTGTCCTCTGGCAGCGGTGTGACAGACTGCCTCCCCGGACGCCTGCGTGCGGACACGTAGGTGGCTGCTGCACCATATTCGGCGGAAATAAATGTTCTTCCCCCTCCTCCTCTTCACGGCCTCAGCCGCCAGGCGGGTCGCGTGCCGCTGAACGGTGGGATCTCCGCTCCGCAGCCAAACCTCCCATGCTTCTCTACTGTCAATGTAAATGCCGACGCCTGGGGAGTCGGCGCATTCCCATATTATATGATCTAGTGTCCCTTTTTGGTTGCAAATTTTACATTTTGAATCTTCTTCCTCCTCGGTCTGTCTTAAGAAAACCCAGACCGGGCATATGAAGTTGCCGGCTTGTAATCGCTTCCAGATGCGAGGTTCATTGTTAGTGAGAGACCGAACTGGAGGGGGGGGGTGGAGGGGGGGGGTTGTCGGTAGTTCTTTCGATCTAGTTTGTAAGATTCAGGGATCTCATTGTATGTGGTGGAGCAATCTTTGATTCTCTTGTATTCGAGCTTTTCTACCACTTCCCGGTGGTATAGATCTCGAGACAGCAGGTGCGCAGCTTCGTTGCCAGGGGCAGACCCGTGTGCTATCCACATAATGGATATGGTTCTAGTATAATGGGATTTGTGAGAAGAATCTTTTTGGCCTCCTCTGAGATCTGTCCTTTTGCAAAATTCCATACAGCCTTGTTGCTGTCGCTGATTATAGTTTTGGCCTGTGTGCCGGTGCATGCGAGCGCTAATGCAATCTCTTCGGCTGTGCTAATGTCACGGGTGCGTGCTGAGGCCGCCATTTTAGGTGCATCTTCTCCATTTACTACTGCCAAAACGGCTATGCGTCTGCATAATCAACTTCCTCGACTTCTTTGTGTTCCATTATTTTATCGATGACTTTGGTCTGTGTTCTGTGCGTTCTTTGTTATAGTCTGGGTGCATCTTCCGAGGTAAGGGTGGTACCAATATGTGTTTCTTTATGTTGGGTGGGTTAGACGTTTTGTCTTTGGGCCTAGATCTCATTGCAGTCCGACCCAATCTAGAATGGTTTTGCCTGTCTCCGTCTCACTTAGTCTTTCCAGTTGAGCAATTCCGACTGCTTCAGTGAGCTTTTGCCATGTATTATGAATTCCCGTTTTCTCCAGCTTCTCGGTTAACATGAAGATAGGAAGGCCTAGTGCGCGTTTGGCGCATTTTCGAATTATGACGTCGATTCTTTCACGTTATGTCTTTTTGATATTGAGAAAATGTGTGGCTTAACATATGCGAATGATGACGTAGGCTTGTGTAATTCTGAGTACACTGCGCTCCTTTGCACCGTGTCCTCTAAGCTCTTTCATTTGAATATGTCCGTAACTTGAGCTGCGTAGTTCTCTAACTTTTTGATGGTGTTTGTGTTCTGCTTGCTTGCTTGGAGGACTATTTCTAATGTCTCCTACTTGAGGGATCATGTAATTTTCGTTTTTCTTTATATCTGCTTTATTTTCCTTATTTTTGGGTTTGTAGATGAATAGTTCTGACTTGTTCGGGGAGCAGGATAGACTGCGGTCTGCAACGTACTCAATCACTTTATTTGCGGCAGCCTGGAGGTTGTTCTCTATCTCTGCGTCGCTACCTTTATTTATCCAGAGATTGATGCCATCTGCGTAAATGTTAAACTTTAAATTCGGTATTCGCTTTAGTTCTGGTGGTGGCCCCCTCATAGCAATATTAAATAGAAAGGGAGACAAGACAGAGCCTTCTGGCGTTTGCTTGTTATCCAAGGTGACTGTGGGTGATTTGACGCTTTGAAAGTTTATGGTGACTTCTTTGTTTGTGAGGAAGTCTTTGATAGAGTTATAGGTTCTGATTCCAACTACAATATTTTGGAGACCTTCGAGCACTGCCTTATGCTTGACATTGTCGAAGAATAGTCTTTGTATCCTAAGAATCATGTGTTATGATATCGTATCTAAGTCTGAGTATCACATCCTGTGTGCTCAGTCCCGGTCTGAAGCCCAACATTTTGTGTGGACAGAAGTTCTTTTGCTCAATGTATATGGTAAGTCTCGCTTGAATAACGTGCTCCATTAGCTTGTCTACGCATGAGGTCAGTGATAAGGGTCGTAGATTTTCTAGTCTTGGTGGCTTCCCCGGTAAGGGTATGAGGACTACACTGGCATTTTTTAATGTAGGCGGTAGTTATCCAGTCTCCCATATTGCATTCATGTATTCTGTCAGGGCTGTGACTGACTCGTCGTCTAGATTTCTGAGAATCGTCTTCGTGATCTCGTCAGGTTTTGGGGCCGATCTTGTTTTTAATCTAATAATCTCAGCCCGGACTTCATTTAACCCTAGTGATGGGGGTGTCTAAGTCTAGGTTAGGTTCTCCTCATATGCTGGTAGCGGTTCGGTTTCCGTTTGTCCGATGTAGATTTAGACTGATTTACTCATCGATTGTTAATTCGAGCCTTCGAAGGAATGCTTAACTAAAGTTTGATTTAGGTTGGTTTTGTATTTTAGATTTTTCTGGATCGAGCATGCGTCTTAGAATGTTCCATATTTTGGACAGGCTCATGCCTTTAAATTTCATCACATTTGCTACACCAGTTCTGTTCATTTACTTCGCTGGCGTATGTATCTATCTCTTTATTTAGCCGTGCTAGTTATCTGCTAATATTCTGGTTCCATCTTTGTTTTTTTAGGCTTTTTTCTAGGTCTTGTTTCTTGTTACACATGTTTTGGAGTTTGCTATCGTTACTGGGCGGTGCATCTTTGTCTTCTAGTATGACTGATGCTTTCTCCGCGTGTTTCTTTAGGGGCGGGGTCAGCGTATATGCACGCATCGCATTCATCCATGCACGCATGCATGGGGACGTCATGACTTGCATTGACGGTATATTTCGGACCCCTTGTCGAACACAACTAGCATGACATTGAACGCATCAAAGTGACCGGCATTCTATAACGTATTTACAGGAGAGGAATTGCGCAGTATCTGTCACTCGCAAAATCCGGCTGTCATCCTCACGGTAGACGAGGGGAATTATGAAGAGCGTTTCACCAGCCGGTTGTTACATCGTGTGCCAAAGCCACTTGCTGATCATGACCTTCTGTGTTTTTTTTTAATTTTTGATGGGATTTTCTTTTTGTGTTAGGTCGTGTGCCAGCCAGACAATAAAGAAAAAAAATCGGGGCCGTGGCTCAGTTGGTAAAGCGCTCGGCTGGGGATCCAAGGGATGGACTTTCGATTCCCGGTAAAGACAAGGCTTATTAATTTATTTTTAACTCTCATTCTCGAAAGCGTCACACCCTCGGCCAACAGTTTCTGCCGAAAGCTCCTGCTGACATCGATGAGAACTTCAAGGCTTTCGCCTTGATACGGTGTGTATATATCGCAGAGGACACGCACTCACTGAAGGTTGACCTTATTGGAGCCTCCAGGTTTACCCCGTGCCAGTGAAAATTTCTTACTGTCGTGACCACTGAAAACTGCCCGTAATTCATTACAGTTTCTGTTCAAGGAAAGAAGGTCGCCTTGGTAGGGTTTGGGCACCAGCACCTCGTGTTTAGAATCACGTGTGAAACCTATGGAGCCGTGGCAGCGTGCAAAATAATAGAATTTTTCATACACATTAAATACTATACCAGAGATCAATATTTATTACATATTATTACAAGTATGATACTCGGAATCAGTAGTAAAAGCGGTGGTTAATTACCATTTAGCAGAGGCGCAAGCTCCCTGCACTTAAGAACGTCACAGAGGCATTGGTTATTTAAGCTAGTGCCAAAAATACCGTCCACTTTAATCAGGTACTTTGCTTGATGTGTGGTTTAGAGGGCTAAGTGGTGGTCCATGATAATATCAGAAATACTGCATTTCTGTCAACACTGCATATATTAGTGCCACCCAAACTGTTTAAAAAGATAGGGACAAGAATAAATCGCATCTGACTACCCGCTCCCCTTCTCCCCGACGCTTGAGTGGGCCAGAGTGCATTCGCTGCCTCGCTTCGCTCAGTTGCAGCAACCAGAGGTTGGTATGTGAATACTGGTGTATTGATCAGGGTAGCAGTGTCTACGACGCTTGCTTACTTTAGCTTCTGACCTGAGCGCCGCAGGAGCCAGTAACGGCAAGTTCAATTCCCTGGGAGCTCACAGTGCACTGCAGCAGCAATGTGAGCGTAGCGTGCCGCTTCGCGCGCAGCCCGTTGGCTGTTACACAGGCAGTGCCGGAGGGGTCTGGGCTGGGCGTGCGAAATCCGGTTTGAAAAGGTACCAAATTTAAATTACCCTCTTTGGAAAGGGCGCCTCACCTAGCCACAAAGGGGTCGGTTTCCGTTGCCGAAGTGAATGGGTCCTAGGGTATTCCTGGCGGCTGGGGTGCACCAAGTTAGGGTGTCGATGAATTAGCCCTTATGCTCGATAAAGAGAGAACTTTGGAGGCGAAGGAGCCAAATTGTGGTAAGTAAAGCTGAATCTTGGAAACAGGTTGATGAAAATAAACGTATGCAGACGCCTAGTACGGAACGGTGCAAAACCACTTAATAGCACGTCTGAAAGGTGCTAGCAACGAGTAACAGTGCGGGAACGGTGCCTCGACCTCTAGTACGGAACAGTGCTAAAGCACTAAGTACTACTGTGAACAGGCCTAGCAACTAGAAAGCGCAAGCGAAGGTGCTGAAACGCCGATGATCATTAGAAATGGTAACTACTTCAATGAGATTTGGATGTCGTCACGAGAAAGAGCTCAGAGGCCGAGCCAGGGTCACACATTCGCCTAAGGCGAGTACTCGCCCTCTACGGAAGAGCAAACGAGAGCTTGACTTAATTTGAGTAGCTGTCACATCCTTCCCAGTTCCATGCTGTCACATCCTTCCCAGTTCCGGCCATAACTCCTTCCTAAGACTCCAAATAAATACTTATATTTGAATATTTGAACAACTCCAGCTAATTCGTAGTTAAGGTTATGGTGTCCCTCCGGGGCCACTCCTCCGGCTTTGCGTCGGAGTTGCTGCTGTTCTCTCTATTTTGTTCTACTTGCGGGATTTTCTACCTTAGGATATTGAAAAACACATTGTCATACTGGATGAAAGCCTTTACTTTTCTTATTGTACCGCGCCCGATATACTTCGCTGGTGCGATTAGAAGCTCATTACCCTCAACAAGATGCTCAAAAGGACAGCTAACTAATATACAGTTCGCTTGCTTGACGGCGTTAATAGAGTATCAATATGTAAAAAGGTATTGGTTGTGTCAGATAAGCTCGTGTGCTTTTCACAGGCATTTGGCATGGAAATTAAACCGAAAAAGGCATGCCCTCCCCCCCCCCCCCTTCTCTAGACAGATGTTCACCGCTTGAAATCTTTCAGTAAAATATGCTGACAGTATATAAATGACGATGGTGCAAGATCTTTCACAGAAGAAATTATTTGGGATTTTCATGCAGTTGATGGAGAGCTTTAACCGACCATGTCATTTCTCCTTTGTACATTTAACTGTTTTAGTGTTTCTGTCCATGCAACAAACTATTTTCGCCATTTGCCTGTCTCTAGGTCACTTCCTCATATATGAAGCGAAAGTTTGAATTACGCCCCCCCCCCCCCCCTTCCTTCCCTGAAGAATGTTATGCCAGAGGTCAGTGACCCAAGTTTGCGATCTGGATACCAAAAAGTTTTGTTAAAACTGCGCAGAAGTTAGCCGTTTACTCACACATTTGCAGTAGTTTCATTGTAATGTAACCGCCAGTGTGCTCGTAACATACATTCCCAGTGCTGCTGTACTGTTTGCAAGAAGGAACGATTTTAGGCTCGTGGTGTATATATCACGCCAGCGAGATGTGTCATAAAGATTCTGCGAGCTTTCGCGAGATGCGTCAGCAAGAGTTCGAATAGGCACTGATGTCCACATAATTTCCCCGGTAGCGATATCGCAATAGCTTCTGATGATGAAGCCAAAGAAAAGAAGGTAATAAAATGTATTAATTTGATACATACTGCTAGCCTACATGCGGCGACTGTTGAAGATCTGGGCACAAAATTAAAACAGAAAAGAACAGGAATATTAACAATACACATTGTCTAATTTTTATATAAGCATATGGCAGTGTCGAACAAGAAATATAAAAGAGGCGAATGATATTATGCAATAAATCCCTGTGAAGACACATGTCTCACAATATTTGCAAAAGGTCAGACTACATATATTTAGGGTACTCACGAAACGTTTGCCAGCCGTGACCTCAAACTATGTAGTGATGAGCAAGTAACCACTGCATCGGTTAAATCATTCCATTCGAGGACCGCCAGGGGAAAATAGACAACATGAACGTGTAGCTGTTTGCTCGATACTCGAGTAAATGCTTTTAATATTGCGTTCTTTTGTTTGTATGTGGTGACAAGAAATGTATCCCGGTAAAATTTAAGGGAAAAAATTAGAAGAAGATAAATAAATTTCAGTATAGTGTATTTTTGGCTCGGGGGTTAAAAGTGCTAAGACCAGCCTATATATATTAAAATGAGTACACAAGGCCGCAAGTTAGAGGAAGAGAACCGGTATACAGAAGAGGACCAAAAAAAAAAAAGGAGGAAGTGCTCTCAATATTAAGCTCTTTAGGGAAGCTAAATGCAATTCTGTAATCTTTTTTCTCTTTATGCCTCCGGGGGCATCGAGGACATAATACCTGTTCTTACCCCTAAGACGGACTACAATTGCGTGAAAGTGAAAAATGGCAGGAAGGTCACAGATCCTTATGCGTGATAACTTCAATAACAATTAAAATGTTCTCGATGGTTAATACGTTGCCTGGTGTTTCTACCAGAAATAAAGGTTTAACATTCATTACAAAATTCTCGTCAAAGGAAAGTATGGGTGGCTCTTTTGTTGGGCGAGTGTCAAAAAGAGGTATGGTTGTTGTGGCTAGGCTATTCTTTGAATACAGAAGTATGAGGCGGGGAGTTGGCTAGGAGGTGCTGCTTATGGAGGGTTGCTATGCTGCTATCTCTCTAACTGCGTTTATTTACTTCTTGCTTCGCTTTTACGGCGAGAACTGTTGTAAGGAGCCGACATTCTGCTTTCAAGCTTAAGAAGTTGGCCTATTTGGAAGGTGACTGGAAGTGCTGTCACCAGAGCGGGCTTAAGAGGAAGCACCTTGAAAGGACAGAGGCAGCCCAGGGGTACTACAATCAGCCGCTGTCCGTCAGGAAATACACCCACGCATGCATGCAGAGACCGCCGAGAGCTTTTTCGTCTAAGGAAGCTCATTCATAACTGCCACCGGGGCCCTCGTTAATGCTAGGAGGGCAAATGTTCCTATGGCTGATATCCCATACGATATGATAGCGGCTTTTGAGGAGGCTCATTGAAGACGATGCAGACACAGATAAGAAGACGTATATTTTCTTCTCGTTGTTTCAAGATGCCGCAACGTATAGGTCATGCCGCTCACAACACATTGAAGGCTTCAAGCCGTTATAACCATGCCGACCATGCGCGACTGCCCGTAAATACTCGGAGCCCTCGGACGACCGCGGGAGCCTCACATTACGTGACTATTGACAGCCGCAATTCTGCTAAAACTCAAATTCTAACACCAACGGAAATCACGTTGTATAATTATACGACCCGCGAAGGTTTTCTTGTTTTCAGTGACAGACATCTGACATGCTCTGGTGTCACCAGAGGGGAGTTTCACCGCAACACGTGATATTAACGCTGGCAAGGGTTCCTAGAAGCATCAACGTTTTGGAAAGCAGCAGAAGTGTACAAAAGCCGCGGGGGATGCATTCCCACACTCCTGGGGCTCTGTGTCAAAAGCAGCAGGGCTATTGTACAAGTCACAGTGCCGCGCATACACTACAGCAGCGTAGCAGAGGAGTCTGTCCGCAGCAGCTGCTCGGTTTCACATTAAATTTGGACATGTTTGTGTCCTTGGGCGGTTTGCGTTTGCGTTGAATCGGCGGCAAGTCAAACCAAAGAAAACCGAAACAAGAGGGGAAGAAAAAGAGAGGATGCATTAGAAAAGACACAGAACTTTTTAGGACTGGTTGTGAGGAGAAAAAATAACAGGAAAGTTTACAGGCTAAAAAAGCAGCGGTTGGTGTCTCCTTGAATGCATGCCGTAACATTGTTTATTCCCTTTTGCTGATTCGTGTACCTCCATTGAATGGATTTCTTGTGGAGGGCGAATATTGGTGATTTTGTGCTGGATGCGGCAAGTGGATAGGAGTAAGGTTCAGGATGGCTGTTTAGGAGGTGAAAATGAGCAAGACAGTTGAGGCGGTGTATCTTCGATGGTAGTGAATGGAGTGGGCAACCAATGGCTAGTGGTTTATGGCGGGAAGAGTGCTGTTGACAGGCGCAGCTGAGTCGCAATATCGCTGCAATCGAAGGGCCGCAGTTTTACACCAAGCAGGTATGCAACAGGTATGTAGTGACCTATGAATTCGCGTGCAGCTTCCCAAATGTACTGCTATTTGCACTCCCGACTTAAACGTAAACTGTAATCGCACTTTTTCCGTTCCGACAGGATCGCCAGAGGTGTACACCGCCACTATCGCCTATACAGATTACAAGGACTGCTTCGTTGTGAACTTTGGAGGCTCTTTCTATGGAGGACGTGAGTCGTATTTCAAGTACTTTTCCACGGTGTTGATGGTTTAAAAATAATGTGATCGACAAAGAGGGATATTGAGCGGAATATTATTTGAAGCAGAGTTTGCTGTTTTGGAGTACTTATCTAAGGCGTCCATTCGCAAACTGCGCTTCGGCGCAGTCGGCGTACCCAGCCACCTGTCACATGCGGCACATAATTATATCAGAGTTGCAGAGGGGGTAGGTGGGAATCAACTTCTCATGTTTTGTGGAGTGGGAACATGGAGCGGGCGACGGCTTAGCTGCTTGGGTTTCGCAGCGAGAGGCAAGAAATGTGCTGACGCAATGGGGCTGCCCCAGAAAAAAATCGTAGCCTGAGGACCATGGAAGGAGGTTATGATGTCAAAGGATGAAGAGTGCGCAACATGAAGGGGGGATGCAACAATGCAGCCCTCAGAAGGGTTAGAATGAAAGGCGTAAAAATGAGAACCTCCTGAAGAGTGAGGAATGCAGCGGCGATAAAGGGAAATGTAGAAGCGTAGGCCGAAAAAAAAAAGAGGACCGATGGCGTTTGGTAGAAGGATCCTATTAAGCTTCTGGCGGTTCCTGCATAGCATTGAAGTCATTGAGTGGAGGCTCATTTTATATGCAAAAATGCGTCTTAATTTTAGTGGCCGCCATTGCGTGCGAAAAATCTTAAGCATGACTTTGTCATTAGGGAGTTTACGATATGGATTGCACTCATCGAGGTGGTATATGTGAGTTATTCAAGATACATCACGGGAGCAATTTTTGGGTGCAGAGCACAGTTTGAGCAGTGCAAGCTTTAACAAGTGGCTATAATGCGATTAGATATGCCTTCTGCCTTGCGCTACGCTGTCGCAAAGCTCAGCAACATTTATGTAACAGCAGTAGGGTCCCTTGATACAGCTTCTTGCTAAACTAGTTTCTTTACTCTCCATAAAAAGTTTTACGGTGTCTTTTTCGGCTTCACTCTTTTCCGTTCTAAATGATCCTTTTAAACAGCAGAGGACTTCCCAGCGTGTGATCGCCAATAGATCTGCGCAACTTTATAGATGCCAGTTTTCTATGGCTAGTAACCTGGCAGGGTTTTCTTAATGATGATAAAGAAAGAATTTGTTAAATAAGGAGAAGATATTAAATCGTAGATGCGATGGAGTAAGTTAATCATGCATGTCCAAAGCGCATAACACCCGTGTATTAAGCACGAACTTGGTAGTATCTCACTGAAGTGAAGTAGACTTCAAGAAAAGGTACCCGTAATAGGTGGTGGCAGAGCCAGTTTATAGATAAGAAAACGTGTTTTTCCTAGAAATTGCACAGTACTAGGTAACTGACGCAGATCTATTGAGCATGTCTTTTGGGAAAGATGGTAAATGTGCTTTTATGCTAATAGGCCCTACTTTAATTTTAAATACTCGAGCATGATAATCAAGACTATTGGCTACTGCTTGTCGAAAACGGAAAGTTACGTGTTAAACGTTTTCGGCAATCAAACAGAACAAATTCCTTTTTTAAGTTTATAACAAGTATTTCTGACGGCTGCTTGCAGAATGCATGATGTGGGTGAGAAAAGAAGTAGAAGATTACGTTCCTCAAACTTGCATTGACCAATTCGAAGACATCTGCGACAAGGACGTTTCACTGTATAACCACGACCTGTGCCAAGATGATGACGATGAATACGAGGAGGCGGAAGTGGAGAAGCCTGAAACCACCTTTCGTGTAAAAGCGCAAAAAGCACTGTGAATATATTGTGAGAATCCTTCGCCAAATAAATATTTCCTGTGGTGTGGGTCACCGCTTTCGGCGTCATGGGTGTTAAGCCTAAAATTATTGGTTATACAGGAATGCTCCAGCTGGTAGCATTCCAGTAATATGAAGCCATGTAACAAGACCACACGACATGAAAAACTTGGCAGGCACTACTGACACAGACTTAGGAGCGTGATATGAAAATGTGGGCTTGGAGCCAGCTTTGCAACTTTATTTTGACAAGCTGCCCATGGACCAAGATGAAACGCTCGTGCGGCTTGAATAAAGCGGAGTTTTAGATCTATGTAAAGTGTTCTTGAGCTGATGGGGTATCTTATGACTGAGTGTTAATTAGTATATGTAGTATATTAGACGAACGAAGTATCAGATATCTAAAATGTGGGTAGCAGAATGCGCGTGCGTGAACGAGGCTGGCAATTTTCGTTACGGTGATCCGAATAGAAAACACAATAGGTCTTCCTATCTGTAGAACATATACAATTCATGCTAAAAAAGAAAAAAAATTACGTTAAGAGCATGACGTCCACATTGGATGACCTAGAGTCATCCAGGGTCATCTCTGCGGTCACGAACTCCAATACGGAGAATCAGCATGGTAGGAAGATCGTTCTGCCTATGGGTTTGCAACATTTTTTCTACCTCATGACAATGCTTCATTCTTTAAAAACGGAGATTCTTTAAAAAAAGACCCTTCCGTCTTTGTAACCTTGCTGGAAGGGCTAAGAGTACTTCGAAATAGTAGATTAAGAGGGAGCGCATAGGACAGGTACTGTCAGATTGTGAATAGCAAATTACCAACTATCCATCAAGATGATGGTAACAATAGTTGTACCTTACCGGCACTCACTAGTGAGGCAGAAACATGGCAGCTAACGAAAAAGTTACAGCTTAAACCGAGGACCGCACATAGAGCTACATGGGCCGAAAAATGGTAGGCCTCACATTAACAGACCGAAAAAAGTCCAGAGTGGGCCCAAGAAAAAACTCGTGTTAATACGAAATAACGCGGAAATAGGTATGGGCAGTACATGTAATGCAATGGGAAGATAACCAATGGTTCTAAAGGCTAATAAATTAGATTACAAGCGAAAACAACTCACCGGGGCGTGGTAGAAAGGCGGGAGAATGAAATATAAATGTTTTTGGAGTTCAAGTGTGCGAAGCTGGTGCAGAACTGCACTAAATGCATTATTGTAGAAGAAAGACTTGCCCTGCGGTGGTTATAAATTTGGATTAATTAGTGGATTTTACCGTCTCAAAGCGACTCAGATTATGAGAGACGCCGTAGTGGAGGACTCCGGATATTTCGACCACCTGGGTTATTAACGTGCCCCGTAATTTTAGAGCACATGCGCGCCTTGCTTTTCCCCTCCATCGCAAGGAAACCGCCGCTGCCTGGATTCAATCACGCATCCTTTGGAACAGCAACTGAGCAGCATACACGACGCCACCACGGCGGGCTTGAAGTGGGTATAGTCCGGTTGGTGATATGAAGTGAAAAAGCCACAAGACAGGAAAGGTGACGACACGTCGGGTTCTCCGCCGTTCCTTGTAGCCAAAGGGGTGGGGGGGGGGGGGGGGGGGAGGTGCGAGGGGGTTGGATAGAAGTTAGGGCGCCAATCTCACTGGCGACTTTGTGTGCTTCGCTTTCCTGATGTGCATATTGTCACTACACATAGCTCAAGGCATGCCGATACCCATAAGGACATTCTGTTCCCTGCATGATCAGTGGTGTCTCAACCGAGAGTAACGGTCTCCATGATACGTGAGAAAAACCTCGCTTCATGTCAATGCCTCACCTTTCCGAATGACTCTAAAATCCTAGGATTAAGGTAAATCCTTTGGTGCAGCCTTCGCAAGGGACTTGCGCTCATTTTTATATCGCATCCATTCCATCAAAAGTGCAGAAGAAATCTTGGTCTGCTGTTAAGGTATTGAAGTGCTAGGTCTTCAAATCTAATGCCTATAAATCGCAGTGGAAGAAGCCTAACTACAACGCTTTAGGAAAAGATCGCCTGAACCGCATGAAAACAGAAGCTCAGAAGTAAGTATAGCACAGTGCGCATCAGGGAATATGCACTCAGTTGATTTTTACTCACAGTGCACCAAGACAGGGCTAAAAACAAAGAAACACGAACAAGCGTTCTTCTTTTTCAGTCCTATCTTGGTGTGCTGTGAGTGAAACGAATATGTACCAACTTGCGCAAATTAACCTTTATACGCTCTGAGTTGCCCATGTTTTAAAGACAAATCTGTAGAACGTTAAAGATAAAGACAGTGCAGTATATTTACATATGAATTTTCATATCAACAAAACGCTCGTGACAGTAGAGCATTTTTCTTCGTTCAGGTCTTTCTTTGGTTTAAATATTCGCGTGAAGACTGAGGCGCAGAGACAGAAACAAATATTGGCCAAAACACAAGCAGGATACCTCACATATGTTGTGCCCTCCCCCCCCCCCCCCCCCAATATTGTTTTATCAAAACAACTTGTCCAACAGTACCTACCACAAGAAGTGATGGACAAAATGTCGCAAAATTCGAATTTGTGAAAAAAAAAAATCATCTATATATCTCTCCGTTGCCTTCATAGGTTTTGTGTGATTATTTCTCCGAATTGGGCGCGTACGTCCAGTACGGAATCCACAGTTCATTCAATATGGCTCAACAAGGTTATTTGCTAGGCTAGTTGTACACGACGCACACTCTCTCGCAGCTGCGGGAGAGTGTACGTTGGCTAGAACGGCCGCTGCATCAGTGATCACCTCAGGGAGTGGGAATGTTCCTTGGAAACAGGCAATGGTTCGAACTTGGGACTCCACTGTAAAACGTTCTCAGGCTGCTGCTTGAAAAAAAAAAATATTTGAAGTCTAGCGTATTCACTGCTTGGGTGAAAAGCGCGTCAGCGATACGTCAGTGACATTGCTGCAGAAAGAGTTGCAGTTTATGTGCGAAGGAAGTTAGTTGTTCGGACACGAACCCCATTATGTATTTAGCAGCAAGCACACGTGGCATCTACCCTTTATGAGATGCATCGGGTGTTTGTTTTTTATTACGTTTCGCTAGTTGTTGATGTTGCGTCTGCGCAGACAGACTGGTCACCTGACTGGAAGGTTCAAATAAACACAGTTGCAAGTAGCGTTTGTCCGTGCTTTTCTCTAGTCCTTGTGGGCCTCAGCGCTTCCATAAGTTCCGAGCATTAACCATGTTTGCAAAGTCAAACACAAGTAAAAATTTTTCCACGAGCAAATATCCCGCAACCGTTTGTCCCTGACTGTACAGACACAACTCTCGTATGCCACAGGGAACAAAACCACGCACAAGATACTCATGTTCATTATTCCAAATTTACAGTTAAACGTGCCCTAGAAACCAGTATCCTTTGGAAATATAGTGGGAGATAACCATTAACATTTGCAAATTTAAAAGAAACGTTTTGGGGTAGGTACATGAAACCTATCTGCTTAACGGTTTAGCTAGGCCCGGGGTGAAAATATGAGATAATAGTCGTTACAATAAAGAACATAAATAATTTAATTAGGATAATGAAGTTTTTAGCTACTGCGGCTAGCGCATTTGTCTTGAAGATTAATTTGACGCTTTGGTTTACATAAACAGTTCTATTGGTTACTCATTAAGCAAGCGCGTTTCGGATTGTGTTAAAGATGCTGTTTGCTATATCCTACGACCAAACCCCGATCGATGGATTATCGTTAGTGACTCTAAAGCACCTTTGCCACCTTCAGCCTTCTCAAGAAAACTAATCAGCGACCCGTTTTTCTTGACATAACCTATCTACATCATTTAGCTATTACAGCAGGCCACTGCATAACATTTCAGTGGATCCCAGCACACTGTGGCATTCTAACCAATGGGAAAGTAGATGAAGCGGCTCGTAAAGGACACCAATATCAGCGATATAATCAGACCTTCTTCACAATATCTGATGCATCCCAGCTGACTAAAAGACATGATTTTAAAGAAACGTATCGGCTCCAGAGCATGTCAAAACATCACTACCAATTCCTTCTCTGAATAGTTCACATGAAAGATCATGATTCCCTTCCAGAATTCCTCGCTCTCTGAAGACGCTCTACCACCGACGTTGCTTGAACCCTGCATTTACAAATCACCTCCGATACCGTTTTCATCAGACGACCAGTTCGCATTGTGATAACTGTGGCGTGATCGAAACTGTAGATGTCTTGCTTGAGTGCCCTGCGTGTGTTGACGAGCGTGCTTCCTATTAACATTGCATGGAGAAGTTCTCACCAGAGCCTCTATTACTGGACAGTATTTTAGGTCCCTTAGCCTGCTCAAGACAAGAGATAAGCAAAGAACTTTCTCTTTGAATATCTTCAATAAATTGGGCTTCTAAATAAGATATAATTTCACGCATTTTCTAAGCTGCGAACTTTGTGCGTTTGTTTGTCCCTGTCACGAAGTTTTCACGTTGGGAATTTTGAAAGCTCATTTGTACGACTATGCCATCTCATCTCTTCATTGTTTACCCTTACTCGACGACGAACTTTATGGTCGCTATTTATCTCACGCTACTTTTATTTCTATTGTTGCAATACATTTCTTATTCCTCCTTTCTCTCCTCAATGCCCTTTCCTAGGCAGATTAGCATGGTAGTGAGTCCTAAACGCCGGCAAACTTTTTTGCTTTTCGTTAAAGCGCTCTTTCTTTCTCCAGGCCGTATAGCGTAACCGTGCATAAGTGCTCTTCATGCACCTTTCAATAACTTATAACCAGGAAAAGGTCAGCCTAATTAAGGGGCGCAGTCGCCTCAGAGCTCGGCGGGAGCGGGTGTGTGCGGCGCTCGCTCCGGCGAGCTCGTGCGCTCCCGCTCCTGCCGCGCAGTCGTCGGCCTGAATCCTCCATCCTGTGTTCGCGCGTCCTGCTCGCCCCCTTGGGGGGCACAGCCCTTCCTGCTCCAGTCTCCTGGTGAGCAGTCCCCTAGCCATCGGCCCCATCTCGCGGGCTTCAGACAGCACTGCTGCCGCTGCGGTGCCCGGACCAGTGTCTTCCTTCACGCCCCTCGTAGCGGCAGCCTGCGAGACGCGCCCCAGTGATTGAACAGACTCCAGGATCTCCGGACTCCCACAGTACGCCCCTTCCGCCTTCGAGACGTCGATCCGGTGCTCTTCCGGTGACCTGGTTTTCCCCGCGGCACACCCCTCGTCGCCTCCACGTTTGCAGGGCGCCTCAGTTTTGGACCGGGCTCGAGGCTACTGCGACGGCCCACTGCCGTCCTATTGGCCACAGCCAGTCAGCCGCGTCCCCTGCCGCTCCTGCGGTCCTCTCCGCTGCTTCGCCAGCTCTTCCGTGGGCCTTGCGCTCGCGGTCATCGATGCGCGGCCTTACCGGCGGCTCCTCCAGCGTTACCCGCCGCCTCTCTGTCACGGCAGATGTATCTCACCTGTCGCTCCTGCTGCCGCCTGGATTTTACGACGAGACCGCTTCCCGCGGGCTCCCTGCTCGTGTACGGTTCTCTCAGTGCCACCCTCCGCGCTGCTGCCTAGGCAGCAGTCAATTGCAGTCCTCCCCTGCTGCTGCGGTTGTCTCAACAATCGTGGCGTCCTGCTGACAACATCAGCAGTCTTCGCTGTACATCGCAGAGGCGCAGTACCAGGCTTCGCCTGGACCTACCCTGCTGCACAGGAGCCTCCACGCCGGACCGCCGATGTTCTACGAGTTGTTTACTTGGTGTTGGCCATATGAACTACCCCCCCCCCCCCACCGCCACTACCCACATCCCATCTCTCCCTCCCCTGGACGCATAGAGTGGCGCCACGACTTAAGCCGGCATAACCCGCGTCCGGTATCCTCTCCTCAAGAAAACATCAAAGTACTCTGTAGTAGTAGTAGCAGTAATTTAGAGCTCTTGTTATATGGTTACTGCAATTGCAGAGAAAGGGGAGGTAGTTTTAAGAATATCTCGAAAATGATATAGGTTTCCAAAATCGTGCCGCATGAATTATCAGGTTACAATACTCACCTGAAAACCGTTCAGGGAACTAAAACCTACACTTGTGCTCCTGAGCCTTCAATCCCACCGTATCGTACAACGTATCTGCCTCCTCCATTCTTTTTAACCCCCTGATAACGCACACCCTCTCCAATAAACTTTCTCAAAACTTTCCTGTCACCTTAACCACAGTCACCAATAGCGGTGGGTTTTTTCTGCACTTCAGCAATCAATAATTCTTTTTGTCCCAGAGACATTATACCCATGTCATGCTTTATCGGACGGTACTGCTTCATGTAAAGTTCGCGAAAGTATCTGAATAACGAGTCATCTTTCAATCACTACGTGGCACTGACTATCAGCCTTTTTTTTTGCGCAAACATTTCATTCGGTATAAGGAATCTAGATATAAGATTCTAGGAACCTACAAATGCCAACAGCTCTCCGTGTTGAGGCCTATGTGTCCATACTCATGTATCAAGTGGAAGGGTAAGATGACAAGAGTGGCATCGAAGGTGTACCTTGTGCGGCCCAAAGTCCAGGCCAAAATGTTAAAAACGATCAAGCGTCGCCTCCGCAGCGGGAGCGGCACTGAAGGGGGCAGATCCGCAGGGCAGTCTTCGAGGTCAAGGATGATTTCACCGCAGGTGTCAACGCGGCACCCTTGCGAACTCTTCTCAGCGCCACCTGCTCATGGCGAGTTAGACCACCGGTATACTGACTGGGTCGACACTGCATTTAAAGTGCACGTGGAGCTGCGGCGAAATTCTTTTGCAGGCACAATGGCATCTCCTGCAGACAGCTTCAAAATAGGCAAAGCGTAGCTTCAGATGGTGGACAGTGTGGGGAGCCCAAGTTCAATTTATGCGGGTGAGCGTATATTTCCATGGCACCTGCAATAATAAGATTGATGCCTTTTCTTGAACCTTGCACGTGTGCGCAAAGGGCTAGTTAGGCTCATATGTCAGCTGCTTTCACCTGATTAAACAGTTGGAGTAAGCACCCACAGTGTCCTCTTTTTTTTGTAGCGCTGGGTAAACTGTTAAGGCATACTCCAAGAGCATCTAAATATGTCTGCAGTATCTGGTAAAGGCAACCAATATCCCTCAGTGAAGCGAAAAAATCTTTATCATCTGCATCTGATTAAAGCAGCACTTCATCATACTCCCTGGCCATCAGTCTGCTCTTCCTAGTTGTTTTTTTTCCTTTCGCATAGATATTTTCTTCCTTCAACTGGTATTTTTATGCTCCTTCACAATGTTCTTTCCGTCGCTCTATGGAATGTGTTCAGTCCGCCTTAATTATTAAAATGAAATACATATGACATGTGTACTAGAAGATGAAGAGTTCCTTCTTCCTGCTCTTCCAATTGCAATGCTAGTTCGAATATATGCATAGACTGCCTCTAAACAAAAATTGAATATGTTGCATGCTACGCTTCAAGCTACCGTGAAAAATTATAACGGAGGCTGAATGGCTAGATAGATTCTTTGCTGAGGCGTGATATGATCCGAAAGTATATAGCTTCGCCACCGCTATTTATGTAACCGTGTGAGCTCTCTACTAACCAGCCCTATGCCAGTAGACCTCGGTGCCAGACCCAGTTTGAGACAGTTACGCGCTCTGAGTGTCTTCTAACGACGTTTAATCTTTTGGAGAGCTTTTAAGACTGTCAGTTAATAATTAGGTACGTCATTACAAATAAAATTATTACCTAAATAATAGTTCCGCAAATAGCAAAGTGGAAGAGCCGGCGTGCCATGGTCATTGGAAAATTCAAAAACTACGACTACCGCAACAGACGGCGCACGAGCAGTATAAATATTTGTCTTCGGGCTGCGCCGTATAATGCACGTCGCGCTGCATAAAGGCTTGGAGCTACCACATTATCGTCCTCCTATCACTCCTCATCACTATCATCGTATGTAAAGCGAGAGAGACGCGCTTAAGGAACATGCATGCAATAGATGAAGTACTGTAAAGCAGTGCGGGACGATAATATGAGTTGTTTTCTGCGAGTGCGGGTAGTCCACCTACGTTTGCTGATACTTGGCGACGGGGTCACCCAAGCGAGTCTAAAGCCGACAAGGTGGAGATAAAGGCTACGGATGAAGAGAAGATGAGGATTAGGTAGCGCAAAACACTGAGGGTTTGCACACTGTGCGAGAAGTGGACCAAACATCCGGACTATTGCGGAAGGCAGGTGGGAGCATTCGGGCATAAATCGGCTAAGCTGTGTACTGAGCGAGGAAGGAATAGGCAGTGCGGTAGAAGAGAGCTGAACACCGAGAGTACCACATAGGAGAGATGTAAGCGAAACGTTAAAGGCAAACGAAGACACCAAACTGCTGGCCAGGGCAAGTCACACGTTAAGATTTAGTGGATGATCTGGAGGTGTAAGCCGAGGAGGCTGAAGTCAAATGACTGACACGAAAACAAAAATTGCGCAGGGTTATCGAGGTTAAAGGCAGTTAACTGAGCGTGAGGTATCTTAAGCATGACTACACACCCATTGTTGTTATTCCAAGGCCTTCTGGTTGCGTAGAAGAAATTTCTTTAAGAAATCCGAGGAAGCTCCGGCTTTTAATGGTATTCATTAGCCACAAATGCAGGTTTTCTTGCTTTATAGCCAACACTGCAAAATCCTGTAGACGTCTTGTTCTTAATGCCTGGATCCTTGGGCATCTCCATTAAAGGTGTCGAAGGTTTACTTCCATTGTTGGCTTGGATTCAAGAGTGAATTTTCCCATTGGCTCGTCACCGACGTGCTAAGGGCAAAGCCTCCTACATTTCAGGCCTGCGCACTACCTCCGTGACGTCACGAACCTTGACTTGTAGTGCCGAAAAGCTTTAGCCGTCTTGCCATGTGCAGTGCATACGGCACGCATTGGCTTTAAACATCAGGCAACCAAATTGAGTACCTGCTAGACACAATAAGAAGCGATATATGGCCAATGCACGACAGCTCGGTTTCGTTTCTTGAAACGAAAAGAAAGGCACGAAAATCAAGCATATTACATTATAGATACCTTCATATCAGTCGCGTTAGTAATGTCTCGGTTGCGGTTTATTTGAACATTTCTAATTTTCTCCCTTAACTGCTGCCTTTACCAGGTCTGTCTTCGTCCGGGCGTAGATTCTCATGCAGGTGATAGTGGAAGCCGACAAGATGTTGAAAATCATTGTGCCCGAGTGATGTCAGTTGTAGGAAACATCCAAGTCTTCATAATTGCTTAAGAAGTGCTTCAGCAAGCAAAGGCGAAACTCTCCTTGATGGCGTTATGTATGGAATTACGCGGCGTTTCCTTCCGTTGTCAATTTTTCATGCACAATTTGTGCATGCAGAACAGCATTCACGACAGGCAACCGGAATTTCAGCGCTCCTCCAGTGAGTTCCTGGATTAGAGAGTTCTCATTGAATGTAATTTTCCTGCCCACTGTTGTAAGGTTTCTTGCACACGCTTCGTGAGGAAGTTTCTTCTAGTTGGCATGGGTGCAGAAACCAGCCATGTAATTGAGTGCAGGAGAATTGTTGCTTTGTTTTGTTGTGATACCAGGTAATTGTGATTTTGTATTGGTCTTTCAGTATGCCTGTAGCATATGCTATGGTGCTGGAGTCCGAGAGTTTTTTATGTCCGGAAATACCAGTGAACATTAAAGATACATTTTGGTTTCAAATTCAAATATTTGCGAAGCAGAAATTTTATGCTTGAATCCAGGAAGCCGGTGATAGCATGCTAACATGTTCCCGAAACAGTCTGTCTGACATTTAGTCAGCAAGACATATTCGAAATTGAGCCCTTCGACGTAATACCGGCTTAATGCTATCAATGCATATGATGCAAGCCGGAGTGCCTGGTGGCAATGAACTAGAACATCCGCCACACGTCTTCATTTAATTCCATGCGTCGAACCTATCTACAAATTCACCAAGAAATTGCAGCTGTATGCCAGTCACGCTTCTGACAGGCTCTTGATAGGAATTACTTAGGTATCGACCCTTTGAGGGTTTTTTCGCGTTTCTGATTATTTCTGAGATATCGACCCTTTGATGGTGTTTCCGCGTTTCCGATTACCACAACTTGTTTATTATTTCAATGAACTCCGCAGTGTCAGTGGCATAAGGAAAGCCACGTTTTGTGCCAAGAGTCATGAATCTTAGGCTACAAAAGGGTTGGTTACTTTAAAGACAAGTTTCACATTTTTACGCTCGATATTTTTTTGATGAGGACTTTGCATGTTAGTCCATTGACAGCTAATAACAGGTTGTGTCGTTCCTAAGCATACAGGGCCCGAAGCATTTAAACGCATCTTTTTTATTTCAACCTTTGATTCTATGCTTTTAAACTCTCGGTAACGAGGACATGTATCGCAATGTTTTCTCATCTAGTGGTTTCTAATGCTTTTTACCAGCTGTAAATGATCCACCACAAAAACAACGGCCGCGAATTGTCTGTCGGATGAGAATATACAAGGCTTCAGTTGTTGGTTTCTAATAACATAATGGCATTACTCTTCTGTGTATGGTATTATTATCGCATTGCACCAGCAATAACCTGGAGCTCCGCTATTTCGAGCCCTGAAATGACGTTTTCAGGAAATTCATTCGTCACTCGCCTTAGTGCTGAAAACTGGGAAGATATGCGCCACATCTTTGCGTCCGGAAAGCAAAGACTGTTTTATGAATACATCAAAGTTTTGGTCGATTCAGAGCAGTTGGACGCTGTTCCCCTCAAGGAACCTTCATTATACTCAAAATAGTTTTGTATATGAATGTAATGTATCATAAGAGGTGCCGTCCTCTCGCGGGGTATCAAAGAATTTGTTTCTGGAGGTATATAATGCAAAAACCCCTTATCTGCTTGCTTTGGCGGAGGGCTAACGTTGTACTTATTACACAGTTTCTCGATCGCACGTGGATAAGGTAACATCCGTATTCTAGAGCTGCGAACAAATTTGTGCACATGCGGGAAAATTTTGAAAAATACGCTTGATAAATATACATGCTCTGAAGAATATCTAAACGGTTCCGCTACCTCCTGACGCATGAATAGCATGGTTGTTGGATAGTTTAAGTGGTAAGCATGCTTATGCCATCTGGACAACATGTTCTCTGTGACGTTTTTATCAGTTATTCCGCTTTGATCAAGTACTAAGCGGCCTGGAATCCGTTGGCCTTCAAGTGAACACAAAAATATGTAACTTTGCCAAGAAAAAAATCAATCAACTTGCATATAAAACACTTGTCAGACCGGTACTAGAGCTACGCAAATACTGTTTGGTTCCCGTTTACTAAACAGCTCATTAAAAAACTGGAGGCAGTACAAAGAAAGGCACTAAGATTTATATACAATAAACACTCCATTACAGACTCACATCAGAATTACTTAAACGTGCAGAACTTCTAACCTTAGAAAACAGAGCCTATCTTGCAAGGCTTAAAATCATATACCATATAATACAGAACCAACTAAAACTGCCTATTACAAAGTACATCCCGACGTCCTCGAATAGATTAACCCGTGATAGCCTTACGCATACATTAGGCGAATTCTCATTTCATACTGATATTTTCAAATACTGATCCCCTCGCTGTATCATCCGTAATCATGTAATTAATATCAGTGATATTATCTGTGTTATTCGATTGTTGTAAGCTGCATGTAACACTCTACAAAAAGTATTATTGTGTATGCTTTTATGCTGTAGTATAATATGCTCACAGGCTTTCCTGCTACAATCCCTGATGGGATTCACAGTATCAAATAAAAAAAAATTCCTCAGCCACCTCCTCAGCCCCGATGGCATTCGACCCGATCCGGCAAGCTTGCCGCAGTTTTGAACTTTGCTTGTCTTCAGCTTACTACAGATACGCTCAGGTTTCTGGGCCTATCCTCATTCTCTTGTCGTTTCATCCAACGTTTTGCTACTATTGCAGCACCACTGCACCCCCTTCTTGCCGACCGTACTGTTTTCAATTGGTCCAAAAAATGCGAGAAAGCTTTTAAAACACTAAATATGCTATAATTTCAGACCCTGTCCTCGCTCCCTTCGACGACACTGATGCCTTCGTTCTTCGCACCGATGCCAGAGGGCTTTGTATATGCGCCTTACTATTGCAGCGTGATAGCGCATCTCGGGCAAAAATAAATGCGTTTTCCAGTCGCATCCTTACATCCACGAAAAGCAACTACACAACCCTGAGCATGAGTGACTTGCCATCATTTGGGCAGTTAAGAAATTCCACCCCTACCCCTATGGCC
Organism: Amblyomma maculatum; assembly: GCF_055883805.1. Lineage (NCBI taxonomy): Eukaryota > Metazoa > Arthropoda > Arachnida > Ixodida > Ixodidae > Amblyomma > Amblyomma maculatum. Next base: position 411,838,111 of record NC_139344.1, read on the forward strand.
GCAATTTCACGGTCCTTAATGATCACTGTACTTTGTGTTGGTTATTTATCCATAACACGTTGACTGAACACCTGGGCTGAGGAATCTTGCGTCTGCAGGTATATATCTTCTATGCCACCTATAAATCTCGACGTAAACGTCAGGACGTCGATGCCCATTCCCATTTCCCCTTCTAGAATCACCGAATAATGCTTCTCTGTGGCTTCAACAATCGGATTCATAGTGCCGTCCACTCGACCGTCATACCGGTGCCTCTCACCTGCCTATCGCTAAGATCGCTAAGATGCGTAGGAAACCTAAGCAGTTCAGAATTAACAATGGAGGCACCTGTACGGTTGCAGCGATTCCACGAGTACTTCGCACCCATATTCTGGCGGTTCTATACAATAATAAAAATCTCGTCACTTAGGCTTTCACAAAACATCCCACCGTGTGAAAAGTCGTTTCTTCTAGCCTGACCTCGCCTCAAGTGTGGGAAAATACATTATCGCTTGTCTGCAATGCGAGCGCCGCAAACTACCGACTTTATTAAATGCTTTGTGATTAGCCCGAGCTAAAGTCTATTTCAGCACGTTCACACATTCCGATACGCACCTGACCCCCTCTCCTGCCGGGTGTACCAAGGCGATCTTTCTCACTAAAGAAATAAGTTCAGGCGCCGACCTTTTAGATGCAATTGCGAACTTTGGTCCTTGGCTCTGTTTTTGGGCGGTGGGCGAGACCGCTCAAAAACAGAGGGTCTCCTAATCTGTCCCTGTTATAACGTTTTGTTTTCGTAGATAGCTAAATTCGGCTACCATTGGAGCATTTAGCTGTGGAACCGCACTGGAATGCGGAAGAGGAGCTTACCTGTTCCAGTGAATTCCACAAAATGAGTTTGTGGCATCGAACCATACCAACCAGACCTGGTGTCCGCATATATATATATATATATATATATATATATATATATATATATATATATATATATATATATATATATATATATATATATATATATATATATATATTATAAGGTTTATTTACATGGTATAACTCAGCCTTAACCTGGCGCATCCACGGAACGACGGCGAGCTTCTTCCTCACTCAATCTTTTTTTTTTCTCTTCAGCACTGCCTGATATTTCCTCCTTCCCAGACAAAGCCCCCTGCGCTGTTAGTCAGAGTCCTGAGTGTGGCAGAGCTTCATCTTTGCGACATGCACAGCTTGTGTTTCTGAGAGGTGCGACATTGGGAAGATCGGCAAGACACCACGTAATTCAAGTCAATGATCCAAGTGAGCTCAATAAATGGGCCTGTGTAGTGCGACAACAGCTTCTGAGACAAACTACGCTTTTGGAAAGGCATGCAGAGCCATACTAGGTCCCCGGGAAGGTAGCAGACATCTTGGTGCCGACGCTCGTTGCGCTGCTTAGAGCGGTCTTGTGAGGCCAAACCGGACGAGCCGATGAGCCTCTTCAGCGTGGTACAGGGGGTTGGAAACAGAAGGCTTGATGTCGAGGGAGGTCGGTAAAATGGTGTTAAGAGCACTTCGGGGCGGACGGGAATAAAGACGAAAAAGTAGGAAATAAGCAACTTTTTTATTCCTGGAGGCCTTATAGGCGCATGTAATGAAGGGAGGCACGTCATTCCAGTTCTTATGATGAGAGTCGACGTACATTGCAAGCATGTTTGTCAGCGTCCAGTTTGTACGTTCAGCGAGACGTTTGTTTGGGGATGTTATAGTGTATAGTTACGGAATTGGCAATAAGAAAATCGCAGAAGCTTTTCCACAACATTTGCCGTAATGTCGTAAACTGGCGGCCACAGTGACTAATAATTGCACGAGGAAGCCCAAGACGGACGACGACAGCGTGAAGAAGAAAGAAAGAGACGTCAGCTGCGGCAGCGGAAGGAATGACGGCAATTTCACAGTAACGCGTGAGATGTATACGTTGACTCATTGATTGCATTTGGAAGAGCGGGGAAAGGGCCTTTGAGGTCAACACCCATTTTCTCAAATGGTCTGGTCAGCGCCGCCCCCGGATGTAGGTGGCCCGGCAGAGAAGGTGCGTGGGAAGCACCGCTGGCACTGATCACAGGTCACATACGGTTTAGCAGTTTGGCGTATATTTCGCCAGTAAAACGCCTCTAATGCGGGCAACGGTTCTGACCAGCCCTAAGTGCCCTCTGTAACGTCAGCGTGCATTGCGTGTAGAACAGAGCAGTACAGGCTTGCCGAGACGACGAGCAAGAAGCGCGCACCGACATACGAGTAATGTTTTCAGTAAAGCAAACCATCGCGAATGCAGAGAGTTTTCGCAAATGTTCGATCACGAGGAACATCCAGAAATTTTGACGACAAAATTGTTGTCATCGCCAAGAGTAGTCGCGAAGGGCCGCCGCTAGTGGCACTCAGCGTCGGCGTGTTGGCGGACATTTTATACGACACAGTAAACACCTCCTGAAGGCTCCATACCTTTCTGCAAGAAGTATGTGAGCGGGTAGGCTATATCAGTAAACCGGGGGATGAAGTACCGAAAGTAAGAGCAAAGACTCAAGAAGCTACTGAGTTCTTTTAAAGTCTTGGAGTCTTTAATGCAGTTGACAGCATCAGTCTTCTGTGGGTCGGGCCTAACACCGTTTTTCAACCTATGCCCAAGCACAACGATTCTTAGAGTTCAGCAAGAAATCGGCTTTATCCATGCAGGTAAGCACAACATTTAAACGGTTGTCATGCTCGGCGAAGCTCCTCCCGAAAATTACCACGTGTTCTTGATAACACATGTAAATTTGCCACTTCTGTCAATGCAAAAGGGCGTCCATACACATTTCCCAGGTAGCTGGTAGGGTACCATAAGCCTAGAGGCATCATATAACTCATCTGGAGTCGAAAACGCAGTCTTCACTTTCTCTTTCGAATGCATCGGGATCTGTCAGTATCCGTACCGTAAATCAACAGAGGAAACGTAGGTAGCTGAATGGAGGCAGTCAATGGCATCCTCAACGTGCGGGAGTGAGCAAACATCCTTCTTTGTAACAGTGCAGAGGCGGCAATAGCCAAAACAATATCACCATGATCTTTTCTTTTTTTTTTCACAAGAATCACAGGGGCGGCGCACAGGCTCGCTGAATCTGGAATAATTCCTTCCTGCAGGATACCGCGGACCTGGTCGTGAATTAACTTCGTTCTAAAAGTGAGACAAAGTATGGCATCCCTCTAATTGGGCGTGCAGACCAGATGGTGATCATGTGATGGGCGCAGGATGGTGGAAGGGGTGGTGACTGATCTCGAGAGAAGACAAACACGTTCACAAGTCTCAAAAGAACTTCCATCAATATCCCGTGGTCGTTGGTGGGTAGCGATTTGTTTATTAGGACTGGAATCGGGAATCAGTCTGATCAGGCGTCTAGTTGGATGAACAACGAAGTCACTGATTGCGGCACTTGGCACAGAAGGGCGTTCTTCAAAGTCGGCGAGTTTTAAACCACGTGAAAATATGACAGGTGCGTTGGAATGATTGACAGCACAAAGCGTGGCATGGCCCTCGTTCACTCGAACTGCATTGCGGGGCACCAGCAAATGTTTTTGGTGCGGGAAAAGGAAGCGGGTTCCACCAGAGCGTCGAAGGCACTGGCAACCACTCACGAGGACACTACTGGGACGAAGATGAGGGACGTCGCCGTAACGACAGTATCTTCAAAGACAGAAAATGCTTGCGGAGTCCGTGGCGATTCTTATGACGGCCGATGGAAGGCTAGGGCTCATTGATATCCCGCCACTGTTAAAGTTGAGAGCTGCGCCACACGGTTGTAAAACGTCAGTGCCTAGAAAAATATTGTGAGTAGAGCGAGGGACCACAGTAAACTCAGTTTAAACACATGGCCAGCATCGCTTCATTTAATTAACAAATACCAATGGAAACCAACGATTCGCCCCGTGCGCCACGATATATGACAGTTCGATCCCAACCAAGCATAATTTTACGGCCGATGCGGCTCTTGAAATTTAAGCTCATCACGGACACTGTAGCATCAGTATCCACTAAGGCCACAACACAAACATAATTCGTTAACAGCTCCAGGCAGTTCTTGAGCATAACGACATGTAGAGGAATATGCAACATCAATGACGTGGCGACCGCACCTCCATCGGCCACACACGCTAGTTACCCTGTTGCGGCGAGGGACGGAGGGGAGAAGACGAACTTCGGGAGCGGCGAGCAGGGGAAATAAGGCTCCGCTCAGACGCTGAACAGTCGTCCCGCGGTGGAGCGTAGCGGTATGAGCCAGAAGGGGGAGGAAAGGCCAGGTCACGGACTTGTAGCCTCAGATTCGATCGACGATTGGACCATTGAAGCTGGTAGCGTGGAACCTGGTTCCGGCGGCGGCAGAATCGAGACATGTAGCCGAGTATACCCCACCGGTAGCAAACTAGTGGTTCCCGAGCACAGTCAGGATAACAGTCCTGGGAGACAGGATCGAAGCGATCAGCAAATTATAGTCGCTGGGGACGTTGCGTAGGAGATGGCGGGCTGTAGTAGGAGTGAGTGAATGAAGCATTACGGTCAATTTGGAGAATAATATCCGGTAAATTCGATAGCTCATGGGAATCCAAGCTTGCGAGAGTGGTTAAATTAGGAAACGGCTGAACTTTGCGGTTGTGCTTTCGGGACATCGGGGATTTAGAGCCTCGAACGTGCGACATAACTTGAAAGCGGCCGCCGTAGAATTCAAGGTAAATTTAGTTAGTAAAAGTTGTATACCTCCTCCTCAATGCCTTTTAAGAGGTGTTCCACTCTGTCTTCTTCAAGCATGTGGGAATCCACCGCTTTGCAGAGTGCCAGGACCTCTTGAATGTATGTTGTACAATTTTCCCCAACCACTTGCACTCGCTGGAGAAAGGTCTGCTCAGCGCATTTTCGTTTAGCCGCGGTATCCCCGAAACAATTGCGAATCTCCTCTTCAAAACGGTCCCAGCTAGTTACGGCTAATTCATGGTATTCAAACCATGCCCGTGCTGAAGAACCTAAGAAGAAAACAAGATTGGCCAACTTGACTGTGGCATCTCAGCAATGGTATTTGCTCTCCCGGTGATAACTGGTGGGCCACTCAACCACATCTTAGCCATTCTTGCCGGAAATTGTCGATGGCTCATGGTAGTGCGGCCAAGCCGGTGCCACTGCGCCTGGCTGCGAACCCCTGACATTGACAATGCTTGCAAAACATACCAGACTTTCGCAACAATGAACAAACTGCATACAGTTTAACGCAAGAATATTGATAAGTCAAGGCCACCCCACTTTGTTGTTTTTGACTGGACACGTTCACGTTCAGCATTCCAGTAATATTTCGCATGCTTGTGGTGTTGCCTACGAAATCGACTATCATCTTCGATTGCTTCTGAAACGCTGTCTTGATCTTGACACAGAACAGCTATGTCGTCAGCATATGACAATATCTTTACTTCGCTTTCCGTAAGTCTAAAACCTCGGACCTTTTCATTTTCAATCACCTTTAAGAAAAACGGTTATGTATATATCTGGCAAATAACAGAGGAGAAAGTGGACATCCTTGTCTTACGGACGATCTTATCTGAAAGCTTTCTGTGACTTCCTTATTTACAATAATGCTAGTGAAACAATTTGGGGCTTGCGAAACTCGATGAAGTCTTGAGCTCTTCTGTGTAGAGCCACCTAGTATAGACAGGTCACGGCAGAGTTCTGACAAAATGTGATTCAATGGAGAAGGTAAAGGCAACCCACTCCAGTATTTCCTACCAAGAAAACCCTATGGCCAGTCAAAATTGCATTAATGATGTGGCGCCGAAAAATAAGCCCCTCAGGTTGGAAGGCGTCCCACATGTTACTGGGGATGAACAAAGGGCGATTCCTAGTAGCTCCAGGACGAATGAAGCGGCTGGGCTAAAGCCAAAAAGACGCTCAGTTGTGGATGTGTCGGGAAGCGACCGGAAAGTCCGATGTTGCAAGGAGATATATCACATAGCACCTTCGAATGTAAGATCTATGACGCAAGGTAAACTGGATGTCGTCAAGCAAGAAATGGACAGATTGAACATTAATATATTGGGTATCAGCGAGCTCAAGTGGACCGGAATGGGAGAATTTAATTCCGGTGACCATTATATCTTTTATTGTGGGCACGAATCCAAGAGAAGGAATGGGATCGCTATCATAGTAAACAGAATAATGGGCAAGCAGTGCTAGGGTACAACCCCAAAAACGACCTAATGATTTCACCTCGGGTCCAAGGCCACCCTTTCAACATAACAGTTATCCAAGTCTATGCACCAACCACTACTTCTGAAGAAGCTGACGTTGAGAGATTTTATGCTGATCTGCAATGCCTTTTAAACCACACTCCATCATCAGACGTCCTTTTTCTCATAGGAGACTGGAATGGTAACGTGGGGAGTGAAGAAATATCTGGAATTACACGCAAGTTCACTCCTGGCGCGCCAAATGAAGCTGGGCAGAGGCTAGTAGAGGTTTGTCAAAAAACAACCTGACCGTAGCGAATACTCATTTTCAACAGCACAAGAGGCGCCTGTACCCATGGACTTCACCGGGCGGTCTGTACAGGAATCAGATCGATTATATTCTTTCCCAGCAGAGATTGAGAAGCGCTATACAAGCAGTAAAGATAAGGCCTGGGGCCGATTGTGGCACCGATCATCAGCTTCTTGTTGTCAAATTTAGGCTTCGATTGAGGAAAACGCTGAAAACTAGAAGGCCTTTCAGGTATGACCTGGATCAAATTCCATCAGATTATGCTGTGGAAGACAGGAATTGATTTCATGAATTAGATCTAGAAGACAGAGAGCCTGAAGAGATGTGGACTGATGTCCGTGATATAATACAAGAAGTTGCTACTAAGGTAGTTCCAAAGCAAAAGAAACGCAAGAAAGCAAACTGGTTATCTGAAGAGGCTTTGCAATAGCTGAGGAAAGGAGGATGGCAAAAGTTATGGGGGAAAGAGAAAGATACAAGGTTCTCAATGCGGATTTTCAGAAAATAGCAAGAAGAGATAAGAATACCTTCCTGAACATAAGTGCCAAGCAGTTGAGGACAACAGCCAATTAAGGAACACAAGAGCTCTATATAAGACAATCAAAGATATCAAAGGCAGCTTCTGTGCTAAGCTGGGCGTGATAAAGGACAAACGAGGCGAGGACCTCACTTAAGCCTCAGAGATAAAGAAGAGGTGGCACGAATACACAGAACTGTACAAGAAGGACCCGGATATGCAAACTCAACATAAGACAGTTGTGATTACTGATCTCGAGCCAGGCATCCTGAAGAGTGAAGTTGAATGGGCCTTAGCCAGCCTTGCTAAGAGCAAAGCTTGCAGAATTGATGGCATTCCAGCTGAGTTGCTTCAAAACCTCAACCATGACGCTGTTAACATTCTGCATACATTTTGTCAGAAGATTTGGACAACCCTGCAGAGGCCACAAGATTGGAGGAGGTCAGTTGACATCCCCATGCCAACCAAAGGCAGTGCCAAAGTTTGTTCCAACTACCGCACGATCGCGCTTATTTCGTATGCTAGCAAGGTGATGTTGAAAATCCTCCAAGGTAGGCTGGAGCAGTATGTGGATCGGGAGCTTCCTGACGTGCAAGCTGGGTCTCGCAAGGACAGATGAACTAGAGACCAGATTTCCAACCTTCGCTGGATCATGAGAAAAGCAAGAGAGTTCCAGAAACACATCTACTTCTGCTTTATTGATTCTGCTAAAGCGTTTGACTGCGCAGATCACAGCAGATTGTTGCAAGCTCTCCAAGAGATGGGAGTTACAATTCACCTCATATGCCTCCTCAGCAACCTGTATGTAGGGCAAGAGGCCACAGTCAAAACTGGGCATGTCTTACTGCTTGGTTTTCGATTGTGAAAGGAGTGAGACAAGGCTGCATACTGTCGCCCTGCCTATTTAACCTATATGCAGAGTGCATCATGAGGAAGGCGGTCTGGACGAGTCTTCAGCTGGGGTGAAGATTGCTGGAAAACGCATCAACAACCTTAGATATGCGGATGATACTACTTTAATAGCAGAAAGTGAAGTGGAACTCAAGAGACTTCTGATGCGCGTACAAGAAGAGAGTGAGAAGTTTGGGCTTAAACTGAACATTAAAAAGACAAAATCATGGCGTCTTGCCCTGTCAAGTCCTGGAGCATCAATGGGCAAGAAGTGGAAGCTGTGACAGATTTTCTCTTCTTGGGCTCCAAGCTTACATCGGAAGGAGACTGCAGCCATGAAATTAGGAGACGCCTGCTTATTTGAAAGAGAGCAATGATTAGCCTTGACCGCCTAGTAAAGAGCAGAGACATTAGTCTGCACACCAAGATCCGTATAACTCGTGCTATTTATTGTCTTTCTAGTTGTGATGTATGGATGCCAGAGTTGGTCTTTGAAAAAGGCTGACCGCCTAAGGATTGACGCGTTTGAATTGTGGTGCTGGCGAAGACTCGTGAGACTTCCTTGGAATGCCAGAAGATCAAATCAGTCAGTATTGTCGACCATAAACCTTGACTGCTCATTGGAGGGTCAAATTCTAAAGTTAAAGCTCAGCTACTTTGGTCATCTATGAGAAGAGAGGAGTCGCTGGAGAAAGATTTGATGTTGGGAAAGGTTGAGGGTCGCCGGAGAAGGGGTAGGGAGCGAACGGGATTGTTAGATGGCATCCTGGAGGCGCTGCAGATGAAGTTATGTGATGTTATAGGAAGATAGTGAGAGACCGGAAACCGTGGCTCGACATGGTCCACAGGGTCACTAAGAGTCTTTCGCCACTGAACGACTTATCTGAACTGAATATGACTGAACCTACATTTACATATTTCAGTATGAAAATAAAATTACGTGACTAATCCATTCAAAAGCTTTCTCCAGGTCTAGTTGCAACATTGCAACGTAATCTTTAAATGTGTCACAACCTTCCAAAATGCTTCTAGCTGTGTTAATGTTTGTATATATGCTTCTCCATTTAATTCCAAGCTTGATGTGCTGTTCTCTTTTACATAAGGATGTGCTTCCTCTAAATTTTAAAAGTGAGATTCTCAATGTAATACCTAAGCGCTGTAACCCAAAAGCAACTGTATAAGCACCTGCTCGATGTAATGATGCCAGTACCGTTGTATCGATAATTTCACTGTGGAGGGGAAGATAAGGATGTCCTAGAAATAGTTAAAACGATTCCTGCATGGTGGTCAGCAAAAAGGTTTTTTCTTCCTGTTACACAGTGGTACATTACTTGTTAAACCGTGGTCGAGGAAAAGAGTGTCTTTGTTCTATAGTCGGTGGACTGCTTGATTTGTCAAATGCCGGAAACCATAGACCATATTTTTCTTGACTGCTGGGATGCAGTCTTTCTGTAGGATATCTTGTAGAGGACTTTAAACAAGGACTTTCCAATTACACCCTATCGTATACGGTTCCTGCCGGTTCATAATCAAAGGGGTGTACCATATGACTTATTCATGTTGCTTTGCCTCCACAATGTATAGAAATCGAGAATGGCTGTGAGATACGCGGACATGGATGCTTGCTCAGCGAGGAAGTATTACCTTGAGAGTATCAACAACCTGACCGCCATCTGTAATACCCAAAGTGAGAAATCTCAATTAAGTTTTGAGTGAACTGGCCAACATAAAGCGTTTTTGAAACTTTGTGAGCCCTCACTTTTGCTAGAGCGCTTTGTGGCATTAGACTTTGACTTTGCCCCGTTTTAAATACCATTGTTAACGGAAATGAAAAAAAAAAAAAAAGCGGCGTGGCCGAGTGTTTAGCGCGCAAGGATACGGAGCAAGCAGTAGTGAGTTCGAATCGGGCTCTCGCTTTTTTTCTTCTGCAAATTAATTTAGTTTTTTTTAATGTATTTGTGGTGCTTCGTTATTTTTTAGTTGTTACTTTTTATCCGAGGCCCTTTTTTCGCCGGGCGACCAGCGCAATAGTCAAGTATGTAATAGGGCAACAACGACATTTGGAATCAGATCGACGCTGTCCTTGGTATGAGGGGCAAGTATGCCCCTTTTGTTTAGGATGCCTGCTAATAGCACGTTGAAGCTCTTGTTGCCACAGTATGCGGGTCAGATGTGCCATGATTTAGTGAACAATTGAATGATAAGGCGTTTTTCCTTCGGCACTTGGCTCAGATGGGTGAACGAAGGAGCGTGTCGGCGGCAGCGGATTTCGCTCACTCGCGCCTCCGAATGCTCACATGTGAACAAGCCAGGCGCATCTGCTGCTCCGAGCTCGTATTTCAGGCGCTGCAGGTCCAAAACCAAACTATCCAAGCACGCACGAAGTGCCTAAGCCGGAACATAACCGAAACTGAAGTTGGCGGCTGTGGCGCCTCCAAGTATATTTTTGTATTTGCCTTGCAACGTTTGTGTTCTTTTTTTTGCCATCGTTTACGTATAATAAAAGCATGTTATTATATTCGAGACAAAAACTACCACCGTGGTCTAACGGACAACGCAATTCGCGTTTATCAGCCTCCGGGATCCCTTGCGCGTCACGTGATTTGTAGTTGCGAGTCTCGGCCGTTTCGGCTGTTTCGGTGATACCTGTATTTCTGTTCTTCATCTTTACTACCTTGTATCAGCTCTGTTTTCCGTAAGGGTGGATTTTTTTTGTAAGCAGGATTCGGCATTCTTCGATGCAATCCCACTTCATTTTTATTTTTAGTGTCCCTTTAAATAAAACGGACCAGCATATTGGGAATATGAACGCATACGAACGCATTCTCACTGATTAATTAACACCAGAAAATGCACATTTCTAACACATATTTCAGTTATGACAATTTGCACAAAATACTCCAGATTCGAGACGAATGCGGGCTCTTTAAACTGCATCATTATATCTTATAATATATTTTTTGCATTTGTGGCATCCGTCGGATTCTGGCGGTCCAAATATAGCCTTTCAGTTCTATCTAAACACACTGCAGCCGAGGTCACGTTTGACCATGAAATCATATACGAACGGTTTCGGTGTATTCAATAAAAATGAGATTCCGTGTGTTTTAAAATTTGACAAATATACCTGTGGGGAGGAGAGCATCTGGACTCTGCTGGAAGGCGGAGAACTTTATGCTAAATGTGTGGGAACTTGAAGCCGCTTTTTATGGAAATAAATTTATCGGCTTTGCAATAGCGCGTTTGAAGAAGTTTTTACCGCCCCTGATTGCCTAGTTGCGTTAGAATGGTAAACTCTTTATTGTAAACTCTCCAGATGACAAAAAAATTAAATAATTGTGAGAGAAAACCTGCACCCAACCAGAGGTTATCGCAGGCAAAAACTAATCGAAGATAAAAGAAAATGGGAAACTTCCAAGAGAAAACTTGAGGAAAGCCAATCAGAAGAAAAGGAAAACAACGTCACAAATGTAGATCAAAATGTAAATTGCGCGAGAAAACGGGACAATAGGCTAAGGAAACATTCCTTCGCCTAATGTCCCGTTTTTTCGCGCAGTTTACATTTTGATCTGCAATGAACGAGCTCGCCCGCAAAAATATTCTAATACAAATGTCGGGTTGCAAAAGTGGTTTTTAAACCCAGTACGTACGCCAAAAAATAGGTTTTGTCGTAAAATTGAGGCCCGTAAGAATAGAATGGGCGATCTCTTAAAATATTTGAGCCGGTATGGAGGAGAAAATGGTGTTATGTGTATATTGTCGCCAAGCTTTACTCTGTGTTCGTGTTTAAACTCCAGCCCTGCTGCACGCTGTTAATTTGATGTGATTTTTTTTATTTATCATTTTCTTCGCAAGCACCGCTATATGTAGTTTTCTATCAATCCTTTGCAATTTCTGAGTTACTAAGCAGCAGTATAGAGACATTGACAATGACAATACAACTAAATTAACCGCATGTTTCTACTGACAGTACTGAAATATGGCATCATATCTTCAACAATTAGCTGGAATTTAACAACAAAGAATATAGCTTGGTAAAATAATTTTCTCATCACATAAACACCAAAGAGATGGCTCCGTATTTTTTCATCATCATCATCAGCCTGACTATGCCCACTGCAGGGCGAAGGCTTCTCTCATATTTCTCCAATTAACCCGGTTCTGTGCTAGCTGCATCCACTTGACCCCTGCGAACTTCTTAACCTCATCCGCCCACCTAACTTTCTGCCGAACACTGCTACGCTTTCCTTCCCTTGGAATCCAGTTTGTTACCCTAAGCGACCATCAGTTATCCTCTCTTCGCACTACATGTCCTGCCCATGCACATTTCTTCTTTATTTCCACTAGAATGTCAGTAACTAGTGTTATTTCTCTGACCCACTCTGCACGCTTGATATCTCTTAATGCTACCCCTACCATTTTTCGTTCCATAGCCCTCTGGGTTGTCCGCAACTCAGGTAGAATTCTCTTGGTTAGCCTCCACGTTTCAGCCCCATAGGTGAGTACAGGTAATAATCAACTGTTGTATACTTTACTCTTGAGCGGTACCTGTAAGCTGCTAGTCATAATCTGCGAGTGCTTGTATTTTTCTCAATCTATGAATAAATATTCAATCAATCAATCAATCAATCAATCAATCAATCAATCAATCAATCAATCAATCAATAAACAAACCAATAAATCAATAAATCAATAAATCATTTTTTCCTTTATTTCCCAAGGGTTGAAGGGGACAAGGTGTTTGGTAGGACAATATAGTGTTTAGTAGGACATTGTGCACATAAGAATTGTTGGTTGGTTGGTTTGTGGGGTTTAACGTCCCAAAGCAACTGAGGCTATGAGAGACGCCGTAGAGGAGGACTCCGGAAATTTCGACCACCTGGGGTTCTTTAACGTGCACTGACTCCGAATTGTGGCAGCTTAGAAAAAGCTCCATGCTTGAAGAAAAATGTTCGTTAAGATTCATACAAATAGGCTTCTCAGGTCCATTCTTTGTTAACGTAGTAATGCAAATATTTAGTGTGTTGTAGTAATTTAAAGCTATTGGCAATATGTGCTGGATCATGTTTGCCATATTGTGTGAGCGAAACTCGAATATGCTATTGTGATGTCTTCGAAATGGGCAAGGTTAAGAAACAAGTCTAATCTACCCTGAACAGCTTCCGTGTAAGATAAGCGAATGGGTGTAAAAGCTTTGAACTCTAAAGGTGTTGTGATTTTCAAAAAGAAATGCTCTGTGTTCTAAATAGGAGGCATTGGATACTGCGTAGGGCGCATTTTTTCTACTAATGTGAGTTTGTGCAACTCTTCATCTGTGGTACTACAACATACCAGCTCACAATAAGAAAAATAAGAGTTGTAAAGGGCATCATACAGCAATATCTTAATCGTTGTCGGGAGAGTATGCCGGTGACGAGTTATTATGGCCACAGTTTTGCTTAACCTACCCAATAATAAAGAAACTTCATGGTTTCAGGACACGTGTATTAAATATAGTGCCAAGGGTTTTGCACATATATTTTGATTGAACTCTTGTAGCGTCTTGTATTCAGGAATCTCAGCTAATGTTCCCAACGTACGAAACAACAAACAGTTTGATTTCGATTCATCAGGATGAGACAATTTGATTTGTATGAGTATTTAATCTACAGGGAATTGCATCTGCATCAATAGTAATGCACTAAATATCTTTTTAAAATCTGACAGAAAACGAACAGTCAAATCTTCAATTACTAATCCTCTCCTACGAGTTTTACCAGAAGCTCTCACTCGTATACTGATTTTGTGTTATGTTCTCAGCAATGCTATGAGCTGTACTTCAGGATGTAGGAAATGGCTTCAAAGCCTGGTAACTACGGATGTTTGGTTCCGTGTGAACGAAGGATTTCAGGGCCATGGTGTCAAAAGGATTCACCAGCGAAATTTCTTTAAACACTCCAATCCAATTATTAAAATTATCCAATCATTAAAATATTTTTGTGGTCAGCTCTCTAAGCACAATCGTGTAAATTGATGGTCATGCACCAACACATATATCAGTGGCGTGACTCACTGTCCACATATGGCTAGCTACCCCAAAACGATTTCTGCCTCTATTCCAAAAGCGTCGCAAGCCAGTGTCACGAGGGACATTCACCAAAACAGTATTTTTCAAATTTAACTGCAAACAAGTTTACATCGCCTAGGAATCCCCTGTCTGTCTCGAGATCCAAGGCTATTAAGTTTTTATCATAAAAGTGCTGCCTGATTTGGCTGCAGGATTGCCTCTTCCTCATGACATCTGTTTTGCGAAGCTTCAGCCCCAGATAACACTTTCTGTAGCTGTGTAATGCATTTTTTTTATTGGCGTTGTTCACTGATGGCGCTTCCGTAGGAGCGGCCGCTTAAACATATGAGTTCGTTATGAGCCGTATTGCGCAGTGCTTCCAGGCGTTAGTGTCGGCGAGCGAAAGTGAGGTTATTACCGCGCTATATTCACGTGAAGCTGTACGCTCCGGAAACCGCCCCAAAATGTCGGCAGATTCTATTTTGAAATATGCATGCTTCCCCAGAAGATAAGCCCCTACGCATTTGCCATGGCTTATGGCTGTGCTGTGATCGATGCCCTTTTTGTTATGTTAATATTTTCAAGGAGAAATAAAGAGATTATATTCTCTGATTGTTGCGCACAGAAACAAGTGGCAGACAGAGCGTGTGCCCTCTAGTAATATTAGATATATGTATAATTTAAGACGAAATGCTTAATTATCGTGTGCAAAGCTGCAAATGATTCTCAGAAAAATGAAGACGTTCGAGAATAGGGCTTAAAAACTCAGAGGGGGGGGGGGGGGGGAGGTTGTTGATAGAAAGGTAGAGCTATCTGGTCTTCGTACATACTTTTTGTTATATATGTCCCTCCGGCCATCTGCAGGATAACAGATTATAATATAAAGAGGCAAAGGATGAAAAACAACAAACGATGCGCAGTTTTTCAGGGCTTTGATATAATTCGTTTGTGAGCCTTGATAATGTATTCGCGAGGAAGTGTGAGAAAGTTATTGGAAACGTCAATACCTGCAATTCTTCGAACGGGAACTTGTACGGCATAACAACCAATGCGCACTAGTTAATAGGAGCTCGAGTAACGTTTGCTGTTGTGACCAAATTTGGATAATGTAGTCAAAAGTAACGGTTATATTTCTGCTTTTCAGTTATTGCAGGCAGGTGATGCGATTGACCACAGCAATGAGCTCTATTTCCTAAGGGGGTCTACAAGACTTTTAATGCAGTCAATGATAATAATGATGTTACTATGTATTTTCTAGTATTCACCACAATGCGTTAGCATGATCGTTTAATACTATCTATAGATATACACTGAAGCAGCTTCCTTGCGTCGTATTTTTTCTTCAGTTATTCGTATCCCTCCGGCGCGGTTGCAAGAATCAACCTTGAGATAAAACGCTGTGCCAGCTGTTACAAAGGAAGTTTATTCACGTTAAGCTCTATCACCGAGCTATCATCTAGCGTAGCTCCATCAATTGTTTGCGATGTTTTTGCGGTGCTGTTTAAAATTAATAAAGGAATGTGTTGGGAATTTGAAACGAATCACTGCAAAGGTGCTGATCATATTATTATAAATTACGCGCATGCATACAGACTCTTTGATTAAAAGGTTGCCAGCCCCGGCGCGCATTCTGCAGATAGCATCAGCGAGCGGTCTAGTTGGCGGCCAGATGCAATCAAGACAACACTACTGCATAAAAGTTAGTGATCAAGGCATATAGAGAACGAATTTCTGAGCCATAGATTTGCCAAGGATGAGGAGTGTCGGAAAGTATATTTTGACAGTTTATTGTGGTAGTTTGAACGGGAAACTGCGTGATAGATGTTGTGTTGAGTAACCAGTGCCTGAGGCATCTGCTACATTTATGTCATTCGTTACAATTCCCCAGAGCTGTACCGGGGAAGCTTAGCATTAGCAAATGTCATATGCAATAAACACTGCAGGCCAATAGTGTCGGATAATCGCTCTCATCAACCGACGTTTCTATTTTTTACTGTACCTTATTTAGAGTGTTATAAATACCGTCAAAGAAAAGCCGAAAGGTTTCATTTAGCGACTGAACTCCAAAGTTAATTCCACATGAAGTGCCCGGTGCTCATCCTCTTTTTGTTGAGCTTCAACTTCAGTGCCGAGTGAGTAAACCAATAAATTTACAGAAGCTAAAACGTCGTTTAATAGCAACGATTTTTTCGCATTTACGTAGAGCGTCGGATCGTCGAAGCCACCCTCCGGGTATTGTTGCAAAACCGGAATTCTGTTAATGTGCGACACAACGCACCCGGAGCTCCTGAACTTAGATGCCCGTGGGATCGCCGGAGTTCAGAAAAAAGTGGCAGTGGCTTAGCTCAGTTATGCCAGGATATACGGAGCGAGAGGTGCGTTTCTCTGGGTGAGCTTTTTGTGGTCATCTATGCTCAGCAATGACAGCAGATTGTCTTTTGTTGGTTCCCGTTGACTGTCCCCATCTCGGCGGCTATGCACCCTCTATTATACTCGAGAGTCTGGCAACACTGTTTGGCAAGCCGTTCCTCTCCCTGCCCGGGCTTCTCCGCTGCTCGTTTCGCCTTCTTACTCTCTAGCTTTGCTGCTGCTATGCGCCGCTTTTTACGCTCTGCCAGTGGCTGCGTTTCGTGGCGCCAAATGGGGAGCCGTCCGTGTGCTATGCGATGTCAGTGCACGTTAAAACCCCCCAGGTGGTTTTAACGCAGTTGGTTTTAACCCTCTATTATGGCTCCTCTTTCTTTCTTTCTTTCTTTCCACTTTCTCTCCAAACTTCCTTCCTTCCATTACAGTGCGGTCAGGTGTCAACAGAGCGTATGACCGATACTACGCCTTTCCTTTTCTATAAAGCAATTTATTATTATTGCTATACCAATTGTTATTCTTATTATATTGCGCTCTGCACCTTGGCGACACCGCTTGCAAAGCGTTCTTCTCTTTGTGTTCAATTTGTCATAGCTCGTATCATCTTCGACCTGCAGAGAGGCCAGGGCACGCATCTCCGCTTTCTGAGAACGTCTCTGAAGGTCGGAGGGTGACTGGTCCTGGCCCTGATGGGGCTGGGATAGGTAAGTCACCGCCGCTTGCTGCGGGGACTAGCCTGCCACCCAATTTTTATCTGTTGTAGGCCGTCATTGCATCCGCCACCGCTTTGGTGGTGAATGACGGCTGTCGTCTTTCGCCTCCTCTTTTTTTTTATTTCTTTTGTGTCCGCACGAGGCAGCTGAGGTGGCTCAACTACAGAGCCAGTAGCAGGCCTGTGCATTTTCTTTTCCTTCTTCCTAAAGCCACAACAACGTCGCTTGTTTAGGCGTTGCTCTTTGCTCCAGTATCTCCGCCGCACGCTTAGCCTCCTTCCCTTTCCCTTTACCTCCTCACTTTACAACTCCACTCTTCTTATCCATTTTTTCAACTTGTCTGCTGTGCCGCAACGATGCGTTATCGGATGCGGGGAGTGGCGGCTGCTTTTTGTTGGAGCGAAAAGCAAGGCAGCCGTGGGCTGTGTGCGATGTCAGTGTAAGTTAAAGAAGCCTAGGCAGTAGAAATTCCCGGAGCAAAGCACTACGGCAACTCATATAGCTTGAGTCGCTTTAAGATGTTAAACCGCATGCGCGTCGATAATTAGACGAAGACACATCTACATACCATTGAGAAAAGCATAATTATTACCATCGTTTACACGCGCTTTCCAGAGCGCCAAGTACTTTCTTGCTATCGGCGCCGCTGAGTGTGAATTTCTTTGCTGGCGGTTGTCAACCCAATAGAGTGTTTCTTTGGAAAACCATGCATTCGCTGCCGTTCTCTCGTCCGAACTGAGTGAGAGTATGTGAATACGTTGTTCATTCACTATCATGAACTTGCTTTTTTATTTTTGCGCCTGTGCACCGCCGATGACAGAGGTGGCTAAGCTAGAGAAAATAATTATAGTGCTATAGTAAACTCCTCGGTACAAAGCTGTAATATGTATCTAAGTGCACCGAAATTCAAAGCGGTGTTATCTGATCATGATCGTAGCGTTAGCGACACCGTGTAGTAGCCTTTTAAATTTACAAATCATAGCGCCATGCTGTCACACTTATAAACCTACGCACCCAAGATGTGCAATAATTGACTAAAAAAAGAACAAGGGAAAATGTTCTCTGCTCTGCAAGTATCGCGAGCAAGAATGCCGTGCATAGCGGTAATGAATGTGGCATTTTTGCATGTTGACGTGCTACTGTCTAAGAGGCTTAGTAATGAACCATCCAGCCGCATCTCACACCATCTAGTCGTCAGTGTGCAGCAAGATGAAGCGATGTACTGTGAAACCTCTGTTGACGTCGGATGACCACTTGAGAAAGCAGGGCATGTAATACGCGCAATATCAATCCATTGAGTTAAGTCTGCTAACACAGTCTTTTCCTTACCATGCACTACTCGGCGGTCAATGGTATGTTTTAGATTAATTAACACATCATACCCTTTGGCAATCTTTCAATGTGCCAAATGACAAACCTCCCGGCAGGAATTAGACAATCAGTGGTAAGGAGCCATCTGCATGTGGCTCTGCCTCTGCACCTGCTTCATATAGCCTAAACTGCATTACGATTACGCATGTGCAGCGGATACAAGACATCAGATTTATATTGTACAAAGTATTCGAAACAAGATAAAGCAGCTTGAGCGGGAAAGTAAGAATTTCAAGTGAAAACACACCATACAGAGGCGGCACGGCTGGCCGCTCGCGGCTCCACATTCGGCGGAGGTGTCCTTCGGGGACGCTGTTTGCTGCGAGCCAAACTTCGGCGGAAGTTTCATGAAAAGTATGGGCATTGAAAGACTCTACTTAGGGTGTACAACCTGGTAATTGTGAACGACCCTTGTGTATGTTCCATTGAATGTAAAAGTTTTAAACTCTCTACAACTGCTATGGCATTCAGACCTGCCTTGCAGGAGCTTTCGCCAATGGCTCGAGCTATTCTATGGGAAGTTTAAACTAAGCCTTTATGTGCACGAGTTGATAGCGCTCCCGCTTTTCTCGTTTTGTAGTATCTCGGTGGCGTGCACTCAGTTTGCATTTTCTTAACAATGACGCTCCAATTTGCACCTATATTATTTCGTATATACTGATTAGCATCCAGTGGTAAGATAATCAGTCATTTATTCAAAGACCGCCCGAGATGGACAAATGTAAATCCCCGCTTTAAAAAAGCTCTGTAGCCGTGACGGCGCGGCTTAGGCGCAGAGTTTCATACCCCTCACAGGATTTTTGGAAATCTGTCTTCTCCCCTCAACCTCCCATCTCAAAGGAGAAACTTTATTTGGCTGTGCTTGCAACGTCATATTATCCCATGCCATCATACGGGATGCAGACCAATAAGTACCTGGCCACATCACCGGTCGACTAGCATGTGCTCACAATTTCGTGTTCACAGCGCCCACAACGTCATCAACGCTGATTTTGTAGCAGAACAGGGCCTTTAGAATATCGCATTAAAGCAGTCGTTTAGAGACCAAGTTTTAGGATTTAGAGGAAGATAGGATGATAAATATGTTTTGTTCGCTCCTTCTGTAATACTACCGAGCTTGCGCTGTGCACACGCCAGTGTATTTGTTGTCTTGATTGCATTTATTCGCTATTTCATCTTTCTATCAGCACGATAACGGTTCGTATTTCTATTCATTTCAGATCAATGTATGCTGGCGAAGGATTCACGCCTCACGTGCTTTGCCTGCAATATGTACGCTATACATTTATTACTCGCACACTTACCGAAATAACTTTCGAATCAAAAGAAAAGCTTAACTACGCAAATGAAACGAAATATTTTCTATGCAACGGCAAGAAATCGCCTGCGCGCAAGCGCAACGGCAAAATGTACATTTCAGAGGGAGCCACAAAAAATGATAGCCATGATGGTAGGGAAGAATCATTGGTACGGAGGTTTGTGTCAGACAAGCGAGCGAATCTGGGGTTGGGCTAAATGGTGCTTTATGAGGATAGCTACACTAATGTAGTTGCTATGTCTGGACTAGAAAGTTCGGGAGTGATATCACTGTGAGTGCAGTTAAATTGTTCGTTGAGGTCAAATAAAATAACTGCGCTTCGTGTTTTTTTATGTGGAAAACGCGTTATATTGTGGGGTATACTAAGATAAGGATTGACAAAAATATTAGCTAATCGAGGAGACTGTTTAGTTTTGCTCCGTGTCTAAAGTTGTTTGCAGCACCATGATAGGGAGAGGCGACTGGGGCTAATTGCGATGTCACGAATTATATGATTTATTAATTATGCTCCAGTCACCACCGTATTTGTCTGGTGATGGGGGAAACAAAGGCGAGGTAACAGAGTAAAGTAGCGCATGGTGTCCTGATTAGCTCTGTCTTTCGCACTGTTGTAAAGGTCCAGCGACGGAGGCAAAAAACTAGACTTGCGCGGGCAGCTGAGCGGTGGCTGCCGCTGTTTCATATTTATGCTGTCTGCGTTGTCCTTGAAACAAGACGTTCTTAGCATAAACTTCGTAGGAGAAGGCAGTTTTAAAAGTTGGTCAGCACCAGATGCGGGTCTAATACCCTGATTCGCAGTATTCTTCCCGCACTCCCAAGATCAGCTATGACAATGCATAGAAAAAAATACGATGTATACAACAGTCTTTACTGAGCAGATGGCTGAGTCCAGACTTTTGCCCTGCTTTTCAGTTGAGGTTGCTAGCATATGGCTGTAAACGTAGCATTGAGATATAGATTTTGACGGTTCTACTTTGCAATAGATGCACTTCATCTTGCGCCGCAAGAAAGTTTTAGTTTGGCCTTATTAAACAATCTTTTGTTATTGGGCGGGATGATGCTGAGAATGCTCAATAATTAATTGGGGGGTCTTTATATCCATACTTCGTCGAACTTGGTCTTGTTTACTTTACAATACTTTTGCACTAACCTTTGTGGGTTGCACTGACAGCTTCTATAGACTGAGAAAAGGTAGAAATTTTCCGCTACACGTTAAGTCGTTTTGTAGCTTCCCGGCTTGTTCCGCACCACATGGAGATGTACGAATAGTGTTAGTTGTGAATGAACACAATTTATATAAATAGCTTTCAATGTGTACTTGGTTAACCTTAATAAAAGAGTTCGAGAGATCACACCTAATTTTGTTCTGCCTGTTTGAAGTTCTTGGTGAGATCGAAGCCATGGGCAACGATATATTCTTCGATTTGGTATGTGTGGTATTTTCTAAATCGTAAATTATGGATTTGCGTATTTTGCCTCTAGATTTGAAATTCGGCCGGATGAAATGGGACTACGCGGATGAATGTGAAACATATTTTATAAGTTCATACCCATTTACATTTCACTTATTGCAGCCAGCATGGTGAACGTGTTTTCAGTGCAATTTCATCAAAAGGCTAATACAATATCGTAGAGCAGAAGCTTCTTAAATATACAACTTCAGCAATAATAACTTGACCTACATTTGTTCTTTCATTGCAGTGCCATCCTCGCCGCCATTTTTCGCTATGCCCTCCAGGATGCAGGTGTTATGCTTACGTGCACGAACCCAACAGAGGATCATGCTTAGACCCCACTAAACCCATACCACGAGGCTTCGTTCTAGCAACTTTATCCCTTCCTAATCCTCATAAGCGGCGCAGGGGGTAGACATTTGTCTACGTTTTGTGTATTTGAATGAATCATTACTTCTTTTTCCGTGTCTGTTATAATAAATCTACTTTGTTGGAAGAGCATGATTCCGTGGTAACTTTTCTTTCGATCTTGAAAATGTATACATACCAAGCGCTTGCACACAAGATAAAAAGTGTTGTCATCAGTAAGGGTGACGAAAAATGCTGTGCCGAATTATACCACTAGCCTGCCGATGGGGATAAGAAGTAGGGTTAGCGCATATCAGAATGCATGGAACGGAAATATTTCAAAGCAGGTTTCTCATTTCAGGGGCAATTTGGATGTCGTTAGTCGGCGCCGAGCAACCATAATAATCTATAACCGATCGTGAAAGTATAATATCTCCTTGCAACTTTAAGTATTTTTAAAACACCGCGAAAAGTATGGGGGTAAGAGCGGGGGGGCGACCCCTATAAACACATGTAAACACAACTTACCGCAACATTTTTGTAACGTTTAGCAGAGCGCCAAAAGTGGTGGCCTCTCGTTAAACGTTGGTCAGCGCAAAGTGTGTGACAAAGTATGCTGCGTCATCGCGGACACAATCTACTTTAAAAACCCCTCGTTGCATAGAATCTGCGTTAGAAATGGACTGCAGTAGAGCAGCCCATAAAAACATATATATAAAGAACGGTTCGCAAAAAAGCTGACTTTGCGCCTACGAAAGCATTCGTTTGTTAAGAGCATGATGCATTATCTTCAGTTCATAAATATATGTATGCAACAACATTTCGCGTCTGACATCTAAGTAAAGCCTCTTTATCAATGATATGTGCGGCTCGTTTCCAGATGAACCCCGTATAGGAGGCGAGCAGCCAAAGTGGCTTTTTTTATGGACGTCTGGTACCACGTCCCAACATCATGTTGCATGGCGGAAGTAAGAAAAAAAAAGCATCCTATGTGCTGGTGACGTGCATGAGCCGCGCAAGGCAGTGTAATGATGCCGTCAAAACACCGCTCATTTTGTAAATCAAGAGGAATAAAACGCGAACTAACGGGCACGACATCATTCCATTCTGAAAACATCGATCGTGGCTAAGAAGAGGCGGTATTAAAATGTATGCATATGCAGTTGCGTCGCGATACTTCTATGTGCTGATCAAGTCGTAAGCAAACAACTTGAGAGCCTTTAAATTCCGACATCCGTGCACGCGATGCATAGTCTGCGCCGTACGGAAAGAAACCAAAGGCGAGTAAACCACACCGAAAGCGCAGAACGATATATGAGGATCCCACTAGGGAAACGAAAATAAATAAAAAAATTGTTAACTAGCATATATGCCCGTTGATCACCTTGCGCACACCCACCTGATTCAAAATAATTCTATGCCTCCAGGCGCTTATGCTTGGACGGTCTCTGCAGTGAAGCTACTCGGAGAAATAATTAAATGTACTACTACTTTCGCCTTGCCCACTGGTGGCTTAGAGCTTTCGTCAGTCCGGACTTCCCAATATGTTTCAGGCATGGCAAATGGGTCCGGGTGCACACCGCCGTCAACGTATAGCTTTTCACTGTAGCGCTGCGTATCCGATTCCGATAAGCTTTTCTCCTAGTCCGATACTGCTGCAGTATAGACTACATTCCCTTGCAAGTACTGCCGATCTGACAACTTACGTGTCTATTCACGATTCCGAGGAGCTTTTCTGATAGTCCGACACTGCTGCGGTATAGACTGCATTCTCTTCACGTACTGCAAGTCTGTCGACTTACGGGAGCATTCACAGCACGAAAAACTGACCACGAACAGTTGCAGACGCCCATGCACCACTGGCGCCGTCTCTAGTAGTCATTCAGGAGCTGGAGGCGGCCGCGGTGGGTATCGCCTGCTACGCTGTCGTCTCATGGAATGCGCGACCCTCGTTCGGTCCACATGTCGTATGGCGTTTGAGAGCTGCTTTTTAAATATAATTCTTTCTAGGACATGTCACTTGTGCAACAGTATTAGCAAGCTAATTCACCCCATGCGGCAGCATATCAGACTGTAAACAAAACTACCTGATTCGCTAAATGAGCCTTTGGGAGTGTCCGCATTCGCAACATAAATTATTCGGAGAGTTGTAGAAGTAAACTGCCTTTACAATGATGCAGCATACTTTGGTACACACTTCTTCAAAGCGCTGAGCAACGTTTAACGACCGGCCACCACTTCTGGTGCTCTTCGAAACGAGAAAAATGTTTGTTCCGTATTTCGGGACAGTGTTAAGAACCTCCTCCTTGATCTGCTGGAGGACGTCCTGTCCTGAGAGGTGTTTTCGGAATCCGAACATGGTGTGCGGCACGAGGTCTTTTTCCTCCAGGTGAATGTGCTACCTCTGAAGCACACTTCTTTCATATACCTTTCCCAAACATGGCGTCAACGAAATGGGTCGTAGATTTTTCAGGGGCTGCGAGTTTTTCCGGATTTTGGAATCATTAATATTTTCGCATGAGACTACTCCTTCGGGATTGTCCCCTGCTCTCAGTGCGTGGTGACGAATTCGGCAAATTTGTTGATTGAATTCTCGTCCAGGTTGCTTATCATGGCGTTGGTAATGCCGTCCTTGCCTGGGGTGGTGTTTTTTTGTGGCAGACAGCACAGCTTGTCTGACTTGTTCTATGGTAATGGGTTTGTCGGGAGCTGGATTTGCTTCGCCCGTGTATGGCGAGTTGCAGTCGGCGTCCGTTTCATCGCCGATGTATCGCTGCTTGATGTTCTCTAGCAGTTCCCGGTCTGTACGTTTGAATTGGTGCGCGATCCTTTAGACCGTCTTATGGTTTCACATTTGGTCTTAATTGGGTCTATGAGAACCCTTAGCAAGGCCCACATCTTGTCCAAGCCTAGGATCAAATGTAGGTTGTTGCATTTTTGGTTCCAGTCCCGTTTTCAGAGCCCCGTCGCGTACTCTTCGGCTTGTTTTGTGACCTAGGCGATATTGCCGCGAAACCTTCAAAACAGTATTTGTTGTTTTTTAACAGCCGCCGGCATACACGCTTATCACTCTGATTCTCGACCGCGTATCAGTTTCGTAATATTTGTTTGTTAATGCTCGATGTCGCGAGTCACACCTTTATCAGTTTTGTTGTAGCGCAAGATGCACCGAGATCTGTCTCGAAGGTTCCGGCCACTTGGGTGTCTTTCCAAAATGTTCCAGCCCGTACTGGTAGCTGCTTGCGACGTTATCTAGATTGTTCTGTGCAGCCTTTAAATTGAGCGTTGCCGAGTGTGACGGGCATTCTTTGTTCGACGATCGACGAGCACGTTTGTTTCTATCGCCGCCGCCGAGTTGCTTAGTTCTTTTGCGGGCGCAAGTCAGCCCAAATAAAGAGTTTCTTTAGTGCAATCATCGACCCTTAATTTGTGTCGTCGACCTCGTCACCACTACGTGACATCTGGTGGAGGTGCTGCCTTTGATCCTTCAAGTGAAGACCCAAGCCGTGTTCCTGTCGCCCTGGAAGACCAGCCTACAGGTACCCGAGCCAGCCGCCGACTTCAAGGCATACAACCCGAACACGGTCTGCTGCCTGACCCCATTCGATCTCGGAAGGCATCGACGCTGACAATGGCCCAGCCTACAGCAGCGGTTGTTTTCGTCCAACCCCGTGAGCCCCCCTGCTTCTATGGACTACCGGATGAAGATGCGGGAGATTGGATGGACCTTTTCGACCGTGTGGCAGATTTCAACGGCTGGAACGACGCTGCGAAACTCAGGCAGGTCTACTTTGTTCTTCAAGGACATGCCCGAATTTGGTTTGAAAATCACGAGACTTCTTTCAAGGGTTGGGAGACATTCAAAGCACAGTTTTTGATGGCCTTTACAAGTTCTGTCCGAAAAGAAAGAGCTCAGGCCCTCCTCCAATCAAGAATTCAACTACCAAACGAGTCTGTCCTCGCGTACGTTGAGGAGATGAAGCGCCTCTTTCGCCGCGCCGACCCTAACATGACTGAAGGTGAGAGAGTCAAACTTTTATTGCGAGGCGTCAAAGAATCGCTTTTTGGAAATCTTGTCCGAAATCCGCCAAAAAGAGTGGCGGAATTTGAAACGGAAGCGTCTGCCATCGAGAAGACGTTGTACACCCGGATGCGCCACTACGAGCGGCCACTTCAGCCAAACTACTCAAGCCACTACCCCAGCGCATCTGCAAGTGAAGAGAACCTTCGTGACCTAATCCGGGAGATCGTGCGAGAGGAGCTCCGCTGAATGCAGCCATCATCGCAACAACCCCAGGTGGCGATGCTCGCGGACGTCGCCCGTGAAGAAGTCCAGCAGGCGCTGGGCGTTCCTGAAGCGACGGCTGCGACTGTTCCAGCACAAGAGGCAACAGCGATGAACTACGCTGGTGCATTACGTCGCCCTTCGCCCCGACGTGATGACTTTCCGAGCCCTCGCCGCTACCGGCCTGTTCCTGAAAACCGCCCCTTGGCTCCCGCCCGCCAAGCCTACCAACGACCAACAAGCCCCAGGAAGTACGACGCACGGAGGACAGCGAACAACCGGCCATTATGCTTCCACTGCGGTGAGGCAAGCCACATTCTGCGGCACTGCCCGTACCGACGAATTGGTCTCCGCGGATTTACAGTCGACGCTCCACGACCACGCCCAGGTGAACGACCGCAAGAAATCGACAACTATCTGCGTAGCGGTGAGATTGCGCCACCAAGCCGTCGATTCAGGTCTCCATCGCCGTACAGGGCCCGCTTTGCGTCGCCAGGACGTAACTAAGATGGTAGTGTGCGCGGAAGGTCCCCAAGCCCCCGTAGGGGAAACTAAAGGCAGCAACCTTTGGAGGTGAGGTTGCTCAGCGGCGAAAAGACGAAGATCCTCCGCCGCCGACGACCACTAACGACGACGCAGCCGTTTCACCGCCGCTCCACACGACGTCATCGACGACAACACGACCAAAGTGCAAGCAGACACCGCCGCCCAGCGAAGTAACAGCGGTATGCCCCGGCCATGACCTGAAGAAACGACGGAGCCGAGATCGGACACTAAGGCCCACTTGCAATGCGAGGACGCGAACAAGTGACCTTGAAGTTGATGTCGACGGTCGCAGAGTCACTGCCCTAGTAGACACCGGAGCTGATTATTCAGTCATTAGTGGACCGTTAGCCTCTCAGCTAAGAAAAGTTACCACCGCTTGGGATGGCCCGCTGATTCGCACAGCAGGTGGCAACCTGATTACTCCATCGGGACGATGCACTGCACGAATAACCGTAAATGGGCGTACTTACCCCACCAGCTTTGTGGTCTTGCAGCAGTGCTCCCGCGACGTGATTTTAGGCATGGACTTCCTAAATGAACATAGGGCTATCATCGACCTGCGATCCAAGCTCATCAAGCTCTCTGCAGACAAAGCCATTCCTGCTACGACGACGTCGATGCAACACATCCCTCTAAACGTCCTCGACGAAGAATTGAACATCCTGTCCCGATCAAGTATCGCAGTCTGCGTAGGTAGCGCCAACATCGAAACCGCTGAAGGCATCGTCGAGGGAAATATCCAATTGCTCTTAGAACGAGGTGTCGGCATCGCAAGAGGCATCATGAAATTCCGGAGAGGTCAAGCTCAGGTTCTGGTAACAAACTTCACCGAAGAATACCGGCATCTCAACAAGGGCACGACGATCGCCTTTCTCGACGAATTAGCGGACTTCAAAGATGTATTCTCCCTCCACGACCAAACGCTGGAAGACGCACCGGACTTATTCCGTCAGCCCACATTTGACATCAACCCGGCATTGACCCACGACAGGAAAGACCAGATTCTCAGTCTGCTTCGAAGCTACGGGGAGTGCTTCTCATCGTCATCGAAGGTACGACAAACACCACTGGCCAAGCATCGCATAATAACGACGAACACGCCCGACCTCTGCGCCAAAGCCCTTATCGTGTATCGCCGCGGGAACGCCAGGCAAT
This sequence comes from Amblyomma maculatum, assembly GCF_055883805.1. Lineage (NCBI taxonomy): Eukaryota > Metazoa > Arthropoda > Arachnida > Ixodida > Ixodidae > Amblyomma > Amblyomma maculatum. The sequence goes on from NC_139344.1 coordinate 411,865,627, forward strand.
TCGCGATCAAGTTAAGGAAATGCTGCGTGATGACGTAATCCAGCCATCGAACAGCCCCTGGGCGGCACCAGTCGTTTTGGTCATGAAGAAAGACAGCACACTTCGCTTCTGCGTTGCTTACCGCCGCTTGAATATCATAACAAAGAAGGATGTCTACCCGCTTCCCCGCATCGACGACACTCTCGACCGGCTCTGCAATGCAAGGTACCTCTCATCGATGGACCTATAGAGCGGATATTGGCAAATTGAGGTCGACGGAAGAGATCGCCAGAAGACCGCATTCATCACACCGGACGGCCTTTATGAATTTAAGGTGATGTCATTTGGCCTCTGCTCCGCACCAGCCATGTTTCAACGAGTAGTGGACACAGTCCTGGCAGGCTTGAAATGGCAAATTTGTTTGGTATATTTGGACGACGTTGTTGTCTTCTCGTCAAACTTTGAAGACCACCTAAAACGACTACAGACAGTGCTGGAAGCCATCAAGTCATCGGGGCTAACGCTAAAAGCAGAGAAGTGTCACTTCGCCTACGAAGAACTCCAATTCCTAGGTCACATCGTTAGCAAGGACGGTATTCGCCCAGACCCGGAGAAAACAGCTGTAATCGCACAATTCCCACCGCCTGCCGACAAGAAAGCTGTGCGCCGATTCCTTTGGGCTGTGCGCTTATTATCGACGATTTGTCAGAAACTTTTCGCGGATCGCCGAACCGTTGACGCAGCTTACAAAGGCTGACGTACCTTTTAAATGGGAAGCGCCGCAAGGAGAAGCCTTCGACGAACTTAAGCGCCGCCTGCAATGCCCTCCTGTACTTGGCCACTTTGATGAAAACGCCGAGACCGAAATTCACACCTACGCGAGCAGTGTAGGCCTAGGAGCCATTCTCGGCCAGAAGACTGCCGGACAGGAAAAAGTAATCGCCTACGCTAGCAGGTCTCTCACAAAAGCCGAAGTCAATTACTCGACGACCGAGAAGGAGTGCCTTGTGATCATCTGGGCTACTTGTAAGTTTCGTCCATACCTGTACGGCCGACCATTCAAGGTGGTAAGCGACCATCACGCGCTCTGCTGGCTGGCTAATTTGAAAGATGCTTCCGGCCGCCTTGCCAGATGGAGCCTACGACTTCAAGAATTTGACATGACTGTAGTCTATAAGTCGGGCACGAAGCATTCCGACGCAGACTGCTTATCCCGCGCTCCCGTCGATTCTCCCCCGAAGGACGATGACGATGACGCCTTTTTGGGACCGGTAAGCGCCAGCAGTTTCGCAGAACAACAGCGATCAGACCCTGAGCTGAAAGCGCTAGCCGATTACTTGGAAGGAAAGACCGCTTCCCCTCCTGGTGTGTTCAGGCGACATTTGTCATCCTTCACGTTAAGCAATGGCCTCCTCGTGAAGAAGAACTTTGCACCCAACAAGACCGTGCAGCTTCTCGTAGTGCCTAAAACCCTTCGGCAAGAAATTCTGCAGGCGTTGCACGATGAGCCCACAGCAGGCCATCTCGGATTTGCGCACACGTTGCGTCGAATCCAGGAGAAGTATTACTGGCCGCGAATGCCTGCCGAAGTTTCCCACTACGTGAAGACGTGTCGTGAGTGCCAACGACGCAAGACGCCGCCGATCAGACCAGCGGGACTACTAAACCCGATTCCGCCCCCAATCCTACCCTTTCAACGAATTGGGATGGATCTCCTCGGCCCCTTTCCATCTTCGTCTATGGGTAACAAGTGGATCATCGTGGCCACTGACTACCTTACCCGTTACGCCGAAGCAAGAGCACTACCAAATGGTACCGCGGCAGAAGTCGCCAAATTTTTTGTCGAACAAATTCTCTTGCGACACGGCGCCCCAGAAGTGCTCATCACGGACAGGGGAACGGCGTTTACGGCAGAGTTGACGCAAACCATCCTGGAATACAGTCACACAAGCCATCGACGAACAACTGCGTACCATCCCCATACCAATGGCCTTACGGAGCGCCTGAACAAAACGATCGCGGACATGATCGCTATGTACGTCGACGCTGAAAACAAGACCTGGGACGCCATCTTGCCGTACGTGATCTTCGCGTATAACACGGCAGTCCAGGAGACGACTAGAGCTATCCCGTTTAAGCTTGTGTACGGCAGGGAGCCCACGACGACACTCGACGCAATGCTGCCGCACGTAACCAACGAGGACAACCTTGACGTCGCCGCCTACCTGCAGCGTGTAGAGGAAGCTCGACGACTCGCACGGCTGCGTATTAAAGACCAACAGCGCACCGACAGCCGACGATACAATTTACGACGACGCCACGCAGAGTACAATACAGGAGACCAAGTGTGGGTTTGGACACCAATTCGCCGCCGCGGATTAAGTGAAAAGTTGTTGCGTCGATACTTTGGACCATACAAAATCCTTCGCCGCGTCGGACCACTGGACTATGAAGTCATTCCCGACGGAACGTCAGCATCACAACGGCGACGCGCACGCCCAGAAATTGTACATGTTGTGCGACTGAAGCCATATTACGCGCGTTAAAGAATCTGTGGTGTTTAAACTTTGCAGTGTTTATGTTTAAGTTTCTCTGTTCACATCGAGGCGATGTTTTTTTAAGGGGGGAGTAATGCCGCGAAACCTTCAAAACAGTATTTGTTGTTTTTTAACAGCCGCCGGCATACAGGCTTATCACTCTGATTCTGGACCGCGTATCAGTTTCGTAATATTTGTTTGTTAATGCTCGATGTCGCGAGTCACACCTTTATCAGTTTTGTTGTAGCGCAAGATGCACAGAGATCTGTCTCGAAGGTTCCGGCCACTTGGGTGTCTTTCGACAATGTTCCAGCCCGTACTGGTAGCTGTTTGCGACGTTATCTAGATTGTTCTGTGCAGTCTTTAAATTGAGCGTTGCCGAGTGTGACGGGCATTCTTTGTTCGACGATCGACGAGCACGTTTGTTTCTATCGCCGCCGCCGAGTTGCTTAGTTCTTTTGCGGGCGCAAGTCAGCCCAAATAAAGAGTTTCTTTAGTGCAATCATCGATCCTTCATTTGTGTCGTCGACCTCGTCACCACTAAGTGACAATATTATGCTTAAGCGTTCTATGGTCCTCCTTCCTTTTCCGTTTCCTTGCAACCCCCGTCTAGCCTCCCAGAGGTGTAAGAGATGTTTATCCACGTTGGGCGTGTTGTTGGTGAGAGCGGCCGTTCTAGTCACTTTTTCCCAGTCCGAATTGATACCCGCGACCCAGTCCTTAATGTCCGTGATCTCAATATCTTCGGACTCCTCCATAGTGTTTCTATAGGCTTTCTAGTGTGTGAGTCTAGCCTGGCTATATTGTTTCCTGATCGGGAGGGCTTCTATCTGGATGCGCAATATGCAGCGGTCATTGCCTAGCGTCTCCCCGTCATTTTTCTATCTCGCCTGCCTTATGCCTTTGATGAACACTAAGTACGGGCACGAATCGTGATTGATGCTATTTCGCAATCGCGTTAGCTGGGTATGATCTGCGATTAGGCTGCGCCTTCTACGATCAGCTTCTCTGGATAGATCCTTGCTTGTCTAAATTTATTTTATGCCAGGCATTAAAGTCCCCCTGACTGAGAAGACCCCTCTTGCCTGCTGCTTGTTTTGCCTTGCCCAGGAGGTGCTGAAGCTAGCTTTCTTTTGGCTGGGCGGGCTTTACACGTTAAGCAGGAAGCTGCTTTCTTGGCTTCTCTTTTGGGTAATGACTTCGATACGAACGTGGTCAATGTCCGTTCCATCGATATCGTGTCTGATTGCGGTGAAAGTTTGGCACCCTGCGTGGCGACCTTGCTATCCGCCTGCTCCTCATATGCTGAGTAGCCCGGAAGAGTGGGTGAGGAGCCGGTTTCCTGTAAGGCGATTATGTCTGGTGGTACTGCGCAATTTGTGATGTGTTGTTTAAGAAAACCCCGCTTTTTGAGGATCCTGCGGCAGTTGTACAGCCATAATTCAAGAATTCAAAGATTTCTAACTTGGCCGAGCTCTTACGGTTCCTCGCCATGCTCGGCTAACTGCCGATGCTCGGCTAACTGTCGGCTAACTTCCCTCTAGATTTCATACTCGTGAATTTTAAGGCGTTTTATATCTCTAAGCGCCTGTGTTTGGATGTTAGAAATGCGTTTACTAAGATTCGCTAGTGAGTTGTTCATGGCTGCCAGGGCAGTTGCGAATTCTCGTCACCCTATGGTGGCTGGCTAAGTTTCATCTGCTCGCACGTTGGTGTCGGTCTGCCCTGTTCCTCGGGGCCTTGAGCTCTTCTATAAAGTGGTTAAGTTTCTAAGTACAGTACTTTCCACTCTGAGTGTCTGAATGATTTCTTTTAGTTCTTACACTTCATTCGGTTGCCCATTAGCGTTTGTACTGAATTGTGTTTGCGCGTTCGTGTTTTTTGGAGCAATGGGAGAAGTGGAGAAATGCTGCGCTGCCCGGCTCAACTTAATCTGTTCCTCCTTTTCTTTTTATTGCTGCTACTTCTTTTTTGTTTCTGGGCGCTCCCTGGTCCTTGATTCTGAGCGCGACGCAGATCATGGACCGGATGGCGAAGTAGAATTTGAGCTGAACCAGCGCTTCTGAGCTCGGCCGCGTCCGTCCGTGCCGCCATCAGACTTTGCGTTGCTGTCGATCTCCTCTTTCGTTCTGGTCCGTGGACTGATCGGTTTTTATGCGAAGCATATTAACGTAGGTTTCGGGCCTTCGCGCGACGCGCAGCGGTGGCCACCATTGACCCTGAAGTGGGGTCACGTGACATGACGTCACGTGATGACGTCACACCGGCTGAAGATGGGGCCTCATATCGCGCCGTCGGACGTCGCCCGGCGGAGGCCTCCACGCTTCGGTTCGCGCCGTCGCGCGCGACGCGGCCGCGGCGCCACCATCGCTGCATCACGTGATATGTGACGTCACGCCAGGGATGAAGCGGCGCCCTCCCACCGTCGCGTCAGTTTTTGTGCCCGCAACCGCGCCAGCCTCTTTGCGCCGGGCGTGTATGCGGTCAAGATGCCTCCAAACGCTAAGGACGTTAATAATAGGAATGCAAAACGAAGGCTGCAGCGTGCTACGGAAACGACGAATAACCTAAAACCACTTCTCCGTTACCTAGTCCCATCCACACTGAGGCAGCTGCTTAACATGCTTCGTATCTACTGGGCTTAACCTTGATAAGCCTCCAATTTCTTAGGCGTTGTTTGCACTCCTTTACCCCGGTGGAATGTGCTTCCTTGCACAGCGCACACCTGGGCTCACACAAATGGCCGTCCTCGATGATTGGCTTACCGATTTAAGAATACAACGGCGTCAGATGTCGGGCATATACGTCCGCCCTATGCCCAGGCATGAAGCATGTATAGCAAACTTGCCGCGATGATCGGTAGAGGAAGCAGCGCGCCTCGCCGCCGTAGTAATAAACGTAACTGGGGACGATCTCGCTTTCGAATGTTATGACGGTGCTTTGAGATTTTCTAAGCATTCGCTAATAAAGAATTTTCACTCCTTGGGTACGTACGCTAAACTGGGGTAGCAATTCGGTCGGCGTTGTCCCGACGTCCACTCCGTGGATCACTCCTTTGCATGAATTGTCCGACGCGGCAACATAAGCAGTCACAGCATAGTCTTTTGCACCGAAGCGTATACTCGGAATGCTCAGTAGAAAGCTGGCAGTCTCCTTGCTTGTCGGGCTGATTATGGTATTGTTAGATTCGTTGTGCAGCCTTTGTTGCAGATGTCTGGGTTTCCATATGCTTCGTTATAACCCGAGCCATCTGATGCGTGCTCAGCTGGCTGATGTTGAGTCCATTCTTCGGTCTAATAATGACTCTTAAATAGGCCTACGGCAGTGGAGGTAGCTTTTCTCTACGAATAGGCTTCTCATTTTGTTTGGGCTGGATCGGTGGTGACTTGTCCGCCGCTTCGGTCGCGGTCTCCGGAACGGCAGCTAGCCTCGAGTTGTATTTTGCAATGAACCATCCTCCAGTGTCGAGTGTCTTCTCTGAGTGGTTGGTAGCGTTCTCTTCGCGTGTTGCATTGTTTTGAGTCGGTGTAGCGGCTCCGGTCGACGCCGCCGCGTTGTCAGCAGCCATCCTTGGCGGCTCCCGCGTGAGCTTGAGCAGCGTTTCGCCGCTAGGCTTAGCGCGGTGTTCTTCGCTTCGGATCTGCGAACGGCTAGAAGATGGTGAAATCTGGACTAACGGATGCAAATCTGTTATCAGAGGATTAAGGTGGATTAGTGGAAGTCATTGGAGTATCCCACTTTCTGTAGCGTTGAGGTTTTCCGGTTAAAACCTGGCGTCGAAGCAGGAGCTCATGCGAAGCGCGTCCGCTCCATCTGGCCCCCTAGCGGAGAGTCTCAACTACGACGAAGTGGTTGCTGGCGCGTAGAGAGCGCTCGGGCTGGACCTTGTTTGAAGACTTGCGAAACGCTTCGGGGGTCTACCAGACCGTTGCTCTATTTCCGCGTAGCGCCTACTCGCACATTGAGGCTCTTCGGGTAGTGACACTGGTGGAGGTCTGGGGTCGTGACAATATAAATCCCCGCTATAACAGAGCCTTAAGTACGTTGTTGCGTGGCATAGGGATAACGTGAATGCATGGGTTTTCGCAGTCGCATTGTGATATCTCCTTCCTATTTGAAAGGAGAAGCCCGAGTTGGCAGCTCCTGCCAAACGTAATGTCATGAAGTTGTACGTCCAGCTAGTGCTCCGCTAGTCAGCTGCCCGCTACCGCCTTCCACGACTTCTTTCTTGGCTCTTCGGACAGGCACCGGTCAGGCACGGCGAAATAGCGAGACTGTCCAATGTGGCTCTCGTTACAAAAACTGCGGATTAAAAAGTGGGTTTTTAAGCGGTTATCACTGCAAGGCTCACGGCTTTTGCTCTATCACTAGTTCGAAGGAATGTTTAAACTCTCACAATTTGTGATGCTCCTGGCCATGGCGGTCGAATTTCAATGGAGGCAAAACCAAAGGCGCCCGAATGCTGTGCGATGTCAGTGCACGTTAGAAAACCCCAGATGGTCACAATTCCGGAGTCCTTCTCTACCGGTCTTTGATAGTCTGAGCGACACTAGGACGTGAAAGAGGTCATGACACAATGGCCATCGGCGTAGCCGTAAACGACAACTGATGCCGCGCCATCTGCTACATGTCCCGTGCATAAGCAGCGTCAAATGCGGCTATTAAACAGCAAGCATGTATGTTGAAAACCGCGGTTAGCACAAACTGCTTTTCAATCTCTGTTAGCACCTTTAACCTTGGCAATAGCGTGGCCCCTGTGGGCAGGGTTCAGGAGCATATGGGCACCCAGTACAAAGTCCGCATGATCTGGTTCGCTTGAGCAACGTGCACACTGTATACATTGATAGACGTCTCAAAAGCAACACATAAACTGCGCATAGAGTGCCGTCAGACGGCGATTTTGTGCACTTTTCGAGTACCACCCGACAGGGCAGTAGCGTAGTGTACAAGGTGCAGTGTTTTGTTGCAATAAAATCCTTCAAAGAGGACTCGCTAAACTTTGTGTTGCCGTACTTGCCTCATTCAATCAGAAGTCGGATGTTCGCATCGTCTATGTCGGCTGCTAATCAAAGCAGACCGCATGCAGATTCGGCGAAGGAACGTAGGCGGTCAGAGTTGTTTTGCAGAAGGTTTGAAGAACTTTATAAACAAATTTATCTCTAATAACAAATCATGTTTAGCTTGGCCAAAACTGCGCTTTATTTCAAGAGTTTTGTTGCAAAAAGTTATTTCGAGCCCGCAAGGCAACGAGGTGGCTCTACCGGTGTCATCGCTGTGGCATGTGGCAGCGGTTTCTTCTGCTTCCTTACCGCCACAGACGATGCAAACATCCGACTTCTTCTGATCGATTGAGGCAAGTACACCAAACAAGTTTTGTATAAAAAATACTGGCTACTAAACGCCATTTATATGCAGAATATCAGCTACAAAAACTCAGCGGTTTAGTTGGTATAAACTTGGGACGTCACGCACGTAATTGCACGAAAAGCGAGTTCGTCTGCTTCAACCGCGGCTCTTAACCGAGCCGCTTGTAACGTAGTTGCATTCTTCGAGTGGTCAATAGGCTTGCGGTTGGTTTCCTGTGATGAAGCTCGTCTGTGGACAAGAAATTCATGAATGTCGCACATACTTATGCGTGGGCACAGGCCGACGTTTACCATGCAGTTGTGCAGTGGCGCATATCGACTGCACACGGGTTGGTACCAAAGTTTTGTTTCGTACAGGTCTCTGTCCGCATCGCGCCCACTTTGCAGATAATCGAACTGTCACTCATGATACCGATTGAGTTTTCATAACAACGGTGCTGGCATGAGGCAGAGTGACAGAGCAAACGGACGCGCACGAACAGCTAACCTAACCATCGCCCCGTACTAGTACTAGTCAAAACAGGACGCAAAGATGGCGTCGGCTGCATACTGACGTCAGCTGTGACGTCATGTGAATACCCCCTATAGTCTAGGCGTAGCAACAACGAGACCACGATTTGTTTAGCCGAACTCGTCATTCCGGTTCTCAACGTACAGGCTGGTTGTTGGTGGGTTAAAGCGGCAACATTCTCATTGCCTGAAGTACCGCCCCTCTTGCTTACGGCAATGCGTGTTATAAACCAGCATCACAGTTGGGGTGACCTGTGAATTGGGAGTTGGTACGGCGAGTGGGGGTAGGCGGAGCTCTTGGTAACGTTTGATTCGACACCTCAGAGGCTGTCCTGGAATAGTAGTTCTTTTGCTCTGTGTAGGCTCCATGCAGTTATTGCAGCTCTGACAGGGTAAGCAAAATGTGCACTTAGTTGGGGGAGGGGAAGGCAGCACCGCAAGAATGTCCTAAATTTGAGCGAATTCTTCGCGGCTACGTTTCCTAAAAATATGATGATGGCTGGTTATAAGCGCCCCGTCCTCCCACCTACCAGTATGGCTGAGCCAACAATTTCGAAGTTGCTTATAAGCTGGTGTGACGAGTTCCTGCTTTGAGTCCATGCATAACTCCACTGCAGGAGCTTGTACGCCTGGTCACGTATCCTGTTATCATGTGCGTCGACTTTTCGAGGATAAATAGCATGACAGTTTTCGCCGCTGGTGAAGGAAGCCGGTTTGAGCACGATAATTTTATTACATCCTATGATGCATATGATACATTGGTGCGTTACTCAGTCCGCAGCAGTGGTCGTCTCAGGCTTGCGTGTTCCTTGATATAGGTTACAGTTCCTATTTTCTAGCACTGAGGAGGCATCACCTTTGTCCATAGCGAGATCCTAATTGTCTTCCGTGCGGGCGAAAGGTCAATTTTGGTTGTTTCGGAGACTCCTTATGGGTTTCCGAACTAATTGTTTGTTGATTAGGTCTTCGAATGTGACCGCTCGATGTCTTATTGGCGCCTACAGCAACAGCGGAAGTGATCATGCAACTTACAGTAGTAAGCGGCCAGAACAGGGTGAAAACAAAATTAAACTATCTCTAGCCAGTCTTGATATCATGGCGGCCATGTGCAGCGGCGGAAATAACGAACACGATGCCGACATTCGTGCTGCTGCTTTTGGCTGACAGCTCTTCAAAAGTGTGAACGAACATCAGTCGTGATATTTACCGGTCATTCCGCACTGGTGTTTCTGGACTACGTGTTCAGTACGCTTACGAATGTGAGCGTTCGATGGGACTACAGGGAGAGCGAAAGTGATCTTACACTTTGCAGTAGTAAGCGGCCAGAACAGGGTCAAAACAAATTAAACCTGTGACTAATAACCTGGGCTCACACACCAATTGTAGAAGACGTCTTGCCATCTCCGTTCGGGCTCCTCCTGCCCTTGAAGAAATACGTTTTATCAAATGCAACAGAGTTGAAGTTACGTTTTTCATCTATAAAGCCATTGTGTTCCTTTGCAAGATTTATGAATATCTAGGCCAAGAATTCTCAACTCGTCCACCTCTTGTAGTGCCTGATTTCCTATCTTTCGCGTTACTCTTTTCGTTTCCAAGTCTTTTCTTCCATTTTTGTTTGCAACGTGAATGTAGCTGTACTTCTGGGTGACAGCTCCAGACCTGCATTGCGGACGAACTCATCTAGTGTCTTTAGGGCCCCTTGCAGAAAAAGATTTTGTGTTTCAAGGGATTTATACGTAGACCAAATTTTGACATCTGCGTAAATAATGAATTGCACCTCTGGTATTTCAGCCAATTTTCATGTCAAAAGGATGAGTGCCAGAACTAATAACAAAGGTGCTAAGACTGACCCTTGCCTCTATTTGAAGTGCAATTGTCGATTTGGTGTCCATTTATCCGGAGAGAAAACGCCCTGTCCTTAAACACGTTATGCACAGCTTTTGTGACCTGTAGTGGAATTCCCATACTTTCCATGTTGCTGAATATCTTGGCATGTAAATGTTATTGTACGCCTTTGCCACATCGGTAGCCACCACGGTGCATACAAGGTGGCTATGAGGCGACACATGTACGACCTCTTCGGCTAGTATAGCCAATCCAAATTCTGTGCCAAGGCTTGTTCGCAATCCCATTTTGTCGAGCGCGGTATTTTTTGTGATTTTCCAACCACCATGACAGACGGGTTAAGGAACTCCCGGTAACTCCGGCACAGTAGACGGGCGTTTTACCACTGCACCACTCCGGCGGGGCACCCGGGTTCGAACCCGATCTCGGCAGCTTCGTTTCGATGGAGGCGAAACGAAGAGGCGTCGTGTGCTGTGCGATGTCAGAGCACGTAAAAGATCTCCAGGTGGTCGAAATTACTCGGTAGCCTTCCGCTACAGCTCCTCTTTCACTCTTTCCACTTTCACTCCCACCTTTCTCCCTTCCCTTACGGCGCGGTTGAGGTGTCCACAGAAAGCAAGTGAGGCAGTTACCCCGCCTTTCCCTTCCTATAAATGAATCACTCTTTCTCAAGCTGTTATTTAAAGGAATTAAAACCGCTGGGTTCCCGCCGGAATCAGGAACCGACCTAATACCTCTGGAATGCGAGTCGGATGCTTCGGAGGCAATTAAGGTTGTGAGCACTCTGCGACTGGAGTATTTTAATAAGACATAAAGCCTTACAGCGCATCCTAACGCGATTTCCGAGTGTATGCATGCCATGCACACTTAGCATTTCAATTACACCTAGGCCGAAGCTTTTACCGCTGTGGCCGAAAACGGCAGTGTATGCACAAAAAGCGTAATGCATGCTGTCTGCAAACAGGTTGGCTTCGTATTAGCCTATATACACTCCTAAGTTTTAGATTCTGACCACGCGCGCGCTTTTTATCGGCATTTGAATTACTAGTTTTCAGCCGAGTCCTTCAACTGTCCTGACCAGAAAGTCTTGACACTCCACCGTAACTCCAAAGACTCCACAGATACTCCAAAGAGGCGGGGCGGCCCTGCTTCGAAACCCAAGACGTCAACACGTTTTAGTGGGTTTAATCCAAACTTCTTAGACACGAGAACAGTGGTTTAATTCATCCCCCGCCTGTATGGCGCAGTGGTTCTGTGTCAGCACAGGCATCCGCTGCAGCTGTAGTAGTACCAGCTCAGAAAACGACTCTGCATTTCCTTTTGGGACATACCTCTACATAAATGGCTGCCGAACTTGTAGCCATTCGAGAATCTATTCGCTACATATGTGGGGAACCACCTCAAAAATGGTGTATATTCACGAACTCGAAGACTGCATTACAAATTTTGGAAAACGTCTTACACCACACTGCCTACCAGTCCCTGGCACTAAACATTATGGAGCTCATCACATCTGCCCAGCTGCAAGGCCACATGATAATGTTTCAATGGATTCCTGCCCACTGCGACCTCCATGGGAATGAGCAGGCCGATGATGAAGCGAAAAGCGCACTCATCAATGGCTTCCAAACAGCTGTGCCTTTTTCAAGAGCGGATACGACGTGTCTTCTAAAGAGTTGTATGAATATTGCTACAGCAGCTTACTGAGCTCAACCAGACACCCAACATATCCGTCTAAGAAGGCTTGATCGAACATTTAAATTTAATGTTCGGCGTGATATTCCGCGTCATCAGGCATGCTTGATGCACAGACTTCGTTTAAACGTGGCTTTCACGCGCAAGTACTTACATTTAATTGGACAGATGGACTCACCGGAATGTTCAACTTGTGGCATCGCAGAGACTGTGGACCATGTATTATTGGTGTGCCCAGCGTATGCGAACGAAAGAAATGTGCTAGCTGCTTCCTTGAAGCGTTTGGACAAGAGGCCTCTGTCGGAGGAACTGCTGCTGGGTGCTTGGCAGGACAAGGGGAAGGGCATCCATGCAGTGCGTGCTCTTTGCCGTTATTTGAGCGCCAGCGGACTTGATTCACGTTTGTAAAGCAAGCTGCTGTGTCTGTATATATATATTTCATACGCCTTCTCCCCCATCGTCAACCATCATGACCTTCTTTCTTCTCTCCTTCCCCTTCACCAGTGCAGAGTAGCAGGCCAGATCTGAATTATTCGGGCCAACCTCTCTGCCTTTTCCTTTCAATAAATCCATCTATCTATCTACGACGCTCAACTACTGTTACCAAGGGCGCAGGATCAAATCCCGCGGCCGCGGCTGCCGCTTTTCGATGGAGGCGTAAAGCAAGGCGCCCTTGTGCTGTGCGATGTCAGTGCACGGTAAAGAACCCCAGGTTGTCGAAATTTCCGGAGTTCTCCCCTATGGCGTCTCTCATAGCCTGAGTCGCTTTGGGACGTTAAACCCCACAAAACCAAAACCAAACCATTCGCGAACAAAAATAATAGGTGACAACCTATTAATATGCATGTCTTGCAATTTATTCTAACCAGCGTCTTCATTACAAAAATAAACCAAAATCATACGAGCTCAACCTAATCCAATTCGTATGCCAACGCATTTATTTCAAGCGCCAGCGTCTCTAGTCTAGGGCCAAAGTATTTCATATACGTAGTGATAATGAACATGGTGTATATTTCAGAGCACGAATGGTGGAAATAAATCGAGATCGATATCTTTTGAAAGTATGCGCTGCCTGAGCGACATGATCGCATGCATTGTTGTACGTTTTTCAAATTATTTACAGTCTCCTGTATTAAAAAGCAGCCGTGGAAAATGCAAAAATTTCGCATTAGGCAGCACATTTGCAGCTTGCAGCTTACTGTGAAAATAAACAACGATCCTGTGTTGCGGTTATCTGCTTAAGCACTGCTGCTACTGCTTCAGTTTGACGCTTCTAATTTCTATGATGATGCCAATTACGGCACTTCTAGAAGAGATGGTTGCTTTAACCTAACCTATCATAACTCGACATGCCTAGCAAACGCAAGACGTTTAAAGCTGCAGTTGTGTGATGCGCGCGTGAAAAAGCGACAAGACTCAAATAGCCAGAAAAAAATTTCGTCGCTTTGCCGCTTCAATAGCGTGTACAAAGCAGACTGAGCGAAGCTACGCCGGTGCAGTGATATGAAGATATGACATCTTCGTTCTAAGTATTTAGCCTTAGCGGCAGCGATTAATTTACTTTGGCTAAAATTTTAGCTGTAAAGAATACATTCTGTTGGCTCTACAAGCACAACACAGCCAGTCATTTAAATGTGATGAAAGTACGTAGAGAAATTCATGTAGCTAACAGCACCACTTCACAGATTCTATATATATTCTCGAAGAGCTGCAACTATGAATGAAAGTCATAGCGGTCGAAGGCAGCGAAATGCAGTCGTTGTAATTGCTGCATAGAATGTCGAGCTGCGTCGAGCAACAAACAGCGCCGGTGCTCTCTTTTTTGCCTTTCCTAGGAAGTGGCTAGCACTGGATGTCTCCACTCCTGGAGAAATGTATTCAATTTGAGTTTTGAAAAACGTCCTCAAGTGGGTCATAAACGACCCGTAAAAAAGCAGCTGCTTGAGAAAGAGTATATCACTGACGAGGGTGGGCTGTTCTGCACGGCTGTGAGCAGGACCATTTTAGAAAAAAAAACAATGTCTGTGGCTAAGCTACGCTAAGCCCATTTGTTTAAGCGAAATCTTCGTTATGCCTGGTTATGGCGTGTTGCTAAGCTGCAAGCATAATTGGCAGCGTCAGCCGGGTACTAAGACTCAGCCTGTCATCTTCCAGACGATCCCGAAGGCGTAGCCGGTACCCGACGACTCGCTTCATCGATAGCAAGAACCTTCAAGGCGAGAGAGTGCATGGATGATCTTATATATTGCCTTATGAATCCTGAAGATCAACAAATTGAGCCCGGCGTCTTTGATAAACAGCCACAGCACTGGTCTGGGACATGGACCCTCTGGCTGCCTGGAAACGTGAAGCAAACTTCATGCCCTGTTTCGGCGAATGACAAAACACCTGGTTCCACGTAAATGAAAGGCGTGCGAGCGCCGCCATTCCCCGCACAGTAGCTGCGGTGGCGAGCTGTGCGGTAGGCAACGTATGTTCCGGACACACATCCAGTTGAAAGTCAAATTTTCTGCGCCGATGACCTTGGTTCGACAAGAATAGTAAAGATTTCGCTTTAAAACCCTTCAGCATCAAGTTCCTGACTTTTCACACAGCCAGACGTTTCGGCCAAAATTTCATTGAAAACAACCCATTCAACCTTGTTAACAGCTTCCCAATTGATTACACATTCTTAGACGTGCCAGCGATAGCTCCTTTAATAGCAGCCGTCGTCGCCATCCGGCTGCGCCTGAACGGCGGGGCTGATGTCCTTTGAGCATCACATGCTGCAGTTGGTACTAAAACCTGCACAGGAGTGCTCCTTCGGACAGCACACATTGCGCGTAAGCTTTGCGGCTGCTTTTCTTATAAAGTCTCTTGCCGTCTACCAGCCTTTCAGGCACTGACTTCAAAGGGCAGCCGTGTGCGTTCAGTAGGTGATCAATGGTACTTCCGCGAATTGCCAATTAGGGCAATTCCTCCAATGCCTGCTTTACCTGTTTCTATGCCTATGGAGGGTTCTTGTCGCGAGTATTTTTGATGGCTGATACAACCTCAAGACCAACTTTCTTGAACGCCTTTCTATCGGTCGCTGCAATTGACCTGACTCCCTATATCAATACTTAGCGTGTTTGCTATTTTCGGCACGCATCCTCCATGCCTAGACACATTTCGAATTTAGCCTCCACCCCCTCCCCTCTGTGTTAGATGACTGGGTTTTTCATGACACATTCTGAGGCTTGGACGGCGGACCCGCTTTCGGTATTCAATTAGAATGCTTGAAGAACTGCCCACAGCCTTCAATGGAGCAACCACAAGTGGGATAATAGATATTACTTGAAAAAAGAAGAAAAAGACAAATAGTAACAACTGTTCCTCTTCTACAAGAACGCACCTCAACTCTGCTACTCTGTGCATATGCAGGCGAACATCCGGAAATGTGCAACGGTGGCGGTAAACACTCCATCCGCTTTTTTGTCGTCTGACACGAGCATTTCTAAGATTTATGTAGCATTACGTTTAAAACTTTAAGAGATGACATGTCATATGCAGAGACAAGTAGTTGCATTTACATAAAAGACAGTTTCACTGATGTCTGATAATGAGCACGGAACCCTCTGCTATCCTCCATTCGCTAAGTGTTTTTCCTTCGTTTCATTTATTTTGAAATGGTGGTAATGTTCATTTTCAGCATATTGGTTGAATTAGTTGGCACCAAGATCAAAAGCAGCTGGCTCTTGAATTAATTGCATTGATATAAGGAATAGTTTCATTTGCGCTCGCACTGTTCGAGTTTGCCTTCTTAAACCCCCTGAAGCTTAGGGGAATTGTTCTGCACTTCAATTTCCTAGCGTGCTTATTGATCAGTTGCTTCCGAAAAGTTTTATTGGTACTTGGAACAAAATCAATAGAGTGTCAGACATGGTGTCAGTTTATTAGGCGCTTGTACTAGCCTGATAACGCTCACCTTTCTTTCTTTGTTGCCACTTTCTGTCTTGCGACTGTGCTGCTGAAGATGCTCTGGTTATGGAAATCATAGCCTTGCCTTAGAAAGCTTTTAGGCGCGAAGCAGCGAACGGTAAAACAGTATTGTTCCTGGGCGCGCTCGTAGAAGTATTAAATTTTGTTCTTGTTTCATTTAAGGTAAACGTTGTGTGTAGGTTGGTATAAGCTGTTAGGTTGTGGCTCGCGTGCGCCTGGGTAGCGTACCGCTGCCACCAGTTATTACGTGCGTGTCTCGCGTGCTCAGCCCACCGCTGACGCCAGTTGTTACTTGCGGCGCGGCCCCTCGGTAGCGTTGGCCTGGCGGCTCCGTGGACGGCGGACGGCATCAACGGTCCCAGCAAAGACGAGGCGTCTTCTAACGAAACAACCTTTACTACAACATCGTGAAGGGACGGGCAGAGAAGCTGACCCGGAGAGAATAGAGACACGTTCACACAGCTGGTGTCTAGCGTCGTCTCAACGGCGCGTCAAAGTAGTCTCTGTTTCAGCGGAGTCGGCCGCTGCTTTTTATAGCCAAAATAAAAGTCTGGGCAGGATGGGATGACGCAATCGCAGGTGGTCCGAACGCATCTCCTCCACTTCCTGCAGACGGACGAGGGTGGCGCACTCTCACCCGAGCTCCGGGCTTGGCCGGCGTTTGCACACACACGCACGCACACACATTTGGCGCGTGGCAGGATCACATTAAGACTTGCCCGCGGGAGGAAGCGTTGCGCGGCCGATGAACGGCGTCGAAATGGCCGATCCGCTCGCGGTTCTGCCTGTTGCTATGTGGTGGCCGCGTCAGCTGTCCCACTTGTCGGTGGAGAAACGTAACAGACTGCCCCGCCGGGGAAGGGAGATCCCGAAGGGCAGTGGACTGCATCCGCTGTCCGGAGGGATCGGAATATTGCTGCTAGCCGGGGTCGTCCGACTAGTTCTCTTGAGCCAGTCAGCCTGAATAAGTCCTTGGCAAGTCCGGTTTCCAAGGCACTCTGCAACTTGTCTCCAGGAGAGATTTCTGACAACCCACAACGTCACAACCACGCTAAAAACTCAACCGTTCAGCCACCAATCACGGCACAAACTTCATTAAGTTATGCGAGACTATTTCCCTCTTATGCCCCCATCCATATTAAAGGGCAGCTCAGCAGCACTTGGAATGCGTCCACAAATTTGAAAATTGCGCTTTCAAAAACACCACTTTAAAACAAAGATAATACAATAAAATATGTTCAAAACCCTATGTCAGGACTAAGAAGTGAAAACTGGGGCTTCTTCTCACGTTATGGGCTCCGACTTTAGCCATCGGCGTTACCGTTGAGATCACCCTTTTCACTAAAACTTCGGCTGTCCGTTTCACGGAACAACCGTACCTTCCTGTTTCTGTGCAAAGAATCGAATGAGCATGAGTGGCTCACTTTTCTAAACAACCTATCCCTCTCCTTACGGGTTGCGCACCAGTCACGCATTTTCATTGCACGGGTGCATTTGTGCCTTTGGGATAGTCGCTTTCTTTTTCGCGATAACTTCCACTTGCTCCATTCCTTCTCGCGCCTGCCTTTCCGTTTCTTTCTACGGCAGCACTGGAACACAGGCTTTCTGCTTTCTTTTTGCAACCGTATGAGTTTGCTCTCCTTACAATGGCAGCAATCTTTCTCGTGCCTGCCCTTCCGCGTTTTTCGGTGGCAGCACTGGACTAGCCTTCTGCTTTCTTTCTGCAATCGTTTGCGTTTGCTCTCCTTATGATGGCAGCATTCTTTCTCGCGCCTGCCCTTCCGCGTTTTTTCGGTGGCAGCACTTGACTACTCTAGTCCTACTTTCTTTCGGCTCGAGCTCTGGCAAGCTAACGGTCAACATTCTAGCGGTAACCGGTGCTAGTAGGACAGCGGTGTCGTCAAAGTGGTCAAAGCAGTCAAAGCGGCTCGCCACTCAGTGCGTCTCCTCGCTCAGAGCTAACTGGAGCACGATCAAGCTCTTTCGACAGCTGGGGCGCTTCGGATTGCGTGAGGGACATGTGTGCTACGTCCGCGTTCGCACTGGGGTTGCTTTCGCGAATACATCCTAGCGTGGTATCGGGGCACGAACGATTCTGACTCTGCTCTGGTCGCTCGCTGTCGCCTTCGCAAGTCTCGCTCTCTACAGCGGACGCGCACTCCTCGTCGGTCTGCCCTGGCTGATCACAACTCGCGGGCTGCGCAGTTTCCCTGATCGGCACTTCGTTTTTCTGCGTGCCCTGCTCTACGACACAGCTGATTTCAGAAAACGAAATTTTATCATCTCCTAGCTTTTTTTCATCTCCGTCGCGCTCTACACAAGCTTCTGCTTTCGACTGGAGAGGCGGTTCAGTTACTACCAATTCCCCACACTCATTTGATGGAACTGTATCTCCTACAGCTACTTGGGTCGGCGTGCAGTTCACTTCGCTTAACGGCGTCACTTCGGACTTCTCGCCGATTAAGCCTGTGCTAACCGTCTCAGCTAGTGGCTCGACTAAGGTAACAGGATACTCTTCTGTTCGAGGCTCGGTCGGCTCGCTACTGCGGTCACAGTGCTTGGCCGCTTCCCCAAGCTGTTTCTCACACTCCGGTGCAAGTTCGATTTGCTCCGAAACTTCCGCACTGTCAAGCCATTCGCTTACAGCGGCTTTCAACTGATACGCCAAATCAAAGTACGACTTGTCACAATGTTTCTCGCTCCCTTACCTCTTCCGAAATTCATGAGGCGTTATCTGATATCGTATCAGCAATGACTCTTTTAGTTCATCGTAATTTTTCAAGCGGTCGTCAACCAATCACTTGATTTCTTCCGACGCTCCAGCGGAAAGAAGAGCTTCTGCGCCCAACTATCTCGCTCGAAGCGTTTACTTCTGTAGACATTCTCGAAGTCTGCCAAATACTCGGCAATGACGAACGGTGGCGGACCATCTCGCGGTATTGAACCGTTACACTGAATGGCATTGCAAGCTTTAATCCTTTCCATGCTCATTCTATGTGCTGAAATCTCCAGCTGCATCAGTTTCCTTACGCGGGCGTCCTCTTTCTTGTAACGTTCCCTGCGTTCACGTTCACGCTCCTCTTTCTCATGACGTCCACGTTCACGTTCCTCTTTCTCGTCACGTTCGTCAATGATCTCAAGGCATTCGAAAAGCTCGTCATCGTCAGCTTCCAACGCAAGAATAACCTTTAACACTTCTGGTTTTCTGAGTTCGTCTGACAAATCCAGACCCAACTCCTTCGCAAGCTCCAGCAATTTCGGTTTGCTCAACGACTTCAAATCCAAATACATGGCTGTTCCGAGTGTTGCCTCCTCTACTGCCCACTATTGCCTTGCTGCACTTAACCCAACAACAACGACAACACAATTGCCAGCTCTGTTCTCTACTTAACAAAAGCCTGGAAAAACTCAGTAGAAGAAAGTCCCGCACTCACCAAACCTCACAGCCAAGAATCCAACGCAGTCGTTCCGCTGCAGGCAACCAGTTCCGCTGCAGGCACACAGGGCTAGTTGCACTGCTCCCGACTTTCCGCTGAGCTGCTTTGATTCACGGGTCACGTCTGGGACATCTCCGCTCTTCCCACCAAATGTTGCACCTCGGTCAAGCCTGGCTCGTTTCACCGACCATGGTCACTGCTTGGTCGTCCTCGTACCTCCGCTGTTCACGTTGGACGACGGTATCGCCTGGCTCCTCCGACCACGGTTACGGCTTGGTCGTCGTCGTTCCACGTACCACGGTTACGGCTTGGTCGTCCCAGCGCTGCCTACCAATTGTTAGGTTTGGGTCGCGCGCGCCTGGGTGGCGTACCGCTGCCAGCAGTTATTACGTGCGGCGCGCGGGCCCTCGGTAGCGTTGGCCTGGCGGCTCCGTGGACGGCGGATAGCATGAGCGGTCCCAGCAAAGACGAGGCGTCTTCTAACGAAACAACCTTTACTACAACATCGTGAAGGAACGGGCAGAGAAGCGGACCCGGAGAGAATACAGACACGTTCACAAAGCTGGTGTCTAGCGTCGTCTCAAAGGCGCGTCAAAGTAGTCAATGTTTCAGTTGTTGTTGTTGTGGCTGTAGGAAGAAGGAAAAGAAAATGCACGGGCCTGCTACTGGCTCTGTGGCTGAACCACCTCCGCTGCCTCGTGCAGACAGAAGAGAAAATAGACAAGAAAGAAAAGGAAGAGGGAAAGAAAGACGCGTGCCGCTACAGCCGTCGTCCACCACCGAAGCGGTGGCGGGTGCAATGACGGCCTACAACAGAGAAAAATTCGGGGGCAGGCTGGCCCCCGCAGCAAGCGGCGGTGACCTTCCTGCCCCAGCCACACCAGGGGAGACTTTTATTCAGCGGAGTCGGCCACTGCATTTTATAGGTTTTCCAGTTCACAGGGAAAGGGAAAAACCCTCACAAAAATGGAGAGCCCGGCAAGTCTGGGCAAGATGGGAATACTCAATCGCAGGTGGTCTGAACGCATCTCCTCCACTTCCGGCAGACGGGCGAGGGCGGCGCACTCTCCCCCGAGCTCCGGGCTTGGCCGGCGTTTGCACAAACACGCACGCACAGACATTTGGCGCGTGGCAGGATCACGTTGAGACGCCCGCGGGAGGAAGCGTTGCGCGGCCGATGAACGGCGTCGAAATGGCCGATCCGCTCGCGGTTCTGCCTGTTGCTATGCGGTGGCCGCGTCAGCTGTCCGACTTGTCGGTGGAGAAACGTAACAAATCGTGTTTTTTAACAGCCATAGAAGCTCACGATAATTTGTCCCTTTACTTAGGAAACCCGTACGCTACGACATCAGAACAGGAAACGAGCCCAATCAAGTCCACTTCACCCAAAAAGGTATGAAAAAATTCTAGACACTTTGGACCACTAAAGTGCGAGAGGCAAAAGCCTTTATAGCGCAGTGGATCGTAGCCCTCCACTACGACACCTCTATATTTCTCTCTTCTTACCCTCCCACCTTCTTCCCTTCCTTTAGGGCATGGTACATGTGTCCGCGGAGAACTGTGACGGATAGTGCGCCTTTTTTATCTTGTAACTCAACTTCAAACCCCGCTAATGCCCGCTGTACTAACAATAGTAATAATGGGTTCACAGGAAGGGAAAGGCGCAGTATATGTCACACTTGTTCTGTGGACACCTGAACCGCGCCGTAAGGGAAGGGATGACGGTGGGGGTGAAAGTGGAAATAGAGAAAGTGGAGCCGTAGTGGAGGGCAACGGAGTAATTTTGACCACCTGGGGGCCTTTAACGTGCGCTGACATCGCACAGCACATGGACGCCACTTCGTTTCGCCTCCATCGAAACGCAGCCGCCGTGGTCGTGTTCGAACGCGGCAACTCCGGCACAGTAGTCGGGCGTCTTACCACTGCACCACCCGGGCGCGGCAGCTGTACTAACGCCACCTAGATATCTCGGTCTGCTTCTGTTTGCTGTGTGTTACGGCATTCGAGGAGGAGGCAAATAAAAGGTGCCGCACGGACGCCTGGATCAAACGCTCGGCGGGGTTAGCTTCGTATCTGCGTGAATGAATGAAAATTTTATTTCCACCGAAAAGGAGCCCTTCACCTTACTCCGCCAACACGCAGGCCTGGGGGCGGGTCAGGAAGGCCTCACAGGCTGAGGTCAGGTGAGGTTACAAGCACTCTTCACGGCCTCAGCCGCCAGGCTGGTCGCGTGCCGCTGAACAGTGGAATCTCCGCTCCGCAGCCAAACCGCCCTTGCTTCTTTACTGTCAATGTAAATGCCGACGCCTGGAGAGTCGGCGCATTCCTATATTTTATGATCTAGTGTCCCTTTTTGGCTGCAAATTTTACATTTTGAATCTTCTTCCTCCTCGGTCTGCGTTAAGAAAAGCCAGACCGGGCATATGGAGTTGATCTAGTTTGTAAGATTCAGGGATCTCATTGTATGTGATAGCACAATCTTTGATTCTCTTGTATTCGAGCTTTTCTACCACTTCCCGGTGGTATAGATCTCGAGAGAGCAGGTGCGCAGCTTCGTTGCCAGGGGCAGACCCGTGTGCTATCCACATAATGAATATGGTTCTAGTAATGGGATTTGTGAGAAGAATCCTTTCGGCCTCCTCTGAGATCCGTCCTTTTGCAAAATTCCAGACAGCCTTGTTGCTGTCGCTGATTGTAGTTTTGGCCTGTGTGCCGGTGCATTTTAGGTGCATCTTCTCCATTTACTACTGCCAAGACGGCTACTCCATGTCGTCCACATGATGCGTCTGCATAATCAACTTCCTCGACTTCTTTGTGTTCCATTATTTTAGCGATGTCCTTGGTCTCTGCTCTCTGCGTTCTTTTGTGTAGTCTGGGTGCATGTTTCGAGGTAAGGATGGTACCAATATGTGTTTCCTTATGTTGGGTGGTTTAGACGTTTTGTCTTAGGGTCTAGATCTCATTGCTGCCCGACCCAATCTAGGAGGGTTCTGCCTGTCTCCGCCTCTTAATCTTTCCAGTTGAGCAATTCCGACTGCTTCAGTGAGCTCTTGCCATGTATTATGAATCCCCATTTTCTCCAGCTTCTCTGTTGATATGGAGATAGGAAGGCCTAGTGCGCGTTTGGCGCATTTTCGAATTATGACGTCGATTCTTTCCCGTTCTGTCTTTTTGATATTGAGAAAATGCGTGGCGTAACATATGCGACTGATGACGTAGGCTTGTGTAATTCTGAGTACACTGCGATCCTTTAAACAGTGTCCTCTAAGCTCTTTCTTTTGAATATGTCCGTAACTTGAGCTGCGTAGTTCTCTAACTTTTTGATGGTGTTTGTGTTCTGCCTTCTTGCTTGGAGGACTATTCCTAAGGTTCTAATGTCCCCTACTCCTGGGACCGTGGAATTTTTGTTTTTCTTTATATCTGCTTTATTTTCCTTAATTTGGGTTTGTAGATGAATAGCTCTGACTTGTTCGCGGAGCAGGATAGACCGCGGTCTGCAACGTACTCAATCACCTTATTTGCGGCAGCCTAGAGGTTGTTCTCTATCTCTGCGTCGCTACTTTTATTTATCCAGAGATTGATGCCATCTGCGTAAATGTTAAACTTTAAGTTCGGTATTCGCTTTAGTTGTGGTGGTAAACCCTTCATCGCAATATTAAATAGAAAGGGAGACAAGACAGAGCCTTCAGGCGTTTGCTTTTTATCCAAGGTGACTGTGGGTGATTTGACGCTTTGAAAGTTTATGGTGACTTCTTTGTTTGTGAGGAAGTCTTTGATAGAGTTATAGGTTCTGATTCCAACTACAATCTTTTGGAGACTTTCGAGCACTGCCTTATGCTTGACATTGTCGAAGAATAGTATTTGTATCCGAAGATTCATGTGTTATGATATCGTATCTATGTCTGAGCATCACATCCTGTGTGCTCAGTCCCGGCCTGAAGCCCAACATTTTGTGTGGACAGTTCTTTTGCTTAATGTATATGGTAAGTCTCGCCTGAATAACGTGCTCCATTAGCTTGTCTACGCATGAGGTCAGTGATAAGGGTCGTAGATTTTCTAGTCTTGGTGGCTTCCCCGGTAAGGGTATGAGGACTACACAGACATTTTTTAATGTCGGCGGT
Source organism: Amblyomma maculatum (assembly GCF_055883805.1). Lineage (NCBI taxonomy): Eukaryota > Metazoa > Arthropoda > Arachnida > Ixodida > Ixodidae > Amblyomma > Amblyomma maculatum. The sequence continues at coordinate 411,889,077 of NC_139344.1, forward strand.
AGTTGTCCAATCTCCCATATTGCATTCATGTATTCTGTCAGGGCTGTGACTGACTCGTCGTCTAGATTTCTGAGAATCGTCTTCGTGATCCCCTCAGGTCCTGGGGCCGATCTTTTTTTTTATCTAATAATCTCAGACCGGACTTCATTTAACCCTAGTGATGGGGGTGTCTAAGTCTAGGTTAGGTTCCCCTCATATGCTGGTAGCGGTTCGGTTTCCGTTTGTCCGATGTAGATTTAGACTAATTTACTCATCGATTGTTAATTCGAGCCTTCGAAGGAATGCTCAACTAAAGTTTGATTTAGGTTGGCTTGTATTTTAGATTTGTCCGGATCGAGCATGTGTCTTAGAATGTTCCATATTTTGGACGGGCTCATGCCTTTTAATTTCATCACATTTGCTACACCAGTTCTGTTCATTTACTTCGCTGGCGTATGTATCTATCTCTTTATTTAGCCGAGCTAGTTCTCTCCTAATATTCTGGTTCCATCTTTGTGTTTTTAGGCTTTTTTTCTAGGTCTTGTTTCTTGTGACACATATTTAGGAGTTTGCTATCGGTACTGGGCGGTGCATCTTCGTCTTCTAGCATGACTGATGCTTTCTCCGCGTGTTTCTTTAGGGGCGGGGTCAGCGTATATGCATGCATCGCATTCATCTATGCACGCATGCATGAGGACGTCATGACGTGCCTTGACAGTATATTTCGCACTCCTTGTCGAACACAACTAGTATGACATTGAACGAATCAAAGTGAACGGCATTCTATAATGTATTTACAGGAGAGGAATTGCGCAGTATCTGTCACTCGCAGAATCCCGCTGTCATCCTCACGGTAGACGAGGGGAATTATGAAGAGCGTTTCACCAGCCGGTTGCTACATCGTGTGCCAAAGCCACTAGCTGATCATGACCTTGTGTGTTTTCTTTATCTTTTGATGGGATTTTCTTTTTGTGTTATATCGTGAGCCAAAGCCAGGTAATAAAGAAAAAAAATCGGGGCCGTGGATCAGTTGGTAAAGCGCTCGGCTGATGATCCAAGGGATGGAGGTTCGATTCCCGGTGGAGACAAGGCTTATTAATGTATTTTTAACTCTCATTCTCGAAAGCGTCACACCCTCTGCCAACAGTTTCTGCCGAAAGCTGCTGCAGACATCGATGAGAGCTTAAAGGCTTTCGCTTTGATGCGGTGTGTATAAATCGCAGAGGACACGCACTCACTGAAGGTTGGCCTTATTGGAGCCTTCAGGCTTACCCCGTGCCAGCGAAAATTTCTGGCTGTCGTGACCACTGAAAACAGCACGTAATTCATTGCAGTTTCTGTTCAAGGAAAGAAGGTCGCCATGTAGGGTTTGGACACCAGCACCTCGTGTTTAGAATGATGTGTGAAACCTATGGAGCCGTGGCGGCGTGCATAGTAATATAATATTTCATACACATTAAATACTATAACAGAGATCAGTATTTATTACATATTATTACAAGTATGATACTCGGAATCAGTAGTAAAAGCGGTGGTTAATTAACATTTAGCAGAGGCGCAAGTTCTCTGCATCTAAGAACGCCACAGAGGCATTGGGTATTTAAGCTATTGCCAAAAATACCATCCACTCTAACCAGGTACTTTGCTTGATGTGTGATTTAGAGGGCTAAGTGGTGGTCCATGATAATATCAGAAATACTGCATTTCTGTCAAGACTGCATATATTAGTGCCACCCAAACTGTTTAAAAAGATAGGAACAAGAATAAATCCCATCTGACTACGTGTAAAACTACCCGCTCCCCTTCTCCCCGACGCTTGACTGGGCCAGAGTGCATTCGCTGCCTCGCTTCGCTCATTTGCAGCAACCAGAGGTTGGTGTGCGAATACTGGCGAATTATCAGGGTAGCAGTGTCTACGACGCTTGCTTACTTTGGCTTCTAACCTGAGCGCCGCAGGAGCCAGTAATGGCAAGTTGAATTCCCTGGGATTTCACAGTGCACTGCAGCAGCAATGTGAGCGTAGCGTGCCGCTTCGCGCGCAGCCCGTTGGCTGTTACACAGGCAGCGCCGGAGGGGTCTGGGCTGGGCGTGCGAAATCCGGTTTGAAAAAGCTACGAAATATAAATTACCCTCTTCGGAAAGGGCGCCTCACCTAGCCACAAAGGGGTCGGTTTCCGTTGCCGAAGTGAATGGGTCCTAGGGTGTTCCTGGCGGCTTGGGTGCACCAAGCTAGGGTGTCGATGAATTAGCCCTTATGTTCGATAAAGAGTGAACTATGGAGGCAAAGGAGCCAAAATATGGTAAGTAAACCTGAATCTTGGAAACAGGTTGATGAAAATTAAAGGTATGCAGACGGCTAGTACGGAACGGTGCAAAACCACCTAATAGCACGTCTGAAAGGTGCTAGCAAAGAGTAACAGTGCGGGAACGGTGCCTCGACCGCTAGTACGGAACAGTGCTAAAGCTTTTAGTACTACTGTGAACAGGCCTAGCAACTAGAAAGCGCACGCGAAGGTTCTGAAACGCCGATGATCATTAGAAATGGTAAATACTTCAATGAAAATTGGATGTCGTCACGAGAAAGAGCTCAGAGGCCCAGCCAAGGTCGCACATTCGCCTAAGGCGAGTGCTCGCCCTCTATGGAAGAGCAAACGAGAGCTTGACTTAATTTGAGTAGCTGAACAGATTCCATCCTGCCCCATCCTTCCCAGTTCCGGCCATAACTCCTTCCCAAGACTCCAAACAAATACTTATATTTGAATATTTGAACCCTTCCAGCTAATTCGTAGTCAAGATTATGGTGTCCCTCCGGGGCCACTCCTGCGGCTTTGCGTCGGTATTGCTGCTATTCTCTCTATTTTCTTCTACTTGCGGGATTTTCTACCTTAGGATATTGAAAAACACATTGTCATACGGGATAAAAGCCTTTAATTTTCTTATTGTACCGCGCCCGGTATACTTCGTTGGTGCGATTAGAAGCTCATTACCCTCAACAAGATGCTCAAAAGGACAGCTAACTAATATACAGTTCGCTTGCTTGACGGCGTTAATAGAGTATCAATATGTAAAAAGGTATTGGTTGTGTCAGATAAGCTCGTGTGCTTTTCACAGGCATTTGGCATGGAAATTAAACCGAAAATGGCATTCCGCCACCTTCTCTAGACAGATGTTCACCGCTTGGAATCTTTTAGTAAAATATGCCGGCAGTATATAAATGACGATGGTGCAAGATCTTTCACAGAAGAAATCATTCGGGATTTTCATGCAGTTGAAGGACAGCTTTAACCGACCATGTTATTTCTCCTTTGCATGTTTAACTGCGTTAGTGTTCCTGTCCATGCAACAAACTACTTTCGCCATTTGCCTGTTTCTAGGTCACTTCCTCATATATTGAGCGAAAGTTTGAATTACACCCCCCTTAAGAATTTTATGCCACAGGTCTGTGACCCAAGTTTGCGACCTGGATACCAAGAAGTTTCGTTAAAACTGCGCAGAAGCTAGCCGTTTACTCCCACATTTGCAGTAGTTTCATTGTAATGTAGAGGAAGAGAACAGGTATACAGAAGAGAACAAAATAAAAGAGGAAATGCTCTGAATATTATAAGCTCTTTAGTGACGCTAAGTGCAATCCTGTAATAGTTTTCAATTCAGGCTCCAGGGGTATCAAGGGCAGAGTGCCTCTTGTTACCCCTAAGATGTCCTGCAATTACGTGGAAGTGAAAAATGGCAGGAAGGTCACAGATCCTTATGCGTGATAACTTCAATAACAATTAAAATGTTCTCGATGGTTAATACGTTGCCTGGTGTTTCTACTAGAAATAAAGGTTTAACATTCATGACAAAATTCTCGTCAAAGGAAAGTATGGGTGGCTCCTTTGTTGGGCGAGTGTGAAAAGGAGGTTGGTGGTGTTGGCTAGGCTATTCTTCGAATACCGAGGTATGAGGCGGGGAGGTGGCTAGGAGGTGCTGCTTATGCAGGGTTGCTATGCTGCTATCTCTCTAACTGCGTTTATTTACTTCTTGCTTCGCTTTTACGGCGAGAACTGTTGTAAGGAGCCGACATTCTGCTTTCAAGCTTAAGAAGTTGGCCTATTTGAAAGGTAACAGGAAGTGCTGTCACCACAGCGGGCTTAAGAGGAAGCACTTTGAAAGGACAGAGGCAGCCCAGGGGTACTACAATCAGCCGCTATCCGTCAGGGAATACACCCACGTACGCATGCAGAGATCGCCGAGAGCTTTTTCGTCTAAGGGGGCTCATTCATAACTGCCGCCGTGGCCCTCGTTAATGCTAGGAGGGCAAATGTTCCTTTGGGTGATATCCGATACGAGATGATAGCGGCTTTTGAGGAGGCTCATTGAAGACGATGCAGACGCAGATAAGAAGACGTATATTTTCTTCTCGTTGTTACAAGATGCCGCAACGTGTAGGTCATGCCGCTCACAACACATTCAAGGCTTCAAGCCGTTATAACCAGGCCGACCGTGTGCAACTGCCCGTAAATACTCGGAGCCCTCGTGCGACCACGGGAGCCTCACATTACGTGACTATTGACAGCCGCAATTCTGCTAAAACTCAAATTCTAACACCAACGGAAATCACGTTGTATAATTATACGACCCGCGAAGGTTTTCTTGTTTTCAGTGACAGACATCTGACACGCTCTGGTGTCACCAGAGAGGAGTTGCACCGCAACAAGTGATATTAGCGCTGGCAAGGGTTCCTAGAAGCATCAACGTTTTGGAAAGCAGCAGAAGTGTACAAAAGCCGCGGGGATGCATTCCCACACACCTGGGGCTCTGTGTCAAAAGCAGCAGGGCTATTGTACAAGTCACAGTGCCGCGCATACACTACAGCAGCGTAGCAGAGGAGTCTGTGCACAGCAGCTACTCGGTTTCACATTAAATTTGGACATTTTTGTGTTCTTGGACGGTTTGCTTTGCTTTGAATCGGCGGCAAGTCAAACCAAAGAAAACCGAAACAAGAGGGGAAGAAAAAGAGAGGATGCATTAGAAGAGACACAGAACTTTTTAGGACTGGTTGTGAGGAGAAAAAATAACAGGAAAGTTTACAGGCTAAAAAAGCAGCGGTTGGTGTCTCCTTGAATGCATGCCGTAACATTGTTTATTCCCTTTTGCTGATTCGTGTACCTCCATTGAATGGATTTCTTGTGGAGGGCGAATATTGGTGATTTTGTGCTGGATGCGACAAGTGGATAGGAGTAAGGTTCAGGATGGCTGTTTAGGAGGTGAAAATGAGCAAGACAGTTGAGGCGGTGTATCTTCGATGGTAGTGAATGGAGTGGGCAACCAATGGCTAGTGGTTTATGGCGGGAAGAGTGCTGTTGACAGGCGTAGCTGAGTCGCAATATCGCTGCAATTGAAGGGCCGCAGTTTTAACACCAAACAGGTATGCAACAGGTATGTAGTGACCTATTTAATTTGTGATCAGTGAATTCGCGTGCAGCTTCCCAAATTTATCGCTATTTGCACTCCCGACTTAAATGTAAACTGTAATCGCACTTGTTTCGTTCCGACAGGATCGCCAGAAGTGTACACCGCCACTGTCGCCTATACAGATTACAAGGACTGCTTCGTTGTGGAGTTTGGAGGCTCTTTCTACGGAGGACGTGAGTCGTATTTCAAGTACTTTTCCACGGTGGTGATGGTATAAAAATAATGTGATCGACAAAGAGGGATCTTGAGCGGCATATTATTTGAAACAGAGTTTGCTGTTTTGGAGTACTCATCTAAGGCTTCCATTCCCAAACTGCGCTTCGGCGCAGTCAGCGTACCCAGCCACCTGTCACATGCGGCACATAATTATATCAGAGTTGCAGAGGGGGTAGGTGGGAATCAACTTCTCATGTTTTGTTGAGTGGGAACATGGAGCGGGCGACGGCTTAGCTGCTTGGGTTTCGCAGCGAGAGGCAAGAAATGTGCTGACGCAATGGGGCTGCCCCAGAAAAAAATCGTAGCCTGAGGACCATGGAAGGAGGTTATGATGTCAAAGGATGAAGAGTGCGCAACATGAAGGGGGAATGCAACAATGCAGCCCTCAAAAGGGTGAGAATGAAAGGCGTAAGAATGAGAACCTGCTGAAGAGTGAGGAATGCAACGGCGATAAAGGGAAATGTAGAAGCGTAGGCCGAAAAAAAGAGGACAGATGGCGTTTGGTAGAAGGATCGTATTAAGCTTCTGGCGGTTCCTGCACAGCATTGAAGTCATTGAGTTGAGGCTCATTTTATATGCAAAAATGCTTCTTAATTTTAGTGGCCGCCATTGCGTGCGAAAAATCGAAAACATGACTTTGTCATTAGGGAGTTTACGATATGGATTGCACTCATCGAGGTGGTATATGTGAATTATTCAAGATACATCACGGGAGCAATTTTTGGGTGCAGAGCACAGTTGGAGCAGTGCAAGCTTTAACAAGTGGCTATAATGCGATGAGATATGCCTTCTGTCTTGCGCTACGCTGTCGCAAAGCTCAGCAACATTTATGTAACAGCCGTAGGGCACTTGATACAGCTTCTTGCTAAACTAGTTTCTTTACTCTCCATAAAAAGTTTTACGGTGTCTTTTTCGGCTTCACTCTTTTCCGTTTTAAATGCTCTTTTTAAACAGCAGAGGATTGCCCAGCATGTGATCGCAAAAGGATCTCCGCAGCTTTACAGATGTCAGTCTTTTATGGCTAGTGACCTGACAGGGGTTTCTTAATAAAGAGAAAGAAAGAATTTGTTAAATAGGGAGAAGATATTATATCGTAGATGTGATGAAGTAAGTTAATCATGCATGTCCAAAGCGCACCAAAACGCGTGTATTAAGCACGAACTTGGTAGTATCTCACTGAAGTGAAGTAGACTTCAAGAAAATGTACCCGTAATAGGTGGTGGTAGAGCCAGTTTAGATAAGAAAACGTGTTTTTCCTAGAAATTGCGCAGTACTAGGTAACTGACGCAGATCTATTGACCATGCCTTTTGGGAAAGATGGTAAATGTGGTTTTATGCAAATAGGCCCAACTTAAATTCTAAATACTCAGGCATGATAATCGAGACGATTGGCAACTGCTTGACGAAAACGGAAAGTTACGTGTTAAACGTTTTCGGCAATCAAACGGAACAAATTCCTTTTTTAAGTTCCTAACAAGTATTTTTGACGGCTGATTGCAGAATGCATGATGTGGGTGAGAAAGGAAGTGGAAGATTACGTTCCTCAAAGTTGCATTGACCAGTTCGAAGACATCTGCGACAAGGACGTTTCACTGTATAACCACGACCTGTGCCAAGATGATGACGATGAATACGAGGAGGCGGAAGTGGAGAGGCCTGAAACCACCTTTCGTGTAAAAGCGCAAAAAGCACTGTGAATATATTGTGACAATCTTTCACCAAATAAATATTTCCTATGGTGTGGGTCACCGCTCTCGGCGTCACGAGTGTTAAGCCTAAAATTATTGGTTAAGGCCGCTGCCAGCTGGTAGCATTCCAGTAATATGAAGCCATGTAACAAGACCACATGACATGAACAGCTTGGCAGGCACTACCGACACAGAAATGGGAGCGTGATATCAGAATGCGGGCTTGGAGCCAGGTTTGGAACTTTATTTTGACAAGCTGCCCATGGGCCAAGAGGACAAGCTTGTGCGGCTTGTTTAATGCGGAGTTTTAAGGTCTATGTAAAGTGTTCATGAGCTGATGGGGTATCTTACGACTGAGTGTTAATTAGTATGTGTTGTATAATAGAGGAACGAAATACTGGATATCTAACATGTGCGTAGCAGAATGCGTGTGCGTGAACGAGGCTGGTAATTTTTGTTATGGTGATCCGAGTAGAAAACACAATAGGTTTGCCTATCTGTAGAACATATACAATTCATGCTAAAGAAGAAAAAAAAATTCAGTTAAGAGCATTACGTCCATATTTGAGAAACTAGAGCCATCCAGGGTCATCTTTGCGGTCACGGACTCCAATACGGAGAATCAGCATGTTGGGACAATAGTTCCCCGTATGCGATTGCAAGATTTTTTCTACCTCATGACAACACTTAATTTGTTAAAAACGGAGATATGTTGCCCAACTAGGATAGGTGTTCGACAAAGACTCTTCTGACTTTGTAACTACCTGGAAGGGCTAACAGTACTTCGAAATAGTAGATTAAGAGGGAGCGCATAGGGCAGGTACTGTCAGATTGTGAATGGCAAATTACCAACTATCCATCAAGATGAGAGTAATAATAGTTGTACCTTACGGGTACTCACTAGTGCGATAGAAACGTGGCAGCTAGCGAAAAAGATACAGCTCAAACCGAGGACCGCAAATAGAGCTATATGGGCCGAAAAATGGTAGGCGTGACATTAAGAGACCGAAAAAGTCCAGAGTGAGTCAAAGAACAAACTCGTGTTAATGCTATATAGCGCGGAAATAGGTATGGACAGTACATGTAATGCAATGGGAAGATAATCAATGGTTCTAAAGGCTAATAAATTAGATTACAAGCGAAAATAACGTAGCGGGGCATGGTAGAAAGGCGGGAGAATGAAATATAAAAGTTTACGGGGTTCAAGTGTACGAAACTGGCGCAGAACTGCATTAAATGCTTTATCGTCGAAGAGACACTTGTTCTGCGGTGGTCATAAATTTGGTTTTATTAGTGGAGTTTATCGTCTCAAAGCGACTCACAATATCTGAGATGCCATAGTGGGGGGCTCCGGAAATTTTGGACCACCTGGGTTATTAACGTGTCCCGTCATTGTAGAGCACACGGGCGCTTTGCTTTTCCCCTCCATCGCAAGGAAACAGCCATTGCCTGGATTCAACCATGCATCCTTTGGAACAGCAATCGATCATCATACACTACGCCACTACGGCGGGCTTGAAGTGGGTATAGTCCGGCTAGTGATATGAAGTAAAAAAGCCACAAGACAGGAAAGGTGATGACGCGTCGGGTTCTCCACCGGTCATTGTAGCCAAAAGTAGGGGGGGGGGGAGGTGAGAGGGGGTTGATGGCAGTTAGGGCACCAGTCTCACTGGCGACTTTGTGTGCTTCGCTTTCCTAATGTGCATTATTGTCACTACACATAGCTCAAGACATGCCGAGACCTATAAGGAGGTTTTGTTCCATGCATGATCAGTGGTGTCTGAACCGAGAGTAACGGTCTCCATGGTACGTGAGAAAAACCTCGCTTCATGTCAGTGCCTCACCTTTCCGAATGACTCTAACATCCTAGGATTAAGGTAAATCCTTTGGTGCAGCCTTCGCAAGAGACTTGCGCTCATTTTTATATCGCGCCCATTCCATCGAAAGTGCAGAAGAAAGCTTGCTGTGCTGTTAAGGTATTGAAGCGCCAGGTCCTAAATCTAATGCTCTAGCCCTCATGTGACCTATAAATCGCAGTGCAAGAAGCCTAACCACAACGCTTTAGGAAAAGGTCGCCTGAACCGCATGAGGACATTAGCTCAGAGGTAAATATAGGGTGTTGCAGAATTAGAGGCGCGATGTAGACGTTCGCCCCCTCTTTTCCTGCTACAGAGTTGTTGTAAGCAGCATGAGGTGGCGCCACCAGTCCCATCGCTGGGGCAGCGGTTCGTCTGGCGTCGCCGCCGCCGCCGCAGGCGATGGGAACATCTGACTTCTTCTGATCGAATCAGGCAAGTACCCCAAACAAATTTAGTGTTAAAAAATACTAGCGACAAAATGTGATTTCTGTGCGAAATTTAAACTGCAAGGACTCCGCGGTTTAGCTGGGAGAAGTATTCTACATCGCTCCTCTAATTCTGCAACGCGCTGCAGAGTACAGTGCGTATTAGGAAATATGCACTCAGTTGATTTTTACTCACAGCGCACCAAGACAGGAATAAAAACAAAAAAAAACACGAACAAGCGTTCTTCTTCTTTAGTCCTGTCTTGGTGTGCTGTGAGTGAAATGAATATGTACCAACTTGCGCAAATTACAGCTTTATACGCACTGCGTTGCCCAAGTTTTAAAGACAAATCTGTAGAACGTTAAAGATAAAGACAGTGCAGTATATTCAGATTTGAATTTTCATATCAGCAAAACTCTAGTGACCGGAGAGTATTTTTCGTCGTTAAGGTATTTCTTTGATTCAAATATTCACGTGGAGACTAAGGCGCCGAGACAGGGACAAATATCGGCCTAAACACAAGCAGGATGCCTCACATATGTTGTGCCAATATTTGTGCCTATCGTGGCGACGGTTGCGTCAGTTTTATCAAAGCAACTTGTCCAACAGCACCTACCACAAAAAGTGATGGACAAAATTTTGCAAAATGCGAATTTGAGAAAAAAACCATCTATGTATCTCTTCGTAGTCTTCATAGGTTTTGTGACATTATTTTTCTGAATAGGGGGCGTAAGTCCAGTCCGGAATCAGCATATTTCATTCACTATGGCTCAACAAGGTTATTTGCTAGGCTAGTTGTACACAAAGTACACTCTCGCAGCTGCGGGAGAGTGTACATTGGTCAGAACGGCCGCTGCATTAGTGATCACCACAGGGAGTATAAACGTTCCTTGGAAGCAGGCAATGGTTCGAACTTGGAACTCCACTGTAAACAGTGCTCAGGTGCTCCTTGAAAAAAAAAAAAAATATTGGAAGTCTTGCTTATTCACAGCTTGGGTGAAAAGCGCGTCAGCGATACGTCAGTGACATTGCTGCAGAAAGAGTTGCAGTTTATGTGCGAAGGAAGTTAGTTGTTCGGACACGAACCCCATTATGTATTTAGCAGCAAGCACACGTGGCCTCTACCCTTGATGAGATGCATCGGGTGTTTGTTTTTTATTACGTTTCGCTAGTTGTTGATGTTGCGTCTGCGCAGACAGACTGGTTACCTGACAGGAAAGTTGAAATAACCACAGTTGCAAGTAACGTTTGTCCGTGCTTTTCTCTCGTCCTTGTGGGCCTCAGCGCTTCCAAAAGTTATGAACATTCACCATGTTTGCCCAGCCAAACAAAATTAAACATTTTTCCACGAGCAAATATCCCGCAACTGTACAGACACAAATCTCGTATGCCACAGGGAACAAAACCACGCATAACATATTCATTTTCATTATTCCAAATTTACAGTTAAACTTACCCTACAAACCAGTATCGCTTGGCAATATAGTGGGAGATAACCATTAACATTTGCAAATTTATGAGAAACGTTTTGGGGTAGGTACATGAAATTAACCTATCTGCTTAACGGTTTAGCTAGGCCCGGGGTGAAAATATGAGATAATAGTGCTTACAATGAAGAACAAAAATAATTTAATTAGGATAATGAAGTTTTTAGCTGCTGCGGCTAGCGCATTTGTCTTGAAGATTATTTGACGCTTTGATTTATCTAAACAATTCTATTCGTTAGTCAATAAGCAAGTGCGTTTCAGATGGTGTTAAAGATGCTGTTTCCTATAACCAACGATGAAAACCCGATCGATGGATTGTCGTTAGTGACTCTAAAGCACCTTTGCCAATCATCTTCAGCCTTCTCAAGAAAACTAATCAGCGGCCCGTTTTCCTTGACATTACCTATCTACATAATTTAGCTATTACAGCAGACCACTGCATAACATTTCAGTGGATCCCAGCACACTGTGGCATTCTAACCAATGGGAAAGCAGATGAAGCGGCTCGTAAAAGTCACCAACATCAAAGATATATTCAGACCTTCTTCACAATATCTGATGCATCCCAGGTGACTAAAAGACATGATTTAGAACAAACGTACCGGCTCCGAAGCATGTCAACACATCACTACCAATTCCTTCTTTGAGTAGTTCATATGTAAGAATATGATTCACTTCCAGATTTCCTCGCTCTCTGGAGACGCTGTACCACCGACGTTGCTTGAATCCTGCATTTACAAATCACCTCCGATACCGTTTTCATCAGACGACCAGTTCGCAGTGTGATAACTGTGGCGTGATCGAAGCTGTAGATATCTTGCTTGAGTGCCCTGCGTCTGCTGTCGAGCGTGCATCCTATTAACATTGCATGGAGAAGTCCTCACCAGTGCCTCTATTACTGGGCAGTATTTTAGGTCCCTGAGCCTGCTCAAGGCGACAGAGACATGCAATGAACTTTCTCACATTGGGCTTCTAAATAAGATATAATTTCCCGCATTTTCTAAGCTGCGAACTTCGTGCGTTTGCTGGTCCCTGTCACGCTGTTTTCACGCTGTGAATTTTGAAAGCTCATTTGTAGGGCTATGCCATTTCATCACTTCATTATTTACCCTTACTCGACGACGAACTTTATGGTCGCATTTTATCTCCCGCTACATTTATTTCTATTGTTGCAATGCCTTTCTTATTCCTCCTTTCTCTCCTCAATGCCCTTTCCTACGCAATTAGCATGTCAGTGAGTCCTAAACGCCGGCTAAATTTTCTGCTTTTCATTAAAGAGCGCTTTCTTTCTCCAAGCTGTATAGCGTAACCGTGAAGAAGTGCTCTTCATGCAACTTTCAACAACTTTTATTCAAGAATAGGTCAGCCTAATTTAGAGGCGCAGTCGCCTCTCAGAGCTCGGCGGGAGCGGGTGTGTGGGGCGCTCGATCCGGCGAGCTCGTGCGCTCCCGCTCTCGCCGCGCACTCGTCGGCCTGAATCCTTCCTCCTGCGTACTGCTCGCCCTCTTGGAGGGCACAGTCCTTCCTGCTCCAGTATCCTGGTGTGCAGTCCCCTAGCCATCGGCCCCATCTCGCTGGCTTCAGTCAGCACTCCTGCCGCTGCGGTGCCCGGAGCCGTGCCTTCCTTCACGCCCCTCGTAGCTGTAGCGTGCAAGACGTACTCCAGTGATTGAACAGACTCATTGATCTCCGGACTCTCACTGTACGCCCCTTCCGCCTTCGAGGCGTCGATCCGGCGCTGTGCCGGTGACCTGGTTTTCCCCGCGGCACACCTCTCGTCGCCTCCACGTTTGCGGGGCGCCTCAGTTTTGGACCGGGCTCGAGGCTACTGCGGTGGCCCACTGTAGCTCCTCCGTGGGCGCAGTCCTACTAACCACAGCCAGTCTCCCGCGGACTTCATTGTTAGTGGACCCTGACGCACCCGCGTCCCCTGCCGCTCCTGCGGTCCTCTCCGCTGCTTCGCAAGCTCTTCCGTGTACCTTTCGCTCCCGGTCATCGACGCGCCGCCTTACCGGCGGCTCCTCCATTGTTACCCGCCGCCCCTTTGCCACGGCAGAGGTATCTCACCTGTCGCTCCTGCTGCCGCCTGAATTTTCCGTCGAGAGCGCTTCCCACGGGATCCCTGCTTGAGTACGGTCCCCTCAGCGCCACCCACCGCACTGCTGCCTAGGCGGCAGTCAATTGCAGTCCTCCCCTGCTGCTGCGGTTGTCTCAATAACCGCGGCGTCCTGCTGACAACATCAGCAGTCTTCGCTGTACTTCGCAGAGGCGCAGTACCTGGCTTCGCCTGGACCAACCGTCGAGCGCTGCTGCACAGGAGCCTGCACGGTGGACCGCCGCCCAGCCGACGTTCTCCGCGTTGTTTGCTTGGTGTTGGCCATATGAACTACCTCCCCCCCCCCTAACCCACCACCGCTCCCCACATCCCATCTCTCCCTCCCCTGGACGCAAAGAGTGCCGCCACGATTTAAGCCGGCATAGCCCGCGTCCGGTATCCCCTCCTCAAGAAAACACCAAAGTACTCAGTAGTAGTAGTAGTAGCAGTAATTTAGAGCTCTTGTTATATGGTTACTGCAATTGCAGAGAAGGGGGAAGTAGTTTTAAGGATATCTCAAAAATGATATAGGTTTCCAAAACCGTGCCGCACGAATTATCATTTTACAGTACTCTCCTGAAAACCATTGAGAGAACTAAAACCGACACTTGTGCTCCCGAGCCTTCAATCACACCGTATCGTACAACGTCTCTGCCTCCTCCATTCTTTTTTAACCTCCCCATAACGCACCCCCTCTCCAATAAACTTTCTCAAGACTTTCCCGTCACCTTAACCACAGTCGCCAATAGCGGTGGGTTTTTTCTGCACTTCAGCAATCAATAATTCTTTTTGTCCCCGAGACAACATACGCATGGAATGTTTTATCGGACGGTATTGCTTCATGTAAAGTTCGCGAAATTATCTGAATAATGAGTCATCTTTCAATCATTACGTGGCACTGACTATCAGCCTTTTTTGGTGCAAACATTTTATTCGGTATAAGGAATCTAGATATAAGATTGTAGGAACCTACAAATGCCAACAGCTCTCCATGTTGAGGTCTATATGTCCATACTCATGTATCAAGTGGAAGGCTAAGATGACAAGAGTGGCATCGAAGGTGTAGCTTGTGCGGCCCAAAGCCCAGGCCAAGTTAAAAACGATCAAGCGTCGCCTCCGCAGCGGGAGCGGCACTGAAGGGGGCAGGTCCGCAGGGCGGTCTTCGAGGTGAAGGATGATTTCACTGCAGGTGTCAACGCGGCACCCTTGCGAACTCTTCTCAGCGCCACCTGCTCATGGCGAGTTAGACCACCGGTATATTGGGTCGACACTGTATTTAAAGTACGCGTGGAGCGGCGGCGAAATTCTTTTGCAGGCACAATGGCATCTCCTGCAGACAGCTTCAACATAGGCAAATCGTAGCTTCAGATGGTGCACAGTGTGGGGAGCCCAAGTTCGATTTATGAGGGTGAGCGTATATTTCCATGGCACCTGCAATAATAACATTGAAGCCTTTTCTTGAACCTTGCACGTGTGCGCATAGGCCTAGAAGGCTCATATGTCAGCTGCTTTCACCCGATTAAACAGTTGGAGTTAGAATCCATAGTGTCCTCTTTTTTGTAGCGATGGGTAAACTGTTATGGCATACTCCAAGAGCATTTAAATATGTCTGCAGTATCTGGTAAAGGGAACCAATATCCCTCAGTGAGGCGAAAAAATCTTTATCATCTGCATCTGATTAAAGCAGCACTTCATCATCCTCCCTGGCCATCAGTCTGCTCTCCCTAGTTGTTTAAAATTTTTTCCTTTGGCATAGATATTTTCCTACTTTAACTGGTATTTTTATGCTCTTTCACTTCACAATGTTCTTTCCGTCGCTCTATGCAATGTGTTCAGTCCGCCTAAATTATTAAAATGAAATACATAGGACATGTGTACTAGAAGATGAAGAGTTCCTTCTTCCTCTTCTTCCAATTTCAATGCTAGTTCAAATATATGCATAGACTGCCTCTAAACAAAAACTGAATATGTTGCATGCTACACTTCAAGCTACCGTGAAAATTTATAACGGAGGCTGAATGGCTAGATTGATTCCTTGCTGAGGCGTGATATGATCCGAAAGTATATAGCTTCGTCACCGCTATTTATGTAACCGTGTGAGCTCTCTACTAATCAGCCCTATGCCAGTAGACCTCGTGCCAGACCCAGTTTGAGGCAGTTACGCGCTCTGAGTGTCCTCTAACGAAGTTTAATCTTTTGGAGAGCTTTTAAGACTGTCAGCTAATAATTAGGTACGTCATTACAAACAAAATTATTACCTAAGTAATAGTTCCGCCAATAGCAAAGTGGAAGAGCCGGCGTGCCATGGTCACAGGAAAATTGAAAAACTACGACTACCGCAACAGACGGCGCTCGAGCAGTATAATTATTTAACTGTCTTCGGGCTGCGCCGTATAATGCACATCGCGCTGCCCAAAGGCTTGGCCCTACGATGTTATTGTCCTCCTACCACTCCTCATCACTATCATCGTATGCAAAGCGAGAGAGATGCGCTTCAGGAACATGTGTGCAATAGATGAAGTACCGTAAACCAGTGCTAGACGCTAATAGGAGTTGTTTTCTGCGAGTGCGGGTAGTCCATCTACGTTTGCTGCTACTTGGCGACGGGGTCACCTAAGTGAGTCTAAAGCCGACAAGGTGGAGATAAAGGCTGCGGATGAAGAGACGATGAGGATTAGGTAGTGCAAAAAACTGAGGGCTTGCACACTGCGCGAGAAGTGGACCAAACATCCGGAGTATTGCGGAAGGCAGGCGGGAGCATTCGGGCATAAATCGGCTAAAGACGCTGTGTATCGAGTGCGGAAGGAATAGGCAGTGCGGTAGAAGAGAGCTGAACATCGAGAGCACCACATAGAAGAGATGTAAGCGAAACGTTAAAGGCAAACGACGACACCAAAACTGCTGGTCAGGGCAAGTCACACGTTAAGATTTATTGGATGATCTGGAGGTGTAAGCCAAGGAGGCTGAAGTCAAATGACTGAGACGAAAACAAAAAATTGCGCAGGGTTATCGAGGTTAAAGGCAGTTAACTGAGCGTGAGGTATACCTTAAGCATGGCTACACACCCATTGATGTTATTCCATTGCCTTCTGGTTGCATAGAAGAAATTTCTTTAAGAAATCCGAGGAAGCTCCGGCTTTTAATGGTATTCATTAGCCACAAATGCAGGTTTTCTTGCTTTATAGCCAACAGTGCAGAATCCTGTAGACGTCTTGTTCTTAATGCCTGGATCCTTGGGCATCTCCATTAAAGGTGGCGAAGGTTCACTTCCATTGTTGGCTTGGACTCAAGAGTGAATTTTCCCATTGGCTCGTCACCGACGTGATAAGGGCAAAGCTTCCTAGAACATTTCAGGCCTGCGCACTACCTCCATAACATCACGAACCTTGGCTTGTAGTGCGGAAAAGCTTTCGCCGTCTTGCCATGTGCAGTGCATACGGCACGCATTAGCTCTGAACCTCAGGCAATCAAAATTGAGTACCTGCTAGACACAATAAGAAGCGATATATGGCCAATGCACGACAGCTCGGTTTCGTTTCTTGAAACGAAAAGAAAGGCACGAAAATGGAGCATATTACATTATAGATACCTTCAAATCAGTCGCGTCACTAATGTCTTGGTTGCGGTTTATTTGAACATTTCTAATTTTCTCCCTTAACTGCTGCCTTTACCAGGTCAGTCTTCGTCCGGACGTAGGTTTTCATGCAGGTGTTAGTGGAAGCCGACAAGATGTTGAAAATCATTGTGTCCGGAGTGATGTCAGTTGCAGGAAACATCCAAGTCTTCATAATTGCTTAAGAAGTGCTTCAGCAAGCAAAGGCGAAACTCTTCTTGATGGCGTTATGTATGGAATTACGCGGCGTTTCCTTCCGTTGTCAATTTTTCAAGCACAATTTGCAAATGCAGAACAGCATTCACGACAGGCAACGGGAATTTCAGCGCTCCTCCAGTGAGTTCCGGGATTAGAGAGTTCTTATTGAATGGAATTTTCCTGCCACTGTAGTGAGGTTTCTTGCCCACGCTTCGTGAGGACGTTTCTTCTAGTTGGCATGGTTGCAGAAACCAGCTATGTAATTGATTGCAGGCAAATTGTTGCTTTGTTTTGTTGTGATACCAGTTAATTGTGAATTTGTATTGGTCTGTCAGTACGCCTGTAGCATATGTGATGGTGCTGGAGTCCGAGAGTTTTTTAACTCCGGAAATACCAGTGAACTTTAAAGACACAGTTTGGTTTCAGATTCAAATATTTACTAAGCAGAAATTTTATACTTGAATCCAGGAAGCTGGTGATAGCATCCTAACATGTTCCCGAAACAGTCTGTCTGACATTTAGTCAGCATGATATATTTAAAATTGAGCCCTTCAAAGCAATACCGGAAGAATGCTATCAATACATATGATGCAAGCCGGAGTGCCTGGTGGCAATGAATTAGAACAGCCGCCACACATCTTCAGGTAATTCCATGTGTCCAGCCAATCTACAAATTCACCAAGAAATTGCAGCTGTATACCAGTCACGCTTCTGACAGGCTTTTGATAGGGATTTCTGAGGTATCGACACTTTGATGGTGTTTCCGCTTTCCCGATTATTGCTGAGGTATCGACCCTTTGATGGTGTTTCCGCGTTTTCCATTACCACAACTTGTTTATTATTTCAATGAACTCCGCAGTGTCAGTGGCATAAGGAAAGCCACATTTTGTTCCAAGAGTCATGAATCTTGGGCTACAAAAGGATTGGTTACTTTGAGGACAAGTTTTACATTTTTATGCTCGATATTTTTTTGATGAGGACTTTGCATGTTAGTCCATTGAGAGCTAATAACAGGTTGTGTCGTTCCTAAGCATACAGGCCCCGAAGCATCTAAACGCATCTTTTTTATTTCAACCTTTGATTCTATGCTTTTAAACTCTCGGTACCGAGAACATGTATCGCAATGTTTTCTCATCTAGTGGTTTCTAATGCACTTTACCAGCTGGAAATGATCCACCACGAAAACGGCCGTGAATTGTCTGTCGGATGAGAATATACAAGGTTTCAGTTGTTGGTTTCTAATAACATAATGGCATTACTCTTTTGTGTATGGTATTATTATCGCTTTGCACCAGCAATAACCTGGAGCTCCGCTATTTCGAGCCCTGAAATGACATTTTCAGGAAGTTCATTCAAGTCACTCGCCTTAGTGCTGAAAACTGGGAAGATATTTGCCACATTTGTGTGTCCAGAAAGAAAAGACTGTTTTATGAATACATTGAAGTTTTGGCCGATTCAGAGCAGTTGGCCGCTGTTCCCCTCAAGGAACCTTCATTATACTCAAAATAGTTTTGTATATGAATGGATGGATCATACGATATATCGTCCTCTTACGGGGTATCAAAGAATGTGTTTCTAGAGGTATATAACGCAAAACCCCTTATCTGCTTGCTTTGGCGGAGGGCTAGCGTTGTACTTATTACACAGTTTCTCGATCGCACGTGGATAAGGTAAAATCAATATTCTAGAGCTGCGAACAAATTTGTGCACATGCGGGAAAATTTTGAAAAATACGCTTGGTAAATATACAAGCTCTGAAGAATATTTAAACGGTTTTGCTACTTTTCGACGCATGAATAGCGTGGTTGTTAGATAGTTTAAGTGGTAAGCATGCTTATGCTATCTAGACAACATGTTCTCTGTGAGGTTTTTATCAGTTATTCCGCTTTGATCAAGTACTAGGCGGCCTGGCATCCGCCGGTCTTCAAGTGAACACAAAAAACGTGTAATTTTGCCAAGAAAGAAATCAATTTCCTCAGCCACCTCCTCAGCCCCGATGGCATTCGACCCGATCCGGACAAGCGTGCCGCAGTCTTGAACTTTGCTTGTCTTCAGCTTACTACAGATACGCTCAGGTTTCTGGGCCTATCCTCATTCTTTTGTCGTTTCATCCAACATTTCGCTACTATTGCAGCACCACTGCACTACCTTTTTGCCGACCGTACTGTTTTCAATGGGTCCAAAGAATGCGAGAAAGCTTTTAAAACACTAAATATGCTATAATTTCAGACCCTGCCCTCGCCCCCTTCGACGACACTGATAGCTTCATTCTCTGCACCGATGCCAGAGGCCTTTGTATTGGCGCCTTACTATTGCAGCGTGATAGCGCTTCTCGGGAAAAAGTAAATGCGGTTTCCAGTCGCACCCTTACATCCGCGAAAAGCAACTACACAACCACTGAGCAGGAGTGACTTGCCATCATTTGGGCAGTTCAAAAATTCCACCCCTACCCCTATGGCCACAGTTTCACGGTTGTTACTGATCACTGTACTTTGTGTTGGTTATTTACCCCCAATACGTTGTCTGAACACCTGGGCTGAGGAATCTTGCGTCTGCAGGTATATATCTTCGATGCCACCTATGAATCTGTACTTAAATGTCGAGACGTCGATGTCCATTCCCAATTCCCCTTCTAGAATTACCGAATAATGCTTCTCTGTGCCTTCAACAATAGGATTTTTAGGGCCGTTCATTCGGCCTTCTTACCAGTGCTTCTCACCTGCCAATCGCTATGATGCGTGGGAAACTTCAGCAGTTCAGACTTAACAATGAAAGCACCTGTAGGGTTACAGCGATTTCACGAGAGCTTCGCACCCATATTCTGGCGGCTCTCCACAATAATGAAGGGCTCGTCACTTAGGCTTTCACAAAACCTCCCAACGTCCTGACCTCTCCTCAAGCGTGGGGAAAATACATTATCGCTTGTCTGCAATGCGAGCGCCGCAAACCACCGACTTTATCAAATGCTTTGTGATTAGCCCGAGCTAAAGTCATTTCAGCACGTTCACACATTACAATACGCACCTGACCCCCTCTCCTGCCGGGCTGTACCACCCCCCCCCCCCCCCCCAAGGCGATCCTTCTCACTAAAGAAACAAGTTCAGGCGCCGACCTTTTAGGTACAAGTGCTCTGTTTTTGAGCGGGGGGCGAGACTGCTCGCTCAAAAGCAGAGGTTCTCCTAATCTGTCCCTGTTATAACGTTTTGTTTTCGTAGATAGCTAACTTCGGCTACCATTGGATCATTTTGCTGTGGAACCGCATTGGAATGCGGAAGAGGAGCTTACCCATTCCAATGAATTCCACAGAATGAGTTTGTGGCATTGAACCAGACCAACCAGATCTGGTGTCTGGTATACCCTATATATTGTGAAAGAAGGCTAGGTTGAGACGGCAAGGTCGTGACGGCAAGGCCAGCGATTCCTTGTCTAGCGTTTTAATCCGATGACAAAACCAAGGCGCGTGCCGGAGCCGGCGCCGCGGGACGATGATGATGGTATGTACAAATGAAAGAGGAAGATCATGGCATGTACAAATTAAAGAACATCCACGGAAGGCTCACACAATCTGCCCGGGGGGTCGGAAGCGGCCAGCCTGGCCGCTCCTAAGTGATGCATCGCGGCGCACAAACGGTTTCAGGCGAGACACATGAACAATTTCAGTTCCACGGTGGCGTCGATCAGGTGGGGGATCAACAGGCGTCACTTTGTAGTTCACTGGGGACGTTTGGCTTATGATCTCATATTACCTACGTAGCGGTGGTGAATTTGTCACTAAGGCCAGGGGTGCGCAATGGTGTGTAAAGCAGTACTTCGTCACCAGGACGAAAAGAGACCACTCGATGTGTAGAATCATAGCGAGTCTTGCGGACTTCCTGGCACGCTGCCGTGTTGAGACGGGCAAGATGACGGCATCTGGCCACACGAGATAAAAAATTGGTAGGTACTGATGTGGAGTAGTCGGGCGTAGAGAAGAAGGAAGCGTCGAAAATTGTAGTGGGAGGACGGCCATAAACGAGGAAAAATGGAGAGTAACCAGTAGTTCGCTGTACTGTTGTATTAGAGGCGAATGTGACGAATGGTAGAATAGTGTCCCAATTTCGATGATCTGGTGTGATGTACATTGATATCATGTCCGACAAGGTGCGATGAAATCGCTCAGTCAGACAGTTAGTCTGGGGATAGTAGCTTGAGGTTGTCTTATGAAGGGTGGATGAGGCGTGAAGTACTTCGGCAACGACTTTCGATAAGAAGGCTGTACCGCGGTCACTTAGGAGCACCCGAGGAGCGCCATGTCGTAATACAATTGATCGCAAAAAGAAATTTGCTACTTCTTCAGCGGAACCAGTCGGCACAGGTGCTGTCTCAGCGTAACGTGTAAGGTGGTCGACAGCTGTTATAATCCAATGGTTACCCCATAGGAGAGAGGTAGGGGACCATATAAGTCGATGCCGACTACGTCGAATGGCGTGGTGGGACAAGGAAGGGGTTGTAGAAGGCCAGCGGGCGAAGAAGTCAGCCGTTTGCGACGTTGGCACAGAGGGCAGGATGCGACGTATTTGGCAACGGTGGAAGATAAGCCAGACCAAAAGAATCGTTTTCTCACGCGGTCGTAGGTTTTGTCAAAACCAAGGCGACCTGCAGTAGCGTCATCGTGGAGAGCCGCCAGTATACGTGGGCGAAGCACACGTGGCGCGACTGGGATCCAGCGAGTTCCATCAGGGCAATAGACGTAGCAGAGTAGGATGCCATCTTCGAGCTTGAAATTGCGAAGCTGTCGGCGAAGCCTAGCATTGGGCGGGTCCGAAGCGCCGATAAGGCGGTCGATGATAGGACGGCAGTAGGCATCGGCTAATTGCTGTGAGCGGAGAGCGTGCTTGTTCTCAGAGTCGTCAAAAGAAATGGCTGTGATATACGTCGGGCAAAGAGATGGTCGGCTCTGGTCAGAGGTGGAAATGAATTGTGAAGAAAAGCAGCAAGCGGATTCCGAAATGGGACAGCGAGAGAGAGCGTCGGCGTCTTGGTGTTGGCGACCAGATTTATAAGTGACGTCCAAATGGTATTCTTGCAGGCGTAGTATCCAGCGGCCAAGTCGGCCTGTCAAATTTTTGAGTGAAGACAACCAGCAAAGAGCATGGTGGTCGGTCACAACTGTGAAGTGCCGACCGTATAGGTAAGGGCGAAATTTTTGGACAGCCCAGACGACAGCAGGACATTCCTGCTCGGTAATGGTGTAGTTTTTCTCAGCTGGAGTGAGAGTCCGACTGGCAAAGGCAATCACTTTCTCACGCGATGTTGCATCACGCTGCCGAAGTACAGCGCCAAGACCGTGACCACTGGCATCGATGTGCAGGATAGTTGGAGCGCTGTCACTGAAGTGGCCAAGAACAGGATCTGATGTGAGGGCGTGCTTGAGGTCATTAAAAGCAGTTTCGCACTGCTCAGTCCACACGAAAGGGCTGCGTGCTTTAAGTAGTTCATGAAGTGGTGCAGCAATAGTTGCAAAATGCCTTATAAAACACCGGAAGTAGGACGCGAGGCCGAGGAAACTGCGCAAACCTGTAATCCGTTGTGGACGAGCAAAGTTCAAGACCGCGATTATTTTTTCAGGATCTGGGCGAATGCCGTCATGGCTGACCAGATGACCCCATATTCTAATTTCCTTCTGTGCAAAGTGGCACTTCTTGGTGTTGAGCTGAAGGCCTGCCGAAGCGAGACAGGTGAGGACTTCATTCAGGCGCGTGAGATGGTCATTAAAGGTTGCCGAAAAGATAACAATGTCGTCCAAGTAACACAAACAGGTTCTCCATTTTAAGCCACGAAGTACAGTGTCGACCATTCTTTCAAATGTCGCTGGTGCGTTACAAAGTCCGAAAGGCATAACATTAAATTCGTAAAGGCCATCGGGTGTTGCGAAAGCGGTTTTTTCTTTGTCGTCCTCGTGCATAGGTATTTGCCAATAACCTGAGCGAAGGTCCAAGGTCGATAAATATTCGGAGCCTTGGAGGGAGTCAAGGGCGTCATCAATTCGCGGCATCGGATATACATCTTTGCGGGTAATTTTGTTGAGTGCGCGGTAATCAACACAAAAGCGTACCGAGCCGTCCTTTTTTTTTAACTAGCACTACTGGGGAGGACCATGGGCTTGTTGAAGGACGAATTATATTGCGATGAAGCATGTCATTTACATTTTCTTCAATTACTTTTCGTTCAGAGAGGGAAACTCGATAAGGCCGTCGTCGAATGATAGAATTACCTTCAGTAATGATGCAATGGTGCGCAACACTAGTCCGTCCCAGTGGTGTGGAAGTGGCATCAAAAATGGCTTGGTGGTGTCGAAGCAATGTCAGCAGTTCTTGGCGTTGGTTCGGTGTGAGCTTAGGATTAATAGTCTTTGCGAGAACAGAAAGAGAGACGTCTGACGAAACACGTTGCTGAGGCGGAGGGGCGGTGAGCACCATCAGGGAAAAAGGTTGAACATCCACCATACAATTCAGAGAAGTTCCTTTTGGGAGCACGAGGGATTCACGTGAAGTGTTAGTGGCCACTACTGTCGCTGAGCCGTTGTGGAACCGGACAAGACTTGACGGGAAGGCGATGCCGCGTGCAAGATGACTATATGATGGTGCTATGAGCACGTCCCCGTCCGTGATGTGGTCAGAAACAACAGTAAGCAGTTTTTCGCACTGAGGAGGCAAAACAGTATCAGCGGCGGCAACGAGGGGATGATGTCGTTCAGAAAAGTCAGATGAAAAATCGCTGTCTGTCATATGGATAGTACGGTCACCACAAGAAATTAACGCTGAAGCGGTTGACTAAAAATCCCATCCGAAAATCATGAGATGCGCACAAGGTGAGAGCACAGCAAACTGCACATGATGGCGGATGCCGTCGATAACAACTCGTACGGTGCACTTCGCTGAAGGGCGCAAAGGGACGTTATTGGCTCCACGGAGTTGAGGCCCATCATATGGGGTTGTCACTTTTCGCAAACGGTAGCACAAATCAACGTGAATGACAGAAATTGCAGCCCCTGTATCAATCAAAGCTTCAACCGGTAAACCTTCAGCTATAACAGCAATAACGTTATACGGGCGATCAGGAGGACTTTTAGTAAGTTCGCAGAGTGCAGTTTGACCTCCGGAAACTGCAACACTTAGTTTTCCGGATGGCGGACAGGGAGACCGGTTGCGGGGCGGAGAGGGGAAACTGAGCGGCGGTATGGGGATGTGGACCGACGTCGGGATACATGGTTCCCACGAGGCTCAGAGGAAGATACTGGAGGTGGGGAGGATCGTCGAGGTGGGCTTGGAATAGACCGGCGTTGATAATATGAGGTTGAAGGCATGTCGCATTCGAAGGTGTCGTAACCATGGCGCTCGTTATGAAGGCGGCGACGACAGAAGCGGGATATATGTCCTCTAATACCACAGTAATAGCAGACTGGTCGGAGGGGACGCCAAGGTGCTTAATTGGGTTGTGTAGGTTGAGCCATCGCCATTGCATTGACGTGATTGTATGTTGGTGCCGGTCGGGGCGGGGGATCCAAAGAAGGGGGGATGCAGCGACGTGCGCATAGGTCGGCGCTGGGCGGATTGCAGAAGGTTCGGATGTCGTAGGGCGGCTGATGGTAGCTAACTCTTCTTTAATCATGTTGCGGAGAACGGCGTCATTAGGAGGTGCGGAAGAATGATCGCACCCATGTCGACAGAAAAGATTGAGGGCTTGAAGCTCCTCGCGGATGATTGCTCGAATCATTGCCCGCAGATCAAGGTCAGCAGAGGTCGCACCAGTTGCGAAGCCGGGCTGTAGTCGAGAGGACTGCAGCTGGTCGAGGCGTTGACAGGTCGTAGTAATTGAATCAACACTTGAAGGATTCTGGGCAACTAAGGTGTGATATGCCATAGCATTGATCCCTTTTAAGACGTGGTGCACACGTTCAGGTTCCGTCATGGTGGGACTAATGCGCCGACAAAGTGCAAGAACAGCCTCTATGTAAGACGCATATGATTCGTCGGGACCTTGAAGGCGGGAAGCGAGCTTGTTTCTCGCGATCTCAGTGCGAACTGCCGGGTCGGCGAAGTATTGTCGGAATTGCTGTTTGAAAGTGGTCCAGTTAGTAGTGTGGGGTTCGCGATTAATGAACCAGTTTCTGGCGACCTCAATTAGATAGAACGAAACATTGAGGGATTTTAAAGCATCGTCCCACCGGTTATAGGCACTACAGCGTTCATATGTGTCGAGCCAGTGATCCACGTCTTCGTCACGACGACCAGCGAACAGCGGTGGGTCGCTTTGATGTGTGTGCAGAGTCGGAGGCGTCGGTGCAGCTGAGGTAGAGGGTCCGGCCGGGTCGGGATTGCTCTCGGTGGACATGATTATGGTGGTAGTTGCCAAACGACGACCGGAACGTAGCTCCAGTGAGAGGCAGCAAGGGGATCGAATTCGACCTCCACCACTTGTGAAAGAAGGCTAGGTTGAGACGGCAAGGTCGTGACGGCAAGGCCAGCGATGCCTTGTCTATCGTTTTAATCCGATGACAAAACCCAGGCGCGTGCCGGAGCCGGCGCAGCGGGACGATGACGATGGTATGTACAAATGAAAGAGGAAGATCATGGCATGTACAAATTAAAGAACATCCACGGAAGGCTCACAATATATATATATATATATATATATATATATATATATATATATATATATATATACATAGGGTATACCTCAGCCTTAACCTGGCGCATCCACGGAACGACGGCGAGCTTCTTCCTCCTCACCCAATCTTTTTGTTCTGTTTAGCACTGCCTGACATTTCCCCCTTCACAGACAAAGCCCCCTTGCGCTGAGAGAGTCCCGAGTGTGGCAGAGCTTCATCCTTGCGACATGCACAACTTGTGTTTCTGAGAGGCGCGACATTGGGAAAATCGGCGAGACACCACCTAATTCAAGTCATTGATCCAAGTGAGCTCAATAAATGGACCTGTGTAGTCCGACAACAGCTTCTGAGACAAACTACGCTTTTGGAAAGGCATGCAGAGCCATACTAGGTCCCCGGGAAAGTAGCAGACATCCTGGTGCCGACGCTCGTTGCGCTGCTTAGAGCGGTTTTGGGAGGCCAAACCGGACGAGCCGATGAGCCTCTTCAGCGCGGCACAGGGGGCTGGAAACAGAAGGCCCGATGTCGAGAGAGATCGGTGAGATGGTGTTGAGAGCACTTCGGGGCGGATGGGCCTAAAGAAGGAAAAATGGGAAGTAAGGTGTCTTTTTATGCCTGGAGGTCTTATAGGCACATGTAATGAAGGGAGGTACGTCATCCGAGTTCTTATGATGAGAGTCGACGTACATTGCAAGCATGTTTGTCAGCGTCCAGTTTGTACATTGAACGAGGCGTTTGTTTGGGGATGTTATAGTGTAGAGTTACGGAATTGGCAATAACAACATCGAAGAAGCAGTTCTACAATTGCCGCAATGTCGTAAACTGGCGGCCACAGTAACTAATAATTGCACGAGGAGGCCCAAGACGGACGACGACAGCGTGAAGAAGAAAGAAAGAGATGTCAGCTGCGGCAGCGGAAGGGATGCGGCAATTTCACAGTAACGCGTGAGATGTATACGTTGACCCATTGATTCATTTGGAAGAGCGGGGAAAGGGCCTGTGAGGTCAACACCCACTTTCTCAAATGGTGTGGTCAGCGCTGCCCCCGGTTGTAAGTGGCCCAGCAGAGAAGGCGTGGGAAGCACAGCTGGCACTGATCACAGGTCACATACGGCTGAGTAGTTTGACGTATATTTTGCCAGTAAAACGCCCCTAATGCGGGTAACGGTTCTGACAAACCCTAAGTGCCCAGCTGTGACGCCAGCATGCTTTGCGTGTAGAACAGAGCAGTAGAGGCTTGCCGGAGCGACGAGCAAGAAACGTGCACCGGCATACGAGTAATGGTTTCGGTAAAGCAAACCATCACGAATGCAGACAGGATTTGCAAATGTCCCATCACGAGCAACATCCAAAAACTTTGACGTCAAAATTGTTGTCATCGCAAAGAGTAGTCGCGAAAGGCCGCCGCTAGCGGCATTCAGCGTCGGTGCGTTGGCGGTCAGTTTATACGACACAGAAAACAACTCCTGAAGGCACCACACCAGAAGAACTCTATACCTTTCTGGAAGAAGTATGTGAGCGGGTAGGCTACATCAGCAAACCGGAGGATGAAGTGCCGAAAGTAAGAGCAACGTCTCAAGAAGCTCCTGAGTTCTTTGGGGTCTTGGGGTCTTTAACGCAGTTGACAGCTTCAGTCTTCTGTGAATCGGGCATAACACCGTTTTGTCAACCGATGCCCAAGCACAACAATTCTTAGTGTTCACCAGAGAGATTAGAGAGTTCTTAGAGAGAGAAACCGGCTTTATCCATGCAGGTAAGCACAGTATTTAAACGGTTGACATGCTCGGCGAAGCTCCTCTCGAAAATTACTACGTGTTCTTGGTAACACATGCAAATTTGCCACTACTGTCAACGCAAAAGGGCGTCTATAAACCTTTCCCGGGTAGCTGGAGGGTACCATAGGCCTTGAGGCATCATATAACCCATCTGAAGTCGAAAACACAGTCTTCACTTTCTCTTTCAAATGCATCGGTATCTGCCAGTATCCGTACCGTAAATCAACAGAGGAAACGTAGGCAGCTGAATGGAGGCAGTCAATGGCGTCCTCAACGCGCGGGAGTGAGCAAACATCCTTCTTTGTAACAGTGCAGAGGCAGCAATAGCCAACATGATATCACCATGATGGTTTCTTTCTTTTTCACAAGAATCACAGGGGCGGCCCACAGGCTCGATGAATCTTGAATAATTCCTTGTTGCAGCATATGCCGGACCTGGTCGTGAATTATCTTCGTTCTAAAAGTGAGACAAGGTATGGCATCTCTCTAATTGGGCGTGCAGACCAGATGGTGATCATGTGATGGGTGCAGGAAGGTGGAAGGGGTGGTGACTGATCTCGAGAGAAGCCAAACTCGTCCACAAGTCTCAAAAGAACTTCCATCAATATCCCGTGGTCGTTGGTGGGTACCGATTTGTTTGTTAGGACAGGAATCAGGAATCAGTCCGATCGGGCCGTCTAGTTGGATGAACAACGAAGCCACTGATTGCGGCAATTGGCAAAGAAGGGCGTTCTTCGAAGTCGGCGAGTTTCAAACCACGCGGAAATATGACGGGTGCGTGGGACTGATTGACAGCAAAAAGCATGGCATGGCCCTCGTTCACTCGAACAACACTGCGGGGCACCAGCAAATGTTTTTGGTGCGGGAAAAGGAAGCGGGTTCCACCAGAGCGTCGAAGGCACTGGCAACCATTCCCGAGGACACAACTGGGACGAAGATGAGGGACATCGCCGTAACGACAGTATCTTCAAAGACAGAAAATGCTTGCGGAGTCCGCGGCGATTTTTCTATGACGGCCAATGGAAGGCTAGGGCTGATTGATATCCCACCACTGTTAAATGTAGAGTTGCGCCACACGGTTGTAAAACGTCAATGCCTAGAATAATATTGTGAGTAGAGCGAGGGGCCACTGTAAACTCAGTTCTAAACATGTGGCCAGCATCGCTTCAATTAATTAACAAGTACCGACGGGAACCAACAATTCCCCCCGTACGCCATGAAATATGACAGTTCGATCCCAACCAAGCATAATTTTACGGCACTGTAGCATCAGTATTCAGTAAGGCCACAACACAAACAAAATCCGCTAACACTTCCAGGCGGTTCTTGAGCATAACGACATGTCGAGGAATATTTAACATCGATGACGTGGCGACTGCACCTCCGTCGGCCCCACACGCTAGTTTCCCTGTTGCGGCGAGGACGGAGGGGAGAAGACGAACTTCGGGAGCGGCGAGCAGGGGAAATAAGGCTCTGGTCAGACGCTGAACAGTCGTTCCGCTGTGGTGCGTAGCGGTATGAGCCAGTAGGGGGAGGAAAGGCCGGGTCACGGACTTGTAGCCTCATATTAGATCGACGATTGGACCATTGGCGCTGGTAGCGTGGAGCCTGGTTCCGGCGGCGGCAGAATCGAGACATGTAGCCGAGCATACCACACCGGTAGCAAACTAGTGGTTCCCGAGCACAGTCAGGATAGTAGTCATGGGAGACAGGATCGAAGCGATCAGCAAATTATAGTCGCTGGGGACGTTGCATAGGAGATGGCGGGCTGTAGTATGAGCGAGTGAATGAAGCATCACGGTCAATTTGGAGAATAATGTCCGGTAAATTCGAAAGCTCACGGGAATCGAAGCTGGCGAGAGTGGTTACATTAGGAAACGCCTGAACTTTGCGGTTATGCTTTCGGGACATGAGGGATTTAGAGCCTCGAACGTGCGACATAACTTGAAAGCGGCCGCAGTAGAATTCAAGGTAAATTTAGTTAGTAAATGTTGTATACCTCCTCCTCAATGCCTTTTAAGAGGTGTCCCACTCTGTCTTATTCAAGAATGTGGGAATCCACCGCTTTGCAGAGTGCCAGGACCTCTTGAATGTATGTTGTGCAAGTTTTCCCAACCACTTGCACTCACTGGAAAAAGGTCTGCTCAGCGCATTTTCGTTTAGCCGCGGTATCGCCGAAACAATTGCGAATCTCCTCTTCAAAACGGTCCCAGCTAATTACGCATACGTCATGGTACTCAAATCATACCCGTGCTGAAGAGCCTAGGAAGAAAACAAGATTGGCCAACTTGACTGTGGCATCCCAGCAATTTTATTTGCTCGCCCGGTGATAACTGGTGGGCCACTCAAAAACGTCTTAACCATTTTTGCCAGAAATTGTCGATGGCTCATGGTAGTGCAGCCAAGCCGGTGCCATTGTGTCTGGCTGCCGTTCTGGACGCTAACCCCTGACATTCACAACGCTTGCAAAACATACCAGACTTTCGCAACAATGAACAAACTGCATACAGTTTAACGCGAGAGCATTGATAAATCAAGGCAACCCCACTTTGCTGTTTTTGACTGGACACGTTCACGTTCAGCATTCCAGTAATCTTTCGTATCCTTGTAGTGTTGCCTACAAAATCGACTATCATCTTTGATTGCTTTTGAAACGCTGTCTTGATCTTTACACGAAACGGCTATATCGTCAGCATATGACAATATCTTTACTTCGCTTTCCATAAGTCTAAAACCTCGGACCTTTTCACTTTCAATAACCTTTAAGCAAAATGGTTCTATATATATGGCAAATAACGGAGGAGAAAGTGGACATCCTTGTCTTACGGACGATCTTATCTGAAAGCTTTCTGTGACTTTCTTATTTACAAGAATTCTAGTGAAACAATTTGGGGCTTGCAAAACTCGATGAAGTCGTGAGCTGTGCTGTGTAGGGCCACCCAAGGTAGACAGGTCACTGCAGAGAGTTCTGACAAAATGTGATTCACTGGATAAGGTAATGGCAACCAACTCCAGTATTTCCTGCCAAGAAAACCCTATGGCCAGTCACAATTGCATTAATGATATGGCGCCGAAAGATACACCCCCAGGTTGGAAGGCATTCCACATGTTACTGGGAATGAATAAAGGGCGATTCCTAGTAGCTCCAGGACGAATGAAGCGGCTGGGCTAAAGCCAAAAGGACGCTCAGTTGTGGATGTGTCGGGAAGCGACCGGAAAGTCCGATGTTGCAAGGGGATATATCACATAGCAACATGGATTGTAAGATCTATGACGTAAGGTAAACTGGATGTCGTCAAGCGAGAAATGGACAGATTGAACATTAATATATTGGGTATCAGCGAGCTGAAGTGGACCGGAATGGGAGAATTTAATTCCGGCGACCATTATGTCTTTTATTGTCGGCACGAATCCAAGAGAAGGAATGGGATCGCTCTTATAGTAAACAGAATAATGGGCAAAGCAGTGCTAGGGTGCAACCCCAAAAACGACCGAATGATTTTACTTCGGGTCCAAGGCCACCTTTTCAACATAACAAATATCCAAGTCTATGCACCAACCACTACTGCTCAAGAAGCTGACGTTGAGAGATTATATGCTGACCTGCAATACCTTTTAAACCGCACTCCATCAACAGACGTCCTTTTTCTCATAGGAGACTGGAATGCTAAGGTGGGGATCGAGTGAAGAAATATTCGGAATTACAGGCAAATTCGGTCGTGGTGAGCCAAATGAAGCTGGGCAGAGGCTAGTAGAGTTTTGTCAAAAAAACAACGTGATCATAGCGAATACAGGCGTGCTTCGTTAATATGTACACTTTGATTTCCGACCAAAACTGTCCATAAAGCGAGTCATCCATAATAACGAGCCATGAATAAAAACAAAAAGGATTTTATTGAGAAAAGAGAATTGTAATTAACGACTGCTTTTTTACATAACGGTGTGCACTGCACTCAAAATTTGATAGAACACTGGCAATTTTGAGTGCATTATCCTTGGCATTGTTGTCTTCGAAAATTTGTAGTGCAGTCTGAAGCGACTCGCTTACCATGACACCCGTGATGTTGGGCTTTGTGTTGGTCGAACTTTCGAGCAAGAACTCCTCGCTGGCCGATGAATCAGCGTCTGATTCTCTACTCACCGCCACTTCCAAAATGGCCTCTTCACTGAGCATAGTGCCGCTAAGTAGCTGCTTGAGATTCTCTTGAGGTGAGGAAACAGCTGAGCTGTCGATTCTAGTCCCTCGCAGCTTGGATTGACTGAGATGGCTTTTGCCGCTTATATTCACAGATTTCTTCGCGCCTGCGTTCAGCTCTAGTCTTTTGCGTTTAACTGCCGCCATGCCAAAAGTCAGACTCAAGTTGAGGGTTACAGGCTCCTGATGCTGTGCACTTTTTTGCCTAGTTAACCTATCTGCCTTTTCGTTCTTCTGATTCTTTCTTTTTTTTGCCTTGTACTGTTTCTGTAAGGAAGCAAGGCAGTGAAGTTGGAAAGCTGCTATGCAGCGAGTTATCGAACATCCCATCTTCTTGGCACCTTTTTTATGTGTTCCCATAAAACAAACACTCCAAGCTGAAGTATAGTTTAGAACGACGGCTAGCCGACTACGAAGATCTCAGACCTTATCAAGGCCGCATCGTTGACTCAAAGCGAAGCCGCCATACGGACCGCTTAGTGTGCATAGATTCGCAGTTCCGCAGCGCAACAGGGACGAAAACCAGGAGCATGAGAGGGAAGCGTGTCCAGAAGGGGAAGCCCGGTCCCGGTTGCGTGATCGTACGTCGCCTTTCTTTTGTCGCTCTACTTTGTGAGTGTGTCTTAACTCTCACCGAAAAGCGTTAACGGCTTCATGGAACGCACATAGCGCTTTGGGAAAGAAAACTTGAGTTCCCACCGCCGCTGTAGGCACTTGTCTTCCTGTAATTTCTTTCTTACGCTTTTACCTCTGTTCACGTTCAGCAGAATTTATCGCAACCACATGTTGCTGTTTTCCCGACTGCAGCGGCACTTCCGCCGCACCCAGATATCTCCTGGTTCCCCCCTTTCAGGGTCTTTCTTACGCTGACCCTCGGTTTGCTGTGTACGTTCTTCTCCGCTCTTGCGCTCCCCCTACCTTAGAACGGCGACACGCCCGCTTTGGTTCTTTGCAACCCCACAGGACTCGTTCAGGCATCCCACCGTATAGGCTGTCGCGTAGGTTCGCGGGCGGTGCGCCCTTTTTTAACTTGCGTTCGAACTCCTCTGTTTTTTTTTCAAGCACTGTCCATATTAACGAGACAAAAATACATGGGCCCAAGTGGGGCGCGTGCATTCTTCCCCTGTTCATTGTCCGGACAGCGAGTTTCCATATTAACGAGGCCTAAATACATTGAAAAGGTTTCGTCCCCAGAAAAACTGTCCATAATTCGGGTCGTCCATATTAACGGGGCACGACTGTACTCATTTTCAACAGCACAAGAGGCGCCTGTACACATGAATTTCACCCGACGGTGTGTACAGGAATCAAATCGATTATATTCTTTGGCAGCAGAGATGGGAAGCGCTATACAAGCAGTAAAAATAAGGCCTGGGGCCGATTGTGGCACAGATCATCAGCTTCTTGTTGCCAAATTTAAGCTTCGATTGAGGAAAACGGTGAAAACTAGAAGGCCTTTCAGGTATGACCTGGATCAAATTCCACCAGAATATGCTGTGGAAGTGAGGAATTGATTTCATGAATTAGATCTAGAAGACAGAGAGCCTGAAGAGATGTGGACTGATGTTCGTGATATAATACAAGAACTTGCTACTAAGGTAGTTCTAAAGCAAAAGAAACGCAAGAAAGCAAACTGGTTATCTGAAGAGGCTTTGCAATAGCTGAGGAAAGGAGGATGGCAAAAGTTATGGTGGAAAGAGAAAGATACAAGGTTCTCAGGGCGGATTTTCCGAAAATAGTAAGAAGAGATAAGAATGCCTTCCTGAACATAGGCTGTTGTCCTGAACTGCTTGGCACTGCGTAGTGCCAAGCAGTAGTGCCAAGCAGTTGAGGACAACAGCCAATTAAGGAACACAATAGCTCTGTATAAGACAAACAAAGATATCAAAGGAAGCTTCTGTGCTAAGCTGGGCGTGATAAAGGACAAACGAGGCGATGACCTCAATGAAGCCTCAGAGATAAAGAAGAGGTGGCACGAATACACAGAAGAACTGTAAAAGAAGGACCCGGATATGCAAACCCAACATAAGACGGTTGTGAGTACTGATCTCGAGCCGGGCATCCTGAAGAGTGAAGTTGAATGGGCTTTAGCCAGCCTTGCTAAGAACAAAGCTAGCGGAATTGACAGCATTCCAGCTGAGTTGCTTCAAAACCTCAACCATGACGCTGTTAACATTCTGCATACATTATGTCAGATCATTTGGACAACCCTGCAGTGGCCACAGGATTGGAGGAGGTCAGTTTACATCCCCATTCCAAAGAAAGGCAGCGCCAAAGATTGTTCCAACTACCGCACGATCGCGCTTATTTCGCATGCTAGCAAGGCGATGTTGAAAATCCTCCAAGGTAGGCTGCAGCAGCATGTGGATCGGGAGCTTCCGGACGTGCAAGCTGGGTTTCGCAAGGGCAGAGGAACTAGAGACCAAGTTGCCAACCTTCGCTGGATCATGAAAAAAGCAAGAGAGTTCCAGAAACCCATCTAATTCTGCTTTATTGATTATGCGAAAGCGTTTGACTGCGTAGATCACAGCAGATTGTGGCAAGCTCTCCAAGAGGTGGGAGTTCCATTTCACCTCATCTGTCTCCTCAGGAACCTCTATGAAGGACA